>NC_133828.1:14230294-15480294 GCF_047830755.1 Zonotrichia albicollis | reverse complement strand
GCTTCTGGCTGGACTCTCCCTGCTGAGCTGTGGAATCTCGACTTTCTCCTAAATCACTCCTTGTTTGTGCCTTTTAGTGCTGTTGAAACAATGATGGGAACAGGAATCCCCAACAGTTCCTAATGCAGTGATGGCTGCAAAATAAAAGCCAGACAAATCTAGGAATTTATCCCATTCCAAATCCAGCAGAAGCATAAAATAAATAAAGCACAGAATTACTGAAATAGAGAGCACACTGAGAGCAAATAACACCAAGGTCATGGGCTCAATCCCTGGACAGACCACTCCCTTTGGAGTTGGACCCAATGGTCCTTGTGGGTCCCTTCCAGCTCAGAACATTCTGTGATCTGACCAGAGACAACATCAGTATGCAGAGCTTATAGAGCAGTGTTACAAAAACAAACAAAACAAACAAACTGACCAAAAAAAGCACAAACCAAAGAGAAAGTGAATAAAAGAGATGCTTGTACAGGACGGGACTGTCTCTGATTGAAGAATTCCAAAAACACTCTTTCTTCTGTCCTAATTGCAATTTAGAATAAAGAAAAATTTCACACCCATCTATTTGCACACTCCCCACTGGTTTTCCAAACACAGACATGCTGATGAGAGAAAAAAAAAATAAATTAAGAGGGAGCCTGGGGCTTCCTCCATTAGCAGCTGTGGACACAACCCACTTAGCAGAAAGGAAGGAGGAGCAACCTCACACATCTCTTTTGCCTTCTCTTTTTTTAATTTCCCTTCTTTTATACTCAACATGATATCATCTAGCCCTATCTACAGTGATTCTACATGATGAATTCCTTAGCCATCCATCCCAGTTCCCAACAATGAGCGCCAAGACAAAGAAATCATTCTTATTTCTGTTAAAGCAATACTCACTGTCAGAGGTATTTAGTGTAGAATTAAATACTATCTCTTTTGTCTAGGCTAGATAGGAAAATTCCCATAGACTTAAGTGAAGCAGTTTGGGTAAGACATCCAGACCATCCTGACAGTCCTGAACTAACCATGACATTTTTAAAGGTTGAAAATTCTTTCTTAATAAAGTCTCCCTTGGTTGCATCTGAAAGCAACAATCTATAGAATGATTAGCTTAGTAGTGGTTCCCTCTGAACTGCAACTAACTAACTTATAGAGGACTAGTGTGAGTTTGGGTTAAATACATGTGGGTGTGCACCATTAAATAAATAAAACTTAAGAAGCAAGTTTTCACTGCTTGCTTCCACCCACTCCTTGAACTAGCACTGTTGTCATTTTCACAAACCAGCAGCATCCATGCAGTCTGCCCATGGAACACCTTTCTGGCATGTTCCATTCACCAACTCCTTAACAACCACTGGGAAGAAGAAATTTACTGTTCTTTTTAACAACCACGTGTGAAGTCAGCTGGTCAAATGCAAAATGAGTTGGAATCTGTGGTTTTTCCCACTCATTTTACATTTGACCAGCTGACTCTCTGTTCATTCTAACTCTCCTGCATGGCCTCTGTGCTATCTTTGCTGAAGATAGCATTTGCAAGATAGTATTTGCTCCTATATATTTATTTTACAGCACTTACTTGAAGCAGCCTCTGAAAGTGCATTATCACCTACAGGCAGGAAAAACATCAGGTTTTAAAACTCCTGATAGGGGTGTGTCCTCTAATCAAGGGCAAGGTAGCTGTGCACTCTGATGGACATGCTGTGTGTTTAGCAAGGAACACTTAGAGAATCAAAATTTTCTTCAAGTCTCAAATAATTGGCATCTACAGGAGAATGTGAATTACAACAAAGGGAGAAAATATGCCCTGAAGTACATTAAAATGCACAATGAAAGAATCGAGTTAATGGTGCCTTCAGAAAACTGACACTGAAATTATTACCTTTTCCTGGCCTTTTGTGTTATGTTCTGAGGCCCACAATGAACTGAAAGATGTGATGTACTGAAATCATTACATGTGCATCTGGCTTCAGGGCACAATAGGAGAGAACAGAGGGGTACCTGGCAAAAATGGGTTCCATTGTTGCTAAGATTAAAGGGTTTTTATCACTGCTGCCTCATTGCCATCATCATCATCATCAGGGTACTGCAGTGAATCTCCTTTTCTAGACCTAGTGTGATTTTGACCAGTGCATTATCTGCACTGTGTGATAATTGCAGGTCCAAAATTACACATCCTTGCATAAGAGAGCCGTTTAAATTTAAAGGAGGATGCTGGCAGATATTTCTGTATCACCATTTTCATACTCCATTTTTCGAACAAGAAAGCTCAAAGGACATACTAAAGATACATGAAATATCACCTAATATGTTCTTTTGAATGCAGAGAAAGTCCCAACAGACTTTTCCTTGTGTGAAGTGTAAATAACTGTTTAAAAATTGAGAACAGGAAGATCCTCTCACTAACAAATGCATGGTGAGAACAACATGTTCTCATTTTAGTGATGACAGAAAATTCAGCAAAAAAAATTTTTGCTTCTCCCCATTTGCTTTAATATTGTCACTATATTTTTGCAAGCTCCCTTTCTTAATAGGAAATGACAATATTTTAGCCTCTCCAAGGATGTGTCAGTAAAATCACAGCACTCTGAGGCTCAGAGTTTATTCACTTGCAGATGAAAGTGAGTGCCTCTGAAGGCTGCACTCCCCAGGAGCTGTGAGGTCAGAGCTTGCAGAGCTGCATGTGCCCTACCAGAGCTCAGAGAGCAGGAGCTGAGCTCTCATGGCAAGAGCCATTTTTACCTGTCAGCTCAGTGCAGGTCTCTGAGCACCCAGCCATCCTGGAAATAAACTTGTTCAGGGGTCCTTTTTTAGCTGACACTGGATTATCCTCTTCTTTTTTGTAAGCAACACAGGAACATCTGCAAGAGAAGAGCTCCTTGAGACCTTCACCTCTCCTGTGAATCTGAACAGGGCCAAACATATTCTGCTCTTTTATTGTTGAAATATTTAGTTTATTTAGCTATCTTGCCTCCTTTGAGTCTATCTTGGCTCTGTTCTAAGAGCCAAGATGTCCTTTTCAACAGCTAATATAATTTTTAATGTTTTGGTTTATTTAAATCTGTAGCAGTACCCATCAGCAAGTGCTCCCTTCATCCCCTGGCAGTTTAGCACAATAGCTATTCCAGACTAGCTACTCCCATTGAAAACACTATTCCTCCCGAATAAAAATAGGTTTGTGGGGTTTTTTACTTAAATTGCTTTATTTCTGTTGGAAGAAAATATTTAAAACCATGAAGTATTTTTTTCTGGAATATCTACATCTTGGCAGATGTCCAAGCACAGTTGTCCCATCAGTAGCAAATGGGGAAGTCAAACAAAGCTCTCCAGCAGGCCAGGGCATATTTTGAATCAGCATCTTCTAGTATTAGGTCCTTGTTTAATAATTTTGTGTTAAAAATTACTGTTCTTGTCCACTTGCAACATGCCTTCATATGTGGTATGGCCCACCATTCAGCAAAGAGTCACAAGTATAATTTTTCTAGGCAAAGACACTGAAGATATCTTGAAAGAATGAAAAATAAAAAGGTGCTACAGGAAGCTTATAATAACTGTGCTGCTCAAAATCTGAGTGAGTGAATGTGTATTTTGCAAATGCACAAAAGCACAGATATTGCCAATAAAACAAATGCTACAGACTAAACTCCATTTCCACCACAAAATACAGTAACTAAACTCCCTTCTAGGAAAAGCAATAAACTACCTTTGTTTAAAGTTCTTTACAGAATTATAGTTTCCAAATATTAAGGAAATAGTGAAGGAAAGAATTGTTTACTTTTACAAGTTGAAATTTTTCATTAAGAAATTCTTTTGTAAGGAAAAGGTTCATTATTTTTAAAAGGCTATGATAAAATACAGAACAGCAAATCAAAATATTTTGTACATCCAAAATACAGAATATGAAAAGCAAAACTCTGAAATGCCAAAATTTATCATATTCTTTTCTCTCTTGTCTTTTGTCATTTAGCCCAGTATAAGTCATATGTCATTTAGACCTATGTATACAGGGTTTATTCATCCCTAACATTTTCCTTTTGTCAACACATAGCATCATTCCAAGCACAGTGGATTAAATCTACTCTCATCACCAATTACTGGTGCAGATCCCAGTTTTCATATCCCTGCCTGCACTGTGGCTCTCCCTGATACCAACACGGTTCTATTAGAACTCAGATCTGCTCTGACACAAACTCCAGCTGCCTCCTTCAGCTTCCAGAGGCTCTGCCTGGAGCTGCTCCCTGCCCTCCCTTCCAGCAGCCTCTTGGAGCTTTAGGAGCAGCCTGGAACAGCAGTGTTGAGTCAGCTCTGATATCGAATCTAAACTTGCCCTCTGTCAGCTGAAATACCCTTCAAGAGATAATGCAGCACAATGACTTAACATCTTTTATGTTATTTTGTATCTTCTTACCTTGAACAATAACCCTAGACTTTTAAAAAATCATTACCATGGCATTCATATTTGGCGCAAAATAAGAAAGCTGCAGGGTTTTTTCATGTTTTCTGATGTCACTCAAAGCAGAGAGATGCTTTGGGCTTTGTCCTTTTAGTCAGTACATTGAAATCCTTAAAACATTCCAGGTTTATATTCAATTTGTGAGTCATGCTTTATATCTAAAACACTCATCTGTCTGCTCTTGGAAATGAGAGGAATTTGCCAAGATAATGTTTGCAAAAGAATTTTTTTTGTCTTTTCAGACAATTTCAAACAATGTGGCTTGTTCATGACTCCAGACTTTCTCCCAGCCCAACCTAATTAGATTACAAGTATTTTTCTCCATCTGATCACAACAGCACTAAGATTTGTTCGTGTCTGTGATGCACAAGCTGCACAAGTCCAGTTCTGCTCCCAGCTGGACTGTGCCAGTACTCTCCTTGGAAAGGTCTGCACACAGCTGAAGTTTACCCCCGTTGTCCCAGCAACAAAACCACTCAGCCTGCTCACCAGGAGCTCAGCCCAGCTCTCATCCCTCCAAAGCAGCAGTGGCAGATTGCTGATTCATGCAGCTCCCTTGGGCACAAACCTCCACCAGGGCTCCCTTCCAAGGGAACTGCTGCGCTGGCAGCTGGGCAGTGACACCGCTGGGACCCGCCACAAATCTGTGTGCTGGGAAATCTGTGTGCTGAGGAATCCGCAAACCTGCATGTGGAGAAATCTGCATGCTGAGAAATCTGCATGCTGAGAAATCTGCATGCTGAGAAGTCTGCAAATCTGCATGCTGAGAAATCTGCAAGTCTGCATATAGAGAAATCTGCATGCTGAGAAACATGCAGAGAAACATGCTGAGAACACATGCTCAGAAATCTGAAATCTGCACACTCACAAATCTGCACGCTCAGACATCTGCAAATTTGCACACTCATAAATCTGCAAATCTACATGCTCAGAAATCTGCAAATCTGCACAATTAGAAATCTCTAATTGTGAGATTTCTAATTGTGCAGATTAGAACACTGCACAACACTCAGAAATCTGCACACACAGAAATCCGCAAATCTGCATGCTCACACATGTACATGCTCACAAATCTGCACACTCAGACATCTACACGCTCGCAAATATGCATGCTCAAAATCTGCACACTCAGAAATCTTCAAATCTGCACACTCAGAAATCTGCATGCTCCCTAGATCCTGATATTCAGTAGCACCAATTCCATTATCCTTTAGGTACATGTTAGAACCCTGGATGCTGAGAATTTCGGGCTTTCTGTGCTGAGGGGTGCAGACTCGCAGGAGAGCACTGCATTTGACCTGGGGCTGTAGAGAGGGTTTCCAATATTCATTGATAGCACTGGGATTCTGGGTGTAGAGTTGGTTAGAAGTGTGTGGGTGGAAAACTTAGGGTTTGGGGTTTCAGAATATAGTATATGAAGCAAGATGGAGGTTTTAGGGTGGAGACAGGTTGTTCTTTACCTTCTTCTTACTGGATTTGGGTGATATTTTGTAATTGGACAGAAAACTCTGCATTGCAGGCTTCAAGTGATCAGTTGCTGGGTTAAAAGGGAAAATAATTTAGGTGTCATTTATTAATTGGACAGTTTAGCCTTAAAAGACCTTGTAACAAGAGATAGGCATTTTGTGCCTTGTTAATGAAAGATTTTAGAAGACTGTGAGGCTGTGACATTGATAAGAAACAATAAACACCTGAGTGTGAACATGAACCATTATCTCGAGTGCCTTCAATCCTGACCCCAACAGAGGTAGAAAAAGCAAGCAGAGAACCCACACTATGGGGTGATATTCCTGTTTCTTTCCAATGTTGCCCTGAGCCTCTGTGATGATCTGTTTCCTCTTTCAGGTTCCTGAATAAATCTCCACACTCTCATGGTGCTGAACACAGGGCAAATGTATCTGAAGTGGAGAAGTTGGCAAATCATAGTCTGCTGCAAGAGAGAGTCCAAAAAGACACAAATTGGTATTCTGCCTGTTTCTTTAAATTGGTACAGAAAAACACCAACTGTTGGAAAAATATCTGACATAGCATCTTTCAAATCCTAGTTTTAAAGAAGAAAAAAATCTTCCATTTCTTACTTATTTAATTATTTTGAATCTGTTCATGCAATACAGCCCTCTGAATGAATTTGCTCTCTCCTACAGCTAAGTTTTAGTTTCTCTGTATTTCTGCCCAGAATGATCAATGTCCAGCTGTGGACACAGGAGTTCTGGGCTCAGCTCACAGCTTTCTTCCTGTTACCTGCAGCATGGCCACTTCACAGACCTTGCTGGCCCACTGCTGAGCACACATGGAAAGCACATTGGAGAGCTTATGTACTCTTAGCCACAAAAACCACTGGAGAGTCCCTCTGCTATAAGTTGATATTAAAAAAATAAGAAGTTCTTTCCAACTTCTGCAATACAAATGGTGATCTTCCATCAGGCAGTTGCATGTTGAAGCCATGCACAGCACTCAAAGCAGAGTGAAGATGTCTTGTCTTCATGAATAAAAATACAGCTGAATTTGACACTGGTCTTTTCCAACCCAAAGTATGGGTAGTTCTTTTTTGTGAATTTATATGTGTGAAACAAAGACAGTAAAGACCATAGTAAAATAACTCACAGCCCTCTGAAATTTTCTCCAAAGCTAGATTTTCTCTTAGGAGTGATAATTCTGTTGCCTGTCCTGCAATGTTGTGAATTTAGTCTTATATTACTTTTTTCCTTCTCACTGAGAGCAAGAGAGTGTGAACTTTGACCACTGGCTGTGAAATGCTCTGAACAATCAATCCTTCAATCCTCATCATTATTTCAGTTTCTTAAAATGTATTAACAACAATATTCAGAGGACACGTTACAATTTCAGCAATCCAAATTGAGTTTTTCTGCAAGGAGCAGGAGCTGCCCTGAGGGCAAAATGGTTCCCAAGGTGGAGATTTTCTAATTGCTTGTCTCAAGGTGATCAGGAACAAACGGTGCAAGGCCCAGGGGCTGAAGGAATTTCCTCCAAACAGATAACTGAGCTATTCCTCCTGGAAATGCTCTCGCTGCCTACAAGGCAATGATATATTTTAGGTGATGTTAGAATTTTTCCTTCTCCTCCTCCCACCCTCCATGACAGATAAGCATTCTGGGGTGAATCATTCTGCATGTAACATAATGAGTTATCACAGACAAGAAGCTGCAAATAAATATTTTCCTTACATTGAGTTCATATGCATTTTCTTGGAAGGGTAAGAAAAGGAGTGCTTGATAATTGAATTACTGTGCTTCCTTACTGAAGTCACTTCCTGATAAGCAGCCAAACTAATTGGCTAAAATGAATGTGAGAGCTTGAATAACCCAGTCATGGCCAGTCACAACTGGTGCAGTATTATACTAAGCCAACCTATGCTATGTACTTCCAAACAATATGTACCAGCCCAATAAAACCATTATGAATTTCTTGTAGTATTCGTATTTCTACATTCCAAAAGGTAAAGTCATTTTCAAGAAACCACTGTCAAAGATCTTAACACTATCTTTAACTCAACCTTTGCTTTTATTTTCTTTCCCAGAATCAAGTGCTCACATGAGCAGCTTTTACGCTGTATTTTCATTAAAAATGCTTTAAATCACATGTATATATAGGAAAACCCCCAAAACCACAATCTTTCATCTGAAACTCACAATGAAATAAGCATAAAAATATTCCCATGGAAATTAAAGAGTTCTGTTATGCTATCTATAAACTGTAAGTCTAAGCAGTACTGAATATATTTGCAGAACCTTTTTAATATACCTTAAATGAAGAGAACATGCAAGTTCCAAATATCCCAAAAAGCTTTTTTGAGAGTTCTATTAAAGTCATTGCAGCTGTGTTATTGAAAGTAGCTCCAATCCTCAATGCAGCTCTTTCATGTCCTGCCACTATGTCAATGACCCTTTGTAATCAGTGCTTTGTCTTCTATAAGAAACCAAGCCACAGAAAGCAGCTTTCTTTTTTCCACTTTTCTAGTTACTACTTTTTCAATGTTCTGACCTTAATTCAGAACATTTGGTTGCATTTGAAAAATGCTCATTTAATTTAGAGCAACAAGCTTGAAAACTTTCTCAGAAGTTCTGCTGACTAGAAATTGTTCTGTTTCTGCCTATTAGAGTTCTTAGCTACACAATTAGGACTGATAGTTAATCTAATGCTTAAAAGTTGTGTATCCTTTATTGGGAACCCCCCTAAACTGACAACTTTGTGCTGCTGGAATTTATGAATTCTATAGTAGAAATAATAAGATTTGCAAATGTTCTTTACCAAACCTCCCACCCTCTGTTCCTGCTGAAAGCGTGTCACTGGTTACCTGAGACCCTTTGCCACAAAGTCTGAGCCTGGTTACACAAATTAAACTTCTTTAAACTTACCTTTGTTGAACAAGTGACCAGACTTTGCTATGAAGTTCTTGAAAAGGGTGTGCACATGAGCAGAATGCTCCATGGAGAGGCTGTGTGTGTTTGAAACAGTACAGTAACAACATATTTCATTCTCATTGCAATCTGCAATGCCGGAAATCTTCACAGTGTAAATGTGGGGTTTTGTAAATGAAAATACAAACATGAGAGGGGCCTCTCCATGGCATAAGGCTGCAGTGAAAACAACTAGAGGTCATTGGTCACCAAAGCCCCTAAATGATTTTGACTCAACAGTTTTTATACAAATTATTCCCTACTAAACAAGTGTTTTGCCAAACTAAAAAACTGATATTCCTTGAAGGAGCTGGTTTCACTAACATAAAAAATTTTAGGCATAAAGCTCTTGGAAGACCTACAATACTCATGCTATTTGGTATAGTGGGCCTGATATCAAACAGTGAATGAAAACAAACACTGAGTTTGGTAGTGGAAACTGAACTCTGAAAGAGGCAGCAGCATCCAAAGTGAAGTTAGTTAAGCCTTATCCTAAAATAGCACTTACTTTTGGTGACTACTTTGAAAGATAAAAGGCCATTTCCCGCTTCTTCATGGGCTGACCAGCTTGGTAGTGGAAATTGGAGGCTTTGAATGTAGAAGTGTCTCTGCCTTCAGCATGAATTTCAGGTCATCCCCAGCTGCCTTGTGCTGGCTGTGTCTCAGGGGTTATGGTGAAAGCCTGTGGGCAGCTTGCAATGGTTGGGGAATGGTGTCAATGGAGTTTTAGAGAGAGGATGACCCTGTGAGGACGCTGCAAAGTAATAAAGCATATTTCAGTGAATATAAGGTAATGAACAAACCCACCAATAGATTTCATGTACAAACCCCTGTAGAAAGAATTTCCTTCCTAACCACATGTGGAAGTCTTAACAATTTCACTGGGTATGAAACAGTGGGATATTGCCAGTTATGAAACAGGATATAAAAATCCCTATCAATGAAAACCAATATCCTTTATTAATGGCAGCCAAGGTGTACAGGGCGTTCTAAACCATCAAAAGTTTAAATATTCTGCAACCAAGTTCATGCCTTAAAGTTGATGAGCACTTAACATCACTGCACAGAAAAATGATTACCCTTGAATTCATTACCTTCTCATCTAAATTTCAGACCACTCTAAGACACCTTCACAAACCCTATGAATTTAATTTACTAAGACTGCAAAGTAGATTTTAACATAAAGTGCAGACTCTTTATGGCAAATTTTAAATTTTTTTTTCCATTCAATTGAAAGTACAGAGTGTGAATTTCTGTTTATAGAATGCAATTTAATCTGTGACATCATTAATAGTCTAGTGGCCACTCTGTCACACTGTGTACTGTGACTAAGAAAAAGGAACCAACCCAAAAATGATACAAACCTCCAGTGGCAATTTTCAAAATTACACCTACATGTGATATCTGAATTACTCTGAAACTATTTCCATGAATATTATACACATATGCCTGAGCAAAACAATCATTGCAAGGTAATACTGTGCAATAAGCAATAATTACTAAGCATTTCTTGTACTTTCTCCTCTTTACCCTCTTTCTTCCTGGGGCAAAAGTTCACAAACACAGGACTGTCCCATCTGTTTGCAAGATGACTGTTACCACTTACACTCTCAGCAACTTCAGTTTACAAATATTTGGCTGCAGTAAGAGATGATGTGCTTTTCATTGTTCCATCTTTTTTTACCCAGACTGAACTCTCACAAAAAACTCCACCTTAAGAGTGATAATTGGTGCTTAAATAACTAGATTATTTAATATAATGTTTTCTTTTCACTCTGCAATGTTCAAAACTCCATAAAGGATCAGGACTAACTGCAGGAGCAATCTGGAGAGGTGCTGCTGCTACAGTGAAGGGTTTACACTCTGATCAGAAAACAATCTTCCCCCAAACACCCCCTCTCTTAAAAAAAAAAAAGAAAATAATTAAAAACCAGCCAGCACAGAGCCTTGGAGCCCCACAGCAGCACAAAGCAACAGCACTGAGTGCTGGGGACAGAGAAAAAACTCTTCTCAGTTGGGATGCTCAGCCCTCAGCAACTGGATTTTGAGATGGAACACTCTGAATGAGGAGGTATCACAACATAAATTACACATTTCTTTCACAGTTAGTGGAAATATTGTTTGTGGCAGAAATGATCACAGTGTGTACAAACACCAGGACATGAAACACAGAAAAATACCTTCTTCTGTGTAGAATGTCAGTGCAAAAACAGATTACTTTGGAATGTTCATGGAAGTGTCTTTAAAAGGTTTGGATCAAAGGCTGATCAGTGGATTTTACCAAGCAACATGTGAAAGGCCAGAGTTAGTACCTTACATTAACCCTGTTAAATTTACATGGGAATTCCAAATAATTTAATTCTAAATATATGGACTGCTCAATATGTAATGAGACCCAAAATAAGCATTAAGTGTTTCTGTCAAAGGATCACCAAGAATGTACACATAGCTCTGAGCAATGTCTGAAAGGTCTCTTCCTTGCTGTAACCTTGGGCAGGAACCTGCTGAAGATTCATGAGCTCTTAGTGACTGTGGGAAACTCACCAATTTATCCTACAGAAAAATAGGGCTTTATGCACCATGTAAAGTTCTCAGCCCATTTTTTGACAAAAGCCAATAGGGTTTGTTAGATGGACTTTTCAGCAACTGAGTCACAGATTTTTAAGGACTTTAGGTGAATTGTTCCCTAGCCATAGGTCTAACTGAACAAAAGTCAAGGTGAATTTTTATTTGCTATCCTACTTAAAGAGGAAAATGTAATTTTATTTATAATCAAGACTGATCTTCTATCATCTGACAATTCCCAAGTCTTTCTTCAGAATTCATTTAGAAATATGCTTGATGTGAAATACTAAATCAACTGGAAGCCAGCTGTAAAGCAAAAAGGAAGCCAGGAATGCTATGAAAAACACCATGGTTTCTAAACTCCAATTTCACCACTTGCTTTCACAGCAGAATTGTTGTATTAAAAATATGCAGTTCTCAAATATTGGGATTTAACTTTGGGACTCATTTCTCTTTGTCAAAAGTGTTTTTATTTTGCGCAAACTTTGCCTGTTTGCTGAAGAAGAAATTTGCAAGATTTTTTCCAGGAATCAGATGATACTTATGTTTTTGGAAACTCAAAACTGCCCAACATATAATTCTTAGGGAAAAAAAAAATCTTTTTACTGATTCTCCTGAGTATTTATTAAGCAACAAATTCCACAGATCAATTTATTTTTCCTGATAGGAATAAAAGAATAATTTATAATCTTAGTTGATCCAATTAATAAAAAGTAAGGGAAAGAAGAAGTAAGGTACAACAAACAATTGCAGCATCTCATGCACTGCCACCAAGGCATGTAACCCATTAATAAATGTGTTATTTAGTATTTAGACAGTTACTATAGATTTGGAGAGAACAGGACTCAGATGAGGACCCTGAGTGTTGGAGTAGCTGATGAAAGTGGCATCAAATGCTGGAAGAAGAGAGAGGAAAGTGTTGTGGGGCTCCAAGGATATTGTTCAGAAAAACCCCAGTGGAAAACAAGAGATTTTGGACTGTTGGTCAGGAGTTCTGCTCTCGAATACACCCAAAAAACATACAGTGGATTGGCTATTTCTTGTATTCCTGTTTATGTTGCCCATTGTCAGACATTTTGACACACCAGAATGAGAAATTGCTAACGATATTATCTCCAAAACATCTGAGAATTAATCACAAATATTTCCTCTGAACCATTCATTAAAATGACTGGGAATTCTATGGCTGTTGTGATTTCTCCAGTTCTTTAACTTTTACAGCAGCAGCTCAATGATGCTCCTCTGCATGAGTTGTGGAGACTTTTCAAAGAATCTCCAAGACAAAATTATAAAATTTAATGGCATTTATATTCTGCTGAAAACAAGAGATTTTTTTAAAAATAGGAAAAAGAAGGAGAGCAAAAATTTCACATGTGATTCCTGCTATATTAGGTTGATGTATATATATATATATGAGATTAATCTAACTTGGAACAGCAGACTTGAACCCTGAATTTTTATTTTTATAATTTTATCATTTTTATCATTTTTCAAATCATATAAATCAACACAAGTTTTAAGTGAATAATCCTAAACAATAAAAACATGTATTCTTAAATGACAGAGAAAATATCTTTGAGCTGATGGAACAGGGGGAAAATTGAACTTAAGAAACTTCATCAAAATCCAACTACTGCAAATAGATTCCTACTGTGGTCTAATTTCTACACAGTGGACGTGCAGGAGGGAGAGCTCCAAACTGGCAGCACCCTGGCTCAAACCACAGACAGTGGTTTGCAAAATAGTCTTTCAAAGAGGACTCCCACATTTTCCCTTTTCAAACCAGCCAGCACATTAGGGAGACAGCTGTAACACCCTGATTGTCTTCTCCCTCCTGTTACCTATTGAAAAACTCGTTCCACATCTCCTTTTCTCCACAACCAAGCCTCCAGCCAAGCACTGAGTGGAATTCCTGCTGCCACAGGATGACTTCTCCTCTCAGTGCCAGCCAGCACCATGAGGGATGGCCAGGAGTGTGTTTGAAGTAGATTGTTTCTTGGCAGTAACATTAAAGAGCACAGAAAAATCTCTCTCCTGTTCCTTACCCTCACCTTGTAAGAAAACCTTTTGAGCTGTATTTAAGTGGTCAGAGCTGTGCCCACCTGCACATGCACACACAGTGTTCAGGCAGCAGTGCCTGCCTGACAGCAGCTGAGGAAGCAGACTCCTAAAGAAAAACCAGAACATTCTGAAACAGATTTAGGTACACATGGCCGGGGTAAAGCTTCCTTACATATCCCAGTACCTTAAAATATCAGTTTATTATCCATAGGCTTGTTACACTTGGATATTAAACTAATGACATTAAGTATGACTTTTTCAATTTTTTTTTTAATTTTGAATTTTTTCTTAGACACAAAGAACTATACAATTAAAAATGTAGTTCCAGTACAATATTAAATTTTGCATCATTTGTATTAGACAAATATGGTCATACAAAGCCAGGCTAGAAGCCAGATTTGCTGAAATTCAGTTATTTTACATCAAACAATATTTAAATTGAACTATTTTTCCTGGTTTATTAGAAAAACAAATTATGGACATATGGGGATTTCTCTTGTTTTAAAACAAAAGAAAATCCAGAGTTGTTCTCATTTTAAACATTTTTAAAGAGGTCACTACCCTGTTGATTTTGATGCACAGAGGTAGAAATTCGTTATCAGATGTTACATGTTCACATGACTTATTCTTCTAAAGATTTAAAGATTCTAAAGAAGAATTAGTGATAAAATATTCTGCTAAAATATTTCAAAATATTTCAAAATTAATTCCTATTCAATCATTTCTCTACAAGATTGACATAAATGCCACAAAAGCAAAGCCAGCTAAATTCAGCTTCCATAGAGGTAGAAGTTCTAATCTTCAGTTCATAATGCTTTGGAGCAACCTACAGAGCATGTAGACAGGTTTTTGGTTTCATATTAAAGCCTCTGAACTTCCCTACATCTGAAAGTTTTTACAGAAAAATATTTCAACATGAGCTGCTTTACAATGCTGGGTCACTCTCAATGTCTGCTAAAATGGAAATTAGAGATAACTGACAGCAAAGTCAGGATTGAATCCAGGGAAACTGTTCAAATGAATGAACAGTTCATTTCATCTCATAAATGAATGAGAAGAGTGTTAACCCTCTGCACAAAGCCAAGTTTTGGGTGGCAGTGTCCTAGTAACAAATATGAAAAGTTCCTGAATTCACCAGCAGAAGAAAGAAGGAATTTTTCTCCTTTTCTATAATGCCCTTAAAATGATGTATTACCTGCATTCATGTTATAGTCTCCCCAGTGTTCTTCCTAGTGAATTACTGTGGTCCCTCAATTTATTGCTCCAGAACTTTGTTCCCCTTACTGCTGTGCAAGGACAAAACAAAAGGAGAGCTCCTGCCCCAAAAGTTTTAATTACCATAAAGATGAGGTCTCTGCTGGAACACAGTAGGCCTTAGGAAAATCAATTTATAGTCCTTCAAACCCATGGTCACTTTCCTCATTTAAAGAGCAGTGAGCATTTCTCTTTTCTTTCCCTACCCCCTCTCCCCAGTGCTGTTAAATGCATCTCTGAAAATTCATATCCCTGCCTTGAATTTAACAATTTATAGCTCTGCTACTTCGTGTGGAATAACCAGAGAGTCTGCTTCTAAATTAAGAACTTCTTCAATTATCTTATTGCTAGCTGCATGTTGGCAGCATTTAAATTAATGAGAAGAGCATTCATTAAAGATAGCTCAGGGACATGTCTGGGAATGCATAATGTGCAAGCTCCAGCTTTTGTCACAGTTACTGTATTAAGTAAAGAAAGTTCCACTTCAACCCCCATTTCTACAGATTCTTCTATACACCTTCTATGGAGTTAAGCAACATATTTCTTTTCTTTTGTGAGTCCTAGTTTGCTCTAAACATTGATTGGTTTCATTTTAGGTAATTTCCTTTTAACAAGCTGTGTATCTCAGGCTAAAACCTACCCAGTTCAGCCTCCAGCAGGACTGGGATTCTAATTTACAAATGAAGAATGGATTTGATAGAGGAAAACTGTAAGAACATTTCTTTGTGATATGTACTGCTATATCACTGTGGTTGGTTTTAAAGTTTTCTGCAGTACACACTAGATAATGCTAAATCCAAAAAGATAGATTTTTGCATACATATTTAAAATCATTTTAGAGGCAACAGATTTATTTTTACTCCTTCAGACTTAGACTATGTGTTTTGGGGTTAAATGTTAACAAGGGCTGCTTAGAAAGAACAGAAATCCTGTGCAGCATTTTCTGGTGCTTATGCCCTGAAACATAAACACCAGTGTCTTCTGACATGATACAGTCACTTTGCTTAGAAAGAAATGTCATTACAGCAGTGACACTCTGAACCTATAAATCATTTATAATCAGTGAGTTTCACTATGGATTCTTTTAGAAAATACCATCATGGTGGTAAAAGACAATTCACTAAATCAAATACAGAGTGTGTGTTTCACCAAATCCAGGCTGTTAAACAGGTAGCCCTCAGTTATTTGTCAAGGAGGAGAGAAAGGCAATCTGTTTAATGCTCTGCCTGGGGAGTCAGGCAGTCTGGATTCTGTTCCCAGCTCAGACCTACACCATTAGTCAAGTCACATCATTGCTCTGCTCTTCATCCCACATTCTTAAATGAGATAATAACATTTCTCTTATTATTTGGTCCCTTCCAAGTATAAGTTCACCATGACAGAGGCCCATTCCTATATGTCTAACTCCCCTGTGCCTTGGATTTTGTTTGGGTTTTCTACATGACTCCTTGTTTTACTAATGACAATGGAATTCATTGCAGTATTCATTTTTAAGGCTAAAACTTACACTAAAGTCCCTAAAGCTGCCTAAATAAGAAAGAAGTAGATACCCATAAAAATAAGTAAAAGAAAAAGGAGAGAATTCAAACTTAGAGAAAAACTGTCCTCTTATCAGCAAAATTATTCACTTTCTGTTGCAACTTGGCAGCCAAAAGCATCAAAGAGGACAGTAAATCAGTGTAATTATGATCTGCTTCTTCAGAACAATGAGGAAACAGATTTACTTTCAAAATTCAAAATGTTTAAATAAACTTCTGATTTTTTTTCTTTTTCTGCACCTGCTTACTCTTTGTTTCTTTGTTTTGGTTCTTAAGTTGTTTTTTTCTGATTCTGCAGGGAGTTTTGCTTTTGCTAACAATAGCTCTCATTCAGGCCTCTTATTTGAATCCCTTCATGGTTTCACATGTTACAAACAAACACAAAGTTGTATTCACTCAGAATTGTCCTCATCATCTGCTTTTCTTCAGAGCATGCCTACTTTTGCTTCATGTGAACCCTAGTGAGGTGTTCCTGCCTACACTGAAAAGCTGTAAAGAATTGAGGACCCCTCAGGATTCATGGGAATCTTATTTCTGCTTGCAGTTAATGTATCTCCACTATGGATCCTGCCTTAAGAAACATCAGAGTGAGCACACAAAAAATACTGGTGGCTTCATGGGCTGACACTCCCAGTGGGAAATCTCATTAAAATTAGTGGAAGCTCCAATTAAGGTATTTCATTAGAGCCTTGTTCAGGGCATTAGTAGAGGTGTATACATCAGCTCTTTTTACAGCTGACACACTGTTCACAAGCAAAGCAAAGCGGTGGAGCAGCACCTGATCTGTATTCTGGGCCAGACACTGCATCAAGGATCAGCCCTGCAAGGCTTCAGCACAAAGCCACTCACACAGGTTGTGCCTTTCAGGCAGGAAAAAGAGCTCATGGTGGTCCCTCCGTTGTGAGAACATTCACTCCGTTTCTCAGACTGCACAAGCACACAGGCAAGATTTATTTTTGATGAAGAAAATGGGGTCAACCTTCACAACTGGGATTTTCAGGTTGCAGATGGACTGACTTTAGTTTATATTTTACTGTTTGCTCTGCTGTCCTACTGAGCCAGCAGCTTTCTTAGCTGCACCTCTGTGCCTGAGCAAGGTTCCTGCCTCACAGGACACAAACCTCCTGTCTTTAGGAACTACAGCTTGGAGCAGGGAAGATTTGACTTTTGCCCTTTTGCGCCAATTTAAGCACTGCCAATGAAACTTCACTGACACACATAAAATACTAAATAGGAATTGAGATGAGATCAGCACATAAAATGGTAAGATACAGCCCAGTGCAGCAACAAGTGAACTGGCCTGCTAGAAACTGGTTTTAAATATGAGCACAAAAAAATTTTCTCTGTCCAGTATCAATCTAGTAGAAGGAGGTTTTGTCTAGAGAGCACTGTTTCCTAACAGGATACTGTGTTTCTCCCTTACTGCCCCTGCCTTTCCCTGGGATTTGCTGTTATAGCTCACTATATAGTGTGTGTTCCACACTGGGAAAACTCAATCAGAAAGGAAAAAATGACAAAAGCTAAAATCAGCCACAAATCCAAAAACAATGGCTGCATAAAAATTGTTGGAATTTGTTTTCTGTAGCAATAAAATCATTAGCTTCTCTTCCAAAACTTAAAATACAAACCAAAAAACCACAAAAAACAGAGTGCAATAAATACTACAGAAGCAAAATCTAATTCTGGGGAAAAAGAATTCTACCTAATGCAATGAAGAATTTGAGAGCAGCACATTTTCTAATAAACAGCTTTACTTCGGGATAACTTGGTGAACTCCAGTAGGGATTCTAAATTTAATGTCATTTTTAGACCATGACTGGTCTGGTCTAGTAAGTCTCCAGAGTGAGGAAACAGAGCATGAAAAGGCAAAGGAAGGAACTGTTCCTTCCACAGATTAAATTCTGTGTCTGCAACTAGAAAGAAGATTTAACTCTCTCCCCAGCTTCTGCATTGCCTATTCACCAGCCCTATATTTAGATTAAAAAAAAAAATAGGAAAAAATGCCATGATATTTAAAAAATTAAAGAAACAAAATATATTCATAAAATTTGGTCTGTTCTATTTAAGAAGCTTCAGGCAGTATGTACATATTTGTTTAATGTTGCAGCACCACTGACTTCTGAAAATTAACTTCCAGTTTAAAATGCAAGTTTTTATCCATAATAAGAAAGTTGACTATATTATTTGAATTTAAACCTATATTATAAATTCTAAGTTTTTTCTCAGCCTTCCTAATGAAGGGGAAGGTGTCATTTTCTTTATAAATGATATTTTAATGGAAAAGTACACTATATTAATATTAATCATGTGCTGTTATTTTTAAGGCTGCAGAAAATGTAAAATATTTACTTCACTGACAGTAAACTGCTGTAATAACAGTTCTGAATGAAAAAGATTTCCCTTTATTTTGGTCACAAATCAGACCAAACCTGTGTCCCCTGAAAGTTGTATTTACTTTGAATAAATTCATTCATTTCAGGAAATTTTTGCTCAAATACTAGGATTTTCACAATTGCAAAAATAAAGACAAATGTTGCTATATATTCACATATTTGGTTGGACCAAATATGTTTTTTCCTAATCTTTAATATCAAAAATGCCTTTAACATTGAAATGATACCAATAGTCAAATGAATTTCTAGTAAGCCTAGAAAAATTACAATGTTAATATATAATTTGGAACACTGGAAAGATTTTCTGAAACGAGTTCAAAGAAAATCTCTAGAGTCAAGAGAATTTTATGGAGGAAATATTTCTTCCCTTGTTTTTAGCACAAGATCTATATATTCTTTGGGCAATCTCAATTATTGTCTACCCTGTGAAAATAATTTATACTAGAAATACAAGTAGTATAGGAAACTCTCCTCTTTTTCTATATGAAGTACCGAAATTATAAAAAGCAGTTTAAGAAGGGCAAATCATATATGGGTGTGTGTTAGTGGAGAAAGATAGAGAGCCTGAAGCAGGATGCAGAAAAACTTTGCTGGAGAAATATTTTGAAAAAGAAGTTTTGATTAGATTGATTCCCTCGGTATATTTAAAACTTAGTATAGTTAAAACTCATGCTTGTCTTGAATCAGTTGCAGCTGAGGTTAACATGATTTTAAGTCCAGATGTAATAAGAAATGCTAGAAACAGAGGAATAAAAAATCCCAGAAGTGACTGAAAAATCCTAATTTTTTGCAAGCCAATAAAGGCAGGGAATTGTTAATACCACTGCAAGAGGGCTGTACAACTGAAATTGCAGGAAAGGAACTGGCACTAGAGGAAAATAAATCAAAGGCTAAACAAAACCTTTACATAGAAGAAAAGAAAAAAGAAATCAATCTAGAAGCTGTCAAAGAACTTGGAGAATGTAATGTACTGAATGAGGCAATGGCACAAGGAAACAAATGTGGAAAGAGATAAGAAAAAGTGATGAGAATGCAATAGGAAAAGCGTCGAAGAGTGACATAACTGATGAAGTAAAACAAGAAAACATGGGCAATAGGATGGGACATATGTCAGCTGTGAGATCATCAAGGAATGCTGCAGATCCTTTTCATAGCAAGAAGGAACCTGCCCCAAAAGCAAAGACTTCCACAGATTCTCTTCTTAAATTCAGTCACATACATTGTATGTATTTGTGAAAATACCTGAGAAGTGGTGCTCTCCAATTACATAACAATTGTCACACCTTTATGGAAGTCTCTGCATTCTGAATAAGTGACTAGTTATTTAGAAACAGAAATATCATCAAGGAGGAAAAGTTTAGGATCTAGTTTGGGATGAAGAGTTGCTACTGATAAACCAAATAACATCAAGAACATGACAGTTTCTATGCTATTTAAACTGTTTGGAGTCAAGTCATTCCAATTTCAAGCTGAGATAGGAAATACTCAATTTTGTTGCTGAAACTAGACGGGTGTGCACATTGACACAAGTGACAGGTTTCTGTGTCCAGCTCCAGAACATCCACAGTTCAGAGCTTCCTCTTCACTTCCAACACAGTGTTCATCTAACAAAAATTAGGAATCAGAAATTAAATGCTTGCTCTCTAATATCTGACATTTGGCTTTCATTCTGTCATTTCTTCAAGATGCTTTTACTTTGTGGTAAGTTTTCCTTATGGCTAGAGTCTACTTTGAGAACTTAATTCTCAGGCAGAACTAGTGCTGTGAACACTTTAGCCCTTATACATGTAAGTAAGTATTAAAAGCAAGTCTAAATCTTTTTATCTTCTCAGAATTATCAATGTAAATTTTTCCCTTTGAGCTCAAAGGCTAATTTAGAGATATGAAGACTTACTTCTGCTTGTTTTATTTCCACTGAGATTAACTTTGACATGCATATGCTTCCCCATAATCCCATGTAATAGAGCTCCAGATTAGTCCTGAAGTTTTGTTAATACATATCATTTGTCATACAATAAATACAATGGTGTTTTGGAAGGAGAAAGGCTACTGCTTGGCTTTGTTTAAAAGTCAGAAGTAACACCAGACAATTGCAATTGTCTTTAAAGCAAGCAGAGTTCCTTCAGACAAGAGTTAAGAATAGCAGATGAAAAAGACAGTGGAATTGGAAGTCAGCAAAAAAGGCAGAGTAATGAAAAACATATTTAATTTGCAGAACAGCAAATTATTTCAATTCACAGAAACCTTTTTTTAATAATTAGTACTTTATACATTAAAAAATAATGTATTCTATACATTAAAAATAGTTCCGTTCATTAAAAATGGTTGGCTGAATTGAGTTTAATAAAGTAATATATTATTTTCTTTTAGTACATGGAAATTTTCTTTAGCACTATGCCTTGAAATTGTCTTGACAACACGTCCAAATGATATGTTTGTTCAGGTTGCCTGTTTACTGATGAAAACAACACAAGCCATCTCTTCCAACTCTGCAGGCATCCCAAGATCTGAAACTCCAGCTGTGTGCAGTCTCACATCTTTCAGCACTAGTAAAGGTGCTGAAGATAAAAAAGTTTTTAATAGAAATATCCCCCGTGTGTTCTGATTGCTAACTGTAGATTCCAATAAAAATAACAAAATCTGAAGAGCACCTATCAGCTGAAATTTGGCACTAAAGTGAGCTACACAAGAACAAACTTCACATTTGCTCCACCCTACATTGCCTTGGATATACACAGCAATCTCTGTCTAACTGCATTATTATATATATATAGATATATCAGCACAAGCCTACAGTGGAGAAGAGATAAATTTAGAGGCCTGAGATGGGAAGTCAATTATTTTAAAAGTATAATTATTCTTATTCTCTGGTCTTTGATAGATGTAGGAGCTCCCAGTATTAGATAGACATTAAAGCATTGGCGTGAAATTTTCATAAAAATGCTTTTATTTGAAAGATATACTCTATGTCCTTTACCAACTTTTAAAAGAAAAAAAAAGGGGGTTCTGCTGCATTTATCATCATTTGTGCTAGAGAATAAATGCAAAAGAGGGTGGTACTTGTGAAGAGAGAGAAAGTCAAAGCTGAAAAATCTTAATAAATATTCTTAGCAAAGGTATGTTTAAAGAAAAAAGGGCTTAAAAACTTCATATCCACAGGCTCATTTAAGTGCCAGGGCAATTTGCACCAAGTGTAAAATTGAATGTACAAAATCAATATGATGGGAAAGGTACTGAATAAGAGTAGATACAAAAAATGAAATAATGTTCTCATATTCCTCCCACACACTTACATGGGAAGCTGAACTGAAATTTTCCATAAAACCCTCCACATTATATTTGCAGGCTGAATCATAAAGACTTAATTGCATTACAATGAGTATAATAAATAAAATCCACATATTATCTAATTTCCTAGTAAGCCTCAGTGTGCAATAATGAAATAAAATGCTAAGACAAGCAAAGGAATCTGTAAGAACTCCAATTCCAAGATTCCCATTAGCAATTTGAGGGCCTTCTGCAGTGTATTGCCTCAGCAAGAACTCCTCCTGCTCTAACAGTAGCTGTAAGTTACAAAGCATGTCTTTCTACACACCTTTTCCATCCTCAGAGCCTCACATGCTCAAAATAGATTTTTTATGTCACAGTAAAATCGTTTGCGAACTTAAAGACATCTTCTAATCAGAACTTCTGCTGGCAAACCTTAAGGCCATTTTTGCTGGAACCAAGTAATCAGGGCATAACATACTAGTCACTATTGTGACTAGAGCCAAAGCAACTTTGAACAAGGAATTATTAAAAAAAAAATTTGCTACCTACAAGAAACTCGGGGGACTTATTTTTCTGTAATGCATAACATAACACATTGCCTCGAGTTAAGTAGAACAACTAATTATTTTTGATTTCCAGTGGCATTCAAACCCTCTCTACATTTTCTAGGAAACAAACAAATTTCAAAAATTTGGTCAGTTTTTCTCAGGAAGAATGTATAGCAATTACTCTCCATAAGAACTTCTAAAGGTAGTTTCCATCAAAAAATCAGGTTTCCTAATAACTGCATTATGTCAACCACTTTGGTGATTCTAAGACTAGGACAAGGCTATCAGCAGCTCTGAGTTTTAGGCCATATGATATTAGCTTTTACAGCAGAAATATAATTTTGTTGTCTAGCAGGAAAGAAACATGGCTGTATCTTCTGAGTGGGATCTGGTTGCAGACAAAATCTGCAATTTCATCTTCACTTTAGAAAAACAAATACGCTGTAATATTTGCTAGGTGTGTCCCACAGGGAAAACAGAACAATAAAATACATTCTTTTTCTTGTCTTTAGGTTTACATCTGAAAAAAATAGAAATGTTTTTGTATTCATTGTCCCATTGTATCTCTGCTAGATCAGATAAAGTGGGCATGTTCTTTCTGCCTTTGAAGTTCCACCCCTCATCTCAGTGATAGAGGGATTTGAGCTGTTTATTTAGACAGCCTCTAAACAAAGGGCTTGAAAGGCATTGTATTTAATTTACGCAGTAATATCCACCCTTCATTTATAAGTGCAAGATATCTTGTTCTGTTATGAAAGTACATGAATTAATGGAATGATCACTGAAAAGCTCACAATCATAAGATCTTTACCATTAGACTGCATTGTTTCTTATCAGCAGTTTTTTTCCTGTCCCATGGGAACACTGTTTAGGTTTAAACAACCAGCCATTGAATAACCATGGCAGGGGTTTTTAAGATACATTAGAATTCCTATTCTTCCTAAAGGCGTTAAAATTTTGCTGAGACACAGCATCCTGGGGAAAAGAAAATCTGATTTATTTTATTAAAGAAAAGGCAAAGTGGCTCAATAAGTTATCTTAGCCTGGTATCAGTTGATCCTCAAGGGTACTTAAAATTGTAACACAAGTCTGGCCAAAATGAATGTGTGGGAACTCACTCATTTAACAAATATAAGGAAATGAACTACTTTGCTGTACACTTCCTACAGTTCCCCCTTTCTTTCTCAGCCCCATTTGAGCCTCCACCTTCTGCACCACCGCCTAAAGGGATTTTCCTATCTCTGAATACATATTCTCTTGAAAACCCAATGATGGAAAAATTTCAGGGCTCACCCACCAGGTGTTGATGCTGGCAGGATGTGGAAAAAAATTATTGCACAGCCTGGTGAAGAAAAGTGGTGGAAATGTTCCTTGGGTAAAATAAATTCAAATGTTCTGTCAAATCTACTTCTGAAGAGTCTTTGTGTACAAAAACTGACCTCACAAAACCCTCAACAAATTCCATTTTTATGAAATAAAAATTTAGGTGAAAATCCTGAGTATTTAGAATGTTTCTGTTGCCTTAATTACACTCCAGGATTTGTTTTATTTAAGACAAGTTTGTATACACTAATGGGAAGTTTAAAAATTGGAAAGAAATTTATCAGTATAACTGCATATATACTCACTACTGATATGAAATATGTTGGCGATTATTATGTTTTTTCTCTTTAGTAACCTTTATTACTCTAACTTGAAATAGGTTTGGGATCCAAAAGCACCTGAGATACTGAACTTTGATTACATGCATGTGAGTGCCTTCCAAATATAACTCCCAATGTCTGTTGAAGGAGGGAAGAAGGGAGAGGAAATCTCCTCTGACAATTATAACATTAACCAATAAAAAAAATTTTTAAAACTGTGAATTGTAACCTAGATTGAAATGCTCAGGTAGCCAACAAACCATCCACAAAAGAAAAGAAAAATCTTTACAGAGTTTGAGATAATAGAAAATAGCAGCAGTTCCCAATTTTATTTACCTGTGTTTATTGTCACCAGAAGAATGGGTATGCACATTAGAAGGAGACTAAAGCTGCCCCTCTGGGCTTTGTCCTCCTCTCACTTGGACTTGTGTGAGCAGAAATAAATGTATTCCAGAATCATGAAGTCTCCAAATCACACATTCACCATACCTCAGACTAAAGATTCTATTTCAATGGAAAACAGGACTTCTCTTGGTTAATTACGTAGACATCTCAGGAAAGGGAGTGTTGGGGGGTGGGAGGAAATTGGGGTTTTCCTCCCTTTTCCTTTGATATATTGGAAAATAATACATGATTTTTCATCAAGAACTACCTATTCTTTTGTCTCCATTAGTAAAGCAATTTGCAGTACTAAATGAGCAACTGTAGACTGTAACATAGAAGAAAACTCAGAGACACACTTTAGCAACCTGATATTCTGCAACACATTTTGTAACCTGATTTTATCCTGTGTGAATGCGTGTTAGGGGAGAAGCCACTGCCTAAACATCCCTAGACTATTCCTGAGGCCTTTGCTTTGAGGTATTAACAAGCCTAACTGCTCTCAAATACGAATATAAAAACACCAATCCTGGTTCCAGCAGCGCACATTAAACACAAAGGCACTGTAAAATTCTGGTTCTGTGTCCCTGAGCTGTGCTGGGCACAGGACAGACGTGGTGGCCCATTTGTGTCACTGCACAGCCCCAGTGACTGGCCACAGCTGGGGCTCTCCACTGGCTTTGCACAATGCACTGCCTGTGTTATTTTGATTTCTTTTCACCTTTCACAGTTTTACGTGGAATACAAGCCTAATGGCCCCCTCCACCCGAGCCAGGTATTTCCTGGTAATTAATTAATGGCAGTTAAGAGATTTTAGATTTTCTGTTGGCACTCAACTTAATGAATTATCCACCATCAGGAAATACCCTCCCTACTTGTCCTATCTGCCAAATCACTAATTAGGCATCTAATGCTGAAAAGCAAACAACGTTTTTATGTTGTTAGTTTCATGCATTTCAATTAAATTAATCAATTAAAGCCTGTAGTGCCTAAAATCTGAACAATAGACAATTTGCACTGTGTAGCAACAACCATTTTTATGGGTGGAAACAGACTATAAAATAACAAAAATATAAATGAAGTTTATAATTTTAACCCATCTAATAAAAGAGATGGGTGACTCTGCCTTAAATGCCTGTCTTTATTAAATTAACTATTCACTACAGGTATGTATAATATACTGATAAATATTACTTATATTCAACTTCTCACAATAATTTTACAGCTGAATAAAAATGCTAAAGGCCAAAAATTTAACTGAAAGCTGAATATAGAGATGTAAAGAAAATGAGAGAGAAGAGAGAAAGGAGGGAAGAAAGGAGAGGAGGAGTGTAAGGAAGGTGTTGAAATGTGTCTCATTTTGAGGAACTAATTTCACAAAACTATTTTAAAAAATGAAAGCAAAGTGTTGCTGTTCCCTTTGCACATTACAACTCAAAGATCAAATGGCACAGCCAGAATATTTGGGACCTCAGGTCAGTGCCTCTCAGCACATGAGTCAGAACAACTATTTCAATAAAATAATCCTCTTGGGCTTCGGTGTCCTACAGGAGATTCTTAAACTCTGCAGTACACACTCTAAGTAATTATTCTATTTTAGATAATACATTTATTATACCAAAGAATAAAAGCAGGAGCATTAATGCAGACACAGAATCTCAGGCACCCCAACCATCCCATCAACCACTTGTGTACCACATTGAAGACAGAAAAGGAAGAGCCCCTGACTGCTTGGTTTTGAGCAGCATCTTCATTTCTATTGCAGCTGGCTGAACTGAGCATTAAAAAAGATAGAAACTTGAACAAAACATCGACAGTTTTGAGAAATAAACTTACTTTTTGTTAGATATTAAAATAAATTGCTTGCATAAAAACAAAACCAGTCTATGCAGGATTAAGTAATATTTTTTCAGCCCACTCACTTAAAGGAAGCTACTCTCAGGTCTCCCTGTTGTCAATGTCCAGCCCACTTTACTTAGGCCCTGTATTTATGTCTCCTGCAGAGATCAAACCTAGTCTTAATTCTGATTGCCTGAGATGTGCTTAGCTATGCTGGGGACTGGGTGAGAAAATCCTCAAAACTTCTTTGGATTTTCTTACAACCTTCCAGTCTCTTTCACAAATGTGGGGCTCTTGAAAATGTTCAGCCTGACAAGTCTTAGTGCCAATGATCACCTGACATCAGCAGCAGAGCAAGAACAATGGGAGCAGTTTCCGGGAATGCTGAGGAAGCCTTTGTTTGGATTATCCCTTGGTGCAGTGGCTGCCATGGCACAGCATCTTAAGCAGTAGGTAATTGCTCATTTTTAGCCTCTTTAGTTCTCTACAGTGTCATTACAAGAAATGAAGCCTTAAAACAGACACCATCTCTTGCTTCAGCAACAGCTTGGCTTACTCCAAATCAAGTGTTACAAGAGAAGTTAAAGAAAGAGGTATATTTTATACATTCTTTTTGTAAAAATGGATAAGAATTACATTTATCAAACATTACTCATTTCCCTTAGTTATCCAACATTTCCAAAAAGTGAGATCTCCTGCTAGAAAAAGTACACTTTTTTATAAGATTGCCTTAATTAATTGTAAAAAATACTTTCTAAGCACAAAACACGTGTTCTTTACATGCTTAATTAGTAGGAGGCTGCAACAGTGCCTAGGCAGTCAGTGAAAGACCTTGAACTGAAGGCACTTAATGAACCAAAGCTTTTGTTGTTTTTCATCAAGTTTAATAGGTTTTTCAAGTTGCAAAGGAAAAAAAATAGGGGATGACAGAACATAGAATTCCATTTCTTTTAAATAATTTTCTTTTCATCTTTCCAGAGAGATTTTCAAAAGCTGTTGACAAGGCACTTTTTGTATTTCATCTGAAATAGGAGACAAACTTCCTTTCAGCTTCAGCAGCAGTGTATTTTTATTAACCCTAAATTCTCTTCAATATTCTGGCTGTAATTTTATATTTGTGCCTTAGCTGCAGGTCAAGCAATGTTTTGCAGCTGCAGTAACAAAAACTCTGAGTCAGTGGAATTGGAATTGAATCTTTTGGGGCCAGCAGGTACTTAGCACATGTACTGTAATAAGAACCAATATAATGTTAAGAAACAAAGCTGATATATAGGATATACTAATATTTAACAATTTTACACTATAAAGACTAATAGGCATAAATATTAGATTGGACTGCAGTTAATTTTTCTGTTAAAATGAATTCTTTCCTGTGTTTCATTCTAGAGTAACTGAACCACAGAAAATGCCTTTCTCAGAACTTCTTTTCATGTCGAAATCTGCATCCATCTACTTTTTTTTTAAGAAGAACCATGTCCTTCTAGATAACAAGTTTCACCTTTAAAACCACCACATGAAAGTAAAGCTACAATTAACAGAAGCCAAATTTTAAATTTTTCTAGAACTCCACATGCTTCTAAATGAAAGTTCTTACTTTCAAATGTTTTGGAATTCATTTTTGAGCACTTTTTTTTTATGCACACTGAGCAGCAAGGTTTTATTCAAAGCATTTTTATTATTAGGTATTCTACTAATTATGATGATTCATGTTATCATTATGATATTATGATTATCATGTTATTATGACTCAAAGTGTTGTCATTATGATTAGAAAGTGGAGCCACACACAGAATAAAACAAATATCTCTATCCCTATCTCACATGACTACTGTCCTTCTAGTTCAATCCAAAAACTGCTCTGATTTCCAGCAGCACTCAATGGCTCCAAAGAGCTGAAACTGCAGGAAAAACAGGATGAAACATCCTGGCCATTTTCCTTCTGAAGATTAGCAAGGCAGTCAAGAGAATATAGGGAAAGGAGACACCACTGGTGAGGTGAAAGGAGACACCATCTCGGAGGTACAAACAAGTGCAACTTGTCTCTGAGGCACAAATACAAAAAAAAGAGTTACATTTAGCTCCAGAAATCCTCCCATTTACATCAAGGTTGCATCTGCCTCTGCCTCTAGTACAGGATTTTATATTAAAATACATCAACGCCAGAGCTGACAGATCTAAATTCCTATGCTAAACCAACTTAGGTCCAAGTGTAGGCACATGGATGGACCCAGATTTTATTTTTCCTTTCCCAGCTTTAGAGAGAGCTGTCAGGAGCCCGTGCGTGGAGGCAGCACATACCTAAAGGTATCCCACACTGGATGCCAACATTAAATGCAGTGACCCACAGACAGTGCCTCGATGAGACTTTCAGTGCCTGTGCACTGCTTGCTCCAAGCTCTGCCTGAAGCCCGTGCAGGGAGCACCAAGTGCATGTTCTCAGGACTGGGTAGGGATGAGTGTGCACCCACTCCACCCAGCCCACAGGCTCTGAGAGGGCTCCCATGGCAAGCAGCATTCCCTGGATGCTGAGGGGCTCATGCCACACAAGTGAGGTTACACAGCTCCTGGCCAGAAGTGCCTCACATCACCCTGCTGAGCACACAGAGAGGGCAGATTATAACAGCTTGTTCTTGTGCTCTCACACAGGTAGGCTATTTCAGGTTTTCTCAAAACACTCATATGACTTCCATATCTCTTCAGGCTCTGAACCTGATAAGAAGATGGTTATAGGCAGGGAGGAAATAGTTTTAATGAGCAATAATCCACTTTCTCATCAATAAGGGTTCACAACACTTGTTTAACTGCTTGAGTATCTGCTGAATGTTTGCATAGGAAACCAGTGAATCAAACATTAAACAAACCCAACAATCAAAATGAAATATCTAGTCAAAGACATCTAGATGTGGTAAAGCACATCAAAATGCATATATATATATTTTCAATATAGTTAATTGCCCATAGCACAAGTTCAACACATGATCTATTGTGGCTGCAATAAACAGGTTTGAGTTCTAGGTACTATAATTGCATGATTTTCAGATGGGCAGAAACATATAAAGTCAATATGGAAACAAGCAGCAAAGCAGTGTGACTGAAAACCTGTGAAATAAAGACAGATATTCCCACAATATTTGCTGATGATCCACTTGTTTTTATAAACATTTACCAAATATATGATGTTTGTAAACAAAAATCTTTCAACACCAGAATTCATGAAGGGGCTAGTGGGCTGCAAAAGCAGTCTACAGCACTGAGCCAAACATTACCTGATAAAACAGTAAAAAGCACCAAAGTAAAAGTGTACACATACAAACAAGCTTCTTTGCTGAAAAATGTCCTCATGTTTCCAGAAAGTAACTTAAAAACACAGTCCCAGATCTTTTGGATCAGCCTGTAGGACTTCAAGGTCAGAGAAACAAGCTGCAATTGGAAAGGGTGTAATGAGGTAAGGTCGTGAAAAATGAATAGGATGATGACCTAGCAGCACAGAGCAGTGAGGTACAAAAACAAAGGGGATGGGAAGGCGCCAGCCAGCAGGCTTTCCTATCTAATCAGCTGTGCCTCTGATAAAGGAGGAAGTAAGTTAAGGGAGGGAGTCTTCAGCACTTAAAACAATCCCCAAGATTTCCATTTCTGCACTGGTAATGCAGTGTCTTTAGGATGCAGGCCAAAAGCATAACTAAAAGGAAGCTTAGCAATCACAAATTGTCAGCTACATATTTGTTCATGGATAATAATGACCTGTTTGAACCAGGACAGCAGATACGGCTTTTCCCAAGTTGCTCGGCACTGCCAGCACAGAGCTGCAGCCTCTGAAGCCTCACAAAACAACATGATACCCATCTCTACCCCGGCAGGGCTGTGCAGGTGCATTAGAGCACCCACTCTTGTGCTGATTTTCACACTTCAGTTCTCCTTAAACATCCAATGACATTTCAAGCACACTGTTCTCATTCATCACTTTGGTAACATTCATATGGTCACTCTGTTCTCGGAGAAATCTGGCTGAATCTGAGCTGTGAAGAACTAATGTTTCTTCAGATTTCTCCAAATGCTGTGAAGAGATCTCAGATTCAATTAAATTAAGAGGTGATGAAGCCAGATTTACTGCAGCTATGCAGGTTAGCTAAGACCTGCCATCCACCCTGCATGAGGATGCATAGGCAACAGAGCCCACAAGAACCAGACATACATTACTATTCTCTGTGGGCTAGCATTTAGGGCAAACTGACCAGTATCACATTTCCATGGCTGACTACCTGTAGTTGTACTTTTGTAACAAGAAAAAGTCATTTCCAGAAAAAATCCCAGCAAGTCTTGCCCTGTAGGAACAAGTGAATGGAGAAATCATTACTCATAAGCTATTTCATTGTTCCATGCTGTTCCTAATTTGCATTTAATTTTGCTATTAATTTTTCCCTTGTCAGCTACCAGATGTCATGTTTTGCTACACTTATCTCTTATTTTAGTGTCTTTACCCTCCTGTGATCCAGACAATCCCTGATGCTATTACTTGCATACTGAAACCCAGGATAGTTACTGTTGCCTTCACTAGGCTTTCAGCAGTAAGCATATATAATATTCAAATGATGGCAAGGGTCTTCAAGATCATTTCTTATTCCAATTATGTCATAAAAAGCACAATCTACATAAGCCTGCCTATGTGCAACTGAGGTGTTTCTAGACTGCTACTATAAAAACAGGAGGAGTAATGAATGACAGAAAAGTTAGGGTATGTCAAAGACTACCCAAAGACCTTCCTTGTGAACATTCTTGCTTTTTCTACATATGACTTGTTTAAGACTCCTTATCTCTTTCAATATTGCCTATAAATCTGAAAATGTATGAGTTAATTCCACATGCTGTTGTTGGGTGTCAGTTTCTGAACTGTGTGCTTCGGGAGAGGCTGATTTCTGTTGTCAGGGAGCAAGTTGTTTTGTTTCTTGTGTGGAGAGGCATAGTTTTCTATTGCTGTACAAATTAAACAGAGCAGTGTAAAAGAATGGTCCATCTATATCTTCAACCTTCTCTTCCCATCATTTTAAAGGTATCCCTTTGCTGGGATCCTGTGCCTATTACCTGGCTGGTTTTGAAGAGGAGCAACAGACAAATTTTTTCCATCCCTCACAGGGTGTTCTGCCAAATTGTCTGCATTCAGCACCTGAGGAAATTTTACCCAAACTGTTGCGGTTTCCTCACTGCATCTCCTCAAAAGAGACAGAATCATTACCTGGGGTGGGCACCAGGAAACTTTCTTGCTGCATGGCCCTCCAGGATCTCTGCCTCAAGGAACCAAAAGTGACCAGCAAAGGAAGAAGGGAACTTGCAAACAAACACAGAACTTGTGTCCAAATGTCCTGATGCCTACAAGGATTCTCCAGGCAGCCTCCAAATTCTTTTGAGAATTCATTGGTAAGTATATTTCAGTGCTCTGCTGCATTGATTCTGAGCAGCACACCAGAGCAGAACTGCAGCATATTTGAAACAATTGCCTTGGCTTTGATTCAATAATTACTTTAATGAGAAAAGTGAGCTGTTTATATTAAGATATCTTGCTTACATAAGACAAGCTGCTTCACCACAGCCAGAATTCATTAATCATTATTAAAGCTGGTATACAGAAAATTACAGGCTCCAGCTTCCCAGGATTAGGTATTTTTTAAAGGCTTTTAAGCAAAGTAGCTCATTCATTTACTTACAGAGCAAACAACATGTTCATGAACATTGATTTGAAAAACACTAATGTATTTGCCTCTTCGCCTCTAAAAGCAAGTTATAGAAAAAAGCTATTTGAACATTTCAAAATTAATAAAAAAAGTGGTTCAATTGACTATTCCACTAAATTCCAGATTATATTCACATCCCAATAATTGTCTTCTGTAGAAGCCTGGATAAAAACATTAAGAGATGAGTTCTGTGGTTTGTTCAGTTCCATGTGATCCATTATTATCATTTTACTGTCAAGTGTAAAACATCTTTTGAAAAACAATCAACTTGACAGTATTCCACATTTCAAAATAGCTTAAAACATGCTAGAACAACAACAAAACTAAAATCCAGACAAGAAAAAACTTTCAAAAATTAATAATATGGTGAATAAAAATGTTAGGAAAAGAGTTAAATACATTATTTTATTTCTTAATTATTTCTAAGTCTCAGTATGAATTTTAAGAAGACTTGTTGTAAATATTTAGTTGAAGTGTAAAGGCAATATTCATAAATTATTAGGCTGCATGTGAGGCTGCTCAGACCTAGCATTTCTCTTTCAGCAAACGAGCCTCTCCTTTCACAGAGAGGATTATGAGCTGGGAATTATCTTGGGAAAGGCTTGCTCATGTGTTTTTATTTGTTGCTACAGTCATTTTATTTATTTTTCTTTGCCTTCCCAGCCAAGTAAATGACTGCCTTGATGTTCTCTGGATCACTTCACAACTAGAACATCTCAAAATATTTCGACAGCAGAGCTATTTTTTTCTTTCTTCTTATTATAGGGAAAGGAGGAGCCCTGATATTCCTTAGGAACAAAAGAAAAATTTCATAAACTGGAAGAGGAAATTTCAGATTGTCATGACATGTCTATACAAAGGATGTTTTGAACCAGATAAAAGTCTCTACTGTTCATATTCTGACGTCCTTATTATTTCAAACGAGGATGGAAAACGCACGAGAAATAATAGTTTCTCTGAAATGAGATTCCTGGAGAGTAAAAATCAGGCAGTGAAGAATGACAGCTGTAATTTCCATACTTTAAGCACATGGCATAAACCAGCAGACGTGCTGGAAAGCCAAGCTCTCTGCTCTGGGCAAGGAAAGGTCCAGGCAGGAGAACAAAACCCAGTCCCAGACCAGGAAACAGACTTGCTTTCTGCCTCTGGCTGGATCACAGGATGGGGTTAATTGTGTCAGAGAATGTGGGACTGCGAGGCACTTCCTCACAGGGTAAGAAAGGGAATCAGTTCACCAAAGAGGGAGGCAAAAGAGTTAAGTTGCTTTCATAGCTGCTGGCTTCTAGCAGATGTGATACAGAACCCAGCCCAAAGGAACAAAGTAGGGTGGATTACTGAGGCACTGATGCTGGAGAAACCTTTTCACTCTGTCTCCTGTTCACTAGAGCACCCCTTCCACAGTTCCTGCTTCCTCAGAAACTGCAGGGACACACGGTACAGCCTTCTTGCAACAATCACTACTAGCTTATTATTTTTGACCCCATTCATTCATATTTACCAATCAACTACTCCTTAAATAATGGCTTGCCCCAGACAAACTGGTGTGATTCTACAGTCTGCTTCTGACTACCTTCCTTGATTAACTCCTCCTGGTTTAAAACCTTTCACCACGACAGAACTGATGTGTTTATTCCAAATGGCAGCTCTTGGGATCATAATCTTCAGAAACTGTGCTCAGTAACTGAGGTTTTAGTGCCTGCAACCAATGCATAACTATGCCAGCATTTCCAATGATATGCAATTTATGTAATTTTTGGAAAAGAAACAAAAACTACTGTTACTTGATTTACTGCTTCCTTTGATAACCCCTTGTCTATGCAATTAATCATCAGTCATGAAATACAACCAACAAGCTACAAATAATGGGATGCAGACACTTTTCCAAGCATATGTCACTTTTCTAACAGTAAGTTCTTGCTTGGTATGAGGTTTTTGGGCTTTTCTGAATTAAGATAAAGAGAAAATAGGCACTTGACCTGTCAGCCAAGAGGCCATGAAACCCTTGATTAAACAAGCAAAGATGCAGCTGGTGAATTTGCTCTTCATATATTTCAAAACAAATTAGTCAAAGGATTTATTTAATAAGAATTGGTTTGTGAGTCTTTTCTACATTATTTTTTCCACATGTGCCTTAGTTGTGGTTCCAAAAGGAGGCTTTTTTTCTCAGCAAGAGCACATCTGCTCCGGGGGCCTATTTCTCAACCAAAATAAGAGTCCACGATAAGCAGTATTAAAATTAATTACTATGTAAATGATTCTGTTTTGACAAATATGATTTAATGAGGGGAATAAGTAGTCCTCAAGAACTAATTGCTTCTTTGTAAACAGACACAACTTTCATTCAACCAAACATAAAAAGAAGGATTAAATCTGAATACCTAATTTTGATTTGACATCTAACATTTGTGCTTACTATTTAGCTATTCTCCATCTCACTTATGCCCTTCAGGGATAAGAGTTAGGCACAGAGAAGCCCTACCAAATTAAAATTAGGTGTAAATGGATTTCCAAAGTTTTTTTTTAAAAGCTCCAACAGTTTTTTTACACATTTGGATTACTAAATATTGAAATGTGCATTGGTAATAACTAGCACAGCAGAATGGGCATATTTTAGAAATTCATAGGTTTGCTTACATATAATAAATTAAACTGAAATGTTAGTGGGGTGAAGGTTTTAAATCCACCCCCTCGCCACTATAATTTGTTGGCTTTTTTAAAATTTAGATAATAAGAGGATGATAAGGAGGCCTTTATTTTTTCCTTTTATTTTCATGTATTGATTTCCCACAAATTTAATTAAAATTGGACTCTGAAAAGGCATATTCCATTCAAAGTAAAATCAAAATACATGTCAAAAGCTGTCCTAAATATACAGAGACCCAAAAACAAAGTTTCATGTCAGAGCAGCAAACCTCTCTTTCCAAATATTCCGGATTTGATATTATTGTTCAGTCTGGAGACGGTCAGCTATTCTTCTGGGACCCTTCTTGGGGCACTGCACACAGTGTGATGATCTGTAATTATAAAACTGCAATGCTGAGGGTGATCAAATCCTGATTGAATATTCTTGAACCATCATTACAGAGAGGCCACTGAGGCCTCAGTGTCCTGAGGGGCTCAATTGTCCCTTCCTCTGCTCACTAGTCCTTTAAATACACCCTTTTGTCCTTCCCGTATGTAATTCTGTGCTGCAGGCTGACAGCATACACAGCCATCTCATGAGCCTTGCTGGCTATTACCATCAAGGGATTTTCCTCAGGGAAAGAAGAGACCAATTACTCATATGTGAGATTTCTGAAATTTCTCCTCTACCAGGATGGCACAAACTGCTGGAAAATCCTAGCTTGACATTACAACCTTAGCAACATCTTTGTAACCACAAAATACAACAGGTGTTTTTCATTGTTTCACATAACACCCACAAACCCAACAGTCATCACATTTATTACCTGCAGAACTTGAGTTCTATCTCCCAGTTTGCTGTGAGTAATTTATTTTGCAGGTGCCTTTTTCAAAATCATTTACCTTGGAAAAACCCAAACCAAACAAACAACAAACCTTCTCAGTCACTGGTTTGTATATTTGCAAATGTGGGGCTTTGCAAACCTGATCTCATAGTGGCATAATTATAATATTGGTTTCATGACTCATTCAGTGATTACATGCTAAATGCTAACTGGCCACTCCTTGTCACTCACTATTTGCCAGCACAGTGTTTATCTAAACCAGAGTGTGCTGACCAAAAAGCACATGCTGTTAAAAATGCACTTAAATTAAATCATGAAGTTGCTCTTTCCTTTTTTTTTTTTAATATCCCAGTGTAATTTTTTGCATGCGTAACACAAACACTGAAGTTGTGCATCCCTTACGCTGTAAAATCAAAATGGGATTTGGTTTAGTTTCAATTATTTTCTATTACATTTATAGCCAGAGGGAAGAACAACCATAAAAAAGACTCGGTGCCTTCAGATCTGTACTGCCTTTGGAGCAATAATATCTTCCTAAGCCCATCCCTGAAGTGTGCTACCACAGCTCTGACAACAAAGGGTAAGTTTCTCCCTAGAGCTGACACAAAGCCCTACACACTTCCCATTTTTCTGCTGAAGGAGAAGGGAAGAACGAGAGGAAAGAGAAGGAGAGAGAAGGAGATTGCGGGACCTCTATCAAATCACTGCCACAATTTCCCTGCAGTGTGCCAGCCCCCACAGGGTGGGCAAGTGGCTTTTCTTCCCTGCTCTCTGCTTTCCTCTGGCTGTTCCAGGTGAGCTCAAGTGCACAGCAACAGCTCAAGCTCTTCCTGAGCAGAGCCACCCAAAGCTGTCCCAAGCCAAGGCCCTCCCCTGGGATATTCCAACCTCCCTTCTGTGTGAGGCCACACAAGTGAGCCCCACAGCAGTTGCACATTAAGGACTTCTCATGTCCTATCGTATCAGGCCAAAATATTAAAGCTTAACAAAACCAGCTCTCGTGTTTATAGTACAACTGTGTAATCTCAAGATACTTGGAAAGTTCACATAATGACTAAGTACAAATAAACAGCAAAATCGGGTGCTTTTGGGAAATTAAATTCAACTTCCTGTAGCTAATAAAGCAAGTCCAAGCTGGAGCAGGAAGAAAAATTTTTAAAAACCCAGAAATATTGTTCAAAAAATACTTAAATACTGAAGTGATTGATGCAAGTGGTACAAATGGCTGCTTGTAAAACCATTTAACTTAGGCCAGTCTACTGACTGCATAGAGATGCCATACAATTTGATTCACACCATACGTGTGAATGTTCAACTGCGAAACAGAGCTTTGCTACAAATATATGCTGCCTGGTACAGAATCCATGTTCTTTGTCAAGAGATTCACAGATGGAGACCAGCTCCCAGTATTTAGGTTTAGTTCCTTCTTTTCAGCCACCTGAACACTGGAACAGGTTGCTCAGAGAGTTTGTAGTCTCCATCCTTGAACATAGTCAAAGGGCTGGCTCTGCACAACCTGCCCTAGCTGATGCTGCTCTGAGTGATGCCTTTCCCTGTTCTCAAAAAAAATGAGAGCCAGACATGGCTAAGGGATAAGGGGTTTTTATCTCAGGATTTTAATAACGATCCTTATTTGTGCACCACTTGGCCAAGGCAGGATGCACCAAAAAGCACACACAGGATAGATCACCTATACAATTTACAGACCTCACAAATTAGGAGATCTAACAAGAGTGCCCCAATGGGAGGCCTGGATGAATGGCAGGATAATCCCTCATCTGTAGAACTCCCCCCTAGATGGGCCAAATCTCTGATTTACGGGATATGTTCTAGAGAGGACCTAGCTTTTCCATAGGTAGTGTAGGGTTTTCCAGCCTCCTACTAGGAGGTCTTTAGGATGTTTGGTCTCCTGGCCTAAAAGAATACCAGGACAATGCTAAATTATCAGACTGAACAAATTACAAGTATGCATGCTAAGAATACTGAGGATATATTAAAGTTAAATAAAAGAAAAGGTAAAAAATCATCTTTGCATTATGAGTAGGGACATGTAACTAAGTAATCTCAAGAGGTCCCTTGCAACCTCAGCCACTCTGCGATTCTAAAGGAAGGGCTCTCAGACACCAAGTCCAGAACAGTGGAGACTTTTATGTTTTACTGAGTCTTAAAAATGCTAATATCCTCTTTTTTTTTCATCTCATTTCCCTTTGGTTCTTTTTGAACTAGAACTTTTAGACACAAGTATAAAAACCCTAGTGAGAACAAATCTTTGTATTTGATATGCCCACTATAATGATAGTTTTATCTTCATTTAGGACCTCAAAATGACCCTGATTTGCATTAAAGTTTATTTGAAAATATGTTTCTCTAAAAAGTTCCAGGTTGGGGAAAAAACAAAACACAACATGAACAAAACACAAAACATGAAGGAAATGGTTCCTCTTAAATTTCCATTTTTACCACTAAGCTTGACATGACCTTGAATTTCCCATTTTATAGTCAGACATAAATAAGCACATTTACTGATGAGATTTTTCTTATTATTGGGGAGGGCAAGTCTATTACAAAGCAAATTAAATAGGTAATAAAAAAATTCTGTTCATGGAGGCTGTCTCTATGCAGGAAACTTATTCATCTACATAAAGAACAAAACACTTCTGATACTGTCAAAAACAGGATGCTGGGAGAATAGGATGTAATATTTTGGATACGTGTCTAGGGATATTCACTTTCATTTCAACAACTTCCATGGAAGCAAAAAAAACAGAGGTTGAGATTGTTTATAAAATACCTGGGTCTGAGGCTCAAGTTTCGACACAGTTTGGAAGAGTCATTCCATGGCTCTTCCAACAATCTCACCTAACTAAGGCTGCTTAAATCCCATACCTGCTCCCTTATCAGGCAATCCATCCCACCATGAGCCATCAGGAATGTTGATATGAACCAGAGAGCTCAGCCCCATGAGTCACGTCGGTGACCAGAGCAGCACCTGCACCTGAGGATTTTACTGCAGCTCAAGATCAGAAATTATTCAAAGATCACTTGTGGAATTAACCAGGAGAGACTTTAGCACAAGCATAAATGACAATGACTCCATACACAACAAGTAATAAAATATGATTAACAAAATGTAGAGCTGAAACCATTCAGTTATACCTGGAAAATATTTGAAAAATACTATATAACCATATAGTTATATATATATACACACACACTTTCTGCTGTAATCTGGAAAATACTAGATTATGTTAGGCCTGCATAATTAAAAGATGTAGTGAAGTCTGATCAAAAGAACTGTTCCTTCTCTCCCACACACCCCATCTTGGTCCAACTGACCATTTTAACTGCTAGTTTCACTTTGAAATTAAGGTGGTTTATATTCCTCAAAGTGTATTCCTACTCTTTAGATGTGTTCTACAGACACTGGAAATAGTGCGCAATTAATTCCTTCCTTGATTGCCCACCTTCTCTAATATACTAAAAATGGGAAAGCATTAAGTGCATTTGAAAATTGACTTATCAAGAAACCAGCAAAAATTCTTGCCATCTTAAGCAACACAAGCAAAGTGAAGCCTCAAGCTGTCACTTTCCTTTGCAGTTATGGGATGGAAAGAAACCAACTTGTCTGTTAATTGTTATTTCACACTTTTTGTCAGGTTTCAACAGTTGGTATCAAACCTAGAGGAGCCCACCCCAGCTGGCTGTATATTTATTTTCCTGTAACTCCTTCCCTCCAAGTATCCTCATTTGCCTCATCACACTCATTTTGGGTAAGGAAACCAAGAAGATGCACTCAGCTCCAGGCTCTGGTGGGGGGGGTGTGATCTGTAGGATGTTTTTGTTAGAGATTTTGCAGGAATAACTTCCCTTTTCCCCACACTCTCTAACTTTTGCCTCCTACCACTCTGCTGTTGCTGGCATCAGCCAATATTTCCCTGAGCAAAGCCTGGGGCACTCTCTGGCAGAACTTCTTGGGCAAAGGTCTGAGCTTAATCTGTTGCAACAGGCTGAAAATTCTGTAGTAGCTTTATTTAAATATATCTCCATGTTTCCCAGTCAATAAGTCATCCTAAGAGAAATGTATCAGACATTTCAGAAAACCACTGAAAAAGAGAAAAAGGGCACCTCTTCCTAACTTCTGTATTTCAACTCCTTTGACTTTTCTCATTCTAATTAGAAGAGAAATTTCTCAGCCCTATTCCACTCCAGCCAGTCCATGGTTGTAGAAATTCCAGCTTAGCTCAGAAACACCATCTTTATTTAAGAATCAGTGCAAACCCTCATGCTTCATCTGTGCAAACCTCTCATGCAAAGCCCAACCAAGAAACCCACACAAGACCCAGAAGCAAGATGGTTACATTAAGCATTAATCCTGAAAGTCCAGGCATCAAAAATAAATTCAAAATACTTCTCAATAGTCTATTTGTCTTACCTCATTAGTTCTGGCATTGCTCACATTTTGCCCACAATCTGATACTGAAAATAGGATTTTGGAATGGGGGACTTTTAGAAAAATAAAATTAAAAAACAAAACATCATGAAATATGTTTCTTATTTCAGTGACACTTCTAGAAGAGGAATGATGAAAATTAATATTTAGCTGAGACTAAAGACAAGCAATTATTGTTTAAAAATAACTTTTCCATTTTTTTAAAGTATACCGGGTTTCAAAATACTGGAACTCAATATAAGAAACTGCTTAAAATAATAACTTTTTCATATTCTTGAAAGAAAAAAAAAACAGAACTAGCATCCTCTTTACCTATATTTGCCAGATACAGTGTAACTCTTATTTTTAATGGCTATTTAATTGATGCAGTGCTAAAGTAACCCTTCAACTGAAGAGACCATTTAAAATGCATGCAAAAAGAAGAATAAAGGATATACCGAGAATAAAATTATACCAGTGGTCCAAAAGACATATTGTGAAGGAATATTAAAATTATTGTCATTAGTGACTAGTGAGAATCTGTCATTTCCCTCTTTTAATACTGTTTATACAAGTCACAGAGTTTCCACTGAGACATCCAACTCACAAGGTAACTTGTCAAACTTTTAATAACAGAATTATTAAAAAAAAAAAAAGGACTAACATCAAGATCTCACATTAAAACATTATATTCAGACAACTTAAATGCTTAGGTTCTAATCCATAAATTACATGCCTCAACCATTTTTGTTCTATTCCTCCTGGATTTAGTATTAAATAATGAACAAAATGAGACCAATTATGACAATTAGCAAATAGCACCCTCTATTAGCACACTTTTGCTTTCCAAAGCATTACTGAAAGACATGTCCATTATTGCAATTTCCAAGGTCATTTTTACAGGCTCTCCTTTTGTACAAAGGTAAGTCACTAATTATGCTTTTTAGGGTAGAATTTCAGGTTCAAGGCTAAGCACGTTAAAATAGGGTGTATGGAAACAGGTGTTGTGGCCTTCATGCAGCTATGTCTGTATTCAGGCCCCTCTGAGAGGATAGCATCACCTCAAATATCTTGGACATTGAAATGCTGTGAAGGTAAAGAAGTTGGATGGTAAAATGTTTTACTAATGAACATTTTACTTACTTCTCCATCTCCATCACATATCTTTTAAGCATAACACCAGATGCACAGTGCAAGGTTGATGTGTAATGTCACATATTCCTGTGCAGGGAAAAATAATAATTTAATTATACAGGAAAAAAAACCCAAAAAACTCAAAAACCAAAACAAAACAAAGAAAAGAACAAAAACACCAGAAAAACCAGATGCACACAATGTTTGAGGTTGGAAGTGACTTCTAAAGACCATTCAATTCAATTGTCCTGTAAAAGTAGCATCAACAGAGTTCTCTGTCCAGGGCCTTGTCTGGCTGGGTTTGGCCATATCCAAGGCTGCATAAGCCACAGATTCAAGATTTCTCTTTACTCAGCTAAACCCACCTGGACTTGGCACAAATTTAGATTTAAGATGCCTTTAATTCAGCATTTTGCTCTGCTAAGTTCAAAGCTTTGACAATGGCACAGCTTCACAACCAAGGTCTGAGGAGTAAGTACTGATGAGAAAAGGACATTTCTCTAACTCTGGCTACTAAATCCATCAGCTAAAGCAAGAATTATGTGAGTTTATAGGTCCAACTTCTTTTGCTTTGAGGGCTCAGTCTGAGACAGAAGCATTTGCACAGGTTATCAAATAAGTTAACAACTTCAAGTTGCTTTGGGGTTATCAAGAAATCAAATTCTCTTAAATGATTTTAAAACAGTCATAAATAATTCTTTGTTATTTGGGTGGTGTGTGAAGAGTTATTAGTTTTCTTGTTTTCTGAAAATGAAACATTACATATGGGACTAAGATCTGCTCATAGCAACAGTTCCCACAAATACAGAAAGTAGTTGTGTCATCCTCAGTGTTCTGTCCCTACATATTGGGTGGAAAATTTGGAAAAGAAATCTCTTGAACCTGAATAATCAGTGCATTGGGTGGAGCACTCACTTTGCAGCACTGAATATTCACCTCTGGAACGGAGTTCAAATCCAAGTCAAACTGATGTAACAGAAAATTCTCCAAACAGAGCATTAATAACAAAACATCTTGTCAGAAATCAGCTTCAGATAGATAATGGCTACAGCAAATTTTTGTTAGCTGTTGAATCTTATGGTCAGGGTATTATAGACCTGTGGTCTGAAAGATAAATCCTTAATATTTTGTTGTGCCTTTCAAGATTCCCATTGCTAAATTAGATACTAAGTTTGTTGAAACTTTAGGTCTTTATTTGGATCTCTGAAAGATTTATCAACTGCAAATTCAATTTCACAGGGAAAAGTACCAAGCCAAGAGGCCAAAGAATAAATGTTCAAACCAAATTCCCATAAGACCAGGTTTTGGGGCACTGAAAAATACACCAGTATCTCATCCTTTTCTGATAGTAATAATTTTCCCTATCTGGTGAAACCAGTTCTGAGTGAGACTGAGGAATCCCAAAAGGCAGGAAGGTACATAAGTGCTGCTGAGTGTTACTTTACCATACTTTTCACATTTACTGGATCCAAGTAGTATCAGCAGTGCAGTATCTTGAGGGAGGTGGTGTTCTGTGTATGTCTGATTTTGGCAGAAAAAAACAATTCTAGAAATCCTGCTGAATTCCCAACCAGAACTGCACAACCACAGGCTCTCAACAGTTAGCTCTACTCTTAAATGCTAACTTGTGATTAAATATGCATTTTATATTCATTCAGCTTCACAGCAGTAAAATGTTTGGTTTGCTTTTGCTAATAACAACAATGCAAAAGTCATCGTGAGATTGCTTCAAAGGTATTCTGAACAATGGGGCAGCCACAGGTGACCTCCCTGAGTACTAAATGTCTCCAAGTCTCATTACTACAGGAGCATACATTGAGACAGATAACAGACATGCAACATTCACCCTTGAGGCAAGCTTTAGGTCAGCACACTGGTACCTCTGAGACAATGACTTCAGTGTAACAGGTGACACAGAGATGTGTTTTGAAACCCCCAGGCACAATGGCAATGAAACAAGATGCCTTAACCTCCAAAATTAACATGTTGGAGGAATTTCATCAAAACTACACTGTCCCCCCAGTGATATTTGGTACCCCTCTTCTGAAATTTAAAGATAAAGAAGCTCTGCTGTAAAACAGTAGTACTATCAAAAAGGACTTGTGGCAACATATTTGGCTGATAGGATGAGGAAATGAAGTATTAATTTGCAGTATTAATTGCCCATATATTGGGAAATGCTCTAGGAAAAAGGCAGATGAAAGAACCCATTTTCTTCCTACTGTCTACTATAAGTACTTCCATTAAAATAATTAAGAAAAAGTGGTTTAAAAATCTTTGCCCCTTTCATCCACCTCATGGAGGCTTTTTTTTTTTACTTGAAACAGGAAAGAAAAACAGGAAGTGAATACCTTTTGACAAATAGGAATTGAATATATTTTGTGATAAAATGAAGGATAAGGCAAAGTACTGCTGCAGGCCCAGGTGACCCAGCTGAGCTCACAGAACCATGCTTTCCCTCTGATTAATATTAAATGTGGCTCTAAGGAAAAGTACTTACCTGACCAATTGATTTTCTATGACAGGGAACAGTGCAAACTTGGGATGGATATGCTTCAATTTCAGAAAAAATATTTTCAAAGAGGTATTTTAGAAATAAATGTATTTTCTTAGGAACAGAAACTTTTAGCTCAGAGCCTGAGTGAAAAGGCAGAGTTCATCAATAAGCCTCAGGCTCATCCTGCCAGCAAAGCTTTACATTTCCCATCCCTTACTCTGACATTTTCTTACTAGCTGTCCTCTGAGATAATAAAGCAGCAGGTCACAGTCAGATGATTTCAATTCTGTGAAGGATTTGGATCAGATGCTGCTTCTTAGATGCAACACTTCACATTTATATTAAAAGGCATTAGAGTTCACAGCAGAATCACAAAAGGCATTTTTTTAAGGTACCAATTTTCCCATGAATGTGAAGCAGTGCTAATGAATGCAATAATTAATTTTAAGACTCATTTCAATAACCTCTGTTCTGGAAGAGTCTTCTATATTCTTTCATTATACATTCCATTCCTGCCTAGGAGGACAAAGAGGAATTACAGAATCCTCAGAAGCTGCAGAAACAGCAGGTTTTTAAAATTTATTACTATCCACATTTTTTTTTCCAGAATTGTTCCTGGTAAGTTACACTGGCAGTGGGGTTATCCTGTTAGTGTCAAAGCTTTGATGCTTGACAAAAAGAGATGCAGAATGTGTAAACATGTGAAATTATACCTGACATTTTCAAGTTATGGAGGATCCCTAGGTTACCATTTCATTTTTCTTAGTTTTACTTGAAACGTGCATTTTGAAAATAGTGCCTGTCAAGATATTGTACGGTTCACAGTGTTCTCAGAAAGTGTTATTTCCCCCTGTGCAGAGATCCATGTTAATAAATACTGTGCAATGATTTAAACTGCTTGGTACAGCACAGAGAGCAGGCAGTCTGACAGCTCCTGAAATCACCATCAGGAACAGGGTTCAACTGTTTGAAGCTCTGGGAATCATCTTCTAATAGCCTGAACCTATCTGCCTCTTTCTTTTTGTCAATACCTACTCTCAATCAATCTGCAAATACATCATGAAATGCTCCCATGTGTGAAGTCACAGATTAAAACACATTCCTCTCTATGGAAAACAACTTGTCCTAGGCTACAAAAATATTCCTACAAGCACTGTGGAAACAGACTGGGAAACACTTGAGATCAACAGGAATTGCTGTTATCTCAATGAAAACAGGATAAAGTCCTAAGGAATATTTGCTTGCTCTGATCAGTGATATATCCAAAGAGTATGAAAAACCAAGATACTATAAAGGGCTTTTTTTATGTCCATCAAAATTTATTCTGAACTAAGTATGTTCCAAGATCTTCCGTTTTTCTGACTCAATGATTCTGGGTGCTATTGTTTTCCTTATTTGCATTGGTTCAGCATTTTGTGCATCTGCTCATTAATGAATTATAACTAATTAAATACATTATATTTGTTAAATACATGCTGGGAAATGCAAACATGCAACAGAGAAGACAATTTGTCACAGTTAAAAACGTATCAGTGAAGATTCCCAATGTCAATCACATCTATTAATAATTGAAAAAACTTTAAAACAGTTCAGTACTACTTTTATTGTTCATATTTCACTAAAATAGCAATGAGGACTTTGTAGGATTTAGGCTTATTTCAAAAGAAATACAGCAGGAAAAATAGCTGGACTTCTAGGAACTTTGATCCAAAAACATGATCAACTGTCATTAGTTATGTTTCTGATTTCTACAACCCCCTCTCAACATAGTCAAATACTAAATGAACAAATATCAAACTTCATTTGTACAAGGATAATACCTGCCAAGAACCCTTCTTGTCTAAGGTTTAATCGTGCTGGGAAAATTTAAAAATCACCTAACAAAGAGATGAAAGTTTTAAACTCAAAATTACATCTGCATAACTTTGTAATTAAAAGCTATTTCACAGCAAAACAATCTACATTTCAAAATAGACAGAAGCAGTGCTAAGAGTTTAAAAAAATATAATCAGAGTATTTTATTACAAAATTAACCAACACTAGGCTGCTCCAAGCTCACTACTGAAGCATCAATAATTACAAAACTCAAATATCACACAAACTGGATGGAGAGGAAGAAACTAAATATGTTGTGTGACTTCCAGAGAAACTGAAATCCTCAGAGCACAGCTCTCACTGTTCTTTCATAAGCAATAGATTTTAGTGCAGTCACTGATTTACAAAAGAATTTCCCAAGTAAGGCAAAACATCTAGCTAGTGATTTATGACAATGGTAGGAAGTACACTTGGAGCTGGGGCTGCTCCCAGAATTTTTGCAAATGTAGCACAAAAAAGTCTCTTCGATACAATTGACTTGCATGGGTGAGTATATCATAAACACAGCATTCTGTGGCCCCATAAATTGACAACAAAGAGCTGACTTAAATCACTTTAAAACTTTTGGAAAGATTCATTAATATCTTAAAATATGCAAAATTGATTACAAGAGTAGTTAAGATTTCTACCAGAAACTAATCTATTTCTCATGGCCTTCAGTTTCTGACAGTGATTCATCTCTTTGATTATAAATTTCTTTCTGGTTTTCATTTTTCATGCTTTCCATGGTAAATGTAATTAGCTTAGCCCTATGACTGAAGAGTATTTTTTAATTTATATTATTTGAAATATATATTCCTTATAATCACACTCAGCTTCTCTTTGTTTTGGGAAACCATGAGAAAAAAATTCTTATGCATAAAGCTGGAATTTTTGATAAATAACATTCATCTGATATGTAGATCTTCCTCATTTCTCTTACAGTTGTTCCCAGAATCACTACATCCAACATTTCTCAGGATCAGAGCCCTCGTGACTGCACAGTGACTAAAATCCACTTGCTAAAAAATATTAAAAACAAACATTCAAGTAGGAGACAGCAATTAAACAGAAAGAATACAAATAACACCTATTCAGTATCCCAGTAGTTGCAGTCTGCACACGAGACAGTACAGATAAGGTCTAGGAAGAATTCTCTGGGAACAAAGGCCATCCTTTTATTCTGTCATTACACTGACTTATCAAAGTGAATGTATAGCAGCCACTCACCAATGCTGATGTTGTACCAATGAAGCAAAAGATGAAATAACAGCAACAAAAGTTTAAACAGAGTATTTTGAAAGGTTCTTAGGATAACTAATTACAAAGGATCCTGCAGCAAGGACAGGATTTGTAAAGACATTAGGGTTTGTAAGATATTTTAAAATATCCCCTTTTGACTCTGGTATTAAACAGAACACTTGATTAGTTTGTGGTTTATCATAAGGATCTCTCCCTCGAGATTCAGAGTGATTTCATCACTTATCAGCAAGAAGATGCATCAGAACTGTTTTAATGAAATTAACTTTCTCCAAGGCAGAAGTTTAAAACTGAAACAGGCAGTTCACAATTCACTTTCTGGAAAGAAGAAACAGTAATAACATTTAACTAATTTAATTTTGCTATCAAGTTGTATAGGAGTTTTATAGTGAAATAATACAGAAGAAATCTACTCTTGGAACTAAGATAAGATCTTAGTTGACAGATTATACAGGATTTATAGAGGCATCACAGAAATATGACATTATTCTTTTTAATGAATGGTCCCAACAAAAATTAGGAAAGCACAAGACACTGAGAAAATCCTGTATAAATTCTGTTAATGACATTGATGTCTTCAAGAAATCCACTGGCATATTTATTGTTCTAAATCCAAAGTGATGTTTCAAAGCAATTACAGTAGTGGATTCTTTATTTTCCTGTCACACATTAATTCAAAGCAACAAGATAAAGTCAGTCAGAAGCATCATAATGTCTTCATGCTATTGTCAGTGGCTGAAAGGCAACAAGTGGCAGCCACCAGAAACAGTTAAATCACTAGTCTTGAACAGCAGTGGAGAAGAAAACTTTGAGGTCTTTTGTCTTACAAAGGGTATTTCAGCAGAACACAGATTTACCCATGGGGCCTGGGTGTACAGAGAGGAGAACAAGCACAGAGAAGCTTTTGTTTGTGAATCATGGTGCAGTGGGCTCTGGATAAAAGCAAACCAAGAAGCCAACTCAGCACAGGGGGCACAAAGAGCACTGGGCAGTGTCCTGGGGGCACAGAGAGCGCTGGTAGTGCACAGGGGCACAGAGAGCACTGGTAGTGCACAGGGGCACAGAGAGCACAGCTCTCCCAAGCACTGCCCAGTGCACAGGGGCACAGAGAGCACAGCTCTCCCAAGCACTGCGCAGTGAACAGTGGCACAACTCTCCCAAAGCACTGAGCAGTGCACAGTGGCACAGCTCTCCCAAGCACTGGGCAGTGCCCAGGGGCACAGAGAGCAGAATTCTCCCAAGCACTGGGGAATGCTCTGCGCTTGGGGCAGCCCACTGGAGTGCACCAACGCAGCTGTACAGCCCCATGCCTGTCCCCAGATGCAAAGTTCAGAACAAGCTATTATACAACAAAGTACAGCAGACTTCATGTCCCTATGAAACACTCACTAAAAGAGATATCCAAAATTTACTTACATAGCTAACTGTTCACACTCTGGGTTTTGGAAGGCCATGTGAGATAGAGCAAAGGTAAGGAAACACTGCCCAGCACTTGGCTTCTCTGATGTATTATTTGACAACTGAGTCACAAAGATGCTTTATGCCTTCAAAACTGCTGTTTTAGCACACTAGAACAAAAATGAAAAGGGGAAAGGCAAAAGAAAATACAAATGTTTTCCAATTATTTTTAAATAGCTTTGTAATTATTCTTTTCTTTCTGAGCCAAAACGCTTAGGTCAGAAAAGGATTTTTTTGGAGGTGTTAGAGTCAGATGCAAACAGGATCTCTTTAGCACAGATATTCTCAACAAAGGACTGGTGCTGTGCTATATGTGAGGATCTACACAGAGAAACAATTCAGACTAGGGCCATATAGGTTTCTTTGACCCATATTCATAGTTATATGGCAAAGGAGAAATAGTACTACTACTAAGGGTAGGTACCGCTAAAAGTGTTTCATATTTCCTTAATAAAGTCCTATCTACAAAACTTGTTTCCCTGAAAATAAACAACAGAAGATATTTGTTACTCAATGTTCACACCACTTTTTCAGCCTTTGAATTACCTGAAAGGCTGCCAGCTTTTCCACGAAAACAGAGCATAGTGTCTCTGTGCTATTTTCTTTGAATAGGCTCTTGGTTTATCCAGTAAAAAAAAACATGTACCTCTCCAGCAAAATATTCTGAGCCATTTGCTGCAACTTTGGCTGAAGCTTTGGCAGCCTTCCAGGGCTATCCACTCAGCACGTTTCAAAGCAACCCAGAATCAGCAAGCAAGTTGAAAAGTTCTCAGCCCCTCCTTGGGTTCACATATTGGCCTCAAAATGGTTATACAAATGTAAACACAATACTAATTTTTTCCAGTGTGCTTCTGGAGCACGTTTTCCATTTTATTTTTTCTTTTTTTTTTCGTTAGGCATCGGTTGCTCTGTAATATGAGCAATTGCACAGTAAGGGTGAAAAAGGGAGATTCACTTCAAATCCACATTTCTATTCTAAAGCAAAGACTTGGTGAAGATGCACTCTGATTTTATGCTATTACAGAGACTTTTCCTGTTAGAGCTGAGATTATATCTGGTCATTTCCTTGAATATTCAGCAAAAGTGAGAATCACCCAGCATATGGGCAGTTGTTCAGTCCTCAGACCAGCCAGCCAGTTTGAAGCCTTTTCTGGTGATAGCACATCAAAGAAATCTGCAAGACTCTCACCTGCTGAAGTCAGGGACACCCTTGCTGCAGAAAGGGAGAAACTGATCTAAATAGACATTATTTAAAGGTAGAGAGAGAGGACTTTGCCTACTTTTCCACAATAAAGTTCTCCCTTTTTTTTATTTGAAGTATAAAATTTTCTCCTCTTTCCTGAGGGCAGTTTTTTACATCTAGGGAGTTACAAAAGCTACAACTGATCAAAACACAAAGATTCTATTTTGACAATTAACAAATCATTAAATTATAAGCTATTTTTACAATGGGGATCAAAGCAAAAAGCTAAATAGCAGAAAATTATTCCTCTTCTGATATTTCAAAGACCTGGTGATATTTACTCCAGTAAGTGCTAGTTTTATGGCTGTTCTGGCTAACTAGCAATGAAACTGCATAGATACACTTTACATTTAGCAAGATTTTTGTAGATTTTATATCATTAAATCAAGGATTACACAGTTCATTCTCTATTCTTTTAAATGGGGATGAATTGGTAAGAAACCTTATTCCTTAAAAGCATAACTTTATTAGACCTTTAAGCCATTTAAACACTGCTTATTAAAGATTTCACACTTAAAATTCTTGTTAAATATATTCAATTTGTGAATTACTGCCATTATATTTACTATGGTCAGGATAAAAATCCTTTTTCAGTGGGAAGAAAACAATCTGACACCTAAGGAAATATGTATTCATGTTAAAGTTAAGAACTCCCAAACACAAACAAACATTCAAATCCTATCATCACCTCCAACTGCACTGTGTTTCCATGTCCTGGGAAAGCTTCCTCTACTTCTGTCAGCATATACCAACATTTGTTTTTCTGCAGTGCAGCCTCTTTGTATTGTTTGTCTTCTGCAAAATGAAGTTATTATTTTTCCTGGACAAGGAGTTTCTATGTAATCTTAAGGAATAGATTAATAAATCTATTTTAAAATCAAGTGTATTTATTTCTGTTTCTAACAACCATCTGAGTTTTAGCAAATACCATAGTGAATGTAATAAATTAAAACTTGGTAAGCAAAAGGTTGTGTCCTGACTGAAAAGACTTCTTGGATTACTTTGACTGTGTTGAAGCTTTTCTCAAAGGCTTTTCATCATGTTTCTCACACGCTGAAGACTTTTTAATCTTACTAGTTCAATTTGTTCCAAAAAATCTCAATTCACAAAAGACTGTAGCCAGTGTTGCAAGACTGAACAATACAGATGAGGTTTCTAGAATGGAGCAGGTCATATGAAGCAGAACTCCTGGTTTTGTACTTGCCTCCAGGAACAAGAGCACATATTTAATGAACAGATGCTGAATTGCCCAACCACCCTCTGTCTGCAAGAGCAAACACAGATTCATGTTCTTTTTTTGCAGGTGCAGTATTATGAGTTTTAGCCAAATCAAAATTCAGTTTTTATAATCTTCAACACAAAGCAAAGTTCTTTATATAATGTTGTGCCTATCATAAACTTAAAAATCAAAGTAACTGACCACCAGCCATAAAATTAACGTTTCTTGAAGCCCTTCATAAAACTAAATGCTGCATCATTGCCTCTTTTAAGTACTCTACAATGAATATTTCTGGTGGCTTGCAAAATTCTGTATTTCAAAACTTGAGATTTTATTTTAAAAAGTAACCTGACAAAATTTTTTGGCTTTCTGTTCTAAATGTATTGGTTTTCTATGAAAAGATAATCTGCAGTGTATTTTAACCTCTAAACAAAAGGTAAGCACTCTCATGCAAATATTATAGATGTAAAAGCTAACCAGAATAATCCAGTTTTAATCTGCATGTTTAAATCCCAGCCCTTTTAAAATCTGGGGTTTAGGCTGTTTAAAACTTTATATGTAGTGCAGAAATTTTCTATTCTTTTCAAATGACATAAACCAGTGTTTTTTCATAATTATAATTCACAATAGCAGTTTGTGGAACTCAAGAGGCACTCAAATCTGCTGTCCAAGCTTTCACCATTTTGCTCTGAGGTTTATTTTACTCTACACACAGCAAATAAAAGAGAAATACTTGGAGAACACATGCATGGGTACACACACACATATGTTGCCTTTCATCTGAACTTCTTAGGGAAACGTAATGAAACAGAGAAAAACAGTGACAAAGGGGAAAATGAGGGTATATAATATAGATTTTCTTTTTTTTTTCCTGAAAACAAAGTTAGTGTCTTGATGCCTTGGCCCTGCTACAAGTGCCCCTCCCCATATCAGCTTATGCAATAAGAGAGTGAAGGTTATGAAAGCTTCGCCCATGGCAGGCTGTGAGGCTGAGCTCACCCAGTTACACTGAATGCACACATTTCCCTTTAAACCTCCTGCAAGCAAGGAGAACACCCTGACCAGTCACTCTTACTCCCCCCACACAGCACAGCTAACAAATGAAGGTGAGTGCTTTGTGACTTTTAGCAGCTTTTTTTTTTTTTTTGCCTAAACCAGAAATTTCTGTGAATCACAGTCACATGAAGATTATTTTAGGGAAAGCACCATTTCTGGCACAGGCAGCCTCCCATACAACAATAGTTTAGTTTGGGCTTTTTATGACTCTCTCAGAACAGTGCTGCATTAAACAACACAAGCAAAGACTGACACTAAACTGTAGAAAAAAGTGTTTCATATCTGTTTGGGGCTGTGATACCCAAAATTTGTCTGGACTCTATAGCCAATACAAAATGGCTTAAAATTCTCCTAGTTTTAAGATAGAATACTTAAAAACTCCAACAGCTAAACAAAGCTCCACATCTTCTCACATAATGTCTCTTTTTTTTTAGTATTGCTAATTTGTTTTTTTCTGAGTGAAAAGGTCATTGTCTCTTTTCTGCCTGTCCCAAATGAATTACAGTAACCAAGTAAAATCTTAAACCAACTTGCACACCACACACATCCATCATAGAAAGATCTGAATGTGAATTAATCCCATGTCAGATTAGGAGAAAAACAACCACAGATGTTCTTAGGACACACGATACAGTGAGAAATGTGCCTGAATACCTGTCCAGTATCAAATATATTTAGAAATATTCTGGAACAAAAGTGAGCACAGTACTGAACTCATGAGGCTTCACCAAGGAAACAGAATTAATTCACAGCAACCTGGGATATGTTCCCTTAAAGAATCCAAGTGTCCCCATGAAGTATTTAACATTTCCTAGACATTCTTAGCCTTTAATGGCAATTTATCCTGGAATTGTTCAAACTGCTGCAGCTACAGATTTGAACCATATAAAAAAACAGAGTCTCAAATAAACAATTAAATCTAGATAACTAAATGTATATAGTTTGTGTCTCTAAAAACATAGTCTGTGGCTAATTCTTTTAAACTTCAACTTTTCTAAAGAATGAATTTCATAATAAAAATTATCCTATTGATGTAATAATTTGAAATCTAACTGGAAACACAATTATCATAGTTAAGGAAGGTGAGGGTGGAAGAACAACTCTCCAGAAGTAGGAAATACTTGACTAGACAGCAGAAGTAATAATTTGTGAAACATGATCAATTTTAAAAATCATTTTCTCTTTTCCATCCATTGTGCAGTTGAAAATTCTTATTTGTGATGTTATAAGGCTATAAATCAAACAAAATAGGAAGTGTCTCCTCAAGCCCTCAACAAACAGAGAACCAGCTGCAATAATAATGTTGTGGAATTAAAGCTTTGCTGTATTCAATTAAAAAAAGCTTCAAACATTAACAGCCATTATTCTAATTGTGTTTTATTGTGCAATAATAAAGTACTGTTCTACTTGGCAGCTCCCAAGTTTAAGTAGATAAATTAAATATATTTTAGAATTGTTTACATTTAATTTTAGATTAGCCAAGATTGGTTGTGTGACCCTAGTCCCAGGTCAAATAACAGACCTTCTACCATATTATGTGATTTAAAGCAAAGTCCCATCTGAGCTAAAATAAGGAAACTGCAAAGGAAAAAGGAAGCAAGTTCAGGCACCCTCCAACACGACTGATTGTAATAAATTATCTGAACAGAAAAGTGAAAAAATATTCTTCCTAAGATACAGGCAGGATGTTTGTCCAGCTTCATAAAACCGTGCTTGGTTACTGCATGAGCAGTTTTACCCTTGTGCATGTTAATTCTTACTTTTAATGGGTTTATTCTTAGAAAAAAAGATTAGACAATTATATCTTTTCCAGCTGGTCTTTAGTTTAAAGATCAAAAAGCAAGTGACATGTTTCTGTCATTTGAAACTCATCCCAGTAATCATCAGTGCTCAGCTGCCACACAAGGAGAACAAAGTTCCACCCCAAAGCCAAGCTAGGATTTCCTAGTGAATTAATTGGGAAGAGAATGAACAGTTACTTCCACAGAGATTTCACCTGGAATGGGAAATAAACACATGAGAAACATTTGAAAGAGAGAAGAGAGAAGACAGAGACAGATGGCAGTTATAGAATAATTCTTATGGCCAAGCCTTTAATAACCCTATTAAAAATAAGGCCCCTGGGCATGTTACTTGGAAGTCATTTTCCTTTTTATTTTTTAACTTTAAAGTTTGTTTGTAATTTGCCTAAACCATTCCAGAGAAGTTTCTTTCCACTTACGAAGACCAAGTCCATAAAGCTAAAATCTAGATACAGATTTCAAGTCCTCTAGTCCAGATTCTTTTGTTCCCCCCCTCAAAATTAGCCAAAGAATTTTGATACAAGCCCATTTTCAACATCAGGCTGTCACAATATCGTGCTGTTTTCATAAGATCCCTGAAATATCCTTTAGGAGCAATGCAAAATAACACAACTTTTCAATATGGAATACAATTAAAGACTGAACAAGTTGGTCCATTCTGTGCTGAAATAACTTACTAAGAGCTGAGATACCAAATATGTTGTGCCATGAAGCATGAAAATGAATTAATGTCTTCTTTCTCTGACACTTTAATGACTGTTCTTGTCTAAATCCCTCAGAAATGATTGAATCAAAAAAAATAAGTGTGTGAATAAAATATCCTGGCAGATACACATTGCCTCAAAGTACAGAGTAGGCTTTTGCTACAGGTCTCTAGAGAATTCCAAATGTTCTGAAAAGCATCAATCTTATGTAAGTTATTGTCTAGGAAACAGCTGCCAGATGGGTGGTAAATATGCCTTTGTACATTTATATTTCACTTGTCACAGCCACCTTTTATTTAGAAATGCTGTAAACCTGTACAAAATAGGTGTGTTTTTTTTTTATGCTCAGAAGGTTGCCACCCCCGGGTAAATATCCAAAGTAAATGCACAGTGTTCAATATCTGGATAAATGATTGGGATGATGGAATTGAAAGCACCCACTGCAAATCTGGGTGTGACACTGAGCTAGAAGGAGAGGTACATACAGGAGAGACAAGAACCTCCGTAGGAAGAGAAAGCAGAGCAGGCTGGAGGTCTGGTTTAACAAGAAAAGCATGAGCTTTAGCAAAAATAGGTGTAAAGCTTAAAGTGTTCAGCAGATCAAGGGAGGTCATGATTCCATCCTGACACACCCAGAACACTGGGTCTCCATGGAATTACCCACTCTGAGAGGCACTGGCAGCCTGCAGAGGGCCATGGAGGGCCACCAAGCCAAAGAGATGGTTTGGGAACTGAGGCATGGGGAGACGCTGAAGGAAAGGGCTTTGCTCGGCCAAAAGAAATGAAGGCTTGGAGGCTCTGATCGAACTTGTGATACATCAGAGGTTTTATGGAGAAGGGAGAGATGCTGTCTTCATGAGGATGATGGACAGGACAAGAGGAAACACAAGTATTTTCAGGAAGAAATCCATACATGCTAAGGAAAAAAACTCATCATGAGAAGAATTCAACATGGCAATATACTGCACAAAAAAGTGGGAGAATCCCTTCAATTCAAGCTGCACCCTATAGAAAACCTTTCTCTTGTTACAATACCCACTCCTGGAAAAACTCTTAATGGTTTTAAAAAATAAAAACACCATAATTTCTAAATATTAATTTAATTTTTTTTTTTGTTTTTTGCTACTTAAACTTTTGGTGAGACTAGTGGACTGTTAATTAATTCTGGTGGATGTTTAGTTAATTCTGTGTTTATATGTTTAAAGTGTAACTTTCTTCCTTCACATGAACTACTATAACATTTGTTTCCATTAATTCTGTGGAGATATAAACTGCAATTGAAATGCAACATTCAAGAAATACAAAAAAATAAACTTTCCCAAGAGGTTGCTAGATTAAACAGTCATGTGAAAGTCACTCAACAGAGTTCAAACTGAAATTATTTTTTTTCTCCCAACATACACTCTGAGGCTTTTCAGATGTTTACAAGATATCCATGGGGTTTTTTGTTAATGAAAACTTATTTATGTGCTGGCAAAATGGAGATATTTAAGCAGCCAGGCTCCAAAATTGAACTTCATGTCATGAAGTCCATCTCTTTTTATCAGCATCCATTAAAATAACATTTATTTAAATCATATAGTAGTGGCTTAACAAGCTGAAATAAATTAAAGTCAAATCAAAGCCAAGCTCTGCTGGAAGCATTCCAAACACACTGTTTGGCCATACATATAAAGAGTCCCATTTGTCCTGTGCTCTGGGGGAATCCACTGACCTGACCTATAGCATAGTTAAATTTGTATCAATTTTTTAAGTGACATGTTGGGCTTTGGATTGTCCCCATGTGTATTTGTTTACATTAATAAATAATCCAGTTTCTCCCATGTTAAAAAGGAAATTATACTTAATGTAAAGAAATGCTTTCACCATTTTCAAATGTTATCAAATCTAGGCAAGACTTTAACTTTTTCTGGAAACCACCCCTCTAGCATCAGCTTTTACTGCATTATAAACAACTTCAAAGTTCAGGAAACATGAGTAGATATTAGTGAATACTTCAGTGTTCTAATTAGTATTATATTGGTTAATGGTTTCATGCTGGGTTTTATATATCCCTTTGAGAATTATCACACTGTATTCCTGATTTTGTTTTTAATTTCCATAACAGCTTCAGAAGTGGAGCCTGAGATTTTTCAAACTTCATTTAACCAGGCTTTCAACTTTCAATGATACCAAGCAATAGTTTTCCAAACCTTTAATTTGGTTTTCCAGAAACTGCTTTTGGACTGTCAGAGTCATGGCACATCCAGATTTGGTTTCTATCCAATATATATATGAAAAATATAACAGAGAGACAAACAGAAAGCAAAGCTGAAAAAAGATCCTTCCCAGTGACTGACCATGCCAACACATCATTGATTTAAATTGATAGTCTGTCCATCTGCAATCATGAATCTAATATTACTGATAAGAAATCTGGAAGATCCAAGTTAAAGCTCTGCATTTAGCAAGATGGGGAAGAGAGTAAAAAGTGATTCATAAAGTCACCAAACCTTGTCTCATGTAAACAATCCTGAATATATCCCTGTTCACAAAGTTCTTAAGAACTAAGTTGGGAGAATCTGTCTCCATTAATTAGATGATGGTTAGAAACCAGCTAATTTAGAGCTGAAATTTGTTAATGGATAGGACATTAATCTGACCATTATCAAAAGATAGTTTAGTTTAGATAATACTACTCTCAACAGCTACATGAAGGGAGAGAAATATTTAAACTAACAGGAAAAGAGAAACCCCTGCATATATTTTCCAGTTTAAGCTTTGGTGGTCTCTCTTTGTAAGCTAGAAAATATCATACACCATGAAACTCAACCCTTAAACAAATTTTTCAAACCCATTTAAAAGTAAGTCATGGTATTGCATGGTTTGAAAATACAAAATACATGACCTAAAATCCTGACTGACAATTTAAAGGAAGGGAAACCCAAAATCAGTGGGAGAAAAATGCAGCTCATGGAGGAAGGACTTTCTCCAGTAAATTAAGGGGATTTATTACTTAAATTTATTATTAAATTTATAAAATTACTCTGATAACAGAAGCAGCTCCAGTTTTCCAAAACATATTTACCAACAGAATATACGTGATGTTTTACACCAGTAAAATTCCAAGACTCCTATTTTAAGATACAAGGCCTTCAAGCCTTGGTTTACTGGGCTTAATAACCCATGGGGAACCAATACTCCAGGTTATCAGTTAGGTAATTTGGGAGCAATGAGTTTAGGGACTAAGGTGATGTCTGTATCAAATACATTCTAAGCAGCATGCAGAGGTAAAACAAAAATTCACTTACACTCTTAAAACTAACTAAAATTATATTCTGCAAGTGATACACATTAAATAGTTGTCAATCTTTGGCCTGATGTAATCCCAGAAAGCCTGGTCTAAGGTCTCAGCATTCAAAGCCTCTTATCTTAAAACCTTCTGTAATCATAAGTATATAGGTCCATAGAGATTAATCACATTTGTAATCTCTGATAATTCTGAAGAAATTGATTTAAAGCTACTTTTCATTTTGATGGTGAATATTTCTCTATAGTTTTTTCCCTGCCCTTGTGTATTAAATCCTACAATGTGTCCACAAGCAAACAAAAGTATATTAGGGAGGTTTAAAATGTTAGTATTAAGCTCTGTGGGATTTCACATTAGATATTTTTGTCTCATCTGGGGGCAGTGTCAACACAATGATCTGTAGTTAGGCAGCAAAATTAGCTCAAAGTTTTACTGATGCAACTGCTGGACATCAAGGCTGTCCTTGAACACTGCACAAAACATTTTCCTCCTTCCCTCCCAAAACCAGAGAAGCAACAGGAAAACTTGATATATTAGACCCCTTCTAGAAATACAATGGCTCAACTGAAACAGGAGCTTTCTGAACTGAAATGTTGCTCTCACTGCCTTTGCAAAGGAGAAAGCTGGACTGCCCCAGCAAACAAGCCTGAACCACTCTGATCCACTGTTACACTGCATCGTGTGCCTGGCAGTAGAAATTGGGCGTGACTCCTCATGTCCAGTTCCAACAGGTTTAGGAATCTTTTCAAAAAGGTCTATTCTGTCTCACGTCTGTCAGATTAAATCACATTCCATTCATAAAAATTAATCCTTCCTTATGCCTTTACTTCAAATTTTTCCTGTGCCTTGCTTCCATGTCCAAATACACCTCATTTCAAACCTTACTGCTGAGATTTCCAAAGTTTGATTTCTTGGGAATTTAATCATATTCTGCTGCTCCTCCCACTTAGGAGCAGCAAAATAGGATTGAATTCTTAAGAAATCAGCAGAGACCTCCAAGAGTTAGCAATGCTAACAAGCACAGTGATTGTGCTTCTTGCCAAAGAATCACTGTATATTAATTTCTCAATGTCCCCACCAATTACATACATGCATTACTATCACACTAGAAAAAATATGGCTTCAATCCTAAGGGTCTTGCATGTGACATCTTTAAAACCTGATCAGCACTGAAGAATGATTTGAACATTTGAACATTCAGAGGTGTATAGCCACAATTCTGCCTGTGAAAAATTCAGCACCGAATACTGTGCCACAGAAGAATTTCAGGAATATAACAAAATATATAATTGGTCATGAAACACAAACCAGTCTTATTTTGGTTGTTCACTAACCAGGATTAAAGAACTCCTCAAAATTTGTGTTTCTTGAGAAAAAACCAAGCCATTTTCACTCAAGGAGCTCCTTGTGCCTATACATAACTGCAGAGGGTCAGTGGGCCTCCCATTCAGGCACAATCAGCTCTGCCAGCTAAAAAAAGTCCTATGTGCTCCTTTCCTTTTGAAACAAAGCTCACTGCACTTCTTTGCTGTTTTCACTTGTACCTAAATAAAAGTTAAAGAAACACACTGATGTTTTGTAATATCTGGGACATCAAATTGTTCTCTTTAAGAAAAACTGATTCTGTATTATGTGTCTCTATCACTAGAGTTGAACAGGCTACTTGAAAGAGCAATAGTCCAGGCTTTTTTCTGAGACCAGCTTGGGGTCAATTGAATTTGCACTGTACAGACACCATGCTGGTAGGGCAAAGACCTTTTCTGCTTCTGAGTAAAGCTAAAGATATTTTTAAAAAAATTGTTACAATATTAGCTCAGGATTTTCCTTTGCATGAGCAAATAACGCTAGTCTAGGTACAAAAATCTTCTGATTTTGTAATAGAAGTACTTAGCACATTTTTTCATTACTTAAATTGGGGCTATCACATGTAACTTTATTTATACCATATTAAATTAAAATCTGTTATGCATCATCTGATTTTTATAGCTCATAATGCACCACAAACACTGTTTAATTCTACAATTACTTATGCACTTTAATTTTTGTTCTTTCAGTTTAAGGAACTATTATATTCTAGAAACCCAGACAACTGTTCAAATGATACAAACAAGCTTAATTTCCATTACATTTGGAAATGCTGTCCTTTGTTGCATTTAAATGCAATTTCAGACAGAATAATGAGGAGTGAATAAATCTTTCAGAAAATGGCAACTGCTTTTTTATTTTAAAAATCTCCTTTTGGGTGGACATCTGGCACTTACTTCTGTTTAAATTGTCTTTCAAAGCAATAATAACAATAATGCATCTGTGTTTGCTAATAGGAATCTTATAATTCCTTCCTGCTATTGTAAAATGTTTCTGTTAATTTTTCTCTACAAGAGCTCTAACGACATTTCAAAGGTCTCAGCATAGTCTGTGAGCAAAAAATCAGGCCTAAGATCAGCCATGAGCTTATCAGGGCCCATTTTCATTTCACTATGGAACAAATCCATCCAATTTATTCAGAGAACGAAGAAAAGACAAAACTGGGACATGCTTTTAAGCAGTAGATTCCAGAATGATGTGGTATGACTGTATATTCACAAACACCCAAGTTTCAGGGCTACCAAGCAATTAGCCCAATGTTTATTTGACTCTGTTGTTTATACTGGAAATTTGAACCCCTCTCACTCTGGCATTTCCAATGGCTTCATTAATTCCCCCACAGTTTCACTTCACAATAATATCCCTCTGAGGTTCAGAGACTCACTTCTGCTCAGGCAACTGAAAACCCATTTGCCCTACACTCACTCCCTTGCCCATGTCCTCTACCATTTTCCATTTCAACAGCTCTGTCAGCTCACCCATCATCACCATTAATTATTTGCAAGCTGCTGCTTCTGCCATATCTTACCTTGGTAAGAACCTCTTAATGTAGCTAACTGCCTCTGATATTTTCATTATCCAAATTACCAACCATATCATCAAGAAAGCTCTAGATTTCCAATTCATATACTAGATATCCATTTTTACCCACTGGGAAGCAGCATTGAGATTGGTTAAAACTGTAATTAAATCTTTGGAGCTAAATGTGGAACTACCATTTAAGTTAGCATAGAGTGCATGCAATGCAATTGCCAAGATTGGTACCAAATTAGGAAGGTATCCTTCAGGACAAGTGGCAAGGGTCAACTGTTTGGTACCAAGAAAACCAGCACTCAGAAAGTTTAAATACCAAATTGCAAACTGAAAATATCATCATACCTCAGCATTTCAAGATTTAATTCTACAGAAAATATGTGGAAGAGACACAGCATCCTTACAAATCAGAGGACAAAGCCTTGGCTTTTACTTGAATTAAAACACAAAATACCAAGTTTGGACATTATTCACATGAAATGTTTGCTCTGTATTTTGACATCTGCAGAGGGATTAATATGAAAAGGGTGCTGCCTTTATTAACCTATATTTCTAAGGATTACTTGGTTTTGAAATAGTAGAAGAAACAGTATTTAAGTAGCAAGGTCATGATCTAACCAGCACTATCAAATCCAAAATAGAGGCTCTGTTTTGTTGTTACAGGGCAGAGTCAACAATCAAAAGACAGGAAGGTAATTAAAGATTTGGCTTTAGACCAGGTCTACAGCAGTTTTAGGAGCCTGGAGATATTGTTTTCTAGGATACTATTAAATAAATGTAAGGCTACATTCACACAGCCAAGAAGCTCCAAATTCAGGGAAATAATTTCTCCTGTCTCGACATCGGGGCCCTTCTGCTTCTGTGGAAGAGACATCCAACAGATCTCTTAGGAAATGTATCCAAGAAGAAGCTGCAGTGTCAGAGCTTTTCCCCAGCTCCCTGGGAACCAGCTGAAATTCAACTGGAAGAGTTCACCAAGGTCTTCCTTCAGTGTTTATTCTGGACTCGGGGAAGCATGTTGATTCATGTACAGTTCTGCTCTGCAGCTGATCAAGTGGCTGTTCAGGAGAACATCTGATCAGGATTTCATTTGGCCCGAGCCAGTGCTAGTGCCTGCTCTGCTCCTCCCTGTCTGCTGCTTTACAGGCACTGATCTCACCAGCACACTGGAAATGCTGGTAAGGCAGGAAAAGGTAGAGGGGGGAGCACAAAAGCAAAATTAAAATAGCACTAGAAAATTCCCTTTCCTTCAAATTCTCAGAATTTGCCATCAGCATCTCTTTTCCTACTTCCCCTGATTGCCACCTTCTTGAACAAAGAAGCTAAACAAAACTCTTTTGCCTTTGGGATTCTTACCTGTACTTTTAGGAAGGTAAAAGAATTACCTTTGCTCCCCACTATAACTTCTTCACAGAAAAGAATAATCAAACATGGGATTTCAAAATTGTCATTGAAATAAGAGAAAAAAAGGTTTAGCATTGATTGGAAAGGGAGGGGAATGACAGGCAAAAAAAGAATACTAACAAACATTAAACATGACTACAATAAGAGGTGAGAATGAAAATAAACAATAAAGATAAGTGTAGGCCAAGACAAATAGAGGAGATCGATCAACAAAGAAAAGTAAATGAAAGAACCACAGACAAATAGGAAAAAAGAGACAAAGGGGTGCAGGAGTACTAAATGAAGTACCACACGTAGAGAGAAGGAGAGGGAAATCCCTTCCATGCTCATCAGTTACAAACTAAATTAAAAAAAAAAAAACAATCTAAAGATCTAGATTTGAACCCTCTACTTCACATCTTTCAAACCCAGCTGCTTTAATGCAGAAAAATTGTTATTTTGATTAAAAACTGGATCAAAGGTTCCTCAGTCACTGCATTTTCCCTATGTGGTTTTATCATGCACCTATTTTTCAAGCAAAAACAAAGAAATACTCTCTCACTGATATGCTACAATATCATAGACCTTCAAAACTGACAGCATGAAATGGTTAAGATTACCTAGCAGTGAAAAGGTTTAAGGCAGCATATATGAAAGGGTTGTCAGAGACAAAATGGAAGCAAACTGGGAGTGAGGAATTTTAGTTTTCTCTAACTATTATTTTTAAAGTATTGTTATATGTTAAAGTTAATGTATTATCAGGAGGAGAAAATACATAATCTCAAATTTTCATTCTGTTAGTACTGGTGAAGGAATGAAGCTACTAAGAGAATAAGAAGAAAAATAAAACCAAACTCAAGTTAAAATATGAACTTTTGTTTGTAAAATCTGCTTCAAATTAATTTATTCTTTCCACTGTCTTCCTTTAAGAAGGAGTAAATCCTTGTTCATTTATTAATCCTTTAACAAAGATTAAAAAGAGAAACGTGCTTCAGATCCCACAGAAATTACCAGCAGCAGCTTTGCATTTATGCTTCATTCCTGCAAGCCTCTACACCTGCAAGTGTTTTAATCAAGGAATCCCATGGGATCACACTTCACAATTAACATCATAAAATCCTCACTTCCTACAGGTAGCGGGGTGGGAGCAAACTTAATAATAAAAATAATGCCACGTCAACTTCTCGAAAAAATGGTTCTGTTTTGAATCTCCACCTGTTCTGCTGATGTGCCAAGATGGAATCTGCTTCTCATAATGGCAATTTGTTTGTGAGGATATCTGCTTCCAAGTGTTCACAGTCCCACAAACAGAAAGGGAGCTACAGTGCACCCAGCAAGTGCTGAGAACATAAAACCAATGCCAAGAAAGATACTGCTCCCTACTGGCTCATCTAGATAAGAACAGAGAGCAATTCCCTCACATATTTCTCAAAGTAAAAAGAATCTTAGTCCACAGATAAACCATGGTTTTGAACTATAAAACAAGTATCCCTTAAAACAGTTGCTAGACATTAATTTTGAAAGTTGATTAGATGAAGCAGACTTTTACCCAAAGGAAAAAAAAAAGTGAGAAGAATGGCAAAAACCTCCAAAGTAATTCTTCATTATCTCGAAGCTTTATAAAGGTAAAATTAAAAAAAAAAAAACCACACAAACAGTAAAAAATAAACAAACCAGCTAGGATATAACAATGCTTTCTGTCCCACAGTAAGGATCCTAAATCCTTAGCAACACTTACAGTTCTTTTACTTATTTTTAGCTTTGTCTTCAAGTAACTTTTCACTCCCCTCCCTAACTTCGACTGAGATGCGAAAGCAGAAACCTGGAATTGTGCCAGAGCAGATTAGCTCCGATTCCTTGTGTTTCAAAGACTTTGCACAGAAAAACACCAGCAGCAATCTCAGGGACTTGACAGTGTGCAAAACCTAATGAGATCCATACCTTGATTCCCACACATCAAAACAATCTCATTTAAGGGCTTGCCCAGGCAGAGAAATGCAAAACAAGCTGGAATGTCAGTCTTGAGATAAAAGCTCTTCTCTACTGCCATCCCTCAGGGTCACTCACTGAGAGGTCAACTGGTCATTCTGTGGGTTCAACCTGACATTCAACCACATGGAAATGCTTGTGCCTCACAGCTAAGAAGCTTGGAAGAACTGTCAGCTTTTCATTAAGAAACCTGTGCCATTTTCTTTTGCAGAATCTATATTGATTTACATTTTGGAGGAAAATACCAAACCAAAACAATAGAACTTCTGAGCATTTACCCAAGGCAGACTTGAGATATTTTAGTTGTCTAGCTTGGATAGGCCTCTCACCTCTGGTACTCTAAGAAAGGCCTGGTTTTCCCCAGTCTGACTATAGACCTATTGGGTTTGTTTTCCAAAATTCTGATCTGTGAACTCTAGGCTAAATTTGGCACTGAAATCCAGAAATTGTGTTTAGATTTCTGCCTAGAATTTACTCAGTCAAATAACTCTAAGCCCTATAAACATACTCACTCAATTCCAAATACTTTACACTAACAGAATTACCTCAAGATACCTTCAAGGTGGAACAGAATTGTTGCCTGTTTGCTATTTTCAGTAGTGAGCAGCTCAAAGGATTTGAGCTGTGTTTTATTCCCTGCAGCAAGATAACAGATATCCCTCTTGCACCATGCTTTGGACACACACAGAAGCTACCAACAGTTCAGCAATGTTTTCAAGTTGCTAAGCAAAAGCAGGCTAGGGAATGGCTGAACACCAGACACTCATCTGATAAACTTTAATCCTTCTGTGCAATTGTCAAAAATAACAGAGTGGGTTTGCAGGGGAATGGCAATACAATTCTTCTTTCCATGAAAGGAGAGATATTTAAATTCTTGCTGCTCAGTTGGCTTGTCCAGTATCATATACTGCTGTAAAATTCCATTATCAATGAAGATGTCACAGCTTATCACATGCCCCCTCCCTCTGGCAACAAATAGGTAACAAAGGCAATTAAGAGTTTCAGGATCCTGCCTTTTCTCAGCTAAGCACATATCTTCTTCAGCTTAAGGTAGAACAATTGCAGGAAATGGTGGAATTAGAACTTCTTTTTTTTTTTCCCCTAGAAGGGGACTTTGAAACTTAGAAAAGAAACACCTATCAGTGCTCTACTTACACAACCATGAATTGGAGGAAACTGGTTGCATCAAGTGGATTTAAGCTGACTGACATGACAGAGAACTAGATTGTCACTTCCTAAAAGGGATGGGCAAATACCCTCCCCGGATGCACCTTCCTCTAATATTTCCTGTGCTTTTCCCTATTAACCCACTCGTGGTATTCCACAGAAACTGTACTATGTGAGCATGAAACAGGAACCCAAGAATCCTCCAAACACATTCAGTGGAACAGATAAAAGCTGTTGCATGGAAATGCTATAAATAGAGGAAGGGCAAACGTGAAAAGGAAATATATAAGACACCCATTATGGAAATCAAGAGAGCTCCTAACAAGCTCACTGCCTGAAGATACAAAACTATTACTGAATGTCCCAGTATGGGGCTAAATTCTTTTGAGTTAACACAAATCCTCAAGTTTACAAGTTATTTATAATAGAAAGGTCATTAAGCGCTAAAAACACAGGGATCAAATGCTAAATTTTATTGCAAGCCATTGCTTCCTATGGAAAAGTAATTATTAACAAGATCCTTAGGCACAATTGAAACCTTAACAAGAAAACTTTCAGCTAAGGAGTAGTGACTGAAGGGCAAGGCATTGCCTGGGGATTAGTGACTGTCTGGCGAGAGCTGATGGCACCTGGCTCAGCTTCAGCTGATCCCAGCTGATCTCTGAGTCCCAGGAAACGTCTTGAAACTCAATCATTATTCCTGTTGTAATATGACAACTAAATACTAACACACATGCACACACACTACAGTGTTCTAACATGGGACTTGCTGTTTCCTCTGGTATTCTCCAGGACATTGCTGCAGAATTAGAGCTCTGTAAATTAGCCAGCTTGAATCATTTCTCAACATGCCATTCATCTTATAATAGATTACACATGGTATTGCCACTTGTCAGGCTGCAGCACAGACATTTTGCATCTATTTCTACATGTCTTCCTGTTTTAAACGTCTGCTCACAGAAATAAAATGTCTGGTCAAAACAATATTTCCTCCTTTAATCACATTCAGCCAGACATACCAGTTCTGAATTTGGCCTGGAAGTTTAGCTGAGTTTGCTTTACCTCTGAAATTGTTGTTTCCAATACATGTAATCTGCTCTCTTTCTCAATTTACACTGGTCTAGAATATTAGTCTCATTATTATACTCCCAATATTAATATTTCACCTTTATAAACTACAGAGGCTGACACTGCAATGCACAAATCCTATTATGCCCACAATAGGCAACAGAGTATTTGGATGTGTATATCCTAAATGTTACTTCAACACTCCCTAATTTAAGGCACAATGACCTTATCCAAATCAAGGAGGAATAAAGCTGATAGTTTTTTTCAGTTGTCCCAGGCTCAGCACTATGCTGATTGACTTTTTTCTACTAGAAACAAAAATAGATATTCAAGATGGAATAGCAGACTTTCACCTCATCAATGAACTTTAGGAAGTGTGCAGCAACACTTCTCCAAAGGTTTCATATAGCCAGGCTGTGCTCAGCCAGAAGGACTAATAGTATTTATATGCTGCAGGCATTTAACAAGTGAGCACAGCTTAGTTACCAAGCATTAATAAATAAATGATAGCAAAAATAATAGGCATTAGCATACTTGGCATATTTATCGATAAAGTCACTTTGCATTTTAGCAGTACTTTTGCATTCCAGACTCCAGATGCACTCTCATACCCCAGAAAATCTAATTTTTATGCTCATCATAAAGAGTTTGAGGCAGAAATGCAGAGGTTAAGTCTCTGCAAAGCCACACATTAAGGACTGGGAACAGAGGTCAACAATTATGATTTTCAGTCCCCTTAAATACACAGCTCCTGGAGAGCAGCTCATTCCCCAGGAATTCTCACAACAGCGATCAGCCAGAAACTGCCTTGAAAATGAACTTCACAATCTACTGGTTCATTATTAATTGTGTGACCAACATGGAACAGTATAACAACCACAAAATGAAGATATTTTTGTGAGTTCATGGTTATGTTCCATGACAATTAAAACTAAAATATACCAATAATCCAATTGCTTTTTCTTCTCCTTAATTTTCACTAAACACTCACAAAAGGACCCAACTGAGGGACTTCTTATATTCATATTTCTGCATTGGGAAGAGGCAGCAGCTACACACACTCTTCTAAATGGGCAGCACATTGCTCTCCCAGTCTGTTAGCAGTGATAGGGCACCTGTGGAATGTGGCTACAGCTACACAGCCCTGCTCAGAGCTCAGCCTTCCCTTCCTCCAGTGGCTTGGGTGGAGTTTTCCCCCTCTTGGCCAGAGCTTAATAGCCAAGCATAGTGTAACACTCCCACCAGGTGTGGCCCAGAATGCTGAAAAAACATCTGCAGACAAGATTTGTCTCCTTCTTATGCCATGAGCAATGAAGTGAAATGTTGCCTTTTTGCTCTCTGAGGAGAGCTCTGGGACTAATTCAATTGCAGATTTTTCCTTTTTCTCCTGCCTAACACAGACCCTGTTCTAATCTAATGACTAATACTTGGGCCAGAAAGGGAACAAGTTTATCCCAGCAGGAACAAAACCTCAGGATGAAATGAAGGAGCTATTTTGTACAATGTTATGCAACTGAGGAGTCAATTGAAAAAAAAAATCATGTTCGCATTGGTTATTTCATACACAGTAGTCGTGTTATGTTCATGTCTTACCATATTTTATGATTTTCTTATGTGCAAAGAGCATCTGAAGGGAAATTCCATATGAATATTTGTTGCCAAACTTCTTATCTGCTAGTATCTCATAAACTATAAACTACAGAAATCCTATAAAACGCTGTGCTTCAAAGAAAAGTCAAGAAAATTATTACATGAAATGAGAAAACAAAAAAGGTGAAAACTGGAGGATGTGAGAAACAAAATCATGTGGCATTGCACTGTTTGTCTCTTCTTCACAGCCAAGCAATCAAACCAAGCTGGGGATATTGGGTCCAGATTTGACATCTCTCAGTGGTAAATCCAAACCAGATCCAATCTAAAAAGCAATAAAGGATGACAGAGCACTGTGGTTGCCGATGGATTTTTTCATGGTGTTGCCCCACCCTCTCAGTTTTCAGAGACAGAAGTGAGACTGTTTTGCTGCCAGAAGCAGCAGCTACCAAACCAACAAGGACAATGAACTGCAATTTACAGCGAAGAGGATGGCTGTTACCTGTAGTATGCTGAAATACCAGATACTACAAAAGCAGAGGGAGAATGCAGACTAAGTGGTTAAGGATGCTCAGAGCTGTCTGGGAAAAAGCTGGGTGTTACTGGAATACATTTGTTTTCTGCTTCAGAAGAAAGTCTTTCCACAATCATAACTACCTATTGATTCTTGGAATAAAGTTTTCAATACTACAGTCCCATGCTCTCTGCAAACACTAGAACTATATATCCAAATATTCTGGCTAAAAGGAGCCACTAAACTGCTATCAAGAGAGCAGTTTTTCCAGAAATTTCAGCAGACACAGATATCTACCACCTGGATGGCAAATACATGTCAACTATCAGCCTGAAAATCTCTGAAACTAATGAAAGTAACTGTGTAAACACTAACATCCAAGAAGTTTCTGAGTTTCCAGGATTTCTATTTAAGGATTTATTGAGTACTCTATAGCCTTCCCAATTACCCAGAAAAAAACAATAAAGAACAAAGTAGGTTTCTCTCTTGTGTGCTTTTTACATTGTTACCACATCCTTTGGCATTTATGAACAACAGTGTAATGCTCCAGTTTGTTCTCATATAGCCCCTCCAAAGCACTGGGTATCACACTTTTTTTAGTCAGATAAATCTCACTTCAGAGTTCAGTGATTCAAGTTAATCATCCACTGAAGGAGATGGTTAATCCATTTTATGGGGGGTGCAAGCAGCTGTTGAACGAAGCCTCCAATAACCACCTTTTATGAAGGGATATAAATAAACAGAGTGGCTTCTATTTATAAGCTTCTAGTTCTGAGCCAATGTTCCTTTCAATTCTGCTGCCAGGCTCAGAAAGGAGACGCAAGAATTGAACTGACAAGAGACAAAAGTTGACCTTCAGCAGTTGGGGGAAGTTGGGATGCAGGTCTGAATATGAATGCCAGGGCTTTGGGGATTGTTTTATCTGATTCATATCTTGAAATCACTTCTCAGAATAACCAGGACCTTCAGGTAACAAGCCCTAACAGAGTTATGGATTTTTGAATACTAACAGAGATCTCTGAATATCCACCCACATTTATGCCAAAGGATGGCAACCAGGTGATGATTCTGTGAATATATATAAGTCCTTTTCTGAAATCCAGTTTTAAGAAAATGCTGCACTGATTTCAGTGAAAACTGGGGTATTAAGTCAAAACAGAAACCATCAGAATCAGATCTACAACTGATTTCTTGACACTGCATATTTTGAAAATTTTTTTTATTAAATATTCTTTTTTCTAATCAGTCATGTCCCCTTCATGTGAGGAACATCGAGGAAAAAAAAACCAAACCCCCAAAACCACAAATGATACATCAACTACAGTCACAGACTAAAAAAATCATTATGTTCTAAAGAAGCATCTATATTTACTTACAATTTACTATGCTCCATGTGAGGTACGTTATAAACTCCAGGCTGTGTACCTTTGCTAAAGAAACAGAGGACAGATAAAGTATACAAGTCATGGATTGTAAAATGATTATAAAAAAGGCAGCCTAGATTAGACAGGAGGGAAAAAATGACACCCTGTCTATCATTAAAATATTTGTGCAAAAACAGCAGGCTGTATGACTTTTTTAAATTCTGTGAAAAACTATGAACTAAGCTCTAATGAGAAGCAGATAACCTGACTCTTTATCACAAGCTTGAAAGTCTGAAGAAACAGACTCTCTTGATACTTTCCTCTATTTATTATGAACTGCAGTGTTCTGAACAGCTGATGTTTTTTGAATCCAAAAGGCAGACACGTCAGCAGATGAACTACAGTACACCCAGTTATGTCAGTATTTTGCATGGCCTTTATCACTGGGCGTGAGCAGTAACTTCCAGGCGTGTGAAACTCAGAATCAGATGCAGTTCTCAGACAATCATAGTAACAAAAACTCCTCATGCTTAAAAAGTAACTTGTACATGGGAAATTACTGCCTTTTTGTTGTTGTTGTTGTTGTTTTGGTTTTGTTTGTTTTCTATTTTTGTTTTAATACTTTGTATAAAATCAACCATCTTTGCAAAAAAATTGTTTTGATGCTCCCTTGCTAAAACCAGAATTGTTTTACCATGTTGCTCATTGTATGTTCAGGGAAATTTTGCATAATGAAGTTCCCTTGGTTGTTTTCCTTTGACTTATTACAATCCAATGAAAAAAATATTTTCAAATTTATACAGTTCTGTGCTTATTCATGCTTTTACTAGAAAAAAGAATTATAAATTTTTCATAACAGATAGCCATGTATTATGATTTCATAATACATGAATAATAACCATGATTATGATTTCATTTTTCAGAAAATAAGTATCCAAGTGAGAAGATTTATATGTTTAAGTAGGAATAGTCTCTTTAATATGCACGCAACTCCTCTAGGCTGTCCTTGTGCAACCTTAGATATTCTCAAGGATTTGAGTTACAATCTGTGTCAATGATTCCCAGATTTCTTTCCTTCTCACTCACTTCCCTTTTGTTCACACTTGTAATTCAAACTGCTTCTACAGAATCTTCTCCAGATGTCCTCTTGCCAAATGAAAATCAATGTGTCAAAACCATCTCTTCTCTCCTCCCAGCTCCTTCCCTCCTGTTTTGCTGTAACTGTCAACAATTCCACCATCCCCCTATCCCACAAGCCTTTTAATACTGGTATCATTTACAGCTCTTCTCCACTTGCAAAGCTCCACACACCCAAGCACATGTTTAATGTTAACTCTGTTGCCTGCCCTAAAATCTCTCTGCAGCAAAGTTTCTAAATAGACATCAAATAAACATCAAGTGCCACAGGCCGTCTGAAGGAAACGAGGATTTACCAGCTACAGAAAGCATTACCTAAATCTCATAGATGAGAAAATGAAAATCCAGCCAAAACAGGCTGTATTTGCTTGCTCATATCAATTATTAATCTTCGGGTTTTCTACAAACAGGTAGAGAAAAATGGGAATGATACCTAATGCAAAATAATCATTAGGAAGACAACAAGAATTTAGGCACTTACTAAAAAAGAAAATGCCATCTGTCTTAAGCAAGCCTGCCTCCTGTGAAAGTCTTAACACAATATCTTACACAACTCCTATTTCAAAGTTTGAAGACAGTTATGTCTTTATAATAGAACATGTGACTAAACTAGCCCCTACCACTGGACTTTTTCAGTCACTTACTCATCTTAGTTCTCTTTACTTTTCACACAGCTTTTCTTGGCACATGGGCACAAGCCCTTTGATTAAAACCTTTAGGTTTAATCTTAGAACATAAGTAAGAGAAAAGCCTTTCAGATGTGATTTCCAAGGTCCTTTTATCTTTTGAGTGAGATTAAAAAAAAAAAAACAACAGAAACTTAATTGTATTTTTACTCCATTTTAGAATGCCTGAACTTCATTTTAGTGGCATCTTCTTGAAGTGGCATCTTCTTCAAATATTCTCTTAGGCAAGAATAAAATGCACTTGTACGTAGTAGTAAAGAAAAAAATTACACTGTATGCTGCATGAAAGAGAAGAGATTTAATCTTTTTTGTTTCCTCTGGTCCATATTAATTCAACACAAACATGTGAAAGGCACTTCCCTCTGTTGAGGCAATAAAGAGATCCATTGTGATCTTTATGATTTAAGAAATTCTCCAAAACAAGAAAGTATATTGTATATTGTGCATTATGAAATGTTAAAGCTGAAAGAGCCTATCCTAATTTTCACAGATAAATAACATTTTGAAATACAAGAGACAATCTCCTATGTATATTTTAAATTTTTAAAAACCTCATTTCCTCAAACATCTTATGAAAATTGCCTGAAATAAGTTGACCAAGCCTTAACACTGAATAAGATTTTCACTTTTTACAGTTAGGATTTGCTCGTGTCTTCCAATCTGGCTACTGCTATTTTGCATGCAGCGCTGCACTTCAGAGCCACAGCATGAAACAGAGAGGGGTTTTATGAAATTAACAAACAAAAAGCATCAAGAAATTCAAATCCACTCTTCAGGAAACTGATAAAGACAAAGAAAGCAAACAAACACACACAGCCTCCCAGACAGTGACAACTCATTTTATTTCAAATAAGCACCATCAAGCTTGTCCCAAATTTATTAGTTATTTTTATATAAAACTGTATGTTATTCACTGACTGTCAAGAAAGCTGAAATATGTTATAGATATGTAAAACTTATCTAATATCAATGGGATAAATCTTGCCTAATCTCAGTATTTCTCAACCATTAAGCAATATAATTCCCTCAGCACAGATTACAAAAAAAAAAAAAATCCATGAAAATATTTTCAACTTACAGGATATGATCACTCCTGAGTGGTGCACTTGACTGATGATTTTTGACTGAGAAAATAGTTTCCAGAAGGAGATGATTCATGTAAACCCAAAATTTCATGGAATATAGCACAAGGGTTTTTTGAGGGGGGGAAGAAATACATTCTCAAGAGATTGAGTGTTGTTTTCACTGCCTTTGAACTTATCATTTCCCCAGTTAAAGGATGTTTTTATTGTCTGCTGCTCACATCTTTATAAGGACCATCTGAGATGTCATTTTGCAGGCTATCTTCCCCTCCGTGACTCAGTGAGTTCTGTCTGACAGTTCAGCTCATAAATAGGGCAAACAAGAACAGAGCCATATGGGAATATAAGTACAACTAATTACTGACTTGTTTTAGTTTCAGCCAAACCTGGATTTCATCCTAGTGTTTTCCTCACATAAGCCATCATGTCACATGTTACACCAAAGTAAGGAACATTTATTTTCTAAACATTAAAAGGGCCTAATAACGACATAGCTGTCCAATTTCCCAGTTTTTCCTGCTGGCATTTACACCCACATTTCCTACCAGGGAGCTCAAGCATGATAATTTGTGGCATAAAGAGGTGGGGGCAGAGCCAGTCCCAGTCCCAGCCTGCACAGAGGCTCCATTTTTTGGAAACAGGCAGTGGTTCGGAGACACTGCACTCACTCCCTGTCAGCACAATGCTGAGCACAGGTCAGAAACTGATCTCTGCTCAACTGAGAAGAGCCCTCCTTCAGGCACAATTGCTCAGGCAGCAGTTCCACACAGAGATCTTGCAGCAGAGCAGATGTAAGGGACAGCACACTAAGTCACCCTGGCAAGATGATGTGCTGGAAAACCACAACAGCAGCCACCAAGAGCAAAGCCCTCACTAGTACAGTTTTAAAAACCCTTTGCAGGCTGTTCGCTGGTCAGTCTTGAAGACTCAAAAGCTACTATTTATTTAGGGTGGTGAAGTCGGCTTTCTGCCGCTTCCCTGTTGGTTTTGGGGCTCTTTTTGAAGATAGCTCTTTGTTTTGCTTTCCTTGCAGGTGGTTGGTACAGAAGTTAAACAAAAGCTTTTTAGAATCCTCCTACCCTATTTAAAGACCATTCAAAGAAAGTCCAAAGACACAACTGTGAAGGATATGAAGGCAGTGCACTGAAAAAACCCAAAACCTCCTTAGACAAACTAAGGAGAGTAAGAGTACTAAGAATACTAGAGAGAAAAACACAATTTGCAAATTTAAAAATTTCCATAAAGACGTAACAAAATGAAGACTTACATGGAGTAATTATTCTTTTACTACTTTGCTCCACTGTGAAGAGAATGTTTATATCTAAGTGAAGCTTACTTGTGCTTGGTTTTGGTTGTTGAATTTTGGTTTCCTCTGCAGGACATTCATATGCTGACAAAGTTTTAGAGCCTTACATTTTGCAATTTAAATAATGGTCTTATCATACAAATGCATTTTAATTTGCTGTATTTTTAGGCTTTATATACTAACAACTCTCACAACCATTTCAAAGTTTCTTTAACTGAGGCACAGAGCCTGTATTGGGGGAGTACAATGGCTAGACAAGCTGGAAACACGTATTCTCCTAAATTTCAAAGTTGTGTTCTTTTATTCAAAATCTTTTCAGTGTCAGCACAAAGAAACAGCCCAGCTTTCTCAACTTCCATCATCTGGACAAGCTCATGATTTCACTCAGCACAATAGCATCCACATTAATAAAAAAAACTACAAATCTTTTCAAACCAAGTACATTACAAAATCAAGGAAGAGAATAGCATTTGTGTAGAAACAAACAACTGAACACAATACTTGGCTTTTTTTCCCTTGCTAGATTTGCTGAAAAGGTAGAAGCCAAAATTATTTTCTTGTTGTTGTTTGCTGTTGTTGGTTTTGTTCTAATTTAATGCCAATATCTAGAAAAAACATCTGGTTATTCTACACAATGTTAAAACTAAAATTGCCAGAGAACAGAACATCTTTCATAAAGAGTACTGAATGTACCTCTCAATTTTCTCAGGTTTTATTTTCAAAGTTATTTGGCCTGTTTGCTGCTTTCTTTAATGTCTTTCCATAGCGAGGAAATTCTTGTACGGGAATCAGTCTTGGATCTAAATCACTTACTCTTACCATCCACTCACTAACACTAAAACCTCAATTTTTTTGAGGGACATAATTAGTGTTAATTTACCCAGACTGTTGAGAATCACTTAAATATCTAGGCTTTGAGAAACACTGAGATCTGAAAGGTGTTTTGAAGTATGTTTTCTTGGTGGTATTTCTTAATACATATGCCATGGCAAAAGAAGAACCAAAAAAAAAAAAAAAAAAAAAAAAAAGAAAAAAACCCCAAACCAACCAGAATTCTCCATCCTGGATTTTCCTACTGGATGCAGCCATCATCAGGATCAGTCTAGTTTTTAAACAGCAGTTGAATTCATCTGGATCATCCTGTAAGATTTTTGTGTAACTCAATGCTCACACTATTTTGTTATAAATTGTGACAAATAAATGATGAATTAATCCCAATTAGATGGCAAAGTAAAGCTCAAAATTCCATATGCATGAAAAAAAAAGTCACATACAGGAATATATTTCCTTTTCATTATGTCAACATAGATTACAGATTCCAGCTGCTAAAACATGGAAATTGCAGCACAATTTTCAGGATTAGTATCAGACCAAAAATAAGGAGGGAAGATATCTAGAGATCACAGTTATTTTAGCCATTTTTTCTAAAACATTCTGGGGTTTACTATATTCAACATCTTTTATTAATATTTTATTATTTTTTCTCTTTTTTCCTTACATTCCGCTCTCCATCAAAATGAATTTTTAAAGAAGAACATTAGCTTGAATAACTTTATTGTAGGTTCCTTTGAATGTCTGAGAACAAGTAGTTTAATTTAAGACATTCATTCCCCAGCTGGTACCCATCATTAAAATACTACTGATTGCACTGGAGCAATGCCATTAACATCTAACAAGTCCTTGAACTAGGAAAATTTATAACAAATGAGAAAGCTACCAGATTAACAAGCAGAGTAGGTCAGTGAAATATTGAAGAAAATCTGTACAAATGGTCATGCTATATTTATTTACAATTTGGCAAAAAGTCCTGAGAACTTAGAAAAATCTGACAGCCTGTGCTGAGGGACAAGTTGCCCTTAGACGTAAAAGCACTATATTTTATAAGAAGTTCTGCAGTGTTACAAGGGCAGCAAAATCTTTTTGTCCTGGTAAGCTGTTGCTCCAATGCAGCATCTGCTGCAAACATGCAAAAAATCAGATGAATATGGAACAACAGCAAGGCAGCCCATTACACACACAAAGCATAAAACAAGATAATTCAGTAGCTACCATGTCAGCAGTGTCTACACACCACATGACTCCTTCTGAAGACTAATCCTTCTCGACACATCTCATAAATAAAATAATTCTCCTGTCTCTTTTGCTTGAAGTTGTAGCAAAGTACAAGTGCAATTTATGGTAATAATCCTTTCATCTTACAACCTAACACTGTGTGTCCAGATGTAAATACAAAAGCAAATGCTTAAGGAGTTTCAGTCTGTTTGCCAATAGGACTTGTAGTGAAGGGGGTTTCACATTTGCCCAATACTAGTTTTTTCTAAAAGCTTCACATTTTTAAGAATTTGATTCTAAAACAACAAGCTGATAAATCAGGAAACAGATAATTTGTATTTATGTGCCTACATATAAATGCTAGCAAATAGGAGGGAGCAGAGAATAAATTAAACTTGGGTGTGATCCTAGAATAGCACTTCAGCTGAAATAGCAAGAGGACAAGGGAAAGGCATCACTGTCCCTGGCTGCCAGCTCTCTGGGTCTGGCAGGGTATGACAGTGGTCTCAGCACACACTGACAGTCAGCGTGACTGTTCCACTCAAGGGCCAAACTTCTTTCAGCTTTGACAGGCTGACTTTTCATCTCTTACATACCTGGACACATCTGATGTTGTATATAATACCCATGTGAAATGGCTAATTATACACCTCAGTTTAATGTGATTCTACGAAAGTATCTAAATCAAAAAGGTTTTATGAAAGGTACTTCCATGAAATGTTCTCTCCCCTTATTCATTAGTGTACATTACTGCAAACATTTTATGTGACTGATGCTTGTTCCAAATGTGACAGGAAATTTTATTTGCTGTACCGTGCTATAACTGTCATGACTTAATTAATTCTAATGGAAAGGGGGAAAAAACCCTCTAAATATATCCTCCTTATCCCACCTTAGTCAGAAATAGTTCCAGGAATGCATGCATTAAACACTTCAAGTATTACCTCTTCAGGGATTTTGCTTCTTGATCCATGCCCATATGCTCCCTCTTTTGGCAAACATCACACACAAATCTTAGGTGTACTGACTAAACAGCAAGCACATAAACAACTAAATTGTGGCTCTACAAGTGGATATACAAACAGAAATCTGCAATTTGCACAGGTTTTGCTTTGCGTTGTTAAGTTTTTTAAGAAATAAAGCAACCACAGGCCTGGAGTTGTCTTTTACAGTTTTTCCCTAAAGCATAAAACATACAGACTAAAGGCCAATTCTCAGGACAGAAAAGGGTCAGGAGCATACACAACTGAGTGGGCAGGAGAAGGCATTTTCCTCTTCTTGATCAATGACCTGGAGAAGGCAGTTTCCCAGTCTGTGGATGTCACCATACTCTTTCATGCAGCCAAATGCCATGCCCTGCCAAGCAGCTCAAAACACCAAACTCTGAACAGGGGAAAACACAGCAAAAATCTTCCTTGTAAATAAGGGGAATAGAAGACACTGCAGGGAAGGGAGTGCAAAACATGGATGGGGTGGAGGCAGAGACAATCTAAACCATGCCATGATGACACTGAAATTGGGACTGGCAGTTACAGCTTAAGGAAAAGGACACTGGAACATCACTGGTTCTTCTGTGAAATCAGTGACTCAGACAGTGACAGCCAAAAAAGCTAACAGATCATCAGATGTCATTCAGGAAGGGTATGAAAAACAAGTTCTTCATTTTGTGACTAAAAAAATCTTGCTATAACCACATTCAGAGTGTATGTCTGGTCATCCTGGAGAAGAAGAACTGAGAAAAGGGTGCAATAACCTTAGAAGAGGCCCATGAAAGGCAACTGAAAATACCAAGTGGATTCAATAACTGCCATATAAGGACAGACCTAAACAGGCTGGGAAAATTTAGGGGGAAAAGGGAAGACTGGAAGGGTACAAATATAATCAAAGTTTGGAGAAACCTTCAACAAATTTATGATGTGCAACCCAGAAACAGAGATTGGACAGAGTTGTACTCTCCAAGATGCCAAAACATAGTTCTGAATGCTGAGGAAGGATGGAGGGCATTCTGTCATAGGAAAAAAAGAAAAAAGGTTGGGGAATTCCAAACAATTTAATTGATTTTGAATTAAAAACAGTTCATTTTGCTTTGCTGCTGATCAGTTCTTAATCCACTTCTTTGGTGTTCCTCCACTGGCTTGCCACTGTCACTTTGCGTGTGGCACCTTCTCCTATGTTTTCTCTGAAGTACTGTTCAGAGAGATTTTCATTCCTGCCCTGCTCAGATATCCCCTCTAGACCTAGAATCTCTCCTGTTTCTCCTCTTTTCCTTGACATCTGTTGTTCTCTACTCCTCCTGCCCAGCTGTATTTCTTGTTTGTCCTTTCCCCTGCTGAGGAGTCCCTCCTGCCCTGGCATTCTCTCTTGCATCTCATGGTTCTTTTGCCAAGGGTGAAGTGTCTGGCACAGACAGCCCCTGACCCACACACAGAGAGGTCTCCCTGCAGTGTTCCTGCTACTAAACTCCTGTCCAAGACACAGGAATTATCCCATCTGTGGTCATTCTCAGTGGACACTGCTGTGTCCTGTGAGAATCCAGTCTACTCCCTCTCCTCAACACTGTTGGAGGCACCCAAGGCTTTACACAGTAATTTTTTGGGTTTGACTATGCTGTCAGCCATGAAATATGCCAAGGCTCCTTTAAATCAAAACCATGGCCTGAGGCAAATATGAATATATGTATTTGTTCAGAGCTTTGATGGCATCTTGATTTCACATATGAAGTTTCTGCAAAATCCATTTATCGACATTTGCCTTACCTAAGTGTGCATGCTAACCCCACTAGAATTTTAAATGGCTGGGGAAATTAGCATTTTAAAAATCCAAAAGAAATGGTTATCCATTAAAACAGAATTGTAATATTCTTTCTTACCAAGTTTTTAACATCTTTATTACTATTCTCTAGAAGGATTTGTCAGCTGCCAGCCTTGTAATAGCATTTGAATTTCCACCAGCACACAACCTCCATTTGCACTCAAATTAAATAAAAATATATTTGTAAAGTAGCATAGCTAAAACCATCTTATTTTTCTACCTTTTAAAATAGTCTAACAAAATAACTTGCTTCAACGTCTATTTTAAAGATTTACCAAAGCCCTCATAATAGAAGTTCCCATAGCCATAAATTTCCTTAAGATACTATTTCAATAATTTTCTCATCTAAAAGAAAACTTGCAGCTGTTGTGTTTTGAAAAATTTTGGCAGGGATGTATTTGTATGTTGTGAATGATGTCACCATCTTGTGACAAGCTACAGAATGCTTTTGGCTGGGTCAGATTTTGTCTAGGCCACAATTATCTACATTTATTTTAAACTCTTAATTGAAATATGTCTTTGAAACGAATGTGCATGCAGACACACAGCAATGAGAAGTAATCCCTTTTGCTTGCTGCATTTGAGTAATTAATTCATGATACCAAACAATACCATATGTTTCTTCTCAATAGAAGCATTTAATTAACACATGGGATCAGACAGATTTACATGGAAGCTGAATTTTCATCTTCACCTCCTGAGAAATATTTTCCCAGCACACATTGTGTCTCAAATTGTTTTCTGCAAGGAGAATTTTGTTCTGAACAGGGCTGATCCGCTGTATCGGTTTTAGCAGTCAGCAAAGACATTTGCATAAGGTCTCAAATAGGACAGGAAAAATCACCATAAAAGCAGAGGCTGTGTGAGTAGCTCAGGGGAAAAAAGACCATGCAGCTGTCAGGCATCCCTCCAAAAGGGCTGGGCATGAGGAACGAGAAGTGAAGCACAGAGAAGGGGAGGCTGAAGATTGACCAGGCTGCCACCTCTGCAGAATTGAATTTTGCCATCTCCAGGTCTGAGGACTAAATAAGTTAATTCAATCTGTTTAATGAGCTGGAAAGCTTCTAACAAACCCTGCTTTTAAATGTCTGGTCAGGAATACTGAAATCTCCCCAAAGCATTAACTCTACTACTTGCAGAGAAGAGGAAATGCTCCCTTGGGATAACAATTAAGGGTGGTGAGGGACAGAAAAGGACAGAGCCCTGCAGGAACCTTAGCAAGGCACAGTGTTTTTCATGGGAGTACCCAGGGTTTCAGAAATGTTAATTACCTTTCCCGTCTCCAGACACACTCTGCCCTATTTGGGAGCGATCCAGGTAGGAGGCCGGAAAACAAGTTTCCACTTACAAGGGTGTTTACGGATTTTTTTCCCATAGTTTTGATTTATTTTCTTGGAGAAGTAGATGAGGATTCTGCCCTCAGACTATTTTCCCCTTAAAAGATAACCACGAAGGAAAAACGTAAATCAATCTGATGTTGTTATGTACAAGGAATCCCTCGGTATTTTTCTCAGTTTGTTTCTGCCCAAAAAAATTCTGATCTTTTTTACCTCAAAAGACATTTACAGTGGCTTCAAAACTCACTGAAGTTTAAATACTAATCTTAGACTTTGAATAGAAGCTTTGCTTCAATTCTATTCCAGCTATTGTATGAATCTTGACAAATACAATTTTTGAAAGCATATAGACAGAATTGTAATAAAATATTCTGTATAATTTTTTTTCTTTCCTGAAGTGAGGGACATTTAAACAGCATAATTGACTCTCAGGAACTTCAGCAAATTACAGTTCCAAACAGAATGTTTGATTTCTATCTACTAGATTATGCTCCTCTCTGCACATTATCTGTTGTCTTCTAAAACAACAAATATTCTTGAAGAATTTATTTTCAAATATATTCAACTATCCAAGTTCCAGTTTTATTTGTACTCTTTCAACTTGGCACAGCTATAGGGAAAAAAGCAGACTCCATTATATAATTCAGAATTAATTATCCATACAAAAGAAAAGTGATAATACAGAACATATTTCATATTCCAACAAATACTCAATGTCCTTGAAACTTTTTTCCAAGAGAGTTAAAGCTATTGGTATGGGTTTGAGCAGTGCAAACTGACTAAAATAAAGCTGAAATACCTCTTTTCCCATCCCCAAAGAAACAAAGCAAGTTCTGTGCTGTAAACCAGCAGGTGCACTTCTGGCAACCATATTCCCAAATACTTTGAGTTTCTCCAGCGAAGAAGCACCTCAAGTGAAAGAGAAAAAAATGGAACCCACTTTCTCCTCTCTTTTTATTTTAAAAATATATTATTTCTGATAATAACACACTTGATGAGATGGAGAAAGAAAACAAAATCCAAGTCCCATTGTTCTTAATAAAGAACCCCAAATGCAGCATTTCTAGGATTTTTATGAAACTCTGCCTGGTATGATAGCAGCCCTGATACAACCACTGAAATGATACCAGCCCTTTTTTTCCTGGCCACATGCAAGAAAAACCATTCTGCTTGCAGGCACAGAATGAGGCTGCCAACTTCTTACCTCTGCCGGTGTGCTGATGTACCTGAATTATAAGAGAATTATTGACTGCTGTGGTAAGAGACAGGGAAGGAAAAACTGCTTTAGAATTCTATATAAGACATTTTAGCTGTGAATGCTATTACCATTAGTAACCACAAGCATTAAAATTTTGCTCACAGAACTGTATTTCTTTATTAATTAGCTAAGCAATTGCAATTGATGCTGTTCGTGCCACTCTATTTTAAGATTTCAGATACAGAGATTTGATAAAGAAAATATAAAACCCTGCCCTACATACTAACTATATTTGCTACATTGCAATCTTTTCAAGTTTAATTCCTCTTTATTTTTCTGTCACCTATGGACTAAAATCACTCCTCATTTCTGTAGTTTCTAACTTCTGTCTCATTGTGCTACCTACAAGAACTATAACTAATCAAAGTTCAACCCTCTTCATCACCTTCAATTCTTCCTCAAATTGTCCCATGAGGGTAACTTATTTGCTCCAGTAGTGTTGCTGGGAAGTATGGAATGTGTGTAACTTTATTATTCAGTCAGCATTAGGAACCATTTGTTGAAAATTGCTACATCAAGATATTCTTAAAAATAAAACCTTTTCTAGAAAACAGAGCTGTAGAAAACAAATACAAAATTTTAAACACCCAGAATATATAGTTTTTTGAAAGTGAAAATACCATGAAGAAAAATTATTTAAAGTTTTTGCTTTTTGTATCTCCTGATTCCTTTTACCTTTTCATTTTGCTTGATTTTGCCAAGTAGCTCTTTGAGACTTCACAGTTAAAAACATTAGTAGCTTTCAGTGCATTCCACCTTTTTTTTTTTTCCTTTTGGATCTATTCATTTTTCTGATGCCATGGGAAACCCAAAACTGTAGTACCAGGAATTTGTCCTTATTTCTTATTGTAATACAGAGAGAACAATGGCTCAATTTCTCAAACACTTAAACCACTTCAGAGTGCTCTGATCCCTTATTAAATGCAGTAATTAATCCCCCAGATATTTTGGCATAAGCAAATATTTTTAACTTCCAGCCCCTTGTGGGACATTTTGACATTGACTTGGGGAAGGAAAGGGCACAGGCGGGGCAACTCAAATCACCAGGAAATCTTTGAAGGAAATAAATTCTCTATTGCATAAAAACAGAAAAGCTGTTTTCTGATAAAACAGCTTGGAAACTTGAATTTTCTTCTCTCTTCCTATGGCAGAAGCAAGGGCTAGATGAAAGCCTAGGTGTGATAATGCAGCCTGCTAGAGCTGCAGTGCTATGACAGAAAAGCACGCTGCTCCTATGAGTATCCCTGAACTGCACTGGGTTCGAATGCATCATTGCATTTAAAACACAGCAGAGATCTACTCTTGGCTGCAATAAAAATCATGGCATTTTCATCTGTCTGCTGTCCAACACACACTGCTGTGGCTCTTTGAAAATACAGAATAATAACTAAAATAAGAAGAAATTATTTTGAGGGAAGATGTTTAAAAAAGCCAGCTGTATGTTGTGCAAGTTAAAAATTTAGTGACCTTAGTTACTTCATGGATGTTCATATCTTCTGAAATATGGGGGAAAAGAAAACAAACCCTAAAAATCACTTTTCTTCCCACATCTTTCACCTGGTTTTCTTTAAACTTGAATCCATTTCGAAATATTAAAAAAAAATGTTATTATCACAAATCTGTTATGTATCAGAACAATTACTGTCACATCTGTTAACATTTAGTTTTCCCCAACTCTTCATCCTGTCCCCCTAGATTATGGTTTCGTTGATATGAGACTAATTGGTTATGATGGGTTTTCTCTTTGCAGGTGTTCCTATGATGCCCAACACCTTGATCCAATTTTCTTAGAGCAGGCAGCCTTGTGGTCATGAGGAAAATTCTGCTCATGATGATTACATGTGCAATGCACTAAATTGCTCCAGACAGCTTTGTTTGGAAATGCATGAAAAATCAGGTCTCACTTGGGAGAAATGCCAAGAAAAACAATCTCAGCTTTTTCACTAAAGTGACAGACATAAAATCCGCAATGAGAATCAACAAATTTCTTACAATAATGAAAATCACTAACCACTTAATCTCTCTGTGCAGTTTATTTCCTCCATGTTCCCTGTATCTCTAAATACATACCAGACTTTTCTGGCTTAAAAAACTCCCCCAAGGAAACCAAAATGCCCTACAAAAATACTCAAATTGGAAAATCAGTAAGAATTCACTGATTTCCCTATAGAATTTTAGCCCAAATATACAATGATTCAGGTAAGCATTAAAGAATCACCAGCTATTTCAATATAACTACATATTTTGACACACAAGTAAAGCTTTTGGTGGGTTTTGTTACTGATTTCCATGGGAACAAAGTATCCTGAAATAGGTATTATGATTGTTAATTAGACTCATTGAGGAGAAGAACTTGTTCCATACTCACAAAAGAAGCACGAACAATCATTAGCCAAGCCTAAGCTGGAAATCTGTAAGAGAAGTCCAAATATCTGGTAAGAATAATTAGGTTAAGCCAAATATAATCTATTCCAAAACAATCTCTTATGTTTGTGATGCCCAACACTTCCAGTCTGAGCGAATAACATGAACTACAGCTTGTAAAAGGTGCAGTGTCCATCACAGGCAAATACTGTGATTAGAAATTTTATTTTAAAATGGATCTTATTTTGAAATAAGACAATTCTATAAGCATTTGCATGTTTTTCTCTCATGCAAAAGTATTTTTAAATAGTATGGTTTTGTTATCAGGCTGAAGTTCATCATAAGAAGCCAAAAATATATTAATAATGACAAAAGAGAATTGGTTACAGGTCTTGTCCTACAAAAATCTTAGGATGAAATACATGTTTAAATTAATACATAATTGATAGCCATTTGATGATCTTTTACTTTTTCTGATCTAAGTCTTGTATGTAATTCAACAAACGTTAATCCAGAATCCATCCAAGTTAAACACAATATTAACTTTGTGAATGTAATTAGGACATGGGAACTGGCTTGAAAGAAATGTCTCTAATTTCCCTCAGTGTTCACCCTGCAATATCCTCATTCAAACATCAGATACTGCCAAATTTTATGAAATATTTATCATACAAATGGTGAACATCAGGAGGTTTTGTTAGGTTCTTGATGCTTTTGTTATATTTTTGTTACTTGGATGCAATAAAAACAACTAAATTTCCATGGTTTTCCTATGTAAGCTGCCTGTTTGAATTCCATTATTTATGATTTTTAAACTTAGTTGAAAACAGTGCTGCTCTTTGTATCTATCAAGTTCAGCCACCGTTGTAGCACCAGAGTGGCTTTGTGAAATTCATTAGTGGCAAACTGACATCCTGAATAAACTGAATTTTTGGGAGGACGGGAATCCACCATAACTGCTCTGGCATTTTGCTGCCAAACTAGCAAAGCAAACCTTTCTCACCCTGGGCAGTCTTTCACCTCCTGTCCTCCTCCAGTGTGCTCCTTACACATTTCAGCCTTGATCATGAGGTGCTGACCATGTGCTTATTCTGCCATGTGCACCAAGATCTGTCACTCTACTAAATCATTCATCTCATCCTTAAGAGGTTTTTTTAAGGAGTTTGAAGAGCTATTTTATGAGCTACAACAGGTATTGCTTAGTTCTAGTCATCTGTGCCTTTATTAAGCAAAGGCATAAAAAGCCTGACTATTACTTTTGTTTTTCTCTATAGTTTGGGATTTTTTGAGTGAGAACTGTGATGCACTATGAGAAAGGCTCAAACTTCCAGTAATTCTAAAAGCAGGAAATACCAGTGAAAACCTGTTTCTCGGGGGATACCCAGCCTAAATACTTGGTTCTGAAAAATTCAGATAGTCAAAAAAGAATCTATTGCTGGGTGTTCAGCTTTACTGGGATTTTTCAGCACATTGTATACCATATATTTGATAGGTTATTGTCAGGTCCTGAAGTGATTTAGACAATCCCTTCAGAATGTAAATTAAAATATACAATATCTATATTACACTGAGGCTTTTATATCAAGTAGGACATTATTCTATTTACCTTGAACTTTGTGAACTCCTGAACTACCACCTTAAGCAGTTCAGGCTTCAGATCCCAGGAACAACTTCTTGACTCTTATTTCTCTAATAAGAATTCTCCAGTTAAGAAAAAATTCATTTATTGCAGAAATGTAAAACAAAATTACTCCTCTGGTATCCAAGAATGCTCTGTACTCCAGAGATGCCTTTTCCTACACGAGGCATTTCATTTTTCCACCAAACTCATCTAGTGTATCTTAATTATCATCCACCCATTTTCTCATTATATTCTCTTTAATGGCTGAAGGAGACCTATGATAGAAACCTTAATTTTTAGTTGAACCTAGGAGCAGACATTCAGACTCTCCTGTGCAATAATGGAATTTCTAGATCATCATGAAATTCATAACTTCTACAATATCTCTAAAATTTTATTGCCTACTTCTGAACAGCAAATATATAAGTTGATTTTTCAGTAAAACACTGGAAATGTGACCAGAACTTATAAAATAATAGGAGATCAAAATGAGATGGTACTGATTTGATTTTTCTTTTCAGTAAAGGCATTTCAGGGTAATCTATCTTTATCTTGGCACACCAGGAAGTTGGGTATCATTCAGTTTTTACAACTCAATTAAACAAAGGATTAACAAATAATATTAAATACTTCAAACTGCAATCAGCCTCAACTCCTCACTCCAGAAATATTTCCTTTGACTACGGTGAACTGTGGAAAAATAATTCTGTGTGTCAAAACCAGAAATTTGCAGCACAATGATTATCAATTACCAGCTGCTCTCATGACTGAGAACATGTTTTTTATTGGCTATTCAAGACTGGACATGCACACAGATAAGTCCCCTGCATTGTTCCCTTTCCACAAAAAAAAAAAAAACAAAAAAAAAAATCAAAACAAAAAAACCCAAAACCCAACCACCACATAAAAAGCTTTGATTTCTTTCACTGTGCATTGTTGAAACAAGGAATGTGTGTTCCTCCACTGATTCAATGCAGCTTTTAAAGTCACTCTGTACTTCAGAAGCACAAGGGTGAACAACACCTCTTTTTGAATGCATCCAAAGGAATGGCTAATACAAACACGTTCAAATGAAGAAATGCTTAAAACAGATATTTAAAATCTACTGAAATTATGTGCATTTTGCTTTATACTATTCAAGTGGATTTCAGGAACTCCTGTTACAGCTTTGCGCAGGAATTCTCTCCTAGGTAACATGTAACTTGCCTCTCTATCTTAAGTAATTTGGGCAACATCTTTTTTTACCAGACACAGAATTCACTTTTTACATCACATATATACATATATATATGTGATTTATATATAGGTTATATCACAGGATATAAATTCCACAGGATTCACTTTTTTAACCAATATTTAACATCTATATAAGTCCATCAATTCCACCTTTGAAGCCTTACCTTTAAAATCTGGCATTTCTTTCAAATCAATTAGTTCCTTTACATCAACTTCTTATTAACCCATCATGAATAAATAATTCATATTTAGTATTTCAGCAATTCACAAGGATCTACATGAGGAATAAAAAGCTGTTGTCTTGACTCAGAGAGGGCAGTGTGTCATGGCCATGAATACTTGGCTTAGCTACTCCCAACAGGGGCAGCTAAAAGCTAGATGGGAACAATTTTTTTGGCTTTTTTTCAATTTAAAATCAAGTTTGGCCCACTCACAGTGGACAGCTATGAAGCAGATGGTCAATGAAAAAGCATGAATAAAGAAACACTTTTCTAATATTGAACCTAGAATCATCTGCTTTGTTTTTTGTGTGCCAAAAGAGTGCCAGAGTAGAAGTTACCTATCAGTGCTCAAGACAAACTCTTGGTGCTAACAAAAAGGCACTTATTCTCAAGATCTGATTAATTACCAGTCATTACCATCATTTCCACGTTTCCATGGATGTTCTGCCATCAGCAGCCTTTTCCCCTGCATGCTGTTTATTCCCCATGGCGCTGCAGCCCCTTTGTGGCATTCAAGAGAAGCTCCCACTGATATTCACAAAGATCAGCCCACTATGTCAGCTCCTCAGCCATTAGTGCAGTTTCTTGAGACTACTCCAGCTGAGGCACTGTTTGCTTTAATTTGGTTTGTACTGCTTTTCAGAAAAACAATATGTGAAAAATAGTTCTATATTCAGGCCAAAGAATAAAAATTTTAGTCTTTAGTCACTCATGCTTAAGCACAGAGAGATAAAAAGGGAAAAATTTTCAAAGGAAAAGAACAGTGGCTTAAAATATAACACTCATTCTATTAGCATTTGTCTCTAAGTAGGAGTCCAGTTGTTCTAAGAGTACAACACGATTAGTTTCATGTTTTGCTTGAATTCGTCATTGCTACTTCATATAACTTCTGCATAAAAGGACAGTTGGGGGGGAAAAGGGAAAAAAATCACTTTTGACTGAGAAAAAGGACTTTTCTCTAGAAGACAGACACATCAATAGCTAAGCTTCAACCTCATACTGAAAAACTGAACATTCTGCTTCAAACTATTAAAAACCTTGTGTTTTTTGGAAGCTGTTGGCCTAACAACTCCTGCACATGTCATCCAAGTGCCAACAAAGCAGACAAGCAGAGTAAAAGCAGTGAGGCAAGATGTGGGAGCCCCAAACAAATGAAGGGTGAGCCATGAGCCTTTATTAGGAGCAAAAGGCAAAGCTCAGAGCTGGCTCATATCACTAGATTGTCATAGCTGGCACTGGCAGGAAGGGATTCCACTTTTTATTGGGCAACAGCTTATATTACAGAGGCTTTACTGACTACTATCTATAGGAAGCTATGGCAGATTCTGTCAGCAGAAGTTGTCACAGAGCCAGCCTCCAATTTTACACTTTGCCAGAAGTCAAGAGACATCAGACACCTACTGACAAACAGCAACTCTTTGGGAGCTTTAATACGCTTAAACTCACAAATGCTTCTGAGATGGTTTATCTCTTTTGCAAGTGTAAGAGACATTTATGGCTCTTCAAGACAGTATTTTACAAATTCTAGCAAAGCTACTTGCCTTTCAGTCTAGATTATTGCCTTTCTGCAAAGAATACAAGCTGGTGGTTGACAGTATACTTCCTCTATGCATTTATTTCATTCAAATTCACAGAGATTCCTTGTTTGTTCACATTTCAGAAAGTAATTAAGTATTGGACCTCAAAATAACAGCAGAAAGAATGGGATTCTTTGCTCAAAGAGGACTTCCTGTCACCAGGAAATTAAATGTTTCTTCTGGCAGACAGTAAAGTACACACAGAAATAAAAATTAATCTGTAGGCTTACACTTACATGCTTTCTCAAAGTTAATTAAGAAGGAAGGTTACCCAAGGTTCAATGAATGAGGCAATGCCAACTTAGGAAGTGATCTCAACTTACAAGAGAGCAAAAAATACAAAATTTCAATTGTTGAGGAGATGGAATAGATGCTTGTATTCTCTGATTTTTTGAAACTGTGATTTTGAACTCCTGTAACAGAGCAGGTAGAGTTTACACAGAGAAACACACTCCCAAAGATGAATAACAAAGTGAAAAAATATTGGATAATAAATACAGAAACAGGGTAGATCCTGTCTGCTTATTAGCCTGACTTGCCTAGATATCAAGAACACACAGAAGGAAAAGCAGTTCCCAAATCATGCACAGGCAATTCAAGAACTGAAATTCCACAGGTGCAAAAATTTCCCAAGTTTTCATGTCAGTAAAAAGAATTAATAAAAGATCAATTGCTTTAACACCATCAGTGCTATAAAAAGGGGGGGAAATGGATACTATTTTGGGGCTGACAGTAGTTTCTCAATCTTCCTGTAATTAGTGACTTTGACAAGGATTAGCTTGTGGATCTGTTTGACCATTTTACTTGTCATTTGCACTCCAAGACAGGGCTTAGGAGTGACAGTGCAAACCTAGTAGCAGAAATTACTTCATTTAAGGGAAGGAGGGTAAAGACTAAAGAATTATTTTTCTGACAGTCATTCTAACTGGCTGCACTATTAAAGCTTTGATCTTCAAATGAAATCCAAAACAACATATTTATCACTTCTTGCAACCCCATTTTTGCAGAAAGCACATTGATACTTGGAGAAGTGAAGAACCCACTTCTCAATGATAGCTTGGACTGTGAATCTTAGAAATTGGTAGTACAGAAACAACTTACCTTCTGGGCATTAATCTAACTAGGAAATCAGGACTAATATAACCCTAGAGACTAAAAATACCTGGGATATAGGATTTAGCTCTTCTGAGAACAGTGTGACAGGAGGCCATGAGGGGGCAATTCTGCTAGATTTGGTCACACAAATGTAGCCAGAATAAAAAATTCTGCACTAACATTTGCACTCCTGTTTCAGTTAAGGTGCTTTCTGAAACACACAATTACTCACTTTCAAATCTGTCTCTGTCACCATCCAAAACATTGGTCTAGGAAAAGCATTTGAAATACTTATATTAATTTCACTTAATTGCAGTAAGCAATGACCAGAAAAGAGGAGCACACACTTACAGGAAAATTTACATCAGAATTATCCTTCAATGTCATACATTCTTTAAAATCCAGGATAAAACAATCTAATAGATCACCAATGATACTTTAAGGCATTTTTTGAAGTTCACATGTTTTGGAAATGCTATAATTAAAGTATCATCCATGCAGAGAGACAGAGAAACAGTTCATTGCTTTCAAATGTAGCCAGGGCTCCAACTAGGCACAGAAACTTTCTTATGCCATTTTCATGCTCACAGCCCTGAGATCAGGACACAATAGTTAAGCAAACTTCTTCAAAACTTGACACAGCTTCAACTCATGACAGAGCTGCACAACTCATTCCTAGATTAATTTTCCCTAATGTTTTTGTATGATGTATAAGTTCTAAAAATACCTCACAAAAGCTGAAAAGCATAAAAAGCTAGCTAACCTTTATGGCAGGACAAGTTGCCATACACTAAGAAAAAGATTTATGTATGTGGTAGAAACACAAAATAGATTTGCTTTACTGTAAAAGACTTTGCTGTTTTATTTTGACCTTTTAAAATATTTAGATAAGATCAGAGTAAAATTAACAGGCAGTAATCACCCTCGCCAAAGTAAGTCTAAGTAAATCTATACTGCTTCTCCATTAAGAATTCCATAAGCCACTGCATACAAATTTAGGAATTCCAGTGGGTCATCGAATGCTTGCTCCAAAAATCAGTTTGGAGCCTCTTTTATCAAATGCCAGGAATAAGGAGTAAACTCCTTCATGTTTACTCCATGCTGCTCTGGCCGGGAGCCAACAATAGCAAAGGAACTTGGAACTGCAGGACTAAATCCCCATTTGTCTCACCCTCGTAGTCATAAAACTGTTTATGCAGATAAAAGGACTGACAATCGTATCAAGTGCTGTACACTGAATTACTGAAAGCTTCCAAACACCCTTTCTTAAAGAAATTTACAGCCTTAAATAATCAGCTTCTTAACAGACAGCATGACAATTTTTTCCACAAGTAAAATATAGGTAAAATTTGGTGAATTTGTTGTTCTGTGGCAGGGTATGATTCTTTCTTACTTTGCACAAGAAATGCAATCTCAGAGTTACCAGCCTTATATAACACAAGGAGAAATATAATCCAGAAGATTCACAGTGTTTGTATCAAGAAAAAAAGAAATTATGCATGCAATGCGGAAGGAAAAAATAAGAATGACAGGTGGCAGATTCAAAATTGTTTTAACACAAGTTCTGTAGCTACACCAACTGCTGTGGAGAAGGCTAAAACAAGCAGGGAATAGAAATATGTTTTAATTGCTGCACTATTTACTTTTGTAAGCAATGTGACAGTAGTCACATTTAAAGCATAAGACTAAGTAAAAGCAAAAGGATTTAGAAAGCTAAGCTGGAAGAATTTCTGATTGATTCTTCACATTTCTCCTTAACAGTTTTTTCTCACATCAGAAACATTATTAAGAATGGCCTCTGGTATGGTCTTCCTCTGCAGAGCATACAAGAGGTGCTTCCATGGTTTATTTGGTACATTCCAGACACACGGTTTCACAAGAGGAAACCACAGTAGGGAAATCATCACAGGGTGCTCCTGCTCTCCACACAGCCCTTGATCCCCATAAGCCAGTTGATTTTTACAGAAACGTTGGCACACCATGTCACAGGGCAAGCAGCAAGGGCAGGGTTGGTAGGTGGAAAGAGTGCTTTAAACTGGTACTAGCCCTAAATGCTTCAAAATTAATGATCCAGGGGCCCAGCAGGTAAATGATAGAAATGCCAGCTTCAGCAGCCTTCCCTGGTGCTTACAGCCTTCCACATGCACCCCAGTTCCTCACTCTCACTTATTTATACCACAATAACTAGTATAATTAAAGTCTAACATGTACAGGGTTAAAAAATGTAAATTCTTCTTTCTTTATGTGCTGCTTTCACCCTGAATTAATTCAGACATTCAATTTACAAAGTTCTACAGAAACACTTTCTCTGTCAGACCTGGAGCAAGGAGAACTGTGATCACATTTTTAAGACAGCTTTGCTACAAGAAAGGCATCTCATGGAACAAAACAGACCACAAGGGAGAAAACAAGTCTTGCATTACAGCTTTGTTGCTCTGCACAGCTGGTGACATTTCCCACAGATGTCCCTACTAAACATCAATAAAATGGAACAGCACAGAAAAAACAAAAGATAAATTACATATGTCATTTGGCATGGGTCATACTTCAGGTGACAATGCTTCAAGTATCAGTGCAACAGGAAAATAACAGCAATGAACTTGGAAGAGATAAAACAGAGAAGAAAATTCTAAATCGCCTGAACACACCTAACAAACTACAGGATTTTGTCAAGGACTTTCAGCCTCCGGTAGTCTAAAGAAAAAACTCAAGATTCTAAATATGGATTTAGAAACATTACCAGAGAATAGAATAAGCAAATATATCAGCATTCAACAGCTCTTACAAGTTTAAAGACTGCAAAGAGCCTGCAAGGGCCCTGAGAGGGTCTGTCCTGGAGGCCTGTCTGCCTGGGCTGGGGCCCAAGGCAGGGAGTGCAGCTGCAGCCTGTCCAGGCTGTCCCCCTCCCTTCCCTGCACTGCCTGGGCCAAAGCCCCTTCCCGTGGGAGCTGCATTTCAGCTGAGCCTCAACCCTCAGCCCTCCTGCTCATCCTGGGTCCTGTTTATGCAGCCCACAGTGCCCAACAGCTTGGCCTGGGCTCAGGGGCCCTGCCTGGCCCTCCCAAGGCTGTGCTTGCCCTCTGCTCCGTCACCCTCATCTCCTGGCTCAGCCTCTCTCAGGGAGCAGCCAGCCCTCACTGCTCCATGTCTGTCTCATGTTCTTTTCCTCTTGTATTCATGAGGGAATGGAAATGACAGGACATGATTTATACTGGTCTAATTACAACTGAAATAACTCTTATCCAGCTAGCTTGACAAATGAAGCTGAGAGGAAAATATAGAATAAAAATGTTATTAGGTCTGCCTGACATTTGTTGCAAGCAAATATTTCTTATGAAAATTAGACTGTCTAGTCACATGATTTCAAGATGAATATGGAAAGGATGGTGTCTGTCGCCACTGACATGACAGGAAAACTTGACCTTTGACTAGAAATTTAAATAACTGGCTGGCAATCCCTGTGTATGGTTAAAATCAGCTGTGATGAAACAAGAGAATATCAACTAAAACATTGAAGCTTAAAGAGAGCAAATTTTTAATAAACTTTATAAACATAACTTGAAAATGGTTAAGATTTAAAATTCTAGGATGAGCAGTAGACTAATCTGGACAGCTTTCAAGGGAAAGGTGGTGTTTTGGTAGTTCTAGTCATAAATTGTTTAAATTTATTCAAGTCACATAGCTCTTCCCCAGGATATTCTGTCAAGTGACAGGCCTGCACTCACTATCTCAATTTCCCATTCTTTAGAATGGGACCACTTATATTACACTGCCAGATGTAGGTCCATCTGTTACAAATGAAAAATCAAGATACTCCATGGAATTACTTTCCAGAGAATCTATGTTCTGCTATCAGGTTATTTTTAACACATTACCTTTCTTTAAAGTTGCTTGCCATCAGGGACACAGTCCATTTCATACAGTTCTCCAAATGGCAATATCATTTTTCCATTGATAGTTATTTGTGCTGAAAGAATCAAGTTCTTAACTAAGAGTTTCTCAAAACAAGACAAAATGCAAAGCAAAGTAACAATCCAGTACTTGGCCTGACATAATCCTTCCAAAAGCAGCCTCTGTTGCTAGAGGCAGGGAAAAGTAAAGGCTGTATTTGCAATTAATGAGAAATTAATTTTCCAATGAGTATCACTTCATGCATATCCCAAATCTGGGAAAAGTCTGATCTCTCTTCACCTCAGAAGGAATTACACATCCCCAAGGCCAGGCTATCTGCTGGATCTAATAATTGCTGTAACCAGAGACATGGGATTAGAACAGAACTGTTCCAAACAACTTCTGTTTGCCAGTTTTCTGACAAAAGGAGCTTTTCTTGTAAATTACACTGGCAACTAATGGTGCTGGATCCCTGTACCAGCAGGAATCATAGGAAAGCAATCCCACAGCTGTAACTTGTTCTTCCATTAAAACCAACTGGGACCATGGAAAGCTGATCCTGAGCTTTGGCTCAGCACATGTTATCACATTAGCAGGGTTCTGATGTACATAAGCATCCGCACCAAGATACAGCAGGAAAAACAAAAACAGGGGGTTAAAAAATGGCAAAAAAAGAAGAAATTCTTCTATAGATGCTCAGTTCTGCAGCAAGACAGAAAAGAGGATAAGTAACCAAATATGCACAAAAATAAAGTGAAAAATAGAAGGGTGGGAATATTAAAGTGATTAGGAAACCGAATGCAAAAGAAATAAACTATAAAGGAGATAAAAGAAGTTCATGGAGCAAAAAGTAAGAAATGGAACAAGCTGAGCATGCCTAAACATTAATTATGGAGAATTCAGATTCCTTCAGCTCCAGATTTTTGTTAGTGATAACATTGACTGATTCAGTTACAGATATTAAAAATTAATTAAGAACTCATAAACTCAGGCAAAACTAACAAATTCCTGCCTCTGACTGGAATGGGTTGAGCATATAAAGCTGGTAATCAATTTGACCCTGAAAACTTTCCTGGTTAAACAATGTTAAGAATGACCAGCTTGACAGCTTAGAGGTGATTCACAACTAGTTTGACTACCATTCCTCATTTAAATTGATTAACACAAGTAGACATGAAAACGTCTGCAGCTTGACAAGTGAAACATGCAGTTGTGCATAAAACTTTCAAGGGATTCAGAAAACGTGTGTGTTGGCAATAAAATATGTTTTCCATGTAGAACTACAATTTGCAGTCCTCTAAAGCCACAATAGAAATCATGTCAGGCTGCACACAGAAAGATGTAGCTCAGCAGGCAATTCCTTAAACATGTAAAACATACAGTGGATCCAATTTCTGCCATAACAAACAGGATTTACCTTTGGTTCTGCTTAGGAAAGCTAGCAAAAGAGGTCTTTGCCAAAAGCTGAGCTGGGAAACTGTTACAAAGTCAAAAAATAGAATAAATAGTTACCTCTAGATCCAATGGATTCAGCAGCACAAAGGGGAATGATTTGCAGCTGGGGCAAGGTGCACCGCTATTTGCCACACCCAGAGAGAGACCTGACACACCTGGCCTGACACAGGAGTTCTTAATAAGTCAGCTTCATTACCTGCAGGCAGAGACCAGAGGAATGAGCACCTGCACACTTCTCACAGTTATACACTCATCTTAGCAGTCCACTATGAAAAATGCAGGCTAAACAGAATGTACAGGAATAGCAGAGCTAGAGACACTGCAGGGTGTGCTCTTACAACCATTTGTTTTATCTTCGCTGCTTTCTGTTTGTCTGCTTTGTATTTTAATTTAGAAGGAAAGTTAGTCCATGCAGATTATCGGTGTTCCACAAAAAACCTACCAAAAACACACTGCAAAAATCCCCACTCATGCCAGCAAACAAAAAATACGAAGAAATAGAGGTAACAAGCAAACTTCAAAGCTTAAGCATATTTAATTTGGTTAGAAATGTAAGCCATTGTGACAGACAACACAAGAGGTTCTGATACTGTTTAAGAAAAAAAGAATGGCACGTTTTTAATTTTTAATCACATCTCTCAGGATCAGTGTATCTTCATACAAACAACATGACTTGAATATGTAGTTTCAGTACTGAGAAGTTCAGCTGCCTAAAAAATGAGATCAATTTACTGTTTCTGAGCTCCTCTTCATCTGTTCACCCGTGTGCCTCAATAATTTTATGACTTACTAACCATAATAGCCCACTCATGGACCCATACATAGTCATTTAAACAAAAAAGCAAACACAGCTACTTCTATATCTAAAATTTTGGGCCTGAGCATTAAGCAAGAATTTACCTTTAGACACTTCAAGTTTCCTTCTTTAAAAGGAAGGCTTTCTTTCTAAGGGAAAGCGGGCAAAATTACACATTAGTTATTTCCAAGGATTCATCTTAGTTATTTTTCCTTCTACAGAATCTGAAGGGCAAGGGAACATACAGGGAAGAGTTTTTCGAGTTTTGATAACATATGGAGAACTCACTGAAACCCTCCAACCCAAATTCTGAAAAATAAGTGAAATAATTACATCAGCTTTTCAAAAAATGTTATTTTAGAATAATTCCATTTATACCAGTGCACACTCATAAAACAAACAAATATCTTACTTTGGTGAGATATGAATACTTGAAAAAATACTGCAGCATCCCATCCCAAGCATTTAGATCAATTTTTTAATCTCCTTACCAGTAACATCTGTTATAAAATACATTCTTTTTCTTTCTTTCTTTTTCTGGTGTGCTCAGCCATTCCCCAGCTCCTACTCCAACTGCACCCTCTCCCTGTGTGAGTGGAAAGAACGGTGTAGCTCCCAGCAGGTAATTAATTGCTGTGAGGGGTCATTTGCAGAGAGATTGAAAACACCTGAGTGGGAGGAACAGCTGTGGGGCTGCTGGCAGAACAGACACTTGTTCCCACACACTCAGGGCTTAAATGACAGAGTCCTAAGAGCTCTGCACTACCTTGTAAATTTAAAATGCTTATGTAAGGCAGGGCTAAATGTCTCATGGAGCTCTCTCACCTTGTTAGAGGCCTCTTCTCTGCAGAAAGAGGGAGAGAAGAGCAAAGAGGGTCTCAGCAGGAGCACACCCCTGTAGCCAGCATAGTCAGGTGCCCTCCTCCACTTTTCTTCCCACTCTACTCTTTTCAGGTGTGATTTTTCTCTTGGGTGAAAAAATGGCATTGAGGGACTGAAGCAAATGATTTCAATGTGTTCAGGAGAAAACAGGAGACTCAGAACCTCAATTGTAAGAACCGTGTTGGAGAATAAAAAAGAAAAAATTGGTCTCCATTTTGGAAAAATGCACAGTCAACCCCTCCCGACCTCAATAGTGTAATATTGCAGTCAATACTTGTGTCAGTGCTTTTTCAAGTTTCTTCAGTTTATTTTGGGAAAGTTCACAACAACAATGACATTCATTTCTCTTGCATGTGGCTCAGACAAAATGTGCATTACTCCAACACAGGCACTACAGGTAACCTGGAAAATTTAAATAATCCTAATGATGAAGGAACTGATACTGGCTCATGATGCTGATTAAAAAATTCTGATAATCTATTTCTTTCCCCTCACAAATTAAAACTAGAAAGCAATCTAACTACAAGGCAAAAAGGGTCTAATTAAACTATTTGCTAATTAAATTACTTTGCACAGTTGTATATATTTTATTTTAATGTATTAATAAACACCATATTATAGGTATTTTTCTGCACTCTTTTGTCACATCAGTACCATGCTGTATAGATTTAAATTACCTGCAAAGATGAGGATAAAAAAAAAGTGATAAAATATGACTAGAAGCCAGAACTAACTGTGAATCTAATACTAAATACAATCTTAGCCTGCCAGAAACAATGTCTTTTCTTGATATTCCATTTATTCCACCTGGAGTGGTTAGATTTTCACTTCCTGAAGAAAAATATGAATTTAAGAAACCTGCATTACTGTCCAGCTCCAGAAAAAGGAATCAAAAGGATTCCATCACATTTCATGTCTATTCTATGTTAAAGTGCCATAAGTACTTTTATCTTCCTTATGAAAAAGAGGAAACCAGACATTCCAATTGGCTATCTAATTTATTGCTACTCTTTATTTCTTTTCATTAATGATTTACATATAAAATATTCTTTGATTGCTGTGCTTTTAAACTACCCAAGGTAAGGAGACTTGGAGAAACAGATCAGATTGAGCACTTGTAAATGATCAGTATATTCTCTTCCTTCTAGAAACTTGCATATGGACAAGCAACCAGCTCAATGGTTATTTTAAAGTGAAACTGGTCATATTTAAAGACTTCCAGAAAAACAGATGGATAGAAGGTTTAGTGAGGAAATATTTAATCAGAAGAGATTTGGTAAATTAATCTGTAAATGAATCCTTGCATCCTCTTTTCATTACAAGCAATATCTCTGCCAATCATCTCCCAGCTTTTCCAGTGCCAAAGTGCACCTTATCCAACATTGCCCTACCAGACTTCACTGTTTTGGCAACAGCCTCCTACACTTACAGGCCAGCTAGTACAACCTTTTACATTAAAACAAAACCCAACCACCATTTCTTCCTGCCCAAACTTCTCATTTTGACTCCCCTAAGGATTCCCAGGAAAGATTCAGTTTCTGGAGGCTGTTGATGGGCAAAATCTAGAGGTTACCTAATATGGGAGTTGGAGTGTGATTTTGATGTTCCAGACACAAATGATTTGGGGGTATGTGTCTAATCTTACAATTCAGTGAAGTAAGCAAAATGAAAGAATAAAGGTCAGTTGTTAACTGGCTGTATTGTTTTCCAAAATAAAATCTCACCAGACTATCATTAAAAATAGTCTGTTATTAATATTATTATAGTACTATATATTACTATTGTACTACTGGTTATTTTCAAACCAGTTCTATAATGGCCTAAATTCACATCATAGCAATACCTTACAAGCCTCACCATAATGTTAGCTTTTGAGTATTTATAGCTCCACTCTTTATATCACAGGAAAAGTATGCAGGGTCTTATACTCTGGCAAGCAGAGATCACAGTGTCAGGAAACTCTATAGTCACTTTGCTATAGTGCAGGAGCTCCAACAAATAATAAAACACAAGCCTTAAAAAGGCAAAGCATCCAGTGTGTGGAACATCTTAATCTATCTCAGAAGAATTATTTAACCAAGTGGTAATGATTTCACATTGGTGATTCTTTTTCCTCATGAGCATAGTAATAATTTATATGTAATTCTGAATAGAAATCTAGGCTGAAATGACTGCTTGAAACTCTAGACAACTTTTCTTTCCAACCCTTGCTGAGCTTATAAAATGGAATAGGTGTTGCAGTAACTGGACTTGTTCCTTTTCCCTTGAGGTAACTCTGTGCCACAAAGAAATCAAGAAGTCTCTTGCTTGCATTTCTCCAAGCCTTAGAGAAGGCTTCACTGTGAAAATATTTGATAGAAATAATAGCACTAATTTACTGCTATTTACCACAGCTGCCTTCCATCCACTTCACACTGAAACATAATTATGCCTGTGACATGCCTTTAGGGGAACCTCCCTAACTCGCCATACCTATAGCATTAAAGTAACTTATTTTTGGGAAAGGTACAACATAACTATTCCAAGACAAGCAGGTGGTTCTATGTCTAAATTGCTCCATTGTGACAACTGCATTTCATCATTTGTGTGTACTACTCTAAAAAAATATTTTTATATTAGAAATCCAGTTCAGAGAGATCTCTCAGGGGTTAAGTAAAAAAATGTATATATTTTCTTAGACTTCCAAATCTTTAGGAAGGTTGCTCTTTCTGCCTCCAAAGAAAGAAATGTAGTTATTTAAAATCCTGTTGGGATTTGTTTACACTACTATAAAATTTGGTATTTTGTATACTCCAAGCCTGGTATGATTTAAATAAACAGTACAGTTGCTGTACTTCACCACCTAAATATTATACCTTATCTCTGATATAAATGTAAATGTATATTCACGGTGAAGAAGAACATCTTCCATCTCTGCATGTTCTTGGCACACAAAGCCTACCAGGGGCAGTGCAGTTTTGTTGCCAGTTTATCCTCATGCTCTTCAGAAAAAGGGAAATGTGCAGATCCTCAGCTGGTATGAATTGAATTTTCAAGGGTATAGAAGTAACTATTATAACTATTCATATCAGCCTCTATTCCTGTCCCTTTAAAATCCTTAATAGAGCTTTTTAATGATAAAGTTATCATCACTCTTTAAAGTTTAAATATGCTCAATGAATATCATATCATACCTGCAACCCCCAGATATAGTCCTTAAAGTAAGAAAGCACAGAGCCAAACAGGCATTAAAATGAACAGTGCTTCATCTTTAAAAAAATAGCTCAGGCTCATTTGCAGCATACACTTTCTGGAATTATATATTCTTAGCTCTTCTAGAGAATTCTCATTAGATGAAGCTAGGAAAATTTGGAGTATTGGTATTTTGCTTTAAAATCCAGGAGCCTGAGCAGCTCTGAATCACAATTCTCCATCCTATTGCCAGCTGTGGGCTAATCATTCATACATTAACCTCAGTTTGACTTGTTATACTGACAGCGATGTGGAAATATGTGATTTATGAGGTAAAGCAGGTTTAATCCATTAGAAGAAAACTACTAAGTCAAGCACACCACATTGTGGATTAAGAGGTAAATAGCTCATTCCCACTAGAGATTCATTCCTTTCTGGATCTAACCCTTTGTCAGCAACTGCCCACCCACATTGATTATAAAGGATTGTGTCAGCCTAAATCTTAATGCAATGTTAAGAGAGAAAATTGGATGTTTTCTGCTAGCTTCTGCAAATTTCATCCAGAATGTAAATCAGATTTTTTATAAGATTCATTTTGTTTCAGGCTGTTACTTAATAATTTCTAATGCTGTCAGAAAGATTATGGAACAAACAGATTTTGTCAGGGGGATAGCCTAAATGGTTTCTTCAGGCTCCTTCCAACCCTATTTTTCTACATTCCTGTAATTTTGGAAAGATGCTAAAATTTTCATACTGTAGCTGGAATCTGAACCAGAGTATTGCTTCACTGCCCTGAATGGCAAATGTGGAGCCTGAACACCAGACCATCAAAGCTGAGCATTAAACTCCATGACAAACAACAGAGGAAATGTTCCATCCAACTCCCCTGTGCCCTTGCTGGAATTCTTGAAAATCCTGGCATTGTTTCTCTTTTCAGACAATCCTGTCAACATTAAGAAACCACAGAAGTCCAAAGAACCACACAGCAATATGATTAGCAAGATACTTTGTACACTGCAGAGAGAGTAAGGAACACAGAATGCAGTCAAAGCAGTGTTCTAGTACGTTTGTCCTTGGGGCTTGGACAGAGGAGAGGGAACTAAACTCCTGAAACTCCTGGGATAATTTTGAGCAAATTATTCAAGCTGAGTCTAGAATGCTAATTTGTTATTTTGGAGTCGTTCTGTGCTCTTAGTGAATTTGCTTTCTTTTTCTATGTTCCAAACCCATCCCAAAGGAGAGTCCACATATCTCTATACCTTGATCTTCCATGGAGCCAGAGCCACCAGGAGTATCCTCACTGCTCATTCTTTCAGAACAGCCCTGGGCTGAGACATTCAAACTCCAAACCTGAAGCTGTAATAGATATCTTCATTTGAGAAATAGTGCTAATGAGTCCTGCAGCAGGGCTATAACATGACAACTGTATCATTTCCAAGACCCCAGGTGGTATTTCTAATAGCTTTATGCTGCATATTTCCATAAGACAATTTAGTAGAGCTGTCTGGGGATCTCAGGACTGTTCTGTACTGTGTAATGTAACCAGAATCTTTTATAGTCTAGTTCTAACACAGGATTAGTATTTCCATCTTTATAAAAATGTAACTGCAAGAAACATTCACAAAAAATATTGTGACTCCCAGGTATTAAATTATTGGGAGTGAAGAGAAATACTCTAGAATGAGGTAACTGGGATACTGTCATCAAAAAACCCATGATTTTGGGTGGGATAGGTGTGTTATGTGTCCACAAAACAAAGCAAAACCACAGCAACTCCACAGCTCTAGATAAAAGTGAGACAGGTCCTCCAAAAGAGTATTAAGAATGCCTTTATCAACAGAAGATCAAATTATCACAGAGGGGAGACAGGTTGGCAAATTATTGCTGGTTTAGTGTATCATAAAGAATGTTCACATCTAAAGCTCTCTTTAGTATGCCTCTGCCTCAGACTCTGGAAAAACAGGTGATGTGTTCATTCCAGCCTTATGTTTTACCTCTAGGCAAGAAAACAATGCAGAAAAGTTTCTAAAGCTGAGCACATCTAGAAAATGCAACATTTTGATCAAACTAGGCTTCCTCTAATCACAGCTAAAGCCACATGAATCTTAAAAAAAACAACTAAGAACCAAAGAGGGATGAAAGAAGCATACACCTCTAAAATGAGATAGAACACCCACCTCTGATTTCTGAGACTTCATAATGCAATATTAAAACTGTAGTGTTGTGTACAGACTGATAAAGCTCTGCTGGGATTGCTTACAAAGTGTAAATACACTGAAATCAATCAGAATTTCTTTGCACTTCAAAATGTGTTTCTCTGCAGTGTAGACAGCCCTAATAAGTAAAGCAGCCCATCCCAGCTGACATACTTCAGCAATTCTAAACCACAATTATCCTTTTGTGTAACTGGTATGTGCATAAATGACTTTTTTTAAAAAAACTTGCAAAACACAAAATACTCCTTCCCAGAAGGGAAACTGTATAGTCAGAACATCTCATTGCTCTTCGAAAGAAGACAGTTATGAATAATATGATGGGAACTTTCAGAACATACTGCATCAATCAAATTCTGCATGAGTAATTATAATAATGTTTTGTAACATCATTAATTTTGTCGACAGAACATGTCTCAGGTTTCTGAAATACAAGATTTGTTCCCCCAAAGGACATTGGCCCTCAGCATAAGTTCCTGGCTAATTTCTGTGATTCTGCTGAGAACATCTGAGGAGTAAAGAAACATTTGTTTTCTGGGCTGGGATTTGGGTGTTGAGGTCACAAAAGGTATTGTCTGCAAGCTGGCTTTTTCCTTCTATGGCAATTGTTGTTTTGAAAGATTTCACAAAAGTGTCCAAGCTGTTAGGTGTAAGAAGGATTGTGTCAGTAAGCATTAAAATTCCTTCTTCTTCCAGTGGGAAGCCAGCTCACTTCCTTATCTTTACTGCTTCTCAAATGAGAATCTATGTTTTATGGCTTTATCTTCAGATTTCAAGTGGGTTTAATTTGTTTTTCTTTTTGATGTTAGTATCAAAAAGAAAGGTATTGATTTCTCTTCAAAAGTCAACAGGTTGACAATAACTTTACTGTTATAAAAAGGAAAAGATTAAGGCTTACCTTAAAAGGGCAGAAATTGGAAAAATTAGATAAAGAACTAGTTTGTTACAGATCATATAAACTAACAGTAAATTCAGAAATTATTACAAAGGTTCATATAAGAAATGATCCATCAAGCATTTTATAAAAATAGTGAGAAAGAAAAGATCAACTTTAAAAAAAGGGCAGCAGTTGCCCGGGTAAGACATATGGGGGAAAACAGATGCAGAACCAAAATGGGGAAGAGAGGACTAGAAAGGAACTAATTATTTGAACTGACAACATCCCCATGGGAGATACCACAAATGTATTTTACCAGAAATTGTCAGTAACAATACGACCCTAAGAAAGGTTTTTAGCAAGACAGTCGTGTAACAAAGCCCACAGTTTTCTGTCACAAATCTGCTTCTGCTTACTTTATGTGGGTCTGTCTCACCACACAAGAGGTACAGCCCAGCTTCCAGGACACTTGTGAAATTAAATTCCTTTTTAATGAGGAATCACAGTAAGTCTTTTGTAAATTACACTATTTTGAGTTAAACCAGCTCTGAATTAACAATTTCACCAGAGTTAACAAGAAACACTTTACAAACCAAGAAATGTTTATTGCTATTTTTTGTAAGGAATTTGAGTGATCTGTTTCAAATGCAAAACAAGTCAGATGAGATGACGAGAATGAGATGTGGCCCATCCTGTTGGCAAGGAATTCAGTTTGAATATAATATTTTCTCCTTCCAAGAAAATAATATACATGATTATTGTTTTCCTCAATTTTGTTGTATTTCCCTGTCTTCCCATCTATTCTTACCTGTTTCTTGTCTCTCCCCTACCATTGCACTGCATCCCAAAGACATCTTCTGGTATATATATTAAATTGCAAGTTTACTAACATGACAGTGAAAAATCTTTATGCTTTTTTTACTTTTTTCATTTCAGCCATAAATTTTGCTGATGCTCAGACTGATGATTTATTAGACATTTCTCTACTAACCACGATTTCTATTGCTATCTTCCTGCGTGCTGTGTTTCACAATTGTCCAATTTCTTCTTGAGACATAACTGGTGTGTTGGGAACAGAATGCATCCTTGCATTCTCTGTGCCTTCAATCCTCCTATGCATCACAAAGAAATCAAGAAAATCGGACTCTTGTGCAGCTGTATAACAAATACATTCTTCATGGAACAGTGTGTCCTAAGAAATGACAGTGACGTGAAACCTGTCTCTGATTATGTGTAAGTCTTCTGTATTCCAAGCTCATAAGAAATTCAGCTCTGCTCTTCTTAGGTAAGTTTGAACTGTAAGATTACTAGTGCAATATTTTAAAATAATATAATATTACCTTCTGAATGAAGACAGACTCCATAATTCATAATGCCCTTCAATTGCTTTCGCTTGGAAAAATTGAATCAGTACATGAGCTAATACTATAGCATTTACATGCCTCTAATTCTTCTCTTGTTCAGTATATTGTTGATCATCTTACACCAAAACAAGCTTTTTAAATCAAATATTGAGGCACCTGTGTAAGATGAAAAACATAAATATTCAGGTTTGAGGTTCTCCATGTGACAGCTGACCACTAAATTTAGAAAAGGAGGAAAGACAATTTTCATATCTGCTAGTCACCAGGTTTTCACATTGTCTATCTGCTTCAGCTGAGCAAGAATAGAGATAGGAGATGTAAACCAAGCAGGTGTGTTTTTATCACCTTACTGCCCAGGCTGTGGTCACAACCCCTACAAGCAAATAATTTGTTAATTAAATAGTTCCCTCAGAATGCACGCTGGAAGGCAACACCAAGAGATTCAAGTGATATTTAGGCCTAATATTTTCCTTAGGATAATATGAGGCTCAAAAATCCTTTCCCAGGTAAGGCAAGGCCCAGTCTGATGGACAAGCTGAACAGCAGCCTCAGAATGTTTACTTAGTGTATTAGCCCCCATAAAAATTACCTTGGGATAAAAGAAATGAGGATATTTTTTTCAGTATTCTTTTCTATTTTTGATATTTATTATACAAATGTTGGCTGCAAAAGTATTGCATTAAATTTTTGCATTAAAATTTTTAGCATTAAAAATTTTAAATAAAACTTTCACTTGCAGAAATTCCAGGGATAATCTGTACTTCAGTTTGTAAACACCTCCTGCAGAGGTGTCTGACTGCAGCTGCATAGGAAATACCTTCTGAATGAGAAATACTTGGCCACATTGCATGACTGTTAACTGAATAACATAAGAAGAGATAACTGAGATTTTCAAGAAGGGTACAATTTCATATACTCCTCATCATTCTCCCTGACAGGCTCTGAGACTTTATGCTGTAAAGCAACTCATCAGTCTCATCAAGGACATGAAAAACAACAACATAGTAACAATAATAATGATAACAATAATGATAATAATAATAATAAACAGTCACAGGTTTAGGAGGTTTAAGCTTGTAAAACACACCTCCCCAGTGGAAGGGGTATGATGCCTCTCATACCAAGTATTCAGACATCTAAACTTTGCAAACAACCCTGGTGTATCGTAGAAAGAATGTTCCTGTCTTCCCATTGGACTTATTGAGGAGAAGAAGAAAAAAAATAAAAGGCATATCTTGGTGTCTTTTGGTGAAGCCTGACAAAGGTTCCATAAATCTGCATAAGCACTCCCCTGAGGCTGCGTGACAACAATGTGGCAGCTGGAATGGGTGCTGTGGGTAACATCAGTGACCCAAAAAATGCATGAATCTGCAGACAGCAAAGGCACACACACAAATGAAGGCAAAGGATGAGAAGCATCATCTCGGAGACTGAATTACTTTAGCCTTTAGTGGACTTGACCATCCTCTCTGTTTTGTCAATGACAGATCTACTCTCCTGAGCATAGAGAGCTTTTCCCTCCTGAAAAAAGCTTAGGGTGGGAGGGAGCCTGGAAATAGTCTGGTTTAATCTGTTGCAAATAGGGCTTTGGGTTATGTTTACCAGGGCTCTATGCAGGCAGGTCTTAAATATTTCCTGTGAGAGACACTCAGTTCTCTGGATAACCTGTTCCAATGTCTAATTGTTCTCATGATAGGAGTGACAAAAGAACCTCAGTCTTGTCTATAAATACCCTCCAGTATTGCAACACTGTGATAAGATTCTCTCCCCTGAGCATCCTTTTCTCTAGGTTCAACAAACCTATTTCCTTCAATTTTTCTTCATTTTCTTCAAGTTCTAGAACCCTCTAATCATCCTGGTAATTCCCTGCTGGGTCCTTTTCAGCTTTAAAATGTCTCTTGAGACAGGGAGACCAAAACTGGACAGTGTTCCTTCCATGTGTGGCCTAACAAGTTGTTGAGTAGAGCGTAAAAATCACATCCCTTAATACCTTGGTTACACTTCTGCTGACACAGCCCAGGCCATGCATATGTGGATGTGTACACCAGAGACTTAACTCCATAGAACTATGTTTACATATATAAAAATTCCAGAAATGGTATCTTGACATTCCCAGCCTGCCTTATTCCTTACTTGGTCTATGGCAAGCCCTTCTATTTTTTGGTCACCATGGCAATTCAGGTTGTTTTTAATTAGAAGGTTGTTACAGTATCTTCAGGCTGCATTGTGCAATAGTATAGGAAATCAACTTTGAAAACAGAAAAGGCTTGTGTTGACTAGATTGAGCAAATACTCCTTTTTATAAAAAATAATTTTCTCCCTGTCCTAAATTATAATTGCCCGGGGTCTACTGATTCTATATGAGTTTTAGCTCCTAGTTTTGTAGGCAAACCACAAAGAAAATGACATCAATAAATCTCTCTGCTGTGCATTGAACATCTTACCCAGGAGCTGTATAGAATATATGCACAAACTAAGGGAAAATGTTCATCCTTTTAGAACTACTTAGTTTTGAATCAATTGCCAGCAATGCTAATCTCACAAATTACATTGGTAAGTGAAAGAGTAGGCTACAGTGACCTATTTCCAAAGGAGCATTTGTGCCACCATGGTAATCCTAAATCATCATCATTCAATCAGTGATTAGTTACTGATAGTTACAACATGGAACAGCAGCAGCAAGTCTAGGAGGCTTAGACTAGAATTCAGTACAGGATATGGTTAGGATATTAAATCAGAAGCTGATCATAAACAGAATTTCTAGCTGATAAACAGAATTTCTAGTAATCTCTTAGACCATCAGATTTATAGAAATCTACTGTAAAGCCTAGTCACACAAAGAAATCCCTTCACATAGCACAGCCAAAAGTATGCAAAGTGTGTCCTTGGCACAGGCAGTCCTTTCAATTTCAGCACATCCTGAAGCAGATGGAAGCTCTCCTGATGAGACTTTTCCTTCCTCTGCATAGGAGTCCCCCATATCAAAATAGAGTTGCTTCTTTCCTGTCACTCATTGTTCTGGCTCTGCAGGGTTAGGAGATCATTCTGCAGAGCTGGGCATCTCTTTAATTAAAGATATCCTTTTAGGAGATAGCTCCACAGCATCTTCCCAAGGGCTAGACTGGGTGGGGCTGGATCAGATGTGGCTGATTTTAAAGAGCATTTTTTCTTCAGAATAGCACTGTGGCACGTCAAAGGAATGCATTTCAAGCTATTGCAGCTCGTGGAGGCATGTGATTACTAAACTGCCCAATTGTGAAAGTTTTATTGTGCTGATACTCATATAAACATCTACTGTAAGCCATAAACTTTGACAGGAGGAACTCATAGCTTAGACTTAAAAATCTGTATTTCAATAAACATAAAAAGTGGAACTGTAAATCTAAGAGCTCCTCCATAGATAATAGAGATCTTTTTATGTACTTGCTCAATCTTTGCCTTTAATATTTATGCTTAAATTTGCATTCCAAAATTTAATAACCATCTTTTTCCTATACATAATTAATAGATTTTCTTTTAAATAACCTAACATTTGATGGAAGAGAGACTCTATTAATTCACTAGTTTAGACTTTCCTGAATTTAAGTGACTAATTTGAAAGACAGCTGTCTCAGACAGCGAAATGGGTCAAACAGAAATTTAATATGCACTGCAAGATGGATTTTTTATGACTTTACTAAAGATTCTCTGAATAGTTGGTCAAATTCAAAATATCACTATGTTATCATAATTAAAAGTTTTTTACTACTGGAATTCGATGCACAATTTTTAGTTACTCAAGGATTATTCCAAGGTATTTGTTTTTGAATTTTGTGCTTTTCTAAAAAAAATTTAAAAAAAAATTAGATAAAAACAAAAACACCAAGGAAAAAAAACCACCACAAGCCAAACCAAAGCATAACTCAGCCAGCTTTGTTTGTGGTCACAAGTATTTTGTAAAGATGCCTTATTTAATTAGAAAGAGATTGTATGGCTTAATACCTAGCTGAGCAACAAAAAGCACAGCCCATTTTTTGTGGTATGTTTTAAGATAAAAGTGGCTTGAAAATGCTGAGGCCTTGCTAACCAATCTAATTGCATGTCATTCATTAGCATATATGCTAACTTCACAATACGGGTCCTCAGGACAAAGCCTGTCTTAAAAAACCTCTATTCATGCCTTCTATAGAAAAAGCTGATGTGCAGTGTAAGGAATCTGCACAGGGCTTCACATTTCAAATAATTACATACAATGACATCTAATATTTTACACAATGAAATACACTGACAGCCACATTTGAAGAGCGTGATGCTATTAGAGAAATTAAGATAATTGGGAAAATTAGGGAAAAAACCTTTAAAATATTCTGATTCTCTTAACTGCTAGGCATTATCTTCAGTGCGATAAGAATAAGACAGTGGAGAACTAACTGGTGAAAAAGCAAAATGTAAATGGCTGTCATTTAGGTCAAAGATAATTCTTCACTGATTGGCTTCCACAAGCAATGTGAACCCATACAGGTAAACAATATTGATTGTTCTCTATGACTGACATTTAAAATTGGCTGTTGTGAGATAAATATATTACCCTGATATCCTTGTTGATGATTTTGCACACTTGTCTTTGATTTTAAAACACAAGAGAGCCTCAAAAAGCTACGGAAGGATGTGGGGAGGCAACCTGGCATTTAGTGCTAACAGAACCAACATAAATACATGGAAGAAGTAGTGACCATAGAGCAAGCAAAGAGCTGTACCTGACCAAGACTATACCCATTTCTGTCTGTAATCATTGCACATGCAGCTGCAGGGATTCTCTTTGGATCAGCTGTGGGTCAGTTCTCACTGTACTCCTGTCTCTGCCCTTCAATCATTTCAGAAGTGCTGATTCTATTTTTCTGTCTTCCAAGAGAGTGCAGAGGACGCACCTGTATTCTCCCATCAGCCACAACACAAAATCACACCCTGTCTGTGGCTGCCTGTCAGTGCCTCGGTGGCAATGGCAGCACAATGCCCTGCACACATCCACAAGGCATCCCAGGAAGGAGCATCTTGGATACACCCTGGCCTAAGGGGGTGTCAGGAGAAGAGACTGACAGGGAGCTGCAGTCTGATCTGGACAGCCATGCACACCAAAGTCTTGGAGCTATAGAACATGGGATGTACCCAGAGGCCACCAAGGGATTTTGAAGCCTCAAACTCTTCAAAGAGTACCGTCTCCATTTACAGAACTGCACTTGAAATGCGCCACACGTCTCAGAATTCTCTGAAGGAAAATACATGGAAAATCCTTTTATTGTGGTTCTAACTCACTGTGCAAATTGCATTTTTCTAAACAGCTGGTTCCAGCCATGGAAGACCACTAGTTACATTTTCAATCTCTAATTTAGAAAAAAATCCCCAGGAAAGAGAACCTAAAGATGGTGTGATGACCTGTAGCAATGATTTTGCATTTGGTACAAACATCATAAGGTATTTTGAAAAACTGCAGGCCAAAAATCACTACAAAGATTTCTGGTATTAATGTTAGACAATTGCTTAACTTTATATTGTAACAGATTTTTTCAAATGCTCCAGATGTGCATATATCTGCAGAGTAGAAAAGAGGGGCAAAAATAATCTATAACCTTTTTTGAACCTGAAATATTAAAAAAAAAAAAATAAAGAACCTTAAGGAAACAGTCCATGCGTCTAGATAATTTCAAAAGCTTGAATCATTTCAAACTTGAATCTCCTGGGGGTATATTTTCAGATTCTTTACAAAAATAAGCCAAAGGCTTTAGTGGATACTGTTAAAAACCACCAACAACTCATGAGAATAATTTGATTCCATTCATAAAGCTTATCAAACTCATAAATTAGAACACAGGAAGAAATTGTTCCCTATGTATTGGTTCTGAAAAACCATAGTTATTACTTACTGTTCACTCTACATGCTAAGAATTATTTTATCATAAATAGTGAACAGCTTCTTGGAAATGTCACAAAGTTTATATCTTCTCTCTAGTTTAAGAGAAGGTACCAAGCAGGCTGAAGAAAAAGTAGATACCATCTGAAGTGAAGAAACTGTTACAGGTATGCTCTCCTTTAGGGTATTATAAAGATGTATTTCTTAGGGCACTTTAGGGAAGTAAAAGGACCCTTTTCTGGTACCTAGTGATATTAATGTTTAAATAAACATAAATGATAGTGATATTAATGTTTGAGCTTTACATTGGTAGAGAAACTAATTACACATAGATGATATAACAATGTGCATGGTTCATTAAGCAAAGAACTTAAATTATTAGCAACTAAATTGTCAAGGGAACCAATCTAGCAGAAGTAATGTTGTTGAGCTACATCCACCCAACATACATTGCACTGTGTGTGACTCAGGAGCAGGTGGATTCTGCTGCTGCTGATAAATAGAACATTTTAAACACAGGATGAACAATTTCTGCTCCTTTCTAAAGCAAAAGAATTCTCCTCAGAAGCCAGCACTTTCTCAGAGCATTACTGGCTCCTGGCGAGCAGTCCAGAGCATTTCTACTCTGAGGGACTCCCACAGACCTGCAGAAGCCATGAACAGCTGGCTCAAGACTCTGGACAGCTCTCAAAATAAACCCTGAGTACAGTTCTAAGCCAGCAACAGTAAACATGTGTAGGGGGAAGGGGTCAGAGAGGCAGCTTGGCATGTGTACAGGTCACTGCACAGGCCCAGGCATAATAAGCACCATTCATACCAAAACTCATAATGCAACTCAACACAAGTTAATCTTCTGACACCGTTGTTTCCTCTGCCTTACTCATTCTATTCATGCAAAACCAGATTTTAATCTAAGTTTTGTGGGGCTTTTTGGTGGTTTTGGCAATTATTTTGTATCACCAACCAAGATAAACTATTCATTATTTTAAAGAAAGAAACTTGTTAGAGACTATGGAAGATGTGCATTGAAAACCCTTCTACCACCTCTTCAGCCATCTGCTGAAATCAACATTTCTACTTCAATGTGCTGAAGACCAATAGAGAAAAAGGCACCAGCCTGGAGAGAGCACTAGAGCAGGCAAGTGTGGTGTCAGCACCTCTGTTCTGCCCAGGACAGATGTGCTGACAGGCACAAGTGTCTGTCCAGCAGCATGGATACTAAACATGTTTGTAGACACTGGAGATAACATGATAACCTAATTGTGTGTGAGACCTAAAATAGTCATTATATACAACGCTCCAAAATTATGGAACTCTATTATTTACACCAAAAAAGAAAAAAAAAATCTGAAAAAAAATTTCCTGTCTTTTAGAATTATCTAGCCTTGAAGAAAATTCGTACAAGCCAGTGGGAAAGAATTTTATCATATACATTCCAAATCAATTAACTGAACCATTGCCTGCCTGACTGTGAGGCTGCTTTTAGGCTGCTGTAGTAGCTCTTGAACAAAAATAGTGAGTGGAATTTTGCCTGTTTTTTCCTTATTATGGGATATTGATGCATTTTTATGCCTCTTCTATACTCTTTGTGGGCTGTTCTTTCTGCTACTGCTCTTATGAAATAGAATATTAAAATGAAGAACTGCTAGAAAGGAGAATATTACAGATTTCCAGATCTAGTATTATAACTGAAATGTGGTATTATGAAGGAAAGGCTTAATGAACAAAATCTGTTTAGACCAATGTTTTGCAGTCTTGAATAAAAATTACTTTTAAAAAGAGATGCCCACATAGAATTGATGGGAAAAAATGCAGTTTAGAAATTACTGTATGTGACAACAAATAGCTGGTTCTGAAATCACTTTTAAAAGATCCTTGAACTTTCAGAAAGTATAATGTAATAACTTCACAAGAAAGACACCTAAGTCCATGGGGTCCAACTGACTTCCATCCAGATTTCTGATGGAACATCAGGAACAGCTGCTGGAGCAATGTAAGCTCTTCCAAATTCAAAAGCCTTTCTTATGTGTGCTGCTCTTAAGCTTAACAGAGTTGCTGCCAGCTAGAGTTGCTGGGGCAAGGAAACAACCACTGAAAGGAGCAGGTGTTGGTGTTAGAGTGAGATGCAAAGTCCTCCAGAAAAATGTGTGGAAGGAAAGAAAATGTGTCCCAGGGAGAGGGAGCAACATTTATATTTGCCTTTCATTCTGTGAGATTCAAGCACATTCATCTAAATGGTTGCAGAGCTTTGTTGCAGAAATGCTTAATCTGAAAAGAACTTCTGAAGTGTCTCTCATGAATGTTATCCAGATGTCAGTTTTGTATCACGTATCATGCCAGGCATTAAAAAAAATGTTGCCAGAAGAGAGATTAAATTGAATCTAATAATAAATTTTCATATGTATCTCATCTGTTATATGAAGTAAAAACATTTTATACAAATATGTGATCAATATGTTGATCTCCAAAGAGGGAAGGACAGGAGTGTGAGTACATGAAGCAGGCATTCACATCACCAAAGCTGTCAGACAAGAGAAGCACAACAACCTCCATTCATGAAGGTTAACCAGCAAAGTCAAAACCAAGATGAGCCCTGTGATACCCCTTTGGGAAGGGAGAGGGCATTAGCAAAAAACCATCACACACAGTCAAGGAAAATCAGAGAAGGAAGAAATGATCACCTTAGTCTCAGATGCTAAGAACCACAAAGGATTTAATCTATAGTCCTAACTACATAGCACCAACTCTGCAGTATTGTGTGTTCAGGGATAGTTTGTTATAAACCAACAGATTTGTAGAATGAGTAAAGGATTAATCATTGACAAGAAGTGTGTTGTTGATGAATTATTTTGGTAAGGTTTATCTTCTAAATGCTCATTACAGAAATCTGTAATTCCTTTTTCTTTATCCACATATATTCACCGGAAACAGCATTATAATAAAGGTGCATTAGGTGAGCTATAGAATGCATTGGCTGGTCTCCTGTAAAGCATTTCAGTGCACAAGCTGCCAGCACGTCTAGTCCCACTAAATGCAACACAATTATTTATTTTAACAGGTGTAGCATGAAGAAGTTTTGCTTATCTTGGGAAGTTTTGACGTCAGATCTTCCACCCTAACATTTTGTCTTTGAATAACAAAAAAAACCCCAAAAAAACCCAAAAAAAACCCCAAAAAACACCCACTAGGGCCACAGAATCATAGTAAACATAGTAAACTCCCAACATGGACCAATCTTCCCACAGTAAAAACAAATTAACTCTGCCCAGTAGAGAAAGCAACTACAAGATCTATTAATTTTATTATTCTATATATCTCAAGTTACCATGATCTGTGAGATTATACTCTGATGTCACTGAAGTCTCATAACTGTAGAAGATTTATTCAAAAACACAAGATAAGAATTAAGGAATACATTCCCAAAATTATAAGCATGCTTTCTGCACAATCCCTAGGGAATAGTTTTTCATCTTATATTATCTCTTGAAACTTAACTTTTGGAACAGTGTCTTGCCCTAAGTAGGGCCAGCATCACAAATTGATTTGAAGTCAAAGCAGGCCATGAACAGGCAAGAGGAAAAGTCAGGGCAGCAGCAGAGGGAAAAAACCACCAAGCCCTATCCAAACCAGTCTGCACTGGTCACAGTGCTCCACTGAACTGGGAAGGAAAGTGAGGAGATTTCCATTGGCTGCATATATTTAATTTCTCTGTTTTCAGACCTATTCTCAGGTGAGCTCAACACAGGCATTCAATATTAAAGAGCTGAGAGACAGGGGCAGGAACAGAGTCCCTAACTACAGCCTTAAATATTTTCAGTCTTCAGTAGCTGAAAAATATCAACATCATAACACTGTGATTTTGCCAGAGAGGTGAAACAGTAGTTGTCTTCTAAGAATTTAGGGCATAGAAAATTAAAGACATTATTTTGACTTCTATTTCTTGATGCTTTGCTTTTTTTGGAAATTCTCCCAGGACATTTCGGGTTGGTCTCTTTGCACTTCCTCAGTTGATCTATGGGGATTTCCAAAATCCAAACTACAAATGAAGACATGTATTTTATTATCACATCTAACACTGGGCACTATTAATAAAGGAAAATGTAATGTATTTATATTAGTCAGAATCACAAAATTTACAGGGGCAGACACAGCAGCTCAGGAGGACTGAAAAAAATCTGTATTCTCTGTAGACAGAACATGATTAAAACACTGAACACTTCTCACATCTTTTCATAGTATCAGGTAGGGGTCTAACTATAATTTGAAGATTAAGCAGCAAACTCTATAAAAACTCTACTCATTCCTTCATCTTCCCTAATACTGTAGTTAAACAGAGAGCTCTAAATGAGTAAGAAATCACATGGAATCATCAAGCTTACTGGTGGCTGGCCATAAGAAACTGTTCCAAAGATTGGATTTTAAATCACTGATTCAGTGGTTTTAGGTCATTTGTTTTATTGAAATGCTGAAGTTTACCAGTTTTCTGTTTCTGGAAAAATGGAATAAAAGGCACTCTAGGATTCAGGAGCAAATGTGCTTTTATAGGATTTTTTCAACTGTTCATCTTGACCATTTATTTAATTCCTTATATGTCAGTGTCTCTTTTTATTTTTTTTCCCTCTCATGTCAATTAAACTTATTAAGACAGGACCAATCACTTGGAGTTTATGCTCCCCTGCATGGCACAATGCATGCAGGGCCCAAGAGCCAAGCTCCTAAACACTGCAATGACACCATGAAATACCACTGATGGTCATCAGTTGAACTGTATCTCCCTGATGAGCACACTGCATCAGCGTAGCTTTGAATGAATGACAGAACAAGGTCATTCTGAAGAGTACAGCCCACCTTCAATGTAGTGCTTTGTGCCTTCTTTTAAAAGCTGTGTTGTGTTGTAGTATGTTAATGAAGCACAGCAACTACATACAAGTTTTACTAAAAGTCCATTTACAGCCAGAATGGCCATACTGAAATTGTGTGGTTCTCCATAAAGAAAAGCATCTAGCCAGAATTACAAACATGCATCAAATATCCTGCAGCTGGGGGAGGAGGGAGGAAAAAGAAAGCCCTTTCCTTTCTCTATCTGGTATATTAAAATGTAAAGCCTTTAGAGCCAGCTCAGTCTTTTCAATATGCTCTTGGACAGTGCCCAGCACAAAGAGCCCAAGTCTCCAATTAAAGTGTCTATTCTCCATCACAAGAGCAATGAATGTGTATTGAATAGATTCAATGGGTATTAATTCACCAAATAGCTTAGGGTGATATTTCTGTTTCCTAAAAGGAGAGCTCGAAAGGAAGTCACTTGGGCTGTAAACAGAAGTTTATCATATTCCACTTCCTTCTGTGACAATTTTTCTTTTTATGGCTACCTGATTTATAGCACCATACAGAGCTCAGCTGCCAAGTAAAAGGGAATCTGAGCAGCAGCAGCAGCAGAGGCTCCTCTCCCAGATTTTAACTCCATTCTCACTGTGGCCCACAGTGGCCACACAGCACATGTTTGCAGCCAGCAGAGCAGCCTAGAGATGGAATAATCACAGCACTCAGGAGAAAGACACTGCTTTCCCACATTCTGAGGGTGTGCCTTCCCAAAGAAACAGGAACAAACCACAGAGGGAGCACCTCTAATCCTTTTCTCACTCCAATTCTATGGTAGGAAGGAAGATACAGTTTATGCCAGTGTATCTAACATCTGAACTTTCAACTCACACCAGCCCTAAGGCACCTCTAGCCTGATCATCTGCTTTTCTGTCAGATAATAAGAACAGATGGTGATATTTGATACAAATTAATCAGCTAACTTAGCAAAGAGTTGGGTATACATTTTCATAACAAGGCATCCGATGAGGCTTGATAAATAAAATTTCCCATGGGAACAGGGTACTGGAAATACCACCCTTATAATAGAAAAATAGAACTAATTCAATAAAGAGCAAGTGAAGGTAACCTTAATTATAGAAACCTCAGTGCTTACAATCTTTATGCTACCAGAATTACATTTGCAAAAAATAATTGCCAAAAGGTGACTTTCCCACAGCTAATGTCAGCAAATAAATCAGTCACGAATGTCCTGTTCTTGTCCTAGAGAACCCTTTTGCAGTATTACAAGCATTATCAAATAAAATAACAAACTAAAGCTGGTCAGGAAATCTGTATTAAATGCTCTTCTTCAGAAAATACTAATTTTTTATTATCATTAACACTGGAGATTTTGGCAGAGAAGATTTGATTGATTCCCCCACTCCCCCCCAGAGAAATCCCCAAACCTGAACTGTCCAATTTCTATGATGTTTTTCACAGAGAAAATGAACCCATTTCTTTTCATTACTTTTGGCTGTCAGAAGAATAATGATCTAAAAATCTTCAGGTAACAATAGACTGCTTTGCTTGCTGATTTTTCGTTTTCACTTTGGAACTAAAATATATTTCAGAGATTATTTTTCCCCTTCCTTCTGAATGTATTTTTACTTAGGAAAATATTAGAGCTATTATAATGGCATCTCAGCTGTGTTGAGAATGAGCAAAGAAGTTTATTTAACAGAACAGGATACAATAAAACTTGCTTATTTTTGTCTGATTTCTTGCATATGAGAGGATATCCATTACTGACCAAGAGCCAACAATGAGTTCAGCTATAAACTGAGTTAGCAGCTAACTCTGCACATCTCAGAGTGCTCAGCCTTTTTCTGTGCACTCTTTGATTGGGCTTTCTCAAATACACACTCTTGACTCCTCTATTCATATTTTAAGTGCTGTTTGCATTATATTCCAGAGCAGCTTGTTGTTCCCACAGGATATTCAAGACCACAGGGTAAAATTGCTTTGTTGCCAATGACATTCTGGTATTCCAGAGCTGAACACTTAACTGTGCCACTATCACTCTAGCTGGTTCATTGCTCAGACTGTAGATGAATTTCACCTGAGAAAAACAGGATTTCCCAATGCAAGAGCTTTCCTGTCTGCAGACCACAAGAAGGTAACATGAAAACAAGAACTACAGCACAAGAGCAACAGCTGATAGGCACATTTAGTGTTTTATCAGGTTTACCTGGCTAGGATAAATGGATTACTCATACCATGCAGTGTCACCAGCATCAAATAATAAAGTCACTAAACTGGAAGGAACTTATGGTTGTTTTATAGGCAAACCTCCTGCTTAAAGCAAGGTCAACAGAAACAAGTGTGTCAGTAAAATATATATTTGTCTTAAAAGACACACAAGCCTAGTAAATTTCCCTGGTAACTTTTACCCTTTGAGGCCCTTTAAAACTTGATAGCTTTAATATTGAGGACAGTAAGTGAACTAACAGTAGAAAGGTCTTCCAAACAAAATGCTATTCTGCTTGGTAGTGTAGCACGACACCTGTTTCTTTGGGCTCATGCACTGATTTCTCAGCAGGAAGGCAAGAAGCAGAGGTATGTTTATTTGAACAGCTGAAGAGCAGTGCAAAGACTTTATGATGGGAAGACTATGACCTACAAAGTCTTCTCTATTGCCAGCTGTTTTTAAAACCTGTATCAATTTGAAACTCTCACATATAACAAAGAACTGGGATTTTCTTACTTAGTGAAGTGAAAGACACAAAGTCTCTACCTGATGCTTTGAAGAGAAATTAAAAACAAAAATTTGCAAAACACATTTTTTCTTTTGTCCCCATGGATCTTATTCTTAGCAGCAATAATCCCCACAAAAATAAAAAGGGCTGTTAGCCTTCTTCATGTCTTTCAGCTAGGGATGAAGGTCAGCACAAACAATAAGCTAGGAGAAGGTAAATGGGGTGTACTCCACAATTCCTGGTGAACAGCCAGTGCCTACCCTTGGATTTTGAATTCTTGGTCACAATGAAGTAGCGCTGAAAAAAATCTTCCTGTCCAGACTCTGTTCTAAATAAAAAAAAAAACACTGTTGGGGAAAAAAAATTTAAAAATCTACAGAAGAGAATTGATTGCAAATGAAAGAAAAAGTATTTCTGACTTGAAAACAAGAGGAGGAAAGAGTCCTCATTTCACTGACAGAAACATGACAGAATTAATGACAGCATCTCATAAAACTCCAGTTTATGATTATTACATGTCACATTTCAAACATGAAACAACACCATGGACATAAATGAGCACCAGATAGATTCCTTCAGTTGTGGGAAAAAGAAAAGTGTGGGAAAATACAAATGGGAGGGGTGATGGAACTAGTGCTGACCTTTGTTCAAAGTTCCCAAGAGTGAATTCAAAGCAAATCACAGCTTGCATTGTGGCAACCGTTTCTGGTGCCCTACATTTGATTTGTGAACTCTGCTGTACTCAATAACAACAGCAGAAAAGAGTGAGGATATAATCCCTCCTCAATTCTTCAGTAATTCTAAGACAAAACCCACTTAAGTTTGAGCTATTTTATTTACCACTGCAATGCCCAAGAGATTTTTTCTGTATTTTTTTCTCTATTTTTTTCCTTTATTCTTCTTTTTCTCTCTCTTTTTTCCCTTCTTTGGTTGCAATTCTCAACAGAATACCAAAATGAAATTTTAAAAAAAAGTTGAAGAGGAAAAGTAGTGCTCTTTTTCAGGAACAAAAAATATGTGTCTATTATGCTGTAACTCACAAGAGATGCATGCTGTTCTGCTGCCTATATGCTTTAACATGTGTTAATAACAGCATTTAAAAATTATTCTTCTTCATTTTGCATTCATTATTGTTTCTCAAAGTATATGTGCTGCTACCTTGAAAATCATTTCCCTCCTAAAAATACAGCATTTTTTTATTATATTCCATTAGTTCTAAGAAAACTCACACAATAAATATTCTCAGACACTGAAAACATTAAGGCATAAAATGAAAGAGCCACTGACCCCACCCTGCAAAGCCACTCAGATGTGTACAGAGATCTTCCAGGAGAATTGTTGGTATTTTAAAACATTTGAATTGCTGCCAGATGTGCAAGATATGAAATCAGTTTATTGCTGCAGGGTGAGATTTTCTAGAGAAAGGTCCAACCCTCACGATATTTACGGGCATTTAATACTACACAATAGAAGCTCAGAAAGTGGCTAATGTAGATATGAATGAGAAAGTTTTTCTAAGACTTAAGGCACATAAACCAATATTTCAAAGAGAAATTATTAAGTTCTTCCCAGAATTGGAAAGAACAAGAAGGTTTAGAGGTACTCACAGACAGAAACAGAACTTCTACATTACCTTTCTTGCATTGTAATAATTCACTACTGACCAAACAAAGACTTTGCAATCATTTCAGACTAGTTTTTTCTCCTGTAAAGCTGGAGATCACACCCTTCCAGGCCTTTTACTCATTAGACATTAAGGACACTGCCTCCTCAGCCACATCATCCTTCTCCACTGAGAAAGGTGGGCACTCTCCCAGCACTGGGTGCTGAAAATACTATAAACACTATAAATACTAATAAATTAAATACATTCCTCCTTCTGGCTCTGCAGGCTAAAAAGTGAATGAATAAGGCAAAGATTTATGTAATCCTCCAAAATTCCAGATCCCTCAGATATTGTCCACCAAATAAAACTGCATCTAGAGCTCTACTATTACTTTTTCCAAAACCTGCTCAAAGTTAGCATTCCAAAACAGGGCAATGACAGTGATATTTGTCACCCTATTACAAATAAAGGACAGAGCCTTTAAAAAGGATGCTGGCATGTTAAAAATACCAGTAAAACCAGGGATAGTGTCTCAAGTCTACAAATCACCATTATTTCATTTACTTTAGCTTGGACAGCTCATGGCTTTGGTTTACCTCATGATGGTTCCCCTAAAGAAATACAGTTTCTCATAGAGATTTTTTCACAGCTCCTAGTCTATGAATTTCACTGCCGGACAGTATGACCATGCCCAAGAATCCTTTTTACATCATTGTTCTTGCAAATATGTATTTGGCATCAAGGTACAAAATTAAAACAAGAATAGAACAACTGGTTTCTTACCAAGTGCCTTTTTTAATTTAAGCTTTTCAATAACTTTTAAGTCTATCCGTGAAAAACAGTAGGATTCAACAAAAAACCCATATGAGAAGGACTTCCCTTATCCTCACAAAAAGATAAGATCAACCAATCAACTAAAAGACATTCAGTTAACAGATCAGCTTTTAGTCATTGCAAAGAACTCCGGCCCCCTCTTGTGACAAATCAGAAGACAAGCACCGCTTCATAGTGTGACACTGCACAGTTTGAACCTGTTCCCATCCCAATAAAATTCCTTTTGAAAGATTGTGAGGCTGGAAGGAGATAACTTGGCTTCCTGTAGTCACAATCCTCTCTGTCTAAACTTAGACAGAAAGGTAGCATTCAGATAAAATTGCACCAAGCAAGAAGAAAAAGGTTTTTTTTACCAACCACCATGAATTCCTTCCATCTCTGTCACTTAAGGGCTGTTAAGCCTACTGGATATTAAAAGTAGTTTTGGTATAACATCTTGTTCCAGTGGTGCATAACGAGCATAGCTCTTGGGACCACAACATTATCAAATTCTCTTTAATCAGGGCACTTGTAGCATAAATTCTTCATTAATATGGTTGGCAAAAGGGTAAAGGACTAAGAAAAGAAGAACACATGGCAAAATGCCCCTTAATTTTTGACCTGGTCTGACTAGATATACCTCTGTCTAGATGTATATACACAAAACTACTCATAGACTCTGTATCTCAGAAATTACAGCTCAGCAGCGAAGAGAATACTAGCCTGCACCACACTGACTGACTCAACAATTGGAACATTGGGAAACCAGCAGCAGCCATTTTCACTGCTATAAAGGAAATTTTTCAGAGACCTATTCATACCTAGAGAGTATGAAAAAGTTAATAACTTGCAGGACTTAGGAAGGATCCCAAACATAGGGTTAACTATCATGGTTCCAAAGGATTGGATTGACCCTTCCTGTATAATAGAATTTCATGTCCAGGATTTTACCCACAGGTAGGTAAAATACATTGCAGATGTTCTGCAGATGTAGAGAAAGGGTTTGTCTCTGCTATGCAGACTTGAAGAAGCATTTGGGGTCCTGAACATGACCAGTGTTCAGAGCTGTCATGAGCTGACAACTCTGTTCAGACACACTGGTCCAAGCTAACAAACCTTCTACTGAGCATAACTGGGAAAGAGTCCAGTCCATCCCAATGCACAGCAATGTTTAAAGTGCAAACCACTTTCTAAAAACTTTCCAAATACAAATGCTCTGAACCACCCTCTCAAACACTGATAGTATTCTAAAGTTATCAATATAACCCCTTAGAACAAATGCACATCCATTAGGACAGAAAAGCCCTCTTAGTTATTTCCAAAATGTACAGTCAGGAAAGCGCAGTCATTAGATGTGTTTGGAAACTTTTGTTGCTCAGAACACCTCAGCAGCTCCAGCTTGCATGCACACACAGTGCAGAGTTTCACTGGCGGCCACAGAAATCTGTATTAAGGTGCACAAAGCTTTGAAGAGAATTGCTAAGAATCAGTCTTCTAGAATATCAGAACTGGGATTGTTTAAAGCCATTTCTGTCAACTGCAGATAGGCAAAGATCAAAAGTTTCAAATTAATTAAGATGATCAGCTGTGCATACAAACAGGCTACCTATTCACCTCAGACCATATCAAAACTAAAAGTACCAGACCTCAGCAGTTCTACTCAAATTACTCCATTGACTGGCTTTGCTCAAAGACTGAGCACACAAAAAAATTCAAAGATGGCAGAGGAAAAATAATATCACTCATGTTTCTTGTAGAACCACAAGCATAGTCCTCCAAGCACCTCTTCTCTGAGTGAGCCATCTGCTCTAAATAGGCAGTTTAAATGCCAAATCACTAAAATGTTTCCCTCAGCCCCATCCCTTGTTTCTCTCGTTTCACCATCTGTTTAATTCTGGTCATTTCCTCACTGACACCTTCTATCTTTTACTTTTTCAGTGAGCACAGATTTTTCAGCACTTGGACTGTAGCTAATACAAAGGGATGACAAGGATTACTTACAGATTGCTGTAGTGATGGATAATTCAGTTTGAAGTCATGGAAAAAGGTATTGGTTTAAGCCAAGTTTAAAGCAGATGTGTAATGACATGGCAATAGGCTTGGTTAAAGCTATAAGTTCCATTTAATTTTTCATTCAATACCCTATCTTCAGTTCTGGAGCCTGCCCCTGCTCCTCCCTCTAGGCATGCTTGTCACTGGTACAGGTGCACAGTTACTCATGTCTACACAGCCTAGAGCTCTGTAATGTCATGTGATCACACATCTCTTTTCCAGCTGGTAGAAAATATTTTATCTGTTAACAATCCACTTCCTTTCCCACTTCTTTTCCCCCAGCAAAATCCTGACAAACCTTTTTGATGTGATGCAAACCCAGACATTTACACATACAGACCCCATTCCTGACTCCCCTGAAGGCATGGACATGCAGTTGACATAACTCAAGTTCTTTTGCACTAACTCTGGTTCTTTCCTACATAACTCTACTCTATTCCCACAGATATCTGTGTATGCTATTTGTGGTGTGGCCTAGAAATTCCAGGTAGAGGCAGTACATCACAGCAGAGCTTGAAGTGGTCCTCAGAGACAGAAGCTGGAACTCAGTGTGCTGATTTGTTCTGTGCTGAGCAAAAGCCAGAGGATAGGAACTAATATAATGTATTGGGAAGACTTTCCTATTGGGAAGCAGTAAACAATGTACCGGAAGCAGAAGAGAAGCTGCAAATAGACCCAAATTTAGCACTAATTGCTGAGGTTCCAAAATACTGCATATCAGTGCTGACATATAAAGGTTCTTTCAAGCCACCTTTCCCATTCCAAAATTGCAGAGAGGTGAAAAATGCACTTTTCCCAGAACTACGCTGTCATGGCTCACAGCATTTCACTGGATGAGCTTGCCAATATATTGCACATCATTTTAATGTTGATACACATCACACGGTGTGTTAAAATGAGGAAATCCAGAACTAATGTAGGGCACCTTACAACTTGTTTGCTAATTGACAGAGTGAGATTGTCTCTGATCAGGTGGACCATGTTCAATTCTTTACCACTTAATCCCACTGCAGCTTTGCTCTTAATGACCTAAGCAATTATTTTTCTAATGCAATGCAGCCCCACCACTGGAGATGATCTCACCTGTAAAAGGTTTTAAATGGATACCTGCAGTTATGTTATAAGAACATTAAACCAATCAGCAATAGATAACCACCCTCTCTGGAACCGAAACATCTCCAGCACACAGATTGCTGGTTATAGTACTATCAGCTCTCTACTACCTTAGCACAGCTCCCTCAGCTTTTAACCAACCTGACGCTCTTCCTGCATTTGTACTTTGCTGAACACAAGCAGCCTCACAGCTTCCTGTGTGATGGTGATAACATATGTCTGACTTTGTTATTGTCAGCTGGAGTGAAGGGGAAGACAATGCCCTTTGAACTGTGAAAAGCAGTATAAAGCTTATCAGATCCTCTCCAGATATCACTGAAGGAAATGGGCTGGAAGAGTTGGCCCCACATAGGAAATATATATAAAAACCTGTCAGTACTAATCTTTCTGAAATGTCATTAAAAACATAATTTTGCAAATCTCAGTCCTTGCTAGACAATGTCATTTGTTCAAAGTGAACTGAAGTAAAAGTGGTGAGGAAGAACTGTACAGCACACATTAAACTTAAGTACATATCACTCAGTAGTCAGTAGTACTAAAACTGCTTCATTTTACAATGCCAAAATAAACTCTTCTTAGTGATTATTTCTCTCTGGTCATTTTCTGAAGTCGAGCTTTAAAGGTCATGTACTGTATGAATTATACACAACTTTTCCCACTGAACAGTTCATTCAGGGGTTTTGTTTATCTGCAAAGCCTTCTAGAAGAACTGCAGCAAAGTAAGATCATGGAATGACCCCCACAAAAACTCCACACATAATAAAAAATGTATTTTCAGGCTAGTGCTAGGGCTATGTCCTTACTGACCTGCCAGATACTGTAGGCAGCATTAGTATATAAAACTTTAATATGAATCATGCAGTTTTATAATGATAAAACACCTATGTGACTTACCTTGTGCTATATAGTCACAAAAACCGTTAAACAGCACAAACACAGAAGTTGTAGAAGAAAAAAAAACAACTTGGACATTTTTATATGATATTTGAAAAAAAATCCAAACAAAATACTAATAACCATAACAAGGTTGAAAAGATTATGAACAGAGACACAGGAAACTCAATTCTTCCTTTTGATGCGCTTGCTTTGTGTCAACACCAGCTGAAAAGCAATTTTTTATTATCTTCACTGACATAACTGGGAAACATTTCTAGTTAATACAACTGGAGATGAACAGTAGGGGGAAAAAATTAAAAAAAGTACAACCCCCATTGCTTAAATTAGGTAACTGAAAGAAAAAACAACCAAATCTGCAGATGTCAGGTGAAGCATCAGCAACAGAAGTGCTTCACAGTCTTTTAATAGAAAAGATTTTCATTTGCTGTGGGTTTTTGTTGCCCCTATAGCAGTATTAATGCACAGTACATAAGAAAACCTTGTGTTTCACACTCAGGACACTCGTTCTCTTTAGCAATGATTAAATAATTCAGGAGTCATGAAATCCCACTGGAGATCATTCTGATGGTGTCTATATAAGAATGCAAGCAAGAGTAAATATTATTCACCATATTATTTAAAAATTCCACTCAGGCAAGTTTATTGGCAGGACAACATTGCAAATCTGCCCCAATTTATCAATGCTGTTCTCTGTTCCAGCTCTCTGTCACAATGCAGGCTTCATGTTTCTGGTGGAGAGGAAAAGGACAAGTCAGTTTTTCTGATATGGGGTCTTTGTTGGCTTTTTTCCCTTATATTTATAGCTCTTGAAATGATGTGGAAAGAATGCAGCTGGCTGATGTCAGCCAGAGACCTGTACCCATGTGGCTTTGCTCAGAAACTACTGCCCAGTTTCAGGAGCTCAGTGTTCTGTTGGACAAATCCAAATCCCAAATACCTTAGGACCACTGCTTAGTGATTGTTGGTAAAGCAAAGATTGTTGGTTCTGTTGATCAGAACTCCACTGTGTCTCTGCCAATACACACTGAGAGCCCTGAAATTCCCTCCTTGAAAAGGGGATCAGTCTATCAGACCAGGCAGGGAGGAGGGCAAGGAAACACTCCTGAGATAAAACTGAACTAATTCACTCAAAGCCCCTCAAGAAGGTTAAAAAAGAACCAGGTTGAGCTTCTCCTTAGTCCTGGTCTACTACAAGGGCATCTTAGTTTTTAAGTCTCACCATACTTAGCTTTTTTCACCACTATCTCTGACAGCAATTATATCTTTTGTTTTCATTTTTTGCAGGAGATTTCAGAAATATTAGGATTTCATATCTGTTTTTACTTGTATTGTTTTATTTTGTTTACTAGAGAGACTTTCTCAAAAAAAGTCCAAGTGTTCGCAGACCAATATATAAAGTAGCAAGGTAAAAAAAGCAAACTTTCTGCTCTCTGACCCAATAAATCTTGAGAAGGTGACAAGAGAGGAGCAAAGTTCCCTTTCCTGTATTATTTCACATAGATTAAATTCTGGAAATCAGAGATGTCCCAAGTACACAGAAAATAGAGATTTGACCTTCCACAGAGGCAGGAACTCAGGTTTTTTTTCTACTTTCTATTCAAAATTAAATTCAGAACTGGGATCCCACAGTATTCAAAATTACACCCCATGAAGGCAAAATAACCCCCTGTTACCTGGACACTTCACAGTCACAATTCAGAGAGATGAACACAGACAGCTGATGTCACTCACCTGTACCTTTTACACAGCCTACAAATCCTAGGGGCTCAGAAAGACTTTGTGCAGTGACACTAAACATGAAGCTGGCATTGACTTAAAATGCAATAAAACAAATTAAAAAGCAGGCACCATCTCAAAAAATAACCCCAAAACATTAGGACAAATCCTACAAGAGTTATTACTTTTACACACAGTTATTTCTGAAGACCATTAATACAAATGGATCCTGAGACAAACCATGAGAGTGCCCACGCTCAGAATATGGTATTCAAGCTCTGCTAGCAAAAATCAGTACAGGTTGATCTGTTCTAATGGGGAATAAACCAGAGTAATTTCAAATTCTGTATTATTATAAGGGACTGAGGGTTAAGAACACTTGTACTCTGAGGCTAGTAAAGTCAGACAGAACAAAAAGTGAGTAAATATTAGACCAGCTCTGGAACAGGAATAGCTCAAGAGGCAAACAGTTTGTAAGAATAAATTGATACATCTTGTGCCATGAAATTTTGTAACTGCAAAAGGGAACTGTTTGTCATGTGTTATATAAAACAAATAAAACAACATTCCCTGGGTTCTCACTAAAAAGGCTCTCCATAAAATGACCTGGAAAAAACATGTCCAAAATATGCTCAATCCAGCTGTTAATCTGTAAAATTTACACCTTCTTTTCTGAAACTCTTTCTGTAACTTAATCCTTTAAATGTATTTGTAATTCCATGCTTCAAAAGTTTTGCAAGGTACAAGCATTGTTAGGTACCATTCTCAAACCTGGGATTAAGAATTGTATAAATCATGAGATCATGCATTGATCTTATCCACTCTCAGGATCCCTCTTACCACACAGCAGGTGCAAAACATTTCTTTATGGTGTGAACTCTATAAAATCTCATGCATAGCAGGGAAAGAAAAATGAAAAGTAACTTTGTTTTTACTAAAACATGATTCAGGAGAGATGATGCCGGGGTGAAGACAAGGAAGAGAAAATGAACAAGCTGATCCATGAGATTTTACAAGTCTGTGATACTTAGCTAAAAATGGTATCTTGAGGGCTTTGCTTAAGAGCTTTGCACCTTGGGATGTTGTCTACTGATGCTCTTCCTGTTCCCTTCCCTTTATCCTCATTCTGCTGGCAGGGTTAGTTTAGAGATTATTTAAAATTAAATTAAATAATTAACTCTGAGGACTATTCAGTACACAACTTAGTCTGAAACAGCCACTTCAGCTGCTCCAGTTTGCTGTGCCCACTTGAGCTGACTCGAGTGACAGCTGTGACCAGCTCACCTGAGTCAAGTCCCTGTGCAGTCAGTGCCTTTCACAGTTCTCTCTCACTCAGACCTCTCTTTCTTTCATGAGTCAAGCATCCAAAAACCTTTCTGTCTAACCTCGTTCTCACCTCTGCACTGATCAATCAGTTCAGATCAATCAGTTTTTCTTCATCAACACTTTTCCTTCACCACCTGGCACAGGGAGGGTTCATCCATTTTGGCTCATCCCACCTCCTATGGCAAACCCTCTGCTGACCCTTCCTGCCTGTCTGAGAGCTCAGCTCCATCTCTGTCACGTTCCAGCTAGACTCAGTCACTTCTGAAACAAAAAGGCACTTCAGAGAAGCCGAGAACAGGCCAAGAAAATTCCTTATGCCTTAAAAAAACATACATGGGACTGAAACCTCCATTATAACATTATCATAGAATGGTTTGAGTTGGGAGGAACCTTAAAGGCCACAAGGCAGGGACACCTTCCACTATCCCAGGTTGGTCCAAGTCTTGTCCATCCTGGCCTTGGACACTCTCAGGGATGGGGCAGTCACAGCTTCTCTGGGCAACCTGTGCCAGGGCCTCAGCACTTTCACAGGGAAAAACTTTTTCCTAATTTTATATATATAATATATCATTTCCACGATATTATGTATATTATATGTTATAAAGCATACATTGTTATGTTAAGTTATGCTTTATTTGCTGTCATATATGATTATATATGTTATATATATGTGTATGTGTGTGTATGTACATATATATATGTATACACACTAGTAAAAACGACACCAATTATATATACTGGTATAGGGTATATATAGTATATAGTGTATATATCAACTGGTATATGGTATATAGTATATACATATAGTGTATATATATATATATATACTATATTTCTATACTATATATGCTATATATATATACTATTATATACTGATGTGTGTATATGTGTAAAAACTACATTAATTACTCTTTATTACCAAAAGACTCGCAACTACCAACTGGTAGAAGAATTGTTACAAATATTGAAGACAGACGGTAAATAAACGCATTCTTGCAGGCTGGAGGGAGTGCAACACCTCCCCCTAGCGATGGCCGCGCAGAGCAGGAGCCCAGCTGGCGCAGGTCCTCAGAGCTGTTCAGCCTTTAAAGGCACTCAATACACCACGGGGATGTTTCCAGCCCATTCCTAGCGGCGGGGGCCGAGGGCAGGGCGGGCTGAGGCGGAGCCCCCTCAGTGCCCAGGCGCGGCTGAGGCCCGGCCCCGCCATGGAGGCCGCCCCTGAGGGGCCGTGCGGGGCGTGCTCCGCCGGTACCCCCCGTGTGCCCAGCGGGAACGGGGCCTCCGTGTGCGCGTCCATTGCTGAGTCACGGCTTCCTCTGGCTGGGAAACACCTCTGAGGGCAGCCCGTCCAACCTGTGCCAAACATCTCCCAGGGCAGCCCGTCCAACCTGTGCCAAACACCTCTGAGGGCAGCCCGTCCAACCTGTGCCAAACATCTCCCAGGGCAGCCTGTCCAACCTGTGCCAAACACCTCTGAGGGCAGCCCTTCCAACCCGTGCCAAACAAACACCTCTGAGGGCAGCCCTTCCAACCCATGCCAAACAAACACCTCTGAGGCCAGCCCATCCAGCCTATGCTGAACAAACACCTGTAAGGGCAGCCCATCCCACCTGTGCCAAACACCTCCTAGGGCAGCCCGTCCATCCTGGGCCAAACACCTCTGAGGGCTGCCCATCCTACCTGTGCCGAATATCTCCTAGGCCAGATCATCCTATCTGTGCCGAACAAACACCTCTGAGGGCAGCCCATCCAACCTGTGCCAAACACCTCCTAGGCCAGCCGGTCCTATCTGTGCTAAACATCACCGAGCCAGCCCATCCAACCTGTGCCAAACATCTCTGAGGGCAGCCCATCCAACCTGTGCCAAACAACCACTTCCAAGGTCAGCCCGCCCAACCTGTGTCAAACACCTCTGAGGGCAGCAAGTCCAACCTGGGCCGAACACCTCTGAGGGCAGCCCGCCCAACCTGTGCCAAACATTTCCTAGGGCAGCCCATCCAACCTGTGCCAAACACCTCCTAGGCCAGCCCATCCTAGCTGTGCCGAACAAACACCTCTGAGGACAGCCCATCCAACCTGTGCCAAACATCTCCTAGGGCAGCCTGTCCCACCTGTGCCAAACAAACACCTCTGAGGGCAGCCCATCCTACCTGTGCCAAACATCTCTGAGGGCAGCCCGTCCAACCTGTGCCAAACAAACACCTCTGAGGGCAGCCCGTCCAACCTGTGCCAAACAAACGCCTCTGAGGGCAGCCCGTCCAACCTGTGCCAAACAAACGCCTCTGAGGCCAGCCTGTCCCACCTGTGTCAAAAAGCACCTTGGAGTTCAATGAGTCCAGCTTGGGACCCGGCCCCAGCGCCACATCCCGTCTTTCCTTCAACACCTCTCCAGGCAGCCCGTTCCAATGTCTAACCACTCTTTATGTGAAGAAATTCTTCCTCATGTCCAAGCTGAATCTCCCCCAGCACAGTTTAAGGCTGTGTCCTCTCATCCCGTCACTTGTTACCTGGGAAAAGAACCCGACATCCGTCCACCATCCTTTCAGCAGTTGTATAGACCAATAAAATCTCTGGGTAAACAACCCCAAATCTCTCAGCTGCTCCTCATCACATTTGTGCTCCTGCCCTTGCACCATCTCTGTTAAAGTAATAGGCATGTATTACCTACCTCAAAATTCAATTAAAACCCACCACAGCAAGAGAAAATTGGTGGGTTTTCTTTCTAGGTTTGTTCTTTTTGCAGTCTGGAGAGCTAGATTAGGTCACTGGAGAAATCAGTGACAGGAATATAAACTGGGAGGGAGACTAAGCCCTCAATTTAAATTTAAACACTAAAATTTAAATTTATTAAACTTAATTTGCTACAGTAAAATTACCCAGCTTCTCTCATATAATCACACAATTAATACTTTCTGTGTAAAGCAGTTTAAGACTCTTACAAGGCAGAGAATGACAAATGCATTGGTCAGGAAGAAATTGATGAAGAGGATGTTTGTCCTGTATGTCAGGAGGTGTTATTAAGCAAAGTGTTTCAGTTCCCTTAGTACAGGTTAGGCATAAAATTTGCTCTGTGACTTGCTGCACTTCTAATGACAGAAAAAAATCACAAGAAAAGATACCTGACAATTGTTACAGCCCTTTTGCAATCTGGGAAAATGTGGCAATCTTAGGAGCTTGGAGAGGTGGGTGGAGAGGAAGGAGGAAAAAAGAAAAAGGGAAGCCTATTTAGTATTGCTATGTGATTTTTCTTAATTTTGGAGAGATAACAGGAATTGGAATTCATTTTCTGTAGATACACGTGTGGTAATGTTCACATTAAGTACCCAAAACTTTGGACAAATCACCAAGATGAACTGGAGCATGGCTCTGCAGTGAAGTGTCCACTTTACAGAAAAAAATGTGCACTTCTTCTTCTTATTCTAATAGAATTTAGAAACAAAACAACTTGCGAATGCAACAGAAAAATCAAGACTGAACAGCCATCTTGCAAACCTTCATATTAACTTTATAGCTTTACAATAAATATTTTAAAACCAGTATTTTGATAGCGTTTGACTATACCTTATTGCTTGTCACTTACTTCTCTGCCTTTATGTAAGTAGATGACTTTGATGCCAAAAATCACAAGCCAAGCATTATTAAATGACAAAAAGTGGTTACCTAATGAAGGTCCTTCAGGTGCAAGTGTGGCACAATGCACACGATACAGGACTCTGACAGTTTTAAAGGTGGAACAAATTAGCACACTTAAAAGAAATCATCCAATTAGAGGTACAGTTAATTAAGTAACCCACCCCCTCTTTTGGTTCTGCCCCTCTCTGAAGCCCCCCCATCCCAGCTTCTAGCCCCACATTTATTATGCCCACAGTATCTGGAAAAAAACAAAATGTCCTTGGTTCACACTAGAGGAAAGACTAATTAGGATTCCAGGAAAGTTAGCTTGCTTTTATAAAATCTAAGAGAAAAGGTAGAAAAAGTATTTGAGTTAGTTAAGGAGCTATATAACTATATAATAGTAGTCTACAGAACTACAAATTTATTAAAAATGTATAATGAATAAAAACCTTCTTGGCATCAACTTTACCTAGAGAGTAGACAACATAGGCTTTGTAAACAAACATCCATGGCAAACAAAGCTTATGTTTTTAAACTTACTTTTAGTGCAGTACATCTCCAAATGATTCTGTAGCACACATTTGGATTGTCCTTGTCCAAATAAATAAATAAATTAGCTATGACTTTATCATAAAGGGATGAAAGCTTTTTAAGCTAGCTCCTTATTCTGCGGATGTGCTTTTGTTTGTTTGCAAGGAAATTGTCTCCAAGGTCCAGCTGAAGACTGCAAGAAGTTTTTCTTCACAAGAAACAGAATAGAGAACGTGACTCTATTAGAGTTGGTAACCTGAAGGAGGATGACATTCTTTTGTCCTGGGAATTATGGTGATGACAGAAATACCCTTAATGATATTTGGAAAGAAAATGTTGAAAGATGTCCCTAACCAACATATGGCTTCAAAGATAAACAAATAAAATTTCAGGCATCGATAACTTTTTCAAATTTTTATTATATTGCATAAGCTGTAACATTTTACAAACCTTAGTTACATTTTCAGCAACAGATACACTGATACTGTAGTAAATACAGAGATGAAAAGACACCTCTGACAAAATATAAAAAGGTAGAAATACTTAAAACCAGGATGCCAAATATCAAGAATGTTTTACATAAACAATATCCATACTAGAGAGATTTTGAAAATAATTGCTGAGGTCATGAAGCATTTGTTGAATATGAGGCTCCAGAATTCAAGGTGGTGAGCACAGTCAGGGCCATGAGTTCACCTGCCTTGCAACACCCAGAGCCAGGCTTTGCACGAGTAACATGCTCCAATGAGCACTAAAAACTGCCTTTCTACACAGTGACATGTAAAAATAGTACTGTTCTAACGTGGACTGAAGTGCAACGAGTGCTTCAAAGGAACTAAATCCATTACCTGGGGAATAAAGTACCAGGATGTCTTGAGGAGGGGGAATATAGGAATGTTCAGTAAGTCCTAAAACTGACTGAAAAAATTCATTTGGTAAAACAGTTTTCAGGCTGAGAGTTCTAGCAAAACAAAAAATGACAGAGTTTTGCCCTACCAGTCTTAAAAAAAACCCCTGAAGCTATTTATTTTTTTCAGAACACAATGAATACTGCTTTTAAAAGGAAACAAAGCTCAGATTCAAGTCATTTAAATCACCTTTCATATAAATTCTTTAACACAAATGTAGCTACCTACTGTTAGAAGTGTGGCACAAATTAGTACAAATTACTATAAAAGAATGCTCATCTTTAGCTCTGTAGGCATAGTACTATGTTTTCATAATACCACTGAATTTAAAAAAAAATTAACAAGCTATTAAAAACCAATGCAGGTTAGGCTCCAAATTGAGATAAAAATTGGTTCTAGAAAATAAGAATTACGTACTGATCTCCATACAATTTCTGCTGCTACTGACAAGCAAAGTTAGCAGCTAAAAAAGGACTTTTATTGTTCTAATAGTTTATATATAAACATATGTTAATTTCATTTTTATGTTAATATCCCAGTCAGTTTCATACCTGTAAATCCAGTGACTTCAAGATGCTTGCACGTGACACACAAAGTTGAATCAGATCCCATATGAGCATTTTTAAAAGACACTACTGTTCAGATTGCTAAAGATATATTTTTTTTTTTTAATTTCTTTTCAAACTTAATATATCAAAACTAGGTTTTACAACAACTACCATCATCATCAACATGCAGAAGTCAGTATTCCAACATAAAAAGCACTAGATCTGCCTCTTAAAATATTATAAAAGCTACATAATTGTATGAATTCGGGGGGGTTTGGCTAACAGAAAATAAAACCACAATGTGCTTTCAGATAGTCAGGTGTCCCACGGATAAAATAAGTCTGATGAAAGAGAAAGGCACTTCAGCAGGCTAATTTATCTCCAGATTTTCCTAATGTAAAGCACTAGACAACAGATGTAGTGCACTGCCTTTTCATTTGCACAGTGTTTGATCAGTAGTGTTGTGAAACTTTGTCACTTTTTAACTAACAAGAATCTATACTGGTGCCAGTCCATTTCATCCTCTTTGGTACAAATCACTGCATAAAAACAAAGGAGACAACTAAACATTCCTACATCCTGGATTATTTTTGTTGTGTCACCTCTAGATTTATGGTGGTAAATAAAGTCCCTAATCAACACATAATTTTTACTTTCAAGTTTGTAATACCAGAGCTCTATTTTCTGATTGCACTAGAAGGACTATTTTTCTCTTAATTAAATCTGATTTTTAAGTTATTCCCCCACCTTTTTTTTTCATCTATAATATCTAGCATTTGGTAACCATCTAAAAATTACTGTCAATGAGCTTGCACTTAAAACTATATGTACATAAATAAGGGCTTTTCTTGCAAAAGCTGACAGCTCAAGAAGTGCCTTGTGAAGAACTGAGACATAAGTGTCGCCAACATTTTTGCTCTTCAGAAAGAATTGATTCCACCAAAGCACAAACACATACCAGTTTGCAAACTAGCATCAGAAAGAAGCTGTATCCTTTCCAATTTTCCTTATTCATTCCCCTCTCCTGTGTCCTCACAGGCATTTCTCCCTTCTTATTCTCAAGGTAAGCAACCTGCAGATTCAAAGAAGTAAAAACCCCTGAATGTTTCCCCAGCCTTTCCAAGAGCTGTGTGCCACAAATCCTTGCTAATTTTTGTATAGGCCTAATTCTGGCAGCAGCATTTTTACAGTCTGTTAATGCCACAAAGAGCCAACTGAAAAAAAAAATCTTAAGAAATTCAGAGACTCCTATAAATTCATATGTTGAAATCATATAGAGTAATATAGAAAACCGTAAGTTTGTGACACTTCAGTGTGACATTCTGTGTTCTCCTCATGTTACACATCACATAGAATGTTTTGTGGAATTAAAATTTTTAGAGCTCAGCATAGTCAAACTCCTTCTTTAAATGATCTAAAGCCAAAAAGAATTCTAATATCTAGCAGGCAATACAGGTTTTTCCAGTGCATAAATTCCAACAATACAGTTGGAATGTGAAGACTGATATATTTAGAATTATTCTGTACGAATTTGAATCATAATAATTTATAGAGTTGGATTTCTAATCCTTTTTCTTTAAAAACCAGACACCCACTCTGTCAGAGAATGAGAACAATGGAGTGCCAAACTTGTTTCCTTTGAACTCATGTAAATAAAGCCATTTATAGTAGTCTGTATATTTTTTGATGATACAAGTAAGTTTGAGAAATTAGGTCTTTTTGGTATATACAATGAAAAATGCATTTTAAAAATCTGAAATATTACTGTAAGTGAACAAAATTTCAAGTAAAGACATATGAACTTGATATGAATTCCTTAAAACCATTAGCTTGTCAGGGATTTTCTATGATGTTCAACAGAATGCATAATAATCTCTTTTTGAAAAGGGAGCCATCAGAACCAATGCAACTCTGCAAACAGGGCAATATTGAACCTCAAGGGCATCTTTCAGAAGAAATGTGCATATATAATTTGATTCCTACTAATGTATACAACAAAGCAAAGGATGAAATGATCAATATCTGGGCCTAGAAAGTCATATTAAAAAATCCAGCACAACTGTACATTAAAAAAAACCAAAAAGTTTTAGTGAAAAAGTATTTGGTATTGGACAACAAAATTCCTGTTACCTAGAAAGAGAACCAAAGGCATGCTGATATGACAAGCCATCTTCACATCTGAAATAGATGAATCAAACCTCTTTTAGATTCTTGAAGCCAATTTAATTACAGACTTATTTACACACTGTAGTGGTTTGGCCCTGGCTAGATGCCAGGCACCCACCAAAGCCACTCTTACCAAAAGTGGACAGAGGAGAGAAAATCCAACAAAAGGCTCCTGAATTGAGTTAAGGACTGGCAGAGATCACTCGCTGAATACTGTCACGGGCAGAACAGACTCACTCACCTTGGGGATATTAACTGAATTTATTACTGACAAAACCAAAGCAGGATAATGACAAGGGAAATAAATCTTAGAAACACCTTCTCCCCACCCTTCTCTCTTTCCCAGCTCTACTTCCTCCCATCAGTGACACAGGGAGACAGGAATGGGTCAGTCCATCACGTGTGGTTTCTGACACAGGAATGGGTCAGTCCATCACGTGTGGTTTCTGGGACAGGAATGGGTCAGTCCATCACGTGTGGTTTCTGGGACAGGAATGGGTCAGTCCATCACATCTGGTTTCTGCCACTGCTCAAGGACAGAAGTCCTTCCCCTGCTCCAGCACAGGGTTTATCCCACAGGAGGCTGCTCTCCATGAACTTCTCCAGTTTGAGTCCTTCTCAAGGGCAACAGTTCTCCATAAATTGCTCCAACATGGTTCACTCTTCCAAAAGGTGCAGTCCTCCAGGCTCAGCCTGCCGCCAGTGTGAGTTCCCCACAGGTAATTCCAGGATACCTGCTGCAGCAGGGGACAGTTGCTTCACCATGTGTTTTGTTAGTGGGGGGTGAGGAGGTTTACAGGGATGAGAAGCCGCCAGAAGCTTCCCTGATGTCCAGCAGAACCAATGCCAGCAGCTCCAGGACAGAGCCGCTGCTGACCAAGGCTGGGCCAGTCAAAAATGATGGTGACACCTGTGTGGTGACAGATTTGAGAAGGAAAAGGAGTTATTGTGCAGAGGTAATTGTGGCCAGAGAAGAGCAGGGTGAGAACATGTGAGAGGAACAAGTCTGCAGACACCAAGGTCAGTGCCAAAGGAGGAGGAGGAGGTGCTCCAGGCACAGGAGCTGAGATTCCCGCCTGTGATGGTGATGCCCATTGGATATTGGGTGTGGCTGAGGATGAGTTCATTCCCCATAGCAGCCTTCCCAGCACTGTGCTCTGCCCTGGGAGCTGGAAAGGTGCTGAGAACACACCAGTGTTTTGGCCACTGCTGGGCAGGGCTGGCACAGCATCAGTGCTGACTCTCAACATTCCCTGCCAACCAGCAGGCTGGGGTGGGCAAGATCCTGGCAAGAACCACATCTAAGCCAGCTGACCCAAATTAACCAAAGGGATATTCCATACCATGTGACACCAGCTCAGATATAAAAGCTAAGGAAAGGAGGAGGAAGTGGGGGTATTTGTTATTTACAAGGTTTGCCTTCTGGAGCAAACACTACACGTGTTGAAGCCCTGCTTCCCAAGAAGCAGCCACACATTGCTTGTTGATGAGAAGTAGAGAACAAACCTATTTTTTTTTCTCTTTATGCACACACCAAATTTGCTTTTTCCTTAGTAAACTGCTTTATCTCAATCCAGGAGTTGTTTTCCATCTTATTTTCTCTCCCCTGCCCAGCTGGGAACAGGAAGCAATAGAGCAGCTTGATGGGCACCTGGCATCCAGCCAAGGTTAACCCACCACACACACCTATCTCTAATTTAATTTGCACTTTCATACTTGTGAATTCAATAGGAACATTTTGTTCCAGGAGCAAATGCTCACTTTGGACTGATGCATTGCTGGTACCATCCTGGTTATCTTCCATATTCTTCTAGAAACAGCAACAGACAACTGACAATCCCAACACCACAGACATATTTCACAGTAATATTTCCTGAGTAAATATTCCCAGAAGCCCAGCTGCATAGGATACCTCCCAACTCTTGAGTGCACTACAGGGCAGACAACCAAGCACCACTCACCTCACAATTCAAAAATAGGCATTGTATGTTTGGGTCTTCGTACAGACCCTTAACCAAGCTCTAAGGGAAATATTTATAAAGCCTTTTTTAGGGTGATTTATAATGAAACTGCCAAAGCCAAAATTCTGGAACTTATTTCACCAGGGAAACAGCCTCAAAGCCACAGAAATACATTCTGTTCACTATATGAAGCACATTAAGAGATGCATCCTTTTTTCTGTTAGCCAAAGTTGAAATGATCACTTTGACAAGATGAACATTAAAATTAAAGAATATTCTGATGGCCTTTCCTTCCTCTATACATATCTTAGTTACAATTCATGCATTCATGACTTTTGGTAAATTTAACTCTAAGATGAGTCATAAATAGTATTTATATTGCATTACAGACCAAATTTTTGCAATCTGCTGTCTCATGCTCATAACCCTCCCCCCCAACTTTTAAAGCCTGTTTAACTCCTCTGCAAACCTAGACAAAAGCAGCTCAGGCTGGCAAAATGTAGGCACATAAACCTCAAATGATCTCCCATTGTTTTAAACATAAAATAAAAAGCAACAGTGCCAAGCTTTCCTGCTCAAGAACCTCTTTCCAAGGCATAATTTGTCTAATCCTGCACACTTCATCATGGGCCAAACCCTCACTTATAAATAGGCAGAGATTCAAGGCTATGTTCTGGAGCACAGCTGGCCCAACAGCATAGAGAAGAGAAGATGTTCACTGCCAAAGAAGCCAAAACAAGACACTGGGATCAGGAGTAGCTGCAGCTCCAAATGCTACCAGAACCAGTCCTTTTCTGCTGGACATGGACCCTTCAGAGCCCATGAACACCCACAGGCCATAACAAAGCACATCTTAACAAAGCAGATGGGCAACACCTTAAGGTAGTGGGGACCATGAACTGCAGGGGCCACACTTGTACACTTCCCCCAGTGTTGTATGGAATTGCACATGGATGGGCACACAGGGAGGGCAGTAATGCTGTAGAGCTCTGCTGATAAATCCAGCACAGCTCATCTGCTGGTGTCGTGGGACCAAGGGATGAAACGTTTCACATTGTACAAAGGAGTAGTAACAGACAGCTAGAAAAGTTCACATATAAAATACTGTACAGATGGTCACGTTGGTTAGGAACAAGGCTAGGAATGGCTTTAACTAGGCTACCATTGCATTAGCAACAAGTACAAAAAAATTAAACCATGTGCCTACATTTCTCACTGTGCATTCCCAAAGGTGTGTCCAAGAATGACAGGCTAAGTAAAATGTGGGCCTTCCTCATACTGCCAGTAAAATTAGGAACTGGAAAGGTTTAATAGTAGCATTCCCCTGTTTTCAATTCACATGGAATATCAGCTGCCCAGCTGAAGTTTGGTAACTCAATCTTTATGTTAAAAAAATGAAACTTTTCTTGATACTAGAAAACAACATTTCCCTTGTAAACCCAACACTGCAGAATTACAGAAGCAGGCAAGAGATCAACAACCAGCAGGGAGAGCAACAGCACAAAGCACATTGTGGTTTTTGTGTTTTAATTTATAGGAATAAGCGGCCTCTCCTCTCTTTTCTTCCAGATATTGGTTTTGCTATCTCTTTTCATGAGAGGTGGTCTATCCCTTTTTTTAGCAGAAGGGATACCAGATTCATGACTTCCTGGCAGAGATTTTTTCCTTAGACCTTCCTCATTATGTTGTTCTAGGACGGGCCCGTTCCCTCCTTCCATGATGTGTCTCACAGCCTGGTCCTCTGGAGTGCAAACAGTGGTCCCACTTTCACTGCAACTCAGATCCAGATCTTCCAAGTAAAGAATCTTGGAATGCGGCATGCTTTTAATGAAAGTTTTCTCTCTCTCCAGTTTCCTGCTAGGATGATGCTCATTCATGTCCACACCAGAGTCAAGACTGGTATCATTACTCTCAGTTTTTTTGCCCTTTTTCAGATCTATGAAAGAATGCCTCACTTGAGCAATTGGCTTTCCATCCAAGGACACAAACCACGCTCGAGGATGCGGAGATGGTTTTCCTTTAGAGAGCTCCAGCAGTGTTTGCTCTGAAATCCCTTGAAGTTCAGATGAAAAGGGAGTCATTACCACGGCTTCATTCAGGGTCCCAGGAACAGAGACAGATTCCAGCAAGCTGTTGGTGTACCTGCCCCAGTTGGATGCTTGGGAAGGCAAGCCCTCTTCACCATCCAGGGCGCTGCTCTCATCTCTGCAGGCAGAAGGCTGGGGATGAGAGTGCACTGGCATTTTGGGGAGTGTTTGCATGTAATTGTCTCGAGTCATGGGTTCCAACATGGGGCCGTACACCAGCTGCCCTTTCCTTGGCAAAGTTGCTGATTTAGCGGGATGCAGTTGTTCTGGGGAGTGGAAAAGGTCTGAGGTTTGAAGAATAGCAATAGGCTGATTGTAAATATGCATTAGATGTTCTGGGATATGGGAAAGCCCATACATCTCCTCTTTCAGTGAAAGGTACCTGTTTTGGTCTGGAATGTCCCTAGGAGCCTGGGAAATAGTACTGTTACTGTGCTTTGGCTGCTGTAAAAGCCTCACTCCAGCACTGGGCTCCACTGAATGGGCTGAATTTCCTGCCTGACCAGTCTGACAGGAGGATTGATAAGAAGCATCCTCTGAGTAGATTTTAAAATTGTCCTGTGATTTTCCATCTTCTGTGTCCATGGACAGCCTCCTTTGAGGGCTATATGAAGAAATCTTCGGTGTATATAACTGTGACTTATCCTCCAGCTTTAAAGTCCCTTTGACAGCACTGATGTGATTTATGTGAGTTGTTGATGTTGTCTGGTCTTTCTTTATCACCTCCAGCTTGGTTGAGTTTTTTTCCTTCTTCTGTGTCCGATGGCATTTATCCCTATGCAAAAGAAAAGCAAGGTGACTGCAGAGCATGTTAGGAAATACTGGACTGCTGACTACCAAAGCTGGAGGTTAGACTTTGGTTAAGAAATTGTGGTGTAATTTGACATCACAAACTTAAAATGAAATTCTGTAACAACTGTAATTTAAAAAAAAATATTATGCTATACATTACAGTTTAGCTAAGAAAACAAGTCTTAACCTCAAAAGACTATTTTATCAACCCCAAATTCCACTCATAATGAGCTTCCTGGAACTTCTTTTGCTTACCTGCAGTAACAAAGAAGAACAGCAAAAAATCCAATGATAATGACAACAGTTCCTCCCAGTATGGCCGTAAGGAACACGGTATGATAGGCTGTTATGTCCTTGGAAACAGCACTAATAATGGATTCTAGATTATCAAACAAAACCAGACAAGCATTAGTTCTTAAAACCAAATGATGTGCAGAGCTAATAAACTGAACTTTTCCAGTACTTTTCCAGTGATTTTATGTTCTAATGGCATTATGTTCATCCTTGCCTTTTCACCTTGCTAGGTAAAAATGACAGGTTCATCTCGAATACTAAAGGCTTGCAATGACATCTACTTCATTCCAGACAAATTATATTTGTATTAATTGTCCAAACTAACTCAGAAAAGTGGTCTACATTTTCTACTTAGCACTCTGCCAGAGAGTGCTGTGTTTTTACAATTAGCCACACTGTTTCTCTGACAGATTCCTTCATATGAATTTACAAAACATGCAAGAAAATCACTGTAAGGACTCAAACAAAATTTATCCAGGTGGTGAAGTTGCATGTCACTTCTCCTTCCTGCTGTTAAATGAAGCAGTCAAACTGACAGCCTTGTGGGGCATTCAGGAACTGCTTGGCCATGGTTGCCATACCTCTTGCTCCAGGCAGTGGAGCTGCAATCCAGTAGCCCAAGTGCTGAGCAGTGTATGTCCACACGGACTGGCCATCCACCTCCTTCACCACTCCCAGCCCACGGTTCACCCAAGCACCTGAGGGAAAAAAGGACAAAACATTGCACATGCCATGCAGGGTTCTTCTGCACCTCAAACCACCAGCAATTAGGCCATTATCAGAAATACACAAGGTGACAGGAAAAACTGAAACTTCTGACAGCCACTGTTTATTACACAGCTTTAGTTAAACAAGCAAACTTCCTCTCCTGACATTCATCTGTAGCCATTTACTTTGAAACAAAGCATCAACCTTACTCACCAGAAGTAAACTTCATATGATTCATTTTCTATTAATAAACTGTCTTTCACAGATATGCACATAAATAAATTGAGAAAACCTATTATAAGACCTTCAGCATGCATGAAGGCCAAGAGTAAAAAACGAGGGAGCAGGTAACTGATGCATATGGACACGAGTTCAACATCAGCTAGCAGAACTTAGTGGGAAAACATTTTAATCTTATTAAGCCACAATAGGATAAACAGTGTTTGTCTTGAATGTTTCTCTCCTCCTCCCTGCCCCGAGGCTGTAACAGTTCAGTTAGCCCGAGGAAGTGCTATTGTTAGGACACAGATTCCACACCATCTGTTTGGCTAGGCAAGGGAAAGGTATTGTGGTATGCCAGCTTCTACAATTAATAAAGCATCCATTAGAAGAGAGAGAACTGTACTTAAATATGTTTATTGTGGGCCAGTTTTGAAATTCTAAGGGCAGAAAACAGCCTAATGTAACCAACATTATATATTCAACCTGCAAATACTAAGTAGATAGAACCATCAGCTTTTTTAAAACATCAATAATGAAACACAAAAAATCAAACGAAAACAGTATAACTCATGTAAGCTGGGACTTATATGAATTTCAATTTGATTTTCTTCCAGGACCCTTCTTTCAGCAAAGGAAAAGTAAATATCTCCCAGCCAGGAGGTAAAGATGAAGATGGACATCTGCCACAGATACAGAGAAAATGAAGCATCAGCCTTCTTGTGGTGCTTGTGATGGCTGGCAGAGGGGAAAGGCAGCAGCAACCACCTAGAGCTCTGAAAATGCTTTCTCAGCCCCCGAGAAATCTTGTCCAGAATCAGGAGTAATATCAGCAAAACTTGTATAAAAGGCAAGAAAACCTTCCAGGTCTCCAGAAGTTCTATCTTGACTGAACAAATCCATAAGAAGCTATACAATGTCTGCTGCCCTTTTCAGCAAATTACATCTTCCCTCAATATACTACATAGAAAATACTTGGTATTAAGAAAAAATATTAAAATGTGATTCATGAGTATGCCCATTTTCTCTATGGTTTACTGCCATTCAAGCAGAAGGATATAATTCTTAATTTAATGTTGAATGCAAGCTCTCTCTTTTTTGTAATTCTATTAAAATCCACAAAGTGCTTTCAGCACTAATGTAGCAAAATATTTCATAAGAAGGAAGCCACACTCAATACAGATGAACAAACTCTGCATTTACAGCAGCTGAGTACAATTACCAAAGCTCATTTTCCAGGAACTCTCAAGTCTACTCCACTTGGAGTAAGCCCCAGGAGCACTGCTCAGGCAGACCTGTGAAAGCAGATTCTATCATTTTCCTGCCGCATATGGGTCAGCCCACACAGACCTGTTCCCTTGCCACTATCAATGCTGACATGAGAGCTCTGATTACCATCATATCACATTATCCAAGGACTTCAGAGTTAAAAATTGTGTCAGTGTCTTGCTGGGGACATCCCACACGCAGCACCTAGGAGGCCAGAGCCTCATTACTGAGTGCAGCAGGAGCTCTGCATTCAGCTCAGATGGGGGCTTGCTGCTCATTATGGATGCTCTGCAATGCCTGCTGCAGAGCTGAGGTGTTCACTGCCCTCACTCACCAGAACCTTGACTGAAAAACACCTTGCTATTACTCAGTTATCTTGGGGAAAAGTCGTTTTGCACGTGTCAGATCAAAGGTAAAAAAATAAAAGAAACATATTTAAGAATAAACATTCAGAAAGTGAATACAGTTGAAAATTTTTATTGTTAGAGAGAAAGAAATGGGAGAAAAAAAGTACAAGTTAATTTATGCCCCAAAAGTTGCTGTTCTTTTCTACCATCCTTCTGTCCCTCTCCTCAGCAAGCAGCAGTGAACAGTATACCTCAGAGAGCACCCATTACAAACAGCTTGCCTTTATAGAATCTCTGTAAAGTACATCCCACTGGAGAGGAAGAACCAGCTGGTTTTATTGGGGTTTGCATCAGCAGGCCATGCTCCTGGCTCCTGTTTTACTCCCAAGACCAACAATCCTATGTAGGGATGCTGAGCAGGACCCTCAACCCCCACATAAACACCTCACACTGGTTTGTATTCTAGCCCATCCTGTGCTGCTCCAGTTCTGTCAACTCCTTGTTTAACAACAGTGTTGATTTAGCTTTGTTTAGAGAGGTAAAAAAGCTCAGCACAGGAGCTGGCAAAAGTGGCTGTGGCAATAAGAAATTTAAACCCTGAGTGATATTTTACCACCTCAGACTAAAACCCTCTAAAAAGCCATCTCTTTCCACCAATTACTCCTCTAAAGTCTTCTAAGTGTATATGCACACTTAATCTTCTATGCCAAAACTTACCCTATTCACTTTTTCCTGACAAGACAGCCTAGCCAAATTTTATTAGCACATCCTTAATTCAAATCCATGTTCTTCAGGTTTTTTTCATTAAGTTGATCAGTTTCTTCCTTGACCACGTCAACAACACTTTGTTAGAGCTGATGTTCCTCTCCTGTACTTCCAAACACTGAACAAAAGCTTTTTGCCTTGATAAGGAGCAAGATGTGACCTCACTCAGTTGCACATTTCAAGCCTGTATATTCAATATAAATTCACATTTCAAGGGTGATGGTGAGGTGCAATGCAGGACAATCAGGACACTAATGCACCCACACCACAGGTCAGCTAAATGGGTTACATGGACATAGCTCATTACTCACTCCTGACTAAAATTAGATGTGAAGGGATGACAAAAGGTTTAGAATGACTAATCCCCAGCCTCCTCTTGGCATACTGGAAGAACTATGTTGTTCCCTTGGATAACTCTTATTTCCCCTTCATTTCACTTTCTGAATTGTTTTTGTTAACCGAAGCAATATGTATTCCAGTTCTAGCATCAAAGGATCTTTAGAGCTACACTCTAGGAGACAAAGCATCCAAACCTTCAGTTCTGGTTTGCTTTCTTGTATGAAGGAATTCACAAAATTACTAGGCTTGAAATTTAACATCACCTAAAATATATGTTCTGTGAACACTCAGCATCCCATGAAAATAAAAATTCAGGCAAGAGGCTAATGAATTTTACCAAAGGTTTTTGAATTAACGAAAGCAGGGAAATATCTTTGAACAATTCAAGCTAGCCCATTAAAATAAATGATCACCTATTGACCATCACCTCATAGAATAATGTCATCACTGTGCCCAAACCTATAGGCATGTTCTAGAAGGCAAAACACCAAATAACCCACTTACCAATTTTCATATCAAATGTCCAGGCAGGTACAGCATCTCCTGATTTTACAGCAGTTGTGGGAAGAGGAAGGGTAACCTGAATGGGACCCTTTATGTTCACTTCTTTCCCAGCCAACAGAACATTTACACATACGGCAGTAAGAGGAGTTAATTCCATGCTTTTGAAACCTGAGGGCAAGAAATATCTAGTAATTCTCCTTTCACAGGTTATTTTAAAAGAAATACATGAAGAATTAAGCTACTAAAGGCAAGTCCTCATCCTCATCCACACAGTCAGCTGTTACCAACTTGGTCAAATAGAAATCAACATTACTTCTCTTCTGAGCTTTTAACAACTTCTGATTAAAACAAAACAGAGTCATTTCTATACCAATGCTATAAGAGAAACACATTTGCAACATCTTGGCTCTGTGCTGCCCATAGAACTAACCATGAGGCAAAACTTGGTTTGGGGTGGGGGAGGAAGGGTTTTTCCCCTCAGATCATCAGATTACAAAGCCCCTAACTGATGTTAAATACAGATCATACAAGAATTTTGGTATAATCACAATGTGCATAACATTGAATTAAAGTGAAAGCATATGGAACCTCTCCTGTAAGGATTAATTTCCTAATTTGGCAGCCAGAATTAACTGAATAGTTAATCATGAGGCTTGTCAAAGCACTCAGAGGAAATGTTGCATTTACAAGGCAGCCTGCAAGTTTCTTTCCTTTGTTTTCCTTTCACCAGTTTGCAAATGCTCCAGAAAGCCCAGTTTGACAGGATGGTGAGAGAAGCTGAAACAGAATTATTAAGTAGCAGAATGATGTTAAATCTATGCAGGCTGTTAGAAGCTGGTTGTGAGAGAACTCCTGGCACATCAGATATCAATTAGCTTCCACCTGCCCTAAAAGGAAGCCTATTCCTTCAGGGGTTTATGAATAATTTAAAACACATGCCAGACAGATTGAAGGCAAAACTCAAAGAGGATAAACACTGCTTATTCTCCTATGCTTCTTTCCTTCTGCCTTCGATTTAAAGAGGTGGAACACAGATAAGAAAGATTTTAAAATATCTTTGTCAAAATATCAGTATACATGCTGCCTTTAATAGAATGAAAATTAAAAAATAGGATATGATGACTTAATATAAACCATGTATTGCCCTCTCCCTGCACCACGATGAATTTAAGAGCCTCATGGCTTCAGATCCACTGGGAATAGAAAGAAAAGAACAAAAGAAAGATGGAACTGCACACAGTACAACCTACCAGAGATTACTGTACCTATGCAGATTTCAAAACTATCTGATAGAATGACAAATTCGAACAAAATCCAACGGCATAAGAGCAGAGCTACAAGTCATAAAACCACTTAGTGCTTCTCCAGTGAAACAGATGCACAGAAAACATTATTCCAGCTGTGCTCTGTCCCCACAGGGACCACTTGGTCCCAGACTTGCCCAGCCTGATTGAGCCAAGAGGGGCTCCCATGCAATCCCTGTGCTGGGGGTAATCCCTAGAACCAATCACTCCAGTGAAAATGCAGCAACTCCACACCTGAAATTCATTGCTGCCGTTTCACTGATTTCTTCAGCTTCACCTGCTGGCTAGAATTGCATTTTTAAAGTGTTTACTAAACCAGTTCCACAGTCTCATGAAATCCTGAGCATAAATACACATACATACATATAAATGTAAAAAGCAGACTCTGAAGTTGTATTTCAGTGCAGCAAGATATGTTCTCATGCTGCATGGACCAAAATAGAGTAACGCTGATTACTGACCTGACGTGTTCATAGCTCACTCCTGTGGAACAAAGCTTTGTGATCTAATTCAATGGAAGCAGCGTCAGGCCCTCTTAAATTAAGCATATGTTTTTCTGAAACACTCTGCACTCATATGCATTATAATATTTCTTCATACGAATTCCTAACCAACATATTCACATACCTGATTTATTTAGAATAATTCCTGTTGTATAGAGAAAGCTGTCCACTTTCAAAAATTGCTCTGGCACTGTCAGATAGGCTGTAACATTTGCAATGTGATTTGATGGAAGCTTCATTAAAGATTTTGGAAACTGAACACTTGGTTGGGATTTGGCATCTGTAAAAGAGTTAATATTTTGTCTTAGCCACAGTAAAACAGACAAACAGTGTTTTTATTACCCTTCAGCAATCCACTTAGCATAACAACCTGTTTTCCCCCATTTTCTCCATGATTTCTGTATTTCCAGTCTAGCACTTGTCACAGCCCCTCGTACAGCTACATAATTAACAGAAAATCTGGCTTTAAGTAGATAGGTATTATATAAAATGCTGCTTAATTTTTTTTCCATGTGGGTGCAGATGGCTATCACAAAGTGTTTAGTTACAGTCTGCGTGCACAGAACTTACCAGACAGTTTTCCAGTAATTAAGACAGTATCTTCAAACAGCCATATATTAGCTTGACTTTGTGGGAATAATGAGAGTGTCACGGATGAGTAGACTGTGGAAAATGATAATATCTGTTATTATACTGTGCAACCAAAAAAAATCCTCCAGGGTCTCCAAATCTAAAGATCTACTGAACAGAGCAGTTAATAAACCAGAGAGCATATGAAGACTAAATAAATTACTCCTGTTATCCAGAGCAGATATTTTGGTGTTTAGGCAGAAAGAGTTCTGTTGAATGTTTGCTACTGTTTTACACCTTCTTTGGATAAACAAGTGACTAGAAAGTCACTAGAAAGTGACTTAAAAGTTTTTTTTTCTTTTAATAAAATCATGAGTCTTTTTAGGATCATGCACTAGTTAAACAAGAAAACCTGTGAGGAAACACTGCTGAAGCAGAGTTGTAACAGATTATATCTGCTTAGAGGAAAGAAAGCATTGGCATTCTAAGAATTACTCAGGATTTTTTTTTTACTCAGGTCAATAGGATTTTTGTCAGGACACATTAACAGCTCTTTGCTAACTCTAGACAAAAAAAAAAAATCTAAGAATTCACTGTGTGTCACAACATAACCCACTTAGATTTTCAAAGGGCCATTTTCTGCTTTAGAGTAATCAGAATTTTGACAAGTTTAACAGACCGTTCACCCCTAGATCTGCACTGACAGGCACCATCTCCCTTGACTGACTTCTCTGAGTTGTGTTCAGCTGACAGCAACCACCCAGACAGCTTAGGAGAGAAATTTAATTACTGCCAGAGAGAGTTTAATAATAGGCCTGTAAGATGCTTACGTACTTGGCATCCTCGCAGTCTTCCAAGGCAAAGGTGTCAGCAGGTAGCCATCCTTGTATGAGACAATAGTTAAGCTTAATCCCAGTTTGTAGGGGACTTTTATCAACACTGCTCCATTGTTCCCAGTGAGAGTGGAATTTGTCAGGGTGTAGTTAACAAACACCTCGACCACCGCCTGGCGCAGGTACTGATGGCTGATGATGTCATTTACTTGAACTTTTAGGGTGAAAACAGATCCTGCTGACAAAAAGAAAAACAGGAGGTCATGATGATACATCACAGCCAAGGACCGTGGTTTTGTAAAGAAGTCCTGGAGCTCAGGTCTGTGCTGTTCATGCACTGCACAGTGGATCCCTGTCTCTGGCCAAAGGCAGGGGTAACCATGCAATTTATACCCCAGAGAAGGGGGAAACAAAAAAAAACTTAAGCTGAGGCACAAAGGTGTCAAAAAGTTTATCAAACTTAGCAAATATAATAACTAACCAGTAAAAAAAAAAAAAAAAAAAAAAAACACCAAAAAAACACCAACATTTGAAACCAAATTACAAAGCAATCTTCCCCTTTTTTGTTTAAGCTTGAAGAATGCATCTGTGACAAGGTGAGATTTACTGTGCTCTGCAATATCACACTGATATTACAGATGGTTGTCTTATCCAGCCCTTGGCTTAGGACACACATTTCAAGGTGCACCCTGAGTCTCTAAAGGCAGAAAACCTGATGTCTACACACAGTGGGACAACACATTTTCATTTACATGTGTAACATTATTATAAATGCATCCAGACATTATTTTAAGCTACCATCTCCCACCAGACTTTTACTGGCTACTTTTCACCTTCCTACATTGCAACTTCTAAACAGTATTCCTCTAATTAGAGGATCTGATAGTTCATACCATACCCAGTGTCTTGCAGAAATCATAATAACAGTGACTAAAAAGTATGTTGAAAATAATCAATCCACTTGAACAACAGCCTCAAGGTGCTCTGAAGCACAGTTTCTCTCTCACCCTGATGGCAAATAAACCATTAGGGAGTTTTTTCTCAGTATGTGAAAAGGGACAGAATTCCAGAATAATTATTAATAATATTAATTCCAGAATATTAATAATAATGGTCTGTATTAATTATTATATATTAATTCCAGAATATTAATAATGATTATCTGTATTAATTATTCTATATTGATTATTAATAATTATTACAGAATTATAATATTAATAATTATTTCCAGAACAATTTTATTTTAGAAATTAAAATACCTAAAAAATTACTTTTAAAAATAGTTTCAGTAACAGATTTTCCTGTATTTTGGCTACAGATCTACCCCTATTGAATATCACTGCACTACTTTGTATCCTAACACTTTCAAATCCATTCATCATGAATATGTATTTCTATTTAGGTCAAATGTCAAGTCAAGTTATTTGACATGTATCTACCCAAAATCATACTTCAATTTCACTGCGTTATCCCCACTATAATTGAGATTGACATTGCACCAAGAGATTACTGCCACTGACCTTGATTGAAAAGAATAGATCTTGAGGAACCCAGTGCAATCCATCAAAAAAAACCCCAGTATGTGGTGGAGATGCCCTCCAAGGTGGGCCTCTCTGAAATAAGTATTTATTTAGATCTATTGTATGCATGGAGCATATTGTATATTCATGAAAAAAAATGACCTGCACATAACAAAAGCTACACTGGCCTCATTTATGTTTACCACATACACAGCAAAAACTTACCAGCTGTGCCAGATTGATTTTCTGCAGTGCTATACAAAAATCTACATCTCTTTTAGCAAATTGATACATATTTTCAGAATAATAATAATAATAAAAAATCCCAGTGGTACTCAAATGTATTTGACTGAATTAATCAAAAAATGCACAAAAATCTTGGAACAACGTCATCTGTTTTTTTCTTTCCCATATGTAAGATATTTCGAGAATAAAACTGCTTTAAATTGCTGTGCTAGAGGGGTTTTAAATCATGTGATAATGGGGAAAAAAAAATTATGGCATGTCAGCAAATTACAGGCTCCAAACAGCTCCTCCAGGCATTGATCCAGTTACACAGATACCAGCATCATTCCAGTGGCTGCCAAAACTTGAAAAACAGGTCATTTGCCCCTGGCCAATGACTAGCTAAAAGGCTACAGAGGAGAGGAAACAGGCTGTGTACAATGTTATTATCCAGTAATCATTTGGAAGTCAGGAGTCTATCATGAAATGGTATTTAAAAGTAAGAAATACAGTGGTTCAAAATTCAAGCTCATGGCAGTAAGAAGAAACACCAGAAATGCCTGTTATAAACTGGTATTTTAACAGCTGAAGTCAAGTTAGGAGAAAAAGAGCCCAGTTTTAACAGCTGAAACCAGTCACAAAAAATCAAAACCTAAAATGCACTCAGAAAGACACATTCTTTCAATCACTTCATACTTTTAATGAGTATTTTCCCTTTCCTGCTGACAGAAAGCCTAACAAGAAAACACAGGGGAGAGGGCAAATGCCACAGCCCTCCTGCAGCTGCTGGTAAATTCAGAGGTTGTTCTGTGTGCAAAACTATTTCTTCCTCCCATCTCCTTGAGTTGTAGCCAGATTAAACCCCAATTTCTTAGAACCTTGATGTTCCAAAAAAATAAAAATTAAAAAAAAGAAAAAAAATAGCTGGTGAGCTGAAGAATATCATTGCCTGTTTTTAGCCATGCTGAACTTTGATTAGTTCCTTGTCCCATGGGCATAGAAATTGCCACAGCATTTCCCCAAAGTGATGCTCTGCCTGGAGGGGCATTGAGGAGATGCAGACATCAGGCTGGAAATGAGAATTGAAATCCCAGGGACTGAAATCCTGGGGGTTGCTGTGAGCATCACACACAGGAGTGCTCACTGTGTGCCCCTGAACATCCAGACACAGATTAAAGGAGACCCAACCCCTGCTCTCGGTGCCTTTGGCCTTTTCTTTTGTGCTAACACAAGAATCTCCCTGACAAGAGGGAGTTGTGTCCTGCCTGCACTTGGATTTGCTGATATCAACTCTGCCAACAAGTCACTTTAAACTCCCACACAATGGTTTGGGAAGCACATTTTAAAAAGAATTATTCTTTGCACTCCTCAAGAGTAACAGCACAGGAGATATGAGGACACCTCATTGTGCCTCTACCCAAATGCTTGTGAAATGATAACGTGAAATAAAGGCAGAATTCAACAGTAACAATTTTGCACTCACACAGCCACATTCAGCACAGTTTTTCAGGCCAGTTGTTGCAGCCCAGAGAAAAGCAGGACATTCCCAGGGCCCAGAGCTCAGAGTTTGTGTGCAGCTCTAGTCCTACAGCACTGATCATTGCTTTCCAGCCTTCACATCCCCTGGCCAGCTCCCTCCTCACAAGCCCCACATCCATTTAATGTGCAAATTTATCACTAATTTAATGGCATTCAGTTATTAACAATGTCACAGTAACATCCAAGACACTTAATTTGCAAAGAAAATACTGCCTTTGTTTTTCTTTTTATAAATACCTTAATTTACAAGCCTTTAACAACAATTTCAAGTCCCAACAATGATGGGAACTGCAGTAGGATATTTTAATAACATATAAATCTATAAAAGGAGGCTCAACCCCTTTCATATAAGACTCAACCCCTTTATATATCCTTTCAGTATATACAAAATACACTGAAAAAACAGTTCACATAAAAATAATGAACACTTGGCTAGCTTTTTAACAAAACCAAAGCTGAAAACTTAAACAATGGATGAACCTTGTGCTTTTTTCTGGTCACTGACACGTGCCAAACACAAGTGGGTCAGCTGTATCTCAGTATTAAACAGATTTGACAGAACTCCTACAATTAGAAGAAAGAACTCAGTCCTTGCTAATTTGATTTGTGCTGCCTCAGAGGAAGGGATTCCTCTCTTGGCAAGGTCCACTGGAAATGCCAGCTCCTACAGCATTAAAATGTTTCTGATCAACCTTCATAGAAATGCAGCAGTTATTCAGACAGAGGGGGAAAAAGCCTTCTAACATTTAGCTACTTCAGTTCTGGGCAGTAAAACAGATTTTACTGAATTTACACCTGATTCCTTTGTGAAGAAATATTTAATGCCTGCAATTTGGCTTCATATCTCTGTCCTAACTCAGAAATCCTATCACAGAATTAAGCAAAAGAACTGCTTGGAATTGCAAGCTGGGTACAAACGTAACAGTGCAAAAACAAAAAAAAAAAAAAAAAAAAAACAAACAAAGCTCAATTATGGTCCATGTAATTTGTTCTTAATTCTGCAGACAAGCATGTCATCTTGTTACCATTTATGTGAGATTTAATTACCGTGGTCAAGGCCAGAGCCCTCCCAGGCACCAATATGTTCCAAACTCCACACAACTGAGGTGTGGGGGTGAAAACACACAGGGCACTGCCCAGGGGGAATTCCTACACATCCTGCCAGCCCTAAACCCTTTTTTTCCTCTATTAATCACCATGTTCCTACAGCCAGAGAGGTTCTGCACCTGGAAGGAGGCAGCTATCCTTCTCAAACTCACAGACAGCTAGCCAGTTAACAATTACCTTATGGGATGAAAAGTAATTATAATCAAATTATTCCTTATCTCTTTCCTTCAGAGGGGGCTCCTCTCACCCTTGCCCAGAGGTGTTTAAACCCATGGCAGAAAATATGAGTTGATAGGAGCTCTGTGGCTCCTTCCTAACCAGGCAGAGAAATCCCAGGCTGTGCCATTTCCTTGCTCCTAGCTGACTGAACAACCCTTTTTCCATCTTTTACATCCACAGGACACCATAGTTTTTGGCTTAGCACAATTAGGGATATGAAAGGTGCACTGATCTGTAAAGGAACAATGTGTAATAAGAATAAAGGGTTTTGCTACACATCCAATATTGCCATGGGGGGTGGAAATCAATGAACACACAATCTAGACAGCCAACACACATCTGGCCTCTGCAAAAAAAGGTCATGCCAAAGCCATCCTCCTGCCCACAAACACCAATTGCTACTTCTTAAAATTCCCTTAAAACTAGTAAAATTCCCTTAAAACTACTAAAAGGAATAGCAGTGACAAACTACAAAAGATGGGGGCAAAATATGGGGAAACAAAAAGGGGGAAAACATATGGGAAAAATAAAAAAAAAGGAGGAAAAGGGGGAAAAAGCTATGGTGGAAAAAAAAACCAATGGGGAAAATGAGGAAAAAAAACACAATGGGGGAAAAAGAAAAGATGGGGAAAAGAAAGAAAGATGATGGGGTAAAAATAAAGATGGGGGAAAAGAAAGAAAGAAAGATGGCGGAAAAAGAAAGAAAGATGGCGGAAAAAGAAAGAAAGATGGCGGAAAAAGAAAGAAAGATGATGGCGGAAAAAGAAAGAAAGATGATGGCGGAAAAAGAAAGAAAGATGATGGGGGAAAAAGAAAGAAAGATGATGGGGGAAAAAGAAAGAAAGATGATGGGGGAAAAAGAAAGAAAGATGATGGGGGAAAAAGAAAGAAAGATGATGGGGGAAAAAGAAAGAAAGATGATGGGGGAAAAAGAAAGAAAGATGATGGGGGAAAAGAAGATTATGATAATGGGGAAAAAGAAAGATGATGATGATGGGGAAAAAGAAAGAAGATGATGATGGGGAAAAAGATATATACATAGAAAAAGTAGAAGCCCCCTTCAGTTCATGAAAAATCCATGTAGATGAGGGGCAGTTGTGCAGCCCCTGAGGGCTGGGGGTGACAGGGCAGGGCCAAGCCCCCTCCCCACAGGCCCCATCCCTCTGTGGGTACCTTTGTTCTGGAGTCCCTGGCACAGCACTGAGCTTGCTGCCCTGCACAGTGCATGGAAATGACATAAGAGGTGACCCCTAAACTGCCATAACTCTTTTATGGGTGCCTTGTGAGAGTTATTGTCAGGCTGGGGTGAGCTCTCTGCCTGGTTTTCAATTATGCCTCTCATAGCTATCAAATAAGCTGCAAATCTAATTAATAACCACTGCAGCCAAATGTGGGCTTCATTTGTTAGCTATCAGGGTTCTTTTATCCTGTCATACTCCATGCAGTAATTTATAGACCCTAGTACAAATGGGCATGCACATGTATAAAAGATCCTTCCAACTCTGCACAAATCACTCTATCTGTTCCAAATTGGTATCAGAAGATGTCATTTAGAAACTAATTATGTGATTCGTTAGAGGGATGTTTTATGTGCTACTCCTCTGATTTAAAACAGAAGCAGAAAATAAATAGCCGAGCATTATTTGTCCTCTCTAAAATGGAACAGGAGCTAAAATAAAAAATACACTCCAAGTGTTTTGGCCTGTGCAATTTTCACTTTGTCTTTATTAATTAGTTGTAAGCACAATCTGCATATTTCATTTTCTACAACTTATTACTGAACTGAGAAGCAAAGAAGCTCAGACTGTTCACACAAGGTCTGAGAAAATCCAGCAAATACCTAACCAGATGTAAAAATCAGGAAAATAAAACCTTAGATTTAGATAAAACCAAAACATGCTTAGGACAACTAATACAACCATTCCACCTGGCTGCAAAAAGAAAATACTTGCAAGTTGACAACTACTGACAGGCTCACTCTTGCACTTAGCAGGAGGCTAAATTTGCACCAACCCTCTCCAGAATCACTCTGGGAGTTAAAACTTTCCAGCCAGGGACTCAACACTAACCCGAAAGTGCTGGGTGAAGAACAGGGGTACATAAAGGCAAACACAGACTTGCAGCAATTGCTAAAAATTGCCTTATTTACATTGATCTTTAGGCAAAGTGGCAGCATTATGGCTCTCATTTTAAAGCAAGTCGAGGCTGCATCTTGAAATGCTCTTTGGAGAAAAGATATTGATGTTTTACTGCTTTTAAACAATACAGATACCATAAAAATATTTTTAAACAAACTGAAGCACAGAGATGATCAGCATTTGTCTATGAACAGCCAATCCTCATTATCTATACAGCACAGTTCTGTAGCTCTGCACTCCCTTAAAATATTTTAATGCAAAATCAAACTTTAGGATGCATATTTAAGAGAAGCTTTGGCAAACATCTTTGCAGGGACACAGAGCACATTACCAATTTCCAAGGACAAAGCAGCAAAACAGGGTCTGGGAAAGTAGGACACCACAGTATTCCCACTGCCCTATTTCTGGTCAGCCAATTTCCACAGAAGGCATCTACAAAATCTCAATTACGAGGGAGCAAAAGGTGCATCCTGGGGGGAACAGGCAGTCCCTTTCACACAGAGAAATTGCTACAGTAATTTTTATTGTAGGAGGAAGTTTAACCCAGTCTAGTCAGATCTAGCTGCTTCCACCAAGCTAGTGCTTCATAGTCAAGAAAAAGTGTAACAGATTAGAAATTAAAAAAAAATAAAAAGAAATTTAGTACACTGTTGCCTAAGCTTTGTCACACATTAGGCTGCTAAAGTGAGCTTTTGCTGGAAAAAAAAAAAAAAAAAAAAAAAAAAAAAAAACCACAATTATATTCTAACTCTGAGAGTTTTTTCAAACAAATTCTTTTAAATTTGCTTCAAATAATGCTTTATTTCAGATAGAGAGAAACACTTCCTTATTTCACCTTATTTCTCTGATGAGAATATCACAGCTATTCTGTGACAGGCACATGCAGCCCACAGCGCCAGAATTGTCAGGCACCTGTATATGAGCTAAGAGGAAATGGAAATTATTTACTAGAAGCTCGTTTATGTCAATGCATGCATCATTTCAGCACACACCTGCAGCATTCAGGTGGCCCTTCCTTCCACCTTAATGGGAAAATTAAAAATGGAGCATAAGAACACCTTTCACACACTGTTCTGACTCCTCAGTGCCACACCAAGGAGGGGCTGCAGCTCTAGGAACAACTGGATGCTTTTGCTCTTCAGAGCTGAACAAAACATTGCAGGCAGAGATGTAAACCCAACAGCCTGCTGTCATCCCACCTGCTTTCTGCTCTTTCACTGTGCTCTGAAAACTCCCTTTCCCACCTCCTATTTCCCCTTGCCTTTGATCATGCCCTCCTTCCTTTGCAGAGTCTCCTTCCTCCACAACTCAATCCATCCTGGAGCCATCTCTGTGATGAGGAGTCCCTGTAATATTTCAGCCAGTAAGATCACTGGTTATGAAAAAAAAGACTTTTCTAAAGATGAGGTTTTCTGCAAGCCTCACACTGAAAAGAGTGGTGAATTTATTACACGGAATTAAATGCATTGGATCAAACCCATCAGGGTGAGCACTTGAAAGGGACACTTCTAATCTAGCAGACTGAAAAACTGCCAGGGATTTGCCTCTGGGAAATTAGCATGATCCAGAGAAAACTTCAAGGTTCTCAGCAAATTAATAGGTCTAAGACTAATTATATATTTAGTTCAAAACAGACCCCCAATGCAGCTTCATATGATAATGAAACTGTATCAGACAGTAAGAAGAAGCTGACTGCCTACTAACACACATATATTTTACAGAAAAGAACAAAGCCTTTTCCCCTTCTTAAAGGGATTTTGATGGGAAACAAAAGTAAATAAACAAAGAAAAAAACTCAACACACCAGTAAAACAGAATGTTTATCTGAGTCATACCTTGTCCGTTTTTTCCCAGCCAAAGCATTCAGACATGGCACCACTTTTACATTAAACTAGCACTGCCTTTTACTGATGTCCACAAAAAAAAAGCTGTTAGTTGCATTTATTTACTAACAAAAATTTTGTTTCACTTCAGCAGAATAATTTTTTTCCACTTCATTTTCCATTCACTGTATTTTCCTTTTATATCCAAGGGTTTATGTTTTGTATGGAGTGCATACGTAAATACAAATCTTAAGCAAACAACAAGAGGAAAAGGAGATTTGCTTTTTGAAGAGAGAGGTAAAGAAAACTGCAAAACATTCTTACTAGAAATCTTCTCCTTGAATACTTGTTGAAAAGTATTAATTTATGCCTCATTAGTACTTAGGCACTGAAAGGATTTCCAAAGTAGTCAATAGGTATTAGGTCAGGGTAAACCAATAAACTACTCTCCTCACAACTTTTGCAATCAGTTCCTCCAAATTCAGAAGCAACTGAAAGGCAAGATGAAATACAGTCAGGACTAAATATGGCCAATATTGAACTCTGGCAAACTTGAGCTGTCACATTTTGAAGTGATATTTGCCCAGTATGATTATATCTGTACTTCCCAACAGACATTAAATTCCCATCCATCTCATCCCATGGCACACTTGTGCAGGTACTGATTGCAGCACTACCTTCAGTTCACATTAAAAAAAACAAAACAAAACAAAACAAAACAACATTTTAAAAAATGCTAACTTTTAATGCTTGCAATTATTTTAATGGATTTGGATTACTTCATAATCTGGGTGACCCCAGTATTCAAAATCTGTGTGATGGCATAGGCATATATAGCTTTTTCAATTTGAAGATCTGCTGTATATATGCTGAGTACTGATCTGATGACTTATTTGAACAAATAAACAAAAATAGCCATTTTCCACAACCAGATGTGTTCTGCCTTTAGAAGTGGTTACACTTCCACCCAAAGTCTCAGACCAGATGCATAAAAAAAGCTGCATAAGCACAATAATCATTCCACAAATGTTGACAGGAACCAAATACTGATGAAATTAAGGTCCTGGCAAATCAATAGAATAAGCCAGATGATCATAGGCAGTATCCCTGATGATTAGTGCTGCATAATCAATGAACACCTTCCTGGAAGGATCCTGCTTGTGAGAAGCGCAGCAGAATGCCATCAGGCTAATCCATAAAGCTGCAAACCACTCACTCTCCTCCCATCCAGTGGGAGCACCCTCCCAAGCACTTTGAAGTCTCCTGGTAAGAAATAGAAAATAGAAGGAAAATTCCCCTTGATATATTTTTATGGGCTACCTAAGCAAGAGCCATGAAATTCAGACAGGAAAGCAGCCATGAAGGTTAGATGGGATTTTTCCCCCCCTGTATTCCTTCAACACTGCATGGCATTTATGTCATTTAAAACATTCACTGGGAGAATTTTCATGTACTGCTGCAAGGTACTCGTTTGGCGAGGAGTTGCAAGATGGTTTTTTCACCATTTGTGCCTTCTTCACAAATTAAAACCAGGCTGTGTCCCCACCCGAGCCAGAACATGGGAACTCACAGGACACAATAAACCTATGAGAATTAAAATTACCATAGCAACTCTGCATTTTGATTTGCTGCTATTTTGTTGAATCAGCCAGCCTGGCTCTCAGAGCCATGGTTACTATGGAAGACTGAAGCAGAAATTCACCTTCCTGGGGCAAGGCAGACAGACAGCAGACAAGATGAAATGCTGCAGTCTGCAGAGCTTCACTTATTCAGGAGTCATTTATTTTAAATATCGTCCTCTGTAATTTGATTTAAGTGAGATAAATTATTAATGTTACAAGAATGAAATCTTAAATAAAATTTACCTTTCAAATTGAGATAAATTAGCAAGTGAAAGTGATTAAAATGAGCAAGCAAATACTAGAAAGAGCTCCCAAAACCTACAAAATAAAACAGCTTTGCCAAGGCATTTCAGAGGCCATTATAAGGTTATTTTTTTCATTTCAGATTACTCACTGGCTAATATTAAACATGTAATGCTGCTCTTTCATTTTTTTTAAATCACTGCCAGTATCATTTTACCTTGCACCAGGGCTGAGGGAATGAAAATATTAAAAATTCAGTTTGTTAAAGAATATTGGGGGAAAAAGTACAAAAGGGAATATTATAAAATCTTCATAATACTCTATTTTAAATACGGAGTTTTTATATAAACCCCACAATATATTACACACCTTCAAGAAAAATGGGCAAATGTCTATTAGAGGGTAAGCACACAATGTGGATTTCCCACTGATGAACTTCACAATTAAACTTTCAGCATTTACACAGCAAAAATAAATCAGTGAGCAGCAGCATCTTGACAAAATGTGACCATTTCTTGCAGAGAATTTAGAATTATTTGTCAAACCTACCCTCTAACAGTCAATATACTTGGACAGAAAGAATATTCCAGTACCCTTGCAACATGAATAATCTTTTTTTTTTTTTTTTAATCCTGATGGGTCAGGTACAGGATCTGTCTTGTGGAATTTCTAGTGGGGGCTTGTGAGTGGAATTGGCAGAAAAAAATCCTGTGCAATTTTAAACATACCCTCAATTTGACAGAAGGAGGGGGAAAAAAATCACAGGAAAACAAAGCAGCACCTGTTCAAACATGACATTTAATGCTGTGAAACCCCAGGACAGACATGCATCCACAGACCAGAAATTCAAACATTAGTGCACATTATTCACTAATTGCAAAGGACAACCACTGTTGCATTCAGAGATATTTTTCAATAACAACCTGCTCACTACCCTTGTCTGAGAATACTTTCCTTCCCCTAAAGCTGTAAAATCTCATACCACTCCTTCAAGAAAGACATTTGTAATGCTGCTGCAATGTCTGTCTTTCACCTGCAGGAAAAGATCCTCTAATCCCTTGGAAGAAGGCCAATGTATAAAGACATATATGGAGAAAATAGAATTTAAAGTTTGCAGGACAACATTCCCTAAGGGTAGCTCTGTACACGTGGAATGGGAATTTTTTATTGCAAGAGTTAGGAAATCCACATTGCAGCAACAAAGCAAGAGCACCCAACAAGCTACAGTCTCTTTCATATAGAAATTTTCATTAAAGTGGAGTTTCATAAAGTGAATGATGAAAAAACACAAAGAATAGAGAGCACCAAGTATTAGAAAAATGATTGCAGATCCCTACTCATTTTAAATAGGTATTATTGCTCAGAGCTTAAAAAGGTTTAGAAAAAGAGAAAGTTGTGCCACATCAGGTCACAGGATAGAGGAAAACAATGGAACTCTTGGCAGCACAAGAACTCCAGTGCTCAAGCCCAAGGATGCCATGCAGGAGAGCGGCAGAGCTGGGAGCGCTCACGGCTCAGGCCCTGCTGCTCAGAGCCATCGCTGCCTGCCTGCAGCTCAGCCCCACACCAAGCCCTCCAGAGCCAGCTGAGGGCCCAGCTGTGCTGCCTCCTGCACCAACACAAGCTCTCCCTGCCCAGCAGGTGCCCCAAGTCCTGCAGGGAGCAATGGGAAAACGACTTAGCTCCATGGAAACCTTTCCAGGAGGATGGAAATGGTTTTGTTGACACCCAGGCTAAGAACGGGGCAGTAAGCAATTTCTTTTTTCCCCCCCCTAAATCCTCAAGGTTCATTCAGCACCTCTGAGACTGTGCCAGCTGGACTGGGGGGAAACAAATCCCCTTAAGTATTTCTGGGACAATCTGTGCCGTGGAGCACTGAAGAATCCAGCAGACAGACTTGTCAAGGCACAGGTTTTCTCTACTGTCCTTAAGAAAAAAACACTCAAAAAAAGCCACAAGAGGGGGAGAAGGAAGCTGACAACAAATTAAGAGGGAAACAGCCATGACGGATTCTTTTGCCCAACAGTGCACCCAAACTATGCAGGGTCTCACCAATGTTTCACTGGGTCTCATGATGAATTTAATTAGAGGATTTTCTCAACCTCAGTGCTCCACAATCCAAAGAAACTCTCTACTGCAGCCCAGTAAGAGTAAGTTTTCTCCTTTGCTCCCAGAAACAATAGAAGAAGCATCTGTGATATTTATCACAAGCCATAATTCATGTTATTAACAACTTTTATTGTTCTAAACACACAATCTACCAAAATCCTGCGTTTACCCAACATAAAACCACTCATTTCTCCTGTTCAGTCACTTAATGAAATGCTTCAAAACAGAGGAAGAATATTTTCCACAATTACATGAAAAAGCTTATCTTAATTCCATTAGAGCCTATAATAGGTGGAGAGGGTAAGAACACCCTTCTCCATCCCAGCAAAACAGACAATATTTCCAAATATCTTGACATCATTGACCTTCTCTCAGATTAGCACATAGAAATTACCAACCAGATTTGCTACCTCACAGCAAATGAGTTCCCTGAGAATGTTCCAATCAGTTTCATTTGGGAGCCTTGCTCATGCAGAGTCATTAATAATAAATAGATTAGGTGTTTTGCCAAGATTCATAACCAGCATCCATTTCAGCATATTGAGCCAACTGCATGCATCATAACAGCCCCAAATCTGCAGCAGAGGGTGTAACTCCACCTTGTCCCTGTTTTAGCATTGGGGGAAGGCACATGAAGGACATGAACCTGTTTAACCTTGCACAGGGAAGTTTTGGGGGCCCTAAACAGCAGCCTTCCCTCTCCCAGGAATTTACCAGGGATAAAGGGCCAAGAGCTCTGTTGAGATGCATGGCGGGCAACAATTCCCAGCAGCAGGCAAGGATCTGACTAGACAAGGAATTTGCTTCTCTCTCTAAGGATAAACAACCACAGGAATAGGTTGTCCAGAGAGGTTCCCCAATCCTGCAGCCTTCCATGGCCTGACAGCAAAGAGCTCCCAGGTGTGAGTTCAGTGCCAGCCCTGCTTTAAGAATGCCCCCGATGGCCCCTGAGCCTAAACACCCACCCAGATCCTCAGTTACTCTCAAATCATAGCAAATGAAACCAACCAGCATCATCTTCACTTATTTCAGCTGCTAATTTTAATACTAATAATAATTTTTATTAGCATTTAATTTTTAACAATAATTTAGCAAATCTGTCTGAAAGTGTTACCTGGACTACACCATCCTATGATAATTTAGAGCTCACAATCTGATGCAAGTTCCATGCCTCAGTATGGAAAATGGGGTAAAAAGATATACTTTGTTTTGCATGGCATTACATGATAACTCTTGCAGTAAGTGAAAACAGTAACACCGATGATTCTGAAAGTAAAATCAGTTTGAGTAATGAAAGGGCTGCTCAGTTTGACACACCAAGAACTGAAACTAAAACAACCTGAACCCTGAAAGCTACATGCACACACCAATGGGAAAATTCAAGCATTAAATTCAGGTAAAAGATAAATGAGAAATAAAGAAAATAAAAGTATGTGAGATACAAGAAGACATTCCAGAAGAGGCAGAGGTACTATTAAGGACCACACTGAAGCAAACAAACAAACCCCACCTAAATTCAGCTCTTTTCTCCACAATAAACTGCACCACAATGCGTCAGTGCTCCAACTGATCTGCCGCACTGTGTTTAGTGAAAGCAGCCAAACCAACACTCAAAAGGCACAGGATGGAGCCCTCATCACTCCCACAACACTCCACAGACCTCAGAGCACTTTTGGGGTGCAGTGCTCACATCAATCATGGCTTTCAACCAACCACAGCCTTCTGGGGACAAGTTGAAGCAGCTCTGAGTTTCTCTCTATTCTTCTGTTTCATGAACTCTTCATGCACATGGCTCAGTGCGTGCCTCATACTCATACCTATAAGCACTGCATCATGTTCAACACACACAAAAAACCCCAACATCCCCCACCACAGCTGCCATGCAGCTTAACTTGTGCAGCTGCCAGTGGCCCAGGTAAGGCCCACACCAAAACTAGCACATTTCTCAAAATGGGGTGAGGAAAAACCACAAAGTAGAGGGACAAAACTGGTTTTTGCTCTCTAACCCACCACAAGGCGCACTTCATTTCATGTAATCTCAATGAGAGGCCACCTCTTGCCTCTTCCCTTGGTAGAAATGCAGTTTCTTTTGTACCTGGCACTGTCAACAGTAAATGCAGAATGCTGGAGAAAGGGTTATGTGGAAGTCCAGCAGGAGGAACTGACCATGCAACTGCCTCATTTCCACATTATGACAATTGTGCCCTGAACCTGACTTCTTTCAGACAGCAGAGACTCTCTTTGAGTCCATAGGGTGAAGTATAAACAGGGAAGAGAAAGAAGGACAAGAAGTGGAGGGGAAAGAACAAGGGTCCATGCCTGCCCTTGGTGAGACTTAGGGGAATTATGCACACACAGACAGGAAAGATCATCACTGCCAGGTCTGTCCACCCCAGCAGGGCACACAGATGGCTGCCAGGAGCTACATCAGGCACGGCCACACATCACCAGGGTGATGCCATGCAAGTGCCACGAGCTGCAGACCTGCCACTGTCACTGTGGTGTTTACAACAATACACAACGTGCTTACAGCCAGGGTTGTTTGGGAAGTTAGGGCAGCTGGTCCAGCTGAGACTGGAGGAGACTTTATCCACATCCTCTACAAATCACTCACAGCTCCTTGTGAAGCTCACAGCACGTGGTTTTGTACTGGTACTGGCCAGAAGTGCTGGTGGCACACACAGCCCTGCACTCTGGCTGAGAAGCTGTGCTAAGGCACTTTGGAGGGTGCTCCACACTCAGCACTGGTCTAGAGCAAGAACCTGCTCACACTACAGTCCATCAGTGCTCTCCCGTATGGAAGACCTAAGTCATCCCTTCCTGACCTAAATCCCCCCAGATTCCAGGGCAACAAGCTGCTCAAAGGTTGCCCTCTGTGCATCATGGTGTAGATGTGAAAGGGAGATGTGCTCTGTGCTGCAGGCTGAGTTTGGAAAGACTGCCCTTCCCCTTTCCCAGGAACCCAGCTCTGCTGAAGGGATCTGGAATGCTTCTCCCAGCTGAGCACACCCTGAGTGTCACAGACATCTTTTATGAAAAATCCTTTCCTTAGGATTTTTCCTCCTGAGAAGCTGAGAGGCCTCAGGAACAAAATGTAAACAATAGTTATCTGCTGCTGTGGGATGCAACAGGTGCATCTGTGATTGGTCTCATGTGGTTGTTTCTAATTAATGGCCAACCACAGTCAGCTGGCTTGGACAGAGAGTCCGAGACAGCTGCCTTTGTTATCATCCTTTCTTTTTCTATTCTTAGGATTTCCTCAGAAGGCAAGCTTTCTTCCATTCTTTTAGTATAGTTTTAATATAATATATATCATAAAATAATAAATCAGCCTTCTGAAACATGGAGTCAGATCCTCATCTCTTCCCTCAACCTGAGACCCCTGTGAACACGGTCACACCCTGATTGAAACCTGCCCTACTAAACACCAGGCTTAGGGAGCTCTGCACAATGAACCCATTCTCTTCAACTTTCCCAACCCCAAATTCCCTAGCACAGCTTCTCCCAGCAGATACCCTTCCCCAGTGCTGGTTGTCAAGCTGTGCACACTCACACCCTCCCCTCAAACCTGTGCTGGCAGGAGAAGCGCTCTCAAACCTCGTGTTTTCTGCCACAAGCAGTGCCAGACAAGCAAGGCAGGAAATGCAACAGCTGCTTTGCAGCCTGCTGAATGCAACTTCTTGTTGTGTGGAAGGTGGTAGTTCATGCAGGAGCTGTGCTGGATCACCTCTGACAAAGCCAGGACTAGGCAGGAGGAACCAAACCTGATGGTTTCAACACCCCGGGCAAAGCCAGGATTAAGCAGGAGGAGCCAGACCTGGTGGTTCCAACCTGCTGAACACAGGAGAGTTATTTGAGAATAAAATAACTCTGATGGTTCAGGGGAATGGTTGATCACAGAACCTGGGTGCTCCAGATGTAAAACCTATGAATTAGGAATGAAACAGTATCAGGAGTAATGAAGAGGACACATTTGCTCTGCCACATTGTGCCTCAAGGCCCCATTCACTACAGATGGATACAGTGATGTAAAAATATGCAACTTTCAAGACAACAAAGTAGTCTGTGCTGTTTTGCTAAGTTTGACACACCAAGAACTGAGTTTATTTTGAATAAACTTTCCTCTCAGATCTTTGCCTGTGTCTTCAAAGACTTCATCTACTGAGCTAGTTCACAGAGAAAGCTTGCTACAGATCCCCAGTGACCCAGATAGCAGCTGCATTCCAAATTCTCAGCCTGACAGTAACTCTGTGAATGTTTTTACATAGCAATTGCCCTTTGATGGTGCACTTTCTGCCAACACATTGACAAGAAGCAAACTTTAGCAAAACAAACAAGAGCTGCAGAAACAACCACCTTGCAATGGGTACCTTCCTGCCATCATTAATCCCTCGTTTCCTGCCACTTCTGACCGTGTATCCATGGACCCTGATTCCATGAATGCTAAAAGACATTGTGTCTCTCAACAGCTCTCAAAAAGACATTGTCTCTCTCCGTTCCTCACAAAGAAAACTACAATCAAGGCAAGTTTGCTGAAATCAAGCTTTCTGAGGTATAGAACATGATGCTGTATGATGTGTTACAGGCTTTAGTGAAAGCAAGCTCAGGAGAGATGTGTCACTCTTCAGAGCTTCTCACTATCCCTGTTTTTATGCAGATTCTCTTCCGAAAAAAATCACGAAAAAACTTACTACATATTTTTTCATGTGTTTTTCACCATGAAAAACCCCAAACTCCTCTTTTTCTTGTGCTGGCAACTGAGTGACCTACATCCTGGAGCACGTGCATCTATGAACATTTCTTTTTCCTTGTTCATTCCCATTTCCAGCTGCAGATGCTTCATCCCCTCTCATTAGTGTCCTAATGCCCTCCCTGGTATTTTGTTGCATTACCAAGTCTTAGAGCAGCACAGAAAGCTCAGACACTTAAGAACATCATCTCCAGCAAATCAGGACATGTCCAAGTCCTGTATTCTTTCTCACCTGGCTCAGAAGCCAACACTGCAAACACCAGAGGATGGGAATCCTGAGAAAAATGAACAGCAGATCAAAGGCCATTTTCTGAGCTGATTTCTATAGGTGGAATTATCTTAAATCACTAAACCATTTGGCTGGGGTATGCATGTAGCACTGCTAACTTGAACATAAACCTTTTCCCTGACACCAGTTATATTCCAGGATAAGAGGGTTGTGTTGTTGCTTGTATAAAACAAAAATAATGCCAGCTCTGATCAGAAACCTCTATTCAGACAGCCCTGGCTCCTTGAGCAGGAACTGTATCCCACATAACTGCTGAGCCATGAAAATGACTGAATTTCCTCCTTACTGGAATGCTAAAGAATCTCCCACACAGCTTTTAATTCCTCCCTCATTTTCCTGTGGTATCTGACTGCAACAAAAGCTCTAAAACAAAACTGGATTGATTGCTGCCCTACTAATCCCCAATCCAGTGACTTTGGGGACAGCAAACCACAGAGATTATTCCATCAAGTGACAAAGAACACACTACACCTTGGGGCTAAGTGCATTATTATGTGTTGTTGCTCAAATTCAAACCCAGACACATGTAACAAGATATCAGAACCAAATGCTCCTCTAAATACCCAAGTATTAGTATCAGCTACACACCAATATACAAAATATTCTACAGCAAGAAACATGGAACACCATGATTAAAAAAGCAGTAAGTCACACAAACATGTTGTTGTTTTGGAGAAATATTTCTCTTTTGGTGTCTAAAAAGGAAGCATGAGAAATTCTTCCTGATCATTCCAGTAGGAGGAAACTAAGACAATATAGAAAAGAGTTTAGAAAACTCTGAGCCAGAAATGACTTGTCTGCAGCACAGCTTCACATCAGGCAGCCACTGATCACCACATGCAGGCAGACAGTGCTGAGACATGGGCTCAGACCCAAATTCCACAGGCAGCATCCAGGCAGTGCATTTGTCTCCAGCAGGTAAAAAAATAATCTCTGATTTTCTTCTGGGTTTGTCAACAATCACATATTTATCTCATCTGTCTCCACAAACAGGGGTTTGTGTATTAACAAATAAATGCACAGAGCAATTCCAAATCCCCCCTCTCCTTTGTTCAGCACCGCTGTTAGCTGCTACAGCTTTTGAATTTCACCCCACAGAACCAAGCTAATCTCGCCACTGCATGCAAAGCCATCTGCTTAAAAAATAATTTAAAAAACAATCACAAAATCAAGATCAATTCCTTTTTCCCTGAATTCTGGACCGAGAGGCAGATTGGGCATGGTCTATAACAAATAACGGGGCAAGGTTTTTTTTGTTCATGATGGGATCACAAAAGGTAAAAGGACTACTCACACTTGAAAAAAAACCCAAACTTATTTTAAAATATTGTTCAAGTCTAATTTAATGTCTCAACATGGTAAAAACCCTCCAAGATGAAGATGCTGTATGTCACCCTGTGCAAAGTGACAGTTGCCACTGACACAGCTGCTTTTTCTGCAGCTGCTCATTCAGTGCATGTCAGACCTGGCTGCCCCAGAGCTGATACAGATAACCATCACTTATTCAATTAGTGGTCTCTGCTCTATTTATAGAGCAATATCTGCATTAGAAAGGGAATAATAATGCCCCACATCAGGATAGCCCAAGTCTCATGGACATTAAAGAATGTGACTCTCAGCTCCTGTGAAGAATGCACCTCAATAAAGATAAAGAAAAGGGAACATGGAAAACAAAACCAGATTGGCCTGGATCAGAGCCAGGACTATAATTCACTAAATTCTGTGCTCAAGCCTGCTGACCTCAATGATGAATATCTGAGGCTCCCAGAGGCTTCTCTCCAATTGCTCCTGCACACCAGAGCCCGGATTTCCAAACTGCCACAAGGAAAATGCAAAAATCACTATGAATAAGGAAGAACCAGGGCAGGTTCTCCACTCCAGCAATCACCACCCTAACCAGAGAGACCTGTCTCTCTTGCTCTCCAATTTTTTTATTTTCTTCTTAATTTTGGAAATTAAAGAAGAATCTGTGAGATGAGGCCAGTCAGAATAACTCCATGGACTGGGCCCCTCTTGGATGTGTCCTCTGCTTTCTTATAGAACTTATTTCTCTTGGCAGTGGCAAGTTTGCTGCTGTTTTTAGGGGAAAAGAGGGAGATGAACAGAAGGTCATGAAGTGCCACTACCTTCTCCCTGTGAGCACAGAGTGAGCACCCCAGACTCTGCACACAGCTGTGCTGACTTCAGCATCCCTCCTCAGCCAGCACAGCCATCCCAGCGGCAGGAGCCGCTTAATCCGGGAGGGAATTGATCTGTAAAACGCTGTAATGAGCTTCGACAGAACAGGGCCATCGATAGGGGAACACACGTCAAAGGGCAGCAGGCTGAGAGCTCCAGCCCTGCCCTGTGCCCTGCTGGCCAGGCAGGATCAGCCTCCTCTGCTGGGCAGCTCTGGGGTCCCCATCACCCTGCACAAACCCAAATCTAGGCAGGATAAACCTCCTTGGGCTCACATCACCCTGCACAACCCCAAATTCAGGCAGGATCAGCCTCCTCTGCTGGGCAGCTCTGGGCTGGTCTCACCCTGCACAACCCCAAATTCAGGCAGGCTCCTCCTCACTCTGGGGTCCCCATCACCCTGAACAACCCCAAATTCAGGCAGGCTCCTCCTCACTCTGGGGTCCCCATCACCCTGAACAACCCCAAATTCAGGCATTCTCCTCCTCAGTCCCCATCACCCTACACAAACCCAAATTCAGGCAGACTCTTCCTCCATCCCCATCACTCTGCACAACCCCAAATTCAGGCAGGCTTCTCCTCACCCTGGGGTCCCCACCACCCTGCACAAACCCAAATTCTCTCGGTCCCCATCATCCTGCACAACCCCAAATTCAGGCAGACTCTTCCTCAGTCCCCATCACCCTGCGCAAACCCAAATTCTCTCGGTCTCCATCACCCTGCACAACCCCAAATCCAGGCAGGATAAACCTCCACAGTCCCCATCACCCTGCACAACCCCAAATCCAGGCAGGATAAACCTCCTCAGTCCCCATCACCCTGCACAACCCCAAAAACAGGCAGACTCTTCCTCAGTCCCCATCACCCTGCACAACCCCAAATTCAGGCAGGCTCCTCCTTCCCGGTCACCATCACCCTGCACAACCCCAAATTCAGGTAGGCTGTTGTTCCATCCCCATCACCCTGCACAAACCCAAATCCAGGCAGGCTTCTCCTGGCTGGAAGAAGGCAGAGCTGCCTCCAGCCCCTGCAGCTGCAGGAGTGGCCCCTTGCCCTGAGCAATGGCTCTGCTGGAAAGGCAGCAGCCATTTAGCCCTCCTACCTGGCAGCTGTTGAGCATTTAACACAAAAAGACATTAGTGTCCATTATAGATAGGTCTGGAGTCCCCTTCTCCTTCTAAAAACGTCCAAAATATCAATAAAGCAAAAATTGCTTACATGCTTTGCTGAAATGCCACACAAAAAAGTCAAAGGTGGTTAGTAGCTTCTTCAGAGAAATAAAAGTTTCAGAGCAGCAATTAGCTTATATTTCTCAAAGTCTACCATTGACTTTTTTCAGCTTTTTTAAAATAAAAAAAAAAAAAATTAATAAAGATCATTTAGAAATCCAGCCAGCAAGTGAAAAAAAACCCTTTAACTATATTTAAGCCGAACATTAATGCAGACAACTCAAATGATAATTTTTAATATTCATAAATTGAGAGTGAACATGATGAAAGTGATTTCTAGAAATCACTTTCTGGACTCTCATACCTCAGAACCTGTGATGCCAAATAAGCAAATAAAAAAAGCAGCAAGACCTGGGCACGTGGGCCTGCAACAACAACAGCAAACCAAGAGAACAGGCATCAAAGTGTTAGATACCAACAAAGACCTTGGCCAGGGCTGAAGGAGATAAGGTAACAGAGCTTCTGGAAAAGAAATCAATACCTGAAACCAAAGAGGATCATTGAATCAGAAAAACTATCCTTGTTTTTTTTTTTGGCACTCAATTTTTAATGAGCAAAATGTTCACTGCCCAAGTCAGAAACGCTGCCAATGCCTTTTAAGTGGTGTTTGCTGGTGATTAATGGTATATCCTACTAAAAGTACGATAAGAAGCAAACCAATGAAAAATCATCAGTGGAAATGAAAAAAAAAAAAAAACCAAAAAAAAACCAACCAACCAAAAAAAAAAAAAAAAAAAAAAACAAGGACCAAGATGTTCATCAAATGCCCAAATGCCCTTCTTCCCTTCTTCAAAATGCTACAGTTTTAATGTTTGGAAAATAATAATAAAAACAAACCCAAACCCACACAAAAAAGACCTGAAGAGCAAATCAAGGCATTTTAAGAGTGTATAAAGAAAAAAATTTAAGACTCTGTTCATTTTCTATCAAATCTAGTTACTTGTCCTACATCTTAAAGGAGTTGCAAGCAAATACTGCAATTTAATATCTTTGCTTGTATTTCCTAATTAACAAATATACTTCAGCAGCTTTGCAAATTGGCTTGAATTCAGGAAAATATTAACCATCTGCCTGAAACTAAGCACATTTTATACCTTCCTGAAGTCAGCTGGAAAGAGAAGCATGCATGCCTATATGCTAAAAATGAACATATGCTCCAGTGATATGCTGAAATGGAGCCTTGGTGTTAAAAGGTCTTAATTCATGCTTGAAACCATCTTGAAATTCTTAGTGAAAGGCAGTATGGCAAGAAAAACACTGGGTTTATCCTCATTTGAGCCACTAAACTTCAGATTATATATATATTTTTTAAACCAGATGACAGCACAGACACCTCATCATTCTCTCTGGCTCTGCAAAGGGGTTCCCCAAAATATTCGGCTGCAAAACCAAGGCCTGAAGCTGTAACATGCACATTATTCCCGTGGTCTTGGGTAAGCATCTGCAGAGGGGCTGCAAAAACTAACGAGCTCAGCAGCCCCATGACTCATTTGACAGGCTCAAGATGCTCGCACACGTAGCAGCTGGGTTATTTTTAAAGCAACGCAGAAATATCCACAGAAACATACACGGAAATAAACACCCGACTATGAGACACACATATACATTTCTGTTCCACGGACGCTCGGCTGTCTCCCTGGGGCCATTCCTGCCAGCAGCAGGAATCCCTGGAGCCCCAATGGCCAAGGCCGGGCTCGGGTAGCCCGAGGTGCGGATCAGTGCCCGATCCCGGGGGGGAGCGGCCATCCCGCAGGGGGGAAGGGGGACGCAGGGGAAGGGTCGGTACCGGATGAGGGTTCGGTACCGGATGCAGGGATGGGGGTCGGTACCGGATGCGGGGGAAGGGTCGGGACAGGATGCAGGGAAGGGAACGGTAACTGATGCAGAGGAGGGTTCGGTACCTGATGCGGGGAAAGGGTCGGCAACGGATGCAGGGATGGGGTCGGTACCGGACGCAGGGATGGGGTCGGTACCGGACGCAGGGTACCTGATACAGAGGAGGGTTCGGTACCGGATGAAGGGATGGGGTCGGTACCTGATACGGAGGAGGGTTCGGTACCGGATGAAGGGATGGTCCGGTACCAGATGAAGGGATGGGGTCGGTACCTCATACAGAAGAGGGTTCGGTACCGGATGAAGGGGATGGGGTCGGTACCTCATACAGAGGAGGGTTCTGTACCTGATGCCGCGGCGGGGGCGCCCCCGGGCAGCGCCGCTCGCTGTTGCTGCGGGCGGGTGGCGGCGGCGGCGGCGGTGGCGGGGGGCGGCCTCCCCATCATCATCATCATCACCACCATCAGCAGCAGCCCCGGGAGCAGCGCGGAGAGGCGCCCGCAGGTGCCCGGCATGGCGAGCAGCCCGCGGGCAGCGGAGGCATATTGCGGGAGCGCGGCCGGCGCAGCGCTCCGCACCCGCGGCCCCGGGCCCGGCTCTGCTGCTGCTGCGGCAGCGGCGCTGCCCGCCCGCCCACCGACCGACGTGCCGGGGCGGGGCCGAGCGGGGCCGCCTCCCACAGGTGCCCGGGGTGTCACCGCCCCTCTCCCCCAGGTGCCCGGGGTGTCACCGCCCCCCTCCTCCAGGTGCCCGGGGTGTCACCGTCCCTCTCCCCCAGGTGCCCGGGATGTCGCCCCCTCTCTCCTCCAGGTGCCCGGGGTGTCACTGCTCTGAGGCCGCCCCCCTCTCATCGCCCCCCGCACTTGTTGCCGCGGGGCAGCCGCGGTGTCAGTGACCCACAGATCCACAGAACCACGGAATCCACTGGGCTGGGAAAGGCCTTCGAGGTCACCGAGTCCACCCTGTGGCCCAAGAGCACCGTGTCAAGCGCTGAGTGCCACCTCCAGGCTGTCCTGAAACACCCGCAGGGATGGTGACTCCGCAGGAATGCTGACACCACCGCCTCTCCGGGCAGCCCGTTCCGGTGTCCGATCACCCTTTCTGTGAAAAAACTCTGCCTAAACCTCCCCTGGCACAGCTTAGGGCTGTGTCCTCTCCTCCTGAGCCCATCTGGCTGCTGCTGCTGCTGCTGCTTTCAGGGAGCTGCAGGAGCGGCGAGGTCTCCCCTTGGCCGCCTTTTCTCTGGGATAAACATGCCCGGCTCTCTCAGCTGCTCCTCATCTCACTTGTGCTCCAGAGCCTTCCCCTTCTCTGGCCTCACAAACACATGTACACACATTCCAGTTTTACTAATGTGCATCCTTAATTGTAAAAAATACATTCAGGAGAGCTAAGAATGTTTGTTCTCTGTACTGCTGATCGGTGCAGTGTTGGATATCAGGGACTGCTGATAGGAATAATCATGCACACGAGGCAGGGAGATGGCTGTGTGCAGGATCAAGGCTTTAGGAGGTGTAATGTCATTTTCAAGGCTGTCACAGTGACTGGAACACATGCCTGATGAGGAGGGGCTGAGGGAGCTGGATGTATCCACACAGCCCAGGTTGGAGTAATGGAAAACCACTGCAGTGCTCACAGCAGATAAGGCTGGAAAAAAACCCAAAACCCAAGGAAAGGGAGTACATCCAGACAAACCAAAGTGCCCCAGAGCAGGGGGGCAACCCCAACCTGTGTCCCTGGGAGCTGAGCACACACTGGGATCACTCCTGCCCATGCCAGGATTCCAGGGAGACCAACATCCCATTCTCTGTAAGCACTTAGAGAACAGGCTGACACTAAATCTTCACTGGATGTTGAAATGGTGAATAGAAACTTCTTTGGAAAGTATAAAATTACTTGAATTGCCTTTTAACAAACAAAGATCAGTCAAATAAAAGGTTTATTTTAGACACTATAACATACTAGGCCAAATCATGTTGTTTTCAGATGATAGAAAATTTCTTCATTGAAAGAGAAACAGAAGGAATAGAGTCACAAACTATAGCAGGATATAAATTTGCCCATACTGAAAGGAAGAACTGACAGGTTACTGTGCATATTTTCAATGTATCTCTTATAAAATCTAATAAAAATACATTTTTCCTTATGCCTCCACATCTTTCTACACAGTACAATGTAATTACTTCACTGCCATTAACAATGACTTGAAATAGATTTGGGATTGACACAGGAAATACAATTTGCTTTTATTGCAGATGCTGATAGTCCATTGGCACCATTTTGGAGCAGTCACTGCTTGCAGGATAGTGGGGAAACGCACATCCTCCTCAGCAGGTACTTCTCAATACTGTTATTTATTGTCAATCTATCAATCTCTTTTTCTTAATCAGCACCAAAAAAACCTTTGCCATGAAAACCTGATTTCATTTTATAGGACCTTTCTTGAAAGGCAGCAAAGGACCGCAAAAACCAGACAAATAAAACAATAATTTATTTGATGTGAAATTCCTCCAGGAGCTCATAAAAAAAAATAAATCTCCTTTTAGTGTAGCAGACATGCTCAGTGCCTATTTGCTTAATTAACATCCTCTCACCCAGCTTTCTATTTCAACATTTTATGTGGGCACTGGGAAGGAAAAGTGGCTCTTCCTGCACAGCCACTCTTGGAGCTGAATTAATTTTGGATTCCCTGCAACTCTGTGTGGTCCCAGGTGGGAAAAGGGACCTGCAGAAATCTTGCTGCTGCTGCTCTGGGCTTCCTTTTTTTCAGGAATTTGTCTGGTGACTGAGGGTGTGGCAGATCACAAATCCATTCCCAAATGTTTGCAGACGTGAGCTTTTAGCAAGATATAAATTATTTGCAGAGGAATAGTTGAACCAGCTTGGCAGCTGGAACATTTTAAATTAATGTTGATGATATGAATATGCACAATTATTCATTTATAAAGTTCTAGGGGGAAAGAAATCTGTTAAATGGATGATAAAAGCTTTCTTGAAAATTGCTCCAAATGGGGAATAACATGTGGAAATTAATTGTCTGCACTACATTTAGAAAAATTACTAGGAAAAATCAGGGTACATAATAACATTAATTTAGGCAAAAATATAAACACAATCAAAATTTTCTTCTTGAACAAATTTTCTTTGAAGAAATGAAGGTCTGTAGTAATTTATTTCAACTACCTGAGTATTCTCTTGAGGAATTGTGTCCAGTAGTAACTCCTGCAGTCTTTAAAGGTTGTTATACATTCAAATTGCAAACAAATTGCAGCCATTGTCATCAACCACTGAACTTGGCATCTGCTGTTCTGCCAGGGCTGAAAGTGTGTGCACAAATGACACAGAAATGTCAATCTGTATGGACTCTGCAAAACTCTCAAATGCAGTACCACACAGGCCTGGTCTGCATGTAAAATTACAAATAATGTAAATTACAATGGGGTATTTTAGTGTCAATGTTCTTATCACATTTTCAAGGTGTGTTCTGTGTCCTGCAAACCTAGTCTTAGCATATTCTGTGTGTTTGTCATAAGGGGTAATAATTCAGACTTTCAGGAGGTTCATCAGGAAGATGCAGTAGAACAGATTGAAAAATACCTTGTGAGAAGATGGGCAGCTGACAGCACTAACCTCAATTCTTTATGCAGATCAGACAATCTATTGCTGAGAAGTTCCTGTAAATATCTTTTCACACTATTTCCAATTGTTCACCATGTTCTTGAGAATGCCTGAACCGGGGATTAAAAAATATTAATGTACTGATATGCAGTAAAGAATTAATGTATTAGCAATTAATTTACAAACCAACTAATGATCAAAATGCATAGTAAAGTATCATTCAGGTGTGCAAAGAGTGGAAGTACAGCAGCATAGCTCCAGTGCAGTGGTGTAAATGAAAATTACCTCAGTACATGGGCCACCATCTTACCTCAGGTGGCTGCACCATAAAATGGGAATTTGAAAAATTCTGTTGCCTTGTTCCTGTAATGATACAGCTTGTTGTCACTAATTTCTCAATAATAATGTATTAATTTGGAGCTGCTAGGCAGATGCAGTGATCCCTGTGCTGCTATCCAAGTGCAGGTGTCTTATTTACCAGGATTATTTAACAGGCCTGTGTTGGCTGCAAGGTGTGTGGAACAAAGGCTAAAAGTCACATTTGGCTTTTAACAAACATGTTTGTTGCTGTTGTGTTTCTTACACCAGGTACAGCTACTGTGACATCAGTGGAAGTTGTTAATTTAACCACAAATATCAGATCTTCATCTTTTCTGTCTCCTTTATTACTCTTGTCTTTAGGTTAACAAATTCTCTACTAGCAAGCCAGGGAACTCACTAGTTTGGAGTTTTTCTGAAGTGTTCACAATCACATTTATTTTTCACTGTTTGTTTTATCAGTAAAACACACTCACGTGTGCCTTTGTTGTGACACAAAATATTGCTGTCACCCCACTCACACAAGGTGAATATGACTGGTAATCAGAAAAAATGTAACACTGAGATTAAATGAGAATAAAAATACAAGGAAAGAAACTCCACCTCTCTGAGAATTTTCCTAACTTCAGGACAAGATGTCACCATTTTCTACAGCAATGTGGCACCTATAAAGTCTAAAATATTTATTTCTGGCATGCAGAAATTTCTGCTGGAAATCAGTTTTATGGTGATAGTATATAGTTTGTGACTAGATCATTTTTCTTGCTTTGATTACAAGATTTTTTGACTCAAGGTGCCACTTGAGGTGCGAACCTAAAAGCTGTGTAAATGTAAGGTTTTTGAATTTAGCACATAATTGTGGAGTACAAACATATATTATGAAATATTTCTGGTGAATTAAATGCATTTTAAAAATACACCTAAGAAAACCCAAACAAAAACAAGCCTACAACAGAATTTCTGTTGATTAAGAGGTATTTTATTCCAAAATTCTAAATATCAGAATCAAATCAATAATTACATTTTTCAGTTTACCCAATCATAGTATTTTGAAATTGTATATATATACATAGAAAAATACAACCTAATAAAAACACTCAAATTTGCATTAGGATGAAAAGAATGAGTTAAAAAGCAAACCATAGCTTTAATAGCTATACATTTCATATCAGTATAAAATTACTGTGCCACAACACCCACTCCTTTGCACAATTTATAATTTAATACAAAATAAGGTGACTTCAAATGTATATTTCTCTCCTTAAATGTACCGAAGACCTTTGAAACAAGTTCATAGTAACTGAAAATATTCCCATTTATCCTGCAAGTATTTACTGCATGACAAAGAAACATAAAATGCAGCACTCTCATTAGTATGTTAATTTTCTGCTTGTGCAAATAATGCTCTACTGATTTAATGCACAAGCAAACACAAAAAAAAGGCAAAAAAATCCATTATGAAGAAAGAAAATGTTACATTTTCAGCATATTTGTATCATAGCAAATACAGGTTTCCTTCATGGACTAGAAAAGCAAAACCTGTACGAGGATTTTTTTAAGATGCAAAATGCTACATGAAATCTTCCATTACTTTGCAAAAGCCAAGGGTCAGGTTATTCACCTTTAATGCAGCATATCTGGAGAAAGCCATTGCATGAAAGGTTAGATTTCCTGTGCTGTGTTAAAATTCTACACATTGGGAAAAAACAGACCTAAATACCACAACCACATGAAAAAGCAGTAGTACTACAGACTCAACCCCGTTATTCTGTAGTCTTTAGTCAAATTTTCCACCGTGGCCTTAAAGAAGGTGGTCCCAGTTCTGAAGCACTCACGGGTTAGTAGTGGACACACTTTAGAATATACACCAAGCTTCACCCAATGTGGGTGATCAAAGGCTTCCAACAGCATCATTAATTAATTAATTAATCCATCACCTCCAGTGAGCACGCTGCCTCTGCAAGGTCCTCACAAAAAAAAAAAAAAAAGGAAACACCACAAAGAAGGAAATACCACGGCCCTTCTTAGGCCAGCAAAAGTGGGCAGAGGCCTGGCAGTGAGCCAGGCCGGACCATGGCATATTGCACCTGGGGGCTGGAGACTGAAAACGCAGTACCACGGAGTCCAGATGCCACAGAGCTCAGCAATAACCACGACCCCATCCAAGGAGTCCAGATCCCACAGGAGTCACAGAACTCAGCAATAACCATGATCCCAGCTGTGGCATCTGCCTGTGACAGGGGCCACTGCCAACAGAGCTCTGCACGCCTCAGGAACAAAACCAAAATCATCTCCTCTGGGCCCTGCCATCACCCTTTTTATTTTTCAGAGTCCTGTTTTTCTGTAATAATTTTTTATTTTTTTCCCAAATCATTATCAGCCAGCAGCACTGGACACAAAGAATCACGTTCAAAGGGTCACGTTAGGCTGGACCAAAGACAAAACCTGTTTTTTTCTCTTTGGTCCAGACTAACCAAAAACCAGTGTAATGCTGCTCTGAGACTGTCCGGGAGAGTGGAGGATAAAATACTCCAGGATTCTGTCAGGGTAACCAACAACAAACCCAAATGCTGCAAAAATCTAAGTGCAGCATGATTCCTTCAAATCACCAAAGGCATGCTGATCATAGCTGAAATATTTTCAATATACCATTTAAGACTATTTAAGCATGGACTCAAGTTTAGAAACAACTAAATATTTGATACCTTTGCTTGGAATAAATGTTTTATAAAGAAAGAGCGCACGTAGGAAACTTTAGAAAGTTGCCACAAGCATTATGTGAATTGGAGATCAATGTGTAGATCAAGATTTAAAACAGAAAAAACCCTGATAACTTGGCAAACTTACTCAAAGATTTCAAATTATGTTGATAAATATAGCCATATTTGACTTTACAGTCATGCTTAAACAAAAGCTATTTCCACAATTTCATAGTTTCTTGAAAGAAATGTAAACCTATAAATTAGGTTCCTTGCTTTACATTTTCTAAATATTGTCAACTATAGTAATAGATAATATGCATTCTGTAATATAAATCACTTTTCAGTATTGATCATGAGATGCTGCATTAATTGCAAACTGGAGTATTTAGATAATTCATATTTCATTATAAAAGATATAGCTCTTTTAAAATGTTCTTATTGTCTAAATAATTACATAGCTGTTGATTTTATATTTATAAAAAATCTGCTCCTGAAACATAGCTCTCAAAAGAAGGTTAATTCTCTGTTACTGTACTTGTATTTTTTAAATGCTTCCAGTATGCACCATGTGCATACAAATTTTGACTCAAAGGCATTAATTTCATTCTAAAATACCTTTTCTAAAGTTTCTTAAAAATCTTTAACATCCTTCTACAGTACTTGCTGTAAGAATACATCAATGCCTCTAAACCAGTATAAAATTTATATTGACACAAGTACATACATAATCTGGACTCTTATTGCTGAATCTAGAACACACTATCAAAAGTTTCCTGCACCCCCATTCAGGAAAATTTCCAGTTTGGAATCTCCCTGAAACACAAATGCTACTTTAAGTTGAATTTGAGGTGTTACATCTATGCTAAGTAACCTGTATACTCCATTTACATATGCTAATGTGGTCTTTTGAACCTAACTGGAAATTAATGGACATGAAAGAAGCAACTATTTGTTTTCATCCTTCAGCAGAAGGCAAGAAATAAAAAAATCACTTAAATAAGTCTTACTTTATGTAACTTCAAAAATGGAAGATACTTTCTACAGCTACAGCAGTTGTACCAATAAAATGTACCTTCTTATCCTGAAAATCAGCATAAAGAGAGTTTCCAGTAAAATTAGGATGCAGTTAGCACTGACATTAGCAATGCTATGGTATCCCATCCATGTGAGCAGGAGGGATCTTGACCATGATTTTTATTTAAATACTCTTTTTCACCTCCTAACAAAGCCTACACATGCAAGTAGTCTAATAAATTTCAAGTCACCATGGAGTGTACATGTAATGAAAGCACACACGGAGGAATTAGAGCTATAATCTGTCTGGCAGGCTCTTAAACCTCTTACCCTACTGAGATTAAGACTGAGTAAAACCAAGCTCCTTGCACACAGATAATCAGCTGACAAAGCATGCGAACCACAAGCCCATGGAAGAAACTGAAAATAATGCTGCTCTACCAAAGTCACATTTTGAGGCCAGGATCAAAGCCTGACTCCTGGCTCTCTACTACATTACTAGTAACAATACTAAAAATACAGACAAAAATAAGATATTAGCCACACTGAAGACCTTGAAAGTTCAGTGAAAGCAGAATCATGCCCTACACCCTTTCATGTGAACTAATTTTATCTAAACAAACTGTCTAAACCCAACCCATGTACATGGATAAATATGGAAGCCTATATCTGGTGAACATACTGGCCCCCCCAGACTCAGTGCTCTCAGATGCCATCATGGATCAGCAAGTAAAAATGGATTTAACAAAAGCCATTGGTGGATTTTCAACCCCTGAAAGGAAGCAGAAACCAGAGTTGAAACAAACTGCTCATTTCAGAAAGTTCTGGCTTTAGTGAGCACTGCTGTATTTATGGGGGAGATGCAGCTATGAACAAAAACCTCAAGGTACAAAACCAAACCAGAGTTTTTGCCCTTTCAAGAGCTTGTCTACATAGAAATCTCACTGGTGTAAGAACAGTAGAAGTTTTCCTTTGTGTGCCTGGCTGCACACAGGGAGTGTCATGTAATTTATAATTTATAGTGTAATTTATTCTCTTTTTGGGAAAGAGAATAAACACACCTCATAGAAGGCACCTTAGTAATGGTTCAGGTATGTCCATTGTACGATCTGTGCAACCTGTGGCTGCGAGCTGAACAACCTCCTGCTCTGCAGTTCCTTGTCTGCTGAAATGCAGACACAATGCTCTTGTCTCAGTCAGTGTAAGAAGTTCCCTTTCACTACACCATTGGTGAGGGAAATAAGCTGAGAGTGATGCAAACCCATGGCTTTAAACCACTGACCTTTTGGTATGTTCAAAAACCAGCAATGGATCCAAATACTTAGTGTCTTTTCTGGCAATGAAATGCATTGAACATAATGAAATGTCTTGTGCAATGAAATGTCTTGTGCAATGAAACATGCAGGGACTGAAACAATGAATGAATCCAAGGAAACAAGCCCATGGAACAATGAATGAGTGAAATGAAACAAGCCAAATCAGCCTTAAGGTTTTTGAACCCTTGTGCACTGCCAGCTCTCCCCTGCTTCACTGGACTCACTGTTCTCTGGGGGCAGGAGGTGAGGGAGGTGTGAGAGTGGCTGAAGTGCAGGTGTAATCCAGATCCATGGATGTGGCTGGCAGAGAGCCTGGTGTGAACAGCCCCTGTGCCACTCCATCCTGCACCTGGGCATGGGCAACCAGGAAAAGTGAGGATTGACATCTTCCCTGCAGTGCACCAGGTAACCTGTGCCACACAGTGCCCTGCCAGAAACCAAAACACAATCCAAGTAATTTACAGCCTTCAAACCCTGCACAGGTTTGACTTGCGGGCACCAAGGGTTTTCTCAGACATGTCTGTTGGCAGCCACAGCCCAGCATCTTGTCCCTGGCAGGGCATGAATGCATCCATGGTTCCAAGAACTCTGTGGAACACCTGGATCCTGCACTGTGGAAATACACAGCAGAGTCTTGGGATCTTGCCCTGAATATTTTCCTCATGTCCCACAGAAAGTACATCAGCCCCAGATTTCTGTCCCTCACTTGGTGCTTGCAGGCTCAATCCCTACAGTAAGAGCCCCAAAACCTGGAGAACAGTGTTTGTAAGGTCTAGAGAGAAACCGCAAGACAGATGACTGGTGTGCAGAACTGAGATACCTATCAGCTGTGAATGATTCCACTGAATATTTCCTATCTCTTGAGCAGGAGAAAAAAGTCATCATCAGAGCTAATGGGTAAAGAACAATCTTCAGTACTGTAAAACAAGCTACATTCATCTTTGTTTTTTTTGTGCAACTGACTTTCAAGAGCTAGGCAATGAAATGTAGTGTACTCCAACCAAAACCAACCATGGAATCCAGCCAGCACCTCTGGAGGCTGCTGGCTCCAAGGGCAACTGCAGAATCTGGGTAGCAATTCATGGAGAGTCAGTGCATGGACCAGAAAAGATGATGTGTCCTGTGTCCCAGCAAGCAGAATCCCAGCACTGCTGTCACTGGAGTTTGTCCCTGGGGTCAGTGCAGGTGTGTTAGTGGCAGGCAGGAACAGCATTAATGCAGGAGAGGGGTTTAAGTGTTTTGCCCTTGCTTTGCACATCAGAGACCAGCAGCTCTGCAGTGCTGAGTGTTTGCTCATGAAGGGGGAAGCCAATATTTGTAACCAGGATGTAGGCAAGTGTACACTTCAGAATGTCTTACAGATAAAACTCTGCTTAAGCTTCTGATGTTCCCTCCCCGTTCTCATGTGGTTGCAGCTGCTCTCTTTCTTGCTCTTCCTGAGGTGGCCTCACACGTTTGAAAAAACCCATCTGTGATTCAGAGAACAAAGAAGAAATTGCATTGTGACTTGCAGAACAAACACATATCCTTTCCCTTTCCTTCATCATCAGGTCTTAACTGATTAAGCTGTCTTTTCACTCTCTTCCCCCATTTTTGACCTCCAAAGACAGTAAATATTTTTAATATATTAAAAAACTAAAACTGAGTTCAGCACCATCACAGACACGCTCTTCTATTCAGCTTCTTCCTGACAAAGCTGAAAAGTTTTTACAGTTATTCCAAAAGCTTAGCAGATTCAGATGATATGGGGAGCAAGGCATTTCTGCAAAGTGCTGTTACTCTATGAATACATCACTAGCAGGGAAAAGCAAATGACACAATACCCCCCAGACACAGGACTTACCCTGTACATGACAAACACTAGAACAGCCAGGAGCAGTAACCCTGCTAGCACAGCCAGAATGATAACCCACACTGGCACAGGCATGGGCTGGGGCTGAATGCCCCATGTGATATTTGTAGCAACCTGACAGAAAAACACAATAAATCACATTTTGCATCACAGTGACATGCTGAGTTCATCCATGCATTTTCAATCTTGTATACCTTTATCCTATCATAATTATGATCTTAATCCAGTATAAATTACTTTTTCTCTCCAGAATGAATGGAAAGCCATAGGTTCTTGGTGACATAAAGACTTCACTGACCCAAATTTAATAGGATTTTAAAGTTAAATTATAGTAGGGGGTTGGGGATTGTTTTGCCTGGGTTTGCTTTTTTGCAATCAGTGGTAACATGGCAACATGTCTTCTGTAATTCTTGATGATTTTCAGTAAAACTATAGGAATCTGGAAATATTTTGGAATTAAAGAAATATATTTAAGGGCTTTTCCTTTTTTTTTTTTTTTTCTTAAAAGGCAGTATACTTTGAAACAAAAAATCAAGTCCATAAGGCTTGAAAGAAGAAAACCTCAGCTAATAACAGGCATTAGAAACCATATCCAAAAATGAGTTAATCACAATCATTTTCTACCTTTTCCTTAAGATCTCTTAATGCTATAATGCTAAAAAACTTTCAATTTGCCAGCCCAAATATATCTTCCTTTCTGTTTGCACCTGTCTCCTTTCCCTTTGAAACCCCCTGAGGCACAGAAGGTCTTTTTGTTCCACCCTCATATATAAAGTTCATATACAGTGCCTCATATAACATGAATGAAAAGCTCATTATTCAACCTGTAAGTGCTACTAAAATTTGCAACAAATTTCAAGTAAAATATTTCTCTAACAACAATGGCATTAACAGGAACATGAGAACTGTTCCCCATAATTTTTTTCATTTTCAATTGTCTTTCAAGCCACAAATATTGTCAGCTCCAGTCTGTCTTACCCTCAGCTGTATGTGCACAACTGAAATAAATACATGAAACAAATAGCTGATAAAATTAAAATTATATCAAGTCATAACAGTGTTACTCAACAATAACTCTCTTTGCACTAATTTTGAAGTGATTGTATATGGATGCAAATGACTTACAACTGTAGAATTGTGAATATCTTCAAAGGAAAGGTTCTTATAAGGGAACTCTATAACACTGAAGGAAGCAGATGATTTCAGAGAGTAGGAATGATTCTGATTTTCTTTCTGTGTAAGAAAAACAAAATTAGCACTGCATGTGGGTACAAAAATCACTATAAAGGTTTCAGAAACAGCGACAGAATATTCCCAGTCACTCACATTCATGAAAGTTTGGGTCCAAAGGCGTGATTTTAAATACAATATTGCACTCTTTCCCCTCTCCAGGTGGCCAACTTGGCAGACAATCTTTAAACAGTCAGCAGTTCCACAGCCCTGTGTATAAAAATAGGAAGGGTGTTCTAAGTATGAAAATATTTGAAAGGTGCTTAATGGCACTACTTTACCCATATATATATACATTGGGAAAGCATCACAAAGTATTAAGATAAATTAAATAACCTCCAGTATTGGATAATTATTTATAGCTTGCAGTTACAAAGGCAGCGATATGGTAATATGTTAATTTTCCATTAGAGATTTTTCTCCCATCATGTTTAGGGAGGAAAAATCTTCCTTGCATGTGTTTTTGAGGACTCCTGGCAGGCCAGGAGCGCTGGCAGCAGCCCAGAGCTGGGAGCTCACTCACTCACCAGGGTGTGCACGTCCCCCTCCGCGGCGGCCGCGTCCCTCCGGCTGACGCGGTGCCCGCGCTGCTCCTCCCTGCCAAGGGTCTCGTTCCTCTCGTCTTCCTTGGGAGCAGAAACCTACACGCACCAAGGGAGCACAAACAGCGGCTCAGCACGTTGCAGGCTTCAAGCTGAAGGCCAAGAAAATACCTAACTGCAAGTTTCTTTCTATGCTTGCTATTCTTCAGATTCCGTCTGAAAATAAATCATCGCAACTCATAAAGCAGAAGCACAGGAAATTCGTATTTATATATTCGCTGAAGTTTCTCTTTGGTTATCAAAGTTACACAAGCATTCTTTGTTGTTCTATACACTGAATATCTTCCCTCAGCCCCTTTTTTTTTGCTCTTGAACTAACACACTGACATTTTCCTGAACTAACACACTGACTTCTTCTTGAACTAACACTCTGACTTTTTTAGAACAAGAATTGCTTGTTCTAAACTATCCTAGAAATCAATTACACTCAATTAAACTTGCTGGGTTCTATCTGGTGTTTCTTTTCCTAGTCCAGAAAAAAAGGAGTTTCTTCTGTTCTGTAAATCCCGTGTTTTGCTGGCAATGATAGCTGAACCCTGTTGTCCTTTCTGACCTTTGGATGAATAGATAAATTCATCCAAATTGGATGAATCTATTATTATCTATTATCTCTTTATCCAGTTGGATGAATTCATTCAAATTGGATGAATTTGTCCAATTGGATAAATAGATAACTTAATATTAAAAAAATACCATTTTCTTCCAAGAAACAAAACCCAGAAAATTTACATAAAGAGTCCAGAAGCATCTGGTTTGTTTTAGGTTTTAGTTCATGACCACTTTCATTATAATTCTATTGCTTTGGACTTAAAACTCATATAGAACAGCCTTGAATTAAAAAAAAAAACCAACAAAAAACAGGAAGAAAACCCCATAATACAAAGAAACAAGACAAATTGATCTTTAAGTTGATAATTTTGAGCTGCTGTTCACATTTTATTTCACCTGCTGCATACATTGACAGGTAGTGTGGAAAAGTGTAGACTTATTCATCAGCCATAGATAAAAAACTATCTCAGTTTGTCATATTCTCAGGGATTTGGCTATTTTGAGAACTCACAAAACAACCAAGCAAACTTCATTCCACTCAAAGGGAAAGTCCTGCTTACCTTAATTTTCAGTGGGTTGATTTCCATGTCAGAAGTGCAGTTCATGGGACCATCAATTTCATACTGCACAATGTACAAGAGCGTGTTGTTTTTGTATTTGTAAGGCCACTGCAGAGTCATCATCACCTTGCTGAATGCACTTGGACCATTGTTTCTCAGCTGATTATGAAAATAAAATTTACAGATGTAAATAAATAAAGCTACTCTGTCTGTTAATGCGCATATAATTGTTACTTTATATTTGAGCCACAAATGTGATACTGCCACTATCCCTACCCCCCAGCCACTTATGGCAACAGCATCAAAATTTCATCTAAAAGTAGTAAAACTTTTAACTATTATTATTCACACAGTTCTCTTGGTAAGTTTTGCTTAATTAAACAATCTAGATTAAATCTGTGATAATTCTTAAAAGGATATTTTAAATACTTAAATTTCTTCACAGCTAAAGACTTCGGAGTAGTGATTCAGAACAGATAGAGTGCAATAATTTACAGCCATGAGCCATTTCCTGAGCTCATATTACTTCAAATGTTTTATCTAGATGTCAAAAGGCAATAAAATAAAATATGTGTAGTTATGTAGGTAATCAAGCCCAGTTACACTAATTGCAGGCATTCCAACCCTTCTTGGATATACCAGTTACTAAAAAAAAAATATTTTATTTTTATTAAAAAAACAAAAGAAAAAAAGAAAAAAAATCATAATCTACTCCAGAGAAAAGCTACACCAAAAGATTTCTTTTCATTTATCACAGAACCATGTCACAGAAATCAGCAGTAATTCCACACCTCGTAGATGTGCTGAACCAGAGGCCCAATGTCATCTTCTGTTTCAGGGTTCTCCTTGGGCTGCCAGTTTGCAATGGGAAGGAATATGTGGTCAGGGGACGAGACACTAAAGAGCAGAGCAAAGGAGGTGTTGTTAGCAAGCATGAAAAAATAAATGGGATTCTCTAGGACATCTAAAGGAAAAAATGAACATGCTTAAAATGCAATCTCCACTCCTTCATCCTCTATATAAAACCTGAAAGAACAGAAGTGGTTGAATATTAAATGTTCAGTTCTGTTCTTTAAATTAAAAAAAACATAAAGGACACACACCTCATCCAAACAAAACCAGTGTGAAATATTGTGATAATGAGAAATATTGATGATGTAGAGCCTCAGCAGTACAATCCTAACAATAATTCAGCCCTGAAAGCAGTGAAGATACCAATCATGCTTTTCCAGTGTGCCATCCCTCACCTCTCAGATACTGAGCAAATTGGTCACAATAATGAACGCCGTGGAAAATTTTAAAAATTATGACTCAGGAATCCAAGCTAACTGGTTAAGGAAGAGGATTTTTAGGTGGGAAGTAAAGGTGATGAAGTAACCAAGTCATTACAATATTAATACTATGCTTAAGCCTGAAGGTGAGGATATTACAAACTTAAATTCCATAGAATCTTCAACTTTGATTTCAGGGTTTTCTGAAACCCCAGTCAGTTTGTGGAGGAGAAAAGTGACCTGCAGAAATGTAAAGCTGCAAACAAGAGGGGTGATTTTTTCTTCTTCTAAAAAATATCTCCAGTAATGGAGGCACAATACTCCTTTCTGGAATAAACTATGTAATGATTTAGAATTATTTAAGATCCAAAAGTCCAAAGGCTGGCTAGATATTGTCTTTATGATTAAAAATTCACTAAAACTTCTTGGAAAACTTATGCAGACCTGAAAGGAAGTTCAGTGAATACAGAGAAGCAGATGTGCAAGAGCTCCTTAAAAGTGTTTATTAAAATATACTTAAAAGTGTGTATTAAAATACACTTACCCTCTAATTTCAACAGCTGCTGAAATAGCAAGGTCAGCCTGATAATATGCTACTGGGCTCAGGTTGTCATACAGGTTGGAACTGCAGGGGAAAAAAAAGGTAAATTCTTAAATGATATAAGCAAAGCATTTAATTAAAAAACCCTCTACACTTCAAAGTAATGGTATGAGCCCCTACAGGAAAGCACAGTTGCTAAAAACTAACGACCAGATTCCAGCAAGTTCTCACCTAAATGCATGGAGCCCCAGCAGGGAGAGGATGGTGAAGGACACAGAGTTAATGCTGACTCTGTCCTACAGCTCTCATGTAAAAAAATACAGGGAACACTCCCCCCTCAAAATGGTGCTGGGAGCAGAATCTTGATCTCCTCCAATTATTCTGTCCCCTTAAACAAACATTTTCCTTTGCAAAGAATCCTGAATCTTCTGATCTTTCTTCAGTGCTGCTGTAATCAGCAAACACCTGCAGCAGTGTTTTCCTCCTGATCTGTAAATACCTCATTCTTTTTTTTAGAGACTGGACCTGCTCTGCCAGGAACTGAGCCAGCACTGCAGATCCAGCTTGGTCAGTTTAAGGCAAGCAGTGTGATCCCTAAAAGCTGTCCCAGATAATCCCTGCTGATGCCTGTCACTGGGAACTGTGATTACTCTGTCCCATGGCACCTCTGCTCACCCTTCCTGCATCCAGGAGTCACTGAGGGAATTTCCTCCCACAAAAGGCCTGAAACACTACAGGAACCTCCTTTCTCTTCCATCAGGAGACCAGCATGGCTTGAGCAGCCTCCCTGACTGTTTCTGACCCTGCTGGCAGCCTAAGGAAGGGGACAGACACCCCAGAGCAGATTTCTTCGCAAAGAACACCTCCCCAGCTGATGGAGAAGGGAAAACTCAACAGACAGCAATGGGAGATCAAAGAGATATTTCATGTGCCAAGACCATTGGTTGGTGTGGCTAAACACTCCATCATTAAAATAGAATGGCAGCTTCAATCTTTCCCAACTCCCATGGATGACAGATGCATAGGTGGATGAGATTAATTTATTCACTACATTAAAAAAATAAAGCACTTAAATGGGAAAAGAAGGTAATTTTGGTCCACCATGGAGAAGAACAAAACAGGTGTATTCATACTGTCCATTAAAAACAACATAAAACTGCTTTGGCTAAAGATAGTCCTAATGATCACATCTCCAACCTTCAATATCATCTGCAGAAGTTACCAATTCAGATTTATATATCAGATTTATATGACAGTGCTAATCTGATAATTAACAGGAAAACTACTGTTTTGTTCCATTTAATTTTCAGGAATTTAATTAATTAATTTAATTCTGTTCCATTAATTTTCTTTTAGGCTGGCTGCTGTGATGGTTCATTGCATGTTACTTCTGCTCTGACTATCCCATATACTGCCTGCCCTGAAAGTCTCTCCTCCTCTAAATACATAAAATTCAGAAGGAATTCAGAGTTCAAGCACCACTTTTAAAAGAGGGCTGCAAACCCAAAGTCATTCAGTGGCACCACAAGTGTCAGCAGAGCACAATGATACACACGTACAAATATTCCTGATTTTTCCTGTATTTTAGGAAACCTAACTCAGTGTGGTTATTTTTCAAGCCATTACAAGGCAAAGACAAGAGAGCTAGGCCAGTGTGATAGTGGTTTGCAGTCTGTTTGCTGTGTGTGTCCTCTCCCAGGGGAGGTTCATCCTCAGGGATTTCCATACCTCCGGATCTGCAAGTCGAACTTGACAGAGGTGTCCATCTCAGACTGCTGGTGCACGCTGAAATGCAAGCCAGCCAGGAGCTGGGGGGAAAAAACCACTGTGGTTCAGTTGGAAGCACAATAAAACACACCTTAAAAGCTTCTCAGTGCTATTAGACTACAGTGAAATGGCTTGAGACTCCTGGTGATGAGAGAACACACACACGGAACTGGCAAATTCCAGTTGTGCAGTTCATCCTGGTTGGAAATGTACTGCTCTCTCTTTAGATTACAGCCATAAAATACAAAATAAGGATTGCATCTTGCTCACCACCCTTAATTCAGCCATTTCTACACAAAATTGATCCTCCCCATGTGCTGCAAAAAATATTCTAATCTAAAGAGTAGGAACACATTAATGATTCAAAGTTAATTCCCAAGGTTTAGTCTAAGTCAATTCATATTTGCTTTAATATCTGTGCAGTTCAGCTTGATGCACTTCAAAAGATTTTGGAAAGAGTATTTACACATCTGTACAAGATGGCTCTTGAAAGAAAAGCATCATGAAATTGTTATAATTGTGACTGATTTTCACTTCATTTCCTCAGGAAATAAGACTTACTATGTAATATCACCTTTAAATGTCTCACTAATAATTTTTTTAATTCTTCCAATTTCAGCTACATTTGGTGGAATTGTACAGGTTTCAACTAGGCAAAACTCTGTCCTTCCTCATGAAAGTAGGCAGAAAGGAGATGAACTATGAGAAAAATTGTTGTGAGCTAGCTCGTGATTATATCCTAAAAGTACATGTCGGATAAATATAAAAAATTCATGAGAGACCAAAGTCCATTAATTCCACTATTTAATGAATGACTCCTTTTGAGTTACATCATAAAACATAAAGCACTCCTTACAGCCTTTAATTTAGCTGAAAAGTTAAAACCAACTACTGCTGTACGAACCAAATGTGGGCAGCTAATGCCAGGTGTAATCTTAAATTCCTGGGAGAAAATTTCCTACCCAAACACTGCTGTGATTAAGGAAAATGCCCCCTGGGTGAGCTACCAGGCACCTGTTGGACCAGACCTTACCTTAGTTCCTGCTTTCATGGGGTTGCCCAGGTCACAAACCACCATGCGAGTCTGATTCTCTGTTTTAAAAGCACATGACAGTCTGGCCAAAGCCTGCAATAAACCAGAAAGAAACACTAAGGAATGCCATTCTTTACATCTGAGCACCTGGATGAAAGGCTGGAGAGAAGTCCTAGATACGCTGTATTAATTTTAATATCATTTCTCAGCCAAGTAATAAAATGACATAAAATCTGAATGTGGAAGTCTCCAAGGAGAAAAAATGTTTCTGATACAAGACAGACCTGTTCTCAAGGTTATAAAAGAGAAGGGCTTTGAAAAAATGGATCATTTCTCAGTGCTTTGAAATAACAGGAGCCACTAGAGATTTCCAGAGCAGCAGGTGAAGCATGACTCCTGAGAAGCAGCTGGGGTCTCACCTCGTTGTTGCGGACGACGCCGATGAAATCCGCCTGGGGAGGAACCAGCACAAAGAGCTCGGCCTCATAGGCTCCCTCCCCCTGGTTCTGGGCACTGACAATCAGGGTCAGGGGGTTGTCATCACCAATGTAGATCTGCTTCTGGTCACTGCAAGGAAACGGTGTGAAAATCAGCTCTGCATTGGGGTTTCAGATTGCAGGGAGGTGGCTGAATTTAGAGAAATGAGAAACATGCTGAAATTTCAGAAAGGTATCAGAGAACTCTGGAGGCAGTGCCTTTGCTTCAGGAGTGTCAAGAGAGCTCAAAAATATTTTTAAAAAACCCTCTGTCTATAATCAAATAGATTAAGTATTACATGGATCAAGTAAGTACAAATGAAGCAAGTATTATATGTTCTTTTATAAGAATCGTGCCTATAAAACCACAAAACAAAAAACCACAAACACTTTTTTCTCACTTGGAACAATCCATTATGAGCAGCTAAATCCCCGTGCACATTTTGAATTACAGGCCCACTTTGCAGAGGTACAAGCACATATTTATAACAAAACTCAAGGGAAGGCTCAGCTACACAGAAGAGAGCCAAGACCTCTGCAATACCTTTGGTTCAGACACAAAGAGACCATCTTGGCAAACAAAGTGTTTTCATTTCACCAGCTACAAGCATACATCAGGGTATCTGCACTGATGTCAAGTGTTACTGAGGTGTTTGCATGAACTAGTTCTTGTGAAGTGTCCTATCTACATACAATGTCCATATGCTATAATGCGTTAAAAAACAGATTATGAAATAATCCAGCAAGAGAGGGTTTAGGCCACACAAAGTAAAAAAAAAAAACTCAGACTCATGAATGAATTACCACTGACAAATTGTTTCTTTTTTTCAGGTTTGATAAAAGATACTGCCAATACCAACAATTTTTTTTTCATACATGTGACAAGAGAGCCCTACTCCTTCCCTTGCTGGATAAATCACTTCTTCATGTGTCTATCTAACATTAAACAACTCAACAGAGATACAATGGCAGCTAGCAGTGGTTTATTCTCACTGCACGTGTCCAGCTTAGCAAATAAATAAATAAATATGGCCTACTTATAGTGGAGGCTGGGGTGAGAATGGGGGTGGTGCATTACATGCTAAAGACATTAGGTTCTAAAGCAGAAAATGGGTTTTCTTTAAGGCATATAAGCCTGAGTTTAGATTGCAGGCAATGAGGAGTCCTGCTTATTTTAATAGATCCATTAAATAAAAGTAGTACCAGCTATTGAGTTTTAGACTTCAGGTAGGGAAATTGCTTTTCCTTGTATTTTTGTCATGTATTTACCTTTCTACTGACACCTCCAGCTTTGGTTTGCAGATGTTATCATCCCCACAATCCAGCAGGATATGGGCCTATGCAAAAATCAAACACACACTGCTGTAATAATTCCTTCATTTGTTCTGACATACATCTTCAATAGTACTGTTTCACCAGCATATTAAAAGAAATTCCACATAGCTGGTTATGAAATGTTTTCATGCCATCAGTCTCAGAAGAAAACAAATGAGTTTTTATATGTGGAGGTCACTGTGCCTCATCCTGCCCTACTGCAATTCTAGGACTTCATCTTAACCATCTTTCCATACTTTGAATAATCCCTTCATATTAAGGGATTAATGCTCTTTACAAACAATTGTAAAAATTTGTAAAAAAGGGCAGAAATAGAAAAACTATTTATATTAGCTTAATAGAACTACAGGGGAAAACATAATGTACATAGAGCAGCATGGCATGAGAAGGGATGAAAGCCTTGACTATTAACTCTTGCAGGACTAGTCTGATTTTCTCCCTAAGATGAAGCAATGCTCTGAGTTCCCTGATCCCAGGCAGTGTGAGCAGGGTACCTGTCTGCTCATGTTGGCAGGAGTGAACTGGTTGAGGATAGGGTGCAGTCCTGTGGCATCTGCAGCTGTTCTGTAATCCAGACGATATTCCATGAAAATGGTGATGGGAGTCAGCTTGTCTCTGAACTCAGATTCATCCTGGGGAAAGCAAAGGTTTCAATCACAACTCAAATGTAGTAAAAATGGAGGGGCCAAAACATTAAAACTTTTGAGCTCTTTTCAAAGCAGGAAACTCTTGTCAGAAAACCTGCACAATTTCAGCAGTAACATGCCTGTTTAAAACATGGAAAACTGGAGCATACAGAAATATTAAGTCATGGAAACCCAGTAGAGCCTAAAGGCTACACAGCTCTGCTCTTTGTTGTCAGACCAACATCAGTCTGCTTCTAAGATCCCTCAGAGATAATCATCTTTGGATTTACAATTTTTCCTTCCTGAAATTATTACTTGGCACTTGGAAGTTGCTGACTTTGATGCTGTTCATTGGAAATCTTTCTGCTTATCAAACGTTGATCCTGCCTTTCAGAGAACTTACAAACCTACATCTCTTAGCTTTACATCTGCCACAGATTTGCTCAGTGTAAACTCTGCTTCCTCTCTGAGAGCAATGAAAACCACTGACTCTAGCAGAGCTCACTTCAGGATCTTGTTGCAGAAAATACCTTCTATGGGAAGAAACTTATTGATTACCTATAGTTTTAAACTGGTTTTGCATCCCATTTATGATCATTTCACATAGGTCATTACTTTCTTTATGAAAATATCAGGTGGAAATGTGCTAAATCTTTACTAACCCAGAGATCTGAGATGTCTAATTACATATATAACCCACTCACAAAAGTCAGGTCAAAGAACGTATTACCTACTCTCCATGAATCCCTAAAGATTGACAGCATTTGTATTATTTTTTTTTTTTAGTGGGAAGCAAGTATTGTTTATGTTTGATTTATAAGTGCCTAGAGATAAATCTGAGCTGCATAGAACTTACATAGCTACACACAATGTTTCTTCTACTGATTAAATTTTTTTAATTTGTTAGCATCTGTTCACATTTGTGGGGATGAAAACAGAAAGACTGAGAAAAAGCAAACTTAGTACTTCAAATTTCTTCATCTCCTCTGCCGTTTGCTTATTGTGGATTGTCAGTTGCAGGTCCATATTTTTCTTCAATTTTTAACCTCCAAAGCAGAGAAGACAACCTCTGCTTATTGACTGTCATGTTCCTTGGAAATTGTAACTAATTTGGTGCCTGGATGGCTTATCCAAGAAGTCCAGAACAAAGTCCTGAATTGAATTTCCAATGCATTTAGGGACCAGGAACTTAGCCACAAGAAGATGCATCATTCATGCTGTGACAGCAGCAGTAATTCAGGACAAATGTATGCTTTTAGTAATTTCAGGTCCATCCACTGAAAACAAAGTTTTTCTAGCATTTTTTTTCTTGTTGTTTTTTCTTTAAACACCTAACACAATGAACTTATAATACACAAAGCACCAAAAATTATTTGCCTGAAACATGAATGGCTGCTCACCCTCAAGAAGGCATCGAGTTCCTCGCAGTTCATTTTGCCCCCCTTAGTAATGGTCATGTTCTTGGAGTGGCTGGGCTGTTTGCTGTGCAGAAACAGAGCTCTCCTGATGGCTCCTTTCTGCTTCAGCTTGTCCAGCAGCAGCTCCACCTGGAAATCTGGCCAAGACAAAGGGTTTGGGTTAGGGATGTTTCATTCCATTAACCACAGTTATGAATTCCATCAGAAATGGAGCTGAACACTGATTTCAACTACAACACAAACATAGTGCTTGCCTCTCTTAAAACCTCCAGCTCTTTCCACGTAAAATCTGCCATTACATTAGATCTCAAGCACTACTGCTGTCCTAAATTGGATTCTGCTTTTTCCTTAAACACTGGAAATATCTAAGAACACAGATACATTTATAATTTATAATTGCTGTAGAACTGCAAGATCTAGAGTTAAATTTTTTCCCCTAGAAAATTTAAAGCAATGTTGCACATATTTGTATTTTTAAATGCTATTGCTAAGCTAATTACTTGAAATATTTCATATATATAATAAAACTTACAATGCATAACAGATATTCATATGAGCCTCTGTCCAAGATCACACCACCTCTGTACATGTCACAGAAAATAAGGAAAAGATTTTGCAATGAGTAGACACTACCTGCCTGCCACACTAAATAATCTCTTGGACACAACTTAAACACTTGTTTGAAACAATCTTTTCCTGATTGTGATCTGAGAATCTGATGAAAAAAGTCAGTGATATCAATCAGAGAGTCAAGATCTCAAGAGGATGTGACAAGTTCCCTCTGGCTTGTCTCTATCTCTCAGGCTCAGCAATGCACATATTTGAATATTCTTGTCTGAAAATCCCCTCAATGAGAGTTACTGTAAATTCTGTAAAATACAAAGGCCTTTCCAAGACTGGTTAACCACAGAGTTGAACATATGTTTGGAGTCTCAGATATAGTGAAATGACTTCTACATCGCTTCAGCCAAAAGAGCCTGCTGGAGAGTCCCATGGATGTACATGCCACCCCAGTGGCAGCAGTGGCTGCAAAGGGCACCCAGCTGTTTGTCATGAAAATAACAATGACCAGTGTTCACGTTTACAAACAATACAACGAAAAATTCCAATTTTTAAATGAGCAGAACTTACTGAGCGAGTTGGGGAGCTTTCCTTTGCCGTCCGCCTTTAAGCAGAACTTCACTTTGAAGCTGTTTGGGAGGAAAAAAAAATTCACACTCTTTTTCTCTAATTTTCTTCTAAAACTCCTCACTATTTATTTCTGTTCAGATGTATATTCTTTTTGAGACTCTAGCTCATTCCCAAAAGCTATTTTCTACTGATGGAAGAGAACTATAATCTATTAACAAGTAGGCAGAATTGCAGAAACTACAAAGTTCTGGAGTCTTGGCTTATCTAGAGACAATCACCTGTGGACAGGAATGTTTATTTCTGTATTCAGATGGGTCTGATTTATAAACCTATCATACTGACCCTGAAATGAAAGTTAGCAGTAGGAAGGGAAAATGGGTTTGGATAATATCCTGGGAATCAGAAGCAAAATCAGTTTACAGAGCAGATCATTGCCCCAGTGTATGTATATTAGTGGGTAAAACCACTGCAAATGCCATGGGATGTGCTGATGTCTTGGGAAGACCTTACTCTGCTCAGCAATGAATAAAATAAATTAAATAAATAAATTAATTAATTAGTTAATAAAAGGACAGGTTTTGGGACTCAGTCTGGCATCTAAAGACAGTGCTGGTCCTCCAGCTGCTGTCAGAGAGTTCTTATTTTGTACTGTCTGTTCTTTCAGAAAAATCTGTGTTTGTCTTTTTCTTTTTTAATTAGCTGACTAGACTTCCTAAGACCTTTCAAAATTGGAAATTTACAAAATTAGAACCCAAGAAGTCCCTCCCCTCAAAGGAAAACATGAAACTCTGCTTACCAAGAAACCTTTACATCTCCCAGTGAACAGGCTTTGTTTTCTGGGTTTAGAATGGTTGGATTAACTTCCAGGGCAGCATTTACTCTAATAACTGGTCTTGCCCTGCAAAGAAAACATCCTCTTGAAGAGCACTCGAATGCCCCCCCATCAAATTGTGCAATATACACAAACACACAGTATTTAGTGAAACCACAAGAAAAACAAGTAACCATTGACCAGATGAAGCTTTTCTGTGCCCTTTCATTTCCATCAGCCACAACATGGACAACTGTGTAAAGAGGAAGTCCTATCCACTTATAACACAGACCAACATGTTCTCCCAAAATGAGCAAGTTGGGATGAGAATATTGGGATTGCAGTGTAATAGCTTGCAGCTGCTGTGTCAGAATCTGGAAAACTGTTGTGTCAGAATCTAGAAAACTGTCACTCAGAAAGCCTTGAAGACAGCTTATTAATGTTTTTTCCTGACTACATATTATTGAGAAAGATGAATTTCAGGCAGCAGAGAGCTTCACTCATTAATAAAAGCAGTATAGTGATTTTTCACCTCCAGAGGTTTGGACAGTGGAGTGCCAAATTTTCAGACTTCCCTGATCCTGCTTCTTTTTGTAGCTCCAGAACCCCACTGCGCTTTCACTCAGGGTCAAGCACAGAGGGACCCTTACCTGTACAGAACAGCTGTGTCAACACCAAAGGCTCCAACAATCAAGTCTAGAAAGAGAGGAGACACACCACACATTACACCTTGCTTTGTGAAATAGGCTGTCTCTCAAGGGTGAGGCTGCTACTGCGTTATTGCAAAGTGCCATTTGGGGGCAGAGGACCTGGATATCCATTTTTGTCCACATCTGTGGCTCCTTTCAGGGAGTACCCAAAGCTGGGGGGCATGGTGCGAGCAGCCCACTGCCCTTCCAGGACCTGGGATGGGATGGCATTCAAACCACTCGCTCCTCCGTTGTAGATGTACACCAGCCCTCTCTTGTCCTCTCCACCATATGGAGCGGCAACTGCAACGTCTGCAAACCAAAAGAAGAGTCATCAACGTCCCCAGACACAAATTAGAACATGTTTGTGCTTACATCAATCAATAATTTCTGATATTACAGTTTCAGTGTGTGTCAGGATAGGAATGTGCTCTTTGTTGACAGAGTGACAAAACTGTCTTTTGTCCTCTCAAAAAGGAAAAGAAGCTTAGAAGTTTCTCTCTAAGACACCTCATAAGACTTTGAAGACTTCACCTCAAACTTAAAGATAGCTAATTAGACAGAAGCCAAAAAGTCTCTAAGCAATTCACTAGAAAAAGAAGAGAACAAAGAAACTAATTGCTTTTGTGAGGTGTTTTACCAAGAGCAAAAGCTTTCTTGCACCTAACTCTGTTCTTCTCTATTTGTTCTTTGCCTTTTATTAAACTTTTTTTGTTTCTAACACTGCAACAGAAGCTGTCTTGCTAATTTTATGCCTACAAAAGCAGCTGAGCTATCTTGAGTAAGTAATAGACTACCAAAAGCTTATAAGAGGCTCAAAGAGGCAACTATTACTTGTAAGTAGGGAGGAAGTGCAACCAGCCCTTAAAATGCTCATCAACATTTGTTTGTTTACTACTTCTTTCCTTTGTCCTGTTTTTTCTTTTATTATTGGATGCTGGTTTTTTGTATGAAGTATAAATCTTTAACAATGACATGCCACAGCCTTATATGGGGAGAGCAAGGGGAGAAATAGTTCTACAAAAACTTCTCCACTTTGGTGACTTGTTTTGCAGTGAAATCATATGGATTTGGGATGCTTTTGAGATTATTAAAACAAGCAGAATTAGTCACTGTGGGTGCCAAACCACAAAGCTAAGTGTGACTCTCTTCCCATTTCATTTACATGCTCATGTTCCTCCAAAGGGTGGGACATATTAATAATTCTGGAAAATTTAAATCATCCTAAACCAATGGTAAATATTAAAATCCAGACTATCCCATAGCTTGCCAGCATGCTTTATGGAGAATTTACAGTTAGTGCAGTTATTCTATCTCTTAAATTTAAAAGTATGCACTGTTAATGATTAATAAACGGTAGGAAACAAAATGCTAATTAGACTATCTGTGAGGACAGCTTTAAAAGTGCACATGTGATCTAATTTCAACATTTCCACAGACAGTTTAAAGACCCAACATGAAGCACTACTTGGAATAGTTATGTTTCTCCTTCCTCTCTTCTGAAATTTGGGAAAATTTGATGAAAATAATAAGGACTCAAAAGTTTAGTTTTGTATTTTAAACTCCTATGTAAAAACTTAGGAAGACAGTTAAAATTCCTATCTTGCACCATACTGTGATGGAAGGCATTTTAATTAACACTCCCAAATGAGGCAGAGCAATAAAACCCAAAACAAACAGACTAAATAACAGCAAAGCCATTTGAAAGAGGCACCTTTTGCCATGATTCTCTTTCCTACAGTGTATTTCAAATGTAAGTATGGCGGAATCAAACAATGTTTGGGATAATCTCATCAAGTGACTGGAATTTTGGCAATCAGCTCTCTGACGTCTTCTGTAAATAGTTGCAGTGATATTACATCTACACACTGATTCTATGTCCAGTTAGCAACTAAAAAAGTCTCTTTCATTTTCAACTACATTGTGAAATTATCATCAAAAATAAATTAGAGCTACCTGGGAATTTGAAGTAACCATCAATTGTAATTTTTAATCTAAGAGAAAATACTTAGCTTGCAAGCAGAGTGGAAAAAATGAAGATTTTTTTGGTGGAATTCAAATTCCCACTACTCTTTAGGCAACACTGGAATATAATGGGCATTAAAAAATGTTCTCCCTAGGATTCCTGGAAATCTCCATCCCAACACTACGTCATTCTTGTCTGCTTTATTGTTTTTCGTTCCTATCAGAAACTAACCAGAAGCTTGGGGAAGGGAGAGTCTCAGCTCCAGTTGTGTCAGACTCAAACTTCTCTTCCAATTACTCACTCAAGACACTCAGCTCTTCTGGCTGTAGCTGCTATGCAGTATTTCCACCAAACTCTTCCATTTTGAATTATAAATTTTAAAAACCAAATCCTACTCTTTTCTTAGGAAGATCTTCTTTATATGAACATTTTTAAGCAGCAATCTGAAATCAAACCTTCTTTTCCGTCATCATTGTGTCTCTAGAGAGGAAAATGGTCTTTAAACAATGGAAGGAGGAAAATTATACTGAAGATGTCCTAACAGGTCACAGTGGAGGGTCAGGTATTTTATTGAAGTTTCCATTGTGGTCATGGCTTAGAAAACAATCAGGTGGTCAGTGTGAGAGCTAGAGCAGTCCATGCTGTGTCAGTGGTATAGTCTCTGCTCGATGCATCCATGGAACTCCTGTTGGCATTCCTGGGAGCAGCACACAAGCATCGAAGGGAGTCTAAACCTCAGCGTCCCTCACTCGCTCACGGCTACAGCGCTGAGGGTTTGTGAGCAGGATCCACGTTCTCTGTGCTGGCTGGGCTCCCCTGGTGCCCTGTGCAGGCTGGCCTAGAACAGCAACTAGGCTGGGCTAAAGTAGGGATTTATCAGGAGGCCCCAACGGATGCACCTTGGGCAGCACAAGAGCCCAGCCAGGGCTACACCCAAGGTGAACCAAAATGGTCACAAAATGGACACTGATCACGGGGTCTCTCACTTTTATAAGTTCTGGTCCATTTGCATATTGGATCTAATTGTTCAATTATAGCTTTAGCCCATGAAGTCCTATCCTTCTTGTTTTTCTCTCTTCAGTTCACATTGTTTGTGCTCCTGGGCCTGGGATTTGGATCATTTGTCTTTGGTCCCCAGCTAGAGAAAGAATCATTACCATGCCCTAATATGAAGCTCAGAATTACACACTAAAGCAGCACAGAATCTGAAAAATATAAAAGCTAAAACATGTGGCATCATCCTCCACATCCGTGAGATCCTGATCAAGAATCAATATTGTATTAGCAGGGAATGCCTCAATGAAGGCAGGAATGATGCATCTGACTCCATGTTCTCAGAAGGCTAATTTATTACTTTATAATACTATATATTAAAGAATACTATACTAACTCTAACTATACTAAAGAATACAGAAAGCATACTTACTGAATGTTAAAAAAATAATAATGAAAACTCATTACTCTTTCTAAAATCTTGACACAGTTTGGCTCCAATTGGCCAGAGTTAAAAGAGCTCACACCAGAATCCAAACCAGGCAATCACCTTTGGGTAAACAATCTCCAAACACATTCCACATGAGCAAAACACAGGAAAAGCAAAAAAGATAGAAATTGTTTTCCTTTTCTCTGAAGCTTCTCAGCTTCCCAGAAGAAAAATCCTTAGCAAAAGAATTTTTTTCAGAGAGTGTGAATACCACAAATCAACATCCTACCGTTGAAGCCATCCTGATCCAGGTCCCCCAGGGGCGCGATGGAGCTCCCGAACCGTGCAAAGATCTCAAAGCCGTTCAGCTTTGCTGTCTGAAACCCTCCCGAGGCTCGCTGAAGGCAGATGGTTACTTGGCCAACCTCCTGAAGCTTCCCATCTGAGCTTCGATCCATAAAAAGAGGGGCTCCAATAAACAGATCTGTGTAACTGGACCAAAACAGGACAGAGTTCTTCAGCAGCAGAAGGAGAACTCATTCTCTTCAGCACTGTGAGCTCAGCACTGAAGTCAACACTCAGATGAAAGCTAACTATCTTTAAATTCAACTGAAAGCAAATATTTATTGACCAAGTAAACACAAATATACAAAAGTTTAACGGACCTTAAGCATGTGAATATACACATGTATTTATGTAGATAAATGCAAAAGCAAACCTACAAATGTTAAAACAAATGTGGAGTGTTAGCAAAAGAGTCGTGCAGATGTGTTAAACCAGCAATGAAGACAGAAATCTAGATTGTGGGAAAGACCTTCTAATAAAAGGTATTTTTTAATTTCCAGAAGCAAGTTGGGTGGCATTGGTGAGAAGATAGAGAAGACTTACTTGTCCCCATCAATATCTGTGGCAGCCACCGAATACCCAAAATAGGCAGCCATCTGGAAAACAAAATTCAAACCAAACCTGTGAGTTGCAGTGATACAAACAAACAACTTTACACAAATCTGAACACAAAATACATCAGGGAGATGATAACATATGCCACAAATTTTATTTGTTCCTTTCTTTTTTGTTCCTCTTCCATACTCTTAGAAAGTAAACGTGTTGGTTACTTTTCCCATTTCCCCTTTCATGATCCAGCTCTTTCCCAGCTCTCAAAACAGGCAGCATTTCCTTTATTTAAATAAGATTAGAATTCCATCAGAATTCATAAAATGTTGCTTTGGCAATCAAGCCAGCTATCATCTAGTACTCTAAATACTGCTGCACTATAGGAAAGTCTTGCTGGTGTCCCACCACAGCCAGCAGAGCCACCCACCTGCTCTCCAGTGAAGTTGTACATGGAGGACATGTTTTTCCCATTGTAAATGGACACCTGCACGTGAAGAAATACACATTACAGCATACCAGCAATAATCACCTTTTTTTATATTTTGTAAAGTTTAATGTTTCAAATTTTTTTTACCATGCCCAGAGTTCTTGCTGCCCGTGGGACTCCTGACACGAAGTCTGAAACACAAAGCAAGAACAGATAACAGTCAGATCCCAAGGCACAGTGACTGCTGAACAGAGCAGCTCATTCCTAGCTCTTGATTAATTTCTCTGTGCGCTGTACCATCGTTTTGAAAAATCTGCCCACCTCATTAACATGATGTTCTTACTGAAGCAAGGGGCTTACCTTCAATGCCATCACCATTGAAGTCTCCAACAGCCACTGAATAACCTGCAGAGACAAGATGAGGCTTTAAGAACCTTATTGAACCTTTCATCTCTCTTTACACTTTTCACAAGTGTCTCTGCGCACAGTCCTCTTCTCTTCACCTTAAAATGCGCTGTTATAAATATTCCTTGCAGCAGCTTAGACTATGAAGAGCGCCAGGAATACTGATGAGTTACAGCTCCAGCTGTAACTCATCAGTAACCAGAAATTTGAGATCAGAAAATGAAAATTTTAAAATTATCATCCTGAGAATTTTCCTGGTATATCCTTGCTTTTTTCCTGAGTCTGGTTAGACATACATGAAGGAAAATTATGATTTCCCACTCCTCATTGTTTTTCTTCCAAAACATAATTCTTTAACATTTTTATTTTGTTTTTGTAGGTTATTTAGAAACAGCTGCTTTTAAATAACAAACAAACAACCAACCACCTATGTGACTAACCTCTCATATAAAAATCATACATTTGCCATTCCCATATTCAGCTTGAATCACAGGGCATGTAAAATCATGAAAATACTTCCATTTATTTTGTCATCACGTGCTTTTTGAATCAAAAAAAAGGCAAAATAACTATAATAAATAACTACAGTTCCATCATACATAAATGGGTGTATTTTCAGGAATTCACTCCCTTGTTTTCTGTTTGATGTGGAATTGCTAGTTGTGTGATTTAGACATAAGCACCAGCAGTGACAGGGAGTAAGCAATAAATAACTACAGTTCCATCATACATAAATGAGTGCATTTTCAGGAATTCACTGCCTTGCTGTCTGTGAGATGTGGAATTGCCAGTTGTGTGATTTAGATGTTGGCAGGGAGTGTTGCAGGGGGAGGTTTCTGGTTTCCCACCACGTACCCAAGTAGCTGTCATCAAAAGCAGCACTGGCAGGCCTGGTGGCTAGCTGGTCATCATACTTGGTGCTGTAGACTTTGGAGTCATACTTTGCCACAATCTCTGTCACTCTGTCAGAAATCAGCTGGCCTAAAGAGAGAGAAAAGAGCTGAAATCCACAACCAGAATTCGCTGCCCTCAAAAGCAGTGGCACTTCCACAACATCAACCAAGAGGGGCCAGCTCCAGCAGCACCAGGAAGGACACAAGTGAAAATATGGATCCCACTCCAGCAAAAACATGTTCACACATTGAATCAAAGGCACACACAGAGTTCTCACTGAAAACAGAGGCCAAATTAAGTCAGGACTTAAAAGGCAGGGGTGAGATATTATACAGTCATGGTTATGCAGAACTGAGCCCTTTGGGCACTCCTTGCTCAGATACCACAACAGGAGAGCCTGTTTTGGCGGACAAGAAGCCAATAAAATGGACAAAACTGAGATGAGCACGGTGCATTGCCATGTTCTCCATTTTCACTTCATCAGCCACTAGGTGGTGACTCCTTTACATTCTTTTCTTTGAGTCTAAATTCAAGCTTGAATCACCAAAAAAACCCATTCAGAATGGCACTTCACATACATATTCATATGTGTGTGAAGTGAAGGGAAAACTCCTCCTCTAGCATCTCAGCATGTGGAATAAAAGTTTAGGATGAAAAATCTTCTTTTCAGAAGCATACTATTGTCTTCTATTCAGAGCCAAATGGGCTTTTTTGGTAGTAGTAAAAGAGGACAAGGTTGTTTTGGCAGATAAAGTGTCACTTTTGCCAAAAAAAGCAATAAAATGAATACAGGAACCTAACTTATATGATACTGCATCTGTAGTTTAGCTTTAATAATTCAATTTTGTTTGCAATTTAAAACACAGGACTGGAGCAAGCCTCCTGTGCTGCTGCACCTACACGTAGGCTGGCATGATACAGAAAATCTATTAATAAATATTAGAAGCTCCATTAAAAAGCAGGCAGCAGAGTTTGGCAGCTGTGTCCTGATTACAGCAGCACCTCCTTTGAACAGAGAGCTGCAGGTAAAGGCTGAGTAATCCTGAATCCCACAGGAGCAAAGTACACAGGTAATGCCAGGTAGAGGTAAAATGTGCCCCACAGCACAAACCAATTAAGACAAATGTAAAACATCTTTGCCATCAGAGGAAAACAATGAAATTCTCTTTAGAGGGAATATTTCTCATTGAAAATGCACTCTTTGTTTGTCAAATTATGAAACATGTACATAGCAAAACAAAATATGCTGAAGGAAACTTATTCTGCTGATGAAAACAAATCCCATGTGCCAGGAAAACGCTTTTATAATGATCATGGAATTATTTAAAACACAAAGGACATCTATGCTATCATTGCTACAACCATTATCTGTGGTTGCCTTGATTATTCAGGAGATATTCTTAAGGACAAAGGAACATTTCTGTCAGTTTTCTTACTGACAAAGACTCTGACAGCATCTGGGAGACTGTGGATCAAAATGACTGAGAGGATAATGAGAAAAATCATAAAGGCCATCTTCTCTGTGACACAAATTATATTCTCACCTTGCCAGTAAAAACTTCCAGGTCCTCCCAGCAGCACCCTGTCTCCCTTGGAAGGGAAGAAAAAAGAAAGACAGAAAGAAAAATTAAAAACACATGAAGCACATCTAAAGCCATACAGCACATCCTATGTCTGTGGGAAGAAATCCCACACATGCACATCACTGTAGCTCTGCTGACCATCACATATTTTCCTTTCTGAAGGGGTGATTAATTAGAAATGCATCCTGTAAAATGCTAACAAAAACCTTCAGTGACTGTTTCACCCATTTAGAATTCTAGGCAGAATTCTGGTTTTATTTCAATAGACCCTTCTTCCCCCATAAATGTATGGCAACAGGAACACAATTAGGAGAAAACTCAGAGTGTTACATCATGGTTTTGGGGTCAGTACACAAAATAGTGTCATCTTCTGCCTCTGCCATTTTCTGTAACTTATCACTAGAAAAACTTAATTCAGAATAACTGTGATGTAATTCCCCCACTCCGTATTTCTTGGCACAACTGCAATTCACAAAACCATTTTATGAAACTTTAACCACCTTAGCTATCCCAGGGTTGGGAATTTGCTCAGTAAGTATTGAATTAGGCCATAGACTTTGCTGCATAATTAAACCACTTATTCAGGTTTTAATCCCAAAAACTCCTGTTTTCACCACTCAGAAAAATCTAGGTCAGACATTTGGAGATACACCCTGGCTTGCCCACTCTAAGGTTTTGGATTAGAGCCCAAAGTTGGTTTTAACTGGGCCTGGAATCTGCACAGTGACCCTGAGGGTGTGTGCAAAATAACCCAAACACTCACAGCCCTCTCCTGCACTTGGCAGTGTCCTCTGGAGGAAATCCAAGAGTGGCCCTAGGCAAGGAGTGATGGGATATGACCTCATCCTGAGATGTGAGAGCCCAAAAAAAGAGCCACAGCACAAACAGGGCTTGCGTGGTCTCAACACGTCCTGACTCTGCCCAACCATTTCACTGCACAGCATAAACCACCACAGTGCCTTCTCAGATCTGTGCACAGCTTTACTGTGCTTGAATTTCAAAAGTAATTGTGAGTTTGAAAAAAAAAAACAGAGCTAGAACAGGCAGGGAGAGCACAGCAGAGACACAAGTCAGTAAAACACTCCTGTACTTCTGCTGGCTGATGAGAAATCAAATTTGATTCACAAGCACATTGTTTACCAGCTCCTGAGTTGTCATTCCTAAAGAAATAACAATAGCTATAACAATAGCTATAACACTAATCCCAGGTCTCAAAAATCCTGATTATCACACTGAATCCACTTGAGGGCCAGCTGCAGCAGAGGGTATGGCGGGAATCTGGGAAAGCAGATCATTTGTTCAGGACATGGTTCCTGCAAGAGCTGAAAGTCTTCTGCTCTGAAGATGTTGGGAGAAACAGGTTTATAAAAGCTCCTTAAGTGGTTTCAAGTTATTTTTTTGTTTATTTATAAATTTTTTTTGGTTGTGGTTTAGCTCCCCACCAGGAAAAGTAACATTTGGTTTCATAATAGCTGTGATTCTAAGTGCTCTGTATCAGGAGGGTTTGCTAACTTGCAGCTGCCTGCTGACCCACAGAAACGACCAAAAAAACTCACATACCTTTGTGAAGTCAATGCTAAATCCACCTTGACAAAATCCCTGTCCATCTGCATCAATAGTTGCTACCAAAGAAAAAAAGGATAGAAAAAGAACACTTAATTTAATTTTCTCCTCTTTATCAGTGCTCCATCAGTTGCAGTACTGCAGGTAATTTTCATGCATCTCTCTATGTAAACTTGCACTCCTAAACTTGAACCTTGGAATACTTTTCTCCTTAATCAGTATTTCTTCTTTACAGCAAATGCTGTAACAATTTTAGGGCTGGCCTAACAGACATGTAACATCAGCACATGTTCTAGCCTAGCACATTCAAAGCAAACAGCAACCCCATCTTCCTTTGTGTTTAATCTTCAAAAGTCTTGGGGAAAATACATTAGCAATTTCTATTCAGGAAATAAGATATTTGGAAAAGAGGGGATAATTTTTTTCTTTTGGTATGGAAAAGAAAGCTGATTTGACTTAAAACAAAAAGAACATACCTGGCTGAAAATATGTCTCCATACTGAGACTCATCTCAACAAGAATTGTAATGGCTGAATCAATTTTAGGATTATACAGCTTCAGAATAGAAATTCTGGGAGCCACTTATCTGAAAGTGTGACTCTGTAACTAGCATGATTTAATTTAATACTTATTATTTAAATTCTTGTTATGTTGGAACAGGCTGGATTTTATTCCTGCTGTTCACAAATGATTTTCAGCAAATAAAAAGTCAATCCTAACTTCAACATTCAATTTTTAGGTTATATACTTCTAAATAATCTATCAGCCCAGCTAGAGGAAATAAATGCAAAGCATTTGGAAAATGGGAGTCCAAATGTTCAACAGTTTATATAATTTAAACAATGCATTACTACACCTGTATGCACACAGGGACATCAGAACTTATTTTTGCAAAACCTTGCTTTTTAAAATGAGCTTGCACCTTAATGTACTTGAATAATGATAAAATACTTGAGTTTCATAGGAATTCCAGAGTTGTTTTTTGAAAAAGCACTTGCTACACAATTTTGCTTGAGTGATTACTACAGAATTGGTCCCTTCAACAACAGAAGTCCTAAAGGTCCAATGATCCTTGGACCTAAGATTTTCCTCTGGCCTACAGTAGAGTAAACAAGGTCTGCACCATGGACCTCAAATGAAAGAGAATTCAGATGTCTGGATCTAGTTTTTAAGTTTTGTTCTAATTGCTATACATGGAAGGGAGAAATAGCTGTAAAACATTTCATTCCAAAATGTACACAAACTGCGACACAAGAGGAATTCCAAAGTGAAAAGCCACCCAAGAACCCTACACTTACTTGATCTGCAGGGAGCATATTCCACAAATTTGGACCCAGCAAGCAGGTAACATGTTCCTACAGGTTCTCTCTCTTGTTTTGTTTCAGTTCTCCAGTGGTACAGAGGGGCACAGGCCTAGGGAAGAGCACACAACAGTGAGGAAACAAACTCCTCTTCAAAATACTGGTGGATATCAAATAATACAATGAAATTGTACTTTTCTACAGAAAAGCAACAAAAAACCTGGCAGATGTGTCTTGTGTTATTAGAGAAGAATTATACTATCAGCAGTGGGGCAGAATTACCATCAGTTTGTATTTTATAAATAGCTAATTTATAGCAAGAATTTTAGAAACAATATTTTCTTAAAGCAACAGCTGTGAAGTGTTTATCAAGAATTTATAACATATTCTAACTCAAACTAATTTTACTTTCCTTAAAACTAGAAAAAATGCTCCTAGCTTTGTTTATAAGGAGTGAAGCAAAGCCTAGCTAAGAAATTCTGAAGAAAAGACAGTTCATGCTGATTAGTGGGATTTTGCTAAAATTCTAAGTTTTCTGGATCTCTTCACATTGTATTCCACTGCAATATCTCAGTACTGATGCATCTGAAGGGCATCAAAGACATACCAGGATTTTGTCATTTTGGGATCTCACAGAGGCTCCAAACCACTGATGAGACTTAAATTCCAATGGATCACCAGGAGCAAAGTCTCTGTTACCTACAAAGAAAAGAAATAAGAAGCATAATTTCACAGGAACCTGTTCAGTAAAAAATGAAAAAAAACCCAAAAAACTCCCACACTAAGCCATTGGTTTTGATGCATACAGAGAAAACCAGGGACAGCAACATTGGAGAATATCACACTTTGATGGAAACAGGCTTTAAAAAATTATTCATTAGTATTTTTTTACATCAAGGGCCCAAAGCAGCTATTTTTGCACACAGAGCATTGGTACAATGCTGATTAGTTGTAGGAGCTCAAAGTTTATAGCATGTTTGACAGCCACACAGTAAATACCTCATAGCTGAGATATTTGGCTTCCAAGCAGATTACAGCACTGCTCAAGGAGCAGAGCCAAAGCCCTGTTAGTTCTGATGCCTCTAAAAGAAATATTGCCTCCATTAAATCATGTCAGCTTTGGCTAGAATCAGGAATGAGATCCTTCTCCTAATTCCACCAAGTGGTAACATCTCTATTCTGAGTGTCACTGCAATGCACAAAGCAGGAAATTTGCAAACTTAAAAGATATGGGGAAAGAGGGCAAGGTAAAGACTGAGTAATTTGCAATGGTGTCTCTGTCCCATGATGCTGGCTGGTAGAAACAAGTAGTACTTCTGCAGGTGTGAGTGCTAAAATAATGGAAAATATATAGCAAATATATATCCAGCAATATATAATAATATAGAATATTTATTAAATATTACTATTATTTATATAATATATAATAAATAGAATATAATAAAATATAATAAATATAATAAAATAAATAAATAATAAGAATATAATATAATATAATATAATATAATATAATATAATATAATATAATCGATATCAATATTTCTATATAGTGTATTATATACTATATACTATATTATATATGCTATATATTATATTATATATCATATATCATATGTTATATATCATATGTTATTATAATATAAATTTTTAGCAAATAACGTAATAATAAATAATAATAGTTTATATATATGTATATAAAATAATAGAATTATTTGGTGTTTCTTGTGTACTTTCATTGGCAAAATGAGGGAAACTTAGCCAGCATAATGAGAAAATCGATGTAAGACTTCGCAAAACATACCTTTGCTCAAAGTTCCCTAACTGGCTGATTTAGAGAGCCCAAAACGACAGGAATTTATGAGGCAGCAGCCACATAACACTTGCAGAGTGCCAGGGGATCCCCATACCCAGCCTTGCTATGAATCAGAGACTGTGGCCACTTGAACCAGAATTTCCCTGCTTGTTTTACACCTTGTAAAGAATGCTTTGTCTGCAGAGATTGTGTTACTTCCTTCAGGAAAGTCCCATGGAAAAGACAAAAGAGATCTTAATCTGCCGACTCAACCAAAGCAAGCAAGTATCTGCACTATTTTTGCTCTCAGATTAGAACTACACAGAAACCAATGCCAAGCACATTGCAACACAGAGAACTATTGTGGTTTTTTCTAATGTCATCAAAGGGGACTTAAACTCCACCTCCCTCTGTCACCTCCCCTCCATCTCTTACTGGGCTGGTGCTAAAGGCTTGAAGAGTCAGCACATCTGCACAGATTTATGTACATTGAACATAAATCATTGCTGATGGTCAGCACATCTGCACAGATTTAGGTACATTGAACTTTTATACTCTCACCCTCGCACAGGTTAAATTGTAGCTTGGAGACCTGCATGCCACATTTTAATGGCACAGAAGAACAAAACCAAATCAGGATGTTTTCCAAATAGGGAACTATCTTTGACACACTCATTTTTCCCGTTCCTTGTCTTTATGAATATCCACCCACAGACAGTTTTGCTCAAAGGCATGACTGGGTGAGTTTCAGATGAAGCTGCCACCCAAAAGGGGCAGCAGTTCCCATTTGCTCCCGTCCACAGGTTCATTCCTGCTGCCTGTGTCTCCCCTGCTCACATCATGGCCTACCTAAGAATGAACCCTCCTAAATAAGGATTCAGCAGGGTGAGGTTCCAACCCAGCTGGCTGCATGGGGAGGGGAGCAGTGCTAAACTGCTGGGGAGAAGACAGCAACACAGGGCTGGGAATTATATCCTTTTTGACACCAACAGGGATTTAAAAGTTAATTCATCTTTTAACCACACCCAGGGTTACGTAGCCTGGAAAGACAGATTTGGCTTCTGCCCTCTACTTGTCCAGCTACTCTTGAATACATAGAAATGTCTCAGCTCTACTTGGCAAACACAGCTTTAAACAGTGCTAAACTTGGGGATAGCTGCAGAGTGGCATTTTATACTTTTCTGTTGGATATTTATTATGTATGCATGGCAAAAATGAAAGCTAGCATAGCAGTTCCATAGTGTAAAGCAGAATCCCATTGTCCTAGGTACTATAAAGGTGTCTAGGATGCAAACCTCCCACTCAAGTTTAAAACAACAGGCAAGAATTAGAAGGAAAGGCTGTGTTGTAATAGGGATTAAGCAGCCATTCTGCATTATCAACCTGATTTTATCTCAGCTGTAAAGGAAATTAGTTCCTTGAAGTCTGGGCTGAATAATAAGAATAAAAAATACAATAAAAAGAAAGCCAAGTCCTGGTTATTGAGGCCATCTGCCCATGGTCTATGCTGACTGCTCTGGAGAAGGGGGGAGCCAGCAGAAGAACCAGCACAGGCTGCCAGAACTGCTCCTCTCTGCCCTTTCCCTGTGCACCCTTCAGCTGCCAAGAAGGATCAGTGTCCAGGACAGCATCTCCCTTGGTGTTTAAGGGACAAAAATATTTTTTACAGTATTAAAAAAGCCCTGATTCAGCTCTAAATTGAGGATGATAATATTAGAAATCTCTGTGCTTTCAGATACAACCAGAAGCTGGCACATAAAAACTCCAAATCCCCAAAGCGGAAAGCAAACGAACATGACCACAGAGATAATTGTGTGCCAAATGGAGTTTATGTGCCAGATGTCATGACTTCAGAAGCCAGCAGCGTCATTTCTGAAGGCCTGAACAACAAATGAAGAATTCTTACAAAACCCCACCACCCCACAGAAAAATGTGTTCCATGAGGCAATTTGGCAAGCTGGATTTTAGTTATTTATAGCACCTCTATTGTGGAAACTTGCTGCAAACATCTCAGTCAAGTTGCCCTGTGTCAGAGCAAACATAACAAAGCAAGATGTGCTACAATGCTAAAATGCCTTAGATTGAGTTTTTCTGACATTCAGAGCTTCTTTAGGTTCTTTAAAACTTTATGTGAGGGGTTTTAGGGAGAGAGCCTTGAGTTCAGCTTGAGAATGGCTGCAGCACTGGAAAGTGCATGAGGACTGAAGATCCAGATCAAGTGGAAAATTTGTACATTTGAATCACTGAGAGAAGTCTCAGATGAAAAATTGATACAGGCTAAATCTGATGTTAACTCTCCATTAGAGAAGAAAACCTTTTTTTACCTATACTCACTCAGAATTCTCCCCAGGAAAAACTGAAATAGATTACAAGCTTCTCTCTCAGATCCAAAGAGAAACTACTTTTATGAGGAATTCTGGAAAACACCCACTCAACAAAAATCCCATCGCTTTAAACAAGAAACCATTTGAGTTTTTACTTCATGATGGGAAAAACAAACATTAAAACACTTAAATGTGAGCCCTCACTGAAGCAGTTTTAACCACAGTTAAATATTGAGCTACTTTATACCATAAAGTAGATGTGTCATGGGAAGGTACAGGACTGACTTCAGCATTTGCAATAAAACACTGACATTGCAATAAAACACTTCTGTGTTTTATTGCAAAGAAGAGCCTGAATTAATTATTATTTTATCTTTGTATAACTTTTAGTGGTATATATATATATATAAAATAAACCCAAAAAACAGTACCTACCTTAAATGAACCAAACTGTATTACAGGTAAGATTTAAGCATCCAGGGATTTATAAATCCAGCCCAATGCTTTCATGTATTATAATCAGCCTTACTTCCTGTAGTCTTATTGTATTCCTTATAGTTTTTTCTTGTACTCTTAAAATTTCAGAGTATTCCAAAAATACCCTACACATGTCTTTAAGACAATGATGTACATTTTAATCATAAAATCACAGAAGAGTTTGGGTTTGAAGGGACCTTAAAGGTCATCTTGTTCCAACCTCTCTGCCATGGGCAGGGACACCTTCCACAGGTTGCTCAGAGCTCCATCCAACCTTGCCTTGAAAAAGCCTTTAAAAAGCCATTCAAACAAATATATCTAGGCAGGACAAACTATATTCTGACAAGATTTATTCCAGAAAACATCTAGAGTTTTTATGCAATGCCATTTGTCAGACTAAAATGTAACTGCTACAGGGACTTGTACTTGATGGGTCACTAATTCCAGGATTATGTCATATGGCCGGGGGTATTATTTCCTATTTGTAAATGCAGCTTCTGCCCTGGTCTTTCCTTTGCTCCTTCTGATTGTAGCAGGCATCACATGATGATTTTACAGGACTCTTTCCATAGGGAAAAAAGGGCTGACATGTCAAGTCAACAGTGCTGTGTGTCACAAGGTACTTTCTAGGTGGAGGGATGGGGTAGTCAGGGCAAGAACAGAATTAAAATTAAAACAAAACAAAAAAAAAGGTGTGTTGCTGGTGGACCAATGGAGCACTGTCCCTTTACCAAATTCCATAGAATTTGAACTGAAAAATGAAAATTAATGTGGAGAGACGATGGGTAGAAATTACAGAAAATGAAAAGAAATCCATCTTCTAAATATAATTAAAAGATCACTTTTTTATTCACTGATGGATTTCTTTAAACTGTCACCTTTGGATAGCTGGCACCTTCTTTTCCCAAGGTGAATATTATCAGTTACAGGAACAAAGGAGTTACTAGGAAAGTCCTGCTGTTGAGTAAGTGGATCCAGTTGTAACTTGCAGCCTGCCTGTTTTTATGGTAATGAACAAACTGAACTAAAACATTTACCCCCATCTTCAGACAGACTTATCAGAGATAATCATGAGTCAAGAGGCACTGAACTGATGCAACCTGGTTCAGTGCCATCACACTAAAAACACTTAAGAAGTTGTAAAATGTAAATAGCCATCCAATTCACAGACCTCTCCTTAAAATAAATCTCTTTGTAACTATGCTGACTTCACGGAAATGAATTTGCCCTTCTAGGTGAAGGGAAACTGTGCAGCTAGCCAAAAGAAAGACAAAGCTATAAAATACAAGGCAAAAGCCCTCTTTTAATAATAGGAGAAGTCTATGCAGTGTCAAGTATCTTTCATCTATCATTGCAACCAAAATCTGAGCGATTTCAGCCTCAGTTGATGCAGCAGGAGCAAACAAACCTGAGCTCATCTTCCCTTGAAACTCCCCACGCTGGGAGGCAGCTGATGCTTTAGCAACCTTGGTTTATCCACTGTGTTTTGCAGTGACTCAGGCAGAGGGGAATAGAGACCTTCCCACTGTCCCCTTCCCTCTCCTGAGGTATGAATCCCACGTTTTCCCCCCGGGCAGTGCTGGAACAAAAGCATCTTTTGCCTCGCCTAACAGAAGTGAGCCGCCTTTTTTTTTCGAGCCAGCCACATCCAGACAGAGCCAACAGTGTTCAGGCAGGACTCTACCTAATCACTGAAGCATGAGCAGCTCTCTGCTGTCAGCTCTAAGAGCGTGGGGAGGAGTTTCCATAGGTCCTGCTGCTCTCTCCTGCATTCAGAGCACGCCCGGATCCCAAGGCACGCTCCAGCCACCCAGCACAGGGAAAAGGGTAACAACCAAACTCAGAGGGACTGAGCTGATGAGACATTTAGCCAGATAAAAATCAATCAATTTCACTCCCAATCAATGCATGGTCTTCACAAGATTTATTTATTGCTTTATTGTTGATGAAATCAATGGCCTCTGAGATTGAAATTCCCCTGCAGATTCCGTGGTGATACCAATAAAGCAATCAGCCAAAAATAAAGCAGCACTTTGTTAGAACAAGCTATTTTCAAAGAACACTGACTTATCCCACACTTCCTTATTTTGTAAGTGGAAGTGATGGAGTTTTGAACAATTGACTGTTTTGCACAAATGACCAAAATCTCCAGGAGGGAAATGTAAGCTCGTGGCACCCACTGCAGCCATAACTTCATCAGCAGATCTTACCCGGGGCAGTGCTACAGCTCAAAGCTGCCTGAGGCACTTAAAATACCCACTTCAAGTAAATAGGTCACAGATAGATCCAGCCATGCCAAACTGGTGGCTTAGGCTTCCAAACAAAGCCTCCTATTGTCTTGGATCACCCACTCAGGGGATAGAAAAAAAAAACAAATCTGCAAATGTAAGGAGTAATCAGGAGAGTTCTTTACAAGGGCATTTCCTTTGCAGAAGTCTCCTTCTCCTCTTTTAGCACAAAACAAAATATCCAGTCTCCAAAGAATTGTATCCAGAAGCATTTAAGAACGAACAATGTCTCTAAAATTTCTTTGCTGCATCAAAACATGGGAAGGGGGAAGAGGAGGGACAGCACATGGGTCAGTGATAAAACTTTCTCCAGGCAGAGGCCACACTGAATTCTTTACCCAAAGCAGCAAAAACACACCACACTTGATATACTCCTAGATTCTGGTATTCAACAGCCTCTGCAAGGCTCCCCAGTCCTGAATTTTGAGCTCTGCTGCAGAGAAAGAAAGCAGCAGGGAAAGCTTTCCCCAGGAGAAGGAATGACCACTCACCCACGCATCCCTGGTTTACCACAGGTCTCAGAAAAGCAAAACAATCCATTGTCTGAACAAGCAAATCTTCCTGGGCTGAACACTGAATCTGCTCAAGAAATCTGCAATTCATTAGCATAGACGTTCAAATGGGTTTTTATGAGCATATTTTCCTTTGTAGCAGTTCGTAGAGCTGTCTGCATTTCATCAGATGATTGCAAATGCAGCAGCTCTTGGGGCAGTGTCAGGACTGCGCTTTCTGGTGCTGACATAAAGAGCTACAGTTTTAAGCATCTTGTACTGCAGCAGATACATTTCTCAATTAAATTTTTAAATTTTAATTTTTAAAATAGCAGCAGGTAACAAAATACTTTGGTCAAACTTTCATGAAAAGCCATCAACACATGGGGAAATGCTATTTCTACCAAACCATTTCCCACTATTCTTGACAAATGACGAGCTAGGACCTCAAAAAGAAAAATAAAAGAATATAAATAATTATGAAGATTGTTTCTTTTTGGAAAGCAAGCACATAGGAAACTTTTGATTTATATTAATTTGCTACATGTGTAGCCTGATTAACTTCAACTGGTTACATGGGTCTCTGAATAATTTTTTGTTTGTTGAAGTGAAAACTCAAAATGATCCTCTAAAATTCCAGGGGCAAATAATGGAGGCACTTATTTAGACAGTTAGCTAAGTGTATCAACCCTGCCATTCCGTGCATGCCTAACTGTAAAACACAGAAGTAAAAACATAAAGATGATGTGTTGATTTTCCTAAAAAGCACATTTGGCCATCCCTCTGCTTACTGGTTTTGTTGACTGGCACAGTGAACTTCTGAGCCTCCTGTTGCACAGAATAAAAAAATGTTTACTTTTATACACAGAGAATGGACAACTACACAAAATGAGTTTAACTTGTGCAATACACTTTAACTTTCCAGGAATCTTTTTCCTGAGGAAAACTATGGAAACACCATTGGCAATATCTGGTACTGTCCACAAAAAATTTTCTGTGCCAGTCTGTGAAGATGAAAAAAGGAGATGGAGACTGATACAGCTTTAAAACAAATGAGTTTGGACCTTGGCCTCAGAACTGATCAGAAACAGAAAATGGGCTGCTTATTACGTGCATTCCTTTCAGGGTTTACCCACAAGAAATATGTTTTTCCTGGAAAAAGCTGCTAAGCAGCTGGCAGAGAAAGCCAAGTGTTAAACTTTCTAAGAGGAACCACGTCTCTGGTCAGTCTGGTGGAAAGGGCTCAGCCAGGTGTAAAAGCAGTTTTTCCACTACTTGCTTCCCCAGATACTTCTTCACAAAATTCAGAGCATTCCCCTACTTTCATGGATTTAAACAAAAAATTAACTTAATTTTTGGTCACAACATTATCCAGTGTGGAGAACAGATAAGAATGAATGAAGATCAATATTTATCTTGAGCTACAACCTGTGATTTTGGTTAATTTGAATGTAAAACATCTTGCAGAGGGGAAAGGATTTATTATCATTGCTTGTGTTTATGAAAATTTTGAGGAATATACTATCTTGAGAATATAAATTTCCCTTCAGTGTTTGTCCTGAAAAAATAGGGCCTCCTACACATTCTGGAGGTCTGAAAGTTAACTGGGACAGAGGGCAAAAATTCCAAGTATTTTATATAGCAATTGAATTGAAACTGTGGTCATGCTTTGTCACTTGTCGAAAAAAGTCAAGATATAGAAGAAAACCAATGCCAGAAATTTTAGTTTTGTGAAAGAGGCCTCTTCACTGCTGAATTAACAAGGTAAACAGGAATAGGGTTAAAAAAAGTATTTAAAAAAAGTATTTAAATCAGACCTGTTTCTATCTAGACTTGCAGGATAACCTGTTAAATTAACAGCAGCACTGCTTCATATTTCAGTTTTGTAACAGGACCAGCAGAGGTGTTCAGGTTAGCATGCTTGCTGTGGTGCTTGTTCCTTCTTAGCCTACTACCTTGATGTGCTCCCAAGGGCAGAAGCTAGCCTGAAACACTTGCCTGATGACATTAGAAAATCTTTTTTTTTAATTTCTAGCCCAGCAGAGCCACGTGCACCCTGAACTCCAGGGCAGGCTCCACCACACACGTCTGTTATGCCACTTTCACACAGTCACAACTGCGTTAAATCAAAGCCAACTGATGTCCCAGCTGAAAGGCTGAGCAGCCCCACAGCAAAGCATCCTTGCATTTGGGAAGTGTTAATGTGCCATATAAACATTTTGCCTTCCAAAGCCACCATATATACCAGAATGTCAAAAGCAATTAGCGTAATGTGCACAGAAACACACAGAGAGAATATTCTCCAGTGAATTTCACTGTGCTGAGAGATGCAGGACAAGGGGAGATTCCCTTCCACGAATTCTCCCTGCCCATGGCAGGGGGTGGGAACTGGGTCATCTTCAAGGTCCCTTTCAACCCAAACCATTTTGTGATTCCATGAAATATATTGCTGTCTTAAATGAGAAAATATGCTGTGAAAGAACGTTGCTTTTTTAGCCAGAGGTTTAAAAATTATAACAACTGCTTTGGTTTGATTTTGGTTTTTATGTTACAGGCTGATGGGAAAGGCAAAAAAGAAATGATGAAAAGGAGGGAAATACATGTAATTTCAGCATGAGAGCTACATAAATGACATTGCACAAATGGACTCCCACTCCTGGCAGAGCTGAGTGTTCCCCCACAGGAAGGAATACACAAAGCAGTAAATTCTGTAATACAGGAATCAGCTCAGTGACTTATCACCTTCCTCCATGGCAGCTGGGGTGAGGGTGAGTGCAAGTGAGCAAGCAATGCTGCTGAACTTGAGGGCTGGAACAGCTCTTCCAAAGGTTATTCTCAGGAGCTGGTACCTTCCCTCCTGGGCTACAGAAGAGCTGTGGCATTTGATCACATAAATGGCCACACTGGTCTGCAAATACCATGTTAAAGACAAAAGGAAGAGCTGGAAAACAAACCCCAGCCCTGTCCAGCCAGTGAGCTCAGCATGGCCTTTGTACAGATGGGGAAGAGAAAACAGCTTTATCCCATAAAGCTGTAGAAAAGCTTAAATAAAAAACCACTGAATGTTTAAGAAGAAATAGTCCTAATTAATAGTAATAGAACAACATCTAGAGGAAGAAACCCTGCTTGCTGGACCTCTGTACACCCCTAGTCTCATATTTATTTGTGATGTAAAATAGGGAAAAAAACCAACCCTACACAGTCAGAACAATTCCTCCATTCCCTTGCCATGTTCCCTCTGGCCTGCTCTGGCATTTCCAGCTGTGCTACCTGGCAGAAGGAGCAGGAACAGGGTCATGACGCCTGTTAATTACAGGGCATCCAGCTCCACTTACAGAGTTTGGCATCGTCAGGCAAAGAGAGGAAAGCCACAAGGACAAGCATTCTCATTATTTTCCCAGGTCAGATTCCTCACTGGCTGTAAGCAATTAGAAAAAGATTCTGAAGAAACACACCTAAGTAATGATGCAGATCCTGGTTTTTCCAGTGAATCTGGGAGGGAATAAAAAATCTGCCTGGTATGGCAGGGCTAAGCAATACCTCTGGAGTTACAGATGGTATTGCACAAATGATGAGCAGAGATGGATGAGCCTGGGTTCCTGCAGAGGCTTCATTTAGTCATCCACAAAAAGCCCCTTTGCATCAGCACCACAAGTCAGTGGTCAGATCTTCCACTTCCTGCTTCCCAAAGTGGGTCGGGAGCGTTCCCTAATCCCTGCTCCCTCACAGGCAGGGGCAGGGGCAGGCAGGAGCAGCAGCTCCCAGTGCTGGCACTGACTTTGTCACCAGAACACAGGGAATCGAGCATTGTGCTATGCACAAAGAAAAAGACATTTTCTTTTTTTGTCTCAGGGCATTCATTATTTTATCAAGCTGAAACACAATGCCCCTTTTCACCAGGATAATAATTGACAAATGCATTATTCCCCCATTCATTGCCTCAAAGCTGGAGTGAGTTAAAGCCTGCCTGAAAGAAATCCTCTTAAACTTTCATGACCTGCTATTTTTACTGTTAAATTTCAAGCAATTAACATGGCTGTACCTTACAGGAAAATGACAAGCAAAACACTGTCTGTTTGCCCAGGAGCACATCCCTTAAGCACAGATATGCAGGAAGGCAGTGTGGCCTCTATCAACTCCACCTGGCACATGGAAAAGCCTACTGCAAATGTTCACAGCGTAAAATCATAAATGCACTGTAATTCCCATTGGAAGATGTGTTTAGAACCTACATGCTATGATATTAATGATAATTATTAGCTAGGGACATCAAGATTCTTTCTTAAAAGCACCCAGACTAACAAAATGCACACTTGTATTCTAATAAACAATAAGCCCAGAGAACAACAAAAAGAAGACAGTTATAAGAGAACAACAGCAAAAAGAAGACAGTTCTAATCTGATTTTGCTGCCTGGACACTGATGCAGAAAAAAACATCAGACTTTGCAGCTTATTAGAGATCTTTAGTAATCTGACAGATATGCTCCCACAGAATGATATGAGAGAATGATAAATAAGTGAAGAAATGATAATGACTTGGGGTTTGTGGATGCCATTGCATACTTCTTTCCTTTTTTGTTTTTTGCAAGGAAACTGGTGACATAGTGGTTTTCACAAAAAGATATGAAGATTTCAGAAATCTGAACAGCAACAACATTTTGTGGCATATATTGACAGTGGAATTGGAAGAAGGGCTTCTCCACTCTGTTGCACACTATTTAAAAAGGCTGCATCAATCTAGCAACTTTTAGGCTGCCGAGTCAAAATACTGGCAGAGGCAAGAATGAATTACAACCAACCAGACCTTCAAGGCACAGGTGTTTCCTCTGCCTTTCCACATGGGTCTTGCTAATCCCCTGCCGTGCCACGGGGAGGTTTTTCCGCTGCCCTGCAACACGCTGTGGAAAACAGGATTCAGCAGCGAGGGGCTGGAGCAGAAAAGCACATGCAGAGCATTCCCATGACCTGCCACAGCCTGTGGAAATCACTGTGTGCACCAGAGCATGAGGAATGACTGAAATGTTTCATGTCCACACTGCTGCTGCTCAGCTCTTTAAATGTGCTTCAGCAATGGGTAAGGAGTGCCTATGACCTCAGTGCTGCTATCACAGAAACCACAAACACTGTGGAGGTATATCTGAAGGGAAAAAAATTAAAAAATATATTTTTCACAGTTTTTAGGCCAAATTCCTGTTTTCAGATGAAACTTTTGGGTATTTCTGCCTAAACCACCTTTGCTGATATTGAAAAGCATCTTTCCTCATATGACATGTTCTAAATAGGAAGAAAACCCCTCAGGGTTCATTGGGAATTAGGTTGCCAAATGTTTTAGGGTTGCTGGAAAGTACAGAGGAGAAATATAAATAGGTTAAAACGCAAGAAGGATAATGTTTGCTCACTCAGGCTTTCAGCACATACCAGGGACAACCATTCTAAGAGAGAGGAGAGGAAAAGGAGGGCACAAGCAAGCCTTGACTAGCTGCCAGTCAAAAACCAACCACATTCACACTGAGCATGAAAAAATCCCACAGGGACCTGAAATCTTTCTGCTTCCCCACATCAGAGCAGAGACATCCCACCTCCCCCACAGTGACCCACACATTACCTGTGGCATCAAACACAATGGGCTGGCAGTTCCTGTTGGAGTTCCAGCTGCACTTGAGCACCTGCCCTCCCTCTACGATGTTGTGCTGGCTAGTGTTGGCTTTGGGAGCTCCCACCAGAAGATATGTCCTGCAGGAAAAAGAAGAAGCAGAACACAAAAAACCTTTAAACACTTGTTTAAAAGATTTATTTGTTCCCATTCTAATTACATATTTTAAATATATTTTAAAAGGTTTCAACAGCTAAGGCACAGCTGTTATAACTTTATGATATAAAGCAGAAGTCTTGCCTGCTCTAACCTAAATCCAACTCCAACTACTCTCAGTTAGAGAAATTCATATGAAGTTCTCTTTTCTGCATGAAAAAAATCACCAAAAGAAGAGAGAAAAAAGATATGACAAATTTAAAGTACCCAGGCCTCCTTAGGATTGTATTTTAAATGAGAGAAACACCTTTCATATTATTCTTTTTTCCTTCCAAAAATACATACGTGCACAGCAGAAGAGGAAATTGTGCACTTCTGTACCTTACGAAAGCCATCAGGTGGCATAATTTCTGTTAATTTCGTGAGTAAGGGTAATTCAGGGAAGTCAGTCAGAAATGGAAACAACGTACAAACAAAGCAGCAGCGGGCTGGGAGCTCAGCGTGTCCTGAACGTGATGAGTCAGCCCTGCCTGAGCGAGGGCTCTGGCAAAAACAACACCCGAGTGCCAGCCACCCCGAGCCACAGATCTGCATGCTGATGAATCCTCACCCACACTCTCTGCACACTCATCACTTCCCTATCAGCATCTGCTGTGCCTTTCTGCATCCCTGCCTCTGCAGACACTTGCTGGGTGCCCCCCAGCAGGAACTGCCTGCACTGTGTTCCTGCACGGGTGGCAAAATACAGAAGTGCCAAAGGAGCAAACAGACTGAACAAGGCTCTTGCAGGAGCCCCAGCACCTCTGAGACCCACTTGACACATCAGCACTTGACTGAGAGAGTCAGTGTGAAGCATGAAGTCAAAATCAAGTGCTTCCTCTCATCAGTGAGCCTGCTCTGCCTCTTCCCTTGGCACTGCTGAAGAGGGAGCGCAGCCTGCAGGAGCAAGTCTTGTCAGGCTCTACAGTTCTCTGGTTTGGAAGCTGGCTTAGCTGAACAAGCTGCAGGACTGGTTGGGGAGAATGTCTACAGGCAGGCAAAGCCAGGCTTATCAAACTGGCTCTGGTTTTCAGAGCCATCTCCAGGCTCCTTTCCAGTAAAGAGATAAGCATAGGTGTAAACATGCAGCACCTCATCAAAGCTCAGTTTGCATGAAGATGTACCACTTTTCAACCTGTGTGAATTTTCAGAACCTTAAAAATGTCCTGGCATGGACACTGATAGAAAATCCAGGCTAGTTGGCAATCCATTTGTTTTCCCTATTTGCCATTCTTAGACTGTCTAGATTTTTAGAGCAGGAATTTGAAACACTTTAATCACTTAAAATCAGCTCTCTGGGCAGAACAGAAAGGCTTAAAAATGAACATCATAATGCCAAGTAAAGAAACATATCAATTATTATAATTACAATCTATTAAACAAGTGGTAGCTTACTTCCCATTTTACTCTTGTACCACTGACTTTTGAGAAGTCCCCCAAATGAAGCATTTGTTTAAAAGATTTATTCATTCCCATTCTAATTATATATTTTAATTTTTTCTTAGGCTAATATTTGTGGTGAGGTTTATTAAACAGGAATATAGGAATCATTTTTGTGGCTCCACAAAGGTCTTTTCCCCAAATAAAAAAAATGCATTTTCATCATCAGAGACCAAGAAAGTAGACTTTGTCACTGCTCTAATAATAATATGCAAATGACCCAAATTCTTAGAAGTCTCTTATCCACATACTTTGGGAAAGAGGGAATAGAGGGACAATTGTATTTCCATGGGAAAACACCAGCTATGCTTTAGAGTATTGCCAATTTCCTGAATCATGGTCCTGAACCATCCACCCCAATGCTGGGGCAACACTACGAGTGTTCTGGCACCTCTAGTTGATTTTCCAGGGATTTCCATGGGCAACAAAGAAACTGGGCCTTCCCTGGAGGTGCATCCTGGACTATCAAGTGCAGCAGAGGGTGTGTGAGAAACCTGTTTCATTTGTTAAGGAGCTGTCTCCTGTAAAAGCTGTGTCCACTATCAGGCACCCGGACACAACACCACCACTTCTACTCCCGGAATGGGATTTCACCCTGGATTTCTAAATACGCTTCAGTTTGGCATCCAGCAGGTCAAAATAGACTGTGAAACAGCAGCCTGAGCATTCAGGAACTACCAGCATGCCTTTGTTGTCAGGCTAGGCAATCCAAACAGCTTTAGCCCAAGGAAACTGACTTAATCTCTGGTACTGATGTATAAAACAGGTGATGAATGAAAGCTCTAAAACAGGTGATGAATAAAATCTCTCCAAAGCAAAAAGAAAGGCATAGGAACCACGTCACACCCCATACGCCTGGACACTGCATACAAGTATTTCTGGCTATTTCAGGAGGAAAAATATCAGTGTCCATAGGCATAAACTGAAAACTGAACACCACAAGAGCCTGCTCCTGTGAAAGTTGCAGAGCTACTTGGGTCAATTACGAACTTTAATGCAAAATAAAGTGAAGAGCTTAGCAGGTACAAACAAAATTTCAGTGATGACAAACAAACAAAAAAACCCCAAACAAACAAGGAGAGTATTCCCTTTGAAATATACAGAAGCTTTTCATGCTGCCTGACAACCACACTGTTTTCTTTAACAGCAGTGCACTTGGAGGTCAATAGTTCTTATAAAAATAATGGAAAGCTTCCAAATAGTGATTTCATGGAGAGCTGTGTCACATAATTCCTTATCAGAAAGCAAGGAAGAAAGTTTATTACATCCATTTACCAGTCTCTTGATAACTCTGCAGCCACACATGTGGACTCAAAAATAAAGGGCGGGACAAAAATAGAAGCTTTTTTTTCTTTTAGTACCAAGACTTAAGATAGCAGAGAAAGATGGTGCAACGTGTGCAAGTTAAGACAGGATGGCTTCTAATATATGTAGGTAATAAAAAAAATGCAAACAAAGCTAGATGATGTAGTACAGAAAGACTTGCTCAATAGCTGTACAATTTGCTTATAAAGTTTCACAAGCTAAAGATTAAGGGGGGAGAGAGAATATCCCTTCAGCAGGATGAAAGCCAGCAGCTTTTCCAATCTTACAGCCCTTAAGATGGGAGAGGAGTGGGGGGAAGCGACAAAAGCTGGGTGTTACTGTAGCCCGCATTTCAGAGCCAGAGCCTGATTCATTCTGGCAACGCCGAGAGAGCGAGGCGAGGATTCAAAGGTCTGAAACGCAACAGCGACGGCATACTGCCTAATCTTTAACGTGAAACGGGAACCTATTCAGGAAGCAGACGTGGAGAGAGCTTACATGGAACTTTTCCCTCTCCAGACTCCTCGGTGACTCGCACAGACTCACCACTATTCAAACACAGCACTCCCGCAAAGCACACTCAAGGAGAGAACAGCAGATCTCCTGAAACGCCACGGCACGCACCTCCAGGAACCAAAACACCACAACTACATCTTTCCACGCCGTATTTATCACCACCATCATTTGCGTGAGACCGGGCTATGCAGAGAATCCCGCAGCACAAGGTTCGTGCCCCGCCGGAGTGGTGAGGTGTCCCGGCCCCAGAGCCGCCCCAGCGGGGCAGGGATGCGGAGCGGTCCTTGTTGGGCACCGACACCGGCTCCATCCCCGCTCCGGGGCCTCAGCAGAGCCGCGCTCCCTCCGAGAGCCGCCCCAGCGGGGCAGGGATGCGGAGCGGTCCTTGTTGGGGACCAGCACCGGCTCCATCCCCGCTCCGGGGCCTCAGCAGAGCCGCGTTCCCTCCGAGAGCCGCCCCGGCCCGCCTGCCACAGAGGGAGCGGGGGCAGCTCCGCATCCTCCGCCCGGCTCCCGGCCGGGACAGCGCCGCTCCGGGCTCGGCGGGGCAGGACGGGGCAGGACGGGGCGGGACGGGACGCGCACTTACGAGAGCGGGTCGGGGGCGAAGAAGTCCACGGCGAAGCCGAAGTAGCTGCCGGCCGGGCCCGAGTAGACGGCCGGGCGCTCCACGTCCAGGTTGAAGGCGCTGCCCGGGGCCAGCGCGGCGCCCAGCAGCAGCAGCAGCAGCGGCGGCGGCAGCAGCATCGTGGCCCGGCCGCGCTGCTCCGCGGGCGCGGCTCTGCCGGGACGCCGGCCCCGCGTTTCCCGCGGCGGGGCGGGGAGCGCAGCGCAGCCACTTCCCCTTTCTGGCCGGGACGGGGGCGGCAGGAAGGAGAGGCGGCATCATGTGGTGCCGGGGGCGGGCCCTGGCCGCTCCGAGCCCGGGACGCCGCTGTCGCTCTCTTCCGCCGGGAGCTCTCGGCCCGGCACGGCACGGCCCGGTACGGCACCCGCGGAACTGCTCTCGCTCCAGGCAGCCCGCTCTCATCTCCGCCCGAGCCGAAGGCTGGAGGAAAGTCAAGGAAAACATTTCTTGTGACGGTGGTGAAGCCCTGGAAGCTGCCCAGAGAAGCTGCCCCGTCCCTGGAAGTGTTCAAGGCCAGGTTGGATGGGGCTTGGAGCAACCTGGGATAGTGGAAGGTGTTCCTGCCCATGGCACGGGGTGGATAAGATGGTCCTTAAGGTCCCTTCCAGCACAAACCATTGTACCATCCTATGAAGGAGTGCTAGAAATTTGAAGAGTGTGAGACATCCGTGTGTGGTCTTAGCAAGTCTGTTTGGCGAACCAGTCTTTTACCAAGTCTGAAGTCTCTTACCAAGACTGTTTCTGAACCAGTCTTTCAGGAAAGCTGCTAAGCAAAGAGTGAAGGGAGTGCCAATGTGGACACGGCCATGGAGGTAAAAAAAAACCAAACCAAAACAAAAAACCAACAAATAAACAAACCAAAAAACCACACCACCCTGATTTTCAAACACATAGGCTATTAAATGAAGTAATTTTAAATTCCAGGGTCGCAGCAGCAGGCTCAAGGCTGGGAGGAGGGAAACTGGAAATCCTCCCTGATGGAGGTCTCTGTTACTGTTGCACCCCTGCACTGCCCACCTAAGGAAGAACCACCTGCTGCAGCCCCAACTCCTCAGTTGCACTTTGTAGCTCTCGTATCATCTCTCACTAATAACATTTTAGCGCTGTCATCCTGGCTCAGTCAGTTGCAGCCTTGTCCTCCTCAGCCCCTATGAGAGTTCAATATCTGCTGAGTACAGCAGTGTCTCAGGTAAAAGAAAACATGCTGAACACCTACAAAGAGCAATTAATTCATATTAATTTGTACAACATAGCAGGACTGGAGTTTATTGCCACCAAAAGTCTAAACTTTTTGCGTTCCTCATTGTGAGCATGATAAAAAGTTACAAAACAAATAATGATGTTTCAAGCCCTAAATAAAAGTTAAAAAATCCTTACATATTTACCAAGGGGCCAAATTAGTTTAACAGGAATCTCAAAACATTTCCACAATAAGCAGAGGAAAATCCAAAGAACCACCAGCTACTCCTGTGTTCCATTTACTTGCCCTTGCGGTTATCATTTCTTCAGAAACCCTCTTAAAAATTCTATCAAGAAGGGGAGTTCCTATACATAAATTTGATACTTGTTGCTGATTTTTCTAACTTTGCTGCCTCAGCAGGTTAAAAAAAAAAACAACACGGAACCAAACAAATACAAACTCCACATTTTTTTATTGTTATTTACTGACTTATCTCAGAACTTTTATACTGCAGACCTGATCAAAGCAAAACTGCAGATGAGTTAATAAGTTTCCAAACTCTAGTAAATAGGGCAATAAACCAAAAGAGTAGTTTATGAGTAGTTTGATCAGTAACTAACTAAGGGAAAAGGAGGATTGATTTTCTCCACTTGGTTGCATAACCTCACAACATCACACAAGCAGTGAAGCATAAGTTATCTTTAAGATATTCGAAATTTTTTTTACCAAATTATCAGTTTTGGCTTCCTAGGGACTGTATAACCTCACAACGTCACACAAGTAGTGAAGGGTAGGTTATCTTTAAGATATTAGATTTTTTAACCAAATTATCAGTTCTGGCTTCCTAGGGACTGCATAACCTCACAACATCACAAAAGCACTGAAGGATAAGTTATCTTTAGGACACTAGACTTATTTTTTACCAAATGATCAATTTGACTTCCTAGGGATTGTATAACCTCACAACATCGCACAAGCAGTGAAGCATAAGTTATCTTTAAGATACTAATTTTTTTTACCAAATGATCAGGGTTTTTTTCTTATGGACTGTATAACCTCATAGTGTCAAGAATAAGTTATCTTTAAGATACTAGAATTTTTTGACCAAAAAAATTCCTAGGGACTGCATAACTTCACATCCTCACACAAGCACTGAAGGTGAAGTTATCTTTAAGATACTAGAATTTTTTTTACATATGATCAATTTTGGCTTCCTAGGGACTGTATCACTTCAAAACATTGTGCAAGCAGTGAAGAATAAGTTATCTTTAAGATACTAGAATGTTTTTGCCAAAAACATTCCTAGGGACTGTATGACTTCACAACACCACACAAGCAGTGAAGGATAAGTTATCTTTAGGACACTAGACTTATTTTTTACCAAATGATCAATTTTAGCTTCCTGGGGACCGTATAACCTCTCAACATCACACAAGCAGTAAAGCATAAGTTATCTTTAAGATACTAGAATTTTTTTTTTACCAAATGATCAATTTGGGCTTCCTAGGAACTATGCAACCTCACAACATCACATAATCAGCAAAGGATAAGTTATCTTTAAGACACTAGATTTATTTTTTTTTTTCTTTTTACCAAATGATCAATTTTGGCTTCCTAAGGACTTTATAAGCTCACAGCATCACACAGGCAGTGAAGAATAAGTTATCTTTAAGATGCCAAACTTTTTTTTACATGTGATCAATTTTGGCTTCCTAGGGACTGGCTGTGCAGCACTTCTTGCTGTCGGAAATTACAAAGCCGGCCCATAGGAGCGACTCAGAGTCAGGGGCACTCATCCCTCATCCCAAAGGCTTTCCTCCCTCTGTTGGGGTTGTTGTTTCGCAGCTGTCCCGTGCCCCTTTGGGCTGCCCAAGGCGAGGTCTCTCCCGCTGCCCTGACTCAGCACAGCTCCGCTCCAGGCACTGAGTCACGGCGGAAGCGGCGGCGCTGCTGTCTGGCCCGAATTCCCAGCACGATCGGAGTCGGGCAGTCTAGACAGCCCCCGAGGCGAGCCACAGCTCCCTATAAGGCATCACAGCCCCCAGCCGCCACGTGGGAAAAGAAAATGAATTGTGCAGGCTTGGGATGCGCTTCTGATCAAAGCCAATCTTACTGGAAGTGAAGGGAAATGCTTTCTGTTGCAGGAGAGGCTGAGAGATTGATTCCATCGCTTGCATCGAGCTGCCCTGGCTGACAGGGTATCTGACAGAGGTATTGAGGTATGTGTCTGACAGAATCCTGGACAGAAGAGTGAAAGTCAAACCCAGACTTTGCTCTTTATGTAGTGCAGCAAACACCCTTCCAGGGAGGATGTGATTTTCTTCCCTAGTTGGTTCAGTTCTCAGCATGACTAACAAATAGATAAGGAGCAGCCAATGAGATCACAGTGCACAATGTAAACAAGTTAATTATGTGTTTCCATATTTACTTGTTACCTGTAGCTTTCGGTTCTCAGGCTAAGATAATCCAGTGGTGAAAACCAACAACTGAGAAGTGGGCAGGACCCGGATTCCTTCTAAGCCACCAAACTTTTTGCCTGTATTTGAAAGAGAACAGATCAAACTCATTATTTCTCTTACAAGTTACTGGTCTTGTTAGTTTTTATTCACACAACAAGCTGTTAACACAACTGAATTAAACTTTACAAGATGCAAAGCACTTTTGGTAGGCAGGTATTATTTTTTTCTATTCCTGAGTTTCCAGCCTGTAACAGAGTATTTCAGAATGTTTTCCTTTGAGTCTCCACCTCAGGACATGAAAGGCAGCAGCAAAATGAATATCTGGAGCAAAAAAAGCATCACCATTCATTTGTTCATGGAGACAACCATTACTGACCCAGAAAAGCCTTCATCAATGTGAGAGTTTTAGTAAATATTTTGCTCTCCTGCCATCCAGACATTTGGACTTTTCAAGAGGTTTAACTGCTCTGAAGAGAATTTTAACAAGTAACTCAGTTTCTAACAAGGCAGTAGAAAACAAAGTAAAAGATGGACTTCACATATTAGTTTGCTTCATTCGATTTGTGCCTTTTTATTTCTGTTTTGTTTAATATTATCTTATATATCCACTGAGAAAAATCAAACATTACATCTGAAAACTGTGGAAGCATTAAGTGGTGAAACACAAGGAAACCACTAGAGATGTTTAGGCTTGATTTGCTCTATGAGCAATTCACATCAGCCAGATCTCATTCTGCTGGCAGCAAAAGCTGTCCTTAGCCCGGGGCTATGGGGCAATGTTTTCACAACAAGGATATGGCTACATTTGTTGAAGCAGCTCCTAGCACGGAGTCTGAGATCTCCCAGATCAAAGGAAATGAGCTGTACCAGGTTTTTGTCTGATTTGCTCAATACTGATAGCTGTGTTACTCCAGCGTTAGTCAAAGTCTTTCTGCAATACCCTTCTTGTGTTTTATAGAGTGCTCTTACTCATCAGGCCTTTTTTTAAACATTAGGATTTCATAGGACCAAATTCAGGGAACAGCACTGCTTGATTTACCCAAGGATTCATATTTCTTCAGTCTGACAAAGTTGGTCATTATAAATCACATGTGACTCAGTTTTTGCTTCACAAAGCACTTCAGAAGATTACCAAACAAATCCAGATACTGCACAGTAACACCCCCAAAGACTTAGATATTTTTAGAAGATATTTTTAAAGAGTATACTTCCCCCCTAGGAAAAAAAAAAATAAAACCATCAAAACTTTGACAGGAAATAATGCAATAAGAGAGAAATGGATCAGGACAAAACCCAAACAACAAGCTCCATAATCTCTGCACCATCTCCCTGAAAATCTTTTCATGATATGTGTGCATGTAGAAGATGTAACAGAGACAAAAGCTAAATATCACCCTGCCCTGTTAAGGAAGAGGGTGTGGGAACACACCAGCCCAGAGGGAAGTCACCACACCTATCCCAGAAAGAGTGCAGTGCCCTTGGGTAATCGCAGTGATGGAACTTCCAGGAGAGAGCCATGGAAATATGGGGCTCTTGGGGCTTCTGGTGGGAAAGGTCTCAGGAAATTCTAAGAAGGGGATTGGGAGAATTTGCTAATCTAGAGAGCATGATGGAACTGGCTTTGTGCCCCTAGAGTGGGAAAAGAGATGAAGCATTGAAATCATCAGCTGTGCACTTGTCTCCCATGGAATATTGTATTGTGAGTGAAAGTTCTGTACTTCTGCTTCTCCCATCCCACTGAAATGTCTGACCTGGCATCTCCAGCCCATGAGATGGAAAGCTCCAGCTCCCATGTGAGTTACTCCTGCAGTCACTGTTCCTTTACAGGCCAATTCCTTTACACAGAACTGCACCTGGAGCTGCACTTATTCCTGATCCACCCTTCTGCCTGTATCCAGCACAGCTTGGAAACACACACCAGTCACAATGAACACTGGAGTGCTAACAGCACTTGATTAAACACAGAACTATCCCTCCCATCTCTTCATCACTCCCTCCTCCACTTCTTTCTGCCTTTCCATGAAGGAAGGTCCATTGCTTGCTGGGTGCCATGAATTTTAATTCTACCTTTTTACATTCACAAGGATCCTCTAGAACATGCTGCTTTTATGCAGTCCCCTGAAAGTGAGGAAGAGATTTATTTATTCTACCATCAATCTTCCTTTTTCTTCTTTTGCCAGCCACTGTTTTCATACTAATTTAAGTAATGTCATTTCTGCTGAGTCTGCCATCCATGGCAAGTGTGCACCAGGTTTTATTTAGAAAGTGGAAGTGCCTATGTCTGGCAGAAATTCTTGTGGAGCACTATTCTGCTGGGACAGAGTGAAACAGAGCACTTCTCCTCACACAGGCTCTATAAGCACAGAAGATGGGTCACTTTCTAGTTTATTTCCATTTATGGAAAATTTCCAGATGACAAGAGGCATTTCCTAGGTTTCTTGCATTCTTGACTGCTTCTGATTACACAGAAATACCAGAGACCACTGCTTCCTGTTGTATCCCTGAGATATTGTTATCCCTGTCTTTAGGGTAAATCATCTCCTATTTAGTACAAATGACAGCTTCTTGTGTACAACTTTGGAATCATTCCCCCAAACTTTCTAGGTTTTTCTATTTTTTCTGTCACTTTTCTGGGTTTTTTTGATTATTTTTTTCATCATGCATTTTCAAAGGAATCTAACAAGGCTCAGACTCACAGAGCAGTCTGTTGGTTTTTTAACTGATTATTCCAGGCACATAATGCCACATCTGCCTTGAAGCATCTGTCCTCCAGTGCTCCTGTATTACAGTAATGCTTCCACATTCCTGCTGAAGGATTTGGAACAAAAACAAGTTGAAAACTTTCAAATTCCCTGGAAAGGAATAATTCTTCAGGCTTCTCTGTGCTAAGTAACAAGCTCAGGCTTTAAACGTGTTGAAGACTTAGATAACAAAATAATAACAGGATGTAGAGCAAGTAGGATTGAAAGGCAGTGGAGGAATAAAGTAGAAACAAATTCCTTTGTATCCAATACTCTGAGTATTGTTTTACTCAAACACAAAAGCTCTAAAAGATGGTAATAACATGACTGATACTGAGATATTTCCTTCCTCTTGTTCCTCAAGAAGCATTTCAAATGTTTGAGCCCAGGCATTTTCCATTTTGATATGCCTGCTCCAGCCTCTTGCCCTCAGAATGCACCTTCCCACCTTACAGAATGCCCCAACTTCCTCCCTCTTCCCTGAGCAGAAATGCCCCTTTCTCCCCAAAGAACCCAACTCCCCCTCACCTTGAAGCCATGATCTTTTGATCCACTGTGTCCAAGGAATACTGTCCTGCCTGCCATTAATATTAAACCAAAGCATGTCCTTATCTATAAAACACTGTACATTGGTGACCATGCCATTGCTGAGTAACGTAACAAAAAATTCCCTCAAGGAATAAAACTAAACATAGACCCAGACATAATCAGCCAATTCTAACAGAGGGTTCAGCCAGGGCAGTGAGGGCTGGGGGTGTTTGGTTTGTTTTCTAATTTGTACTATTTGCTTCTAAGCCATCAGCCTGCCCTGCCAGGGGTCACTCCAGCAGAGTTTCAGATGGGCACTGCTGGTCAAAGAACTATTTTTGCATCCATCAAACAGAAGTTAATGCTGACAACAGTTATCAGTGGTGGAAACCACAGACACTTCCATGCCCTGAATAAAGAGCACATTTAAGCTTTTCCCTTTTTGCCCTCTTGGGGGAAGATTGCTCATTCCACTGGTCCTGGCTGCCCGCACATACAAAGAATGGGCAATTATTCATGTGCAGCAACTGCTGTGCAGAGCTGGAACTTGGTATTTCTGTGTGGAAGGCACTGTGTGGGAGCTGCCATGTACAGAATACAGACATCCATTGACAAGAAAATCACTGAAGAGCTCATGGTGGAGGGCTGATAGTGCTGACCAAGTGCAGCTCTGCCACCTCCCAGGTGCTTATTCAAGGAAATATCTCACAACAGTGAGACCCTTACGGTTTACAGCTCCCTCTAATTTTGACTTCAGTCTGTCAGGCTTGTAATTTTTGCTCTACTCCTTCTGACCAGCTTTCCTAATCCTCCTTGTCTCCATTTGATAAACAAACCCCTGGAGTGTTTGGAGACACCTTAGGGAAGCACAGTGCTGAGGGCACCACGCCTTGCTCCAGGCCTGTGCAGGGGGTCTAGCTGATATGGATTAGAGAGGTCAGTCAGAAGAGCCTGCCTTCCCCTGTGTTTATACTCAGCAGAGAGAAAAGACAGCAAAACAAAGTGATGAAGAATGAAGATTAAAGGTTTCTTACCTGGAAACTTGGCTGTCATCTGATTTTAAGGAGGCATTAAGTTGCAACTGTGGAATTTTTGAAGTAGAAGTCAATTTTTTTTTTTCTGAAGCAGTCTACTGCTCCCAAATGAAAGAATTAAAGTACCTGTAATGTTAGAGATGGATAGAAAACAGTGACCAAACTACCACATCCTCTTTGATCCCATCTCTGCCTGCCTTGTGTGCAGATCGCAAGAAGGGAAACCAAGGGAATGAAACAGAAGTGGAGGTGGAACATGAAGAGGACAAAAATTCTCCTATAAGAGCAATCCTGTCAAAATGTATTGTAGAGGCCTGAGAAATAAAAGTTACAAGCTGATTTCCTGCTGGAGATGTGCTACATCCATATTATGTGCTGATAGACAGTTTCATTCAAGCACAAGGATGCAGCCTCCACAGAACACATTTCCCTAATGGCTCATGGTATAAAGAACATTGTTTTGCCTTGGGAAACTTCTACAATAATTTGCTTTTCTCTTTCCTTCAGTATTGTTTCTGCTTTTTTCCTTTTCTGAAGGCTTTTTTTCCTGTGGTTTCTTTCTTTAATTTAGGAGTCTGTCTCATTTCTGAAGTCTGATAGAGGCATTCCGTGAGTTACCCAAAGTTTTAAACCAGCCTTGCTCAAATTTAGGTCCAAATGTATTACAACACTACATTTTCAAGCACAAATGTAGGATAAAGAGATTTCCTCCGAGGTCTCTTTCCCTAAACACAGATAAGATGCTGCTGCTGCTATTTTCTGATTGAAAGAACTGATTATTTTTGGCATTCATTTCAATAATGTGCTATGAAGGAGCCTATTGTGGTCACATATTAGGGCTCTAACATCATAAATGAATAAAACATCTTGGCCTTATTGCTAACACCAGCAACAGCTGCTCTCTGTAAAAAGACAGAGCATCCATTGAAAGGAAGAAGTGTGACAAGCAAAGCCAAGGTCACTTCCAAGCCTGCAATACCAGTGTGGGGGAAAAAGAAAAGGGTCATGTGCACATATCACAGTAAAAGCACTGCAGGTGATCACAGCTCCAAAAATTACACCTGGTACCTAACCAGTAGCAAAGACTTCATTCATGAAACATTTGCTTCATAAAAGATTCTGCTTATTAGAAGCCCATTTATAGCAAAAAAATCAAGTATGTTAAGAGAAAGCTTCTAATTTTGAAAAAAACCCTCCTGTTTCAAGCACTGAAGTGCATCAAGATTTTATGTTTTCCACAAGTGAAATACATCAGCTTCTCTTTTTACACCACCCTTCTCTATTTGGCATTAAGTCAAAGCAAAGCACAGGATATGGCTTCCTGGAAGAACCCAAGCTAGCAGGAGTCATGTTCCAAACAAGATGTAAGAGGAGTTTCCAAAAGTTGGTTAGAAAATCAAGGGAATGTGCCCTGAAGAGAAAGATACCACAGGCTCCATCTAGCAGAGGAAATGTTCCAGATTAGGAATTGCTGGAAGCTCTGTAAAAGAAGTGCTCCTGAGCAGTGCACAGGCCTGTCCTTCTCTCACCTCCTTGCTCCTCAGGTGTCTCATTTTGGGAGTGTCATTAACAGTCCCTTGGTCTGATGCAGTACAGCTGCTGTCACATGGGTTTTTGCAGCTCCTCTGGACTTCCCACATCTCATTTTTCCAATTCCCTTCCAATTCTTATTCATATTATTCAGGGGGTAATTGTTCCTGAGGCACTTCAGGTGAATATGTATGTAAGATTTGCATATGAGAACAATCCCTTCCTCTCAGCTTAGGGCTGTAATAATTTCATGTGAGGAAAACAAAGGCCCAACCTTGTAAGATTTTTAGTTTAGCTGCTTAAACATTCTACAGTTCTAGTAGGTTTTTACAAAGCAGCACATGGAACAGGGATAACAACTGATGTTTCTGAAACCTCCAAGCATGTTATTTGCAAGATATGTAAGCTTACCAAAATTAAGCCTGTATTACTTACTACATTCAGGTAATTTTTAAAAGGGGCATTAGCATTGCAAAAGAATTAGAATTTAGCATTCAGAATGTCTTGAATTCAGCATTCAGAACACAGTTTTTGACAGCTGTAATTCCCCATCCAACTAAACTGTGAAAAAAAGCATTAATAAAAGCATACTGATTTGAATGTGTACATTCTTTCTGTAACCAACATATTAAACAAACACCATCTATTATGAGAATACTGAATTGCCAAGTTAAGTACCACTGCTTGGTCTGAAGTTGTATCAATAATAAAACCTCCTCTTGATAAAAACAGTTGGGGAGCACTTTCCATTAAGAAATGGCAACACTTGTATTACAAACAACTCATAGATAATGTAATATTTAAGGTCAGTCTTGGCAGTTAATTCTAAATATTTTTCCAGGCCTTTGTGAACAGTGTTCATTCCAAAACTAAGTAGAGAGCTGTGAGTGACAAAGCAGTGGCAAGCATAAAATTTAATCACACAGGCTTTAAAAAACTCACAGAACTTCAAAGAATTTAAAGCTAGCCAGTTTCAGCAGCCCAAGCAGTTTTTGTGTGACTGAAATGGGATTTTAATACACACCAAAACTGAAAACCAACCAACACTCTACTCCCAAAACAGCAAACAGCAGGAAGCAAAGGCATGGGTTTGCTGCAGCACCTTGAACTGGTTTTGTCCACACACATGGCCAGTACCAAGGGTGATTTCAAGGCAGGGCTACACCAGTGTGTTCTCTCAAGCCACAGCTGCATTTCTCACCTAGTGCTCATGGAAGTCAGGAGCAACACAGGGTGATACAAACACTGGACCAAGTTTGTTGCAAAGCTGTTTCTGACCTGGCTTATGATGCTTTATGGCCTGAAATACTGTATTTTTAACCCATACAGACTGGGCAGTCACTGAAATGAAGATACCTTTATTTTTGCATTGAGATTATAACTCATTCTTCCAGAAGTGACTCACTGACTTTATTCAGAGTAATTTCCGAGGAAATTTCAGAGGAATTATCAGTAATTTATCAGAGGAAACGTGCATCAATGTAAGAACAACTTAGTGATGTCACATCCAAGTGAACTCCCTTCTATCACTGCTCATTTCCTGAACATTAATAATTCATCTTCTCCAAGCAATGCCTTGGCATTCATTTTCAACTCAGCATTTATTGACTGGAACCCCATTAGCTACAAATGCAAGGTTCTTGAAATGAGAAATGAAGAACTTTTAGCAGTCCCTATGAAAGCAGGAGGAACATCCAGCAGCAGAGGGTTCTCCACTCTCTGAAGTCTGAATGCTCCCTGCTCTTATGGTGGGAAATCTGGGCAGAGGAAGCCCAGCCAGGAGCTGTGCCAGAGTAAGAGAGGAAAAACGAGTGAAAACTAAACAGGGACAGCCAGCTATTGCTCCCTGCCCACCTAAAGTCATCTGTCAACAGCTACTGCCTAGGAAAATCAGGTTTTCTTCAGCTAGCTTACAGATGTTCAGTGTTATGCAAGGCGACTGTCTGAATGTTTACATGACACCTGTACAAAGGAGTTGTGCACCACAAGCATCCTTTTAGACCCAAAAGGGCACACAGGCACTTTCTGCCCATACATCAGGGTTTTATTAGCTGAAATTACCAAGTCACCCTGACATTCCTCATCTGTAAAACTCAAGCAAAATGAACAAAATGTTAGCAAATATTTACATTATTTACATCAGTGAAGCAGGTAAGTATTATCAAGTGAGTACTATATACAATAAACCAACCCCTACGACAGAAAACATAGCCATTTTCTTCCTTGATAATGATTAAATTACTTTTATTCCCATTTAAAATATACAACTTTGAAAAATTATGCAACATACATTCAAATGAACTGCATTCTTAAGTGTCCTGATAGCCAGGTATTCTATTGCTGGCCAGTATAATACAATAATCCATCAACTCTGTTTATTTATGGCCACAGGAGAAAAATCTGCATAAATAAATATTTATATTTGATAGTGCAGCTTTTCCTTAGACACTTACATTTAGAAGTTAATTTCAGTAGGCCTCTTTCTCCCAAGCTCTGCTTGTTCCTACAGGAAAAAATGAATTCCACAAAGATCCCAAAAAAGGCCAACAATTCTAAGTCTGCTATTTTAGAAATAGCAACAAGAGTCAATTCAGCAGTGCCAGTAATAATCAGTAAAGCTAATATTACCACCCAAAAGCAGTTTGGGAAAACTCACTAACAATGCCATAACTCTCACTGGTTCTGGAAGTAGTGATTTAAGAGCTTTAGAAAAATCAATACAAAGGGTTTCATTAGCACAGCAGGAGTATGGCAAGGAGGAGCCGCCCCCTGGAAAAGCACCACTGCTGAGAAATCCTTGTGGCAGACACTCAATCCACTGGAAAAGGACAGACTGACTCCATGAAGTGCAGTCTGCAGGGCACAGCACCTGAGGCACCTTACCCCTGCACAACTTGCTGTTATCTAGAGGACACCAAAGGGATGGCAGGCATGTTTTGGACTGTAACATCCCTGCTCTGCAGAGCCTGAACTCTTCACTAATCTACAAAAGACAGTGGGGAGAGAATGAGGCTGAACAGCAGTCAGTGGTGTACAGCAGGTATTACATCAGCTAATGGGTGGGCAGGGAATAAGAACAGCAAGGGAGAAAAGCTGGCTGCTGAATTTTACACTGCATCAAGAGCAGACAAAAAAACTGTAATGGCAGGTAGCCCAAATGTAATGAAGCCAACACCATCACTTCTGTATCAAGACTGCAGAGAAAAACATCTACCACTCTATTAGAAAATCCAGCTCTTAACAGTTTGGTATGATATCCTTACTTAGCAGAGAAAAATCAACACAGGTATTTTAAAGTTGATGATTTTTATTTACAGATTTATTGGCAAAAGGTGGTGGGAAAGTTTAAAACATTTTAAACAGAGGGCACTGTACTGGTATTGTATGAAATATCAGTTCACAATCTTCAGTATCCAGCTGATCAAATAAAGCTAATCACCACTTAAAGAAGCATAATCTGCATCAGCTCCATTAGAGTACCCTGCCTAAAAACCCTTCAGGCAGTTTCTAAATCAACACAATCACTAATAAAAATGCTTTTTTTTGTGAAGAATGTATACTTGGATTTTTGTACTGTACCTGATGTCAAACTGCCCGCTTGCATACTGGCAAAGCAGTTACACTTCCTACTCTTAGTTGGAAGTTTTAATCTCACTGTCTGCAAATTCAGCTGTTGGGTAATTCTGAACTACTCTGAACGTTTTACTGTGAGCATAGCCAAGACTGGAGTAGATGAGATTGAAGGAAAACATTCCTGGTATATCACGTGCCCATCATATTCAGCTGCATAACCATAAACATCTTGTTTAAGAATTCTATTCAAAAAGGAGAAAAAAATGTAGTCAGTTTTCACATAGGTTTAATTCCTCACTGGAGCTTTTTAGTTCATTCTTCTAAATCAAGAGTGTTTAGTTCTTCTTCTAGTTCATCCAAGTCCTCTCCAGTAAAGAGATTTTCATCAACTGGAACTGCATCAATGACTCCATTTTCCAATTCCCCATCTCCATCATTATCTTCATCTAAATCATTTTGCTCGCTGCTGTTTATATCACCACCAGAAGCTTCATTTAATTTATTATCTGAAAATAAACATAATTTTTAGGCATTTCAGTGTCACAAGTTTCTTAATCACCAACTGAATTCACAATCCTACTAAACATGCTTCCAAATTTTGAAACTATGAACAAACTATTTTATTTGAAATTCACACAGATTTATACTGGCCAAATTGCATGTACCTGGTTAATGTGCAAGGCTGGATAATAACTATGAAAACAGGCTGGACAAAATAACAACTTACCATCTTTTTCTACTGAAGTGTATGTGCTGAATCTCTCTGGACTAGCCACTGTAATACCAGTCTCCTCTACTGCCTTGGGGACATACAGGTTCAAATCTACATCATTTATGCACACAGGATCTTCTGTCTGGAAAATAAACAAAGATGCTCTGCATGAATTACTTTTCCACAAAAATCCTCACTTCTGCAAGATGTCTACAACATTTGTCACCTTCAACAGGAACCTTCTGATAAAATATACTCTGTGGCAGTATTAAAAACCAAGCCTATTAATTTCATTGTAAGGGCTTTCAAACTGACATTTTTCAAACTTTATTGCAATTAACACATTCCTTGATTTAATCCTGTTTCTTTACCTCATCATCATCTCCTGCTCCTTGGACATAACGGGTGTCATCTGCTTCTTCATCATCGGCATCAACCAGCTCTGGCCGGAACTCAAACACCTCACGCCCACTGATCTATCCACAGCAAAACATCCTTCAGTTAGCACTTCATGCAATTTATACTGCTTACAAAAAACCACACACAAACCAACTACAAAACAAGGAAACAAACATGACACACAATAATAATAAGCAAAACATTTTCAGGCCAGCTACCTCTTCACAAAACTTTATTGACCTGCTCTTCTTACAGTAAGAATTGGACTGTAAAACTTACCACCAATGCTTTGCCAGCTTTAAAATCTGCTTTCCTCCTCTCCATATCTTGCTCAGCCTTATCAATTTTTTCTTGTCTTTTTCTTCTCTTCCATGCAATAAAACACTCTAGAGTAATTTTGGTAACATTTGGTCCTAAGGCAGCACGCTGTCCAGAAAAGAGACTCATTAATGCCAGAAATTCTTTCCAAACGCTATAACAAATTGGATATTTAATTACTCTTTTCTAGAAACTAATTGAAAACATTTCTTTCCAAGTCCCTCTTGAGACTCTTACACTGTTAAACATGCATCACCTTCTTAACATTTGACTCAACATGGGATTTTCCAGTTAGTGAGAGGAGTTGGAATGAAAATCGATAGGAAAAGTGGAGGAGAAAATAAAGGAAAGACAAGAGCTCAGCCCTGCTCAAGTGACACTGCCAAGCAAGGGTGACAGGAAGAAGCAGAGCAGCAACCCCTTCAGAAGGCCTTGTGCTCTTGGTGTTAGTGTAGTGCCTCATTAAAGAGTAAAGGGAGAACTAAGGGGACACTGAGCTGGGGATGAGAAAAGCCACAGAAGCAGTTGTAATGGATAAATGAGAAATAGCACTTAAGAAATAGAAGCCTCCTAAAAATGGGTAAGCAACAGCTGCACTAAGTATGCAGCTCTAGTTAATTCTATTTACTAGGTAATAGTTTCTAAACAAAACCATGAATCAATGCTATGCATCCTTTGCCCCAGCTCACAGAGCTCTAAAAACATTTAATAGATTTTTATTATAAATCAGCATATTTTTCACGTGTCTTTTCAGAGTAATGAAAACAACTACCACCAAAAGATACTTAACAACTTTACCTCTTTTTCTATTAGATCTTCTAATGAGATTTCATCTTGCTTTTCTTCCTTCTTTTTGTCTTTCTTTAATACAAAGCCTGGAGGGAGGGCATGGCGATACATACAGTTGTCTCCTCCACCTGGACAGACCCAAAACCATCCGTATTTGTTGTTTTCAATGGCATCAAGGAAGTATTTGCAGACCTGTACAAAAACAGTGGTTGTTAGCACTGTGTCCTCTTTCCATCCCCAGCATTTTACACCCCATGTCAGAAGTTCAGTCAGTCTGAGTCAGCTGTGCCCAGAACAGAAGGAACACCTGAAATACATTGCTACTAAAACCAGTAAACAAAGTAGTGCAACTGAGTATCTAAAACTCATGGAATCAACAGCTTTTTGTCCCTCAAGATGATCCCAATTAAAAGAGACAAGATGGCAGAAGACTGGCAACTCTGCACTTCTGTAAATCCAGCAGCACATCTCTTTCTGATCACCAACACTGGTGCAGTTTTCAACAACACAAATTGCATCTGCCTCACATGTTGGTAAACCTTCCAGCTCTGGATCCTGAGGTAAAGATGCCATCCTAGGACCTTTAACAGGCAATTCATAGTTTATATTTAGCCACAGCAATGTTTAACTTTTGCAAACTTAGGCGGTATCAATAGAGGATTTAATTATTTGGTATTAAAAAAGAGGTGAAATAGTCCCTAAGAATGAAAAAGGGATTAACCCACTATGCCATTTAGTGCAGAACTAAAAAATATTGTTTAGCTTAGAGTCCAGAAATTACAAATTACTCTCAATCCATAAATTAGGTGAAAATGCAAAAGCTTATAATGCTTGTATGTCACCCAGTACATAGATAAGTCAATACATAGTTCAGTCACTGCAATAACAGATTTCACTGATCACAATACTTGCATTTTCTAAGCAATTAGGATGTATTAGACATACTGCTGAAACCTTGAGCATTTCTATAAAGCACTTCACCTACTATCCATTTGTAATGTACAAGAGAAAACTTTTTATGGACTGAAGAGAGCTGTTGGGTTGTGGTTTTCTTTGTGGTTTTGTTTTTTTTTAATTTTTAAAGATATTACAAGAAATACTATCAGGCCAGCTGTCTACTCAGAACATTATTATTATTATTATAATATTCCATTCTAAATTTTTACATAATGATAAAACACATCTAATGCCAGACTGCACTGCACTTAATTCCTTCTAGTAGAGCTCAATTAAAAAAAAAGTAATAAAAAAAAAAGAAGACATACTATTTGGGTTTTGGGTTTTTTCTTTTCCGCCTCACCATGCTTCTTGTTCACTACTTCTTCCAGCTTCTTCTCATCCCAGTTGTCCATTGTATCTAGAAAAAGACAACAGATGGTTTCACAGAAAAATCCAAATACTGAACATTGCCAGCAAGCTGCTTTTCTGCCCACTAACAGCTTTAATATACAATTCCTACATTTTAAGTAGTTTATTCTAGGGAAAATAAATTTAGGTTCTTAAAATACTGTTTTCAAACTCTCCTATGCCACTCTAAGGACAATTACCTCAAAAGCCCTAGAAATTTTAATTTTGAAATGAATAAAGTGTGAGTTAAACACTCCATAATGTGTCATTCCATCTGTACAGTACTGAGTGTGTACAAGGGAAAAGAAGAAAAACAAGACAACTGAACAAAAGAGAAAGCTGGATGGTAATATTCAGAAATATAGCTAATCTAACTGCAGGCTCGAAAGAGATAATACCAAATTATCTGTGTTAAAGTTAAAAGAAGCTTCCACCAAAAGAAGAAAATCACCAATGACATTAGCAGTGAGTCTGTGGGATTCCACTAGATACATTTAGGATGACAGAGGCTGAAATTCAAATAAAGACTCAAACTAAGGAAATAAGAAAAAAACCCCAAGTTCTGTAAAATCTCTAATCCCTGCTAAATAAAAGTAAAATCCAGAGTACTTAGCCAACAAGTCATTTGGGGAGAGAAAGTCACAGAAAAAATTCCCAAGTATCCCTGAATGTAGAACTGTGCACATGTGGCCAAACACCAGCAGCAGCTCTGGAAGGCAACTCTGGCTGCTCATTGCACTTCCCCCTTTCCCTTCTACACAACTTCAGAGGGAAACAGCAACTGCAGAAAGGTCAAATACTGCTCAACTTGCAACTTATATGACAGAACACATGATACTGCCATAGTCACTGTTCTTCATAATCATAACAATACAGAAGACATTAATCCTAAAATTCCAGTTTCAGAATCAGAATAGGTTAGCAGTAAATTTCTACAATTATTACACCTTTTTCAAGGTCTTCATCTCTAGCATCAATGTAGACACTTCGCTTTTCACACTTCCTTTCCAAGGACAAATCATGAGAAAACTTGCACTTGTCTCCTTTAGTGCACTGGCCTTGCTTGAAGAAAGCACAAACTACAGATTTTGGGTCAGCACCTGAGTGAAGGAAGTTTTTATATTTTAATACTATTTTTAAGCAAAAGTCATATATTAGAAATTCAGAGAATATTGCGGATAAGTACAGAATGAAAATATATACTTTAAATATATGAAAATCACGCTTCTTTTGTCAAAAATTATTTCACATAAACTCCAGAAGATAGGTCAGTAAAAACTTGGTAACATCAAAAAGTTTATTTGTTCAATAACCAAGCTCAACAGAGACCCAACCCAAATGCTACTGCTAATTATGAAGTCAGATACAAGTAAGTGGAAAGTATTTACTGCTCTGATTTGAGTACAAGCCTTCTGTTAAGACAACAGTTATGATCTTATGTCCTTTCTCTGGATGTTCACACTCCCCTGGGGACACAGGCTGTTTTGAATACCATCACACACACACACAGAAAAATCATACCACACATCCAGAAGCATCTAACTGATCAATCAGACCACAGCCAAGTATCTTCAGCAACATCAATGTAGCTTTTGATATTCTAATGATATACTGACCCCAGAGGACTTCTCAAAACAATGTCAAGTCAAGACTGACAAAATACTTGGCACACTAGATGGAGAAGGAAATAGTCACATCTACTTCATTAAAATAACAAATGGTGTTTTTGAAGGGTTATTATGCCTTAAGTAGCTATATGAATAAGAAAATATGAATGAGGAGAAATCACTTAGTCATACCTTTGCTTATTTTCTGTGCAGCAACCACAGGCTTGAAGAGCTCATTTAATTCTTGTAATTCCTTTTTCTTATCTTCTTTCTTTAATTTCTTCTCACTTTCTGATTGAGCAACCTATAAAGAGAAAAGCAGGATGCCAGGACTCACTTGACACAAACTGCGGGTTAAAATAGGCAATAATTCAGAATCAGTTTACAAAGGCAGGAATGAAACAATCTGTGAAACCTGCAAGGCTCAGAATTGCTACTCTTGTGTGTGCAGCTGGTACCCTTTACCAACCTGTTCCACAGGAGGGACAGCAAAGTATTTAGCAAAGTAAATCTGCCAGAGAGGTGAGTGCTGGCAGGTACCTTCAGTGTCACAGTGACCCCTACTGCCCCTTCACAGGCAGGAAAGCCACTGAGAGGCACTGAAACTTCTCTTTTTGCAGCGCAACTACTTCCAGATCTGCACAAAAAAAACCTTTCTTGAACCCCCTACATGCTGCTTTACACTTTCTTCTGATCCATACAACAGGTAGAAATTCCAGGAAATCTGTCCATAGAAGTTGAAAGTGCTTTTAGAACATTATTTTAATTTGGATCAACTCAACATATGAATGCTTCATTGTTTAACTAAGGACCAAGTCAGAAAAATAAGCTCATCCAGGGAAGGAAAACTGCATGTCTAACAAAAGAATACCTTACTCTGCCTCATCCTTCTTTGGGTAAGCCAGAGCAGGTGTGTGTCTATAGCAAAGTGGGATGAAAATACGTGAAAGAGGACATGGGAGAAACATTCTTAGATCAGACAGGAAAGGAGGATTTAGCAGGGTGGGGCTCCATCTCTTTTTCAGGGTAACAAGTGACAAGGTAAGAGGCAATGGTCTTAAGTTATCCCAGACAATGTTTAGATGAGATTTTAGGAAACATTTCATCATTGAAAGGGTGTGTCAAGCATTGGTGGACTCACCATCCCTAGAAGTGTTCAAAATGTGTGGATGTGGCACTTGGGAACATGGCTTAGTGCTGGGTTAATGGCAGGACTCAATGCTCACAGAGTTCTTCTCTGCCCTTAAGGATTCTGTGCTTATTTGCCTCTGGTCCTTATGGGAAGCCAGTGACACTAACACCACTAACAAGGATGTGGGTGCTATTTTCTAAACCACAGTGTAATATTAAAAAAGGAGCTTTGATCTTATGGTGAACTTAGCAAAAATACACCAAAGTGTTTTAACAAGTAATTAGCAGCTTGGCTAGTTTTCCTAGTAAAAGTTCACAAATGCTATTTTAAATAACACACAAACCCACATATGTCAACTACAGAAAATTGTACTTTAAGAGTGCTTTTGTTTCTCTTCAGAGCTCTAAATTCTTGAAGATGAAGCTTGTCTTAAAAACACCCAACAAACCAACAAAAAACAAACAAAACCCCTCAAAATACAGGAAACAAAAAACCCAAAGAAACCATAACAAATCAAAAAAGGAACAAAAAAAGAAAAAGAAAAAAAAAAAAAGAAAAAAAAAAAAAAAACAAAAACCCTCACCACCAAAGGTAAAGCTCTAACAGCACTTCCATTTTAATCTCATGACATGACGAAAACTGGTTTAAAAAGTTCTTTCTCAGGAACAATCCAACTGAAAGCTATTCCATAAGGTAAGAGAGGTGTAATCAGGTTTAAAAATTTGATCCTGACATCCAACACTCAAACAGCATTTGAGAAATAACATATTTTTGGGAATATGTTATTGAGAATATGTTTGAGAATATGTTATTGAGAAATAACAATATTTTAGGCTGGCTATTTTACATAGTGGTATTTATAAACATGCCACAGATAAGGGATTTCATACACAAGTTTAGAAGTGTTTGAATAACACCAATGTTTTGAAGTGACATCAAGGAATATTTTCTACAACAAAAATAAAAATTATTAGATTTAATGACCCAAATACCAACTTTACTCTTCAAGCTGGGCTTTCCATGCTAGCTCATTCTTGTTATGCAAGAAATGTCCCATGACATCATAAACTGAGCTAATGCAAATGTTATAATTTTACAGGCTTATTCATAGGACAGAAAGCTGTGTAAATATGTAACAGCTAGGAATAAGAGACCTGGATCATTTCCATTAAATCCATGCTTTCTGACTGAGTATAATGTAAACATGGTATCTCATTTTATTTCATAGTACAGGAGAGCCAACTTGCACACAGCAGCTCAAAATTTCAGGTTTTTTGATCAAAGAGTTCACCAAATAGATGGAGACTTGACAGACTTGTGTCCACTTAAAATTGTAATAAATACTTCTGTAAGTAGAAGAATGGGAACATATAGATTCATACTTCCATCTTACTTCAATTCTAGTTTTAGGAACAACTCTTGTTAATTTGAATTGCTCACTATTTCTCAAATAAGGTGGGAATTAAAAACAGAAAGAAGGTACAACTGTACTTTGTTGACAACCAGTATCTACAATTTCATTTCAGGTATACCTTAAACTAAATTATGCTGCTATCAGAACACTGTGGAGACAAATTTGACTAGTTGAGTTTGGATGGGATGCAGCTCTTTTTTCACAACAAAAGCCAACCAAAAAACAAACTAAAATCCAACAAACCCCCACACTCTGTACTAGCTTCACACAGGCACATCATTTACAGCTAGACAAGATGTGCACAACAACTGTTAGCAAGATCTGTGCCACTCACAGGAGGCAAGAACAGCTCAACTGTCTCCTCCCTCAGTTCCTGACCATCTGTACACACAGAAAAAAATGATTTGACTGTGCAGTGGGAAAACATTCCACAATAAACGCTTACCTGACGTGGATTCTGCTGACCAAACTTAACCTGGTGAGTCACAGCCTTGATGAACTTCTGCTGCTTTGCACCTTTTTTATTCTTTAGGCCAAATGTTTTGTCCTAAATCAAGAGATAAACACAGCCATATTAAAAAAAAAAAAAAACCAAAACCACCAAAACAACAGAAACCCCACCCTAGCCACTCCTCCAGGCTTTCAGTAAAATACAGATTGTTTCCTAAAGGAACACAAACAATGCAAGAAGCAATATGGACAAAATTTGAACTCGTATCATGTTCAGAAGTGGCTTTTCAGCATTCCCTGCTGAACGTGGCCCTTGTGTGAGCTCCTGCTTTTACCAGCAGAGCTCCTCGTGCCTGGTATCAGGGTGAGAGGGGACACACAGCACTCTCAGGGCAGCAGGAGCAGATGGTACCGGAGATACCCAAGGAACAGTGAGGAAAACAGGACAACTGATTAGCCACAACTATTGCTGGTTTCTTTTCTATCACTCATTACTTCTATCTTCAACTATTCACACAGGCACCTATATAACACACATCACTTTTCTACTACCACATGTGACATGTTACTTTTTATTTTCAAGTACTGGAAGCTTTTTCTTTTCCAACTGTATTAATCTGAAGTCTTTATCCTGGATAGGTGTTTCTACTTCCTAAAATCCACTGCTTGATATTTCTGTTTACTGCCTAAATCAATCCTTCTCTATCTTCAGTTTTATTGTTAAGGAGCCATTTCTACAGCAAACCTATGGAAAAAATGCACAAAAAAACCCCAAAACCCCAGCTTATTTTCACATGAGTAGCCAAAGCAGAAATTATTTTTTGTAACTGAAATACCTGCCTTAAGAACTTATCCATGCCTTTGATTTGATACCAACGTTTTCCTCCTTGAAGGAAAAAGTAACAGATGTTCATCCAGTGAAAACAGCTCAGTGCAAATATGTTTGTGGAAGTCAAACAATCCAAAAGCATATTACAAATTAATTACAAAATAAACAGGTCCAAGTTTCCAGACTCATGCTGGTTTCACTTACAACATGCTCCCTGTGTTACTTGGTATTAACTGGAGAAGTCAAAACAATTAGATGGGAAAGAAAATTTATCATTTACACACTTGATTTCTACTGTAAATACAGCATGGAAAATATAATCCCTGTGTATTTGATTTATATAAGAATCTATAGCTAACAATTAATGCCAGTTTCTCCTATCTCAGCCACATTTCTTTGTGATAAAAAGCAGAATTTTTCCAGGGCAGCCACATTCAGCAAGAACCTCAGGAACTCCAATATCAGGAAAACACAAGGCCAACTGCTCTAACCCGACATTTCCAAAAACCACAAAAACAACAACCCACAACCTCAGATTTAAAGGAACACACTCATTACAAGGGTATTTCACCCGAGCACCATCCTTCACGCCAATAATTCAGGCAAATATTTAAATTTCTGTAACTACCCTGCTTGTACTGTGCGCATAAATTCAGACCCACAGCATAGACAAACACACACACCCCTCTAGCAGGTTTGGTTTTGTTTTTTTTTCGATCTGAACAAATTCCAACAGAACCCACGGCAATCTGAGTAAGAAACCAAGGAATCATTAACGTGTGAAGCGATCTCTGGAGAAATCTGGTCCTACCGCAAGAGCACAGACCTACAGCCCAGCAGCCGGACTCTGGGCGCACACAGCACACCGGGATGAACACGGGAAAGGGCGAGCAAAAAGGCACAGCAGGGCTGTCACATCACGTTCAGGCCCAGCACAGCTCGGGCAGTGTCCCGGCCAGAGCTGGGTACGATCAGCGCCTCCCCGGGCACAGAGCGCTCCCGGCCCCGCGATCCTTCCCCGGTCCGCCGCCGCCGCCGGGAGGCCGCAGGGAGCGGCGGGGCCCAGCGAGAGGCCGCGGCCTGGGCCTGCTCACCTCGATGATCTTCTCCTTCTTCTTCTGGTCCGCCTTCTTGCTGCCCCCCGCCGGCTGCTGCTGCTTCTTGGGGGGCATGGCGGGGCGGGCCGGGGCGCTCCCGCGGGGCTCTCGGGCCGGGCAGCGCCGGGAAGGGCCGGGACGGGCTCGGGCCGCGCCGCCGCCGCGGGGGAGGCGCAACGAGTCCCGCGGGGCACGATGGGAACGCGCCGCCGGCCGGCCAATCGCCTCCCGGCAGGCTGCGCGCGCCGCCTGACGTCACGAGGCGGGGGCGGGGCGAGCGCGTCATGGGTGGGGTGGGGCGAGGCGCGTGACGTCACGGGAGGGTGTGAGGGAACGGGACAGTGCTGTGCTGGACAGAGACTGTGGTTTTACTGTCAGGGAGAGGAAAGGGACACTGCTCTGCTTGTCAGAGGTGGGGGTTTCCGTGTGAGTGGAAAGGGACGCTGCTCTGCTGGTCAGAGGCTGTGGTTTCATCGTGAGGAGAAAGGGACTGCTCTTCTTGTCAGAGGCGGTGGTTTCCATGTGAGAGGAGAGGGACGCTGCTTTGCTTATCAGCGGCAGTGTGAGAGAGGGGAAAGGGACGCTGCTTGTCAGAGACGATGCTTTCCGTGTGAGGGGAAAGGGACAGTGCTCTGCTGGTCAGATGAGGAGGTTTCATTGTGAGGGAGCGTGAGAAATGTTACTCTTGTCAGGGAAAAGGACAGTGCTCTGCTTGTCAGAGGTGATGGCTTCCGTGTGAGGGGAAAGGGACGGCGCTCTTGTCAGAGGTGATGGTTTACTAGTGAGCGGAAAGGGACGCTGCTCTTCTGGTCAGAGGCTGTGGTTTCCTTGTGTGGGAGAGGAAAGGGACACTGCTCTGCTGGCCAGAGGCGGAGATTTCCGTGTGAGTGGAAAGGAAGGCTGCTCTGCTGGTCAGAGGCTGTGGTTTCATCGTGAGGAGAAAGGGACAGTGCTCTTCTTGTCAGAGGTGATGGTTTCCATGTGAGGGAGCGTGAGGGACCCTGCTCTGTTTGTCAGAGGCGATGGTTTCCTTCTGAAGGAGAAAGGGCTGCGAGTGCCCTCACAGCGACTCGTCCCGAACGGGCCTGGCAGGTTCTGGGAGGGTGGGCGTGCAGGTCATGTTTGTTGCAGAACCAAGCACATCCTCAGCTTTTGAACTCTAGGAAAAATGCAGGCTTAATAGACTTAGGAGTATTAATTTCTTCATCCAGGGCTGGGCTTAAAGCTAGTTTTAGTGGTCATGCAATGCGCGATGCAGGAGGATCCAAGTTCAGGTAGGAATATGCTGAAGGCTGTACCCTCCTAGTGCTTCGGCCACTGGGGAAAGGACAGAAGGCAACCTGCAGCCGGGAGTTTGGGGTAAAAGGAGTATGTGTACTCTCTGAGAGACCCCAGAGGGGAATGGTGCAGTGGGTTCTCTCCCTTTATTCCAATAAAATTGATTCTTGCAGGACCCTGCTGTCGTCTACAGGGGCACTGGCTTCTTGCAGTGTGATTTTCCACATGCTTCGAATTGTGAAAAACAAAACTCAGGATAATGAATTTTTGTAACGCTGAATATGGGATAAATAAGCGACAAAATCCAGCACTGGGGTGCTCCTGGCCAAAGAACACATACAGACAGTGTTATATTTATGCAGTTACATCACAGCATATTCATGTGTTCCATATATTATTCAAACATTCTTCCGAACTTTGAGGTTTTGGGAATTCCTTTGTTTGGCTTCTTCACACTCCCATGAGATCCTGTGCATGAGGTCAATATATTTTATATCTTCTTGTGTCTCCATCCTGCTGTTAACCATCCTCTGAGAAGGATTTAGTGTGTCCTCCTTAAAAATAACACCGTATTCTCTAATTATCCTCTGGTTTGTGTCATGGTTATCTTATCACTTGGAGGGGTCAGTCAGTGGATGGCCTGACACTGTTCTTGGTTACACAAAAGCCTTTTCACAGCTTATGTTTTGCTAAGGTCAATAGTACAATGCATTCATCACACTATTATTTCTATAAGCAATACATAGATATTATATTCATCACACTACTATGTCTGTGAGCAATACTTAAGCTGATTATATCATATTAACAAGCAGCTAAAAAGAGTTATAATTTGTACTGTATCTAGATACTTACAATCAAGAACAATGTGCAAAAGCTAATACATAAATGCAAAAGCCAATATTATCTGGTCATTTTTAACAGGATCTGCTGCATTCTGAAGGATACACGAAGCAGACAATTAAATGTCAGGGGACAAACAGCCATTAGGTGATAATTAATCTCAATTCAGCCACTGCTTGGGCATCCCTCCCCAGGGAATGGCTCACAGCCCCAAGCCTGGCTGAGTTCAAGGTGGCCTGTGTCAGGCTAAGAGCTGGGATGTGATAAACCATGTTTATGGCATAAAGTAAAACATTAGGAGTTTTACCTCAACAAGAAGAGCAGCTTCTCTTCACAGAGGGTGCCAGAGCACTGGAGCAGCTGCCCAGAGAGGGCATGGCTGGGTCCATATCTCTGGACACATTCCAAATCCACCTGGATGTGTCCCTGTGTCACCTGCTGCAGGCGACCCTTTGGTTCTTCAGTTTGCAGTCTACATAGTCTGCATAATACTGGAAACAATTCCAGATTTTGTTTTTGGGCTCAGAGTCACAAAGAGGCACGAGACAAAGGAAGGTCTAAGGAGGTTCCCTGATTGCCAGGCATACTGGTTTACATTGAGTCAGATTTGTAATAACTAATGATTTCTTGATCCATCAGCAAAGACACAGCAGAGAGTGGTGGGAGCCTGACACAGGAGGAATTCAGGCTAAAAACGGGCCCATTTTGATTGAGCTGTTGGGACAACTTGCTCTCATGTCAGTCACACTCCTGCTAACATCACTGTGATTCCACTGTAAGGTGAGCCAGGCCATAATGGTTTCTTCTCCTGTGAAATTTATTTCATTTGTGGCATAAGCCACTGTGTCTTCCAGTTTGAAGGAAAAATTATTCCCATGTTGTTGCCTCTTTCCATTGTGATCTGAAAAAAATAGAGAACACAAAGATTATCATAAATACAACACATAATTAAAAGATTAATCCATCCAAGCCTGAAGAACAGTATTTTATTTCTGGTTTCTAGAAATTTATGCAACTTGGTTCTAATTTGCATCCAGCATTAGATTTAGAACTAGTTGAGGCTAGAATTATGAGCTAACATAAGTCAGTACTGTCTACAATATTTCATTTTAAAAATCCTAAGTAACCACAGAAATATCAGGCTTAACATAATTGGAGCTTCTTGAATTTTATCCACCTCCTTTGCTATACCTCAAAATTGAAAATTGATACTCTATTTCTTATGAACACTGATTGCTTTATGCACAATTGAATAAATCACAAGTGGGCAGTCCAAGCACTCATTGAGCTTCACTAACATCATGGTGTGCATGCATCTGCCACAATTAAAATAATCTCAGTTTAATACATTTTCTTGTTCTTCCCCCACAAACAAAAACCAAACTGAGTTTCTGCCAAGTGAGAAAGTTGAGTATGAACCTACAAAGACACAGCCAAAGAGCTGCTGCTTGCATCCAAATTGGAACAAAAAGCCAAGTCTACAGATCCTTCCTTCTCTGTCACAAACCAGCTGTAGAGCTGTAACTCCTACTCACCTCCATATTTGTTTTACATTTGAATAATACAGGTAAAAGACACTCACTTCATCTTCTTCATCTCCCTAGCTGCATGTTTTCATATTTGTGATGAAGCAACACTTTCAGGCTTTAGCCTTCTGAGAAAGGCTCTAGAAATTAGGAATGTTTAGCTTGGGGGGAAAAAATACCTCCGTTAACCTTATCATTCTCTGCTGCTACATGAGAAGAGACCGCAGTCAGGGGGGTCCATCTCTTCTCCCCCCCACAAAAAAAAAAAAAAAAAAAAAAAAAAAAAAAAAAAAAGCAACTGGACAAGAGAAAGCAGACTCAAAATGTGCTAAAGAAGGTTTAGACTGAATATTAGGAAGAATTTCCCCACTGGCCCAGGGCTCCCAGAAGAGTCACCTTCCCTGAACAGATATGAAAAGTGTATAGATATAGAACTTCAAGACATAGTTCAATAATGACCTGAAGGGTCTTTTCCAACATAAATCATTCCATTAAACTAAATAAAATGTCAAATCTCTTAGGAAAAGCGTCTAAGTAAGACAACATAAAGCCACCTCTCCTTTCAAGAGGCTGTTTCTAACTTACCCTTAAAAAAAAAAAGAGGTTGGTAACCGGTCCAAACCATTACACTTTCCCTCAAGCTGCCCCCCTCTCCAGTGGAGGGTTTTATATGAGAAAGCCTAACTTAAGACAGCTGGAGACATTCTGGCTAATGATGAGATCCACCTGAAGAACATTATGGATTAAATCCATATCCTGAGCGTAAGGCAGGGTATTTGTAATGTTCTCAGGGACTAGTAGAGGACTTAAATCTGTGCTGGAAGTGCTGTAGAAAGTGGGTATTGTTGTGGTATTTTGCATGTTAATTTTTTTTTTTTTTTCTTTTTTGTTTATAGGCAAAATGTCCTGAGGAGAGTTTGGACTGGATTTACTTGAGTCTATTGTGATGAGTCCAGGAGATGCTAGCACATTTACTTTGCTGTGGGAGTATTCAGGTGCTGTCCCTGGCTCCCTTGGGCTGTTTAGGTCATAGTTTGTTGCTATGGTAGCTGTGGTTTGTTGGGCATGTTTGGGGTGACTGCTCTTTCAGGGCACTCTGCAGAGCATCCTTGTGGCACAGGGAGGCCTGAGGAGTCTCCGAAGGCACAAACTGGTTTTGGTGGGATTGCCTGTCCTGAGGAACTTCTGCAAACAGGGCTGTGGTGGTGGGTGAGTTACTCAAACCCTGTGACCAAACCAGAACTCAAAACCCCTAACTCTCTCTTTTTTCCACCGCTTTACCCTTAAAATGTTCGAGGTAATTTCAGGAACAGCCACTAGGTGTCACAATTGCCCCACATTCCAAGTGCTTGTCCCAGAAAACTGTAATTTATACACTCAAACTGCTTTTATTTACAGAGTGTTCACAAGTTGTAAGTCAAGGTGCTGAAAAGATGTATGATTTCCATGTATGTGTATATCAAATTTAAAATTAAATTAAGCTTTACAAAAGGTCTTTCCACTTCAGGAACAAGGGACAAACAAGAAAGTGGAAAGCTTCTGGTTACATAAATAAGGTAGAATGTAACAAAGTAATTTGGACAACTGCAGGATTTGGGAAGAGTTTTAATGAGGAAGAGCCAAAAGGATGTAAACCTGCACTTTACTCCCTAAGGAGCTTTTTCAAGTGTCATATTTTTCCAACAGCATTTACTTGTATCTGGGACAGGACTGGTGTCCGTAAGGAGATGTGGAGACAAGCTGTATCCAGAGACAAGAGTGTGATTTTCCCTGGATTTGCATGAGGGTAGTGCCAAAATCCTTCTGGGAGTTCTCTGTGTGCTGGCCTGGATTTTCTCAGCAATGCTATAATGTGTGGTGCTGCTCTAAAAGGGTTTGTTCTCTGGGAATTTTGTACCTCTGCCCAATCAAGGATGTGGTGCTCTAAGTGTTCTCGCCATGTATTAATCTGGATTTGGGTTCTTGGAGCTTGCTCTGTGCCTACAGAAGAATTCTAAAGAGTTGTAATCTCTCTATAGAATTGAATATTACTAATTCAAAAGTGTATTTGAAGTTAAAATTCCCTAAGCATAAAAGAATAAATAAGGTACTTTGAATAGGCATTTACATTATTAATCAGTCTTATAGTTATTTATAGGATTTTATTTGGATTTAGGTAAGGAATAAATGGTATCTGAAATAGTTGTTAACTTCATAGACGTGATTATTATTTTAGCTGCAAATGCAGAAAAAAACAGAACTCATCTGAAGAGTATCAGTTAGGAAAGGTCAGATTCTTAAACATGGAAAGATTGGGAAAATGGTTTACTGGAATTCAGGATGATTCCAGTAATGGTACAGCCTCCCTGAGGAAAATGAGCAGTGTTTCCAGTTAGGCAGCATGGACATTGAGTGCTTTGCAGTCCCATTGCAGAGCTGGATTGAGTCTCAAGGGCTTGTAGCTGACTTAGGAAAGAGTACCTTTGACTTTGATGTACTTTTCAATCCTGTCCAAAAGTGTGGGTGTCTGGTTGGTTTAAACAGAAGATGAGAGGTCTAACATGAAATTGATGTTTATTTACATTTTTCTGCAGGTTGATCCAGGCAACTGTCTTATATTACTGCCCATATATTATATAACTGTCTATATATTAAACATGATACTTGTGTATCAGGTCTATGTTTATATACCTATTCTGAACCAGATGGGGAAAGAAATTGTGCATATTTCCCTTTCTCTTAGTGTATTTATGCTTCTCTTTCTTAATGCAAACGAATATTTTTCAGATATGTTTTAACAAGCCATGATGGTCACATTTAAAATGTGCTTTATTTTTCGAGCTTTCAGAGCTTACTTGTGAGTATGAGTTAGGGTAACCAGCTACCACCCTTCCAGGTAAGCTGCAGTATGCCTCTCCTCTTGACACAGAACATGAAATTTTGAGCAGATAGCTCCTTAATTGACTTCTTTATTGTCACTGTTGCAATGATAAAACAAGTAGATCTAATACTGGTTTCTTAATCAGATTGTTGTGAAGTGGACTGGGCAGATTAGTGTTGGTAGCAAATTTATTAAATTGGAGATGCCATTTTACAGTGTTGTAAGATTGAGGTGACAATAATCATGAGTTGTTCTGTGGAAATTAGCTCTGTAAATGCTCCTAATGAATAAGAAGCCATCCTCTTTTCCCTTCATACAGAAAAAGAAAACAAAGTTGGAAGAGGAGTGTCCAGAGAGTAATGAAGAGATTTGAGCAAGTTGGCAGTAAAATGAAATCCAAGGGGTTTTGGTTGAATCTTTGGTAGCAAAAATATCCTCTATCTGTGGTCCCACAAATAATGGCCATGCTGTTTCAGTGTTGTGGCCTTGGTTGCCATGAGGCAGCAGAGGAGGGAATGTTTGGGGTGCCAGGCTGTTGGTGTGCTCACAATGGGCTGTTGCCCTGGGGGTGTTTGGGGTGCCAGGGCAGCAGTGGGTTCCTGGCAGTGTTTGGGGTGAGTGGCCAGAGCTGAGCCCTGGCCCTGGGCAGAGCAGGCTCGGGGCTGAGGGCAGGGGGAGCCCTGAGGAGGCTCTGGAGGCACCAAAAGCTCTTGGCAGGGTCAGCTGTGCCAGGGGAGCCCTTGTGCACACAGGGCTGTGCTGGGTGAGGCACTGCTGCCCTGCGAGCAAAGCAGGGTGTGAAACTCCCAACTTGCTGTCAGACCTGAAAGAACAAGTTGCTTCTTTCTAGATGATGTAGAAATGTTGGCCAATTCCAGTAAGCTGTATCTGTGTTAGAATATCCTCTTTTCCTGTTTTATGAACTGTGTTTTTTTTTAATTGCAATAGCAGTGTATCTGTCACAATGAGAGTTCTAAAAAGAAGTTGCTTTCATGGTGCAGTGTGTTTTATAAATGACATTTGCCGGTACTTGAGACAAGTTCTGGTACTAATGATGTTTTTTTCTAGAAAGGGTTTTTAATACATTCTTGTTGGAGGAAATAAGTATTCTTTCACCTGTAATGAAATCATCTAAAAAGATGGTGTTGGGTCTAAACAAGCTTCACTTGTGTGACAAGGGCAATCTAGGCTTGGATTCCCTGCAACTGGTAAGCATTTGTGATTTTCTTTTTAATCTCTGAGCCATAGAATAGACTTCTTATTACAACAGTGTCAAGCAACCAATGGGGGTAAGACCAGTATGAAGTTATTTTGTATGATGCCTGTTGTTTTTAACCAAATGCCTTTTCTTACCAGGGATGAAGGAGAGAAAGGTAAGTAAGTGGAGAGCTTCTGGTTAAAGAGTGGAATCTTCTATTATCAAAATTATGTTTAAGAGTAATGTTTTCTAAATGTAAAAGAATAACTAAATTAGGTGTTATTTTTAATAGAACTTTAAAAATTTTTTAACAATCTAGGATTATAAACAATTACAAATGAATTAATGGTTTTATCCAGGTTAACATCATATTTACTATTTGTCATCTAGTTCCCAAGTTGGTTTGAGCAATCAGGTTCAAGTGTCAGTGCAAGCACAAAATCCAATGCTTTTCAAATGGTGCTGCAGCAGTGTCAGTGGTGCTTGGTTTCAAAGCTCTCTGTAGCACTGCTCTCTATCAAGTGATGAATGATAGAGACAGTAGAAGTATTTGATATTGCTGAGAAAGCATTTTAATAATGCCATGGATGTGGGAGCAAATTCAGATAGTTCAAGGTTAAACAAGTCTTCTCTATGTTTTTGTGGAGTTTTAATAGACACCTAAGAGCAGAGGGGTATGTGGGGAAACAGGATCTCCTACCCTGGCCAGCAGAGCTCCTCTGAGTATGTTCATTGTTTTGATATCATGCCCTCTGGGCAGGGAAAATGACTGGTTTGGCAAATGGGAGAGAGGATGCTGTTAGGCAGAATAACTGGGTCCTTTGGTGATCTGTGCTAACACAGAGCAGTGTAACATTGCTCAGTGCAATTTCAAGGTTTTTTTTCCCTGGTACAAGCGTGTTGGTTGTGAGCAGGGCCTTTCTTGGGTTACAAGGTGCTTTCTGACTAGTGCTCCAAAATTCAATGTGGGTATTTGGTGTGACTCTTTGATAAACATGTCCAGAGTGATGCGTAAGATGGGTAGAATATGTTTCTATCAGGGAATGTATTTGGTTCCAGCACTGGTGACATCTGAATTGAATGGTCAAATCACTGTGCAAACATTTGCAAAACAATAAGAGGAGATATGAGGGGGAGAGAGGGAATAATCAAGAAATGGAGGTAATGTGCCCGTTGGGAGAGCTTGTCTGTAACAGTGACCACATTTGAGTCTGGGTTTGTTTGGGTTTTAATAGTTTTCATTTAAATAATGAAAGTGAACTGAAAGCACTTTTTACTTGCTTTTGTGTGCTATGTATTGATATAACATGGAAATCAAGGTTACAAATGGAACTGCACTTTGGAATGGTTGGAAATTTTGAGCTTGTATAGAACCTGTGTTTTTAAGTTGGAGTGTGAAAAAGAAAGCATTTTTGGTAGAGATGCAATGAAAGCTTTTCCAGGTACATGTGGATAATCTTTAGGGAAGTTCTATATATGTTATATATAAGTTTTTTTGATTCTGCTTGAGCATGACTGGTTTATGAAGTAGATCCTATAGAAATGAAGGTGATTCTCTTAGCTCATTCAGAATTGGTTGCCCTCAGAATGAAATCCAAGGGGTTTTGGTTGAATCTTTATCTTTGGTAGCAATAACAGCCTATATCTGTGGTCCTACAGATAGTGGCCATGCTGTTTCAGTGTTGTGGCCTTGGTTGCCATGAGGCAGCAGAGGAGGGAATGTTTGGGGTGCCAGGCTGTTGGTGTGCTCACAATGGGCTGTTGCCCTGGGGGTGTTTGGGGTGCCAGGGCAGCAGTGGGTTCCTGGCAGTGTTTGGGGTGAGTGGCCAGAGCTGAGCCCTGGCCCTGGGCAGAGCAGGCTCGGGGCTGAGGGCAGGGGGAGCCCTGAGGAGGCTCTGGAGGCACCAAAAGCTCTTGGCAGGGTCAGCTGTGCCAGGGGAGCCCTTGTGCACACAGGGCTGTGCTGGGTGAGGCACTGCTGCCCTGGGAGCAAAGCAGGGTGTGAAACTCCCAACTTGCTGTCAGACCTGAAAGAACAACTTGCTTCTTTCTAGATGATGTAGAAATGTTGGCCAATTCCAGTAAGCTGTATCTGTGTTAGAATATCCTCCTTTCTTCATTGTTTGACCAATTATTTGTTTTGTTTGTTAGTTAGTTTCTTTTTAAAGTTGCAATAGCAAAGTTTCTATCAAAATGAGAGTTCTAGAAATAAGTTTCTTCAATGGTGCAATGTGGTTTATAAATAACATTGCAGGTACTTGAGCTAAGTTCTGGTACTAATGACATTTTTTCCAGAAATGGTTTTTAATAAGTACTTGCTGGTGGAAATAAGTATTCTTCCAGCTGTAATGAAATCATCTAAAAAGATGATGTTGGGTCTAAACAAGCTTTACTTATATGACAAAGACATTCTGGGCTTGGATTCCCTGCAACTGGTAAGCATTTGTCATTTTCTGTTTCATCTCTCAGCCTTAGAATAGACTTATTACAAGAGTGTCAAGCAAGCAATGGGCGTAAGACCAGTATGAAGTTATTTTGTATGATGTCTGTGATTGTTTTCAACCAAATGCCTTTTCTTACCAGGGATGAGGGGCAGAAAGGTAAGTGGAGAGATTCTGGTTAAAGAGTGGAATCTTCTATTATCAAAAATATGTTTAAGAAGAATGTTTTCTTAATGTAAAAGTATAACTAAATGAGGAGTTATTTTCAAAAGGATTTTATACAATTACGAATGAAATGAATGGTTTTCTGTAAGGTTTACATCTTATAGACTATTTGTCATCTGGTTCCCAAGTTGGTTTGAGCAATCAGGTTCAAGTGTCAGTGCAAGCACAAAATCCAATGCTTTTCAAATGGTGCTGCAGCAGTGTCAGTGGTGTTTGGTTTCAAAGCTCTCTGTAGCACTGCTCTCTATCAAGTGATGAATGATAGAGACAGTAGCAGTATTTGATCTTGCTAAGAAAGCATTTTAATAATGCCATTATTTAATGGCATGGGTTTGGGAGCAAATTTAAACAGTTCACGGTTAAGGAACTCATCTCTAAATGTTTGTAGAGTTTTAATAGACAGCAAAGAGCAGAGGTGTGTGTGGGGAAACAGGATTCCCTGCCCAGGCCAGATGAGCACCTCTGAGTATATGTGTAACTGGAAACAATGGTACCATTTCAATGGCATTTATTGGTGATGAGAACAATGAATGGTTTGATAAATGGGAGAACTGATGCTGTTGGTCAGATTAACTGGGCTCTTCGGTGATTTGTGTTAATACAGAGCAGTGTAATGTTCCTCAGTGCAATTTTAAGATTTTTCCCTGGGAGCAAGAGTGTTACTACTAACTTTCTGACCATTGCCTCAAAAATCAATGTGAATGTTTGGTGTGACTCTGGCAAACAGGTTGTGAGTGTTGCTTAAGAAAGGTAGAATATGGTTCTGTCAGGGGACATATTTGGTACCAGTGCTGGTAAATTTTCCCTTAAATGGTCAAATCACTGTGCAAAGATTTGGGCAATAGAAGGAAGTGTTATCAAAGGGACAGAGGAAAAAATCAAGAAATGGAGGTAATGTGCCCCCTGGGAGAGCTTGCCTGTAAGAGTGACTGTGTTAGAGTCTGGGTCTTTTTTAAATTTTAATAGTTTTGGTTTAAAAATTGAAGGTGAACTGAAAGCACTTTTTACTTGCTCTTATGTTCTAGGTATTGATAAAAAATAGAAATCGAAGTTACAAATGGAACTGCACTTTGGAATATCTGGGAATTTTGACCCGAAATAGAATCTGTGTTTGTAACTTGGTTGGAGCTGGGAAAAGCTTAACATTTGTAGTACAGATGCAATTAATTTTTTTTCCAGGTACATGTAGATATTCTTATGGGAAATTGTATATAAGATATATCTAAATTTTTTTCGATTCAGCTTGGGCATGACTGGTTTATGAAGTAGATCCTATAGAAATGAAGGTGATTCTCTTAGCTCATTCAGAATTGGTTGCCCTCAGAATGAAATCCAAGGGTTTTGGTTGAATCTTTATCTTTGGTAGCAAAAATATCCTCTATCTGTGGTCCCACAAATAATGGCCATGCTGTTTCAGTGTTGTGGCCTTGGTTGCCATGAGGCAGCAGAGGAGGGAATGTTTGGGGTGCCAGGCTGTTGGTGTGCTCACAATGGGCTGTTGCCCTGGGGGTGTTTGGGGTGCCAGGGCAGCAGTGGGTTCCTGGCAGTGTTTGGGGTGAGTGGCCAGAGCTGAGCCCTGGCCCTGGGCAGAGCAGGCTCGGGGCTGAGGGCAGGGGGAGCCCTGAGGAGGCTCTGGAGGCACCAAAAGCTCTTGGCAGGGTCAGCTGTGCCAGGGGAGCCCTTGTGCACACAGGGCTGTGCTGGGTGAGGCACTGCTGCCCTGGGAGCAAAGCAGGGTGTGAAACTCCCAACTTGCTGTCAGACCTGAAAGAACAACTTGCTTGTTTCTGGATGATGTAGAAATGTTGGCCAATTCCAGTAAGCTGTATCTGTGTTAGAATATCCTCCTTTCTTCATTGTTTGACCAATTATTTGTTTTGTTTGTTAGTTAGTTTCTTTTTAAAGTTGCAATAGCAAAGTTTCTATCCAAATGAGAGTTCTAGAAATAAGTTTCTTCAATGGTGCAATGCGGTTTATAAATAACATTGCAGGTACTTGAGATAAGTTCTGGTACTAATGATATTTTTTCCAGAAATGGTTTTTAAAAAGTTCTTGCTGGTGGAAATAAGTATTCTTTCAGCTGTAATGAAATCATCTAAAAAGATGATGTTGGGTCTAAACAAGCTTTACTTATATGACAAAGACATTCTGGGTTTGGATTCCCTGCAACTGGTAAGCATTTGTCATTTTCTGTTTCATCTCTGAGCAATAGAACGGTCTTATTATTACAAGAGTGTCAGGTAACCAATGGGGGTAAGACCAGTATGAAGTTATTTTGTGTGATGTCTGTCATTGTTTTCAAGCAAATGCCTTTTCTTACCAGGGATGAAGGAGAGAAAGGTAAGTGGTGAGCTTCTGGTTAAAGAGTGGTATCTTCTGTTATCAAAATTATATTTAAGAATAATGTTTTCTAAATGTAAAAGATAAACTAAATGAGGAGTTATTTTCAAAGAGACTATATACAATTACGAATGAAATGAATGGTTTTCTGTAAGGTTTACATCTTATAGACTATTTGTCATCTGGTTCCCAAGTTGGTTTGAGCAATCAGGTTCAAGTGTCAGTGCAAGCACAAAATCCAATGCTTTTCAAATGGTGCTGCAGCAGTGTCAGTGGTGCTTGGTTTCAAAGCTCTCTGTAGCACTGCTCTCTATCAAGTGATGAATGATAGAGACAGTAGAAGTATTTGATCTTGCTAAGAAAGCATTTTAATAATGCCATGGATGTGGGAGCAAATTCAGATAGTTCAAGGTTAAACAAGTCTTCTCTATGTTTTTGTGGAGTTTTAATAGACAGCAAAGAGCAGAGGTGTGTGTGGGGAAAACAGGATTACCTACCCTGGCCAGCAGAGCACCTCTGAGTATGTTCATTGTTTTGATATCATGCCCTCTGGGCAGGGAAAATGACTGGTTTGGCAAATGGGAGAGAGGATGCTGTTAGGCAGAATAACTGGGTCCTTTGGTGATCTGTGCTAACACAGAGCAGTGTAACATTGCTCAGTGCAATTTCAAGGTTTTTTCCTCTGGTACAAGCGTGTTGGTTGTGAGCAGGGCCTTTCTTGGGTTACAAGGTGCTTTCTGACCAGTGCTCCAAAATTCAATGTGGGTATTTGGTGTGACTCTTTGATAAACATGTCCAGAGTGATGCGTAAGATGGGTAGAATATGTTTCTATCAGGGAAGGTATTTGGTTCCAGCACTGGTGACATCTGAATTGAATGGTCAAATCACTGTGCAAACATTTGCAAAACAATAAGAGGAGATATGAGGGGGAGAGAGGGAATAATCAAGAAATGGAGGTAATGTGCCCGTTGGGAGAGCTTGTCTGTAACAGTGACCACATTTGAGTCTGGGTTTGTTTGGGTTTTAATAGTTTTCATTTAAATAATGAAAGTGAACTGAAAGCACTTTTTACTTGCTTTTGTGTGCTATGTATTGATATAACATGGAAATCAAGGTTACAAATGGAACTGCACTTTGGAATGGTTGGAAATTTTGAGCTTGTATAGAACCTGTGTTTTTAAGTTGGAGTGTGAAAAAGAAAGCATTTTTGGTAGAGATGCAATGAAAGCTTTTCCAGGTACATGTGGATAATCTTTAGGGAAGTTCTATATATGTTATATATAAGTTTTTTTGATTCCGCTTGAGCATGACTGGTTTATGAAGTAGATCCTATAGAAATGAAGGTGATTCTCTTAGCTCATTCAGAATTGGTTGCCCTCAGAATGAAATCCAAGGGGTTTTGGTTGAATCTTTATCTTTGGTAGCAATAACAGCCTATATCTGTGGTCCTACAGATAGTGGCCATGCTGTTTCAGTGTTGTGGCCTTGGTTGCCATGAGGCAGCAGAGGAGGGAATGTTTGGGGTGCCAGGCTGTTGGTGTGCTCACAATGGGCTGTTGCCCTGGGGGTGTTTGGGGTGCCAGGGCAGCAGTGGGTTCCTGGCAGTGTTTGGGGTGAGTGGCCAGAGCTGAGCCCTGGCCCTGGGCAGAGCAGGCTCGGGGCTGAGGGCAGGGGGAGCCCTGAGGAGGCTCTGGAGGCACCAAAAGCTCTTGGCAGGGTCAGCTGTGCCAGGGGAGCCCTTGTGCACACAGGGCTGTGCTGGGTGAGGCACTGCTGCCCTGGGAGCAAAGCAGGGTGTGAAACTCCCAACTTGCTGTCAGACCTGAAAGAACAACTTGCTTGTTTCTGGATGATGTAGAAATGTTGGCCAATTCCAGTAAGCTGTATCTGTGTTAGAATATCCTCCTTTCCTCATTGTTTCACTAATGTTTTTGTTTTATTGCAATAGCCGTGTATTTATCAAAGTGAGCGTTCTAGATAGAAGTTTCTTGAATGCTGCAATGTGGATTATAAATAGTATTGCAGGTACTTGAGATAATTTCTGGTACTAATGACATTTTTTCCAGAAATGGTTTTTAATAGGTTCTTGATGGTGGAAATAAGTATTCTTTCAGCTGTAATGAAATCATCTAAAAATCATCATGGTGTTGGGTCTAATCAAGGTTCACTTGTGTGACAAGGCATTCTGGATTCCCTGCAACTGGTAATGATTTGTCATTTTCCATTTCATCTCTCAGCCATAGAATAGACTTATTACAAGAGTGTCAAACAACCAATGGGGGTAAGACCAGTATGAAGTTATTTTGTATGATGTCTGTCGTTTTCAACCAAATGCCTTTTCTTTCCAGGGATGAAGGAGAGAGAGGTAAGTAAGTGGAGAGCTTCTGGTTAAAGAGTTGAATCTTCTATTATCAAAAATATGTTTAAGAAGAATGTTTTCTTAATGTAAAAGTATAACTAAATGAGGAGTTATTTTCAAAAGGATTTTATACAATTACGAATGAAATGAATGGTTTTCTGTAAGGTTTACATCTTATAGACTATTTGTCATCTGGTTCCCAAGTTGGTTTGAGCAATCAGGTTCAAGTGTCAGTGCAAGCACAAAATCAAATGCATTTCAAATGGTGCTGCAGCAGTGTCAGTGGTGTTTGGTTTCAAAGCTCTCTGTAGCACTGCTCTCTATCAAGTGATGAATGATAGAGACAGTAGCAGTATTTGATCTTGCTAAGAAAGCATTTTAATAATGCCATTATTTAATGGCATGGGTTTGGGAGCAAATTTAAACAGTTCACGGTTAAGGAACTCATCTCTAAATGTTTGTAGAGTTTTAATAGACAGCAAAGAGCAGAGGTGTGTGTGGGGAAACAGGATTCCCTGCCCAGGCCAGATGAGCACCTCTGAGTATATGTGTAACTGGAAACAATGATACCATTTCAATGGCATTTATTGGTGATGAGAACAATGAATGGTTTGATAAATGGGAGAACTGATGCTGTTGGTCAGATTAACTGGGCTCTTCGGTGATTTGTGTTAATACAGAGCAGTGTAATGTTCCTCAGTGCAATTTTAAGATTTTTCCCTGGGAGCAAGAGTGTTACTACTAACTTTCTGACCATTGCCTCAAAAATCAATGTGAATGTTTGGTGTGACTCTGGCAAACAGGTTGTGAGTGTTGCTTAAGAAAGGTAGAATATGGTTCTGTCAGGGGACATATTTGGTACCAGTGCTGGTAAATTTTCCCTTAAATGGTCAAATCACTGTGCAAAGATTTGGGCAATAGAAGGAAGTGTTATCAAAGGGACAGAGGAAAAAATCAAGAAATGGAGGTAATGTGCCCCCTGGGAGAGCTTGCCTGTAAGAGTGACTGTGTTAGAGTCTGGGTCTTTTTTAAATTTTAATAGTTTTGGTTTAAAAATTGAAGGTGAACTGAAAGCACTTTTTACTTGCTCTTATGTTCTAGGTATTGATAAAAAATAGAAATCGAAGTTACAAATGGAACTGCACTTTGGAATATCTGGGAATTTTGACCCGAAATAGAATCTGTGTTTGTAACTTGGTTGGAGCTGGGAAAAGCTTAACATTTGTAGTACAGATGCAATTAATTTTTTTTCCAGGTACATGTAGATATTCTTATGGGAAATTGTATATAAGATATATCTAAATTTTTTTCGATTCAGCTTGGGCATGACTGGTTTATGAAGTAGATCCTATAGAAATGAAGGTGATTCTCTTAGCTCATTCAGAATTGGTTGCCCTCAGAATGAAATCCAAGGGTTTTGGTTGAATCTTTATCTTTGGTAGCAAAAATATCCTCTATCTGTGGTCCCACAAATAATGGCCATGCTGTTTCAGTGTTGTGGCCTTGGTTGCCATGAGGCAGCAGAGGAGGGAATGTTTGGGGTGCCAGGCTGTTGGTGTGCTCACAATGGGCTGTTGCCCTGGGGGTGTTTGGGGTGCCAGGGCAGCAGTGGGTTCCTGGCAGTGTTTGGGGTGAGTGGCCAGAGCTGAGCCCTGGCCCTGGGCAGAGCAGGCTCGGGGCTGAGGGCAGGGGGAGCCCTGAGGAGGCTCTGGAGGCACCAAAAGTTCTTGGCAGGGTCAGCTGTGCCAGGGGAGCCCTTGTGCACACAGGGCTGTGCTGGGTGAGGCACTGCTGCCCTGGGAGCAAAGCAGGGTGTGAAACTCCCAACTTGCTGTCAGACCTGAAAGAACAACTTGCTTCTTTCTAGATGATGTAGAAATGTTGGCCAATTCCAGTAAGCTGTATCTGTGTTAGAATATCCTCCTTTCTTCATTGTTTGACCAATTATTTGTTTTGTTTGTTAGTTAGTTTCTTTTTAAAGTTGCAATAGCAAAGTTTCTATCAAAATGAGAGTTCTAGAAATAAGTTTCTTCAATGGTGCAATGTGGTTTATAAATAACATTGCAGGTACTTGAGCTAAGTTCTGGTACTAATGACATTTTTTCCAGAAATGGTTTTTAATAAGTACTTGCTGGTGGAAATAAGTATTCTTCCAGCTGTAATGAAATCATCTAAAAAGATGATGTTGGGTCTAAACAAGCTTTACTTATATGACAAAGACATTCTGGGTTTGGATTCCCTGCAACTGGTAAGCATTTGTCATTTTCCGTTTCATCTCTCAGCCATAGAATAGACTTATTACAAGAGTGTCAAACAACCAATGGGGGTAAGACCAGTATGAAGTTATTTTGTATGATGTCTGTGATTGTTTTCAAGCAAATGCTTTTTCTTACGAGGGATGAGGGACAGAAAGGTAAGTGGAGAGCTTCTGGTTAAAGAGTTGAATCTTCAATTATCAAAATTATGTTTAAGAAGAATGTTTTCTTAATGTAAAAGTATAACTAAATGAGGAGTTATTTTCAAAAGGATTTTATACAATTACGAATGAAATGAATGGTTTTCTGTAAGGTTTACATCTTATAGACTATTTGTCATCTGGTTCCCAAGTTGGTTTGAGCAATCAGGTTCAAGTGTCAGTGCAAGCACAAAATCCAATGCTTTTCAAATGGTGCTGCAGCAGTGTCAGTGGTGTTTGGTTTCAAAGCTCTCTGTAGCACTGCTCTCTATCAAGTGATGAATGATAGAGACAGTAGCAGTATTTGATCTCGCGAAGAAAGCATTTTAATAATGCCATGGGAACTGGGAGCAAATTCAGATAGTTCTAGGTTATGAAACTTCTCTCTAAGTGTTTGTAGAGTTTTAATTGTCGACTAAGGGCAGTGGAGTGTGTGGGAACAGGGGATCATCTGCCCAGGCCGGCAGAGCACCTCTGAGTATGTTCATTGTGTAACTGGAAATAATGACAACATTTTAAGTGACATTTATTGGGAATGAGAACAATGAATTGTTTGGTAAATGTTAGAGATGATGCTGTTAGGCAGAATAACTGGGTCCTTTAGTGATCTGTGCTAATACAGAGCAGTGTGATACTGCTCAGTGCAATTTTAGGGTTTTTTTCCCTGGTATAAGAGAGTTACAAGGTCATTTCTGACCAATGCTTCAAAAATGAATGTGAGTATTAGCTGTGAATATTTGGTAAACATGTCCTGACTGATACGTAAGAAAAAGAGAATATGGTTCTGTCAGGGGACATAGTTGATACCACTGCTGGTGCAGTTTCACTTAAATGGTCAAATCACTGTGGCAAAGTTTGGATGACAGTAGGAAGCCTTACAAAAGGCAGAGAAGAAATATTCAAGTAATGGAGGAAATGTGCTCCTCTGGAGAGCGTGTCTGCAACTGTAACCATGTTAGAGTCTTGGTTTGTTCTTTGTCTTTTTTTTTTTAGGTTTGGTTGAAAAACCTAAGGAGAACGGAATGCCTTTTTACTTGCTTTTATGTGCTATGTATTGATATAAAATGGAAATCTAGGTTAGAAATAGAACTATACTTTGGATAGGCTGGAAATTTTCAACTAAATAAGAGTTTGTGTTTGTAAGTAAGTTAAAAACCATATTTTTAGCAGAGATGCATTAAAATGGTTTTCAGGAAAATGTGGACATGATTTAGGAAAATTTTTATGTTAGTTATATCTAAGTATGTGAATTTTAGTTGGGAGTAAGTGGTATCTGAAATAGATCTTATCATCATAGAAATATGGGTGCTTCTCTGATCAGAGTCAGAGAGGGGTAGCAACAGAATGAAATCCAAGGGGTTTTGGTTGAATCTTTATCTTTGGTAGCAAAAATATCCTCTATCTGTGGTACCCCAAATAATGGCCATGCTGTTTCATTGTTGTGCCCTTGGTTGCCATGAGGCAGCAGAGGAGGGAATGTTTGGGGTGCCAGGCTGTTGGTGTGCTCACAATGGGCTGTTGCCCTGGGGGTGTTTGGGGTGCCAGGGCAGCAGTGGGTTCCCTGGCAGTGTTTGGGGTGAGTGGCCAGAGCTGAGCCCTGGCCCTGGGCAGAGCAGGCTCGGGGCTGAGGGCAGGGGGAGCCCTGAGGAGGCTCTGGAGGCACCAAAAGCTCTTGGCAGGGTCAGCTGTGCCAGGGGAGCCCTTGTGCACACAGGGCTGTGCTGGGTGAGGCACTGCTGCCCTGGGAGCAAAGCAGGGTGTGAAACTCCCAACTTGCTGTCAGACCTGAAAGAACAACTTGCTTCTTTCTAGATGATGTAGAAATGTTGGCCAATTCCAGTAAGCTGTATCTGTGTTAGAATATTCTCCTTTCCTGTTTTATGAACAATGTTTCTTTAGTTGCAATAGCAGTGTCTTTGTCAAAATGAGAGTTCTAAAAAGAAGGTGCTTTCATGGTGCAATGTGTTTTATAAATGACATTTGCCGGTACTTGAGACAGGTTCTGGTACTAATGACGTTTTTTTCTAGAAAGGGTTTTTAATACATTCTTGTTGGAGGAAATAAGTATTCTTTCAGCTGTTATGAAATCATCTAAATAGGTGGTGTTGTGTCTAAACAAGCTTCACTTGTGTGACAAGGGCAATCTAGGCTTGGATTCCCTGCAACTGGTATGCCTTTGTTATTTTCTTTTTAATCTCTGAGCCATAGAATAGGCTTCTTATTACTACAGTGTCAAGCAAGCAATGGGGGGTAAGACCAGTATGAAGTTATTTTGTATGATGTCTGTCGTTTTCAACCAAATGCCTTTTCTTACCAGGGATGAAGGAGAGAAAGGTAAGTAAGTGTAGAGCTTCTGGTTAAAGAGTAGAATCTTCTATTATCAAAATTATGTTTAAGAATAATGTTTTCTAAATGTAAAAGAATAACTAAATTAGGTGTTATTTTTAATAGAATTTTAAAAAATTTTAAACAATTTAGGATTTTAAACAATTAAGAATGAAATGAATGGTTTTATCCAGGTTTACATTGTATTTACTATTTGTCATCTGTTTCCCAAGTTGGTTTGAATAATCAGGTTCAAGTGTCAGTGCAAGCACAAAATCAAATGCATTTCAAATGGTGCTGCAGCAGTGTCAGTGGTGTTTGGTTTCAAAGCTCTCTGTAGCACTGCTCTCTATCAAGTGATGAATGATAGAGACAGTAGCAGTAGTTGATCTTGCTAAGAAAGCATTTTAATAATGCCAGGGACTTTGGGGTAAATTCAAGGAGTTCAAGGTTAAGGAACTCCTCTCTTAATTGTTTGTAGAGTTTTAATAGACAGCAAAGAGCAGAGGTGTGTGTGGGGAAACAGGATCTCCTACCCTGGCCAGCAGAGCACCTCTGAGTGTGTTCATTGTTTTGATGTCATGCCCCGTGGGTAGGGAAAATGAATGATTTGGCAAATGGGAGAGAGGATGCTGTTAGACAGAATAACTGGGTGCTTTGGTGATCTGTGCTAACGCAGAGCAGTGTAACATTGCTCAGTGCAATTTCAAGGTTTTTTTCCCTGGTACAAGCGTGTTGGTTGTGAGCAGGGCCTTTCTTGGGTTACAAGGTGCTTTCTGACCAGTGCTCCAAAATTCAATGTGGGTATTTGGTGTGACTCTTTGGTAAATATATCCAGAGTGATGCATAAGATGGGTAGAATATGTTTCTATCAGGGAAGATATTTGGTTCCAGCACTGGTGACATCTGAATTGAATGGTCAAATCACTGTGCAAAAATTTGAATGACTTTATCTGAGTGTGCTCTCTCTCAGTTTGCCTGGGTTTGGATTCTTGGGACCTGTGCTTTCCCTATGGATAGAGACCTATTATTTTCTTTTTATAGAACTGGGATAAGAAGTTATACAAGGTTTATAAATTCTATAGAATTGAGTGTTATGTGTGAAAAATTTTGTTAGAGGAAAACATTCCCTAAATGTAAATGAATAAGCAAATAGTGACGTATTTTAAATAGGAGTTTAATCTATTAATTAACTTTGGGAATGAAATTGATGATTTTATCTGAGGTTCAGATGTCAACAACATGTTTGCCATCTGCCTCCAGAGGGCTTTTTGAGTCATCTGGTTTAAGTGTCATTTCAGCTACAAAAATGAAATGTTTGTAGGTTGATAATGGTGCAGCGTCAGTGGCATTTGGTTTAGCAATGCTCTGTAGCACTGTCCTTTATCAGCTGATGAATTACAGAAGTAGTAGTAGGATTTGATGTTGCTAAGAAAGCATTTCAATAATCAAGGGACATGGGGAAAATTGTAATAATTGAAGGTTAAAAAACTATTCTCTAAGAACTCATAGAGTTTAAAGAGAGAGCTCACAGAAGTTGTGTGTGTGGAAAACAGGATCATCTGCCCAGGTGGCAGAGCATCTCTGAGTATGTTCATTGTTTAACCAGAAATAAGAAACATTTTAATGACATGTGCTGTGGGTGATAAAAATGAATGGTTTGGTAAATGGGAGAGATGATACTATTAGGCAGAATAACTGGGCCATTTAGTGAGTTGTGCTAATGCAGTGTAATATTGCTCAGTGCAAATTTTTTTTTCTGGGAGCAAGAGTGCTGGTTCTGAGCAGGGGCTTTTTTAGTTACAAGGTCTTTTCCTGACCAGTGCTTCCAAATTCAGTGTTGATATTTTGTGCTACTCTTTGGCAAACAAGACCTGGGTGATGTGGAACTCATAGAGGGGTAGAATATGATTCAATCAGGGGAGATAGCTGGGGCCAGTACTGGTGATATCTCAAATAAATGGTCAAATCCCTGTGCAAATATTTGGAAAACAATAGGAAGAGTTATCAAGGGGAGAGAGGAAATAATCAAGAAATGGAGGAAATATGCCCCTCTGAAGCATGTCTCCAAGAGCAAAGACATTGGAGTCTGGGTTGAAGTTTTCTTTTAAATTTTGGTTGATAAAATTAAAGATAACTGGATGTATCATGTACTTGCTTTTATATCTGATGGATAGAGATAAGCTGGAAATCCAGTGAACATATGGAACTGTACTTTGGAAATGCTGGAATTTTGTACCTAAGTAAGTCTGTATTTGTACCTAACTTTCAGCTTGCAAGAACCGTAACATTTGTAGTAGAAGTGAAGTAAACAGCTTTCCAGGTAAATGTGAATGTTTTTTAGGAAATTGTAAGTTACTATATGTACAAGATATTTGGATTGAAGTTGGGAATAAGTGGTATCTCAAAGATAACTTCATAGAAATGATTATTTTAGCTGTAAATGAAGAAAAAATTCAACTAAAGACTATCCACTAAGAAAGGTTAAATTCTTATATATTAAAAGACTGGGGAAATGGTTTGCTAGATCTTAGAATTATTCTAATAATGGTGCAGTCTCACTGAGGAAATGAGTAGTGTCTCCAGTTACCCAGCGTAGACATCCATGGACATTGAGTGCTCTGTAGTCCTTTCTGCATTGTAGAGACTTGGAATTAATCTCAACGGCTTGTAGCTGATTTAAAATATCAACTAGTTCCTTTTAATTTGATATAATTTTAAATCCTGTCCTAGTAGATTTAAGAATAAGATGTAAGAGATCTAAGTTTCAAGCATGGTTTATTTACTTTTTGTACACTTTGTGCTGTTTTTTTTAAGATGATGGTCATCCATTGCTGTTTGGTTTAGGAGCTCTTTATTGCACTGCCTTTTATAAGCTGATCCATATTATAGAGAGTAGCAGTACTTGATGTTCTAAAGAAAGGACTTATCACTGTATCACTGTAATTCTGCTTATTTAAACTTAAAAAACTATTCTCGAAGTGTTCAAAGAGTTTAAATACCATATGATTTCCTGATTTGCCAAGGTGAAACTACTCTAATCCTTTATCGCATATTAAATGTGTGAAGAGCTGGCTAAGAGAGCTCACAGAACTTGTGTGTGTGGGGAAACAGGATGCTCTGCCCAGACCAGCAGAGCCCCTTGGAGTTATGTTCAATTGTTGAGCTGGAAATAATGCTAACATCTTAATGACTTGTTTTGGGGAATAAAAAAACTAATGGTTTCGTAAATGGGAGAGATGACACAGTTAGGCAGAATAATTGAGCCATTCAGTGAGCTATGGTAACACAAACTAGTGTAAGCTTGCTCAGTGCAATTTTTTCCCCCTGGGAGCAAGAGTGCTGGTTGTGAGCAGGGGTTTTCTTGGGCTACAAGGTCCTGACCGCTGTTCCAAAACCCCTTGTGACTATTTGGTGTGACTCTTTGGCTGAAAAAACCCGAGTGATGATAATCTCATAGGGAAGGTGGAATGTAATTGTAGCAGAGGGGCATTTGGTGCTTATACTGTTGGCATCCCATTAAATTGTCAGTTCAGTGTGAAAGGATTTTGAAAGCAATACCAGCAATATCAAATGGAGAAACACTCCATAAATGGTGGAAATGAACTCTACTGGGGAGTACATCTGCAACAGTGAAGAGGTTGGAATCTGGGTTTGGTTTATTTTGGTGTTGTTGTTTTTCCTAAGTTTTGTGGATAAAATTCAAGGGAATGCGTTATCAACTTGCTTTTACATCCTGTGTATTGCTATAAGATGGAAATGCAGAATATAAATGGAACTGTACTTTGAGAAGGCTGGAAATTTTATGCTAAATTGGAGCCTGTATTTGTAACTATCTTTCAGTTCTGAGAAACATAACATTTATGGTAGAGATGCAGTAAATGGTTTTCCAGGTAATTGCGCATCGTATAATAAAAGTGCAAGTTACTTATGTGTGAGGTACTTGGATTCCAGATGGGAACAAACTCTAATAACCTGTAGTGTAAAGGTCATGGTAATGGATTTTTTATTTTTTTTTCTATCCTGAAGCTCACATCATCTCTTGTGAGCCTGGCAGGCAGGCTCTGTGCTGTACAGGTTATCAGGTTTCTGAAATGCTGTCCCATTTGATAAGTGCAGCCAGGAACTCTGATCCATTATCTCTGTAGTTGCTCAGTGTCTCCATTACAGGAATCTGTGTCTCTGGTTCTGTTTTTGCAGTAGTTCTGATCATAGCAAGGAACTAGTCAAAAGTTGTGCCTCCTTTAGCTCTGAGCTGTCACAAATCTGAATTTCAGCCATGTGGAATTATCTCTAGCTACTCTTCTCCAGCTGAAGTTACTGGCATTTGGGGTTTTTTGCTGCCTTAACCCACTCCTGTGCTAGCAATGCCTTGCAATTAAGTAATGATTATTTCCTCCCCTTTCCTGTGCATTCTGCCCTCTGGGTAAATACTGAGTTGGAAAAAACGTGAGTCAACTTTCACTGTAACCTTGCATGCTGTGAGTGACGCCCTTAAAAGATTTGCTGCTCTGTAGTACAATAAGAATATTTTATACTGCATATGTAAAAAAAGTGTTCAAAATTTTCTTTTGGCCAACTTTGTGGATGATTTCTGCCAGCAAATCGTTCAGAGAAGGATCTTATTGTGCATGCGACTTCCAAGCGTTATCCTGAAAAAAGGTGGTTTTACTTGTATGAGAGTTCAGGCTGGCTTAAGTACTGTACTGCAGTCCATGGTTTCTTACAATATTCCTGTCAGTCCTGTGTTTTTACTGTATTAGAAATGAGTGTCTGTAGTGAACTGGAAAAATCTGTTTAATCTTTCATTTTAGATTTCTCAGGTCATTGGTGCAATTCCTTGAAGTTTGATCTTGTTTTTTGTGACAGCAATTCTACACCCTGGTGAAATTATCGACAAAAAAGTGGTAGAGTTAAGTTTACTTTTATCCTACTTGCTGGTAGAAGGCACTTGATTTTCTCCATCTTCCAGTATGCCTTGTACCTGCCATAAAAAACAAGGTGCTGTAGGTAAGGGTGAACAGGCCTCCTGAAACAGCAGCAAACAAACACCTTTCCTGTAAGTGGCATGCTAATGCAAGATGACTCTGCAGTTACTGGGTACTTTGTGCTGTCTAAAGGATTTCCAGTGATAGGAGAATGTGTAAATCCCAATTCATAGACATATGGCTGCACTTGAAGTGTTTCTTGAAGTGGAGTCTTTGTATAGGGACATACGCACATTTTCTTTTCCTTTCTCCTAATGTAATTTTTATTTCATTAATGCAAAAAAAAGGGTTTTCACATGCATCTGAACAGTGGGATAAGGCACTAGGCTCCCATTTAAAATGTGTTTCAGAGCATTTGTCAGAATGGCTTTATTTGACAATGTGAATTAGAGAAGCCAGTTCCCCAGTAACTTCCTTCATAACCAAGCTGCAATCTGTCTCTCTATTCACTTAGCATCATATGTAATTCATTTTCCAGCACTAAGCTTTTTAACTGACTGTCCTTTCTTCTCAATATTAGAACAATAAAACAAGATCATCTAGCATTGGGTCCTATTCAGATAGTTGTAAAGTGCAATGGGCAATCAGTGGTGACATCACATTTATTTCAAAGGAGAGGCTGTTTTAGATAGTATTATATAATATGAGATGTTGGTAATAATAAAACATGAGTAGTTCTGTTAAAATTTGCTCTGAAGATGCTCCAAATATATGAGGGGACGTCCCTCTGTCCCTTAATACTCATAAAGAAAGAAAAATTGGTAGGGGAGCTCCCAGAGAGTAACTGAGAGCTTGAGATTAAGTTGGCAGCAAAATGAAATAGATAGATTTTGGCTGAGTCTTCACTTTCGCTACCAGGGATTTTCTTTAATGTCAAGGTGAACCATGGACAATTCAGACTGACAGTTCAAATGACTGTTGCTGCAGGAGAATGGCTGAGCATTCTTGGGGAAACAAATCTGATCCTAAAAAGCAGAATTTTCAATAATATCTACACCTGAAATATTTTATCATCTTTTTTGCTTAACTTTATATTAATTGCTGTCATAAATCCTAGTGTACCCAGCAAAGACTACTTGAATGTGTTACCTGCAGAATCCATCATGCCTTCCTGAATAGGCCAACTGTAGAGCAAATGTCTCCTGATTTTAATGGCTTTTAGGGAATATGGAAGAAGTTTTGACCAAGGCCAGGGGAAATGGTGATTTCTAGAAAAGATAAAACACGGGATTTTTTTGTGCCAAGTCATGATTTCTAGAAAATATAACCAAAAGGTTTTTTTTGTGCATCATTTAGGGAAATATGTTGCTGCTAAACCACATCCAGGGAGGTTGTATACCTGCATACTGGCAAAAAAAGGATCTGCTGATGTTACCTAAACATGAATTTAGAGGCTGTGAAGTTCTTCAGAGTTGTATTCTTTAAACCAACGTAAAACAATGTTCATGTTAAGCAGTGTATTTTTGTCTCCATGAGTTGCAGTTAATGGGTTATTATCAGAGTAATAGTAATGTGTTATTATTAGAGTGATAATAATACAAATTAATTTGAAAAGAAACCTTGTCATTAGTGTTATGCTGCAGAGTTGAGCTGGTTTTAGGCTAAATATTTGTTTGCTTAGATGCAGGATAGAGTGATACTGGTCTATTATAAAAATACCTGTAAATATTCTATATCACATAAACACTTTCAGTTGCTCCGTTCCATCGAATGTCTAATTTTCTACTGTAGCTGGAAATTTCTGCTGTAACTCCAGCATGTTCAAATTGTTCATGCAGCCATTTACATAAAATTTCATATATGAAGCACTGCTGTGAAGAGCCTGTCATTAAAACTGTGGTCTGACATCCCTCAATGAAAGCAATATAGAGCCAGCAGGGGGCTTCTCTGTGAGGCTGTTGGGGAATTTTTTTTGGCTGTCTTCCTGCTGCATGGTAGTGCAGTCAGGAATGCTGTCAGGGTCATTCTGTTCAGAGGAGTGTGGTGCCCATCACTCAGCAGCAGTCAAAGTCATCTCTTGTGGACTCTTGGCCAACATCAGCCATTGTCATGTTCCCTCTGATACCACTGTGTTCATCATGAGTTGGAGAATTCAACCTCATGAAGTTTAGGAACCTGAAATTTGGCATCCTGCTTTGTTTACTGAGATTTAATTCTGGCCATGTAATTTCCTGCCTTATTCCATGGTGCTAGTCCTCTGTTGAAGAATTTCAAAGGCTGGTAGCAAATAGCTAAAGAGGTGGTTTTTTTCTAAAAATATATATTTTCTTCTCCCTGTCATGTATTTTTTCTAGGGAAGAATGCCACTCTCAGTTGGATCATTTAGAAGTTGCATTAAATATTCTTCTCTAAGAGGGAGAAATTAAGTATTTTCAGTCAGTTCTGTCAGCATGTTATTCTATTCTATTACTGAAAGGAAAATGCTTCATAGTTCACTAACCCGCCAAGACGCTGCTATGGGAAATTAACCTTGTAAATCAGCGAGCATTCTCTGCATCACCTGATCCTAGATTTCCCTAGTTTTGCTACAGATTGCATGGCATGAGATCATCTGTAGAAAGCTGTATTTGGGCCGTGGTCCTGCAGTGTGTGTGAATGAGCAGGTGCTGCAGACACCTGCTGTGCTCGCTCAGCTCTGCCCTCCTCACCCTGCCCAGGCAGGTCACAAACCCACTCCATGCATCCAAGAAATAAATACCACTGTGTTTTTCTTATATAGGAGCCTGTGGAGGTCATGCTGGTTTCTTAGAGAGGTTGTAATCAGCTTTTGATGAAAAGAGAAAATTGTCTATTTTTAGTTATTGCTTTTAGTTTTGTTTGCACTGTCTTGCGTACTAAGAATTGAATTGCCTACTTCAGAGAGTCAGTTTTAAATTTGTTGTTGCTGTGCTTTTTCTGTGTATGTAAATTCCTGATGGATGCTATTTAAATCTGGATTTGAAAACTCAAAAATACTGAGGAAGCTTCTGAAAGATTTTTATTAACTTACACTGATGTGCAAGTGAAAGATTGCATTTGTCAGCATAAATAGTTTATGCCTAGGCATGAATGCTTTCATGGCTGCTTTGCAAGGTTTGGTATGCATGAAATAATTTGAAATGGATTAAGTTATTTTATTCCCATATAGCTGTTTGGAAAAATTTGTGCTTTCCTTTTCCCATAGCCATTTACAATATAAAGCTTGCTTTCCTAGGTTTTCTTAGTAAGGATAAATGAAGAATTAACAAGGGCTCATTATCTTAGAAAATGTGATTCTTCTTGCCGTGTTTGAGTCTTGCTAAAAACATGAGATGGAGCTACTTGTAAACCACAGTGAATATTCCAGAATAATTGTGGACTTGCAAGTCCCCCCTGCTCAGTCAGTGAGGTGAGGTGTGTATGCTCCTGGCTCTAAGTAGATGAATAGTACTGTTGCTTAAATTAGTAAACTCATTCAAATGTTCAATGCCTTGATCATTTGAACTGAAGTATTTCTTAGGATGAAAAAATGAAAAAATTTCTTAGCTTTTTCCTCAGCTCAGAGGAAAAACTCCCATAACTTCCTCATGTTTGGGGGGTGGGAAGTTGCTTAATTCATTTTGTAATACAGCATGCACTGCAAAGGAAAGCAACAGCTGTCCTGTGCTTGCGTCTCTATAGTTTATAATTTAAAATTTATAAGGAAATAATTTTATTTCTGTATTAACTTGCAGACATACTGAGTAATGTAACAAAATCGGTTTCATCTATCAGTCTGACCAGAAAGCATTAAGACTGCCATACTGATGTACAGCATCTAATCAAAGGAAGAACACCCAGTTTCAGATTAAGATAATTAGCACTTCAATGTTTTGTATGACAATAAATCTTCAGTGCATCCTAAGTTCTTTGATATTCCAGTAGAACAATAATCCCCTAGTGGATTTAGTAGGATAATTTTATTATTCCTTTCTTCTCAAAGATGATTTGAAAAGCAAATTATAATTATTATGAACGTTGGCATTATGATGAAAAAAATTTCTAAATATAACACCGTTTTGATGTTATAAATTGTTTCACATTAAGATCAAAAGAGATGACAGTCAAAACAGCATCTGAGGGCTAGGGCCTTCTTATTTTAATGAATAATTTCTAACCCCTAGGTTGAAGATACACTTCATATTGTTTTCCATAAGCATGTATGGACTCTTCTGTTGTTAGATCTTTGTACTCAAAACCTTTAATTTGGCACAGTGTATTAGCTTTTGATGTTTCTCTTGTAAGGACACACAGCATCCTTGGAATTTAGGGTTTTGCTGTTCTAATTTCAACCCTAAAGTCAGAAATTCTCTACACTGTAGGGTAACTCAGGCCCAGTAAAAATAGGACTGCTGCACAAAGATGTATAAACACTGCTCTGCTCCTCCTTCAAAAACAAACATTATAAAGAGGGTTCCCTGCTTGGCCATGCTCCTGAGTCAGAAATCCAAGGAGGACTCTTCAGGGAAGTTGGTCAGATGCTCCTGATAGCTTATGGTTTGCTGGATTATACATCCCAAGGTGAAACATTCACTTACAGTAACCATCTCTCATTGCTTGCATTGGTGAAACCCTCAGTTCATGTTTGCAGAGGAACTGTTTTCCTAGTAAAATCATTTTGCTGGTAATCAAAACGAAAAAGTTACTATAGTTCCTGGTCTAGAGCAATTTAAGATAATCCTAAATACTTTTTCAAGTTCTTCTCTTATTTCACACGGAAGTTTGAGTTCTAAGAGGAGAATGTCATATGGTTTTCCTACAAAGCAAATTGCCAAGCCATGAATTTGAACTTGAAAAAAATCTGAAGCTAAAAATTTTGTACTAGAAACAACATTTTATACATATAAAGATTATGGTTGTGTACAGAATATCATTTTTGTCGGAGTATATTTTTCAAGTATTACTGGGGAGTGAAGCAAAAATGCTTTAGGAGTTGGTGTGGTTTGAGCTGAGCGGATGGGCAGTAGCATCTTTACAGAGGAAAGATCATTCCAAGTTGTCTTACCTTCAAACTACCCTTGTTTCTTTTCAAGTATTGTTTTAGGTCAGACAGATGTTTTGTGAAATTACTCTTTGGCTGGTGAAGTCAGCATGACTCTGAAGCAGCTGGAGGGGGAAATTCTAACTTTGGCTGCTTGTGCAGAGCTGAAGGTTGTCCAGGGGGTGTTCTCACCATGGTGCCATTGCAGTCAGCTGCTATGAATCTACAAGTCCCTTGGAACCATAAATTCAAGTATTTTTACTCATATATCAATGTACAGATGGTCAAGTCATGGGGAGGTATTGCAGAGGGAATTAAAAGAAGGCTTTTTATTAGCCCATATGTAATTTTTTTTCACATTAAAGCTATTGATGTGCTCTATCATGATACCACTGAAACTTTTATAGACTGTTTATTTCCTGCTCTTTTTTTCCCTGAAATATCTCCCTGAATTTTTACTACAACTATACTATAACTATAGAATCAAAATTAACAGTGGGTGTGTCCTTTGCGGTGTCTTGGGCTACTCTTAGGTGCACAGATGTTGAGGAAGCAGCTGGTAAAACAGGATGCAATCTACAGAGGTCACATTCACTTTTGGAAGTTTTAGGTTGATCTTTTTTTGTCCTATGACTGTGTCCTGTTTGCCAAAAATCAAAATGAAGTTGCAATATAGATTTAAAAGAAAGAGAAGGTGCCTTTAATATGAATTAATGGTAAAAGTGTATCTTTAATGTCCCACCCTCCATGTTAATGGCACTTTCTAGTAAAGGCTAGAAAGCCTTGATGATGGACTGCTTAAACAAGTATGTGCAAAGCAAAATATTTTGTGCTGTGCACTCAAGGAGAGATCAAATATATTTTTTTAGGTAGTTCAGGTTGCCATTTTGCATCAAAAAGAATGGACCCGTTCTCATGAAGGATTAGCAGGGGTTTAAGGCATTGAGCTCTGTGTTTCTATGCTCAGGCAGCCATTCTCTGTCAATGCAGAGTTTCATTGAGAAGTTCATCTAGATGGCATCAGGTATTTATTTTTGGTGGGGGAAGAAATGGCTAGGGAAGAGCAAAAGGAACAACTTGATTTTGATGCTAAGATACCGTAAAGATGGGAGTGAGGAAAGCAAGCATGCTTTTCTTTCTGAGATGTTGGTTACAGAAAAAAGCTGTTGTAATTTTTTTATTTTATTTTTTTCCTCCTGGCTTTCAGCAAATGACTTAGGGAAACCTCAGTCTTGATGTCCTGCCTTGCTAATAATAGTTGGGATAGCTCTGGAATAACCAGCTTTAAGACATATCTTAGGAGAACAATGGAAGACATGAGAAACTAAATAATCTAGAAGTAGGAATGAAAAAAGTTAATTCTATGATATAGGCATAATATCAGCAGGCAAGTTATAACATTAACTTAAAAAAGCTTTTGTATTTTATACTTATTTCATTGGTTACTTGGAATTTGATCACAGACGGAAGAACATACTGTTTTTTCTTATGAATAAGTGATATGCAGTATGAGACCATGTGTGGTGAATGATGATCAGAGGTGGAAGGAGGACTAGGGAAAAGGATAATCAATGACAGGAATAAAAGGAAAAATCCAACAAGCATACTTAGTGAAAGGGTATGATGCTATAAGCTTTGATGTGAGGCACTATTTTTCTAAGTTGTATTAATATTTATTTTGTTAATTAGAAAGTAAACACCATTCATAGGAACCATTCTCATTATGGTAAAGCATCTATTTTTCTTTCATTAATAAGGTTCTTTCTGTTTATTCTCCTTTAATGCTGCACTTTGATTCTGGCTATTTTGCACTTCAAATGATTTCAGTTAAAGGGCAACAAAGGATTTTTTAAACCTTTCTAAAGAGCGTGATAGTGTCCAACAATTAATTTTAGTAACTAATGATAATATTTTATGTATCCAGTGGGAAGGAATTGGTTGCATTGTGATTTTGTGTAGCGTGAGGTGATGTTGAAAACAGCAGTTAGAATGGAGTTTTGTACAGTTCTCAAAACCAAAACTGTGACCTTAAAACTGTCAAACACTACAAAATTTGTTGAATATCTTTATCTTCTATAAAGTTAGGGTGTGGTATTTAGTAGTTAGTGGAAATTGGAGGGCTTTGCTACTGCACAATCTTAGGCCTATTGCAGTTAGAAAAAATAATAAGATTTTAGGTAATCAAAATGTAGTTTTCATTCAGTTTGGACTTGTACCGTGAATACTTCATAAATGACTCATGTTGAAAAAAATGGATTAGAGATTGTAAATTTTTAGAAGCTGAAGCATATTCCCTACTTTTGACTTGAAATAAGAGATCTCATACACAGAATGAATTATTCTGAACGCCAGTTGGATGCTTTCAGAGTAAACCTTACAGTTCTCATGGTATGAAACTGGGAGGTGCTATTCTGTCTCTTCTCTCTAAATTATTGCTGTTTAGAAATTTTATTATTATTGATAACTCAAATAATACACAGGAGTAATGTAATAAGCATGATGATAAGATGATGTGGCAATTCATGTTTTGATAATTATTTAATTATGCTCTGTGACTTGACAAAGGAAAATATTTAAATAAGTCAATCATATTCTTGAACTAAATCTTGAATCAATACAGAAGGTTTCACATAATTTCAAGTGTATAACCTTTGACTGTATGTTTGAAATACATTATGTAAGTACATGAAAACATTCCAATGGCAATAACCATGGCTGTAGTTTATCAATTGTGGGCTGAATACCTAATGCTTTATAGTTGAAGTTTTTTGTAGGCTGTGCATTGGTAATGATGTAGAGAGGCTGCTCACCCCATCTCTGTTTGCTCTGAAATCCCTTTGTCACAGCACTGACCCCACATGCTGTAGGGGTTTGCACTCCATTAGCAATAGTTCCTGCCTTCTGTGACGGGACAAGGAAATGCAATTGTGTTGGAAAAAACTGTAGTGGGCTAGGCCTTGTCCAGATGTGGATTTCATAGTACATCTGATCTAATTTTGTGTTCTCTGTCTGCCTCTTTGGACTGCCCTTATGGTGAAATGATGCTGTTTTCATGGCTGAGACAGAGCAGCAGTTCTGCCTAAGGTGTTGTACTTCATCATGCTCACAGGAGTCAAGGGCAAAATCTGGGAATAGAACAAACTGTGAAAAGCTGACTCAGCAAAGAGACTTCCATTGATTTCCCCCAAAGGGTTACCTGAGCAGACTCTTGATAAGCTTGATCTTTAACTCCTTAAAAAAACCTCACTTGGACTTGTTCAAAGGTGTTTTTCTCATAAATGTGTTCCATAGCACAGCTTGTACTGCAGATGATAAACTCCTGATGTGCAAATACCTCAGGTTTGGTCCTGTTGGAGACAGCAGTCGTTAGCTGGGAAATGTATTGCTGTAATATAAATTCCTCCTAATTTTGACAGACTGAGATGTCCTCCCTCATAATCTTCATCAAGACAATGCTTTATATTTTATAGTGCTCTTCTCTCTGTGATAGAATGAGAATTGGATTATTTATCTGGCAAAATGATGTCTTTTCTTCCCCACGTCTTTGAAACTGTAGCATGGTCAGAAAAATATGTAAGATACATGTAATTATTCTGTGTCAAAGTAAATGCAAATGAGAATTGGGAAATTTTGCAAGTAAATGAAGACAGAAAATAAAACCTGTAGTCTCCAAAATGCTTTGAAAACAAACCTAATATTTCTTGAACTGGATAGTAAATGTATCCTGCAGATGTCTGCAACTAAAAATGCACATATATCTTGAAAAATGGCAGTCAAAATGGTGTTTGAATAAGGAGCCACATAATCCCTTTTGTAAATGAAATTAAGAAAGTGTGGAAAGTTTGCACGAAGTGCAGGACTGTAGAGGGGCATCATGTTATGGATTGAATATCCAGACTTTAAGGTGAGAAATCCCCTCAAAGCTGCAAAACAGACCTAAGTCATGAAATCTATTTAGAGATTAGAAAGTTGAGATTCTGGAATGAGTCAGGTTTTCTCACAGTCTTTTGGGAAACCTGCACAGCCCTAAGTGTTGTTTGTGGAGGTGGTTCTTTGGTCATCTCTTTGTGATATGAGTACTTGCAATGAAGAACACTTTGCTCTCCTTGCATTGTTTGAAGTAAACCCATTTGTGTTTCTTCCTTGCTGTTTGTGACTAGGCTCAGTTCCGTTTCTCATTTGAGCTTTGGAGAAAAAGAATTCACCAGCATTCAATCCCATGAGCAGGAGAGCTTCTTTTTAAGTTCTCCAAATGTACCTATTTAAGATCAATAGATTTGTTTGTAGTTTGTAATTGCTTTGTTGTAATTGCTCAGGCCCTGAGATTGGCTTCTTACACCCCCATTGGCGTTCCTCTGGTGCCTGAATTTAGTCAGACATTTCCTAGGACCTGCACTGGGTAGAAAAACTGCTTAGTTAAAAGAATAAGGCTCCAACATTAAATTAAGGACTTGAAAGAGAAATATTGATTGCTAATTATGGTTAATATTGTGTAGATTGTCGTAACATCATCAACATCATGAGTATAGCATGGCTTTACAGAATTAATAATCGGTGAGTCTATTAATCCATTTGCATTGTAGTGTAGGGCACTTGTAAGCTTAAGTGGGTTCATGTTTTAAAACCACTTGACTTTGTAAATTAATTATTTAAAACATTTATCTATTTTATGTGCAGTTGGTATATATGACAGTAAGTTATTTTGAATTTCTGTGTTTATATAGCAGTTGTTTTTATTTAGTTTTGAAAAATGACTGTCCATTATAGATGAATTATGGTGAAACTTTAATATCCTGCTGAGGAGAAAAATCGTCTTATATAAATGACTTGTGAAAAGCAGTTACAGATTCAAGATGCAAAGGGTAGATTAAATAATTCTTTCTATGTGTAAATCGGCTTTAGCATTATAAAAGTTGTAGCAGTGTTTCTTCTTTAATTATTTAATTGCTCTTCAAATCTGCTAGAAGCCATGTCTGAAAGAAGCAGAAAGCATGTACTTCAGATCTGTGCATTTTGTCTTTCTAATTATGTTTGGAACAAGCTTTATGTGTCTAGCTAACTCGTTTGCAAAATTCATCCATGAGGGGATTCTCGACACAGCTGTGGTGTGTAGACCTGTCTAAAGTATAAGACTTCAAATAGATTAAAAATAGCAAGAATACTCTTGAATAAGAATAATCTCTTGAAGGCGAGCTATCAAACAATTTTCTCTGCATCCATTGCCTAAAATAACCTTGTATTATACAAAAGCTAAGTGTAAACTGTGTTGACTGGGTAACAGAGTTCTGTATAATGCACCTTTCCTTGATTTTCTGGGCTTTTATAACACCCAAATATCATGAGTATTTCGTTGGTATTTTAGAAGTCATGATGCAGTTCTGATTTATAATCATGGCTCAGGAGTTATCTTGGCAATTTTTCATTTACTTGAGTGAATTTTGAGTCTGGCCTGGACCCTATTATCCAAATCATACATAAACTTCTACAGATAATGATTTTGGGCTAATTCTTTAAATGCTGTATAACTTAGAATATTATACTTGGAGTCATACTTTTGACTTTTTACTTGGCTGTTATGTAAATAGAATAATTATGCGTTTGTTGTTTAAGATTTGATACTTGAGTGGAATGCCACTATTTTGTTGGAAACTCCATTGTAGTTGTAAAGCACCTGGGGGAGAGGGGAAGCATTTAACAGCTGCTTGCATCTTCTGTACATTGTTACTCTGCTCTTAGGTGTGGCTTGTAGTTTTGGTGATAACCTGGTGGAAATAGTGAAGCAGATGGGGGATTTTTCTCTAACTGTCTCCGAGGTACAGCAAGTAAATTTTGAAGCACATAATTTATTAATACGTAGCCTTTTACTTTCAAAAAAATATTGCTATCAAAATATACCAGGCATCTTGATACTCGTATAATGGTTAAGAAATATTTCTGACTTTGCTGTTCGCTCAGCAATATACCATAAATGTTTACAGTGATGAATTAAAAACATAATGATGAATTGCAGAAGTAGTGGAGGTTTCTGCAATGTGATTTTATCGGAGGTATAATGGAATAGGGTGTCAGAATAACAGGCTTTATTAGTGGCCAATAATCCTTCCAGGCAACAAAAATCCTGGAGGCAATTTCCTGGAGGTGAGCAAGTTATTTAACTGAGCTTGTGAGGCACCACAGCAAAGAAAGCACCTTTACTACCAATCAGTCACTTGGTACATCACAGCAGTAATTAACCGAAAACTGACAAAGGAACATGTGAGTGTGAGGAAAATGAGGAATACATTTACTCGTGGCTCATGTGCTTCTTCCAAATTTGCACTAGTAAGAAATCTGGTTTGTTTTCTTAGGGTGTGTTTTAGATGATTTTCTGTACATGCAAAAAAAAAAAAAGTGATCCAGAAATTCAGTGTGTGAAGGGAAATTTGCTGACTCTTTCCTTGGTGTGCTCAATTGAAAGTATTTTTAATATAAAGGAAGATATCTTGAAAGCTTCCTGGAAAAGTATGTGAAACAACTATTACAGAATTTTCTCATAAGGTTTTATTAACCATGGTATGTAGCTGCTGTTGCTATAAATAGATCTTAACTGCTGCATTTTTTGAATGCAAAATAGGGTCAAACTCATGAAAACTGAAATTACCTGTATTGGAATGTTTTTTTTTATTTCATAGCAAAATTCCTGTAATTCACATTTGATGTTACCCAGAATAACAGTCCTTCTAGACTGTTGAAAATATCAAAAGAAGGCCTGCAAATTAGTTTTGTCTGGGCAGTGATAAGCATTCATGGAATAACTAAATGGGTCATGGTTAAACAAAATGGAAAGTTTTAGATCTATCTAAAAAGCTCTGGCTTTTAGGTAATTTTCTTTTTCATTTTCCTGTTTAACTGATGGCATAGTGTGTGAAGTGTTTTTCCAGGAAATTGATGTCGTAAGGAGATAAGAGCCTTGTTGAACTGCACTGTAATTTGCTTTTTGATCGTAAATAATTCTGTGTTATAGTCTGTATTATAGACTTTGTGTGTAGATACAAAGTTGTTTGCTGTTTTATTTAGAAGCAACAGTGACTACTTTCTGGTATTTCTTGAAATGGAGGGAGAAGGGTCTGCACAATTTGGGACTGATTTCAAGTGTTGTAGCACTAAGGGTTTAAGGTGTGTAATTTGCTATCATTCCTTGTAGTTGGTATGGACTATATAAACTATGAACTAGTTTATTTGGTGTTAAATTAAGAAGTTAGGCCTGCTTTGACTTGTGTGCAAGGTCACTGGGGACAATGAATGGCAGTGATCCAGGGCCACCAACTGGAAGGCAGAGTGCCTCTGATGGACCTGGATTTTAGGTGAGGGTAGAGCTTTGCTGTGGTCTGTTTGCAGTCACTGAAAGCTCCCTGGTCTGACCTACTGCTGGGTAGAAACCAAAGATCAAAGTTTTACCACTCCTCCAAATATTGGAGGGATGTTTGTGCTGTTGAAACTACAACTTAGTTACATTGGATATCCCTGAAAGTTGTGAATATATAATATCTCACTTGCTGCCAGTTTTATTGCCCTACCCAGAGCAAGGCACCTGCTGCAGCTGCTGAAACAACATGTGCACTATTCTCTTTTTCAGCTCCTATATTGTATTTTTTATTTTGAAGCTCACATAATTATGTAAAGTGAAGTGTCGTCCACCAGAACCTCTTAGATTCCCTAAGAGGTGTGTGTGCACTGGGAGGGCTTAAAGTAAGAAAAATTCTCATTAATACTAAAATTCAGTTTGTAGTCTTGATGGATGACTTTTTAAAGTCACTATTCAGGTTATGGAGTAGATGCAAGGCTCAGAATGCTTCTGTACCTAATTTCTGCTTGTCAGTGGTGTAGAATGGACCAGAAGAATGTATGTGTTTACTAACTTCAAGTGTACTGGAAATTATAAAATACTTTGCACACAAAAGTGTTTTTCAGATGCTTGAATACATCTGGCATTTGACTGGTAAACACTTATTTTACAACTTATGTGCAAAGCATGGCAGCATTACTATCCTTTTAGTGAGCTGAGAGAAATTATGGTTCAGATCCAAACAGTGCAGTAGACAGAATTAAGTGTGTAGACTCAAATATGTGATGTGGAAATCCTCTACCACTTGGTTGTTTAGCCTTGCTAGTTGCCAAACTGGTGCATAAGTATGCAGTGTAATTGAGCCCAAATCTCTTTTCCTAGGTAGATCTCATTGGACCCACATGGGTTTCTCTCTCTCCTGTGAAATGTGCTAAGACTGGCTCCAGAACATAGACTGCACTTTATTTAATACAGTTTATTAAAGACAAGGGTTTGCTGTTTAAACTGTACACAAGGGGTAGTGTGGCACTGTATGAAGTTTGAATTGAATCCCAGCTCTTAATCTGCTTTGTTCTCTCAGTCCTTCCCCCTGCCCATATCAGTACAACTTTCAGAACTTGCTCTGCTGATGTTGAGCTGGGATCCTTGCACTGGTAGGAGCAGCACTGGCTGGAATCATGCTGGGGTGCAAAGGGATGTTGGTCCAACAAGGAGATTAAGTATGTGTGTGCATTTATGCAGAAATGATACATATATACCTTATATATTTATTCACTCTTGGAAGTAAAATAGTTGGACTTAGAACTGTAGCGTGTTGTTAAAGTGATAGCCGAAATAACAACAACAAAAATGTTCTATCTTACCTGTTATTTTTTTCATAAGGAAACAGAATGCAGATTGCTCAAAAAAAGGAGAAATATGGGTTGTCAAGTGCCAGTCTACTTAATTTCCTTTTTGCAGAAATGTAGAAAAGATTTTGGATTTGATGTACATTAGGAGCAAGAGTGGTGGGTTCTTAGCAACAGTCAAACCTTGCTCTCCTTTACAGTGAAGTGCATTTTCTGAAACTCTGTGGTAGCATACCGATATTGTTGTGGCTTTAGGAGCTGATTACTTACTGCTCTTTGTTGCCAAGTATCATTGTACTGTAATTCTGTATCTGAATGTAAGAAGAGCTTTTTACTTGGTGACTTCTTTCTGCTAAGGTTGATATTTAAAACATGAAGTTTCTGAAGCCAAACATGTCTAAGAAAAATGCAGTGCATATATTCAATAATCTTCTGGCACCGTTCAAGGATAACTGGTTTTCTCTGAATTTGTTTTTTTTTTTAAACTGAGTTTAGGTATCAACTATATTTTTAATATTAGATTGTAAATTCTGCTTTCAGTAATTCACTGCCAGTTTAGCATTTAGCATGTCTATGAATTCAGTCTTATGTTTTTAAATTAGATAAATTAAGTCTAGCAAGCAGAGTAAAACTAATGAGGAAGCCTTCACAGAATGCCGAAATTGTGCCTCATATGAAGTAAACAAGTATAGAGCCCTGTCCTTTATCTACTTTATAAGTTTAAACAAGGGTAAAAGTTAAACCCAAGCATGCTAATATGGCACAAAGTTGATCTAATTAAATATTTTGAAGATAAATTATAAGGCAAGTCCAGTGGCATTCAAACTGGCATGGAGCAAACTAATACCAAAGCCAAAATCTCTGGGGAGAGTAGTGAAAGGTCCAAAATTTTTGTGTACAGATTTATAATGAGAAATGAGTTTAAGTCTACAGATCTGAGTCTAATGTTGGCAGCTGCTCTAATTCTACAGTGTCTATCCATTTCCCCAGTGCAGTGTTATCATGGATGCATGTTCATCATCTAAATAATCTCGGACTTCCTCCTAATTGTTCTGAGTTTTTTACTCTGTGAGGAACAATTCTGGGCCAAGCATTGTTTGCCTTGCTCTGGTTTTCATAGGTTTGTTCTAGTACCTTTGTGTGATTTCCTCTCTGCTCAGAAGAGCAGGGAGAATGTGTACTTTTGGGACAGCATTTCCTGAAGTAAATGTATTTGTCAGCTAGATCTGGATTTTATTAGACAGAATAACCCACCTGGTTTGCTTAGTAGCTTGGAAGATAATAAAAATTATTAATATCTCCAGTAAATTGAGTTATCTAGATACACTGAGATGAGAACAAGTCAGAGGGTTCAAGAACAGACTAAGAAAAAGCTCTTGCATGTTGGCCTGTTAGATGTGCATGTGAAATGAGGGGGCACAGGAAGGAGGCAGCTCTTGGGAACAGAACTATTCCTGTTATCCTCTATAAACCTGCTTAAGTACTGCCTTCCCTTACTTAGGGGTATAACTCAAGCAAACACCTCTTGGATGCCATTGCATTTTCATGGATGATTTAGAGATATGCTGCCCATTTCGAGTGATCTTGTTCAGAAATGATTTAAGATGTTCAGCAGTGTAGACAGAAAGTCAAGTTGGAGCTGCTGTGACAGTGCTTCCATCATCTGTCAGCATCCTCTGAGTGTCATGAGCTAAACCTTAAATTTTATTTGAGCTGCCTGATGTCTGCCAGGGGGCAAGATATCATTGCTAGAGAGAAATCCTCTCATCTTCTGTGACTATATCTCCTATTAGATGTAAGAACTGTTTGCTATCAAAAGGTGAATTTCATTGGACCTTTACAAGGCACAGGAATCATCCATCTCCCCATCCTTTCAAGGAAAAGGATTCTGGGCCCTTCCAAGCAGTGGAAACTGCTTGGAAAAACTTGCTTTAATAATAACACTCTGACTGAAGACTTTTGCAGAGGAAGATGGAAATACTATTTTATGGAAATGGTCAGGTGTTCACTGCTGTGGTTGTTCTGGTATTTGGACGCCAGGTTACAAAAAGAGAAAAACTACAGTATCAGTATGAATGAGGTGAATTAGCAAGTAGATTAAAGGAAAAGTTCAGAAGTCAAAGCTAGAGAGAGGTCCAGAGTAACCCAAAGTTGACATGCAAGATTTTGGGGAAGAGGGTCATAATTTTTCTGAAATATTACTGTGCATGTACTCTCTAACTAATGCATTGGGTCTGTTAGACAAAATTGGACAAATAATTTTTAACACAGAAGGACTTTGAGGACAACTGACACCCAGAGGAAAAAAAAGGCTTTATTAAAATTAGAACCACTGCTAAAGTATAAGTGCTGTTTTGTTAGTGAGAAATGTCAGTGAAATTTAAAATATTGTGTATTCTTGAGAAATATCACTACAATAAATCCTCTTTGTGGAACAGATGTTTCACAGTTGAAAGGTAGTGCTGTGCAGCAGTCCATTGTTCTAGTACTTAAACTCTTTAGGGAACAATTCCCATACGGGAAATGGATATGAGAAATGGATTTGTAATGAATTTTTAAAAATTGGTGGTGGCCAAGAAATGTATCATCTGTGGTGTTCAGGTAGACAAAAAGGAAAGCAAGAAATGATGTGAAATAGACACATTCTTTGTACACACCTGAAAAGATGTATGTGATGTAAAAGATGTTGTATGTGATATGCAGGCAGATATCTTTAAATTCTATTTAGTTAATTAACATCAGTATTAACATACAGATCTTTATCTGCAGGGGTGTATTCAGGCTTCAAATATTTTCCTGTCCATTTGCTTCAGTTTAGCCATGTGAGATCAAAGCCCAAGGCTTTGCACCCTTGTTTGTACCCTGGGTGTATGATCATTGTTTCATATAGAAAACAGACAGACCTGAGAAATAGTGAGCTGATACATCCATTGCATGGGGTGGAGACAGCCATCTGTCTCCATATGATAATTTGGTAATTTTGATAATTTGATAATTTTGACAATTTGCTTCCAAAGCACCTAATTTTTCTAAGATGGTGTTATTGTCTCTGTGTTTATGTGCTTCTATGGCTATAGGTGCAAACAGTTTAGCCTGAATAGTATTTATAGGTTTTATTGTTTCATGCTCCCTCTGACTTCGTGGTGCACAAGTGGACCTAAATGTCTTAATAATGAATTATTGCTGGGTAATTAATCAACTTCCCCTGCTTTGGACAGTTGCCTTCCAGAACTTACCATAATTCACCCCCATCAGCCAATACCTATAGACATTAATTGCCTCCTAATATTGTCAAGAAGATGTCAGGTAGTACTGAAAGGCTGTGATTGCATCTCTTGGATCTAAGCAAAATTTATCAGTTTTTTGCCCCTTTTCTCTTTCTACACATTTATCTTGCCAGTACCATGAGCTGGACCGAGGACACATCATCAGGGTGCAATCAGGAGCAGGTCTGTCCAAGTGAATAGTAATTCAGATTTGCAATGGAAAATTAGCAAGTCCCCAGCAGGCAAGTCACAAACCCAGGTACTGACACCTGGGGCAGTGGAAATTCTCCTTTCAGTGGCCTTATTTTAAACACCAAGATGAAAATATGCTTAGAAGGTGCAAATAATGTCTACTCTCATTTCAGTCAGTGCAATTTGCTCAGCTTCATCTTGGAGCACTGCAGATATTTTTGTATTTCAAAACGTATGGCTATTTACCCAGTATGTAGAAAAGTTAGTCAGATTTAGTGTAAATGTTTCTATTCAGACCTGAAACACTTTGATATCTGCTAATTTTATTAGTGTATTGAAGTTCATTGACACTGGAAAAAGTGATCCTGTTTCTTCAATTAATAATACCACAGTAATTGCCTCTTTATTGATCTTTATTTGGATGCTTTCCTGTCCCTATGGAACAATGTGTTTGAAGATGAAGTGAGGTAGAACACTTGAAGGAAAAAGCCAGGCTAAATATTCATTGAAATTAACAGGACTCTTCCCCTTGACTTCAAAGAAAAAAATAGTCTAATTAAAGACAATTGAGGGAAAGAGATAAAAAATGAGAACATTTGATTTGAACACACTTTGGAGAGAGATGAGAATGAGCTCTGTGGGGTGGGAGAGAGGGAATAACAATGTTGTTAGGGCAGATACCTGGGGCTGCAGTATAGGCAGATCTAACAAGTGTGGGGATAAGGAAATACACTAGAAAGGACAATATTTGAACATTTTATCAAGTTTGACCTCCTGGTGGTTGAACCAAGTTTTCTCTCAAGGTCTTGTGGGAGCTGTTTGAAGTGAAGGGAGTATATCAGTCACGAACAAAATGAAGTTTTCTGAGTAATTCTAATTAGCCCCTTCACCATCATGCCTAGATTTGTATCTGGGGACAATCTCCATGGAAAATATGGTGAAGCATGGCTGTTCTGAAAGAATATGTCCAAGGCACCCAAAAAGCTGCGTTGGATGATGTTGCCCGTCCTCCTTCCTCCCATATTTTCAGTCAGTGTGTCAGAGCCTTTCTTGACATGTGAGACATTCTTTGAAATGTTGAAATTGTTCCTTGGGACTCCCTGATTCTTGGCAAAAAAGCAGGAGCTGTCGTAAATTGCCATGATCCACAAGTCCTTGATATTCTTGAGGTCATCTTTTGAGGAGGAAGGACAAATCTCATTTCCTCCACTTTCAAGGTGTGTGTATTGGGTGTTATATATTCCCTTCAGGTGTTTGCTGTCTTTACTGAGGGTGGACTTGTAGGATTTGTTGCTCTAAGGATTTGTTGCAGACTTATTCACAAGAAAAGTTTGCGTGTAAAACTCTAATGTGTACCTATTAGAATTTTACATGAGTTAGAGATTTGGCAAAGGTGAAAGGTCAACAGAAATGTGTAAGTTGAAAATAATTTTTGAGTGTAACAGACCAACCTCTGCATACTACAGATAAAAATACTTCTAAGAACCTTTCACTTTTTCATTTATCGTTATGTACTTCTTCAGTTTACCATAAAAAAAGACCCCACAGCATGTATTTGAAGAGGAGCCTGCTTTTATGTAAAACAAGGAATATTTGTTTGAAAGAAATTTTTTTTTCTTTTCATGGCATGTTCTTAGTTATCAGATTAACAACATTTTTGTCAGGGTATTCAAGCAAGTGCTATGTGTACAACATACAAGTAAATGTACACTTATTTTTGGCAATCCTTTAAGAATTAGAGACTAATCTTAAAAAGAGATCCCTTTCCTTCTGTGTGTATCAACTTTATTTATCCCTCCAAACAAGCTGCAGATGTTCCACATTGCTCTGGGAGGGGCAGTTTTTGGCAGCTGACTCTTGATGAGATAATTTGGTAATTGTTAGGATCCTCAAAAGGTCTGTCTCACACATACCTGGATGTTGCAAGATTATATTTCATTTCCATGTGCTCTTCTTTGCTGTCCATGATTAGTCTTTGTAAAGATAAAGAAAGGTTTTAGTGACTTAGTTAAATGGTGGCCATATAGATGTAATTATAAAATGTGATTTTGTTAGATGCTTTGGAAACTTCTATTTTGCTTGTGTAATCTTTACTATTTGAGAGAGACTTTCAGACTTCTGATGGGCTTTGAGTTCTTTTTATTTCTTGGCCAGACCGTGCTTGCCTTGTCTTTCTATTCATTCTCTAATTTTAGCCCCTGGAGGTCTAAACAAATTTATATAATTTTATAAACAAATTTATATAATTTTAGTCCTTCAGGGGCTAAAATTTGGCTAGCTGGTGTTACTCCTCAGGAAAACCTGGTGATGAAGCAAACGAGGCCCAGCTGTAAGCAATCAAGGTGTTTGATTAGTGAGAAGAAACACCTGCTGTTGGACCAAGTGCCTTTATAAGAGCAGAACGTTCCAGACCTCCTTCATTTTGCCACCTTCATTCTTGGTGGCAGAACCTGATGGAGTGAAGTAATGGTCCCTGAGCTTTCACAGGCTGTGGGTGAGTAAAATTTGGTTTGGCTTTTGTTGTTTTATGGGACAAAGTATTGTAGCTGATCTGTTGAACTTGAAGTAAGGGCCTGGAAATGACTCTGTAGGAAAAGGTGGTTCATAAAACAGAGCAAAAAAAGTGTGAGCTGGCTACTGAAGATTGATAGCAGAGGTTTTTTGTCTTGGTTGTTGCAGTAGTGATTCCATGTAGTAAATTTGAATGCTTTTCAGTTTGGATTGCTGTACAAGTGTGAAGTTTGTCTTGCTCTCTCTTTGTTGGGCAGCTTTATGGCCGTGATACTCAGTAAATGTTGAGCTTTTATATAGTGATTTATGCTGTTGGTTGGGGATTATTTGTAGGGGTTTTTCCTGTTTGTGGTCTCAGCCATTAGCAAACAAACACGTGCTAGACTTCTGCATTGTGCATAAATATTCAAAGTGGAAGAAGGCCTTTGATATTGCCTGTATTTCTGATATAAGTGATGCAATTCTGTTTGCTTTCTTAATGGCTCCTTTTTTTCTGTGGGTTGCTGTTGGGAAGGTGTTTGGCTGAGCAATTCTGGATCTGTCTTGTGAGAGTGTGGGAACTAAGGCAGCACCTGGTGAAAAATGCTCCAGGACTCATTTTCACTTGTAACGAGAGTTTCTGTTTATGATATGTTTGTGTTTATGCTATGTTTATTCTGCTTGTTTTCTCACTTGAAATTATAGTTTTTCTTTACTTAAACGGGCTCACATTTATGACCAAGGATTTTTCCTCTTATGGTTCAGAGCTTTTTAGCTTACATAAAAAGACTTCTTACTGTGAAATTTGAAAAGGACTCTCTTCTTGTAACTTAGTTTACATAAAACTAAACAGACTCAGTGGAAAAAGCCTCTTTTCAAGTTAAAGTCCTCCTACACCTAGAAATGCCACAAGTCCTCTGAACCCCATGTTTGTAGAGAGAGTTATTTAAAAAATGTCCTTAAAAAAATTTGGTAATTCATATTTAAAAATAAGGTCTAAAATATTAAAAATATCTTTTAAATATTAAGTAATTGCTTAAAATGTCATAATTTTAATAAATTTAAGAACTTTATTTACAAACTCATGTAAGAATTTGCTGATGTGCAGAATTTTCATGCCACTTCAGAAAGCTGTCTGAGATAAGGGAATTCTCTTGTGCCTTTTTCCTTTCCTCCTAATGTGTGGAAACATGGCTATTAAATTGCTATGAGTGTGGTAACTCCTCCAACCAGTGCTAAAGGATCACAAAGGTGACTGAAAATGCAATGTTTAACTGTGGCCTGGCCTATGGGTGTGAATCCTTTCAGAAGGTGGGCTGCTTGGTAAAGTAGAGAAAAGAAAACATCCTTTGCAACTGAATGCCTGTTAGTTGGATTTTTTTCTGGCTGGCTGGAAAATGTTACTGTATTACCAGTAACTAATATAGTAGTTTTAGTTGTATGTCAAATAGGCAGAGGAGAATACAAAACTAAAGTGAATAAGTTACCTTTCCTTTTATATTTTTTTTGGGGGGGGGTGACGGGGTGACTCATTTCTTGAGGATTTTATTTTAAGTTTTATTTTACTTGGTTGATATTCCTTTCAGAATCTAGATTTTCTGTTTTGGCTTGTATTTCCCACGTTGACTTTAATTATCATTGTGTAAGAAAGTCCATATACCTTTGTAGAAGCACAAAGTTTTCCAAGATATTTTGTTTATTTTAAACTACAGGAGTCCAGGGAGGAGAAAAGGAATACTCCTCCCTGGACTCCTGTACTTTTAAAAAAAGTACAGGAGTACTTTTTTTAAGTTTGTCTACTTAAAAGCTCTTTTAATATATTTTTACTGCACTGATTGCTGAATTTAATCAGAGTCCAAATACATTTCAAACCTTCTCTCCAGTCTTAGGAAGCTTGGAGATGGCAAATTGAACATGACCTCATGTTGTTGGCAATGGTCTCTTTGCAGGAAGGTTAAATGGCAAATCAGAATCCACTTGGCTTTTCCAGGAGAATCAGCACTTTATGGTATTGTGTAAAACTTCAAGTCATTATTTGAATGACTAGTGCCAGCCTATTTCAGTTAATTTTTTTGGGAAATGAATCCATAACAACAAAGTGTTTTAACTGATTTCTTATGCAAATTTTGCAGGGGATATTCTGATGCATTGATTAGCTCAACCTGCTTGGAAGAGGGCTGACTATCCCCTTTTCCATGACTGGGTTATTTCTTTGGACCTGTGAGCTCACATGTAAATGTCCTTCAGCTCTCACCATGACCTAGATCATTATGGCATAATAGTTAAAATATATTTTTTAATGTTCTAAGCTTATTTGTAGACCTGTACTGCTGCTGCATAAATTCATTAGAAATCATTATGGAATGCCTAGCATGGCTTTGGAAAGTGAATTTTGCATGTGTGGACTGTTAGAATTGCAGTTTTCCCTGCAATATTTTTTAGTCTTTGTGAATCTTTCCCTACTACTCACCTGGCTGTAATATGTATAATTCCTAACTGAGCATTTATTTACCCATGGCAAGTCTGTTGTACATAAACTCAGGAAATTGTACACCTCCTGGCTCTATTTACCTTGATCTTATTCCATAAAATATTCATGCTGATAATCTGTGCAGCTCAGAGGCACTGAAAGATGATCTGCAAAAAGTGGGAATTCTTGCTCTGAACTCTGTGGAGGCCCTCAGGAGTCATTCTGATTCATGTCTGGGGATTTCACAAGGATTTGACATGCTTGATCTTTAGCTTGTAATTAATTGTCAGAGCTGCTATCAGCTTTAGAAATGGCTTTCTACTAACTGGCCAAAAATAGCAGTGTTGGTCTTTGAAACTGTTGCCTTTTATGTGTGAAATCAATTGCGCCAGGAGCATGTTCCTTTCATGAGTAACAAAAAGGATCCTGTTCTGTAATGTCATCCCATTTGTTAGAAAACGTTAGCACCTCTCATTTCACAAGGCTTTTTTTGTGTGTTCCAAGGATGCATTTAATTTAGTCAGGTGCAAAAAAAGAAATCTGCAGCTGGGTACTCCTCATAAAATTATTAGATAAATGTGATTTCTCTGCATTTTAACACTTAGTTAATGCAATATATTAAGCTGGTCAGATAAGAAAAGAGCTCCTGGGCTATTGAAAGTCCTCTTGCCACCTCATCTCTCCTGCTGTCAGTGTATGCCTGATAATAATAATAAAAATAATTTTTCCTCTTTGTTGCAATAAATAGGCTCACCTAATAGAATCTATTCTTTCTTCCTGCAAGTAAACTGGTATTTGGTGAAGAGAAAACGTATGGCAATGCAAACTTAGCAGAGCTTTCTGCACCTGCTGCATTGCTCTTCATCTGCTTTATCCATAGAGAAAGAGAGTTGGTGGTGGCAGTGTCTCCCTTTAGGATATCCATGTGCATTTGTTCATAGCCTGGCTCAGTAAGGGTTATCTGGTTATTACCACCCCATGGGAAGCCTGGGAGGCTGCCAATTTCTTGCTTAGTCCAAAGAATCCAAGGGATTGAAACCGAAGGAATGTGTTCTGTCCCCTCATGTGATGGGCATGGGCAAGGTGTTAGCGCAAAAATGGGATGTGGACCTTGTTAGGCTAGCAGATGTTTTAGTCCTGGCTCTCATACCCTGCATGTGAGAACTAGATACATGCTGGGTGTAGTGCATATCTCAGAGGAGAGAAGGTAATTTGACAGCTCAGTTTAACCCTCTTCACTAATGTTGACTCTTCTGTCATCTGTTTGTTGAGAATGTGGCATCTCACATGGGAAAACTGAGAGGTTTTTTTAGTAACAAAAAAAGGGATTTATTTTCCTGATTTGTATTTATTATTTTCTGGCTTGAGTTAGAAGAGAGAAATATTCAAATGTAGCATTAATGTATTTAATTTCTAAGCTTTACTCAGAAACCTTGAAAAGGTGAAAATGCATAAACGTTATTGAAGGGATAATGTGTCGTTGTTTGATGTTTTAAACTGTTCTTTTCTTTCTGAGAATCTGTGTTTTCAGAGATGCCAGCCAGTACTTTTTCCTTTAGCAGTTACAAGTCCGGCTGCCTGTCTCAAGAGAAGGCAAGATAAGAACTGTTCAGATAAGATAGGTGACACTTCTCTCAGTTCTCAATAGCTGGTGAACCAGATGAGGAGCTGCACAAAATTGAAAACTAACAAGCAATGTTGCTCTGTCCCTGTCCCCCAAGTCCAAAAAACCCTCTCAATGCCCTCAAGCTGCTGTCTTTGTGAAGGGAATCTTTTCCCTTGAGTGGAAGTTTGGAAAATATTTTGTTGTACTGGTTATGTTAATTAAAGTGATCTTTGTTTCACAAGACAGGAGTTTAGAGGGCTGTCCTGCTCTGCATAATTGCCTGTCACAACAAAGAGAATATATTAAGATGGAAAACTGAGATTGGTGTAAAATTCTGCCTTATCTGATCTGCAAGGTATATCAGTAGTGTATTTCATAGAACTTGATTGTATCTAAGATTTCAGGGGGCTCCTGGTGTCATGAGAGAATGCTGCTTTATGGAAACTACTTGGTCTTTTCCTGTTTACATTGGTGATCCAACATTGATGTTTTATGTTACTTCCTGTAGCAGACCAAGTATGAAATATGCATGTGACAGCACTGCCTAAGCCCCTCTGGCAGGCTCCTACACACAGTAACCTGGTTTTCATAGTGGTTGGTAAGATGACCGCATTTGCTGCCATCTGTCAGGTATCCGTGTGATGTGGGCTGGTTTGAACCCTGTGATCGAGCCCTGAGCTGGGTTATCTTTGCTCATTCGCATGGATACTTGTAATAACAAGAGATGCAAATAATGCGTTCAGTAATTTGGGACATTTTATTCCTGCTCCTGGAGAAAAAGGTCGAACACTTGACAGCCTGTTTGTCTTAAATTGCAGTAAAACCCAGCATGGACTGAAGATGGTTCAAGCCCCATTAAAAGGCATCAATTCAGAGCTGACATGGGGTTTTAGTTGTGTACATAAATACATAACTGTAGATGGATATTTAAGTACTCCTAGTGTAAATATAAATATGCACACACTAGGCATGTGTGTGCATGCCTACAGCTGCAGAGAAAATGTATAGCAGGCAAAGGATTAATTTCCTAATACAATGAAATGAATGGCTTTATTAAAATCTTAGTTCCTCATTTAAAAATACTGAGAAGTAGGAGAACTTGTATGAAAGACTTAAGCTGGGATTTCAAATGAATATGTGCGGATAGTCAATAAGAACTCAATTCTGAAACATGAAAGTCTCTATAAAGATCTATTCAACTGTGTTTATATATATATCTCATTGTTTTTTCTTGTCCCAAGTTTTTTATTAGGGTTTGTCATTGTACAGTTTTAGGAAGGTAAATATTTAGTGCAATTTAACAGTATTAAGGAAAACAATTGCTTTAATAGAAGAGATTTCTTCATTGTATTAGGAGGAAAAAATGATCTTGTGTCAATGGTACAGACTCTTATCCTCCTGCTTCAATATTCAATTATTTAAGTTCTAAATTTTTAGTGCATGTGCACTAAATCCATGTGGATATGAAATTGGTGTCTTAAGTGGTAGATATTTTTTGAAGTCTTACTCAATTGTACTTTCAAATTTTTCATTCAGTTTCTGTTGGCTTGGCTGGGTCTTCATACACAAGTGCATAAACTGAATTGTTATTATTAGCAAGTGCTTGTCTATTTCCCCCCCTTCTGCTGTTTGTGTCCTCTAAGTTTTTCTTGTCTACTATCTTTGCAAACCAGTTTTTCTGCAGGGTCACTTTAAATCACCGAGTGTAACAACCCTGAGTGTTAAAAATGTAAGCACTAAGGAGTGTGTCTTGCTGGTTATGGCCATCAAAATATGTTTCACGTGTTAGAAATTTGATAGTATAGCTACCGTTCTCAAATCTTGCTTTTGCTGGTGTCCTTGAGTCCAGTTTTTAAAAGTCACAATGAATTACTGACCAGTTGGCATTTAAAAAATGTGGCCACTGGAGGCTTTGTTTTGATGAATACTTGTCCAAACATCCCCATTACTTATTCTTCAAGACATAAAATGTGACACAGGGTGCTGTGCCTATTATCTGCCACCTAGACTTGTTTGGGTTTTTTTCCTTTGGGATAAACCTCAGCCATTTTATTCATTGATCTGGTAAATGCTTTATCAATGTATTAAGGTTGTTTTATTAGTGTGGGTTTTTTAATTTAAGTTTAAAAAAAATAGGGAAATATTCTGTTTTGTATGATTTAGATGGCTGGTTCTGCTCTAGAGGAAAGCTTAATTGTTGAAATACTTCCGAGTTCTTCTTTTCTGATTTTTTGAGCAGTCTGTGCTGAATCTTGAGCAGAAACTTGCAGAGGAGCTGCAGGATTGAAGGAGAGCAGAACTGACACAAAGTAAAACTCTCTTGGGAAATCTTATTGTAGTTCATCAAGTGCAGATTTTTAAAGGTACTTGGTTCAATGTTAGCCCTAACATTGCCTTGTACTAGAGCAAACTGTTGATCAGCTGGCCAAAAACCTGTTGCTGCTTTGAAGATCTTCCTCAAACTTTAGGGAGTAGTGGGACTGTCATTAAGAAAGAGATGAAATGTGCTATTCCAAGCACTTTATCTTGGTATTAAGTGCTGAGTTTTTTGGTTTTTTTTTTTTTTTTTTTTTTTGACTAAGAGTAGGAGAGCTTCATCTGAATCTTGAAACTGCTGGTGGTTGAAAGGCTTTAATTTATTTAATCAGGGCAGTGCATGTTACAGAATTGATAGCAAAGGGATCAGGGCTGGGAATTTTTTTTACTAGAGATCAACATGCTGCTGGGAGAAAGTGGAGATGGCCCAGCACCTCTGGGAAGCTGTGCTTGGCTTTGTGGCAGACAGAACTCTTGTGACTCAGAGGAGCATTGCCTTTGGGATAAAGCCTCTTGGTGGCTGGTTTTTTAACCTGCAGCACAGACAGAATTGCTCCTTCTTGCCCTCTTAATGCAGCTGTGTGTGCCAAATCTGCCTGAAGGGATCTGTATCCTGGATAGAGGGAAATGGTGGTGCCTCTGAAATGTGCTTGCTTTCTTTTGTGAGAAAATAAACTTTTGGTGGTTTTGTGGGGCTGCAGCTGGCACTCTTGGGTTATAGATCCTTCTTATATAAATACAATGCACACTTTGAATTTATCATTAAAGAATGGAAATCTTGGCTATAACTTGTGGAGGCAAACAGCTTATGCTGTGAATATAATTGTCAGTTTGCTTAAAAATAATGTTTCAGTGTTTGTTGCTCCTAAAGATGATGGCAGAGATACCAGAAACCTCCCTGGTACATTTCAGGGGTGGAAAGATGAATGCAGCGTTTTCCTGTGGCCTGTGGAAAAGGTGGGGTGATGAATATACCGAGTTCATGAAACCGTATACACAGAAATGGCAAAGAAGAACTGAAATTGTTCAAACTTTGTCCTGAAGTGTTTGTGATTTAGTCTCTCCTCTCTGAAGAGTACTTAGGTAGTCTTTTTCTGCATGGGGAAAGGTGTTGAAGAAAGGAGCAGATAGGAAGAGAGCAAATTGAACAGCCAATGCTGCCAATGGCAAGAACATCTTCAAAGTTTACCTGCAGCTTGTAAATTAAAAGCACTTCCTGGTGCTGGAGTCAAGCAAGCAGTCACCAAACACCAACCTGGTGTCTGCAAGGAAAGATGGCAGACATTTTAACTGCTACTTTTTCCAGAGGTCTTGAATTAATATACTCACTTGAATGATCCAGGAATGTTTGTACACAGGTCTTGGAGGCAGGTTGCTGTTGCTTAAAGTATTTCCAGTGTTTTTCTTTACCAGTTCCACCCAGCTTGGAGCTGCAGTATTCTATCTACCTTTGGAAAAAATGTAGTGGATTCCAGAATAAATTAAATTTCTCTAAGGAAATATAAGCAAGGAAATCGAGGCTTGAAAGTGCTCAGATTCAATTGTGATTGAGATTCAGTCACAATTTGAGCAATTAGGAGTGCACTGCAGTGTTCACATCTAAGTAGCATCTGATCCTGTGGTGCTTGGAACATGTCAGGAAACATGTCAGAGGAGATTTGAGTGGAATCCAAATACGAGATGTGTTTGGGCAGTGACATGATTCTGAGGGATTTCAGATTCTCTTAGCCACCAGTAGTACCCTAGCACAGTTCCTGCAGGCAGTGGTCTTGTTTCAAATACATCAGGACTTCATTTGCCCTCCTGAGTATAGGGCAATGTGGTTTGGAGAGAAGTGGGTGTGGTTTGAAATATCATTCCTGTATTTGTGGAAGTTAAGGGTTATGCTGGGGAAAAGCCACCAAAAGAACTGTTACATAAACACTTAAAATAAGCAATGAGATGAGATGTGGATTTTTGGTGTAGCTACCTAAGGATTGTCTCCTGTTGAGATGAAGAAATATTTGCAGATAATGTAGAAATGGAGATTATCTTGCTGCTGAACTACTGTGTGCCTGCACATCCTTCAGGGCACAGTGCTGACCCAGATCATCCGTGCCATCTTTGCAGCCTGTGATTGATCATCCAGGTTTCTTACTTTCAATAGATTGCTGAAGGAAGCGTGCCTGAATTCCTTTAAATATTCCTGGTGACCAGTAGTTAAACACGAGACTGTGCACTAAAATAGCTGAAAAAGTTCAATTGGATGATGATGATGATGGGTGAGTGTTGTGGGTATGCAACAATTGTGGAGTACTGCAAGTCATTGGCAAGAAGACCAGGTTCTGTGACACATGGACCCAAACTTAGCTTTTATTTCTAATTTCTAGCTTGTGCCAGCTGTTGTTTGTTACATGGTCTTCCCTGGAGGGTGTTTGGTGCAGCTTATAATAGAAATTGTGCAAAGAAAAAAGTGGGGAGATGGGCAAGGTGGAAGATGCTGCAATAGTCAATGGCTTCTCTTGAGGTTTATATGATTTTAATGCTTGTATCATTAGAAAGATGTAATTCTATGCATTTGCTTTTATTCAGACTAAAGGCAGGATAAATAGAGATAAATCTGGAAGCAATTCAAAGCAAGTTGCTGAGGAGCAGCATTGTTTTAAGCAGGTTCAGATGGGGCAGGAGTCACGATCCTGTTCTATTTTGGAAAAAGGGCAAAGATGACACTGATAACTGAGGGCAAGTCAGCTGTGTTATGTACTGTGAAGCACGGAGAAAATAAAACTGAAATGTAGCAAGTAGTTCACAATTTACAGTTCCACAAAATGACAAGAGCTGGCTGTAGGTCCATCAGTCATGTGGCTGTTACGGTGTTAATGATTTTTCAATTGCATTGCCCTACAAGTTCAGTCAATGAGACAAAAACTAAGCTGAAGCAGGTAGTGAATGTCCCATAAAGGTGCTCTGTGCTTTAGAGAGCAGCTTTGGGAAACTTTGAATCCATTTTTGCCAAGAAGCTACATGGCCCAAGCATTTCCTATCAGTTTCTCAGCAATAATACAAAGATAATATACCTCTTTATTCTGCCCTTCCCTCCTCCTCAATTTTTTTCCAGACTGCTTTTATGTGTAATTTTATGCCTAAATATAAATTGTCATGTGCATATGTATTATACAGATGATATGGATGAACTGGGTTCCTGAAAGTAAATAGAATTAGTGTGTATGTTGTTCAAAATTTGTGTTTAAATGCACACAATTCCACAGCTTTTTTTGCTGTCGATACTTGAAGGAAAGATCAAGTGAGTTGATTCAGGTGTAAATTACATATGAATATGGAAATGGACTTGAAAGAGTGTTTTATGCATGATATGCTTGAGAAGTCTCCTAAGCTGAGTGAAAATTTTTCATTTTATTCCTTATTGAGTGTTTTAACTCATATTTTAACTGAGAATTGTATTTGGATGCTCGAAAAATTTAATAGCCATGAGAACACTATCAGTACTAAGGAAACATTCAAGCTGGAATAACTCTGTCCATTGAAAGCACTACTGGAATAGTTTCAGAAATGAATAGTCAGAACAGATGATCTTTATCCTTTCAAATCCCATTTTGTTGTATGGTACCTCTTTGGATGGGAATGTTTTAAGATTGCTCTGAAGTACCCAAAAGTAACAAAACCTGTCCAAACATGCAAACTCTATGCACTTAAAAAAGGCAAACTGAACCCTATACATAGAAGTCTCCCATCAAAAGAGGGAAATTGTTAGGATGAAGAATTCCCCCATGTAGAATAGCATTTCCAGTAACAAGAACTAATTGCTTGGAGCACCAAACAAATAATTAGTTTGTAGGCAGAATCCAGAAATGCAAATCATCATGTGCTGTATCTTTGAAGCTGAGTGATATTTTCTTCTGATCATAAAAAGCATATACACAAGCTATTTATGCAGCTGGTACTAATGACTTAACCTAAACTTGTAACCAGGCAGACTTTTCTTAGGCTGTGTATCTGGTTTAAGGATAAATGAGTACAGGTGGTTTCAGAGTTAGGGCTGAAGAAGCAGAGCATTAGCAAGTGTTCACCTGCTCTTGACTGAGCCACAGTCAAGAACAAAAGACCCCTGACTAATTACAGAAATATTGTTTCATAATTTATAATCACTAAATCTAATTCTGACTGGTAGATGAACTGTGCTTAATTCTTTTCAGTAACACAGAATTGGTTCTGTTGTCTGCGACTGAGTAGCCTTAAAATAGAATCCAGAAGCTTTGTACAACTTAGATTTTTTCGTTGCTTGTGTTCTCTGTAAACCTTGCATTTATGAGTCAATTTCTGTGAGAATTCTTCTTAATTGATTATAAGTTTGTCCACACTATATCAACGATAATGTTAGACTTACAATTTGTATGGATTTCTTATTTGACATGAGCTTAATATTTTAAATGTGTAAAAAAGCACAGTAACTTTGTGTGGGATTTCTTTTTAGGTGTGATAACAAAGGGTGTATTTATTCAGAGTGCATTTTACCTGGTGAATGAGGTTTCTGTTTTTTGTGATGGATCTAGTGCTCAATGAGCATTTTTAGAACCAGATTTCTTGCAGTATCTACCTTGAAACAACATATTGTAAGTAGTATTAAGTTCTACATGGGTATTAAATCTTTTGGGCAGCCTATTCTCCCTTCTAATCACTAAAGATTTATATCCTTGGATTTCTAGATCCTGGTTTTCACTCTTTTTGGAGAACATTGCATCTCCATCCTAGGTCCAGGAAGAAATCACAACATCTTAAATGTCAGAGAACTGAAAAGCAAAGGACAAAAATATTCCTGGGCACATCTATCCCCTGCAAAAGGAGGTCACGACCGTGCTCTTCTGTTTTGAATAGGACTAGGAATTGGGTGGATAGCAATTCCCTGTACTCCAAATAACAGCTTAGTGTTGTACTGATAATGGGAATTTTGGTGTACAGAAGGGTTATGTGCTGTAGTTCTTCCTGATTTTTCTGACTTTCTCTGTGACTGGAAGCAGGAGTGGGTGGTGTGTTTGCCAAGTAATTTCCTTCAGCTTGCCTGGGCCTCTTAAACAAGTGAAACAGAAAGCAATTCCATAGTAGAGCTTATAGAACTGGGAGTCAAATTAGGGTTTTCACGTGTACAGATTCTGCTTAACGTCAAAAGAAATACTGCAGCATCTCTGCCTTGCTGTCTTTGTGTCTGAGGAAGGGTTCATAGGCTGTAGTTTTAAAGTAGAGAAATGTGCTTTTTTAACAAGTCTAGACAAGGTCTGAGTGGACTGAAGGCTGGCAGAATCCATGATCTCCTTGGTGACTGAGTGACAATTAACTCCAGCTGTGTCTGTGCTGTTGTGCAATTGATACCTTCTCACTCAAGACTGGAATGAGATCATTGCTGTATTTTCTTAAGCTTTTGAACAGTAACCACCAAAGGTCAGTGCTGTGCTGGATGATGTTTGAATCACTCATGATCTAATGCTTTGCATCCAATTACCAATCTCCTGAAAAACCTTTCCAAGCAGTCCTGAAATGCTCTGTTTTTACAAGCACTGCCATTAAATGCTTGTGTTGCTTGCAGAGAATGCCACTGTGGAAAGATTAATTTTTCTCCTCTGTAGCCTTGTTCATGTAGTCCTATTTAGAGCCCTGGAAGACATGGCTTTTGCCTAATCAATAATCACTTCCAATTTTCTAAGTGCCTAAAAATGACAGCATCCACTGTGACTTGTACGTGAACTCTTTGGAGGGTTGGTATGCAATAATAAATGCTTCTAGAGCTCCTTAGTAATTAAAATTCAGTGGAAAACCTCACCCCAAACCAAAACCAGCAAACAGTACCAGGAGACTGTTGGTTGATTTTATTTTTTGATGAATCAAAAATAAGGTCTCACATGTTCTGTGGCTAAAGATTTCTGAAGAATTAGGCAATGATGATGTTGAACACCAAGAGTAATTAAATAAAAGTAAAATTCAGAAATTAAGGAAAGGAATGGTTTAAACTGACAAAAACTGCTCTCTTGTGCTCCTGATTACAGGAGATTTTCTAAAGCCCATTAAAATATAATGTAATCTCTTCAGCATGGTAGCAACTCAATTTCAAATAAACAGTGATGGACATGGGGAATACTAGAAGGTATTTCAGTATTAGTTTCCAAGGGATGGTAAATTGGAACACTGGATCAGTTGCCACTAGCAGGAATTGAATTAGAGGGTGTAACAAGTTGCTTTTTGGCTTGTTGAGGCTTTGATTCTGTTTGCCTTGTGCCTGATGTGCTGCCTCTGTTCCAATCTGTAATATAGCTGCTATAAATATGCTCCCGGCAAGACCACTGCGGGATTCAAATAGTGATTTTAAAAGTGCTTTTACCTTTTTGCTACCCCTTATCATACTGCTCATGTTCTTGAAAGACATGACTTTGCTTTTATGAAGTTTCATATTCTTATTTCTCTGCGTCTTATGCGGCAATTGCTATAAGTGGATTTGGTTTGCTGTTTAAATTTGTTATGTAGAGCAGTTTAAGGGTGTGTTCTTAAACTATTAGTTTTTACAGATTTCTAATTCTTTGGGATGCTTTGCATACTTGCACTACAGTTAGTATTTCAGAATTTCACATTAGTTATATGTGTTGATGGAAATCTGTTCCTTTTTATTTAAACTAAGCCATGAGCTGATGCAAAATGCTTGTTCTGCTACATTTCAAGTTTTGAAATGATACAACAGTATTTTGAATGTAAATTGAATTTTACCATGGAAAAAGCTAGTGGATGGACAACTATCCTTCATTAAGACTATAGTTTAAATATAATACTTTTTAGAGAGAGTTTATCACATTCTAAAGCTGGCCTTGTAAGATTATGCTGCTGTGCTCAATTAGACAGAAGAATTTGGGACAGCTTTTTATACTACTTGACTATCGTAAAAATTGTGCTGATGCCTCTGTGAGAGGTAGGATTTCAGAGCACAGAAAGGAAAAGCTTTTACCTTCTCAGCTTTCTGGGATAATTTATTGTCTATCTTGATAGCATTGTAAAAAGGGAGAAAGGGATACTTATGATAAAAATAAATACTGAGGGAGCACTGATACATGACTTGCCATAGGCAACTTGTACCTTGATCAGGTGGGAAGCTTTCTTCTCCCCACACTTTACCTGGTCTCTAGGCCAGCTGGTTATTGAGTAGGACTCATATAAATTACAGTGGAAAGGCTGTAATTCCCTTATTCCAGCATGTTTTGAATCTTAGTGGCAGCACTCATTCTATGTACGTGCCTCCATAGGAGACCATGGAGGTTTTGATTTTGATTAGTTATTTGGACATGGCTATTTAAAGGTGAGCAGCCTTTTGGCTAAGATTTCTCTTCTGCCACATTTTATTCTGAGATCTTTTTTTCCCCGTGAACTCCATTTTAGTCAAATAATTTCATTGCCCTGTGAGTGTTAGCAACCAGAGTGAAGCCATTGTCATCTTTTGCATTGTTGCTGTTGGCAGTGTGTAACTTGAAGCAGAAAATGTATCAATTGAAACTTGTAAGGTCTAAACTTGAAAGAGAAAATAGTTATTTGGAAAGAAGAAACTTGCACAGACCAGCTAGGAATTATTCCCTAGCCTTAGAGGGATTAGGTTATTGCACTGATTTTTAGGGAAGTGGTCTGCTCTTAAGTGTGTAACTATTGTCTGCTTTAAGTGCTCAAGTCTGAGCAGATACCTGCACTGGGTAACCTACAGAACTTCTGTGATTCTGTGGCTGCCAAGTACAGAGAATCTGCTTATATTTCTACATGGATTTCTTGTTCATAGTTTCTCAGAGATCCCAAACCTGCAGCATGCACGTCAGGCAAAACTTCCAATATGTGATAGGCCTTTTCGTGGGAATAAAGCTGGGGTTTGTGCCAGTGAGCTATTCCCTAGTTCTGCTTAATGAAATCCATCTCTAGAGCCCACATTTTAGTGCTCTTGTGAACTACAGTGAGCAGAGTGGGAGAACCAGATATTGAGAAGGGGGTTGACCTCATCCAGTGCTGTTGATGGCTTGAAATTTAAACTGCTGTACGTTCTTTGGTCACCCTATTCCAGCTGCTGTTGCTTCTACAGTAGTCAGCGTCCCTTGGAATACTGGCCCACTCTCCTGCCTTGGAAGTGGCTTTCTACCAGCTCCAAACCAAATCAGGAGCATCTGAGGAGTCAAACTGTATCTTGCCAGAAGATGTCAGCCTTGTGTCTGTAATGGAATGTATGCAAGGGACCGGCAGCAGCTCTCCCACAGCTCTGCTGTGTCTCTGTTAACCCCACTGAGCTGCTTCTGGTGCTGTGGGAAAGGCAGCACCGGGATGGAGTTTTGTCTTGAGGCACTGGGAAATCACTCCAGGCATTGGCCTCCATGTTGCTCACAGTGCTGCCTATTTGTGCTGCTTTAAACAGAAAATGCCAACTCCCTGGCGTGGTACCTAGGTAAACAGCCTTGTTTGGTCCTAGCAGTGGGCTGATAATCTGATACAAAATCTTTGTGTCCTGATCTGCTGTGTGCCACTAGTGACCTTTTAATGGTGATAATTTAAGGGAAAGCAAATTATTCCTCCTCAGCACTTCCAGCTGGTTAACAATTTCTCACAAAGCTAAGACAGAAACATGCAGCAAACAACTCAGTTTTTCAGTATTGCATTTCTTGCTTCCAGTAAAATTCTTGGCGGGGAGGGTGAGATTTTGTTTGGGTCCCTGTCAGAATGGGTGAGAAAACAGCTGGCATTTGTGTGAGGAGGGGGGATCTCTAAAAAGTTACAGATATTGAACCTAGTGGAGTTGGATTACTCAAATAGCATAATTTTATGATACACTGTCTGAAAATGTTAATTTTTAGTAATCCAGTGAATATAGGATTTCTTAATATAACCTTCATCTGGGGGATAAAGCAACCTTTCTTCCTTCTGAAAAATATGCCTGCCTATGCACCCTGCTCTTTATGCATGTAATAGTAAATTGAAGGTCATTTTACAGCAGTGTGGATCATCTCTTTGATCTTCACATTTTCTGGTAATGGCAGATTCAGAAGAGTGGCTGTCACTGCGTGGCAGGATGAACAAAATGGATGTGTACCATGTGATATGGCAAAAATGTGGCTACAAAAGCATCTATTGACCTCCAAGTTGAGTAGGTTCTGTATTTTATGACCTATGCAATCATTAGCTTCAAAAATGCATTATGGTATGAGGAGGCACTTCAGAATATTAACCACTAGGACTGAGGATATCCTATGCTCTCTATTGCTGTCTTGATGTACATGAGTGACTGTGGGTGAGCATTTTGGAGAGGAGAAAATTGCTTGTTGAGGAAAATTGAGCATCTTAACAACTCATGGGCTGTTGGTTGCCTTTTTTTTTTAAAAAAAAGAAAAAGCTGTCTTGTTAAAATCACAGAAAATTCAGATTTATTTTCTTTAGTGGCATATGTAACAAACTCTAGACTGACTGATGTTTCAATGACTTTGAGGGAGAAAAGGAGAGAGAGGGCAAAGAGAGTAAAAATCTCTTGGGGGCACCAAAGAGTCTGTGCACTAATGAAAAATGAAGTAAAACGCAGGCTAACCTCCCTACAGGAAAATGGGAGATCCTCCCTTGGAATTTGTTATTATGTTCAGTTTGAAGCAGGGAGCTGCAATAAGGAGAGAGAGGAAGCAGGTTCTGTGGCTTCTCTGTGATGCAGTTCAAATCAGAAACTCTTGCAGTTCAAGTGCTCCAGAATTTGGATTTAGGAGTAACAAGGGCTAAGTAGAAGAGGACAAGACATAAATGATTGTTTCCTTTTTGACTCACTTCTCTCATTCTCTGTTAAATACAAGGCAATAGCCCAGAGTTGCCAGCTGTGCAATCTAGGCTGAGCTTGAATTATATAATTGTTGTGCTTGTACTGTCAGACCCTTCTTAGGGCATCTCTACTCTGTGATTGGAAAACATCATTTGTTCTGGGCACTCTCATGGCCAAGTTGCTGAGGGGAAATCAAAACACAGTGTGGATGTGGCTCTCAGGCATTCTGCAGGCATTTTCTGTGTAATTTTAACATTTTCATTCAAGGCATGTCACCTGAGGATGGGGATCTCAACTGAAGTTTCTTAAGAACTTTATTTTCTACACAAACTTTCATCCAAGAGCGGAGGAGCTTTGGAGAGGTGGGAAACTGATCACTCTTGATTTTTATCTTCTTTGCTAGTAACTTTTGCTTCCCAACATGTCCCATTGAGGTTGCTGTTATTTGCTGCCTCCGTGTGAGAGGTTTATATGGTAGCCAATTTTGTGAAAGTTACCTTTTTACTCTTTGTGTCAATGATTGCATTTTCCCTCAAGTTTGCAGAATTGTTCCTTTGTTTCTTGTTAAATAAGAAAAGACTACCAAGTGTGGCCCAAGGTTAGTAAGTGCCTTGTTGCAGCTGTTTTAAGTAAGTGAAGCAGTGGTTATGTATGTTCTCTTCAAGTTCTGCTGCTGGTTGAAATGGGACATTATGGTGCCTTTAGATTTAACTCCTACCATATTTAAGTCCTTCTGTATAATATCTGTCACAGATTTCATTCCATCTCTGGAGAATATTGGTATTTCTGCAAAACAAGTGCTTTTCCCCCAAAGCACAGCCGCTGTGCCAGGCTCATGGCTCAGTGTTGTCCACAAAGAGCTGTAGGGATGCAGGGTGGCCTGAAGTTCTTGTGTTGCATCATGTGCTATCCTTCTATCCTTGTTTTCCAGTGAAAGTGGTGTAAGAAATGAACTCTCCTTTTATTTAATCACAATCCATGTGGTGTGTTTTGGTCCACTCTATTGGCTGAGTTCTCTGGAGGGGTAAACCTGAATTAAGTTGGTATTAGGAAGATGTATGGACTAGACTTAATGGGTCAGACCTCTGAGCTTCTCTGTTAGATGACTCCAGCCATAGCTGAGACATCACAGGGTGGTGATGTCAGACAGGTTCTTTAAAGCATTTTGCACCCTCAATGCATGCTTTACTACTTTAGGTAAGGAAAATGAAATATGCCAGTTGTTCAGAATTTAAAAGAAAGAAAAATCTCACCTTGAGAAATAAATGAGTAATCCTTGTTTGAGATCAAAAACATCCTTTTTATTGGAGATTTACCTGAATAAAACTTAACTGTAGCCTATGTAGAGTTGTAAAAGAATTGCTACACTTTTCTGGCAGCTGTGAAAAAAACCTCAAATTTATGAGCTCTTGCAGGTATTTTTTGGTATCTTGTGATTATATTTGGAGTTTACCAAAGTCATTAATATTTAGTCAATTATTATTCAGTTATTCTGAGTATTATTCTGCAGTGTTAACTTTGTACTTTCTTCAGTAAATTTGTCTCATAGGCCTTAATTACGTTATCTATTGAAACATTCTGGTTTCAATTTTTTAGAGGAACAGGAAAGAATAGCAATAATGGCAAAACATTGGTTTTAAGGGCAGTTTTCAAATTTTTTTAAAATTGGCTTATGCACAGGAATCAATCTGGTTGGAAAGATTTGCTTTCTAATGGCTGGAATACTCTGAATGTGTTCTCAATCTTGGATTGAATGGAAATGTGTGTACAGAATGTATGTGCAGATACAAAACTACAGAAGGCATATGAATTTGTCTCTGGAACATAAGGATCATTTTGGAGCAAAATACTTGAAGATTAATGAATTTTACCTTTTATTTTTTCTTATGTAATTGAATATATTACACTTTCATAGGATAAATGTAATCATTCAGTGTAATTTGGGGTTTATCCAAAGAAAGCTACTTGAAGAAATATTAGGCAGTTTTAAGCAGTTGGCTCTATGGACGTATTTATATAAATCTTTAAGTCTGGGAAATACCATCATTCCAGTTCTCATAAACTGGAACTAAAGTAGCTTCCATTGGGTAGAAATGATGGCTGTGTACTCTCAACAGTCATGTGCAGGGGTGAGCAGCTATGTGTATTGAGGACATGACAGAGATATTGTTGACTAATGTAACAGTAGGGAACACTTGAAGGTAGAATTGTGATTTTTGGCAAAGAAATTTGCAGAAAAGTGATCTTCCTTAGAGTCTAATGCAAAAAAAAAAATATATATTCAGTTGGATTTTGAGTGGCTAGTGCTGATTTTCCTTTCTGTTTGGACACTATGGTCCTGCTTAGCTAACGTGCTTCATCTGTTGGCTGGGCAGCAAGTATTCCTTCAGAAATGGCATTGTATTTGAAACATGAAGAGGGAAAAAGCCGCTGGAAGTGATTCTACTTGAGTAGATGCTCAGCTATTCTTGTTTGCAGCAGCCTTTCATCGTGTTTCACTGAAAGGAGTGAAACTGAAAAGATGGGTTGCTGCCACTGAAATCAGGATGCCAGTTTCCATTCAGTCAACAGTAGCAACCCTATTTGCTTTCTTTTTACTTTGTCCTTCATAGTTCCCTTGCTGTCATCAAGAATGAAAGGCCCAGGGAAAAATGCTCTTTTCTTTTTCTTGGAGATTTAAGTTTGATGTGTGAAAAAGTTAAAGCTTGAACTTTTAAACTCACCTTTAGACTCCTGTACTTTTCATAGGTTGTTCTCAACAGCAAATGTTAAGCAAAAAAAAATCACCATGTGATGCATGAAATAAGACTTGAATAATAATGAAGAGGGCTCAGACAGTTGGTGAAATTTGTAATAGCTCTGCTGAACTCAGAGAGAGGAAATTGGCTGTTTTCTCTAGATATATAGAAAAAGTAAAAATGTGTTGAAGTCATTAGAGAAACACTAGATAAATAATCACTGATGAATACATCCTATATTTCCTGTTTGACTTGTTCAAAGTATAAACTTGTGTGTTCTTTTTCCTTGAAGTAATTTATTATCTTCAAATCCTTGACTAAGCCTTTATGAATATTTTGCAAGATAGAATTTATTGGGAGCAATTGGCTGGGGCTCTATTCCTTATGCATTACACAGGCTGGGTTGATTTAAAATGTCATATGGCTGAGCTAGCCTTGATTGTTTTCACCTGAAACCTGAAAATTGCTGTCTGCAGAGCTGGTAGAATGAGTTGTGAGAAGATGGTTTATTCAATTCACCAATGTGCAACATATCAAACATGGCTTGGTGTGATGCTAAGAAAAGTAGTCCTTATGGTATTAAGTATGTAGGGTTACCTACTTAGCACAGCTTTTCTACTGGAGGGGGTTGCAATGTGTCTGATTGCCACCTTGATGGAGAAAATAGTAATCTTCAACCAACAGAACAGTTTTTAGTGCTTTGTTTCATAAATGCAGCTTCAGTGCAACATGAGTCATGGGGCAGCAGCTCATGGCTCTGTTGTCTCTTGTTTCTCTAGGAGATGGGGTGTGGATCTGTGATCTGTCATTGTGGGGATTTCCTGCCCATAATTATAATTACATTAATAATAATCCCTGCTTCCTCCCCCTCCCCCGTAATTATTAAAATTTGCCATATCTTACCTCAGAGGAGAACAGCCTAAGTTACCTGGCCTAAAAGCTGGAGTTTGAGTGTAATCTCTTGTTTGGGCTATCCTTGCTTTGATACTTTCATTTTTGTTGGGTTTTTTTTTTGCCAACCCCCTTTAATTTTTGCATGGAAACAGAGTAAGACATTAAAACTGGACAATGCGTCTTAATAGTGTCTGGCTTTCCTCTGGATCATCAGTGTAGCCCCTAACTACAGGCACTTCAGCTCCTAAGCAGATTTGTGTGAACTTCTTTAGAAAGAAAATCCTTGTGAGGTAAAAATCTTCCCGGGATAAACTGTCACAGCTAATGGAACAGACAGCTGAGAAAAGCCACTGTCTCAAACAAATGGCAGAGATCTAAAGCTCTGAAACAGTCTGGAGGGCCTTGAGCCACTCAGGCTTTTTGCAGGAGAAAGCAAGCTCTGGCAGCTACTCTGACAACTTGTGTTTTGCTTTTCTTATTGCTTTTTCTCATTTCTCTAACTCTGAAATAATGCAAGATAGGAGGGGCAAAGCAGTTCCTTTGTTATAGTACCCTTTTTATGTTGAAAGGTTGTTACACTTGACAGTTATGTACTGTTTTTCTGTGTTTGAAATCTTGGCTGCATGGATTATGTAATCACTGTTGTGTACCCATCATCAACTAGGATATTTTTGTTTGTTTGTTGGTCTTTGTGCTGTCAAAAAAGTAACTCAATATAAAAACTAGTGACATAGTGACAAGGAACAGTTGCTCAGTTATTGTAGCCTACACTTTTTCCTTTCAACCCCTGTTTATCTTTCATTTCAGTGACCCTCAGTACTGTTTCCAATTTTCTCTTCCTATGGAAGAGTTTTGCTTCCAGTCTGAGTGTAACTCTTGCTATAATATTCCGTTAGGGATAGGCCTTCTCTTATTTTTCTATGGCCAACCATATTCTGCCCATAAGATGTACTGACAATGTGCACTTTTTTCGTTGTGTCTGGCAGAAAAAACAAACATGTGTTAAGCTTTGTGCTCTATGGGAACAGGTTACTCAGTTGTACTTAATAGCTGTAATGGAATGACCAAGCAGATTGTGGGTAGAGACACTTTTGGGTTGAGGTGGTTGCACCATTAAATGACTAAAACATGGTATTTCCTTATTTCTAATATGTTGAAAGCTTAGAGCTTTTTAAGTAGAAGTTTAATTAAATCCATAAGACTCTCTTGGCTGAATTAACAAAGTGAAAATTATGCATCACCACTGCTTCTGTCCATTTAAGTCCTATAATAAATGTAAAAAGAAAGTGGTCACTATCATTCAGAATGCTATGAATAGAAATGTGACAATAACCTGGCTGGTGTAAGCATTTATAGTTCTAAAACAGTGGAAATAAATTTAAAATCTATTACAGGTTTAATTACCAGGCAAGTATAGGAAAAAGTAAAACTTAAAAATTGTCATAAAGTTGAAGTTTTTTGGGTCTTTTTAGCTCCTGAATGTCTTTTAAAGAAAGCCAAATCACAGGTACTTCTGGTTTCTTGTAGCTGAAGCACCTTCAATAAGAAAGTGATTTCTTTTTGCTTATTTAGAGCTATGTTGGTGAAAAGTAGTGTACTGCCAATGGAAAATGTGAATTCCTGCCTTTTGCTGCCTTGCCCATGTGCTCTTGCAGGGTTGTGGGTATGTAGCATTTAGTGGGTGTAGAAGGTAATGGCTCTGTTCTGTGAGCTCAGAGCTCTGAGACTACTTGTAGCTACACACCCTTGAATCCTGTTTGTGAGTCCCAAATTCAAATCTCAAATTTGTGTGGACTGGCTTAACCCATCGACGACACATTCAGGCTCAAATACTGTCTGCTTTTCTCTACCTCCAGGGGTAGATTAGGCAGCACTTAAAGTAATTTTTCTGATTTTAGTCCTTCCACTCTTCTAAAATTCACTCTCTATGTAAGTTGGCCACTTTGTTAATGATTAGATTGGAATTAAGGCTCTCTTGTGGCAGTAGTAAATTATAATTCATTACTTCAGGGCATGGAATAAGTTTTTTTTCTTATCTTCCTGAGTGGTTCAGAAAACATGTTGACCAAAGTAAACTTATTTCCATCAGTGAGACAGGAGATAATGGTATGCTTGCAAAAGAAAACAGTGCTCAAATTTTGTGCTTTTTTGGAGGTGTTTCCTGCAATTTCCTTCTTCCAAGTGGCCAAGGATCAGAAGAGAGTTCCTGACCTTGTGTAGTTTTGCAATTCATAGATGTCCGGCATGATTTAGGGTTTTGGAATTAAATGGCTTCAGTTTGCTAAGTTGTAATTGAGCTGTTAGATTTCATTCACTAAACATAGTCTGGTCAAACAGCTGACCCGTGTTTTGGTTGGGTATTTGATGTTCTGAAAAATAACCTGCCTTGTGAAATGGAAAATTGAGGTCAAGCCATTTATGTGCCTCATTCAGAGCAGCTTTTCACTCAAAATCACTTGAATTGAGCCATGTCTTAGTACTGTGGGGGGGTTTGCCTAGTGCTACGGGTTATGTTTATTGTCTTTGAGACTTATTTGAAATGCATTTTTCTGATAATTTCTCAGTGAATATCCTAATCTGACAGTATATGTGGTGGTGGTGGTATTTACTGTAAAATTTCTACTTCTTGTTCAAAAGGTCTGTCTGAACTTCTCTGAAAAAGTTGACTTTTTTTGTCTGGAAGGATCCTTCATGGGAACTTAGTTCGGTATCGTCTCTACCCCATTCCAATACAAGCTTGCAAAAAAAAAAGTCTGTTTGCCGCACAACCTCTTAGGAGGTCAGAGAGATTTTAGGGGTGTGTACTGATATGTTTTTCTCCCTTGTAGTGCTATATTGAGGGAAGATTTGCATGTTTTGGTTTATTACAAGGAGATACTGCTTTGGGTAGGCAAGGGGGTACTTAAAATGTGTAAAACCTGCCTTCACTTCCAGGTGTGACTATGGTAAGGGAAGAACAGTGAAAGTCACCCCTGTTCAGTTTGTTTTGGAGTATCAGCACTGACAGTGTGCCTCATGCAGACACTCACTGGGCTGATGGTTTTTGGTACCAAAGCACTGGGTCTCTCATCCTTCAACTGTGTGGCTGAACTGCTCCCTGCTCTGGCTGTGCACTTTGCTTTCTTGATAAATATCCCCTGCTCAGGAAAATGGCTCCTTGTGATGGAGCTGCTGCTGATAAAGTAACTTCAATTGCTTATCTTTTTGAAGTAAGATTCCTTGAGAACCTCAAGGAAACAGTCTAAATTTTCTCTTTGTAGCCATTAATGCTTAGTGGAGAGAAATATTTCAGCCAGTTGCTCAAACTGTAGTAGTAGCTCAGGCTGTAGATTCATGCATGTCATGCCAAACCACGTGCTCTGTGTTGGTAACCTTGATTCCATTGCTGGTTTCTAAAAAATATTTGTATTTCTGCATAAAGAAATAGCTTCTGCAATTGTTGACTCAACTGTTTTAGAAACAACTGAGTTTTAGAGGTTTAAGGGTTTTGTTTTGCTTCTTTTTGGATTCACTGTGTGGTTTAGAAGCTCTCAGGAAGAGATATGCTGCACACTGGTCACACTTGTAAATAATTTGTCAATATACTTCATGTATAGAAGTTGGAGAATCATTTTGGTCTTTGCGGAGTTCATCTGATTTTCTATCAGGAGGTAAAAATATTCTGATGAGTGTGTTGCTTATATTAAAATGAAATGTGTGACCCTGTAATGGAAAGATTGCTGTTAAAACATCTGAAGACTGGCCTTCCAAATTTCTGGAAAGCAAGATAAAGCAATTTTGCAGTGATTTACACACCTTGAGAAAAAGTACCACTAATACTATGTTACCTAACAATCAGCAGTAATGAGGTAGGAAAACAATTTGTAATGCATTTTGTGGTCACAACATTTGCAAATGAGCCTTCAGTAGCAGAGCTGGATAAACCATTCCTGTCAGTGTCTTGGACTTGAGATTTGTCAAGTTTTGTCCTTGGTGGTTTTTGTTACTGTTTTCTTACTGCCTCTGGCAACTTTTATTGTGATTCTGTGAAACCTAAAAGAGAGCAGAGTAATCTCTGTTTTCAAATAAACCAAGAAGGTTTTAGTTCATCTTTGAAGTGTTACAGTAAAATGAATCTAATCAAATATTTCAGGTTTTGTTTGTATGCAGGATTCACTAAAAAAAGTCATGGTAATTAATTGCCATTTCTGATCCACAGGCTGTTTTTCCTCAAGGTGGACAGTGGATCAATACATGCTTTAGATGTTTACAAATCAGTCTATTAATAACACTCAGTTGTGCACTTATTCTCACTGGAGCAGTGATTATTCCTACAGACATGCCCAGGAGAAATACCCAGCATAGAGTAAGCAAAACTAAATGTCACTGCTTAAAGCATTCTCTCCTGTCCCTTAAAGTTTGGGAGTTGCCTTCCTGTCCTTTCCCAAGTTCATTCCAAGTTTCAGGTGTTACTGAGATCACTGATTTGGATTTTGGGGTGATTGGTGGATTTAAACCTCCTGCAAACTAAACCTACATGTCAGTCTCAGGTAATGCAAAGAACAAAGCAAGTGAATTTTAGGGACATCCTCAAATTGCTGATGCCCACCAGCAGAACTAGCCAGTGGGAAAATTTTAATTACTTAGAAAATAAGTAACTGTAAATGTGTGAACAAGAGGTTGTTTTCAGAGAGAATTAAAGGTGACAGTCTTTGAGATAGAACCATTATTAGGATGCTCAATAAAATCAGCATTTGAAATAATTGTTCAATGTAGCAATTGCACTTAGGGTAGAATGCAGTTTTCGCCGATTCTGACAGTATACTGAATGTTGAGGAACAGTGAAAATAAATGTGAAAATTTTTAGTTGCTTTAGCAAAGACAGAGTTTTCTACACCCAAACAGAGGGATTTGCAGTTCTGCATGAAATCCATGAGAGAGTTTGCTCCTGGTACCTACCCTTCCTGAAATGGATGTTGATATCAGGCAATATGGACATTTAAAATACATTTTGGGTAAATCAACACACTCTACACAGCTCCTGTGCATCATTTGGCTTTTGGGAAGGGTTAAGGAGAAGCCACAGCCCTTTGTTCCTCACAGTGTGGAGCTTTGTTCCTGTGCTGTGGACATGCTGATGTGCAGGTATACTTGTCTGGTTTTCTGTGAAATGCTTTGGATCCTACAAACATGGATCTAGTGGGTTTGGATTACAAAAATAACTCCTTAAAGCAACGGCACCATTGATTTTAAACTTGACTGCTATCCTGCATTGACATGTTTGTAAGGAAGCTGTACAGAGTGCACTGAGCAGGCAGCAATGACATCAAAGTGCCAAATTGCCATTGTTATGCCCAATGCCATGCATGTTCAGGTGCATAAATATAGACAGGCTACAGCAGGTAACTTTCCATCCTGCTTTCCTATGGCATGTAAAATATAATAATTTCTGGTTGTGACTTAAACAATTGAAAGCATACGTGTGATTACTGGAGCTTTAATGATTAAGACACTTGCATACTTGCTGGCTGGCAAAATTAACATTTTACAACCAGTTTGAGTCTACTCCTCTATATGAGAGTTGGCAGATAGGGTAAAATTCAGGTGTATATTTTTTTAAAGAAAAATAACTGATTAATAGAAAAGTTCAGTCAGGAACTTGAGAGAAGTGCTTACCTATGGTTAAATTAGTCCAATGTAGAATGTAAAGCTTCACATGTAGTGTTTCCTCAGTAAATGCCTTCCACCAACACCGAACCAGGAGTGTTTCAGCTGGAGTAAAACAGCTGAGTCACAATTTTGTGCTGGTAAATTAGAGTCACATCTTGGAAAAAAGAGCAGTTGGTTTTGTCATTTATTTGTTGGTGATACTTGAGTGCTGTGTCATCCTGAAGTTGTGACACCATTTAGAAATCAATCATTAGTGGACCTAGAGGTAGGACAGACTGCATGAGTTGTAGGACGTGGCTGTGATTTAACTGAAGGGGGGGAGCAGCTTTTAGTGGAGCTTAATGATACTTGCAGTTCTTGGGTTTGGTAAAAATACAGAGGTATAAATTATCCCCTTTCAAATAACTGCAAATTGCACTGAATAATTCTGTATCTCTGAGTCAGCTACACTATCCTACCACTTGTAATGTTAGGCTTGAAATAAATAGTTGTGAAATGGATTTAGAGAAGTCGCTTTATCACTGAATTTATATTTTCTGGTGAGCCTTTGACCTTTGGCAGTAATATTTTATCATGGGGAAGGTGTTTTCCAGCAGGCTGTGCTGGTGAGGCTGTAGATGCAAGTGAGTGCTCACAGCCTGGTGTGGACCCTTGTTTGTTTTGCAGGTGTCCTTTTTGCCTGGCTGTTTCATTCTCCTTCAGCTGCAGGACAGAGTTTTCTCTTGGTCTTGTTTCCCCCCTTCTTCCTCTGAGGTGTTGCTATGCTTCCAACCACTGTGCTGCAATCTCCTTCTTACATTTAACAGGAGTGTGTAACCAGCCCACCCACAGAAGTCAGAGTTTTCTGGGGCAGCATGATTTCAATGATGAAAAGTGAATAATAATTCCCCCTTGATTCACCTGCACTTAGTGCTGTTTGATCCTGAGACTCAGTCTGGAGTGTAGGACATAGCTGGATTTTTCTGCTCACTTTGCTTGATTAGTGACTGATCTGATTTCCCCCATGTTGTAATTAATTTTTGCACAGAAGCACTCTTAGATTTATAGCTTAAAGAATAAGTGATGGTGACTGGTGTTGCTGTCTACATGTTTTAATCCTATTCCATGTCTCGATGCACTAAACAAATACATGGTTGTTGCATCTGCCCTGCTGTGATGATTACTGATTTTTTTTTTCTTTTTATAAGCTGCTGTTTAATTTTGCAAGAATTTATTGAATTACTCCTCCAGAAGGCTACTATTATTGTCCTTCTGTTATATGAAGACAGTTAATGGACAAGTAGGTACAAAGTATTGAAAATTTGGGTTCTAATGTAAATATGAACCCAAAGTAAATATCAAACCCAGTCTTTCCTGAGCACAATTGAGATGTATAGTCATATTGAAAAAACCCCAAACATTAAAACCTGAAGGAAAATCCCCCAAGTCACAAGTAGATATAGAAGTGAAGGCAATTGATTTGGGAAAGCCAGTGAATGCAGCATGATGTGTATGACAAGATCTCCTGGGCAATTGTGTATGTGTGAGAGCCAAATCTGTGCTATTGATTTATACTCTGGATTTTTTTGTGAACTTGGAAAGAAAGATGGCATTGTTGTTGGGACATGTAAATAGCTGTATTTCATTTATCTCCAAGGAAAGACTTGTATCTTCAGTTATTTCTCACTCAGTATATACAGCTGATTCTATCCCTTCTGAGTAAAGTTACTATCCAAATTGCCTTCATATTAAATAGTTTCTAAAAAAGTTGAGTTTTTGCTATAGCAGTCCAAAATGTAATGCTGTTTTTTCGGGTCAAACTCAGATATAGTTATGCTTGTATTAGAAACTGTTTCATTTCAAAGGAAAACTTGTTACAGAGGAATTTGTGAGTGAAATGATTATTTAAAGCTACTTGTCACAAGAGGAATTAGCTGAGATTAACCTGTTGAAGCAAAACTTTTAATTTTTTTTCAATTTCCATTTAGACCTCAATTTTATTATTCTTTTTTTTGGCATGAGTTTGTTTTCTTGTGTGCTTGCAGATAATAGTGACATCTGACTTCTCTCAGGACACTTAACCTGCTGTGTTAGAAGAAAAGATAAAGCTCTCCTGTTCCCATAAATATTTTATGGCTGATGAAGAAAGAACAGTGGATTTGCTATACTGGGGGGATGTATTTTTATTATGCTGTTTTGTTGTTTGAGTAATTTCTGTGTTGCAATGTAGCTGTGAAAGAAATCCATATTAATCTTTCTAAGAAATTACTTGTAATACGCTGAAGTAGATGTGAATTCTCATGCTATATCTGTTTATCAGGGATAACTTGATAGGCACAAATACTGAACACTGAATTGACCAAGTTCCTTTAAATGTTAAGTTCTTGTATGTGGTACCAAAATCAGTATTTACATGCTTAGAAATAATCCCTATTTTGATTTCTTTTTCTGTGGTTAGAAACTATCCTCATTTTATCCTCATTGCCACACTAGTCAACACAGCACAGTATACTGTGGGTTAGGTTCTTTTGCTATTCAAAATCTTATTATTATTGTTTTTGTGTTGTAATTAACAAAATAAAGCACCTGGCTTTCAGCAGGTATTTCAATAACCAATAACACAGATAAAGATTATTTCTTAAAATGTCTCTCTGGAAGTACAGACATTTTTATCATTTATTTGTTGGTAATACTTGAGTGCTGGGTCGTCCTGAAATTGTGACACCATTTAGAAATCAATTACTAGTGGACCTAGAGGTAGGACAGATATTCTTCCAAATATTTTGGCGAACCTTGCATCCTTTGTCACTAAGTAGTGTTCAAATTATTTCAACACGTAAATATTTTAAATGCTGCTGTAATTAATGATTATTAAAGTACCAGTTCTGCTGGTTTTCTGTGCTTGCCTTTCCAAAAAGGCTTTTTGTAATGACTATTCAAGTGCCAGTGCTGCTTGGTTTTCTGTGCTTTCCTTTCCTACTGAAGCTTTTTGTGCCGGCGTTGAAACTGGAGGTAAATACTTTACAGACAAAATGAAGCATCCTCCGTAAAACTGCTGCACTGGGGAGATGTCAGGATCCATCCAGTTTGGAAAGAGCTGTTTGCCTGTTAACAAGACCAAACAAAGTGTGTGACTCAAGCACTGCAGCTGCTGGTGGGGCTCAGAAATGAGGCAGTGGCTCTCCCAGCCGTGACAGCCCTGGCAGCGGGGCTGCGGCACATCTTTGGTGTTGATTTCCTGCAGGGCCATGTTTATGTTGGAGGCGGTGCACAAGCTGCTGTGTGGACATCAAATTATTCTATTGGTTTGAGGATTAATGAGGTTAAATTAGCTCAGTCATTTAGTGCACATTTTATTGAAGTTCAAGCTGTTCAGGCTGTTGCAGTTAATATAAGCAGCCCAGAATGTTGCCAGTTAAATGTAAGTTACTCACCAGGGATCCAGAGATCATTATTGGAAGGAACAGGACAACTTTACTTGTGATGAAGTTAAACTTGTTGGGAATGCTCTTCCCTGCGTTGTCTGAGGGGCAAAACTGGAGGGTGTATCATTGATCAGCACTGCAGCATACCTGGATGAGATGTTTAGGAGGATGTATTTCTCTCTTTATTTATACCTGTGGTACAGATGGAAGTATTGGTGATTAAAATCAACTCCTGTGGGCCTTTGGTTTGCATTAAAAAAAAAGTCTCATTCACTAATGAAAAAATAATTGGAGTTAGAGGGAAGTGAAGAGCTAGGAATGAATATCTGTGAGAAACTAAACCCAAGAGTTGCTGTGAGAACCCTAGCTCCGTGTTGGCTTCTGATTTAAGGAGAACCAGTGGTGCACAGATGGGTCCATCTTACAGAGGTTTTCTCTGAAGATCTCGTAAGTGTGTCACTTAAAAAATGTTTGCAGGAACTGTGTGTAAATGTACTTCAGAGGCAGTGGAAAAGTTTGGAAACTCCAGCCAATGTGCAGGTTTGGGAGAGGTTAGGGAAGAAAGTCATGAGTGAAACTTTTGATCGAAAATAAACTCTTGGGTTTTTACGTTTAGGTCACTGAAATTCCATCCATACTAAAATTCCATCTAACTTGGGAGGGTTTTTTGTGCTTTGTCACACAAGAAGGGGTAATGTTGTGGTACCTTGTTGTGTGTGGAATGCCATTGAAGGAGGAAGCAAGTAGGCTTGGCTCATGCTCTGAGAAACCCCCTCAGGTTTCAGGGCTTTCCAGGTGGAAGGAGAATTGCCCTGTCACTGATGGAAGGTCGTGTAAATTTGGGGTAGTTTTGGTAAATGTGGAATCTCCTCATAGTGAAGTGTCTAGTGGGATGTGGGTCTTGGAGCCGTACTGAAGGTGCACCTGTTGGGGATCATGGGGAAAAATCAGGTCTAATTCTTAGTTAAGAATTACAAATAGTTAATAAATAATAGCATAAATAAATAGCATTCTAAGACAAATAATTATTTTCTTCTAAAGCCATCAGATGCTTTTAAACGGTGTTTATAAATTAAAATATGTTTTGGGAGAAATGGGAGTGCCATTTTAGACCCAGAGGATGAATATATGTTCGAATATGTTTCTTACAAGTGTTTTTAAGAAACCAAATGCAATCTATCAGTGGCTTTCTTCTGGTGGGTGAAGGGGTAACTGCTTTGGTGGCACCAAAGCAGTGTGCAGCAGTACTCTTGAAAACTGTAGGCAGAATTGGATGTTGCTGAAACTCATCCTGGACACAGCCATGACCCTCTCTGGGTCACACAAGCAGGGAGTTTGAGCAGTATCTGGACAGCAGGATAAGGCAGGGATTTCTGTGTTTATGGCTCTAAGCAATGTATCTCCAGGTGACCTGCTAGTGCCAAGTAGTAGGAAACTTTAATCATGTTATGTAATACCAAAAACCAAAATCAAAACAAATTATTTTGAGTTGAGCTTATCTGTAGAGGTATATATAATGTATTGTTAACAGACTAGTGAGCTAATAAATTTCTAATAAGTAGAAACAACAAAACTGTTGGAGCTCTTGCATGCAACCAAATCTAATGAATTTTACTTGAATTTCTCAGTCTATAATTCTATTCCTTTCAGTAGGGCAAGTAATTTTAAGTGAGGAAGATTTGTCTTGTTTAGACATAAGGAAAATATGAATATGAGAAATGAATATGTAGTCACAAGTATGAAGTATTACCTTACAGCAATCAAGATTGTACTACAAAGTGAATTTGAAGAGCCAGACCATGTGTTGTAAGGTACTTAAACGTACTTGATAGTGACAAAGTCTGGAGTAACTGATAGTTGTCTTTTCTGGACATGGTGTTTCTTTTTTACCCTATTCCCATCAGTTTAGGATAGCTTGAGGGATTTCTTTCTTGGAGTTATGCAAGCTGCAGAGTACCTCACGCTCAGATTTCATTGTTATATTTTGACTCTATTACATTTGCTGTGTTCCTCCTGAGAGCTTGAGAGTCTCTTGCCATGTTTTTGTGCTGAAGGCAACTAGCTGAAGTGTCTGTCACAAGAGTTGGTCCCTGTTTGGGAGCACATGGAAGAGACATTCTTTTTGTCTTCATCTTCTCCCCTTTCTTTTCAGAAATGCCATTTTTAGAGCTGTCCTGGTAGCACTTTGTAAGCCAAGTGCATTATATAATACATGGCATAAGTTATGAGAATGTAGGCTATGGAGCTGGTTAAATATTAAGGAGAGATTCTTGAATAACCCACATTGGGCAATTCTTTCCACTTCTGGATCCTTGGCTTCTGTGAAATGGCAGTGCTATAATTGAGTGCAATTAGGCTGGATACATCTAATGGAATCTTTGACGCTGTCTTTAACTCAAGAAGCCAGAATAATACTGTGTTTAAGACTTTGTAAGCTTTCCTAAGCATTATTTTGGTTGGCACTACATACTTGCTGTGTTTTTTACAACAATTTGTCATCTTTTTTGGAAGTTGAAAACATCTGCATTGGTTGCTTCTCTTTATTTTTAATTATAAAATATTTTTATTGTAGCTTATTTGCTTTACTATTTGTGTGCGTATTAAAAAAACACTCAGAAGCTCCTGGGGAGCTCAGTGGTCCATCAGGACAGTTGATGCAGTCAGTGACAATAAAGCCAGCGCATTTGCAGGTCAGACAGTCAGGAATAAGTGAGTTCAGGAAGCAGCCTTGAATACAAATTGTCTTCTTCGTGACAATGTTAGTGAGGTTAATGGGGCTGAGAGGCAAAGGCTGCTGAAGGCTTTTTCTCAGGTATTGTCCCTTGGTCACTTCTTACTTGATGCTCATGTGGAAGATGCTGTTAGTTATGTCTAACTCTTCAAAGTGGTTGGGAGGAAGGGTCATCCTTAACCAAGTCTTTGTGATTTCCTCACTTACCTGTTTTACCTCATCAATTCAGAGTGCTTCTGGTCCTGAGAGCAGATATCCTATAGAATGGATGTTCTAAAGGAGCTGACCAGGGGTTTTCAGATGAAACAGGATTTATCTGGGGTGAGAAAATGTGATTTCATCAAAATTAGGAGCTTGTTTTATGTAGTCTATTTCAGTCCAACTTCCAAGAGGGCAACCCTGCCACTCTCCCAAATCCAGACTGTCAAATGTAGGAGTGAAAGGGGGAAGAGATCAAATCTTGCATGTCCTACTTCTACTTAATGCTCTTGCTTATTAAACCAGACTCTTGCATATTTTCTGGGTATTCATGAGAAGCAGCCTAAAAATGCCTCACTATTTTGGGAATAGTGGCCTTTCTGTGACCCTTGTAGCAGCTTCTGATCTTCATGGGTTTCTTCCCATCTGAATTGAGGACAAGATAAAATCTTGGGCAAAAACTTATGGAATGTTAGAACAGCTCTGTCAAAAGCTCAGTAATGCTTGAGAACTTTGGTTACAGGTTTCAAAAGTTGCTTAACACTTACATTGTAATTTATAGTGGCTTTAAAGGAAATATGTTCTGAATAAAGCTTAGCATGTTAATTTTTGCAAATTTCTTTTGCACAATTCCCCCTCTCTAAAATTCTTGCTTTTTTTCTGCTCCAGCTTGAGGGAGATGGATGGCCTTTTGTTTATCTGAGTATGGGGCATGTGGAAAAAATTGATACACTTCTGCCAAAAGTCTCATGAATATGCATTTTTCTTAAATAGTTGGGCATAGAGAGCAGCTGAACTACTGTGTCTTCTCGGTGTTTGAAGCCTGACCAGAAATTGTCTTGTGCATGTGCTCCAAGCCAAGCAGATGTCATTTATATGCAGTTAATTAGTGCAATATCAATGTTTTACCTGTTACACTAATGTAGTCCTGGGTTTTTTGACCCAAAATTTGGGATGCTGCAAGGCTGGAATACTGGTTGTTGCTCTGCTAAATAAAATGCAACATGTGTAAGGGTTGCAGAAGTTGTTGGAACTTGAAATGTAGGAAAAATGTAGGATCTTGGGGAAAATTCACATCACTCTTCAGTACAGCAGATCAAAATAACTGCTTAGTCTTGTGTTCTCCTTTGTGTTTTCCTGTTGGTATTAAAATTGAGCTTGCTTTAGAGACTCTGCACCTCTAATTATGGAGTCACCATCAATCTGTAGTGCCTGGCTGGGTGCATCAATAGCTTGAAGGAGATTTTGGAACTAATTGTAGATTGCTGGGAAAATGCCTGGAGTGAAAAAAAAGATATGTTAACCTTGAGTGTTTACCATGTGCTGTCTGTCCTCTCTCAAAGCTTGTTTGTCTGTCTGCAAGCCAGAACTTAGAGTTGCAGAGGTGCCATACTTGGTTTATCTGTTGGATATCCGCTTAGGATTGTGGCTTATAACCACCATATAATTTTGATAATTTTGGAGCATTTTGACTTTGGAGATAGGCATAACTGGTCAGAATGAGCTACCTGTCACCACTGAGATTATGCATGTCCACTGTAACAGAATGGCTGGGTTTTTCCACCTTCAAAATTAATTTAGAAATGTATGCTAATAAAATCTGAGGAACAAAATTTTAGTATTTGACTTGGAACTTTGTTTGAGGTGGTAACTGACACTTCTAGCACCAATTACTACTTCTTGTACTTTGAGAGATTCTGCAAGGGGTTTGAGGGCAGAGAAACTAGATTCAAAACAAGTTGGAACTTCAGAGAATCACAAAATGAACTAGCTTGGAAAGGACCTTTAATATCGTCTAGTCCAAGCTATGGCCTAACACCTCATCAACTAAACCATGGCACTGTCTTGTCCATATCCAGTGTTTTTTAAACACCTCTAGGGACAGTGGCTCCTGTACTCAGCACTGGTGAGGGCACACCTTGAGTGCTGTGTCCTCTTGTTCTGTCAGCTTTTGCCTGGGAGAAGAGACCAAGCTTCACCTAACTACAACCACCTGTCAGGGAGTGATAAGGTCACCTCTGAGTCTCCTTTTCTCCAGGTTAAACACCCCAGTTCCCTCAGCTGCTCCTCATAGGGCTTGTATTCCAAGCCCCTCTCCAGCCTGGTTGCCCTCAGTGTCCTTCCCAAGCTGAGGGCCCAGAACAGGACACAGCACTCGGGGTGTGCCCTCACTAGTGCTGAGTACAGGAGGAGAATGACCTCCCTGCTCCTGCTGGCCACACCATTCCTGATCCAGGACAGGTGCCATTGGCCTTCTTGGCCACCAGGACACACTGCTGGCTCATATTTATGTCACCCAGTGCCCCCAGGTCCCTTCTGCCTGGGCACTGTCCAGCCGCATCATCCCCACACTATAGCACTGCAGGGCATTGATAAGAAAAATTTAAAAAAGCAAAGGAAAATTTCCCCATGGAGCGCCTTACTTGGATGTGTCTGCAGTCTTGGAAGCTTGGCTACCCCCTGTTCTCCTACAAATGGACCTTGAGCTGGTTTGGAGGCTGTGGCAGGGAGCACAGCTGCCTTATACCCTTGACTGATGAATGGTGCCGTCTCTAGAGGGGATGGCATCCTCAGCTTCAGGAGGGACACATGTAGAGCTTTGGGACACCACTTTGCCAGCCAGATCAGCTCAGTCAACAACCCTGGAGAGCAGTGGGGTGACATGTCCAGATTGCCCTCACATCCAACTTGTAATGGTCGCACCTTTATTTCTTTACTACAGAAAAGCAAGGAGATGGGATTTGTGGAGTCATTGTTTCAGCACCTAAAAATCATCCTGTTTGAGTCTTGCATTGCACAAACTTTTGTTCTTGGCTACTGGGAAAGGCCCTCTAAGTTTTATGTAGAATTTTATTGGGATTTTTGCAGTTCATGCCCTGTATATGGTGTCACCCAGCAGGATGCAGAATAAGGTTTGAAGTTGCCAACAATTTTGATGCTTTTGTGCATGCACAACATGTTTCTTCTGATTGTCAGTGATGATGTGCTATGGGAAATTTTCCACTCTCGACTGTGCTTGTAGTAGAGAACTTGCTCTCTACTGAGAAGAAGGTTGAGGCCTTCATCTTAGACCTGTAAGGAGAGGCATGAGGTGGAAAAACCATCAAACTTACCCCATGAATATTTAGAAATCATCATCTTCGATTTCATTCACATTTTCCCATTGGAATATGTCAGTGACACCTTATAACAAATGGGTTTTCTGGAGGTGCTGAAATGTGGTGACAGGAAGCTTCTCTGAGTTAAACCTTAGACAAAAAGGGAGAGAGAAAGCAGCCAGAGCCTGACAATGTGGCAGGAAAAGGAGTGGGCAGAGCTGACACAAACCAAATAAGAGTTAAACAGTGTTACCACTAAATAGGAGCAGAGAGTGAAAGATGGACAGTAATTGGGGGACCAGAAAAGTGATGGAAAACTACAGTGTTCCATCTCACTTCCTACAGTGAGATGAAAAGGACTTGAGGCATTAGAGGATGGGACTTGTGGGGAAGTTGTGGGTGGGGGACTAATGATGCAGGGTTTTGGAGAATGGTGCTTGCTTTCAAAGGAAAAGGCTGAATAAGTTTAGGAAAAGGAGGGCAGACAAGCCCTACTTGTACTTTAAACTAATCCAATATTTCTCTGACATCAAACATACGTCAAGATAAAAATAATTTCAGCCAGAAATGGAAAATTAAAAGTTTTCAGACATCAGTACAGTGGAAGATCTACAAATAGTCCCTGCATGTAGGAGGGCGTGAACATTGTGTTTAGGTGAAAGTTCCTTTTTTGACTTAAAGATCACTAATGTGACTGACTTGTCAAGTAGATCTTCCTCTAGTTTGAGGGAACTGTTTTTTGCCCTTTGCATTTTAATTTTTCTTTGGGCAAAAAGTGATTTGTGGCAAAGTCAGTGTACTAAAAGTTAGCCTATTCTCAATTTTTGTGTCCCAGAGAAGACTTTTTTTAAAAACAGTTGTGTTATTTTCATACCTTGATACACTAAATGAGAACAGACAGGAGTTAGTGCATATAGAATTCTTTGTATTAGAGATTAATTTGAAATGTTTGTCGCTTTGGAAAGGATAAAGTGAAGGAAACTGGCTACAGATTTCAGGGTCACTCCTGAGCTTTATCTTTATATTAAAAATAGAGAATTGCACATCTGGCAAATCAGCAGAAAAAACTTGGTATTTTGAAACACTCAACAAAATCCTGTGTCTTGTGCAGGTGGCAGTTCTTCCCTGGGTTGGCTTAAATAGAGCTCTCTTTAATGCTGTGATTTGAGTTTTGTTAGTTGACTTTTAACTTCCCTGTGTCTGCTTTTCCTTTTCCATTCTGTGCTGACTTGAATTGACAGAGTTCTGTGCTTAGCTGTAGTTGTTTGAGTGTAATGTTTAGACACGCATCTTAAAAAAAAAACCCAAAAAACCAACAAAAGAAAAAAAAACCCCTCATGTAGTGGTGGATGGTTATGGAGGGGTTCTATGACAAACTTATTTTAATATGGTGATGTCAAATTTAAGTAAAATAGTTTCCTTTTTTTTCCTAGAGAGAGCTTTGTTTGCTCCTTCTGTGGGGTGAGGATTTTCTTTTTTCTCTGCCTCTGCATTGATACCCTCTGAAGCTCAGATGTGATCCTGCAGAGGGGCTGTAACAGGACACTTTAATGCCCTCTGGATTGGGCACTCCTGATGTGATACTGATCACTGCAGCTTTGAGTCATCATTACAGGTGTGACCTAATACATGAAGCTAAGTTTGATGCTGGGTGATAACACCCCTGCTTTCAGGTCAGAGCAATCTCCTTTACACCAGGAAATTAGAAAAGGTAGTGTGGCAATGAATAATGTGACTTGGTTTTGCTTAGTTGGGGAAATATTGCTGTGTTCTGCTGTGTTTTCAAAAAAACCCCAATACTTGCTTCATCCCCAAGTTCCCAAAAGCATAAAAACAACCTAAGAAAAATAAAACAAGATACCATCATACAAGTGGTAAAATTTTCATACTAGAAGTAATATTAAAACTAAAACCATTTACAGGGGAACTCTTCTTACAGTCTTGCAGTGTTCTCTTAATCTTGTTAACTTTCCCTGTTAGTGTGCAGAGGTTTGTACATAAAGAGTTTTACATAATGTAGGGTCTCTATAGCACAGCTTTGGGGGGTGAGAGAGGAGCTGCTTTATTTGTATGTCTCAAAGTATTCCAAATCCTCCAACTGTAGGCTGAGTCTGCAGAAGCACTATTTTTCTCACCTCTGCTAAGCTGCAGCTAAAAATGGTTGAAGGCCTGTTTATTTGAGAGCAGAGGACACTGCAGCAATGCTGCAGAGCAGCTGAGAAAACTTGTGATCATTCTAAAGTTTTGTGAGTTTGTCTTGTGACAATTTGCAGTATTTTCCTTAAAAAGAACAATTTGAGGTTGCATGGGCTGATCTTATGTTTTCAGGGTTGCCCTAAATAATCTTCAAATCATTGTGCTTACCTGTTACTTCAAAAGTCCAAACTATGGATGAATCCTTTGAAGGAGCATCTTTAAAAACATGTTTTCTAGATGTGACTGTTCTGTAATCCTTAAATGTCCTGTAGGAAATAGTTCTTTTTGTTACAGGCTTCAACTTGTAACCAAGTTCTAATATCAAAGCTGTCAATAGATTCAAAATAATTTTCTGGCTCTGGTTATACATTCTGTTTCAGAGGTTTTGTCTCATTGTTCTGCCTAGCTGTGTTCTGAGGAAATGAATTGTTAATAGGAGCTGAGAAGTTGTATTTTTGAATCTTATTTCAAGAAGGCATCTCCAGGGATAAAGCTGAAGTGCATTACATTGGTTTGTTTTCATATCTGGATTAGTAATTGGAAAAATAGGAAGAAAATTTGAAACATAGAAATAGGTATTTTTTTTCTTTGTGCATTGCTACAAATTTAATTATTTTAAGGAACCAGATTTTGCTGTAAGTTTAGTTTTTTCTGACTCTATTTTTTCTAATAAGTGTTTTTTCACTTTTTTCAGGGCAGCTGTTTCTTAATGTTTAATTGTAGTGTGTCCCTTACTTGGCAATATTTTGCTCAGGGGTGATTTGCAGACTAAAGTAGCTTGCTCATGAAATTTAATTATTTATCAGGTCTGTACCGCCATGTGCTTGTGTGTGGGGGTGAGAAGAGGGCAGAGAAAGGGAAGAAGGCAAGGATTGTGTGAGTCTCCATACACATGCAGGAGGTAACCTGAACTGCAGAGAGATTGAACAAACCAAACGGGGGATCTGCCTGAAACGGGAAATGATATTTGTGACAAATGTTAATATCTATCTCTGATTTTTTTGTTTACCCAAGAACTAGATTCTTAGCACTTGTGAAATCTATTGGCAAACATCACGATTACTATTAAGAGACAAAAAAATGTGTAAAAGGAAGGGGAAAAAAGGGGGAAGGGGAGAGGAAGGAGAACTAGTCTGGCCTGAAGAGGATGGATGACTTTCTATATCCTATTTTTAAAAAATATTGTCAGATTCAATGGCAAATAGCAAGTGGATGAGAGATGTTTTTCCAAAGTAATTGGTGCCAGATGTAGCCTGTCCTTTAACTTGATAAAATAATAGTTTAGGTGTAGGAAATTAGTTATCTACACTTAATAAACACATCTGTGTGGAACTCTATGAGAAAATGCACAATAAGATGTTAAAATGGTGGATGTTGAACTGGGCAGGGAATGACTTAAGGGGAGAGCAAGAAGCTGTGCTTAGAAGGAAAGAATTGGTCTGTTAACACAGATCCTCAGGGCTTGTCTTGAGACTGTTCTCCAGGATGAATGAAATGCTGTGACACAGGATTGAGAAGTTTTGGTAGGATGGAAGAGTAGATAATCACTGGAAGAACTGGATGGTGTCAACAGCCTGGAATGTAAGCCAGGGCACAATTCAGTAGCATGGAATGGAGTTCATGAGAATTTTTGTGAAGGAGAAGCTCTTAAGAAATAGCCCAAACTAACACCCAGCTGTGAAAATACTGGGTCACAACAGGCTGGCCACAAGCAAGGAATGTGTTGCGGCTATGGAAAAGGTTTGGTTTCAATGGCAAGGAAAACCAAGCTGTTTTAACTTGGAGAACTAACAACACTACAGACCATAAGGCACATATGGGATTGGCAGGAAAATGCCGGGTTTGACTTATTCCTGTTGATTTTCTCACTAATTAAAACTAAATTACTTACCTCAATTTTACAGCTTCTAGAAAGTTCTAGAAAAGATGTCCAGTACTACTGTGTTTAAAGACTTGTTAGTTTCTGTTCAAGAAAATAATATTTGTAGTAGTTCTGAAAAGTAAGTAGCAGCTTTCTTTCATTCTGGGTCATAAGTTTTAGTGTCACAAACATGGCATATACAAGAAAATGGATCCAAGTTGAGAAGCAGCTTTGAGTCTTACTCTGAAGCAGGGATGTCTTGATGAAGTGAGATCATCTGTGATGCGTCACTTAGAACATCATGGAGGCAAAAATCCACTCAATGGAGGCATTTAACATGGATTATTTCACTTCTAGATAATTCAATTTAAATATAGTGTGTGGAATACTTACTGAAATGAATGTTAGAAAACACTCCACATAATTTTGGACCTCAGTGTAGGAGTCTTTCGAAGAAAAGTGGATTATTAATGTGGTTGAGGAGACTGGCAGCTATTTAACAAAGATGCCCTGAGGGCTTCTCTGAAGTGTGTCAGAAGTTAGGCTGTGTACCTGCTTTTTCTTGTTTTGCATTTGTCTGGAGTTTCCATTTAAGGTGGGGAAAACCTTGGTCAGGCACCTGGATCACCGCTTTTATAATAAGTGTTATAAAAGAGACAAGAATTTTTAATTTTACTATGGTCCTGGTATGTATAAAATGGGCTAGGAGGCTGTACTTATATAGCTGCTTTCCTTTTCCTGTGCACTTTTCATTTTGAAATCTGGCTAGTTCAAACTTTTCTCCTGGTTCATTGTATTTACTTCATTGGCACATAGTCGAGAAAATATTAACACAAGTGCTTTGTATCTAAAAGGAAAAAAAAATAGAGAAAATTATTGTAAAGTCAAGATGAAGTATAAAGAAAAAATATTCTCTTCCTCTGAGTATATTTGTCATTACTCTGGATAGAAGACAAGTATGAGAATGGGACAGCAATTTTAACTGCAAGATGTGTTGTATTTGTTTCCATAGCAAGCAGGTTTTCTAGGGAATCCCAGTTTATCTAATGTTGGATCATTGGTTAAAATCTCCAAACCAAAAAGTAAAATAGGTAAAAAGCTTTAAAATGCTTGTGATAGTTTGTGTGCACAGTGGAGGATTGGTGTCTTTGTCATGAACAGAGTTTAGGAATCAGAAGAACATGTTGGACTCAATGTTTCATGTAGAAGCAATAATACAATGGTTTGAAGAGTGGGGATGCTTTAAAGGGATCTCCTCATCTTTCATGTGAAATATAATCCTGAAGGAGTTTATTTTCTTTTATGCCTTGATGTAGATTTGACTTATCTGTGTCTCTCAGACAAACATGAGTGATCTCTGAGGCAGCTAGATGTCAGTTCTTGGATTCTGCAGGCAGTGCCATTTTCATTCCTTGAGGGAGAGACAGGAAAGGGACAAGGCATAAGGCTGTAAAGCTGTATAAGCTCATCCTTACATAGGCCTTTTTACAATGCTAAAAAATCAAAACTAAATCTTGCATATTTCCAGTTATTGTATTTCTCTCTGATTGCCATCTTTGTGTGATTCAATGCTGGCTGATCTTATTAGCCTGAATGCCTCTGCATGAAGTTATGCAATGCTGCCCTAGTGTCAGAAAAGTGCCCAGGGGGCTGTTCCCTTGGGCAGCTTGTACTGGGGGTGAGCTCCCAGCACCTGGCAGGGGTGTGATGGTCCAAGTGCTGCCTCACTGAGGTGCTGGGCTGTCTCAGGGTCTCCTCCCCAACCCCAGACTCCGTGGTGATGGCTCTGTTTGCATCCCGTGCCTGCTCCTGCATCCTCGCTGTGACAGGCGTCAGGGGAATCACAAAGGCAGCAGATGGTCTGTGCACAGCTCCCTCAAGCATAAAACAACATTTCCCTACATGTTGTCAGGACCTTAAATTGCACACTGTTCTCTTTGATTATTTTCAAACCCTGCGTTGGCCATAGGGGCTCAGATGAGAAATATTTGCATATTTCAAAGTGGGAGCAAGGGCTGAATTAAAGTGGCAAGCAACTGGATTGAAACTAAATTCGAAGTGGAAGTTGTATGTGCTCATTTTTAACAAGGGGTTATTTCGTTATTTTTAATGAAAGCAATGACCTCTGCTAGAATTGAACAAGACACAGGTTGTGTACAGTGAATTTATGGGGTGTTTTGCTTTTTTCCCCTCACTCACCAAATATACTGGAGTTGTTCATTTCTGCACAAAACCTAGACTGAGAAAAACCTGTAATACTGTATTGAGCACACCTAAAATGTATACTCAAATGTAGGCTAAAGAATATAAATTCCAAATTAGTTTATTATCCTTAATGGTTTTCAGCTGCAGCTCAAGTAAATATAATATATTAGCTGCTCATTGAATGTGGTACCACTTTTAAAAATTCAATTTGCTGTGCAGGATTTTTCCCAAGACGCATTAGATAATGTCAAGTTTAAATCTGTGTGTGAGTCTACAGAGATCACCATGCAGATGGAGCTGTGGAAAGCCAAAGGAAAAAATTTCATGAACACACTGGGCTTAAACAAATCTGTTTAATTTGTTTTCCTCCCAGCCCCTGTTTTCAACAACTTGAATTCCTCAGATATTCAAGGTTATTTTGGAAGTCTTTAACATAGAGAAAGTGGAAATGCAGCCTGAAGAACAGGATTGTTATTTTAAGGGGGAAATATTTTGCAAATGATGGGAACAAACAAAGGTACAAGCTCATTATCACATGAATTTAGTCCCAGACTAAATGGTTTTCTTCTGTGTCCATGCTAGGACAAAAAGATTTCTTCCCCCAGTTTGTCCTCCCCTTGCTGCATGAGGAAACTGCAGTAACAAAATACAGAATCTTGTTCATCTTCTTATGTTTTGGTACATAATGGCAGTTTAAACACTTTGCTTTGTGAAATTGTGTCAGCAGATGGAATAGGGAAAAAAAATCTGATTCCTGGATATTTTTATAAGGTCAGGGCTGTAATATCGGGCACTGGTGAGTGGTAATTGGTGTTAGAGGAAATTTCTTGTGTCTAATAATTCTCCTAGATTAGTGTACTGAGGATACGGAGGAAATGCTTGGGCTGAGGCTGGCCAGGGTCTCATGGTCAGTCATTTGCTATTTCTGAGGGCTTTCTGAACTCCTGTTGCTATCTATGCTTTGTCCTGTCGCCACAGTGCAAGGAATTAATTGATGACTAGTCAGGATAATCAACTGCAAAGACTGTCAATGCTTTGGTAGATATACAGCGTGCATTTTATCTGTCCAACCACTGATGAATAGCAGGACCTGAGTTGATATTTTGTACTTAGTAGTTATACTTAATATAAACCAATTCTTGTGTTTGGTATTTTCTTCAGGCATTAAAAAAAAAGCTCAAAGGGCTTTAGTACTCTTCTAGTCTCTTCAAAGGGCTTTAGTACACTTATATAGTAGTAAATGCATCAACAAATATTGACGTTGCTTATATTTTGAAATAGCTGTTAAAAATCATCCCAGATCTTGCTAGTTTATTGGAGCCTTCCTTAATTATTTGGCATTTCATTGTGCAGGCAGTAGAGTATGTGAGCAGTTGTAACCATGCTCATGCAGTCAGTTTTGCAGATACGTGGATAAATTTGTTTATGGGAAAGTCACACCCCACTTGTGTTTACAACCTGAGACTGGTACAGTGAGTAAAAACAAGCTGAAATACTTGTAGGAACAGCAACAATCAAGCAAACCTTGATAAATATTTGGAATGAAAATTGTGTTCTTGTGGCCAATGCAGTGCTAACAGAGCCAGGACATGTGGGATGTTAATGTCTGGGTTTGGTTTTTTAATGTCCACTTAAAATTAGTGACACGGCTCAGAATTTTCAGTACACATCTCTTGGGCACTGGAGGTAGTTAACTGTGTCATACTCAACACTCTTGGAGTTGAAAATTTTGCTTTATGTGAGTATTTATAGATTCTGAAACTCAGCTGTGCATGCTTTTTGTTTGCTGTTGAAATACTGTAACCACAGTATTCAATTTCAAATTGAATTGAAGTGGGTTAGTTCAAAGGAACTGATTGAATTTTGTTTGTTTACTTAGCTGGAACTCACAGCAAGTAGGAGGCAGGGATTCTGGACTCAGGGATGTTCCATTAATATGTTTGAAAATTTGTATTTGATAATTTAAGTTAGTATCATGAGAACGTCATAAACAGAGGTGAAATTCAATTTGTAAAGTACATGTTATGTTTTCTTTTGTGGCCTTTTATGAACTGTCTTGCAGATCAAACTTGTAAATCCTAATATGTGAGTTGATTAGCATTAGGAATAAGTGGCAAAGTCCATGCTGCTGTTAGGAATTTGGATGCTGTGCAGGGTAAATCCACCTTTTCACCCTTTGACTTCTCTTACCATTTCTGTAATCATCAAAGATGGAGGAAATTGCAGAAAATCCCCAATAGCATTTTTTGGTTGTTATGCAACCACACGCCATTTTGTGTGTGTGTACATAAATATGTATTAAATGGTACCAAATGAGCTTAGTAGAGATTATAACTTGTGTGCTTTTCTCTGGAGAGGGAGGAAGAGCCGGTATGGCCCGGTGTGAGGATTGTGGATTATGGAAATCAGTCCATGACCTCAGTTATAAATTGCCATTCTGGTTACATTTAGTCTGCTCTGGTCTGGAATCTCTGCTGTACAAGCAACTGCAAAATCATGGCTTATAAATTCACTTCAAATATTGTAACTCTCATACTGATGTAGTGCTGCTCCTCCAAGGAAAGATTTATTAAACAAATCTTAGGTTGGAAGACTGCAGAAGAGAGATGTTTTTTGCCATCCTTGTTTGACAGAAGCTATAGGGGTGACAGAAACTCTGAATCTTTTCCTCCAGCCCCTGTGTTGGAGGAATGGTAAGGTTGGAATCCTGCAGTTTTCTGAAGGAGTGTCTTGGAAGAGAGAGGAATGAGTGGCTAGACTGAGCCTTCCTTTAGGAGTGGTCTTGAAGTGGATGTCTGCAATGAGTTTCAGTAGTGATACTAAACAGAATATGTATATTTTAAAACAAATATAACTGTGTTCCAATGATTCCCTGTTTAATGCTTCCCAGATGTTGGTGGTATAGTTCAAAATCTGGACGTGTGCAGCTGGAGTTGCTTTTCTTTACAGTCTGAGTTCCAGTTCTGTATTCCTGGCTTTTATAGCACCTGGAGAGAGCCAAGTGGCAGAGCAGTTAGCTGTGGATGGATGCTGAAAATGTCTGAGAATAGATTATTAGTTGTGTTTCAGTTCTTTTTTCTTATTCTGTAGACACTCTCTGCTTTGAAAAATGCAGCTGGGTGAGGGGAATTGCTCCAGAGTGAGCTCGGAGTGAGCTGGGCTTTGCCTGTGGGTCACTGCTTACACCTTCTAAGAGAACAGAGGATAATTCAGGGCTGGCAGCACAGACACCTTGCAGGGAGGGCTGGAATAAGATTTCTGCTGTTTTCTGATATTCGACCTGATAGCTGCTGTGCTGAGTTTTCAGGCCTCTCCTGCTCGGAAGAAGAACTTGAAATATAAAATATTTTTAAGTATAGGGCACTCAACATGACAGCCATCAGACTTGTCTGCTTCTCTGCTTTATTGCAGTGGGCAAATACAACTGTTTTTCACAGATAGCTTTGCTACTACCCTTCATATTGGGCCATGAGCTGTTCATTCTTTGGCATTGGTAGAGGTTTGGTTGTGGGTGGTGAGGTTTTTTTGAGAACAAAATAATTAATTCCCTCTTTTTTTTTTTTTTTTTTTTTTTTGTGGGGAGTAAGATCATATGTGCCTCTAACATAACTATAAAATGACGTGATTACTGCTAATGCTGCTCACTCAGTGACTTGTGTGAAAGCTGGATGCTGGCTCATGGGGCAGAGTCTTATTCAAAGCATATTGGGAGCTATGGGCAAGTTCTAGGGGGTTATATGTGATTTTTTTTCATTTGTTTTGCAGCAATGGTGATTTTAGTCTTTGTAGGATCTGGGAAGCTTAAGTTGTCAGATGCATTTAACTGTGTTAATTCTCTCTGGCTGGAACAATTAGGCTCTAAGGATCCTAAATGGTGAATGGCATTGGTTACTGTACTTATAAAGTACTCAAAACTCTGCTTCAAGTCCACAGTCAGGAAATACAGAAAATGCCAAGTTACAAGTTGTCATTCTTCTCTGTCCATTGCTGATGTTTTTGCAGATGTCACAGTGTTTTGAAGAGGCCAGAAAGGTGAACATGCATACCCTCCTCGCTGTGTTTGGATGTATTTTGTTATAAAATTAGTTATTGAAGTCAGTATTTGGACTAATATTTGTTTAGCCAGGAGCAGAACCCTTAAATATACGAATTCTATTCTTTGTATAAACGTTTTCCTAAAGATGTTTGCTGGATAAATATAGCTTGTGTTTTATTTTAATTAAGATGAAATGATGGAATCAAACTTAGAAGAAGGAAGATCATTTGCTCAAGGTAGCCCCATTTTCTTCTTACAATGGTACTTGGGCATTATTTGCAATGGTATTTGTCAGGTACTATCTGGATAAAATGTGGCGCTAAGGAAGCAGCATGGCACTGTCTGTAGCAATGTCACAAACTCAGGAAAAATCTACACTTAAGGAAAACTGGGAAAGTGAAGAAAAAAAGTGTAAGTTATCTTGGCTTTAAAGAAGAGGGCTTGTGGTCAGATAGTAAGGAAATAACCTTCACTTTTTCCTTTTGAAAGTACCTTTTTCATAACTAGTGCAAGAGCTGTACCTTGAGATATGACCTTTGCGGTGAGCAGTTTTCTGAAACATCTTTCATGTGATGTGCCCAGTGGCACTGGCAATGAAAACACGGTGTATTTTTAAATACTCCTAAACTAGAAACTGCTAAACTGCTTCTTTGAAAGCATCTTGCCTTCAGCTCACCATAAATTACCAATTTGAACAGTCAGTTGTACTGTATTTCTGTTTCTGCTTAGTATTTTTATTCCTCAAAACTGAAATTCCATTTGAAGGGATTGTGTGTTGCTAAGCAATGCTAGTGTTGTTCAAAAGTTGTAATCTCTGTGTAGGAAGCAAGAAATGCCTGAACTGTAGATAACTTGTCTGATACACAGCAGAAGATTGACCTCCTCAGCTCAGTATGTGCCTTTCACATTTTTGGCTTATTTTTGTTCCTATTGTGCAGTCACTGCTTAAAGTAGTGTCATGCTGCTGTGGCCAAGCTCCCTTTTTTGTTTAGGGCTCACCTGGTTACCTGACATCAAAGCAAGTTTATTCTGGGATGTTGGCTGTGGTTTTTAGGTGTATGGAATAGCAAGCTCTGTGTGAGCTGCTTTGCAGCAGAGCATGGAATCCCAATCTTTTAGACAGAAAAGTGAACTCAATTTCAGCTCCTTTGGTTCAGAAACATTGATTCTGTGGGAAGTTCTGCCCAGTATTCTGGTACTTATAGTATTTATGTGGAGAACTCTAAGGAGCCCTGGTTTTGGGTTATTCCGTTTTCCTTTAGGTATTGCCAGAGTGGTGCTTGAAGAACTGGCAGTGTTAAAAATGGCACACTGTAAAAGTACAAAAGTGATCCATAACATGAGTAACCCTTTGAGACCATCTGGTAAAGGAAAATACTGAATTCATGTGCTCAAGATCATTTGATTGTAGAGTTGAGTAGAGCTCTCACATCTGCAGTGCTGATTTATAGACATCATCCATGGTGAAAGGCAAAGTCATCACAGACGTTAAGTGCAGCATATGGTTCCATATACTAAAATGCATCTTGTGCTCTACCCTTTAGCCTCTACCATATGGTTTTGACTTAATTTGTTGCCATTTGTTATGCCAGATAAGTTTAAGAAAAAGTTAGTCAGTGATTTATTATTCCAAGTGCAAGAAAACCTCTGTGTTTCCTACACTGTAGTTGATGAACTTTGATCAATTCTTTCTGATTCAGTTTACAGAACCAAGTTGCTTGAGTTTACCTAGTAGCTATTAAAGTTCTGTTAAAGGTGATAATAGTGCAAATAAGCATATAGTTAAGATAGTAAGAGAATCTGATATAGAAAACTTTGTATGTGATTCTTGTTGTGACAGGATGGAAGGGTAACTTATAGTTTGGTAGTAAAAATATTTAATATTTTTCACAATCACTGTACAGAGGTTGAGAGGGTCTGTGTAAATACTTATACATGTCTACTCTGAGAAATGAGGGGTAAGACCAGTCTCTCCAGGGCTTTGAACATAATTCAGGTAGTAGTTCCATGTTTTACCCCATCCTAATTTGAATGCATAGGTCAAAGTGAATATTTCAGTTTTGTAATGTAAATGGTGACATTTGAGTATTTTTCTTAAATATTACACATGAAAATATAATATTAAAGAAGTAAGAGTTGCCTCATCATGCAGGTTGAAATATAGGAGTCCATTGGTCTAGCAGAATTTTTGTGCTTATAAAATATAGGAATTATGTTTTATTTTTCTCCTGTTGGCAAGAGTTCTGTTAGTGATTCCTTCATGGATCTTTAGGAGAGCGCATGTAGTCCTGACTGCTCTGCTTTCTGACAAATCAATTTGGTGTTCTTTATCTGGTGGAAGATATCCTGGTACACTGGATTTTCCTTGGGGACAACTTGTGACTTTGTGATTTGGAACAAATGCTTTCCATGTGGAATAGGCAGGAAACAGCTCCTTCTGTAACTGTGAGCGATAGTGAAGGAGTGCTTGTCACCTGACGCTTTGTTGCTTCAAGTATTGTGCATTTAGGGTATTTTATGCTGTGTGTGGGTGTTTACAGAAATGCTTTTAGACCAACATGTTTGTGTTTATATGAGCCTAAAAGACAAGTCCTCATCTGGTGTAAATGTGATGTTTGTTAGTGACACTGTTAGGTAACACAGCTAGCTGCAGTGCAATGCAGGACAAACATGATTTCACAGATGCTGGTTAGATTATACTTGTTTATTTTAGAGTCTTCCTGACGCACAAGACAGGATTTATTCACCATGGCTTTTTATTTAGCATTTAATTACATATTAACTGGCATTTTTCACTCAAAACAACAGCGTTAGCTGGCCCCTTGTAACTGTATGAACTTGACAAATATGAAGAGTTGAACCCAGTGCTTTAAACAAAAAGCCAGAGCACTGAGTACCAGAGGTTGTGCTAACGTGGGCAATGACTTACTGTGTGCCTGAAGCCAAATTTTATCTTTATACATTCTATTAGGATTTATCAAGTGTGATTGAGCAGTGTTTTGCTGGATTTGATGCATTTGGAAAGCAATTTTTCTTCTGGGCACAACCAGGTGTGTTGTTTTTGGAATTTTAAGATACCTGTCCTGGTGGGAAGTCAGTAATAAGCATAATAAGAAAAACCCAACCCCTGTTCTTCAATTTAATTCACAAGCCCACTGGAACTCCTTGAGTTTGATGGAGAAGTGACATTAGTCAACAAGAATGACGTTCCAGTCTCACAGCTCATGTATTTTTTGGCAGACTGCCATGTGCATCCTGCCTGCTGCACAGCAATATTGGGAACATCTGGAAATAAATCTGTGGGTAAAAGTGAGAATTAATTATGTGCCTAACTCATCTCCACGTGCAGAAAATGATGATATGGAAGTGTTCACTCTGTTAAATGCTAGGCAGGTATTAGACTAGGTGAAGAAAAGATTCAAGGAAATGAAATGTTTAGGTACTACCAAGGAGCTTGAGCTCAAAGACTTGGCAGTCCTGGAGAAGTCTAAACATCAGAAGTGGGGCTGCCACAGTACATAAATTCTTACTAGGGGTAGAAATACTGAAAACTACTTGGATCCTTGAAAGGGAATATCAAGCTGATATTTTAAAATCTTTGTTTGTAGATAAATATGCCAGAGTAGCTCAAGGGGTGATGGAAATTGAATGATTGAAGCATGGGGTTGCATGGGAGGGCTACTGGAGTAATGTTCACATGCTGTGGTTAGCTGTGTCTTGTGTTTAGCTGTATCTGCTTCCTTCACTACCTTCCTTGAGCTACCAAATATTCCCTGTGGTCTAATGAAATGCTTCTGTCCCAACTTCCCTGCGTTTGCTGTTGGATAATGTTTTCATTCTCATCATTGCAACAAAGAAAGGCCTTCAAAATGAACAGTGTGAGCTTGCTTTATATGAAGCTCGTGTTGTGCAGTTAATATTGCTCATTCTGTATGCTCCAGCTGTGCTTGTAATACTGTATGATAGTGAAGTATTACACATGAGACTATTGCAATGAGCTCTCCTGGGACCAAGTCAGGGTGTGGTGTTTCTGGTGGCAATTTTTGGCTTTTTGTTTTTTGGAATGTAGAATTTCAGACAAGTTTTGGTGACTTTTTTTGAGCTCTGACTGAAGAGGGAATATCTGGCTTTACTTCCAGGACAAGCAATAAGCTCAAAAAGTGTATGTGTACTTTGTTAACAATACCTACTGAAATTTCCCCAAGTGCTTTGATTGAACATCAGATACAGCAAACCACAGAAACAGAATGATTAATTACTTTTATTGCTCTTGACTAAAAGGGGGAGATAGCAAAGGTTATATTTTATGCATTAATCATTGAGAATTATATTGGCATGGGTAGAACCATTTTTAATCTTTTGTCTCTGTTCCTTTATTTGGCAACAGCTGCAGTCATTTGAAGTAAATCGTCCATTAAAGCACTCTTTTGGCTTTTGACAAATTGTATCAAACTGCCTCCTTCAGGGAAACACAGCCCTGAGTAGTTTTGCAAGTTTATTCTTCCTGTCAGAGGCATAAATTGCCTGAATTTCAGGACTTGCATGCACAGAGGGCAGCAGAAATAAGCAAGGGGAAGCTGTATTTGTGGTCAAGTGCAAGTGGAGACATAAAAAGCTTGTCTTCCTTTTGTTTGATGGCACAGAATTGCCTTTTCACTCACATTTGCTTCAAACACTTGTCAATTTGTAATAATTTGAATAAGTGTTAGAACTATGGAAATATTCTTGGATGAGTATCAATCCTGTGCTTGTGTGTCTCACCCTGGGATAATCCCCTTTACCCTGAAAATGAGGAGCTCAAAAAGGTGCAGGACTGAGAGGGAAGTTGAGATGAGATGGATGAGACATTTAGGGATAAAACAGAATCAGTCAATTCTTTAAGCTCACAGTTATCAAAAGTCAATACTGACTTTAAAGTCTTGTACACCTACCATAGAGTGCATGAAAAATATTCACATTGTTCAAGCCATTAATTTACTGTAAAATGGATATATCATATAAGCTCAGAATGTGAGCTTAATTAGCACGGGAAATTTAGTCATAATGTTCTGTTATAATGAAAATTTCATTGCCTGATCTCATTAGTCTGTTTTGTCTCATTTATATGCTCATTTTATATATCAGAAGTCTGTGTCGTTTCCCGAAATATGCTTTTAAGAGGAGCAATATCAGTTCAGCTCCTGTTTTTCCTACAGTTAATGCCTGGAAAAGGCCATTGACCAGCATTGCAGAATGATTGAGTAGGAATTTCATGGGTGTTGGTAGGTAGTCAATGTACAAGAGGCCATCTCTGATTGAAAATATGCAGAGGGGAGGAAAGACAACTTGAATTTGTGGCACAGGTAAAGTTTGAGCTAAGGACAAACTGCCAAATGGATGAGCCAGAATAAGTAAAACTGTGGGTCTTGAAGGAGAAGAGATTGATGCCTGTACCTTGTGCAGTTGCCATTCAATGGGTAGTCCTTCAAGAAAAATATCTTTCTTTGAAGTTTAAAATTTGCTTGGGGAAGAAGGTTACTCCATCTTTTTGCAGGTAGTATCTTGTGTGCAGGTAGCTTACCAAAGCAATAGGAACAAGCCGAGTAACCCTTTCAGGAGGTAGGGATGCAAACAGAGTTTGACGAAGTTATGTGCCTCTGGCTTTCTTAGCAAAGAAAAACTCCTTGAGGGGGCCCTAGAGGAAAGCAACAGGGGGAAAAAAACCCCAAATCAACAATATAAAAAAAACCCAAGTGTAATTCATTCTCATAAACATTTACAAAATATTTAGCCTTGAAAAAGTGGTTAGATGGTGGAATGGTTTCTTATTTATGTTTGCCAAATTGCATGCAGAAGAGAAAAAACCTTACTGGCCCTTAATATACTTCCTTAAGAAATATTTGATCATGTTGCTCAGCTTGAGTTTCTGCTGTGTGAGACAAGATATGACAGTCTGGTTTTTGTTGGACTTGTGTGAAAAACACAAAATCCATGGGATTTTTTTTTAGTGGCATGTAATGAAAGAGTGCACAATTGTCCACAATCTGTCCGAAAGTAAAGGCAGCTGCATCATCAGGTGTTTGTGGTTGGAAGGCACTTCTGGAGTGGTTGGGTCCATTTGGTCTGCTTGGAGCAAGTTAACTGGAGAGGTTGCTCTGTGCTGTGTCCAGCTGTGTTTTGAATATATCCAAGTTTTGGGACTTGAGAATAATCCTGATGCTGAAGGAAGTTCTTTCTGTGGGACCATCTGTCTGACCATTTCTCCAGACTGGCAAGGTGGCTTTAAAAGGCAGCACTGCCATCTGTTCTACCACCCAGTCTTCCCAGTTTGGTGTCTTCAAAGTGGTGAAGTCCTATGTGATGCCATCATCAAGCTCCTTAGTGAATGACAGCAGTATCTGCCCCACTGTTGGCCCCTTGGCTGTGCCACTGATGGTTTGTGGTGCTGACAGCAGCCCTCTGAACCCAGCAGCTCAGCCAGTTTTTAATCCAACTTACCCAGCAATTTGTTTGTCATCTGCCAAGGTAAAACGTGCAAAGAAGAGATTTTTGTTGTGTAACTTCTGTCAGCATCAGATTATAGAGGTTGAAATGTATCCTCTACTTTTAGCAAGTTAGGGGTAGGTGCCATTGTATAATAGGATTTCTTCGACCCCTCTGGAAAGGAATTTTAATTAATGCTTTAGGTGATATTTAAGGAGTGTGAACTTTGGCAACTTCTTGAACGTTTTCAAGTGGTTTAAACGCATCCATACTGACTTGTGTTTTCAAAACTCACACTTGAAATGTACTAAAATATAACAATCTGAGAAGCACAAGTTGAAGATCAATAGTGATGAAATAATTTTAATAGGCAGGAGTATTTATTTAGCAGCAAACCTAGAGGCTTAGCAGTTACACTAATGTGTAGTGAAAAACCTCAGTTTTTAAAATATCAGATGATGTTCAGAAGTTGACTGTCCCAAAATAGTTTCTTGAATGCAGAAGCACAGTGCTGCTGAATATTCTCTTGTTCCTTTAGAAGATAGAGTCTTAAAATTTTTAGTCACAAATGATGGGTAAAAGTATTTTTCATCATACTTTTCAACAAATATTATCTTAAATGAAACTGCAATTGAAGAGGAAAAGGCTTATAGTGGGAAATTAGTAGGCTGGGAAATGGAGGCACAACTTTTCAAGTCTCTATTTTTTTGTTTGTTTGTTTCTTTCAGTCACTTTTTAAGCATTAGTCAATGGCTCCATAACCATTTTCAATGAAATGCACAATCTTCTAATTTATTGTACCAGCAGTATTTTTTAGGTCAAGGAACAATTTAAATAAATATATAGTTCTCAGTTAAAGGGCTTGAGTTGGGCAGCTGAAAGCTATTGGAAAGGATGGTTGCTTGTTTGTTCATTATCTGGAATAGAAAATGGATTAAGGAAGGCTTGATGATGCAGTGCATTGAATTTCCATGAAAGAGCAAATGTAGGGAGGATTTGAAACAAGAACAATTATGCTCAGGAAGGAAGGGGATAAATCAAGGTAGTTTAATTGCTGCCTCAGTGTTGGTTGCTCCTTGTCTGTTAGCAGAAGCATGGGTGGATTTTCCAGCTGACTTGCTTTGATTGACTGCAAGCCAGTCACACTGTGGCTTAGTGGCTCTGCTGATTGAAGATAGGTCTGTGGCTCTTGAGGAGTGAGGAGTGTTGTGTTTAAGTTGATGTTGTCACTTACCCATAACTCATTTTCACATGTTCTTGCTGGTAGTAAAGAGCAAAAATGGTGAACAGAAGGCTGGTGAAGTATTTTCAAGGCATTCAAGTGCTCAGCTGGACACAGAATAGGATTGATTTGGTCTCTGTCCTTCTACTTTGAGCTCTTGTTTTTAGGTTTTGTTTTACTTCTCTCATCAAGTGAAAAATTCCATCTTTGCTAGTGAATACTTTTCCATGTCTCCATTAGACTTCATGTTAAGTGATTGCCAAACTGCAGTGCTGTACTTCAGTCTTCTCACTTAAAATTATTATCATAGAAATATTTTATTCCTGAGGTGTTCTGGAGTTCAGTGTTTTGTTTTTTTTGCAAAAATCTTGAGCCGTAATAATGACAGTATGTGAAACTAGTCAGGTACTGTTTGATGTGGGCCCAGAAGGATTTTTGTAACCCTTTACTGTTGTGATTGGCATGAAAGCACCTTCACCCTTCTCAGGTTAGGGTTTGTACACTGAATACACACAGCCCTGCTGTGGGAGTTGCTGTGCATGATAAATCTATCCATTATGATCAATCTATCTATTTCACCTGGATGGGGAGAAACTCTGTCTTCCAAGTCCACTCTGGCAAGGATTTATTATTGGAGAGTCTGCAGTGTTTAAGGACACAAAGAAAAACTTGAGATTTCTAGAAGAAACAGCTTATCAGCAATCTAAATTTTTGAACAAGTTGAGGTAAATATGAAGATCAGTTTTTGTAGTCCTTCAGATTATAAGGATTAGTTGGATAAAATCTTGTTTCTTGTATTCTTTAATATATTCTTACCCTGGGTGGAATTCAAATCATATTCTTAATTAGACAAAGGCAGGCATGACAGAGACAGTAACTGGCTGCTGGCATAATGGAGAGAATACATACAGTAGAAGAATTGTCTAACTACAGGGTTGCTTTATTAAACTGTTTCTCAAACATATCCTTTAATTAAAGCTGTTATAGAAGGGTGTTTACTTAGATTTGGTATCTAATTGTGTTATAATTGCTCATTTATGTGAAAATTTTGTAAATGTATGTTTAAATCTGACCAAACAAAACACTTGCAATTATTCTTATATAACCCATCAGCTAATGATGATCTTAACTTCCAAAGATGGAATCATCAGCCTAATTTGTTGCAGTTTGTTTGCTTAGATCTTTGACTCCTTTTGTGTATAACACTAGGGCACAGGAAAAGGTCAGATTCAAGGCATGGAAATAACTCCATGAAGTTCTGCTTTGCTGAATGTAGTGATGTGCTGCTTATTCATAGAATGGAAGGTCAAGGCAGATGTAGATATCTCAAGTGTCTGGGTTATTTGTGCAAATAAGTAGAATGGCATTTATTGAAGTGCCACCATCAAGGTTTGGAGAAATTCCATACTTGAAGTAAGACATTTATTTGGTCTCTTAATACCTGGATTAAAACAACCCATAGAAATATTTAATATAAAAATTTAAAATTCTAAATGTAATAACTTGAGAACCATCTGTATATCTAGGGCAAGGAACTTTAATGCTTCTTTTTGATGATCACAGTTACAAACTAGGTAAAGAATGCACAGTCACCACCCTTTTTGGTGTAAGAATGCTCATTTTAGGCTTATTAATGACAGCTTCAAGAAAATTATGTTTAGGAAGGCAGTTACTACCAAGTTCATGGTGAATATTCAGGAACCAGTATGTTGCTTTATTGATACTGCTTTTAGTAGGCACCATGATCAAAATTTTTTCGCTTACTTTCTTATTATTGCTTTATTCACTTTGTTCCTCAGTTTGGGAGATCATTCAGTTGCCTGAACTTCTGGGGGGCTGAAATATGTGTTACAAAGAAAGGTACTTTCTGAGGGTTGCAAAATGTATAACATGATGGGTATTTTGGACATGGAGTATGAAACTGAAAAGTTTGGGCATCTGCCTCCCTCTTTATTTACTGTTTAAGGCTTTTGTGGGGTGTTAATCTCAGGGTAAGGAGGCTGCAGCTGACCTGGAATAGCACAAAAAGGGCAAAAAATCTTCTCCATCAACTGTAGCACCAGAGCACTGTTGCAGCTGAGGATGTCTATTGGGTATCCACAGAAATAACGAGGCATGCATATCTCTTATTAGAGAATCAGGTTACTGTAAAGATTGTTTAGAAGAGTGATAAATCATACTAGTTTTAAATTTGAGCTTTTATGAGATTAAGTCATTAATTTATTTATTTATGTCCTCTATGAGCATCCCATCTCACTGAGCTGAGGTCATACAGTCAGCACTGATGGCTCTGGTGCTCATTAGTTCTCAGACTGTGAGGTCAAAGCAGTGAAGCTGGGTAGCAATTTTGCAAAAAAAGTTTGAGATGAAAGAGTTGGTTTTGGTTTTGTGCATCAAGAGTTGGTCCTGTGCTCTTGCCTCCCCTGATGCTCACTGTGAAAGCAAACATGGTGTAGTAGAAGACAACTCTTCCCAGAGTGCAGTTGGAAATACTTCTGAAATATGTAGCTTTCTAAGCCACTTTCTAAGCTAAGAGTTTAAGCAGGATTTTACTCATTTGAGCAGTCATCAGTGCTCAGTTATATCATCCCAAAATAGAGAGTGATGCTGCCATGCAGGCCTGGGCTTGGGCTAGTTTGAAAGGAGCAGTATATAGCAGGAAATGTGTTGTGAATTTCTGAATATGAAAATCTATTTCATGAGACTTGGCTCTATTATTTACAGGTGCAAGTACTGAATCTGAAACAGAGTACCCAAACAAAAAAAATCAACCAAAATTCCTAAAACAATCAACCAAAAAAAACCACCCCCAAACCAACCAACCAAAAAATCAACCAAAAAATTCCCCACGTCAACCAGCCATAAAACCAAGACTCCAAAAACCCAACCAAATAAAACCCCCAAACCAAGAAACCAAAAAAAAACCCCACCAAAACCACTGAAACAACCAAATGAAAAAACAACCAAAGAAAATCCCTAGCCAGGTGAACAAAATCCCAACCAACCAAAAAAAACCAAAAAAACAAAACAAAAAAAAAAAAAAAACCAAAAAAACACAAAAAAAAACAAAAAAAAAAAAACCAAAACAAAACAAAAAACCCCCCCAAAAAACCCCCCCCAAAAACATCCCGAAACAATGATGAAAAATTCCAATTAAATTAACTTAAGCGATGAACACATTTCTGTTAGCTCACCTTCCTTTGTGTAATATTGCTCAAATAGATGATTTGTAATGAATTAGACAGGTGGTGCTTGTCCCTCCTTTATTTGACTGAGTTGAGAATATTCAAGCATTTACATTTTTATTTGCTAGAACTAAATAGAAATAAGGCACATGACTCATTGATAAGAAATTCATGTTAAGAGTCAGCTCTGGATGACACACTGGTGGTGAAGCTGAATGTTTTCATGTGTTTATACTTTCAACTTGGGTATGTGTAAATGGAATTCAGTGTTTTTTTGAGTTTTCTAAGGCTGGTATTGTGAAAGGGCTTTCAAGAAAGGAGAGGTTATACTTATAAAATGCCTAATCAATTATAGCCTCGAAAACCTTGTGGCAACTTACACATAGAGAGGAAGAGATTTTACTTTCGTAAAACTGGTAGTGCTAATGAACAGTAACTTATAAATACAGCAAGCATCAGTCCCTTTTACACAACCAGATAAACACTGGAGTTGGGCAGTCCCAGACTCAGTTGAAAGATGAGTGGCTCCCATATATTTTGTTGTCATGTCATTTAAATAAGGCTTTTTGTTGCTTGCAGGGAAGATGGGTTTGAGGACATCATAAGGAGCTGATAGGAAATCATGTCTATTGTTTATTGCAAATATAATCTGTATGCATACATCACCCACTGTACTTAATGCTGTGCATGATGCCCTGTGGTTATTCCCTAGTGGATTCCTCTGCTGAGACTAAGGTTTAAAGAGAATATTCCAGCAATTTTGTGGTCCCCTGCCAGCTTATTAATTTAAGAAGTGAGCTTCCTGAACTTGTTGTAGGAGAGGAGTTTTCTTATTCCTCCCAAAACCAAATTTCCATCTGCCTATTGGTCTGTTTGTATCTTTGACAGCTCAGGTTTTAAAATGCAAGCATTTGCTCAGCTCTCATAATTTAAGATGATCTTCAAGAGTGAGGTGATCATATTTAGTTAACTTCTTCATATTGTGGGTGAAGACTTTGCAGCACAGTTGTCTCACAGTTTGAGAAGAGATAAAAGCTTCTCAATAATGAGGAGTAATAACAAGGCTCAATATGCTGCAGTGCCTCATATCAACAGCAGCTGATAAATTATTAAACAGTTTACCTTCTGCAATGTCTCTGGAGGGCCATGTTGTGCTGTGACTGACAACTGGGAAGCCCTCTTGGTAAAGCTTCCAAAGAATGTTCTGGAGAGTGTAGGACTTTTGTCTCCTGCAAGGAGAAACCCAGTAAGAGAAATGATTTATTTATTCCTGTGGAAGGATCATCTTCCCTCTGACCTCAGTGCATTTTGCATTGAACAGAAAGGTTTTTTCTGGGGATCTGGAGCTGATTGCTTTATAGGAGGTTTGGAATAAACCTTTGCCAGTACTGTGCAGCTTGTTACAGCTGGATCTGTGACCTTGGAAAAGCTGGGGAAGAAGGGAAAGGGAGAGAAGTGGTTTGAGTATATAAAACGCATATTTTATTGTTTTTCTGAGGAAGAGCCATGAACTTGTTAGTGAATCATTGTTAAAAAACTTGCACAGTGTGGTTTCCCTGACACACCATGTTGTCTGTAGCAGAATAACAATACTCCTAAATACACTCAATGACAAAACTACATTTATTATCAAGAAAACACTTTAAGTTATATTCTGAAACCCTGGAGGGTAAAAAAAGAAGCATGAACAATGATGTTGTTCAAAAGGCTGATAAATAGAGAGATGAGAATAATTGAATAGTTTAGCATTAAATATCTACGTATTTAAATAAATACATATCTGTTTTATTTAGAGGGGGAAAAACAAATGGGAGGAACTTTAAAACTGAGGTAGAGGCAGCATCTAAGACACAAAGATCCTTCAAAATTCGGAGTAGAATTTGGTAAATAGCACAAATTATGTAAACTGAATAATAAGAGGAAAATTAAAAGGACATGTATAGCCATGACTGCAGAAATAACCTGGGGGATCCGGATGGACAACCACCCCATGCTGGTATTGTGTGGAATGAAACACCTGGATTTCCTGTTTAGATCAATCACAAAAAATTCTGTTTCACGTCAATTTGATGGAGGAGGTGAAGAATCTGATTCTGGCCCTCTGGACTGACACTAAATGAATTTTTGGTTTACTTTTCCTAGCTATAAATGTAAATGTGAGGCTTTGCAATATTTATGAGCTACTTATGAAGTTTGTGTTATGGAAGATGCTCTAGAAACTCTTTTATTGTTTTATCAAATAATTAAACTATTTGCAGGTGATGCTGAGGATTAACTGAATGAATGATTAACTTATCCCTGTTTCACAGGCGCAGCATCTAATATTTACTTGGTTTTTTTCTTAAATTGTGAAACAAAATAGAAGGGGAGGGAGGAGAAGAAAAATAATCCCTGCTTGATCCTGTGCAGAGAGTAATTACATGTTCATTTTTCAGCTCTGATTTCTTCCCCCCACCCCTTTATTTGGTTCATTGTTTCTGTGTATCCTATTTCCTTATATTTCCTGACATGCTGAAATAATAACTAGGCAAGTAGATTATATTGAAAAAAAACATTCTCATTACAAGATCCTTGTTAACTCCTAACCCAGTTCCCATCATGGAAACATCGCCAATAACAGGAGCTAATTCAGTTTGTGTCTCTAGAACAAACCATCATATAAAATGCCTGAAGCTTTTCTCAGCCCAAAAATTAAAGCAGTAAGGATGAAAAGACAAGAATTATTTGTCTGGAGTGTTTAGAACGATGGAAACAGGCCAAAGAGCTATTTGGATGTGGTTGTTTTCCAACTTACTGGTCACCTCTTCCTCACACTTACAACATATAATTTTGGTTCTTGTCCACTAAAGGCAGTGCATGGTTTGGTGTTTTGAGTACTGGGATGTCTGTATGGACTAAAACTAAATCTTCTGAGCCTTTGCTCTTTGCCTTTGCTCTTTCCGGGGAATAGTTTATATTTCCTTTCTGGCCAAATTGTCTGATTCTGCAATGTTTTATTTTACTAGTGGTTTGTTAATAATACTTGACCATAAGTATTTGGCCATCGTGGCACTATCAGGGTTGGCAAAAGTAGACTGGATCTAGGGCACAAATAAATAACCTGAGTCTGGATACTCATTTGGATACTCTTAGTGTAAATATAATTCTCTTGTCCCCAAATTCCCCTTTATGTGTTGTGTTCAAAGCACTTTGTACCCCTGTAGACCAAAAGGGTATAAATACAAAAGTGTATTGTACCAGCGCCTTCCATACCAGTAATGTTGTGCTTCAACTCCTGTGCAAGTGTAAATATGTGTTTTAATGTGTAATAACTAAATAAATACTAGTTATTACTATTAGTAGTTATCTATTATTACTAGATAACTATAAATAACTAGATTAATAGATAAAAACATTTTAGTGAGGCAAGGGAAGAGGAAGTTGTAGCAAAAGCTAGTGTCCTCCAGGTATTTGTCCTTGGTTTGAGGAGGAAGTTGGGGAAATAATGTGTTTCAATGGAGCTTGGACACAAAATATTTGGTAATTCACATGTGAAGGGTCTCAGGTGTTGCCATGCTTTTCACTTTTCCCCGTGGCTTTTGCTAAGTTTAGCTTAGCTAAACTGAATACAAGATTGAGAAAAAACCACCCCCATCCCCCCAAAAAATAGACACACTTTCCCAGCTGAGATCTAGGCTGTAAAAGTTCTTTTTAAGTACAGCAGAATTGCATTTGTTGTCATACATGACAGAATTTATAAACATGTCTCTTCCAGTGAGGATGATGGAGTTTTCACCTCTCAGGGATGCACTGGTGTATGTGCAGGTGGGAAAAGGAATTCTTGGAAATATCAAAAGAAATCTATGATAACTTGAACCTCTAAGCTTAGAAAATTTTAGGACTAATTTATTTGCTTGCAGATGAAAAGAAGACAAAAACCCAAAGCTTTTATTTCCAGTTCAGTGGAAACATTGAGTTTTGTGCAGTTTAGGACTCAGAGAAGTGCTTGGTTCACTTAATTTTTGTTACATTTGGTATTCATGTTAGCAGCTACACTTGTGATGTTAGGAATAAGACATAATTTTTATTATGCACTGGAAATGTTCTTTGAAATATAAATATCTGTAGTGAAAATTGTTGCTGAAATCAAGAATGAATAAGCAACTTATTGCATCTGTCTGGAATTAATTCTTGCCTGTTGTAATTATGCAGATTAATAGATATGTTTGAGAGTATTATGAGAACATAATGAACCTAAGATCCCAGTAGTAATAAAACAGTAGTTCTGTTTAAAGAATAATTTTATAGTTTATAGAGATAGCCTGTTAATTTGAAAGATTGCATTTAGCTGTGTTCATTTCCCTGCTGGCTGAATCCAAACTGTGAGCATTAATTAGTCATCAATGTTTTGAAAGGGAAGAGTAATACTTAGTTTATTACTAAATGCTTTTGAATGTAGAATTAAATCTTCAAGCAGAGTGCCAAATTTTCAATCTAATGTGAAGTTAGTGCTTGTAAAATCATACTTTGAAAAAAGCTTGAGGAGCTTTTTCAGCTGTCACAGGCTTCACCTGAGCACCAGGTTTTCCTGAGTGTGCCTGACTACAGAAGCAAGGACTAACTCTAGGACTTAGAGATCTAAAAAATTTTTCCAGATTAAAATCCCACTGTGTCTGAGAGCCATTCTCTTACTGCACTGGCTTGGAAAACTGGAAAACATATGCAGAAGTAGGGTATTGAAGGTGAATGAAATAAAATTTTAATAACTGCACTAAAAATCCTTTCCTTGGAGTAACCAGTGTGTTTGACTGGCTTTGCACACTGATAAAAGATTTTCATTTTTATGCTCATAGATATTTTGTCATGTCCCTAAGTACCCTGCCCACAAGCATCTAGACTAATATTCAATTAGTGCTGTACTTATCTGGTGTTAGAATATTCAGTGTTGTGTAGCCTACAGGAAAATGTCATAGAGAACTGGGAAAAGACAGAATTAACTTAAAAATAACATGATGACTCATTACATCGATTAAAGCTCTTTATATTCACAATTATGGAGTTTCAAAATAAAATAGGAATGGCTAAGATAAAAACTAAAGAGTGTAAAAGGGCCAAATTAAGATGAAATAACTTCTTTTATTGAATCAAAAAAGTTGAGTTTTGTAGCTGACAACTGGAAGCAGTTTAAAAACCTGTGATTTCAGCATAATAAACTGAATAACCACAATAGTCTGGTTCTCTGTTTACTTGGGGGTGTGTGGTCATGGAATTAATGGTAATGTGGGTAATTATATACTTATTACTTGTAATTTTAATTCAGTTTTTTTTGTCAGTTTGTCGCTTTTAAGTATATGAAATGACTGCCATGGGATAGAACTTTATTTACTGGAGTACAATAACATTTGCAGTATATAAAGCAGGACACGATTCAACAGAATCTTTTCTTTTCTCTTTTCCATAGAGAACCAGTATATAAGGATTTTCAGGATCTCTGTTGGTCCTGCTCAGTGTAACTTTGAGTCACTTGGATGTGGTGACCAATTGGACAGATGCTCTTTGCTGCTGTGCCCACCTCTGCTTTGATGCATTAGGCTGAGTGTGACAGAATTAATTGAGTGCCAGAAGTTTATTTTGCATTTCTGATAATAAGGTTTTTGAAAATTGAGGGAAATCACCTGGACTTGAATTGTATCAGTGACTTTATATTTAAGTGTAGGTGACTTGTAGTTATTGGAACCAAGTGCTGTTTCCTGTCTACAGCAGTTTTCCTTTAATTAGACTTTCATACACTGTCTGTATAGAACCTATCTTCCTTCTAATCCATATTTGGTTTAGGCTTATATGATGGAGTGTTTGACATAAAATAATGATGTGAAAATACCAAACCACAATTTATTCATCCCTTCCTATGCTAAAAAAAAATAATCTATCATGTTAATGTTAAATTCAAAAGTTTGCTGGACTCTTATCTGATAATATGTTAGTAACTATTGTGTTTACATGTATTTTGTAAAAATTAGTGCTGGATGCGCGATATGTGTGGGCTTTCCCGCGGGCCTTCTCTAAATATTTAGGTTCTGCAATGACTTTTCAAAACTATATTCCTATTGCAATATCATTAATTACATACTATTGGTGGTGAAAAACAGTTAGGATCCAAATATAGAGGGGGAAATATGAAAGCTGCAGCTACAAAAGGATTTCTGCATCCAACAGTTAATGTGATTATGGTGTTATACCCAGACTTGTGCTCCACTTGCCATATAGAGCTGTCTGCCTTTGAAAGGGAAACGTTCTGTCGGTTTTTCCCTTTATATTGAGTTAAGCTGCTCTGTGATCCTTCTGCACAAAACAATCTTCTTATGAACCTCACTGAAAAGTCCAGTCAATCAGACCTGTAACTTGATATCTTTTTTATCTTGTTCTATTAATTCCCCCTGTGAGCCATTACAGGGCTCTTAATGCCTATGAAACAATTTCTTATTTAATGGTGGCTATCATCCTGCAACTGGCACCCTTTTAACTTGCTCTGGCTTTGATGTTTTTACTGCTGGAGCATTTTGCTTCAGCTCTGCAGTGCCTGTTGCTTGGAGCCTGTGATGTGGCTGGCGATGGTTGTGCAAAGGTGATTTTTCATGTGGGCCAGTGGGAGAGACAGCCCAGATGCTGCTATAAAGAGTATTCTGCATATGTTGGGGTAACTGAGACTTTTCTAGTTGTAATGAACTGGTAATCAGCTTTCTGCAATGACAAAAGAAATCAAGGTCCTTTTCTTGATAAGTCGTGCCACAAACATGTCAGACAGGCATTAATGCAAGTACAGCAGTAGGATACCTTTGCTCCAGTTTGGTTAATCTATGTCTCTGTCTAGAATCTGCCAGAAATGTCATCTGCATAATATAACTCAGGTCAAATATTGGAAATTGCAGTAGGAGCACCTGGGCTCTGAATCCAGCTCTGATATTGAGCAAAGCATTTGTGAGGAGCTTCTCTGAATGGAATTGTGTCCCTTGGGGCTGCAAATTGCAATTCCATTGGCTCTTGTGAGAAGTCTTTTTCTCTTTTGTAACAGGAGATCTCTCTGGCAAGTATTTGTAACAGTCTGATTTTTGGTAGCCAGCTGGAGTGTTGGGATTCTCCTGATGTGGATGTCTACTTCTGTCTTTAGCTGTCTTATAAATTACATTGGCTCTCAATTTTGTTCAGGCTGAATAATGCTAAATTAATAAACCAGCCTGGGAGCCTGGGGGCAGTGGAATGTAACATGTTTATCAAGTTGCCAATCATATTTCTCCTGAAGTCCATCAAAAACATGGAAGCAGCATAGCCTGTTTGTGTCAAATGAGTTGGCTCTCAGCTGTCTGGGGTGATGGGCTGGAGGATACCCCATGGGACAGAGGAAAAGCATGGGCAATCAAGGTGCTGGGAGAATGGGTGTGGAGATGTAGGGATGACTTGTGACTGCTGTCCTGACAGGGATCAGGCAATCCAAGGAGCACTGATGCTGGTGTGATGCTCCATTTGTCCATTTTGTAGCTCCACCTTGCTGTGCATGTTAGCCCAGGGTTCTGCTGGCCTAATTTGGGAGGGTTTGTTCTGTTTTGGGAAAGACCCAACTCATGTAATGACCAAAGAGTCACAGTTACATGAACATGTTAGCTGTTGGGGAATGCTTGCTTTCTGTATCATTTAGACAAACACACTTTTAAAATACTTAGTAAATACTTTCAGAGTACTTATTACTTCCCTTCAGAGTACTTATTACTTCCCTTCAGAGTACTTGAATACTTTTACCTTCAGAATACTTCATTTACTTTCAGAATGCATACAGTTCTTTGTTTCAGTTACTGAAATGCTGGAAAACTATTTTCGCAGTGAAGTGTCAGAAGTAAAAAAGCATTGACTTGTTGGTACAGACCGAATGAATTCAGTGCTGAAGGCCCTTGTAAACAGAAGGCTGAGAAAGGCCCTCAGTGATAAAGCCATGTGACAGAACACAAGTGAAGCTGCTCACCAGGTCTGCAATCAAGGCAGTAGGATGGCTTTTCAAGTTAGCTGTGTGAAACCATTCTTGCCCTGTGAAAATCCTGGACTTTTTAGCCTCAATTAGTTCTTTTTCAACAGCAATTTCAGTTCCCTGATTGATAAGGTTTGTGTCTGGCCTCTCATGTTCCTCTGGCTGACAAAGCCAGTGCCACAACGCTGCTGCCATGGATTCAGTGTGGAGCTCCAGCTCCATCCCTGAGCTGTGGGATGCACCCAGCTGGCAGCGCTGACTGTCAGCTGCACTCAATAGAAGCATGGCTTAGTTACTCTTGATTCAATTGCAAGGAATTCCTCTGCTGCAGTCAGGTGTCAGAGGCAATAACTGTCCTGCACTGCTGATGCACTGGCTTCTCCAGGTTATTTAGTGATCTGTCAAAATAAATTATCATAGTCTGATCTGAAAAGCGACACGCTGAGCGGATCGTTCAAGGTATGAGGCTATTTCACATTTGGGGGAATAAATGTGCTTTCAATGTTGCAGTTTTGAGGAAACTAAATATAAACATGTTTTCTTCTAGCTAGAAGGAATGTCACTCTCTATTTTCATATAGTTGATAATAGGTTGGAAAATAATTTAGTTTCCCAAGGTTCAAGAAATGCCAGAAATTTGGCAGGATTTTCTGTGGCTTTTCATGCTCATTTCTAGTATAACTTGAATATATTCTGAAATTACATATTAATGGTATATTCAGGCCAACATTGATGTGACTGGACTGTGTTGGTGGGCCTGTATATAGGTTTTCCGCATATGCAAATGTTCTTTTTTAAAGAGGGGACTTGTATTTTCTGAGACTCTATGCATAAAGTCATAAATTCGGAGATTCTGTAGGGCTTAAATGACAGCCTGGGGAGCAAAGCTCTCTGAACCTTGTGGATTAGACTTAGTTGGCCATTAATTCTGCTGGTGTCTGTGTCTTGGAGCTGTAATCTCTGCTTGCTGCAGGTTTGTCACAGCCCCTCGTGGTCATGAGGGCCTTCATGAGATGGATAATGCTGGTCTGCTCATGCCCTGCTTCCCTCTGCTCAGGGAGCTTCAGTATTTACTAGTTCATCTGTTATCATCTCTTAGGCAGAAATTTATTAACATTATTGCTATTGTTTTCTGGTGTAGTTAAATTGACCCATGGCCTGATGGTGCACTTACATTCTCAATAGAAACTAATACCTGTTTTATTAAATATTAGTGTTGTTTCTTGGCTATTGGTTTTGTGGGTTTTCTCTTGTTTAAATTACTTCTGCCTTTCATCATCATCAAGATAGATTAAGGTGTTTTCAAAACTTGTTCCCCTCATTCTTGTTTTTTTATCTTTGATATATATACACACACATATATTGCTAAAACATTACACAGTTCCTTAAAAATGCAGCTGTTGATTTCCCATTTCCCCTTAGCCACTGTTACCATTTCCCAAATACATTTTTGAAGTCTGCTTTACATTAATATTTCCAATTATTCTTGCTGTGTTTTCATTTTGATTTGTTTGCTGTGTCGCCTAACTTACAAAAGCATTCACATTGCATGTCCATAATTTTCGTGCCAGTTTTGTGTTTATTAAATTGCACAGTTAACCTAAGAAAGAGACACAAATATTGCATATATGCCTGGCAGGCTAAATTTTTGTTGTACGTTTGTATCCTTCTGTTTGCCATAGCTTTTGCGTTTAAAAATTCTTGTAATGTGAGCTTAAAGGGACTAAATAGGACTAAACTGAGATCACTACCCAATTTCGATGCTGAAAATAGTCCTTTTTAGTCTTAATAATATGTGTTAATATAAATTATACTTTCTCAGGGAGTTGTGGAAAATAGGAGATAAATAATTCCTTTTAATGATGGAGTTGTTAAAAGTAGAATCTGAAATACTGCTTACTGTGTGCTTTCCTTAAGAGGTCTTTATATGAGGTAGCAGGAATAGGCTTTAAGAATCCAAGATTCTGGAATGTAAATTTATTGAATGTGTTTTGAAATATTTTATGAAATCTGTTTGTTGCCTTGCATGAATTTGGGAGAATATAAAGAACTTGTACATGCTTGCTTACAGAAGGTAAAAAATAAAGGGTAGATTTTTAGTGGCCCATCTCCATGGTGTTGTCACAAGGTGCAGCAATCTGTACCTCAGGGATATGCTGAGGATAAAAAAAATGTTATATTTGAGTGTATACAGGTATTTAAATGCTCTTCTCTCTCGATTAGCTCCTCAACTGGTGAAGGTTATGTTGGAAACTGTTGGAAGGAATTATTTTCTTTGTTATACCCAAACAATGGATTACTTATAATTTATAGATTTCTTCTTTTAACAAAACCATATCTCACTGAAGAGATGTGTAGCTACATTCTCCAGCCAGCAGGAAAAAAGGGCATTTCCTTTTCTCTTGCAACTGATGAGAAAAAGAGTGCGTGAAAAGGACTGAGAAGGGTGGCATTTATTTGGCTCAGGTTTCTTCAGTATGACATTAGGGGACACTTGGCAGCCTTGGGATCTATATATGAAATTTATTGCATTTCATTAGTTTTGTCCAAGACAAAAGTTAGGTTCAATTGAAAAGTTTTACATCTGAATCCCAGTAGCTTTGCAGCTGAGCTGATCCTAATATAAACTCTGGGGAGAAATGCAGTCCAGGAAAAGCATTTCTGTGTTTTGGATGTTGTGTTTTGGGAGTTTGGACATGTAATCTAACAAAATAATAGGACATCAGAAAGTGTGAACTGCAAAGTCATTTAAAGGTAACCTTAAATGTCAGTTTGGTGGTGAGTTCTCTGCTCTGTTTGGTATCTATCCATGCCTTATATGTCCTGTGCTACCAAGTCATATTAAAGGGGCTGCCTCACAAGTATTTTGAGCAATGTTTGAATATTAGTGGTTCATTTCCATTTTGGGAATGGCTGATGTGTTTTCCAGCTCAGCCACTGGAAGGTGTGAGAATTGCAGAGAGAGGCTCTGACAGCTTCTCCTGCAGAAGGCAGTGATACATTTGTCCGCAAGCAAGTGCTGCGTAATCCATGCTATTCATTCGTGAACCATGCCCTGAGATCCAGGATTTTGTGGGAGCTGAGCTGTTCAGAGGTCTGGCACATCCCTGCAGTATTGGTCGAGTGTCTCTGCACCCTGAGCGCCCCCATCTGTACCTGCCCACCCTCCTCCAAAGCAGGGGAGAGAGCTCTGACCCCTTTGCTTTACCCAATGTTTGATTTGTGATGCAATCAAGCTCAGGTCTGTCAGAAGATAGACTTTAACATCTAAAATGTGGGAGTGAGGGAGTTATCAGGAACATTACCTGCCCTCAGGCAAAGCTAATTGTCTAATGTTTGCTAATGCTTAATGACAGTGCTCAGCAGTCAGACTTGAACAAGTTGGTGATTGCTTCATGTGCTTTGTGTTGAAAAGCTGCCAGTGGCCAGTGCAGAGGTGGAAATTACATGGTCAAGGACTCGTACAGCTGGAATAGAACAGGCTTTCCAATCCTTAAATTCTGCTGGGTAGGAGGTGTGATGGTGTGCTTTGGCTAAATTGTGGTCATCAATTCTTACTCCTAATAGCTGACATCTTCAGATTCTACTGACTGTGGTGGTGGGAATATCTTCTCAAGAATTTAAAAAAGAAAGTTTATTTTAAGGATCCTGATCTTCCAGTGTGAAGTGTAGATATCAGTCAACATGTAGACAATGACAGGCATAGACACTATCATTGGAAAATAAACCAATTATCACAGAATATGGTAATTCTGTCAACAAGGAGGATAACAGTAACTTTTCCAAACAACAAATATCAGCGTCACTTTCACATACACGAGAGGAAAAAAGGTAAAATAAATGGGTGTGACCCAGAATTCCCACAGCCAAGAGGATGTGTTAGTCCCAGTTTGGCTGAAATGCCTGTTGCTTGTCCTTCCCCAGTGAGAGTTTTGGGAAGTCATCACAGGCTTTTTAATGAATATCAGTGTGTATAAGTCAGGTGCAGGCATATGTGTTTTCACATACCTCTGGTTTTCCATTGTACAGCAAGTGATCTCACTTTTCTGAGGTTGTGCTGAAGCAATATAAACAGTCATCTCTGATTTCTTCCACATGATGTTTGATTGCCATGTGAAATCCTCAGCATTAGCAAAGTTATTCAGACCCTCTCAGTCCCACTCCTTGTAGCTGCTGAGCACTGAAGGCCTAACTGAAGCTGACAGATGTAATTTTCATTGCCTTCAGTGAGTTTTAAATTGGGGTGAAAATGCTGGCTGGTCTCAAAAGGGGTTAATACCTTGTGAGCTTCAATCTAATGAGTGGAGACCAGTGGTAAATCAAAATGGAAGGAAGAGCTTTGTGGGTAAAATGCAGTAAAGCTTCATTTGCTTTTTGAAATTCCAATTTATTTAAATTTTACGTCAGAAGTTGTGGAGGTATAAATCCCTACTGCCATCTAAAGATATATTTCCCTAGTCATTGCTTAAGACACTGCCTAAATACACATAGTTCAATTTAAAGTTGATTGCATTTAACAACAGAATTTTTTAAAGCCTTTAGTAATGGCATAATGATAGATAGCACTTAATTTAGTCAAGGATGACCCAATACAGTTATCTATAATTTACATTAGCAATGTTGAACGGACAGTAAATTCAATTCATTCTTCAATTTTATGCTCTTAACATTTGAAAACCTAACCTCACTTTAAAATCAGTTTGCATTATTTCAAGGACAGGATTCTTAATGTTAAACCCCTATTAAGTCCACATTTTCTCTCCTATAAGGTTGCTTTGAACTTTTTTGTGATGGTTTTTGTAGAATGTTGGTCAAAAAGCAGTTTTTGTGGGTGTGTAAGGATGGCTCTGTTGGATATTGATCTATGCTGTGGAATAGAACACTGGAACAAGTGTTCTCATGGTGCAGACCAGGAGGTTGGGTTGATATTGTTGATATTTCCTCTTCTGTGTTCACTGCTATCAAGGCACATCCATGGCTGTAGGCAATAATTTATAACAACAGTGTTGCATTTTAGTTACTCTGGAGTTGTTTTTAGGCATGTTAAGTATGTATTTCATCCCATTATTAAAGAAATACATGGCACATGTGATTATTTGGATTATTTAATTAGCATGGTTTTGCATCACAGTTGGAAGAAAAGGCCAAGAACAAAGGTTAAGGGAGGCAAACCAAATAACTGAGGGTGGTGACTGAGGTTCAAGTCCCTTCTGAATTCTGACTGCTCCAGCACAGGTTTTCTGTGATTCACTTTGTGAAGCTGCATTATCATTTTGCTCTATGTATTCCAATGTATCTAAGTCCTCCCAGACCTTTAAGAGACCACTTCCAATGAGTTACTTCAGGTCTGACTGCCACAACCGAACTGCTGAGGAAACCAGCTCAGCCTTTCTGGTTTGGTGTTTCTGATGTTTGAGCTGCTTTGTGCTACTTTTCCTTAGTTTCTGTAGTGATGCTGCACTACCTGCTGCTTGGCAGCTCAATTGGAAAACAAAGAAAACTGATGGTGCAAACAGAAGGTGTGTTCCCAAAGCTCTGAAACTCTGGTGGAAGGGCTTCTGCTGCTTGAATTTTAAACACTGTGTTGCTAAACCTCTCCCATCATCTGTGTGTTAGTGTTGATACAAGTATGTTTTTCCTTGGTGCTGTCTCTTATCTTTTTGGAGGATATTTGAAAATAAGGTGTGAGAAGGTGTTGAAAATTTTAATTTTTGCCTATATTCACCCCACTTTGCCTGCTATTTTAATTTTAAAGTAGGGTGTCAAATAGAATCTGTCTAATGGCAATGGTGTTTTGTGCCTTCAGTTCTAAACAGAAACCTGTTGCAATCAGATGTCCCACCTTGAGAAAAATGACTTGCAAGTCCAAAACATTGGCTTTCACTGTCTCATTGTGTGTGATCTTAGCAAGGAAGTAGTGAGATCTGGGTTGTGTTTGCTCTTTGCTGTGAAGCCATTGTTAGTGCTGCATTGTAATGGTACCATCATTGTTATAATGAGAATGTCTGTTCTGTGGAATGACTGTCACAATGCTCTGCTATTTCAGCAGGATTCGGCTGTTTGACACAAGGCTGTCTGTATTTACAGTGCCTGTGAGGTCCATAGTGAGAAAAACCTAAATAAAAGTATCATTTTCAAGATGCCTTGACTTTTAAAAGCAGCCAAACAGAAAATGAAACCCTGGGTGGAATTCTAGTCCTTGTGAAGGAAGTGTCAAACTCTCTCGAGGGAGCTTGACCCAGCTTTGTACCTATTATTCATGTGTCAGTGACATTAACTTTAATTGTGAATGGATCCAAATAATGCATTTTAAATATCTAAGCATGACCAAGGAGGGGAAAAAGCCTGTAACTACAATTCACATTTTTTCAGCTGCTGTAACCCAGTGTAGCTCCACAGAAGAAGGGCGCTTCACTTAACAGCACTGAAGAATTAAACCAGGCAAATAGCATAAAAATCAAAAAGGATTTTAGAATAATAATCTGAGGAAATACTAAAGAAAAGCATGCGAAAGTCGGGCATTGCTTCTGTGAAAGGAGAAGTTAAGTTGTACCTCCATGTACCTGGAATTAAGGAAAAGCATTAGTATTCAAGCTGAATGATATCGCAGAAATACAAGTTTATTTTTTTGAGCATGCAGAACTTCTGTCAGTTTAAAAGGGGCAAGTTCAGCATATTAAAGTATTTCACTCCTTACCTGTTGTTTTGTGAAGCGGTTAAGATTGCTGGCCTTTTCCATCTGGAATTTCATGCCAGTGGCAGACCCCGACTGTGATGGTCCAAATGCATCAGCTGGAATAGTGTTTCACTGTGCAACTGCCAAGTCTTTCAGACAGGTGCCTAATAATGCAACAGTTTGTTGTAACTATGTTCAAAGTGTATTTTATCTGATATAATTACTTTATTAGATGTTTAGAGCCACTAATTTGAAATAGAATCTACGCTGTTAACTTTTGATATGGTTTGCAAGATGATTAGTCTTTCCTATCAGCTCTTGGATTAAATTTTAAACCCATAGTAAGCTTCCAACTGCTTTCAGTTTACCCTTAGAAGAAAAGGGAGGGTTGAATAATTTTGTCATGTTAATTTGTCTGGATTGCAAGGTTCTGAATTACAGTCATTATGTAAGCATATAAAGTATTATCAAGTACAAGAATCATCTGATGTGGTGAGGATGGATTAGTGCATGAGCAAAGACCATTTGAGAGCATTTCAATTTTTGCCACTTTTGCTACAGCTAGTTACATCCAGTTATAAAAGAGATTGACTCTAAAATGGCAGTGGTTTGCATGTCCTAAATGTTCAGACTTTGGTTTAAACAAAAGGAACAAAATTATTTTTATTTTAGCTTGTCATGGAGTTTGTACTAAGGCTTTCAGTAGTACTTTATCAGGACAGCTCATTTTCCTTTTCATTTGATGCCTTCATATCCACCTTATTACTCTATTAAACTAGAAAGATCTAGTTTCCTTAAGATCCTTCAAGGAAGTTGTTATAAAGCCTTTTCTTAAAACAAGTAAAAAATGGAGCCTGAGCACATGAGATTACATTGAGTTTTATTATGTAGCTTTTTTGAGGAAATAAAAATAGGAGGGAGCAAGAGTTTATTGCTTAATAAGTATCAGCTATTATCATAAAAAAGGATCATAATTTTGAGTTTCGTTTTTATATCGACCAAAACACTTTTAGGTAATAAATGTTGCAATTGAATCTTGTCTTTTATAGAAAGCTGTTAAAACAAGCTAAATGTTTTCCATTTGTGGATAACAAACTGATGCTCTAAGTTTAAGAATTACTGTGCCAAAAATGTATTTCTTTGATTTCCTTTTATAAAATGGACTTTTCTTCTGTAGAAGAGACTGTTTCTGGTTATTTATGGGACCTGTGAATTAAGGGCATTACCCTCATGTGGGATGCTAAATATATATAGACTCTGATTATTTCCATCACTAAGAACAGATTTTGGTCTGGACAGATTCAGATTCAGATGATGCCACTAGATTTCTACTTGAGATTTTGCCTTTTTTGGGCTGTTTTATGGATATTTTCACCTTTTTCACTCTAAGTTTTTAGGATTTTCTAAGTGTGTGCTTATAAAAAAGCAGCTCCCAAATTAATTGCCTCTTATATGTACACAAGAACTACTTTATAATATTTTAAACTGCAAAAGCAGTGATAGTGCGTGTGGAAATGGAACTTAACTCTCTTTGTGGACTTGAAATATATCCCTAAGCAGTTATTGCAATATCTTATCAAATTCTCGAGCAAGAGACAAAGCTTTTTCTAAATGGAATTTTTATGAACTGTTTTAAGGACTGTTTACTGGAAAGCTGCCTAATCACTGCATTCCCTGGGTAATGGCTGGGATATGTGTGCTGAATGAGTAGCAGGAATATCCTCAACCACAGTGGCAGGGAACAGTCAATGCTGCTTTGGTTAATGCATGGAAATCACAGAACAAACTTTAAATATGGAGAAAATTTCTAAAATAGCCCTATTTAATTGTATCAGCCTGCAAATGTGATGGATGTGTGCAATGAGGTGAAAAAATCCAGCAATTCCTGTGCCGGGCATTCTGCAGAGTTATAGTGCTGGGCTTGGCTTTGGGGGCAAGGGAACTCTCTGTGGAGAAAACCAAAAGTTTTTCCAAAAGAGCCCCTTTTCCATCAGGGCTGTAATTTGTACTTGGTGTAGCCCTTGCCTATCTGTGCAGAGCACCAACACTTAATGAGCAGAGTAGCCAGCATAGCCTGATTTCTGAGACAAATAATAAATAAATATACCTGTGGTCACTACAGCTGTGATGAAATCACAGGCTTCTACTTCATTTGAACAGTGCCTTGCTTCTGTGATTTTTAAGGAGATTGTTGAAACTGTTTTTCTTATGTGCTAGAGGTAATAATTAAAACCTGGCAGTTAAAATACATTGTGGGAATACATTTATATATAGAAATATGAGGTATATCAGGAAAAAATCCACTTTGCTGGCATTCAAACCTGTTTGGGAATACATTTAATGTACAGAAAGATTAGGTATATCAGGGAAAAACCCACTTTGCTGGCTTTCCTCTGTTTGGGTCCTTGCAAAGGAACTGAAATCTGTTAGGAGGAAAGCACTTGTTCCTCAGTGTGCTTTGTGGGGCTTCCTGGGGATTTTGCCTTTATGGTGAGCGTGTCTCTGAACACAATGAAGCTGTAAACGTGTGCTAAATCCAGTTAAGGAGATTTCCAGTTTAGTCTTTTGGCTCTGGAACAGTCCCTAACTGTGCACCTGGGACATAAGATTGTCCAAAAATGTCCCCATTGCACATTGTGGGGAATCTTCATTCTGCTGCTTTAGTTTGATGTTTCCATATTCCCCTATAAAAGAATAATTGCTTTCCATTCCCCTTCTCTGTGCAGTGCCTGCATTCACAGCTGTCTGGTTTTTACCTTTCCTTCAGCTGCCTCTTCTCCACACTGAAGTGCCCTTGCCTACTTAACCCTTTCTTTCATGGGAGCTGTTCAATAGCTGGAGTTAAACTTCTTGCCCTACTCTGAATTTCCAATTTCCTGTTTGAAATCACTATGACTTCCCAGAGAGCACTGAAGGAGGGCACTCCCATGCTTAGTTATGCAACTCTTAGCAGGTTTGAAAGAGACAGAGAAATGGAAGGGAATATATCTGGATCATAAATATTTTTGCTTTAATAGTAGTTAAAATTTAGATTAGTGACTGTAGGATAGCAGACAATCAGTGCTGCTTTATAGACCCTTCAGAAAGTAAGGTAATGTGAAATAATTCATAACAGCCTGCCCAGAATGGGTTATATGAGAAGCAGTAGTTGTGTTTTAAGACTGGTGTGGTGTCAGGAGGTCACTGGGCATGGGCAGAAATAATAGGAAAGTGAGTGAGTTCCAACTTCTTCCCTCCCCAAGTGCCTGCATTCTGCATCAGTCTTCCTGAAATATTTGTGTGTTCCTTCATTTGGACATTGCAAAGTGTGACTACTTTTGTGGGAGGCTTTTCACCCCTTCTCACCTTTGTGCCTTTGTTTCTTCTGCCAGTTGCAAATATTTTCCTTCCTATTGGCGTCTAGCAGTGATGCTACCAAGTACTAAAATAATTCAGCATGTTTTATTGTTATTAAAAGCATTTCCAGGAGTGTGAATGAGGAGTAGGAATGCAGGACACAGGGAAGGGAGGGTCCCTGTCCATCTCTGCAGAAATTCAGTGTCTATCAGTGTGTCCCTGAATCTCTTGTGCAAACATGTTAAAAAGGCAGTGATCCCCAATACAAGAAATGAAGCCATAAAAAAGGAATTTCACAATCTTATCACAGCATATTTTTTCTCAAACAACCCCTAAGCCTCTGTGCACTAAATAAGGCTTCTTTTAATTTTTAAAATTTATAAATACAGAAGATGTCTTGATCACATCTGAAAGAGGTTTGTAGCAATGCATGGCGCACTTGTCAATTCCTCAGCAAACCTATTATTTTCCTTTTTATAAAATATGTCTGTGAAATGTTTTGGAGTTTTCTATTGGGAAATATTTTTCTGCAAAACACAGTTTAGTGGGAGAAAAAAAAAATTGGCTGGTATCAAGATGGAATCAAGTCTTTAAGAATTTATAGTAGAATAATATTGCATCTAGAAGAAACTTAAGTGTGGGGAGGAGAGTGGAGGTTTTGAAAATCCACGAGAGCTTTTTCTCCCACCAGTTGTGTGTTCATGCTGTTTACTTAGGGTAATATAGTTCATGCTTCTCTTTAAACCTTTTAAGAGTCTTCATTATGTTGAATAAGCTGAGGTTTTATAAAACAGCGTTTATTTTGTTGTGGACATGCTGCTTTATCACCTATGTACAAGGAGTTGCAATTCCATATGCTGTATCTGATGTGAAACACGAGCTTTAGGGAACTCCATGGAGTTCAATGAGCCCATCTCTAGCTGTGTTCACAGCAGATTTCTACCCAGAAGCAGGATCAGCATATTTGGTGTTTTTAAAGGGTTTTCCAGACCCCAGCTCTTCTGAAGCAGGCCCTTAATGAGTTTGTGTGTTTAGCAACCTTCATCCGATGCCTTTATATCAACTTCTGCAGGCTGCCCTTGGGCTCGTGTGAAAAATCAGGGATAGATTATAATGTGAGGATGTTTTTCTCTGTAAATGCTTGAGAAATCTCGTGCTCTTTTAGCACAGTTTAGTGCTTCAAGCCCGAGAAGCTGGGCCCAGGGAAAATCGATGGGATTTTGTCATTACGGCCATGCCTGTCAATTATAGCTAGATTCATGTGGTCATGTAAGATTATGAATTTGTGCCAGCCTCTCAGCCGCAGATGTTCCAGCTGTGAAGACATGTGGCACTATTTATTCTGCTCTTTTTTTCACAGGGACCACAGGGGGAAAACATTGTCCCTACCCAGAGACTGTAACAGTTATTCTGAAAGCACCTTTCAATCTCCCTCTCCATGCTGAGATGATGGCGTTAGGTCTTTTCAGCTCTCACATGTTTGTTTCAGGCTCCCACAGCTCACAAAATTAATTTCTGTTGGGAACACAATGTCGTGATGAGGCAGGTTATTCTGGCTGGGCTTTTTCTTTATCTGCTGTACGAAGTAACTGATTCACTTTCTGTTAATTACCACCAGCTATGGGGACTGCCTGGTGCTTTTCCTTTTGGAGCTTTTTAGCCATTTGAGCTCATTCTCAGGTTTCCTGTTTGGAAAAGTAGAGATGAAGGAGGGAGGTAGTAGAAAGAGGCTAAAAGCACATCCCAGCTGTAGGATGGCAGGTAATGGTTATTGTGTGTGCAGCACTATATTTTACTTAAATACAACACAATATTACTTGTCTCAACCTTTTGGGTTTTTTCCAAACCCTATGAGCAAAGGAAATTTCAAAAAATTGCTTTTTAACTAATTATAAGAAATCCAATAACACTAGCAGCTTATTTCTTTCTGACTAAATATAATGAGATTGGAGCATTGCTTCATCAGGAGAATGACCTAATACAATAGGTTATTGAACCATGAAAGATTCATTAAAACTACCTTGCAAGGGTTTTTTTGGGCCATGTTTTATGTAGTGGACCTTTTTTCTTTTACAAACACCACCAAAGTCCAGAGCAGTCACTGCATGTAGTTGAAGCCCATTTTATAACACTAGGCAACATAACTTGGTTTTAATTACCTATTATGTTATTAAGATGCTACAGAAAAAAACCCTCATAGCTGAGCTGCATTTTCTTTGTTGGAGGCTGAGGTTTGCATCCAGATGGCTTTGCCAAATACCTAGATGCAAATACATTGGGATTTTGCACAAAAATTCAGGAGTCAGTGATAATTTTCAAATTTCTAGAGAATTTCCATGTCCTGCTGAAGTAAATGAAAAAGCTGTCCCTTCCCTGAGCTGAGTCGGTACAGCTTTTACAGTGCCAGAGGCAATGTCTCATCAAGGGCTTAATACCACCAACTCGTGTCAGCTTCATTCTGTCCTTCTCAAAGTTCCCAAAACCAGGTTTTTCTACCCTATTCTGTTCTCTGCAAATACTGCTCTTTCCAGTAATCAGCTTTTTGTTCAAGAAGTTGCCTTTTCCTAAATCTGACCATCACACCAAAAACTCAACAAAGATACTAGTGAGTTGCATTCTTTCCTCTTGTATCTGCAGAATGGAGAGGAGAATTTTCAAGAAACAGCTCTGAGTGTTTAAGGCACAACATTTTAAACAAGCCAAGTCTCCCCATTTCAGACCTGTCTTTCCCTGGCATGCAGCTCATCCTGGCAGCCAGGTGAGAAATCACTCCTAGCAAGGAGGAGTCAGCGGAGGGTGAAGCGATGCTGCCCATGAAAATTGAGTGTTCTGTGCCTCCTGTGTGCATCCCTTCTGTTCTCAGGGCAGGGAATGTTTTTTTCAGGTGTATCTCAGGAGGGAAGAGGATTTACCTCTCACCTGTGAGTGCAGCCTGGGTTTGTGCACATCGCCAGGATTGGTCAAACATGCACGCAGGCTTTAGTGCCTGCTGCTTAAACACATGCTCTGGGCATTTTCCTAGCTGGCAGCAGGAAGGATGATATGTGCAGTTCCATCAACTGAACTGAATTGTAGAATTGCCTATCTAGTTTTTTAGGTAATTTTTTATGCCTTTGCAAACAATGATCTCACCTTGTTTTTCTGTGTGCCTTCTCTTACTGTTATTGGGGTGCTGTATTGTATGTGATATTTTTAGCTCAAAATAGTTTAACAGCTTGGAATTTCCTTATGCCTTAAATATAGAGCTTATAAATCAGTCCTATTTTCTTTTTTCTGACAAACATATCCCTTATTTTGTGCATCAAGCTCAATGTAATAAAGTCTGTACTCTTTCAGAACCCACAGTTATCATGGATGCAAAGGGCAGTTTAAAATGCATAAATTTAGTTGGAGATTAATTGATATAAAGCTGAAGGGTAAATGACCATCATGTGCTTTTTAGGATCGTACTTGCTTTTGATAAGTAAACTTGTTTAGAATTGTTCAAAAGACAAACAGCTCTTGTCTAATAGTAATGTATGTTCCTACTCTCTACATTACTAGAAAATATTCTATTTTATTGAGCCAGAAGTCTCTCTCTGCAGGTAACCCTTGGCCTGAGTGCAGACATTATTTGACATGGTGCTTGTGCCATACAATATTTATGTACCATGGTGCTGGACAGGTGTGATGTTACACACTTTTATGTTGAGATATTCAATAAACATTTTAATTGAGGCACGTCCTTGGCTCCCTCAGATAGCTGGATGGACGGCAGTAGTGGGAAAGCTGAGTAGGAGAGTCTGGATGAAAATGTTAGATTGAAAACAAAAAGGAAATAAAATTGAGTTAGTGAGTTTATCATTTGTTGCCAGTGAGTAATTCATCAGTAGAGATGGAATAATCAGGAACTGCACAAGAAAGTATTTAGCTAAAATTAAAATACACTCCTTTTAGGTTTTATTTTTGGTTTGTTTTTTTTTTTTTTTTTTTTTAGTTAGAGCAGTGACTTTCTCTGTGTTTTAAAACTGAGTCCTGAAAATGGGTTGGGGGTTGGAAGTGGTGCATTTATCTGTTCTCCATGCCAATGTCAGTTTGCCTGGATTCAATGCTTTTCTCCATTTACTCCCATCCTTTGTACAATGTCTACAAGAATTAGGAGGAAAATACCTGGTTTGGATAAGCAATTATTCTGGAGTCATAGATAAGATGCTTTGGTACAGCTCTTTATTTTAATAATCACTTCAGCCACTCTTGTGTTTTACAGCTCAGTTCTGCCAGATTATTTTCTTGGCTTGCAAATACTCTTTAAGCCAGAGGTTTAATTTAAAATGGTTTCAGCTGAAATAGTCATAATAAAAAAAACCCCTTTTGTTGTTTTTATGTGGTTTTACTGTTTACTGTATTCAAAATTATGACAAACAGACCTAAAATGCTGAGGTTTAAATGACTGGCATTTCACAATGAGGTTGAACACAGCTTAGTGTGTTGTGGCTGGCACTTGGATGTCATTTCAGTCTTCTGAACTGACTTGATTAAAAAAACCTAAAACATTAGAGAAATACCAAATAAACACCCTGACCCCGAGCAAAAAACCCACCCTATAAAACCTCTCCTTAGAATTTTGACGTTCTGTTGGCTTTTTTCTTTCTTTGCTCCAAAACCTGAACACATTTCAGAATAATTGTTTTCAAGCTTCAAGAAATACTTTAACTATTTTTTTACCTTTTTTTCTGATTTAAATAAAGCTTAAAACCCCCTCTTTTTTTTTACTTAATTTGAACAAAAATTACTAACTAGTTACTTGTTTATGCCATCAAAGATGGAAATACCTGTTTTAAATTGTAAATTAATTCTGTTCTTATAGTCCTTATGTGTCTCATATTCCACTGCTGATTACTTTGCCTGACAAATATAATTTTCAATTTGTTTTTTTTGTTACTTGAAGTGCTGAGACCTTATTTAATTCTGCTTCAATTTTATGGCCCTTTTAAGTTATGATACACAGGAATTCTTGGTGAAATGACCTGGCTAGCCTAGTGTAAAATTGATATTTTTGGTGTGATTTTTGTTTGGTTCTAAATTGTATTATAGCACCTTTTGTTATAACTGTCTTATAATGAAGTTATGTCTGTCCAAAATTTCAACACTTGGGTAAGAAAAGCTTAGGAACTTTGCCAAAAGGCCTATGGGACTGTTGGATTTTTTTCTTAAGCTCAAGATCTCCTTGAGTTGTCATTCTGGGTCGACTTCTGAAGAGAATTAATTTCAAATACTAAACTAGGTCAGATTAATCTAATAACAACTTGAGCAATACTCTGCTTTCCAAGCAACCCTGGTGAGAGGAGAGTTGGAACCATGAAAGCACTCAAAATGCAACAAGCCCAGTCTGGTTTAGGGAAGCACAAAACTTTGTGAAATAATTGTAGCATGTTTAGGAACAAGAATTATTAATTTTTCTGCTATATTTTTGTTTCCCCACTTTTGCTTCATCTATAGTCAGAATTATGCCTACTTTTTATGTGGAACTAAGACAAACTTCCAAACAGCAACTTCTGTATCTAGCTGAAATTACTGGATCCTGAACTTGGCTATTTAGGACTGAGCAAGATTAGGGGATGTTTTGTCACCATTGAAGTATAATTTTACCAAATCCAGAGTCATGGTGTCCCTCAAGTGCAAAGCTGTCATAAAAAAATAATGTATATATACCTATAGATATAATATAAAGAAATGTCTATCTATAAAATATGGTAATAAATGATAAAGAAAAAATGCTCTCTATATTTTATGTATGTGTATGTTGACAAGTGTTAAAGGAAAACCTTGACAGCTAGAAAACTTGAAATGCTTTTGATTGATTTGGAAGTGACATTGAGTTGTGTGTGCTCTTCCTGACTTCTGATACTGCTGGAAATTTATTTCCTTCCCTGCCAAAAATCAGACCATGTCTGTGACATCGTATTAAAAAGAAATTTCATCATCTTTTAAAAAAAAAATCTGATGAATGTAAGTGTACACACATCTTGCAGGGATTTCCAGGGGCCTGCTGTGCTGTGGTCCAGATTCAATATTTTTTGTTTGCTGCCTGAGCAGGCAAAAGCAGAAAGTCATGATTGTGATAATCACAACTCTGTTGTTGCCAAATATACTTCCTGCAAGTAGCCTGCTAGCCCTGGGTGGATTAAATACATGAGTGAAATCCATCAAAAGGAAATCTAATAGCTGTCCTCAGTGTGAGCCTGACTGAGGGAAGAGAAGTGTTTCTCCTGCTTAGGCTCGAAAAATGGTATTTACTTCTAAGAGTTCCGGAAACAATTCCCAGTATAAATGGGATGGGGTAAAATTAAATATGAGAGTGTGAGGGTTTGCCTCCCATGGTAACTTCAGCTCTCAGAGATGTCTGCCTTGTAAAAGAGAATGTGACTAAAATCTTTTGTTCCAACCTGATTTTTCTGGTTGTAGGAGTCACCAGACCTATTAGACATTAGCTTTTAGTCTTCTCTATTGTGCTCTCGTTAGGGAGTCCTTCTCTCTACCAGTTATTTTCACGAATTTAGTGTTGATTGTATAGATTTATTATACGTTTATTGCTAATTAATGCAAGCAAATCAGAAGATTGGTGTTTTCTTACAACTGCAATCTCAATGCATTCTCCTGTGGCCTCTTGTTGTGAATTCTTCAGTAGTTAAATTTAGTAGCATCCTTATGCCCTTAAGTTAGTTAATAAAAGATACTGCAAAGTTAAATTGCTGTTAAATTATAAATTATATTGCCTCAGTTGAAAGTCTAATACAGCAGTATAAGAGAATGACTTGAATTGCCTGAATTTTCTCAGGGCACATGAGTGCAGCAACAGCTTGGTTCAAGCTGTGAAGAATCCTACAACTATTCCATGCAGGAATTCTGGCTCCTTGACAGGACCTTGCCTGGCATTTCAGCCTCAGGCCATCTGTACATCTTTTGAAATTCCTTCTGCAGACATCCTATGACATACCTTTATCAATTCATGTGATTGATACTCCCAGTCAGAATCCCATCATTTCATAACTCCAGAGCTCTTCCTTTGGCAAATTCCTGCTTTCCTGCTCATCCCTGGTGGGATTGCTGCTGCAAGGGTGACTTTCAAACCAGTCATTTTATCTACATCAGCTGCAATTCAGCTTCCTGTTTTTCAACATTCAAAATTTGCTGTATTGTATAAGCCCATAACTGCTCTGCAGTGAGGAGTCTTTGTGCACCTGAGGCCACTGCTCCATTTAAAAATGTGCCAGTGGTTAGTCCCTTTCTCAGATGGTGGAAGAGCTTTGTAAAGTATCTGAAAAGCTACTCTTTTATTTCTTTTAAGAATTATTTTTAAGTTGGGAATCTGGACATCTTCCTGGTCTGTTGATACTGTCATCTAGGCCAAGAGATCTTCTTTGTTTGGTGTTCCTCTGTTCTGCTTATACTGTCTGAAATCCTCTGTCTTCTACAACAAAGTTATATGGTCATATGTAAAGTCAAAGTGATATGGTATAGGGACTTGCATATTTGGACATTCCCTGTTTTATCTGCTTTTCTGCATTTCCACTTAATGGGGTCATTGTCTTTGAGCTCTTCAGCAGTGACCAAGATCCAACACCTGTGCATTTGCTGAAGCATCTTGAGGTGCTTAGGGATGAAAGACCTGATCTTGATTGATTTCTAGCTGAAGCACTGAGTATTGTTTACAGGGTTGGGTGAAAATGAAAATTACTTTTGTTATTTTCAAGTGTTCCTTATGATTTCCCAGTAGCAGGCTGAACTCTCGATACTGTTAAATATTATTCTTATGTCTTTTAGCATCCAGCCAGTTTCCCCAGGTTTCCTTGGCCTTATTTTCTGATTGATTCTTGAGCTTTGAGGCTTCTAAGGAGGGCTTTGCAGCAAGGTATAGATCCTTGTTTTGGTCATGTGCAGTCCTGAACAGCAGTGAATGAGCACTGATGATTTAAAGGACTTTATTCAGAGCACACAAAGCAAAACCTGTTAATCCTAGGGAAGTAAACCAGGGGAGCTGGTTTGCATGGCTGTAAGTCTGACGGCTAAACCCCTTACATTTTGTGCATCACTTCAGATGAGAAACCAGAAACTGTAGCACTAATTGCTGTAGCTTTGCGAATCTCTTTGCCCAAGATTTGCACATAGGGAGTCTGATTGTTCTTAATGAGGCGACTTCTATGATGAGAAACAATTGAGCAAATTCAATTGTTTTTCTTTTTAAATTTTTGCTTTCAAATCAAGAAAAAACACTAGAGAATTTTGTTTTTTTACTAGCTAAGCAAATAATCAGGCTTTTTTGATATTAATATCACACTATTTTGGCAGGAAAAAGATGATCCAAGAGCTTTTCTTCTTATATCCTATCATGACAAGCAGCTGAGATGGGCAAACTTCATGCTATGTTAGATGCTTTCAATGCAGATATAGAGTGTATTATGTTACACACTCCTGCAAACAGGCAAAAAATGAAACTGGAACTTGCCTAGGCCTAATGCTACTTGTGATTTAACTCTTTCAAGATCAGGTTTTGTGGAGAAAAACACAGAATACTTTTTTCTGAAGAGTGCTCAGTTCTGGTTTAGTTTTAGCTCTTTCCAAAGTGGGGAGTTGCTGCAGTGATTAAGAATAAGTCAATATTATTAATACTTATTATTTATTCTTCTTATTATTACTCTTTATATTATTGGGAAAGCAGCTTGCTTGATTTTTTTCACCATTCTTTAATCTAAATTACCTTTTAAAGCCACATGGTATATTTATATCTATTGTAGAAATAGAAAATTCTGTTCTTGCTTTTACCAAGTAAAAAGACTGGCGTTTTAAGGCTTGTAGTGGTTTGATTCTCTCATATTAGCAGAACATTTTTAACATCCTGTCAAGTTAAAGTGTTATCAGCTCCCAGGGTATTTATAATCAGGCCAGGGCTGGCGTGGATCTTGACAAGTCCCTCGGGACTGAGCCTTTTGTATGAGCAGTGCAGCCTCAGTGACTCTGGTGAAAAGGGTGAGAGGCCTTGGCAGCAAAGGATTTATTATTATCTATTTATTTATTATTATTTATTTTGCTCTGCATCTTGAGGGCACCTGAAGCTGCCAAGACAGAGTGCAGGGAGGGGTGTAAGAGCCCACTGGGCAGCAGCCAGCCTTTTTATTGCTTCCACACCCACTCATCCAGGTGACTTTGGCTCACTGTACATTAACCTCTCTCTGTGTGTGTTTGGTTTTTGAAGCACCATCCTAAACTTTTAAGCGCTGCCACTAAAAGGCAGTGATGTGGGAAGCCGCTTTGAAGCCAGATGTCCTAATCTTCATCATATTTTTTTGCTGGGGCTCATACTCTGAAAGTGTGACTCTTTTTAAGGACCATGCCTTTAACTGATAAAAATTCTTTAAAATTGTAACACTGCTCCTAAGAAATACCTGAGACTGCTGAAATTTCTTGCACTTATCCAAGACTGGAAGCTAAAGTGTGTTTTAAGGTCAAACACGATGACAGGATGACTTTGTAGGTCTATAGGTGGTGCTCTTGTCATTAGAGAAAGAATTCAGCCGTGGGGAGCTGCTGCTGTTAACTCTTTTTTATTGCTAATATCTTTGAACCAATCATTCTCATCATCAAGATTAGATTGTTACTTCTCATCTATTTTTTTTCCGTGTGAGGAAAATGAGGCAATATATACTCTGTAGTTCTGAAATACATTGTTTGGCTGCAGCATATTTTCCAATTACTTTAGCAAGTCTGGTTTTGGGACAGGTATTGGGTATGCAGAGGTTTTAGGTAATACACATTGCACATAATGGAAAGCTTTCTGCAACATAAACATCCAGGCTGATGTTTTTGTAGGGTTTAAAGATTGCCATGGCAATTCTTAGACAGGCAGCCATGAATAAGGAAGAAAAACTGCTCCTGTACTGTGTTTGCAGATCAGTAGGAGGGACTGGCATTCAGATAGGTACAGGTACATCCATTTCACACTTGAGTTTTTATTTTTCTTTGCTTTTTTGTGAACTTGATACTTCATTGAAGTGTAGTGTATGGACTAGATTTTACAGTGATCATGGAAATGAGCTGGAAGCCTCTGTGTATGTACACTAGCAAGAGATGCAGTACATAAGCAAAAATGCACAAAAATGCATTTGAAAGGAAACCTTGTGGACATTGCTCCTTCCACCAGCTCTTATCCCTAAGCTTTTGGAGGAGAAAGGATGAAGATGAGAAAGATGGGGTGAATATGTAAATACAGGCTCTTTTGGTATATTATGGATTTTAATTTACTGAATAGGAAGATTTTCTTTTTTTGCGCCCTGAGGGTGTGTCTGGGGGGTTGTTGTGGGTTTTTTGCTATTTCCTTGTATTTTATATAAATTGTTTTGGCTTTGACTATAGCAAAAACCACTAGGAACATGCACTTCTAGAGAAATGTGAGCCAGTTTTACTGACTAAGAAACTAATTCTGTGCTTGGATTGTGGTAATTCCTGTTACTTTATATGGAAGTACTCTATGAATGTCTGCAATTCTAGAGAAATGAACAATCCTAGAAATCTGGTGCTGACCTAAAGGTGAGCTGGCTGTTGGATAAACGTGTTCTGCACATTCTGTAGTGAATGCACAAATGCCCATTTGTCACCAAAGCCCAGAGCAATACTGTGTGTGTGTGTGACATGACTTGCAACTCCACTCCAATATTGTGCCTTAATTCTGGGTAATACTTTGACTATGAAACTTAGACAAGAGTAAAACATTATACTTATTCTGGGGGCGGGATGAAAGCAAAATCTCGTGTTCTTAAGCTCTTTGTGAATCCACTATTTCTTCAATAATTAGGTTTGTGAAGAAGAATAGGATCTATTTCTGCACCAATTAGAAACTGCAGTAAATAATGTGACTTTTATGAGTGCTAGGTTGAAGCATGAGATGCTCCATCCTTGAATAATGTTAAAGCTGGTTGGCTTTAAGAAAGATCAAGTAATTATATTCAGTAACTATTGCTTTACAAATGAAAGGAAACCAAATATTCTAAGCGATATCAATCTTTTTGGCTGTTTATATGATTTAGGTGTTGATTATTTTATATAAAAATATACATATTTAGTTTTCTCATACTTGTGTTGGTAGAACACTAAGCTTTGGATTTTAATCACTGGTAATTTGACTAGAATCACCTTGGTCTTCAATCTGTGAACACAGGACAAGAATTTGAAAATGATATTTATGACCCTTATTTTTCTTAATTGCTTGTCAAGGAATTGTAAGAAAAAACAAAAAAACTTCCCCAAAAGCCCACCCACCCCCTGAAAAAACAAGCAAAAAACCCCCCAAAACCTCAAAAGAAACAAAACCAAACAAACCCTCTAAAAATCCCAAAGACCCCCCCCGAAAACATAAAAAAAAATAAACAAACAAGCAACACCTCCCCCCAAACCAAAAAAAAAAAATCCAAACAAAAAACCCCAAAAAGCAATCTCCCTCAAAAAAACCAAACCCAAAAAAACAAAACCACAAAAAACAACAAAAACCACAAAAATAAAAAAGAACCCACCAAAATGCCCGAAACACAAAAAAAAAACCTTACCCAAAAAAACCAAACAAAAAACCCTCAAAAAAACCACCAAAGAAACAAAACCAAAACACAACTAAAATAATAGAAAACAACCAAAAAAACCCTAAAAGAAAAAAACCAAAGAAAAATATCCAAATGAACAACAAAAAAAAAAAAAACACAAAGAAACTACAAAACAAGACCAAAAATCACCCAGTAAAATAAAAAAAAACCCACCCACAAAAGCTCTCCAATTAAGGAAAAGAAAAAATCAACAATAACAAAGAGTTTAAATGCAACTGAGGATTAGCTGGATAAAGGTAATCTGAAATTTCATATAAGCACAATTTCATAATTTTAAAAGAATCATGATAGCACTTTTAACTTGCACTGCTCCTTTAAGACTGCTTTGGACACATTCTGCCATTTCATAGTGGTATCTGAAAAATGTTGCTGGGTCTGTGCACTAAGAGGTGATACAGTTTAAAAAGGGTTTTGGAGAGAAATCAATACAAATGAAAATAGTGGTACCTGCAGTTACTCCACCAGTGGAATGAGCCCTTGGTCCTTGTTAAGGGATCTGAAGATTGGCTTTTGTGCCTTCACTGTTCCAGGGACAAAAGAAACAAAAGGAACCCAAAGATGAAAACCCTGAACTGTTCAAGGTTTTGCTGTTCGAGACTGAGCGATACTTAGTGAAAAGCTGATGGTGAGCAGGAATTGGTAAAGCAAAAACAACCCCATGATACAAATATGTTAATTTTTGTTTATTTTCTTGTGCAGCTAGGTTCCTTCCATTCTAGTAACCCCTTGTTCTTGTGCAGTCCTGTTGTGCTGAGTAGTGACCACTGGTTCCTCCTTGGTGTTTGGTGCAGCCACTTGGAAATTGCCCTTGGTGGAGCATCAGTGGGGCTCAGAGACGGGGTTTTAGGCCAGATGAATTTCTCTTTTAGAGCAGAAATGTCCAATTCATATGGGATTCTTAGTGATACAGTTTTAAACTGACTTTTCTGTAGGAAGTGGGCATTTTCCACTACATGGAAATTGAGTGGATTATTATCTTAAAAAGATTGAGTGGATCATTATCTTAAAAAAAGGCACAGGAAGGGAAGGGCAGAGGGAGAACATAGAGCTGTTCTGCCAGTTTCAGGTACTACCTCAATTTCCAACATTTCCCAGGTTAGAGTAGTTGCCTCAGGACTGAAACAGGTCTCTCTAAGCTGAGCTTCTAAACTGAAGTAAACCTCTGGTGTTGTAGGCTTCAGGATTTGTGGTTTTAAATTATTTGAGCCAATCAGGTTCCTCTGGAGCAGTTTTAGACCACAAGATGCTCTCAGTTCAATAATGCATTGCCCTGAGGTATAAAAGGGTTTTGGTTCAGATATATGGATAGGAACAGAAGAGAAAAAAACATCCCTGCAGACCAAACTCAGTTTAGTTTAGTTTAGTTTTCATTTTTGTCTGTGACTGAGAAGGTTTCTGGATGAATAAGATGCATTATCTGTTTAACCCTTGTGGCAGCCAGCCTTCTGGGGCTCTGTGCTCCCCAGCAGAGCAAAGGATGGAAAATGTACACAAAACTGGTGACTTCAGGGGCTTCTTCTGATGTGCTTCAAAGTAGGTTTGGTGCCTTCTGTATGCCAGTGTAATGAGTGGGGTAGGAGGGTGCCTTAATTTAAAGCTTTTGCTTTTATTGGTGAATTTTAACTTGCACTGAAGCATGAGCTTGGCTCAGTGTGTTATTGGCATTTTAGCTAGTGCTTAATTCCAATTTCCATGATTGAAATAACCTAAATTTTCTGACTTATCTTGGCTAGAATACTGAAGCAAAATTACAGAAGAATAGTGTAGTAAATAATTTAAGGACTAATTTAGTTTTTATGCTTCAAAGTAATCAATAATTAATTCAACAAATTAATTTCTAAAGTACCTTGATCTAGCATATATTGTAACATTTCAACTGTCTGTCCTGGAGAAGCTGTTGTGTGTTTTTTAACTTTAAACTGACTGCAAAAGTCTAATTTGAAAGGAAAATGCAGGGTTGTTCTTCCCTCTGTGATATTTATACAGGGTGGCAAAGAGTCAGCTCAGACATGCACATGTTTTATACTTTCAAATTATAAAAAGACCTGACCCAGAAAATGATTAGGCACAAAGGCAGTAAGATGTCCAGAGAAGCAAAGTGTCAAACTTAGATATTTTCTCTTGGCCATGTGGAGCTAGAAGAGAGAAATCAAACTCTGGCTACTCCAGCTTTTGTGTGTTGCCTGGAGGAAGCCACCGAGTGTCAGGCTCAGTAAGCAAAAGCCCTGGTGGTGAGGGAACTGTAGTCAAATGAAACCCCAAGAGAATTACCTAAGTCTTCATTAGGACTTTTAGAAAATGAAGATCACAAAGGGACATCTGATTCCATGATTTAGAATACTTACTGAGTGATAAACTTGATGAATGTGACATCTTGCTGTATCTGTAAAAATGGCCAGAATCAGAGGGGTGGCCTATCCACAGAATTTGTGAAGAATGCTTTTCCCCATTTGTGATATTTCTTAAGCCCACCCATAGATCATATCAAATCACTGCAAGCCAAGAGAAAAATTGTATCTCCAGAACCTTTTGCCCTTAGTAACCTACTTTCTAATTAACCTTCAAGTAGAATATAACGTAGTAAGTCTTTGTGTAGATGTGGAGGTACCTCTCATGATTAGGAAATGAAATTGGTTATTCTGTGTTCCATGTTCGAAATTATTGCTCAATGTCTCTTTGGGGATTTCTCATTTGTTCCCTTATTAGTAGCACTAAGTTACATAAGTAGTTCCAATACATTTTCAGCAGAAATTTAGAAGCTTAAGGTTTTTGACATTGTTGTATGCTTAATATTGGCATCAGAAAAAACAGTTCTCTTGAAGGTGAGATGGTTCTAGGGGTAAATTGGGTAATTAAATTAAGTTGCATTAATTTAGTTCATATAACAATAACTAATTGAAGATGTTTTATGAAGTTGCATTAATTTATTGGGAGAGAAAGCTGCTCAAAGGCATGTAAAATTTATTTGTGGCAGGCAGGTTGAGGAAAGACTAGATTGTGCACTATGTTTTGGTTCTGGTTTTCTTGTTTTGTGGCTTTATACAATAAGAGATGTGGAAATCCACGATCCTGATGTATCGGAATCTGTTACTCATGACTGAATAGGATGCGTTTATGGAAGATTGGGTTACACCTCCTTTGGAAACTGCAGAATCTTCTTGCTAGGCTGTATTTGCATTTACTGATCATTTGGAAGGAGTGATTATACTTTACAGTTCAAACAGACCCAAGTAATGAGGAATTTATGCAAGTAACATCCAGAGGCTTGTTTGGCTTAGAGTATATAAGCAAATGATTCCTGGGTAATTTTCCTTTTTTTTCTTTTCTGTTGGTTTTTTGGGCTAGATCTGCACAGCTGTTGTGTCATGGAAGTGTGTTATCAAACCTGAGCACTCTGGGGATGGAGAGCTGGGTATTTGTGCTTTGAATTGAACACAGCTTCATGGGGCACTGAGATGTAAAAGGTGCTGTCACCCCCTGTGTCTGCAATAAACATTTGCTTTAGCAGCTCCTTCAGACTCCCCCACCCTGATCCCTGTGCATTTACAGTAAATAATTTTGTCACCACGGTGCTCCTGAAGGGCTCTTGATGGAAAATGTGAAAAAGTTAATTCACGCATCTTTTACTGAGTTCTGGCATACCTAATTCCAAACTTGAGCATCACAGGCTTTCATTTCATTATTGTTAATTGCTCAGAATTAATGAATATTTAGGTTCTCGTAAGCAAAAGAGAATATTGCTGGTAATTAAGATGCAGTAGGTTATCTCATTTGATTTTATTTCTGCATTTACTTGATAACTTGCCTAAAAGTAATTGGCTTGTATATTTTAGCAGTATTTGCTGATTTCAATTTGAGGAGTCAACTATTACACCCAGCTTGGAAACAGATTACATCCAAGCTGCCACTCACTGTTGGTTGGGAATAATGCAAAAATTTCAGAAACCGTGTTTGAAACAGGTGCTCACAAGCACTGTTGTGTAGAAAGAAATAATTTAAAATTTTGAAAAAGTTGAGGGCAAAAACAAACAAAAAACCCCCCACTAAAACAGCAAGCAACCTCCCCCCCAAAAAAAGACCTACAAAAACAAACAAAACTCAAAAAATAAAAACAATAACAAAAAAAAGAAAAATTAAAAAAAACCAAACAAAACCCGCAAAAATAACCCCAAAAAACCTAAAAAATCACAAAAAAAAAAAAAAACAAACAAAACCCAGAAAACAAAACAAAAAAAAATAAAACCCACCAAAAAAAGGAGCTTATACTTAGATAATGCCACTTTTTCCTGGCTAGATCTGCTTCTATGTTTACAACAGGCTGGATCATGTGGAACTTTAGTGATGTGTGGGGATGCACATAAAGGTTGAAATTTGTGCTTTAATAGGAACCACAGCTATTACCCTGAAGACACTGAGCTTCATGATTAGACCAAGTATAAGAGCAAATAAAATGTGAGCTGTGTCTCACACATGTAACCAATATCTTCTACTTTGTGGTGGTTTTTTTATATTTTATTTTTCCAATGTGGTGCATTTATTTTAGGGATTTCCAAACAGGTGTATTTTTACTCTTAGACCTGTATGTGAATTAAGAAGGTGAGTGAGAGTTTGTGAAGCATTATAGTATTTTGGAAACCTTTTTAAAGCTTTCTGACTTAACTAATGTGTTGTTGCTAATGGATTTTCACAGTGCCAAGTCCAGAATGATTCTTCTGCACTGGGTACTTGCTGATCCTGCTGGGAAAATACCTTCAAAATTAGCCCAAGAAGGAAGTGGAATGAGTGTGGACTCCTTCATCATCCATTTACCAAATAAATATGTATAGAAAAAAACATAATTGATGGATTTTCCAATGATTATTTTTTTCTGCTGCACTGTATAATTATTTTAGGGAAATAATATTTGCAATTGTTTTTGTAGATATCATGCTTGGCCATTGATATGTTTGAGAACAGAAGAAAATGTGGGGTCAGGGTGGCACAACAGCAAAATAACACCCCAGCCTTCATCAGCAAAAAGTCTGACTTCTGTTAGCAAGTTTTACTACTTGGAAAAATTGATTTTTTTCCCCCAGATAAAAAGTTCTGAGCTGCAGAGGAAGATCCACCCCTTGTGCCCATTGTGAGTGCATGGAGTTCAGTTTGTTTATCTGAGCATCTGGAAACCTCTTGTCTACACTAGACACGTATAGACATTTAATGTGGCTCATTTCATCCTTGGAGTATCATATTAGAAATTACTGAAGAGAATCAGTTCAGAGCAAAAAACGTGAAAATGTGTTTTTTAATGCAATGACTTTCTCGATATTCCATAATATTAGAACAGAGTAGAAAATGTAAGATGAAGTGTAAGAAGTTCTGCTTGTTGAAGCCAAACTTTTGTGTATTTCTAAATGATTAGCAGTATGTTTTGTATAATGGAGTACAGCAGATCCCAGTTGGATGGGGAAGGAGGGTGGTGGCATTTGTGCTGCGGACACCCTCACTCCCTTTCCCCTGATATTGTTTATGGCTCTTGCAGAGAGCTTTGCTTTTCTCTTACCCAGAACAGCAGCAAAAGGGACCCAGAGGCCTCCCAACATCTGTGGCTGTGGTCTGAGCAACCCCAGAGAAGGCAATATTGAGTTTCAGGGTGGCTAGTGAGAGAGAGAGAAATGCTTTGATGTGGCTGCTTCTCTGTCACTGTTGCTCCACTGCTCCTCAAGCTCCATTCCTCTTCCTCTCTCCATTAATCTGGGTTAATTTAATGGTGTCGTTCTAACAAAGCTTCCCTAGCCAAGCTATAGACTCTTGCAGTGAGATATATCATGAAATTTAGAGGTTTAGATTTGCTTCCTGTTGGCAGCATGTAGGAAAGGAACTTGAATTTGTCAAAAGAAAATATCAGATGTGGTAAATCTGCACTGCTCAAGCTTATTTTTAAAATATTTCCTAAGAATCTCTTAGTTGAAGTGTGAAGTGTTGAAGTGAGAAAAATGTGTTGAATTTGAGGAATGCAATAGTAATAGATTAGAGTTGTATCATGAAAAGTAAATGGGTGGGGTGTGTCTCCTTTTAATTCCTATGCTGAGATTGACTGTATTATTATGTATTAATACACATAATTAATTATACATATAATTAAAATCATTCAACTATGGACATTTCCTCAGTCAGTAGAGACCTGTTCCTACCACATTTGTGTTTTCAGTAGTTGTCATGTGCATAGCATTTTATGGAATCTCGGAGGACATCCATCAACATAAAAGGATTACATCAAACAGTTGTAGTGGAGCTACCTTTTTTATACTGTCACATGGCAAAAGTTGGCCATTTTTAAATGAAGGTACTTGCTGAACTCAAGGGAAATTGTGAAGTTATGTAGCCACATAGCTTGCTGGCAGCTCCCATCAACCATATCCTAAACCACGTTTTGGGAGAAGTGTGATGGTGTTCACAGGGGTCCCAGGACAAGGGAAGAGACGAGGATCTGACTCCATGTTTCAGAAGGCTGATTTATTATTTCGTTATATATATTATGTTAAAACTATACTAAAAGAATAGAAGAAAGGATTTCATCAGAAGGCTATCTAAGAATAGAATAGAAAGAATGATAACAAAGGTTTGTGGCTCGGTTCTCTGTCCGAGCCAGCTCACTGTGATTGGCCATTAATTACAAACCTCCAACATGGGCCAATCACAGACGCACCTGTTGCATTCCACAGCAGCAGATAATCATTGTTTATATTTTGTTCCTGAGGCCTCTCAGCTTCTCAGGAGGAAAAATCCTAAGGAAAGGATTTTTCATAAATGGTGTCTGCGGCAGGAGGAGTTAGGGATTGAAGTTTTTAATTGAGTCAAATATTCAATATGGTTTTTAGAAGTAATCAAATGTTGCACATTAAACACACAACAAGAATGTGCAAACCTCTATCTTCCATTGCTAAACAGTGCTCCTATATCTCTTCAAGCCAAATCCTCTGAAATACCACTTTTCCCTGCACCTTTTTTCCTCTGCCTTGCATGGTTTGTTATGCCTGGGTCAGATTTTCCTTTCCCTGTTTCATTTGCCACAGGTCTCTTAGCAGCCAGTATTTCTTCTGACTGCTGATGTTTTTCCTTCAGACTGATTTCTGGTGTTCAGCACATGACTCCTTTAATTCTCCCTGCTCGAGGCATCTTTGCTTGGAGTTCCTAAAAAAACCTGGGGAGTGACAGGCACTGAGGACCAGTGAAGATCTGTGAGAAATTACCTGCACTTGCCATTTGAGTCAGGAGCTGGTGTGAGCACTCAAGAGGGAGCTTTGTTGACAAATGAGAAATTTTCCCTCTTGTTTGGAAAACTCAGCAAGCCTGTGCTAATATACAGCAATTTATCTTGAAGGAGAGCCAGCCAAGACCTAAAAGGCCTGGTAAAGTGCTTACTATTAATTTGTTTGAGGAGTAAGTAAATATGCATTATGTCTTTGTAGAGTGTGTTCAGCAGGTGCTTTTCCAATAAAAGGAAACATACAAATCACAGTAATGTTCCTCAGATACATGGGCCAAACAATTGGCTGTGTCTGTGGCTTTTCCCCCTCCTCAGAGGGTCAATCAGTAGTGAGAACACATCACTGTGTTAATTGTAGAAAATTGAGATGCAAGGCAAATGCATCATGTATCATCTCTACTGTTATGATTTGGATCTCTTAAGTGCTGGAAGACGGGTGACAGCAGACAACTCTGAAAGGTCCAAAACTCCCATAAGCAATTTATTTTTCCTACCTGTTCAGCTTTTCCCAAACTGTTGCTGTTAATTGTTTTGAAGGATTAATCAATGGTGAGTCACTGCTGATTGCTTCACTGGGCCCCAAAGAAAACCAGTGACTGGAGCTGAGGTTTCCTTTTGATTGAGTTTATTCATTTCCATGCAGGACAGGATGGATTGGATACACATAGCTATTGATCTTGTAATTTTTAATTGTTACTCATTAAATGGTTGGCTGGATCTCTCTTACATCAGCCATGTCCTTTCAGTAGCTTTTGTGGCAAAACAGTGAAAAAAGGTGAGACAACACCATCACCTGGGAGCAGGCACTAAATGATTAGCTGGGATTTCCCACTGTACCATTTCTGGTACATTTCTGATGCATTTCTGTTTGCCTCCATCCCATTCAAGATTGGCCATCCTGCTCAGTCACGTCATGTAAATGTGAAGCCTTGGGTGTCATCTGAGGAGACTTAAGGTGAAATTCCTTCCATAGAGGGTGGAACATCAGTTGTTAGTGTCTTTTTAAAGCTGGATTAAGACCAGCTTAAACCTAGATTTTATGTGACTGAAAAATATTTTTAGCTAATTTTAGGTCTATCTGTAAAAAATTGTCCATGTTTCTGCTGGGGTTGTATTGAAGACTGTGGACTTCTTATTACAAAACTAGAAATTTATCTCAAATATTCAGGAAAATATTATGGATTTGACGATAATGTAAGTGTACCTTACGTAAATTAAATGTTCTATTTTCCCTGGTACTTCACTTCTATTCCTAATGCATTTCTTTAGTTTTAATATAAAATTGTCAAGTCTGGTTTATATTCCACAATACTCTTTGCTCTTATATGAATGATTTTCTGCTGGTAAGGCACTAGCATACTAAAAAGCACAGGATGCTCACAGTAAATTGGCATTGCTGACACCACCTGCTTCTTTCCTCTTAAAATTATTTCTTAAAACATGTTACATTCTTTTATTAAGTCACCTAAATTTGCCAGTGCATCACTCCCTGGATGGCACCTTTTGTTTCCAAAATTGTCAATCCTACTTTCTCCTCTCACAATATCGTATCACTTTGCTCCTTTTCATCCATCAAGTTTGTTTTTGGAGAGAGTTTCAGTGAGTTTCTTGGAAAAGATGTCATTTTTGAGAGGGAATGAAACAAAGGCGGAAATAAAGGGTTGAAAACAAAATAAGGCTGTTTGGGACCAAGATAGATCACTAATGGAAGAAATGTACATCAATGAGGATATTGTTTGGGTTCTTTGTACTAATATTGTGCTCTTACCTGTTACCTTCATTGCTGCTTTTACTCTTTTATTTTTTTCACTTTTGTCTGTTCTGTTTCCACCCTCTGTGCCTGATTTCAAGGCTGGTTTGAACATGAGGGTTGTTTGATATGTAATTACCTGAAGACTCTATAAAAGAAAAATAGTCATAAATGTGGGGTTTGAGATATGATTTGTATGTGTATAAAACTGGATATGTTGTTAGCACTGAGGGGGTTTTTAGTCAGTGTTTATAAGGTTTAGAGGAGGAGTTTGTGTGTCTCTTTGTTGTTGTTGAGATGCATATGTGATATACACATAAATACACACACACTTGTGTAGAGATAATAATGGAATTTATTATAAGTTGTTTTCAAGTTTTTATACTTCTAATAAAGTGTGATCTTAATTTGTTACTTACCTCAAAACAGTTAATTATATTTATTGGACAAAACAATAGTTTATTGATTTTATTAGCACAAAGCAATAAACGTCCATAATTGGCAAGAGCTTAAAACAAATTATTAAGGCATGTATGCTTACTCATTAAGGAATGTATCTTCTAACTGCAAATATCTTTTGTGTCTATTTTATCAGTTTCCATGCTAATGGATTTGCTTTCTTCCTTGCTATGGATGAACTGGTATTTTATCAAATTCTCTTTCTGCTAACTCAGTTGTTGAGCTTACAGGCTAGCTACTAATCCCATCTACCTATCTTATCCATGTGCTTTATTACGATGCTTTTGGATTTTGAATGTCTGAAGTAGGAAACTATTAGTAAAGAATGATTTAAAAAAACCATCTGGAGGTTCTGTAAATCTATATCACATTGGTAGAGAGAGCTTTCACCAGATACTCCTCATTTACTTGGTGAGGCGCTCTCCAGAAACACTGGGGGTTTTTTGTTCTTCTTTATAATTTTTTTTCCTCTGTTTTTTTTCTCTGAAGTTGCCTTGTTTGTGTGGTTCTGAGAGGCTTTGCCTTGCTCAGCACAGTGTAGCAGAGCCGAGTTCAGAGACGGCTCACTGCCCTGTTTTGATTTCTTCTGGGGTTTCAGCGAGCACATCCATTGCCTGTGTCAAGGGCTTTCTGCTGGGCTGCAGAGAGCTGCAGTGAATTAGAGGAAGAAAAATAATCTGCCAGCAGTCTTGCAGTTTTCCCACTGACCTGAATTCATGAGGAAAGGAATTATTTTTCCCCGGCTAAGGTCTGTACTTGTCTGCAGAGATAACTGGGAATCTGACTTGGACTTTCTCTCCAGGTCTGGTGATGTAAACAGAAGGAGCTCCATTGACTTATGTGGGTTTTGGAGCAGGTGCTTAAAACTGGTGTTATGAGAGAAAAGACAATCACCAGACATTTTGTGCGCTTGTAGAAAAGGCTGTAGTGAATTTATTTCGCACAGAATTTAGTTACCTGGAGCTGTGGAGCCAGAGCTAAGATTGTGTTCTCCTCTTTGTTGTGCATCTGAATGATTGCAATGACTCTGTTTCAGAGGAGTTGGGTAGGGAAGCAAACCTTATATGATTTCACAAGTATTGATCTTCACAATACTATTAATGACCTGGGTAAGTACCTGGAATACAAAACAGCCTCTGCTTGCTCTTGGGGATGCTTCTAAGTTGTAAGAGATGGAAACTGAAAATACATCCCTCCCAGTTGCTGCACTTGCCAATTAAATTAAAGTTTTGAGATGTTCATTACTTCATTTTTTAAACCTAGATATTATCTTTAGTTTAGCACTGCTTTTTTGAAAGGGATAAAAAGTGAATACTTTATAGGTCCCTACCACAGGATTGAATACAAAAACTTTGCATTTTTGTGAAAGGAGCAAGTTTCTCAAACTCTAATAAAAAATTAAGAGGCAAGTTGGAAAAAAAAAAAACAAAACCAAAAAAACAAAGTCCAAAAAAGAGAGACTAAGAAAAACAGTTTTATTATATACTATCAGTCATTTTTCTGAAATGCTTCCTATTTAGATTCAAGAGCTTTTTGGATAGGGATTTTTCTTTTGATATGTTATGGCTCCTTTGAGTATAATTGAAGAAATAACTTCTGCACTTTGCTTATTAAGTTTCTTGGCTGGAAAACAGGCCAAAATTTTGAATTTATTAGTTTGTATTATACAATGTGGCTAACATAATTTGTGTTATTGACATGGAAAGGTGCTTCTTTTCTGTGTCAGATCCCAGATCACATTTTGGACAGAGGCTAGTGCTTCTGCCTGAGAACTCCTTCTGCACCCAATGTATTCCATTTTGTTTGTTCTGAGGTGAGACATTGGTACCTTGAGTGGCATGGCCAGGGCCTCTGGCAGTGCAGAGTGATTAGGTGCTCATTTGGTACATGTCTGCCTTGCCATGCAGATGATGGAATGGTGGAAATAGTGAAGCTGGCTTTTGAAAATAGCCTATTCATACAATAGTAGGTCAAAGCAAGAGAGTTTTCCCTCATAAATTCTTTTTGGGTTTTTTTGGGGGGCTTTTTGGGGTTTTTTTTTTTTTTGGCGTTTTGGGAAGCTTGACCTTAAATCTATAAATGTGAAAAAGGAAAAAAAAACCAAAAACACACAAAAACCAACCAAACAACAACACACAAAAAAACCCCAACAGAACAAAATGAAATAAAAACCAGACCCACACACACAAAAACCCCAACCCCCAAAATTACTATTTATGGAGAACCCTGTTCACATCTATATATTTTGGAATCTGTACCTAGATGGGGAGGTGCTGCAAGTTCTGTACAAATCAGTCAAGTTCCAGCTTCTGCCTAAGTTTTTTCCCTGGTCAGGTTCTTGCTGATATTGTTCAGGAAGGCACACCAAGCTTAATTATTTCCCATGCAGCCCTAGTACCAACAGTATCTCTGTTGTGGCCATACTTGCTCATGCCAGCAGCTTTCCAAGTTTCTGTGTTGTAAACAAAAGGTATTTCTCTCCTTTTTTTCACGGGTGTCACGGACATATTTTCTGAAAAATCCTTTTGACAGGATTTTTTTCTCCTGAGAAGTTGAGAAGCTTCAGAGGAGAAGAAAAACACTAAATATATGCTTCTTTAGAATGCAACAGGTGTCTCTGTGATTGGTCCATGTGAGTTGTTTCTGCTTGATGATAAATCACAGTCCAGCTGTGTTGGAATTCTGATCAGTCACAGGATTTCGTTATCAGTCCATTCCTTTCCTTACTAGTCTTCTAATGTAATCCTTTCTCTTTTTAGTATAGTTTTAAGATATAATTTTCTTTTCATATAATATATATAATTAAATAATAAATCAGCCTTCTGACACATGGAGTCAAGATTCTCATCTCTTCCCTTGTCCTGGGACCCCTGTGAACACCGCCACACATGAGTAATGGCAAGTTAGAGCAGAAGCATATTTTTTTAAAAGTCAAATTTAACTAAAATATATTTTAAAAGTTATAATAAGGTTTTAAACTCTACTGCAGGAGGCAGTGTGAAGTATTGGGCCTAACCAGGGGAAGGGAGCAGCTCTTTTTCTTTTCCTGGCTGGTTGGGACAGGGACCCTTGAGCTTTGGTGTCCCTTAGCAGGATGCTGTGGTTACCAGCAGAGCATCACTGGCTGTTTGTGACTCAACATGCTTGGCTTGAACACGAGGCACAAATTTTCCCTCTGAGCTGAGGTTTCCCCAGAAGTGTTCCTGTGGCACAGCAGAATGCTGAGCAGGGAAAGAGGCGCAGCAATAATGAAGACTTTAATTTTGTATTAATTCATTTGCTCATCAGCCAAGAAAGAGCGAGCACGCACAATCAAAATCCCTCCTATAAACATGTTTGAATTCATTAATAAGCACTCAATTTTTAAGAAGATAAAATTTTAATTAAAAATATTAATTTGCTTGGCAGCATGCTTGGGTGATTTCTTCTCTCCTTGCCTGATAAAATGGTTGCAGGGAGAAGATTGAGCTTAAGGTTTTCACAGTGAAAATGTTGTTAGTTTTAAAAATATAAATTCCAATTTTTCCAACAAAATATATCCTTTATTCTAGGCTAGGATGTTTTACGGTAGAATTTGTAGGAATAAGTTCTTGTAAAATTGAGTAGAAAGAGGAGTGGTTTTCAAATAAAATATGCACGTGGGAGATTTAATGGGGAGCCTGTTTTTATTAGGATATTTGTTTGCCAAGAAGTTTAATATTTAAAGCCAGGCAAAAATTAAAGAAACAAACCCCAGATGTTTGCAAGCCCTGTTCTCTCTGCTGTATTGTTTATTCTCTGTATTCTGCCCAAATAATTTTCAAATTCCAAATTGTCTCCACAGGGAATAGTCGCAACAGAGGTGGGGTATATTTCTGATCGTTTGGTTTTGCCTGGGATTTGTTGCTGCTATTTTTAGATATTTCTGGGGGGGCTGAAGGTATCAGTCTATACAGTCTATACCTGCCTTTGTTGTTTACTTCCATTAAGCAGAACACTTGTTATGAAATGTAGTAATTTGCTTACATAACTCTAATCTTATTTTTTTTTTGTGATGAGTGTTTAGTTTGACAAGCTCCCAGCTGTAGTCTTTCTCACTTCCATGACATGTGGATTGTCCTGAAATGATGAATGTTGGTTAGTTTGGGGTGATGATGTGTGGGTGCTCTGTTGAGATCTGATTTTTTGGTTTAGTGTTCATGGGGATTTTGTTTGCTGTGTTTGGGGTTATTTCCTCATTGTTGTTGTTTGTGTTTTTTGGTGTCTTTGCTGACACTTTTTGGTATCTTTACATTCTATTAGGGAGTAGAATACAAAAAAAGACGACAAACTCTGGAAAGAACAGCAGAAAGAAAAGCAAATAGGTGCATGACTCTGCTTAGACAAAATAGGAAATTTGGATTTCCCTTTCTTTTCTTCATTCCAGCCTTCACAGTTCTCTTTTAATCACACGGTTTTTGTTCAACATGTTGTGGAGCTGCTTAATTGCCAAAACTTGATTCTGCTCTAAGAAAAAGTTTAGAGCCACTGATGAGATACCTATCAGGACCAGAACCTTATTGTTTTAGGGTCTGCATTCCAAACTATTTCTCAATAATCCATTTATGTATATATGTGTGCCTGCTCAAGCTTTTCCCTTCAGCTTAGAGAGAGCTGTATCTGAGCATCTACAGGCAGAATGCCTATGTTGATTTATTTCTGTGACTACAAAATATATGAAATTGTAGATGTTCTTTTATTTATAAGCATTCTGCCTTAGAAGTTTGAGTTTCATAACTGGACGTGCAGCCACTTTATCACCTCTATTAGCAGCTCAGTGAGAGCAATATATCCTTATTTAATGCCAGCCCTGTTTTCTTCAGGCACCCTGGCACTTGGGTGATGAAGAAACCTGTCATGTAAACTGTGCACTGTTGTCTCAGGTTCGCTGTGCTATTATTTTGGGTTTATGCAGTCAGGATGCACACTGTGCACTTTACAAATGCATTTTCCTCTCCTTGAGTAGAAGCCAAATCTGGGCATCTGTGCCTGTGCTGATTCACGCCCTCACAGACAGTTTAAATTCCTTAACCAGCCCATGAGATAGAAACTGAGATCCTTTTTTCCCCTGACCTCTGGATGCTAATCTTTTAGTGGATTGTAGCCTCCTGTTAAGTGATTGACTCAGTCTTATGTGGCCATAAATCCAATTGTGATGAATTCCATTGCAAAAAGGTGAATCAATGTTAGGTTGATTTAATGGTTGTTATTCCCAAAGTTGCTTTGCAACCTCTTCCCTTTGGCTGGCTGGATGTGAGTTCTTCATTAGAAGTTAGGCTGTTACATGTAATTTTCTGCCACTTTTTAATGAGAGAAGATATGCATGTCTTCAGAGGGTAATGAGAAAGCTGGAGTGGATAGAACAAGGAGCACAGAGAGAGTGCCCTTGATGAATTCATGGTGTCTCACTGCATCTGCCTTGAGGCAAGATGCTCTTGTCTTTATATATAAATTAATTTTAAAAGTTCTAAGTTGCTAGTTTCATCAAAGTATATTTCATAGTCTGGGAAAGAAAAGCTGAGCTGCAAATCCTGATCAACAGGTTATTTTTGGTCAGTGCCTCTCTGGAGAATGAATCTGTGTCCTAAAGAGTAAAACTTTGTGTTCTGGCATTAGTTTTCATTATTTTCCATTGATGATGAGGGATCAGAGACCATATTTAGTTACAGTACTGTGTGACACTAAAAGAAAAAATCCCTAAAACATTTTTATTAATTGAATATTTATGTTGCAAAGTTTTCACTTTTGCTCCATTAAAAAAAAAATGATGTTCTTTCTAACAAAGCTTAACACTGTAATATGAAATTTTAACCTTATCTACTAATATATCATCCCCATTAGTAAAGGTGTAATAGACCAAAAAATACCAACAGCTTCACTCTTATTTTTTTCTAGCCCTCAGGTGAGGCTGTCCTTGAATGTTCTTCCCCTCTCTGACAATTCAGTTTTCTGTTGTTTTGTGTATGCTGATTTCAAACATTTTGATAAGATTATTTTTATAGCTACATTCAAGATGTTTTTTTAGAAACAGAGATAAGAAAAATCTTATAGAATAGAATTTGGGCTGAGGTTCTACTGTGCCACTGTGGGACTAGAAAACCATCAGTATTCCTGATGTTCACCTCATTTTCCAATAGTGACCCATTACTGCTTTAACAAATTCAACTTCTGGATGTGGACGTTTCATCAGCATGACTGGTGTCTGGTTTTGAAAGCCATTTTTGCTGGAAGCACGCGCACTCTTTCTCTAAGAACCTGCCAGTGCAATTCCCTGCAAATGTGTGAACCTGGGGTTTGAAACGTGCAATAATCTTGGCATCAAGGACCATGGGTTCCATGAAGTCATGGATACACATGGAAGCAGAATGTGCTACTGCTCTGAGCAGAAGCTTCCCTGTCCTCTTGTTGACCACCAGCTAACTGTAAGGAAACCCCCAAGCATGAACCTGAGGAAGCAAATGGTTTCAGCAGCTTTTCAACTGGGTTTTTCCAAGCAGCACGCTCCTTTTGTCAGGAAACCATGAGCTACACAAATGGCCCTTTTCTAGACAGCACAGCTTTAAACAAAGTAAGGTGCATATCATCTCACTGCCATTTCAGCCTTGCTCCATAACTGAAAATGTTAACTACCTTTTTGTGTGCACCATTTCCAAACTGCAATGTGTCCCTCTGCAGCTAAACTCTTTTTCAAAAGGCTTTGTTTCTCTTGCTGTCCGTGTGTCGAAGTTCTTGTGCTCCAAACAACTGATATTTTATTTCTCTGTTGGCTGGATTAATTACTTTCAGAATGGACTATGCTCCTCTGATTGCCACAACATCAGTGAGTTCTTGCCAAATTAATTTTCTGTTTGTAGATGGTCCATTAACTACAATAGAAAGCCTTAGTCCCCCAGGCAGAAATGCAAGCAGCACATCAACTCCTGTTTTGCTGTGTTGGAACAAGCAAATAGAGAATAAATACATCTGCTATCAGGTTGAATCCAGGCGGTTTTCCAGTTTGTCTCAAAATGATCAAATGGGCTGAAAACACTTCTCTTCTGTTGGCCTTTTGAATTCACCTATTTAAAACAGAGAATGGAAAATCCATTTTACATAGCATCAAATAAAACAATATTACCTCTATCCTTGCCCCAAATAAAAAAAACCTCATCTGTATTCCTAGGAATAAAGGAAGGCCAGGTGAAGAGATATAATTACTTACTAAAGCACCTTCTGTGAAAAAACTGCCACTCCTTGGAACTGAGCTCTCATTATCACCCAGCAGAGACAGTGGTGTTGAAATCATAAAATGTTTTTAAGGCATAAATAATTTTCACTTTCAGTGGCAGGTAATTTACATGACTTCCTCATGTTCTGCCTGCTTATGGGCCAACACAATAGCTGGTGGTCTATGCTAATCTATTCAAATGCTGGAATAAATTCATGAGCAGAAAAAGTAATGTAACCTCTTCATATTGCTAAACCTGTTTTACCATCTACTTTACTTTCTTTTACAATCTTTAATCTCTGCCAAGGTTAGACATGGCAGCAGCTAATGCTGGAGCAGCTCAGCAGCTGCTGCATGCTTTAAGCCTTGTGAGGTATCTTTATTAGAGAGGCTACTGCTGCTGCTTTTTTACATATTAGTGCAATTTATTTTATTTCATCATGTGAAGAAAGGTAGTCACAAACAGCATGGAGCAGCATTTTCTTACAGCCCAGGAAGTGCTGACAGGTTCCTAGAAATGTTTTTTGTGCTGTGATGTAGCTCTAGCTGGAGAGGTTAAAACAAGAGGGAACCTGTGGTGACTTGGAATATACCTTTATTTTTTATCCCCCAAGACTAAAAACCCATTCACCTCTTAAATAAAAACACCTCTAATGCAGGTAACAGGACCACAGGCGCTGTGTGGGACAAGCAAGAGAAGAGAGGACAGACTAGAGCTGCACAGATTTTTTGGGAAATTTCCCCACTGCTGAAAAGCAGAGATTTGCTGGGCTTTATTTTCCTCACCGTGCATGCACAAAATCCTGGGGAAAGAGACTATGAAATTGAAAAGGAAATTTTCCAGTTTCCACACCTGCAGGATGTAAAAGGAATAAAAGAGAAATGAAGCCCCCCTGGCATTTTCTCAGCCGCGTGGTTTCCTCCAGGCACGTGGAGTGGTGAGGTTGGTGAGTGGAGCACAGAGCCCAGCTGGTGTCACAGGCAAGGGCCAAATGGGACATCCACTCCCCTTGGAGGACGTGCCAAACCTCTCCATGGTCATGCTGGCTTCTTCCATGCCCATTCCTGCCTGACTGGGCCATTTCCTTGGTCATCCATATGGGCTGTTTCTCCTATTAGAGCCTAGCTGAAAAGATCACTTGGGAGCAAAGTCGTGCTGTTATCAATTACTGTTCTTATATTTAAATTATTTTGACTGTGAAGAGGACAAACAAAAAATAGAGGTCTCAGGTAGGGAGGTAAAGCTTTTCCAATGCCATGGGTAGTTTTGGATGCTGGCTCCAAGCATGTTCATAATAAATGGATAAATTGGGGATAAATGGAATGGTGAGGGTGGATTATCCAGCTGTAACTTGCTTTTTACTCGGTCTGAAGTGGCTGAGCTGAGCAGGACTGGGCTTGTGTGCTGCTACAAGGTTCCCTAGTGCTTCAGACAGGGTACTTACACCTGGCTCATGCAAGTGTGTGTGTAGCACAGCTGGCCAGCTGTTCCAGGTGTGCAAATTGGACCTTTTATTGCAGCTGGGAAATTTTACAAGTTTCTAGAGCACTCATTTAATGAGGATGAATTTGGCAAGTGGAAACAGGGCAGTATAAAGATAATTCTTGCTATTATTCTTTTGTACCTGCTGTTTACACTATGGATTTTGGTTGGTTTTGGAGTTAGGGGAAAGAAAATACTTCCACTGTCCTGGCTTTGTTTATGGTTGAGACTGTGATGCAATGACTTTTTTTAATGCTTACTGGGATTTGAGCACCTTCTGGTAAGACTTCATATCTGTGAGTGTGTGCCTGAAAAGTCCACTGGGAACAATGTTCTCTCAGCAGGATGAATATTAATGCAAAAATCTGCAAGCAGGAAAAGATGATCATTTGTTATTTTGCCTCTCTAAACATCTACAGTTGCAAGAAAATGTTGCTGCAAAAAAAGCAGATGTAGTGATATAATTTGGTAAAAGATTTTAATTCATTAGCTTTATGTTAATGAAAGTCTAATCAAACGTCTGTTGAATTGTCCCATGAGGACATTGTGGTCATTATTTTTTGTGTATGGTAGAGGATCAAGACAGTGAAACCTCTGATTTTACGGAGTCATTGACAAACTACAATTTGAACAGAAATTAAAGGCTGCCCCTGGCCTTGAGGAGAACACTGAGTCATTGTTCTGGAGGAAGGTTCAGAAGGGTTGGTGTAGCACAGAAGACTTGTTTAATACAAAATAAGGAAGTGGATGAAGAGCATGGTAGAATTCTAAAACAATGCCAGAAAGGAATATAAGAGATAGTGAGAATGTTACTACTGGGTTACCTCTGTGAGCTCTTTTACAGGCAGTTTTTTCTGGTATTCATTACTGACCTTAAACCATAAAACTAGTTTATGCTAATCAAAATACCCATTTAAAGCCCAGAGGGAGTAATCACCAAGAGCAGGATTTGAATATTGTGTGGGAAAAATGGAATTATCTGGATGGGAGGAGGGTGAAGAAGAGAAATTCACAAGTAGGGAGTGAGAGATAATAAACCCAGCTAGGAGTGACATGGAGCAACTCTGATTTTCTGATCAGATGGAGATGGCAGAGAGAAGATAATTTGTGTAGGAGCTGTGGCAAGTCATGGCTGGAATGGGATGGAAAAGTCCTTGTGTTTTCCAGGAAGGGGATCAGACTGGATACACACAGAAAAAACAGATTTCTTCCCTGTGACTACAATGGTCATTAAGAATTAATTATTAAAACACAGGAATATTCTGTTTAACTCTGTTTATCAGTAAGTAACAAAGTGAATGCATCCGGTACATTTATATAGTGCTTAAGTTGTTTGTCTTCATTATTCATTAAAAGATTTTAGGTTTTCTGAATATGTTTTTCCTGCAGGTGCAATGTTACTATAATAAATTACAATTTGAATGAATATTTATAATACAACTGTGCCCTCAGTGCTGCAACATATTATATTAGTCATGCTGATTCTCAGGGCTTCTATGTGTATTTTTACTAGTATACAATGGTGTTATACTTTGTCTTACATTAACAGTTCAAGAGAAATGAAGCTGTTTATTCTTTGATGGGAAAACAGTCCTCCTCTCTTGTGATTCAGAGGTATTAAGGGTGCAGTCTTCTAGGCTAATAAATGGAAATACCCCTTTTGTTTCTGCTGTTATGAATTGATAGTCAGTATTTCAGTATTTCTCTTGATATTGCATGTGCTGCTTGCACCAGGATCCCGTGCACAGTGGATTAAGTGGTGCCTCCTGGATTGCCCTCATCTGCCTGCTGCACATGCTGGAAATCTTCAGGTAGCGTTCTGCCCTGTTTTTTGTAAGGCACAAGGACTTAATTATCTGAGGAACTGCAAAAGCACAGCTGTTCTCTGCATGGCACAACTAATGCCCGTATTTGTAAATGTAAGCACAGACATTAAGACTTGATGGAGAGAGCCATTGTGACCAAAAAATCCTGAGAGGAGGACAGCACTTGCATGAGGGGGGTTGCTTTTATTTAATCTTAAAGGGCTCTTTTCAGGTGATAGAGGAACCATTCTGTGGCTGAGCTTTCTAACCAAATCCTTGAGAAACTCCCTATGAGAGCCCAATGTTTGTCTAAATAGTCAGGCAGAAAAGCTTCTTTTAAAAATCTGTTTGTTGTGTTATATCTCTACTTGCTTTATTTTTATGGTGCTTTTTTAGACCTGTTTTCAGGACTGAGCTTTGTAATTCTAAAATTCTGCATTCTCTTCTGTGGGGAGGCTGGGAAATGCTGGCGCTCAGTGTCATTTAGGAATTATTCTTTCCTTAATTCTGCAATCAACTTTCTTAGTTTCAAAAAATAATAATAAATCATAATAATAAGTAAAATAATAAAAATAATAATATTACCAAGGAAAGAATTAAAAGCCTAATCAGCGTTCTGTTTACCTGTGTCACCTATAAGATTCAGTGTATTTGGAACACTTCATAGGTAGTTTGAACGCTGCATTAGGTAGAACCACAGAGAAACCATTTCAGAAGCTGGAAGGATCATTTCCCAGCTGCATTTTGTACTCCTTTAAAAAAAAAAAGTATCACAATCACCATGTGGTCTAGGTAATGTGATGCCTCTAAAAATAAAGGCTCACGTTTAAGACTTTATTGTGAAATTTGAAACTAAAGACAAAAGCAGAATAAATACAAAGCACCTGTGTCCAAATGTAAATTATTAGAAAAGATAAAACAGTTAAATTTTATAAAAGCAAATTACCTGAGATTAGGGCACAAATGATAATCATGAGTCAAGGAAGATATGATATTTAGCAATACTTAGATCATCTTTATATTTGGATTCTCAGCATAAAGCTATCACATACTTTTGGATGAAAACCACATTCACATCAGTAGGCTGATTCTAAAATGTTAATTTTTTTGTTCTGTCCTTGTAAACAAAGGGCATGTGGATAAGAAACACAAAGGTATCAGTGAGGGAGCCCAAGTGTCTGTCTGCATTTCACCTCATTACCTGGTGATCCCGTGTAGCTGCACTGAATGATGGCTCTAAATGTTCACAATTAGCATCACAGGTGGAAAGAAATCTGCCATAAATAATCTCCTAACAATATCAGAGCCTGTAATTTTCCAGCTATAAACAGAATTGCTCCCATTTGGTGTGTGCTGTGATGAAGAGGAGCGGGAGACAAGCATTTAGTGGTTCAGATGTTCCCTCCCACTCGGAGAGCACAGTGGGAATGATGGATCACCTCCGATGCCATTAGCTCTGCCTGAGGTAGCAAGCTAATGCAAGGTAAATTAGAGGGCCTGGGTTTGAGCCAGAAATGCACCAAAAGGCATAAGGTAGCACTTAGGAGTCTCTGCTGAAGGCTGCACTCCACAGAAGGTGGGGATGGAGCACCACATCCCCCAGCATACCCATCAGATGCTGAGGTCTCTTTTCTTAATAACCCAGAAACATTCTTACGTAATTAACAAAGCACTCACATGGAGGTGTGGTTTCCCAGAGAAGTGAAATCTTTATTTCTCCTTTGCTTCCTTGTTGTTTCCCAGTGCTCCTGGCATTTCAGAAGCTGTGTGGTCAGTAATCAGCCTGTATTATATCTAAATGGAATCTTTAAGGCCATCAGTTATTAAGTCTGTAATGCTTTCTTATTTTCTCAGCCCTTTGTATGAACTTGGCACTACAGACCCCAGATTTTTCAAGGGCATCCTGAAAAATGCCTGTCTGCAATTGCTCCACTGAAGCTGGGGCACTGATTATTGAGTCAGGGTGAATTCTTCTGCAGTGCTCAGAAGCCTGCAAGATTAAAGGTGTGACATGGAATGAAAGTGTGGACTTGGGCCTACCTTCAGATTAATTTCTGGTGGATGTTAAAGTATCCAGTTCAAAAGCCTGCCCTGGTCTAGATGATTTTAAAACAGAAAAGAAACTTGATTCCTCATGGGATGCATTTTTACATTATGTCACTTTTTGACACATCTGTGTCAAATCCAAACCTTTTGAAATGTCTGTGTTTTATTTTGGTCTGTTTTCATGTTGTTCCTTGTTTTGTGTTCTAGCTGCTTTGGTTCATTGTGTTTTGCTTCCATTACAATTAAGCTGTAATATTTATACTGTACAACTTTCCCATGTAATTTTTGACCAAATCATTGTTACATTCATTCTTTCATTCTTTTTTCTTGACTGGTATTTTTACCTCTGATTTTTTTCTTGTTCTTTGACACTGATCTTTGTATCTTGGCCTCTTCTCCTCCTTTCCCCCACATTGATTTCTGTGTTCCTTCTTCTATTGCCCTTTGTGCAATATATCAGATAGACACGCATGCATTTGCTCCTGTTGTTTGTTCCATTTTATCTGCTAGATCATCAGAGAGTAATTAGCAAGATGCCAAAGAGCCTGGCAATTCAAAGAACAAAAGCATGAGCAGGTTATTAAGCAAAACCTCTTGTAATAATTTGCAAGATAAATAAGACAGTTTGAGTCTAAAGTTTCGAAAAATATTTTTTAAAAAAGAGTATTTGTGATAGTAAAATGTTTCTTAAATGAAACTTACTTCTCCCCCATAACTTCTGCTACAGATATCTCCCAAGGAAAACCAGCAATTCCTTTGATTAAGCACTGCTATCTAATTAATTTTACTATTTTCCTGTGCTCAGTTTTGTCCTCTTCAGAGTGGCACTTCATCCTTCATAATGCTGCTCTAAGCATTTCTGAGAGATGGAGAAGAGTTATAAATAACAATCCATAAACCTTTCACCAGGGAGCCTAAGCATACATCATAAACAGCGTGGTAATTCGGCTTTCAGGAAAGATACTAAATTGTGTAATCACTATTAAAGACTGTGCACTCAATAAGTAAATGGCTCCAAGTTTATGGGAGGAAATATCTCATGAAGATGTGGAGAGAGCTCTCCTCTCAGTAGGGAACTCAAGCATATGCACAAAGCACATGCTTTTATTTTTTTATCTCTATATCTTTCATAACTAAGTGTCAAATCACAGAGGCACTGCTTACTTTTAAGATTAGGACTAAAATAGGCTACAGTGTGTACTTTTATGCCATTATAACAAGCAGAACCCAAATCAGTTGTAAAGTTAATTTTAATGCTGTAGTAGTCAAACACAGCTGGTGTTCCTGTACTCAGCCATTTCCATGAATGGATTTTACTCTTCTTCAGTAATATGCCTTTTGATGTGCTGGGATTTTAGAGCTGGGAAGCACATAGAAAGAAAATCAATTGATATTAGCATTCCAGGCTTTTCTGAAGCCTCTTTTTGGCACACCAAGCTTCTACTGATCCTGTATGAGCACCCATCCTGTGGAATGGCATTTCCTGAGATATGAGTCCCCAAGCTGGCTGGCGAGGAAGTGACTGTATGGATTTACACACTGAGGGGCTGCTGCTCTGCACTGCTCCTACCATGCAGTTGCCTCCTTTCTCTCCCTTTGTTTTCCAGCTCTTGGGCGTGTTTCTTCTGGTTTCCGTGCTGCTGCCTTCTGTTCTTTGTGTTGGTCCACATGGTGGGTGTGGGCGACCTTGTGAAGGCCATCTGAGCTGGTGTCAAGCTCACTGACATCCCACTGGAGTTTATACCACCACATTCAGCGCTTTCCTTGCATCCTGCTTCATTGAGATTAGCAAACTGCCTTAGTGGAGTGGGAGGAAGGGAAAAGTGAAGTCCTGAGGAAAAGCAAAGCAGAATTAATGAGCAAATTAACAAGCAAAATTCACTAATTAATGGAATTAGTGCTCAAACATGACTATGATATTTCTCAGATAGTAAGAGGAAGGTGACAGAGATTAAACATATGAACCAGAATCTTATATCAATATATTTAGGTTGTGCCTTCTTTCATGGTGCTTTTTGTTTATCTGCCATTCTATGTGTTTTATCAGGGTTTTCTTTTTGTGAGTTTGTTGTTTTGTTTTTGTTGGTTATTAGAATAATGCATGTAAAAATATGATTTCCTGCAAAGTCTCTGCAAAAGGGAGCACACAGAGAAGCTAAAATCTTTGACTCTTATTAGCTGGATATGAGAGAAAGGTCTCAGAGGCCAGGATGTTTTGGGCCTTTTTCACAACTTTCCTGCTTGTAGGAAGATAGGAGCAGTGGTTTTCATGATACAGTTTTTTTCTCCTTCCCTACCACTTCAGTGATGCTCCTTACCACTGAAATCAGCCTTCCCCTTCCAGCTCTGTGCTCTCCCTTGCTGGCACAGCCAGCTGCCTGTAGTTCCCATGCCAATGACATATAATGGGTTTTTTGTGGTTAAATGTGCCCTAGAATTAAGGTGATAAAGTCCAACTCCTTTTCTTGGTAGTGATGGGCAGGTGCATTCTTGAACATGCTTGAGCACCCCAGTGAACAGCACCATAGCACATTTCTGGACACTGTTAAATTTTAGTGCTGAAAAACTGAACCAATTGCCAGAGATAAGTGAAATGAGCAGGAGTGGTTTGGGTGGAATAAGGATTGAGATACCTTGAAAATATTTGGGTGAAGAAAAAAATACTAACTGCAAAATGCACAACTAAATGACAGAATAGGATGGAATAGAACAAAATGAAAATGAGCATCAAAACTAGCAGTGGAAATGTGGCTGTAGTCAAGCATAAACAATCTTCTCTTGAAGACTGTGGTTGTGTTCATAACAAAATATAAAGACTTGATTTCTTTTCTAATAAGATAGCATAAAATTACTTCAGTGTGTTCAATATACTTAAAATGTCTCAGACAATTCACTTTTTTTTTTTAAGAGTATGAGAGAATAATTTGCTGTTAAGTCATATCAATTTTTTGCTCATTCAGATTGGTTTGTATAATCAATCTGCCACCTTGTTCAGTGTTTCAGCAGACAGGTCTTTGTGTTTGTCAGGTGTAATTGCCAAAGGATATCTGTGCTTTAGCTCATAAACCATTCTCAGGCTTGCTGTGGGTACCTGTGTGTGATGTGGTGCACATGTAGTGCCAGCTGATTTCCACGTGCTGTCATTAAACAGCTCTGCTGTGTTGTGTGTCTGTGGCCCTCAGAGTGACAGAACAGGTCCAGGGCTGTCTGTGCTGCTGATTCAGCAGCTCTCCTGTGCTTGGTGCAGCCCTTCTGGCCTGTTGGTCTGCTGTGTGTATCTCCCTTTCTGTGATAGCATTGCTCTTACTTGACAGAAAGGAGAGGGAATGCTGATTCCTGCTGTCTCTCCAGTTTGTCTTCTCACACTGCAGTGCAGTATTTTAAGTGATTGATCCATGCAGGACTCTGCTGATATGCTCCAGCCAGATCACTTGATGTCTCCTCATGGGTTTGACTGGCAAGGCAGGGAAGTCCTGGCTGCCCAGGGGCTCACATAAAGAGGAAACAACTCTATATGCAGATGAATAAATTAAAATTTCCCTTTCCCTATGCTCTGTTATGTTTTTCTCTTGCCTTCCCACCTTCGGAATTTCACCCTGGGCATAAAAAACAAGCAAACAAAATAAAACTGAGTGCCTGAAAGGCAATAGGTGTCTGTGTGTGTCAGTGATAGAGCATGTGCAGGGATGCTTGCTTTAATAATAACTTGAGCAAGTTGCATGTGCCTTGGGCTGTGTTTATCTTTCCCACCACCTGTTTGCTGGCAGAGCTGGGTGAGCGTGGGTGCCCCCAGCTCTCTGTGGGTTTGGGGCACATGAGCTGAGCACAGGCACTGCTTCCACTGTTAATAGCCATATTAAAGGGAGTAGGACCCTTGCCATGAACAACAGAAACTTTAGTAAAACAAGCCTCTATCCCCTGCTGGCATTCAGGAGACAAGTAACCAGCAGGAGTCAAGGTGGGCCCCTGTAGGAATTAGTAAATCTAGTCCTTGAGGGCAGAATTATGATCCTGTATGTTTTGAGGAATGCAACCTGTAAGCCTAATTTTGCAGTATTTTATCATAAACAGTCTTGGGTAAACTAATTAATCTCTGCTAGGATGATTGGGGAGCTCCTGAGATATATATATATTCTTTCCACATGCTGTTGCCTGGAGATAATATTCAGGGTCTGTCTTGCTGAACAGATATGGATGGGTATTTTGGGGCAAAGCTTATGCCTGGCTTTGACTTTTTGGGAATTATTGATCATTGTAAGTACAATACTGGTGCAAGAGATTTAGGTCTGACTCTTCTGGCTCTACTTTGTTTTTAAAACAATGAAACAAATAACTTGAGGGAAATATAGCAAATACATCCCTTTTCAAAATTTTACGTTGAAAGATATTTTTATGTTTTCTGAAGCTGCATTCAGTATGTTGTATATCTTTATTAAGATGCAATTAAATCAACATTTAGCCATCTATGGATTTATGAACTAAATGAGTAGAACTATATGGATTGTATTGATTATTTACCTTTTCTATATATTTCTGTGGTATTTATTGAAATCTACAACACTGTGGCCTGTGATGAAATGAGCAGTATTGCTGTAAAGCTTTTTATCTCTCTTCTGACCACCAAGAGTCTGAACCTTTTCATTACTGTGTGATGGGATGTGTGTTCACATCAAAGATTGCAAATAATCATGATAGCTATAGTTATCCTTCTTGGTTTTTTCTGGATTTTTGTGATTTAGGGGTTTTGCATGAATTTAAACGGGAATTATTTCCACCGTGTTGGATATATAGATTTGCAGCTGAATGTTGGTGAGAAAAATGAAAAAAATTAATCAAGAAGAACTTATTGTTATTTTCTATATTGTTTATGTTTTGGTGGCAGTAAGTCTCAGGTTCCAAACTTCACCCAGGGCACAGAGAAGGAAAAGGCAGTGAGGGTGCTTGATCTGAAAGCTGTAGAAACAACAAACATTGACTCAAACACAGCATGACAATCTTAGCATGTTTGTCTCATCTAAGGTGCTAATCCTTGCTTGTCTGGATAATGTTTAACAAGTGCTTGTCTGGGAGGGATAAAACCTGAAGTAGTCCTGGGTGGATGGGAGGGAAGCTCCCAGGGACTGAACATCAGGACATTAATGCTGGAGACATGAATTTACAGCTGGAAAAAAAAAAAGGGAATTAATTGTAGTCAGTATGAGTGTTGCTGCTTGCATTTTGGACTTGAAAGAATGGTTCTGTACCCAAAAAACTGTTGTTTTTAACTACTCTGTTGAGCCTCATAGATTTCAATGCTCCGTTTAAACCTTGTATCCTTAAACCTCCCAAGCTGAGCAATGGTAATGCTTTTCTATTAAAGGAAGTTTTATGTAAAATGTTTTTGTACTTCTTTTAACACAGAATTAAGGAATGCCTTACAGCCAAAAGGATTTGAAGAGATGTGGGAAAGTATTTTGAAAAGTAATAGATGTGTGCAATGTCTTGCACTTAGTATTTTACAAAAAGAGGGGGAAGAAGTAGAAGCAAGAGGTCATGAGTTTTCCAGCACATAAAACTGGTGACCATGACTTAGTAGGGAAAAAAAAGCAGAATAATAATAATAATTAGCTTGTCACCTAATGTGCTGTCTTTGAATTGTTCAAGATGATATGATTCATATACTCATTAAAAGACATTCCAAAGGTAGGTGAAAGGGCAAATGATTTCTGTAAATCGAAATTAATACACAGAAAAAAAACTGATGTAGAGAAAAATTTAACTGTCTCTTATTCCTTGAAAATTTATTCTGTAACTTTTGATAGTTCTTTTAAATCACTAAACTTTTAAAATAGTAGTAAAATATGGTATTTCAATCTCTTTTTGCTTGTTTTATTATGCATTGATATATCACTGTTTGTCTTTGGGTATTAAAGCCTTGAGTAACTTTCAGATAGCATCAGGTGGGGGCTGGTAAGGAGCCATACATAGCTTTATATGCCTTTTCTCTAAAGGCTGACATTTTTATTAGCAAGAACATAATCTGCAATTCCATAGGCACCAATAGCTGTGGCAGTGGAAGACATGTGCCAGTGTAATACTGTCCTGCCCAGCAGGATTTTCTCTGCTGTGAATCTGCATAGTTAGATACATGAGATCTACTCAGCAAGGTTAAGTGTAATGAGTTATCAGTCTTGTTAGCACCTCTCACTGTTATTGTTAAAGGGTACCTTTAGTGTTTGGTGGAATGAATAGATGTGATCTTAGTTCCCGGAAAAGTTATTAAGACTAAAAAAAAAAAATCATCCAAGATCAGTGACTGCACTATTATACTTTGTGTAGATACTCCACTTAATTAACTTTAACCTGAGTTTCCAACACATGTAGTTTGGCTCTGAGTCTGAAATTAGGTCTTTGCATTATTTTTTCTTGTGTATTGTAAATCTGACATGATCCGCACACCCTTCTTTACAGATCTCTGCAGATGTTTCTTTTCAGTGCTTTGGAGAAGCCCCTGAAAATCTCTGCACACTCTTTTTGTTCAAAATGTCCTGTCCTGCTTCATGGGGATTGCTCTAGAAGCTTATTTGTGTGTGCTGGAGCAGCAGGACCACAAGCCCTGTGGTAAATGAAAGCAGTGAGCATGTGGGAAAGCATTTGCTGCAGGTCAGTTATCTCTGTGTAACCAAGTAATGTGGAAGCTGACAGCCCACTATTGTGAAATCTGTTGGGAAACAGGATGGGCCAAGAGGAAAAGAGCCTGAAGAGGGGAAAAACAGAAAAAAAATGTCCTTAATGGGAAGGTTTGAAGCCTAAAGCTGCTCAAACCACCGAGTCACCCAGTTAATACATAGAATGGAATTTTGTGGGTTGGCAGAGGAGCGTTTCTTCTGCACTAAAAAAAGGCACATGGCAAAATGTAGTCTCAAGACATGAGGAATGGAAGCAAAACACTAGTGTACCACTTGATTATAGAAAGGAAGGCTTGTGGGAAGAGTACAAAGAAGGGCACTGAAAGAGAGAATATGTGCTCTCAAAAAATATAAATACCCATAGAGGGTAGAAATAGCAGCCAATTTTTCCTCCTGTGGGAGAATGGCTTTATTGGAGAATATCAGTATTATTAGAGAAGATTATGTGGAGAATATTGATTAGGTGATTGAAAAGTGAGTAGCCAAATGAGCTATTGTCCCAGAGCTTGAAGACAGAAACTAGGTTTCTCTGGGGAATAAAAATCACAAGGTGATTCTAAAAAGGTAATGGACAGATTCTAGTTTCTGTGTTTCTGGAAAATAATAGGAAAAGATACAGTTATTTATAGTGATGGAGCTTCCAAAATGCAAACAAAAATAACACCATAAATAAGATCTGTTAAATGCTAAAACTGTAGCAATTTCTAGAACTGTAGCATGGAAAATCCACATCAGGTCAGGTGAAATGGGCACGTGATTTTACACCTAGAACCAAACCAACCCAGAAAGTCTTCTGCTGTACCCACAGATGTATCACAATTTGCTGTGGTGCATTGAGAGGACTAGAAAGATATATTACATCCTGTAACATTCCTTTCAGAAAAAGCATCCCTTTCTGTATCCAGTAAAGAAGAAACATGGCTATTGTGCGATCTCTTGAGAAACTGCTGTCTTGCTTGTAAGGGAAGCCTTCTATTATAGATGCATTTCTAAAATAAGAAGGCACTATGAAGAAAAAAGAATTCAAAATGTATGAGGTTAAGTTTGTTCTTGTCAAACATATGGCATGTAAGTAGAAACACGACAAGCACAAGTCCTGATGCCTCTGACTGTCCAGGAACATCCCCTCAGGGCACAGCCACAGCAATGTGTCATGTCTGGAGGGAATTCCTCCAGGATTCCTGTGGGGAGGAGGGATGGATGCCAGATGGTAGGACCTGGCAGTTTGTCTGCCTTCAGCCCTGTGTGTGCTGTGTTCAAGCCATGTCCCAGGAGAGGGACAAAGGGGACAACTGCTCATGTGCCATGGTGTGGCTGTGCCATGTCTGGGCTTCTCTGAGCCTTGGGCTGCCAGAGGGGCAGGATGCCAGCCTGGACACAGTGGGAAGAAGGTCAAGGTGGGAAAGCAGGAGACTTCAGAGATGTTCAGGTGATAACGTTATGCTAGCCAGCCTCAGAAGTGAAGACATTATGTCTTGTGCATCCACAGAAATAATTTCTTGGTCTGCTAAGCTCAGGCAGTCTGAAAGTTACTGAGGTACAAAGGAAAATCTGTGGGAAAAGCCCTACCCTTTATAGGCACAGTGACTGTAAGATATTTTTTTTTGAGCTGTTTTCTGTTTTCCCCTGAGAGAAATAAGCTTTCTCTACGTGCAGTTACATGCTGTAGTTGGCTATTTTTGTGTTCAATAAAAACCTTGCTGTAGCAACTGCAAGCAGGGGTTTCCTCAAAGAAGCAGCAGGCAGGGAGTCCTACCTTTCCACAGCAAATGGATGGCTGAGGTCAGCTACAGCCCTTCCTCTGCTGCTGCATTTGGGGTTTGCAAATACCAGCTTGGAAACCAACAGGGTTTATTGCTTTGGGTGTTGTTTTAGAGTTCAAGTGTCACCTTATGTCTTTGTTTTGGGAAGCCAAAAAATGGTGGCATGAGGGTTACGTGCATGCGGTTTGAGAAAATGGAATAGTTTAATGTACATATAATTTCCAGCTAGGATCTCAGCAAAAAGTCAAAACCTGACAAGAGAAATGAAGACCTTGATAACCTTTCTAATATTTGATGTCTAATTTACTTTATGAACCAAGATCGTCAGACCCCTCAAAGTTGTCCAAGATTTGCTTCTCCTCAGACAAATGATCCTGTTGCTCCTTAACATTAGCAGGCAGATGGCAGGTGATCAAGATTTCATTATCAAAACACCAATTTTCTTTTGAGGTGAATAGATGACCATCTGTTCCTAACATTGTACCTAAGGGACACAACTACACAACTCTGGCTTGGATGATTCCAAAAACTAAGAACCTTTTCTTAATTAATTTACGTATTACTGTCAATATATGTTAATAAAATTTTGCTAGCCTTTTAAAAGAGTTGAGGAAAAACTAAATATCAAGTGGATCATATCTTAAGGGTGATAATTTTGGGATGTCTGAAGTAAACACTGTCGTTTCTGAGTTTTTCCTGTTAAGCCTAGAGGATTCCTCTTTTCTACAACAGGGCTAGGATACAAAACATGAAAAGGCTGGTGAATTTTTAATTTATAAGAGTACTTGATATTTCAGTTGTGAATTTTGAAACCTTTCCTTACTTTGGAAGAAACTTCAATTTCCTTATCACAAAGTTCTGTTTGATAGTGAAATGAAGGCATCTAATTTAAATACTTGTACAAATTTCTGCAGCTTACAGGTGTGTGGTTGAGTTTGATCTTTGCAAGTTTGGGAAAAGGAAATGCATTTCTTATTTTATTTCTTTTTTAAATAACTGGAGAATATGCAATTAAATCCACCTGTGATAATTATGCCTCTTATACAAGCTGTCAATAAGTCTAACTAGGGAGGGGAAAAATCCGTGGTATTGCTTCCCATGAGTTGTGTGACCTTCAGCAGCTGTGCAGAGGAAATGAGCATTCCCACTGCTGACCAGACAAGCAACTCTCAGCCATTATAAATTCTGTTAAGCAGCAGCTACTTAGATAATCAATATGCATATGCAGATGGATCATAATTTTGGCATCTCTTGAATGGTAGGAGTGACACTGGGAACATGGCAGGGAGTTGGAGTTTAGGAATTAAGACAGAAAACCTCTGTAGCAGCTCCATTAACTTCTGTTCTCTCATACTAATGAAGTGAAGTTACAAGGAGATAATTCTGAACGGAAGAAAATGGAAAGAAATTTCAAGAGCATTGTATTTTAAAACTGAAAATATTATTGAGTTGATTAAAAGTTGTGTTTGGTTTCCCTTATCTGATCCTTTCAATTTGTATAAAATCTTCTCATTTTCATGTGGTTGGTTTAGTGCTTCTCAATGTTTTTATTACTTCCAGTTAAAATTTTTACCTCTTTTAGTATATGTAAATTAGATTATATAATGTAAATTAGATTATATGATCTCCAAATACTAAACGAAAAAATCAAATCCCCCAGATATTTCTGAAATAGTGACCAAATATCTATGCACAAAAGCAGTGCAATTTGTGCCACCCATCTATGAGCTGGACTAGTGAAAAGGAAGTAAAATCACTTACATAGCTTTGCACAAAATGCATCTGCAGCTGGCTCTATGAATCCTAGTAAGATGGAAACCTTAGGTCAAGAATTATTTAGAAACCTGAAATAAAATCATGTATCTGTAGTCAGTCACTTAACTGTTTTTATAAAGACTTCCATATGTGCAGGTGGATAGGACTTGACAGCAAGCAATAGTTATATGATTGTCTTGGTGATGGAAGCAGGGTTTGTGTACCAAAATCCTTTAGAGCTATGGTATTTTAAAAACTGGAGAGAGTATGAAAAAGCTGTTTCCTACACAACATTTGAAGTTCCCATGTCTGCCTTCTAAAAAAAAATAAATTACTTTATGGGTCAAATAAATATTAGTGGCAAGATAAGTTCTTTATTTTGATCAATGTTCCTTGATGTGAATCCTAAATCACTGGGTCAGGGCAAAATGAGAAAGTAATGTAAGTCAGGTTTGCTAAGTCCACTTGCTTAGTTAGTCTGTGTGATGTTGATAAAGTGGATGTGACTGTTAATTTTTTGTTGTGATTTTCTCATTTTCAGTGTTCTCACTGAGCTTTGTTGGTGATTGTTGCCTCGGGCAGTGCCTGGGAAAATGGTACTTCAGTGGGATGCAGAAAACATATGCCAGACTGGTTTTGCCTTTCTTCTGCAGAGTATTCTCTTGGCACGTGACACAAGCAGAACAAGTGGGTTCATTTCATGTTGTGCACAGCAATTAAAACCTAAACACAGAGTGCTTCCAGTCAGGAAAGAATAACATTTTTCAATCTTATGCTGAGGTTGGGTGTAGCTTGCAAACAGAGAACCATGAATGGCTTCTAATCTACCTTGTTGGTAGCTGTTCTGCAGTGCTTAGCAGTGAATCCTTGCTCTCCAAAATCTGCCTGCACTGTCATCCATTGTGTTACCATCAAGAGGAAGCTGTGTCTGTGTCTTCAAGGTTGATTTTGAGCAACTGGCACCTGAGATAGATGAGCTGGTTTAAAGCACTGGTTTTTAAAGCAGCCATGATGTGTCATGTCACTCCAAAATGCATCCCCAGCTGCTGGAGGTGCTCCTGGATCTCCCCTCTTTGGTTCTGTATTCTGTGTGCTGCAAAAGGAGCAGAACTCACTGAGCTCAGCGGAGAGGGAGAAACAAGAAACAATTTTCTTTTCAAATGATTCATTAGTAATTGTTTCCCTGTGTAAGCATCTCAGAGTGTCTTGACAGTAGAACTGACAAGCAGCTTACCTGCAAAAGAGAGATTGTCATCAGCTTTGCCAGGTGGATGAGCTAAAAATGACAGATCCCTCAGCTGCCAGTGCCAGGTATTGTTATTCAACAGAAAATTAGTTTAAAAATGCAGATGAAATTCTGCCTTTGCCAGCTTTAAAATAAATCATATACAATACTAACTCACAAGAGACAGAAATAATTCATTTGAAATCTATTTTGCATTCCTGTATCAAACTTCATACATTTTCTTATCAAAGGTTGCCTTGCTGTCTAATAAGTCAGCTAATTTTGAAAGAAAGGCTGAGCTTCAGGTGAATTACAATGATCAAGGGCTTTAGAGTGCTTTAAGGCTTTCCTGAGCAATAAGATGGTAACAGAAAGCTTGAATAATACTCTAAAATTCAGGAAGTTCACAATTTCATTGGCACATTAGAGGCTGCTAGCACAGTATATGAAATACATGAGGTGTGTTAGGAATGCTGCCCTCCTACTCAAGGCCATGGCAATGTTTAGATTTCTGGCAATGCAAATCAAAAATGAAAATCTTATTCCCTTTCCATCTGATAACCATAGTCATTGCTTGTTGACAATCCTAGCTGGCTAGTTATTCTAGATTAAATCTTATTCTGATCACTTTTACTCAAGCTGTGGTAAAGCTTTAAATATTTTTCTTAGATCCCATTTCTATAAAATGGGATCTAAGAAATTTTCTGGTTTTTTTCTAAATATGTGAAATAGAAGTATGAAGCAATTGTTTTGAGACAACCTGGCTTAGAGATTGTAATAATTACTCAAAAGACTGATGAACTAGAAAAGCCAAATGCTCCCTGTGAGTGGAGTCATCACTAGGTGTCACTGAGAATTTGACACAGAGCAATGGGAAGAGCCAGAGATATTGGAGACAGACATTTTTCTATTTACTGGAATAATAACCTATTTGATAATCACACAGAAAAAACTCTTGTTTAGGTTTCCCTGAAATTTTTGGAGCAGGAGATAAAGGGATCAAGCTAAGTAATTTGCTTTAAGTTCCTTAAACCCCACACAAAACAACAAAGAAATCTAACAAATCACAGACACCTAGTTCATATCTGCTTGTCAAGTTCATTTTTTATTCTTTTAGTCATGTGTTTGACAAAGATTTCTCACTATTTCTTCACTTACTAGGCAAAAAATGGTTTGCTTCTTTTTTTAAAAAAAACAATTTCAGGGAGACTTTTGTACATTCAAATAGAAAATTTTCAGATCTTTTAAATCTGGTACTATTTTTTAAACTTCACTGGCAACTACTTTGCTTCTGGTATCTCACAGTTTGGCCAGGAACTTCACCTGAGAATCTGTTTATCCTGGTTTGTAGTGGTTTTGTTGTTTTTTTTTTGTTTTGTTTTGTTTTTTTTTTTTAATATGTAATTTGGCATTTCCTGTAGAAATACAGAAAATATTTAGACTAAAACCCATACTTTCTTTTTTACCACAATTCTGCTGTATAATTTGATATTTAGATTGTAATATTCTGTGTACTAGGGACACTTCTAAATTTAACTTTATAATTAAGGAATAGATTGCAGTTGCGATAAAACTACTTAGTAAGATACTAGAGTTGTGAATATGATATACTGGAAGAGTTTGCAACTTTAATTCATTAAAGGAGTTCCCATCACATCTGCATGGGCTAGAATTAAGAGATAATGCTCCCTACAGGAATTACTCAAATAGGAAACTTAGACCATTTTGAATTATCCTAGAACTGGAGAACTAAGGGACTAATACCCTAGTTGTAATTACTATGATCATAAATTAAAATATTCTAGGTGTAAAGAGTCAGGCAAAAGTATTAGTGGAAATGCATATTCAAGGAATGCAATAATTCCTATCCATGTGTACAGCTTGGATATAACAAGGCCAGAAGGAATGAATGGATATCACTCCTTAAGGTTTCTTTGTGGTTTCTAATTTTATGGTCTATGGACTTTGGGAAAGAAATGCAAAAAAAGATTTTTAGTGGATTACTGGAGAAATTTTTAAATATTTCACTTTTCCAAGTTTCTTTTGGTAAAAATTTGTCAAAGACTCTGTTAAATATTTGAAACAAGTAAATAATTTAAATAATCAGCAACTCATAAGAAAATTTTTTAAAGCTTTCTTGCAGAATTTGGTTGTGGTTTTCATGTAGAGAAGCTTTAATTCTTGGAAACTGAAATGGTAAAAATGGTCTCAAGTGTTTTAGTAATTTCAATATCCTGGACAGCTTTTAATATGCCTTTTTTCTTTTTAATACTGTTGGGTTCTTTTCTTGCTGCAAAATCAATTACTTAAATCTGAAATGCATTAACAGTATCAATTTAATGATTAAATTAATAAAACATTCTAAATTGAAATGTAAATATGTAAAAATTTGAAGGAAATACAGTTTTTTGTGGTCTTGGTAAAAAAAAAAAAGGCATTTTTGGGTTGGAAGGAGTGCTTTGCTGCATCCATGGATTTTAAAGTCTAAAATTGCTGAAAATTGACCACAAAAGTTTGAATTCTTATAAATATTGAGCTTCTTATTTTAGCTGGATTTCTGTTCACTGAAGTGTATGTTTTCTTTGTGTTTTCCACGGCTTTCATTTGGCACATTTTCATAAAATTATCTTCAATTAAACTGGCTACCTTCCATGTGGATAAGGTAAAATTGCTATAGGTAGGAGTGTTTTCTTCTTGCTGGTCTCCATTAACATCTCCAAAAAATCACATATTGGGTTCTTCAACAGCCCAGAATCAACAAGGAAAAGAAACTCGAATGCAATGTTTATAATCTGATTTCTGAAAAGCAACAATAAAATTGCAATCCATGTATTGCAGTTTTCCTTGAATTATATATAATGTGCTGAAATCTGCTTTCTAGGGTTTCCCAGCTGATGATTGTTATTCACACACACACAAACATACCCCTTTCATTCCTTTAATTCAAAACAGACACTGATCAGATAGGGAAATGTTGGAAATAAGACATTTTATGTAGTAGCTCAATATGAATGATTTAAATGTACCTTAGCAAAGATTCATAGCAACCTCTTAGGTCTTTATTGCAGCCATTTTTTAGTGTCTTAAATAGTGTTATGTAGCTCTCATTTTTTTTTCCAAGAAACCTTTGCTGCTGTACAGGAAACAGCAGCTACTTCTGCCCATGTCCTGCAGAAATTGGGATGTACTAAAAGAAATGTACACCAACTGCAAAATGCAAAATATTTGTGAATTAAGATGCAGGACGCTCTGGTGCCATGGCTCAGTGATTACCAGGGAGAGCCTTTCCATGGCCATGTGGGAATGTTTTCAAATCAGCATGGCTCATGTTCCACTCTGGTGGTGCCAGGTGCCAAGGACAGAACTGAAACCCTGTCTAACATCAGGAACCTGGGCTGGTGAGTTTTGTTTGCCAGGGAAAAGGGCAAACAAAAGGCGTTGGTGTTCGGGGGCCTGCAGCCCTCAGAGGGTGGCCGCCTCCTGAAATTCCACTCGGTGCAGAATGTCTTCCAGAACCAACCTGGCACCACCTCCGGATCAGGCTACCCTAACAATTCCAAGCACCTCCTGTGATCTGCCATCAGGGAACCTGGGCTGGTGATTTCCATTTCCCAGTGACAAATGCCAGCATTCGTGTTCAGGGGCCTGTGGCCCTGAGGAGACGTCCGCCTCTTGAAATTCTGTACAGTACAGAATTTCTCTCACACCCAATCTGCCACCTTGTCCAACTGGGGCTGTCTTGACATTGCCAAGTGCCCCTGCAATCTGCCATCAGGAATCTGGACTGGTGACTTCCATTTCCCAGGGTAAAGTGATGGCATTGGTGTTCAGCGGCCTGTGGCCCTGAGGGGGCGGCTGCCTCCTGAAATTCTGCACAGCGTGGGATTTCTCCAAACCCATCCTGCACCCTGTCCAACTTGGTCTGGATTGACAGTGCCAAGTGGCTTCTGCAAAATGACACCAGGAACCTGAGCTGGTGAGTTTTGTTTCCCAAGGAAAAGGGCGAACGTTGGTGTTCAGGGGCCTCTGTGGCCCTCAGAGGGTGGCCGCCTCCTGAAATTCCACGGAGTGCAGGATGTCTCCCAGAACCAACCTGCCACCACATCCAGCTCAGGCTACCCTAACAATTCCAAGCTCCTCCTACAAAGTGCCATCAGGAACCTGGGATGGTGACTTCCATTTCCCAGGGTAAAGAGCCGGCATTCGTGTTCAGGGGCCTGTGGCCCTGAGGAGGCGGCCACCTCCTGAAATTCTGCACAGCATGGATTTCTCCCAGACCCAAGCTGCCACCTTGTCCATCTGGGGCTGCCTTGACATTGCCAAGTGCCTCCTGCAAAGTGGCATCAGGAACCTGAGCTGGTGAGTTTTGTTTCCCAAGGAAAAGGGCCAGCGTTGGTGTTCAGCCGCCTGTGGCCCAAAATGGCTGGCGGCCTGCTGGAATTCCGCATTGTGCAGGATGCCTCCCAGACCCAAGCTGCCACCACCTCCAACTCAGGCTACCCTAAAAATTCCAAGCATCTCCTGCAAAGTGACATCAGGAACCCAGGCTGGTGAGTTTTGTTTCCCAAGGAAAAGGGCCAGGGTTGGCTGCCTTGACAGTCCCAAATGTCTCATTTAAACTGACATCATGAACCTGGGCTTGGGAGTTTTGTTTCCCAGGGAAAAGGGCCAGCTGCCACAGCTCTTCTCCTCCTGCTGTTCTGTGGCTGCAAGGCAGAAGGGTTGTGGAAGCACACCCCTGTATGGAAAGAGATTGCAGAGCTGCTGTTGTGCATTTCTTTTCTTCTGTCTCTTGTTTTGCTCTTTCTCTTTTGCTTTATTTGGCATATGGAACACCTTGACAGACCAGGCATGACTGCACCAGGTACTGGTTTGGGAATAGTAGTTGCTGTTGCAAATATCCAACATCTGTTCCTGGCCCTTCCAGGGATGGAGGATCCCAGATGTGTACCACCAGCATTTGCTCCGCTATATTGTTTCTTACCATCTGAGTCCTGTTTTGCTTTTATGATTTCAAAGGCAGTCAATATTTTGAAATATTATTGAGAGCTATTTTGATCTTTCTGCAAGTAGCAATATTTTTTCCACTAGCATTTCTGAGAATTGGTTGACGTAGTTGTAAAAAATCCAGCACTTCTTCCTCAGGTCAAAGGACTCTTAATGTAAGTGATTAAAAATCTACCTTCCTTTTGTAACTTTTTGGATGAACTGAAGCAGTATAATCAATAGTTTCTACTCACTGTGAACCATTGAGGACAAATTTTACAGGCTGACTGTGAGATTTGGGTGCATGTATATTATTCCAGGTACAGGTGGTGCTGTGGCAGAAATAGTGCTTGGGAGTGCTTTGCCTGCTGCTTCCTGTAAAAATTGTGTTAATGGGAAAATCACTTAAAAGTGATACTCTTTTCTCTCTAGCTAAATTCTCACACCCAAGATCATTACCTCAAAAATTACCAAATGAAGCCTTTAGGTGCTATGCATTACCACCGAAGTCAGCCAAGCTCCCCAAGTGTGGAATTTGATCCTAAACATGGAAGTGGACATGTTTTCCTCCTTGTGTTTTTGTCTTCTTGCTCCCCAGAATTTTGCTGTCAGGTACCCACAGAGACAGTAACAGCATCAGGTGGCAAAATCTACTCTGAATTTGGAAGAGCAGGTTTTAGCAATGACTCTTGTGGCTAAGTTTCAGGGCAATTCAAGAGGGAATTTGCCTTGGGGAGATGGAGATCCAGGGTATGCAGTGTCCGGCCTGAATTTTGGAGTCTCTTGGTGATTTCTTTCAGACCCCATGTGTCTCTGATAGTGGCACTGGAATTTGCTGGGGAATCGGGCACTCTTCACCCACTTCCAGGGTGGTCTTCCAAGGCAAGCAGTGTAGTCCAAATCCACTGTTTTATGTTAATATACGTGGAATAAATCTGTTCTTCTTTAAGTGAATGAGGAAAAGAACCTCTTTTATGATTCTAAGTTCTGTTTCAGTCTCATTCTTATGGGATCCACATGTCTGCCTGAAACAAACCTTAATAATGAGCAGTCATCTTCTCCTGTTCTCAGTTTGGACTATCAAAGGTCATCTATAGAGATAAAGAAAAAAGTATTGATGAGCATGAAGTAAAAATTGAGTATCTAGAGGAAAGACTTCTAGATTCATATGTTTATTACTATTCTATAAAAAAATTGCATTTAGTTTTCATTCTTTTCTAGTTTTCTTTGTTTCTTGCAAGGTGTTTTGCAAGTGTTATCCATGATAAATAAAATATTAACATTCTCTTTCTCCTCTTTGTTGAAATATTTATAGGTAATCTTACTCTTAGTGAATTTCAATTAAAATTTAATTATCTTTGTGCAACCAAGGCAACCATATTGATTAACATAGCAGGCTGGCATCTTAGTATTTCACTGTAATAAAATCAGTGTCTTTACAGCAATCCACTTAGTATTGTCTGTATTTTGTTATCTATTAAATTGTAAATGTGAGACTTGTTGAAGTGACAGTGCAGAGCAGTTAATGTGAGCGGCAAACTGATGGTAACACTGCTGCTCTCTGACAGTTCCAGGAGAAATCTGAAGGAAATTGAACCTTATAATTCCTTGGATCCTGGGGTTCTATGTGGTACATCTGTAGGTTGTGGAGTATGAGACATTAAAATAATTGTGGTGGTTGTTAAAACCAGTTCTGTATTGGATCCAAGAAATGTGCAATAAGCCTCCTCCACACGAAGCAATGCTGGCTCAGCTTTTGGTTCTGTAGCTGGTAACTGTGGCCAGCAGTCCCTGGGAAGGTGGGAAGCTCTGGAGTCAAAGGATTTCTGTAACTGATCCAGGTCTGGAGTGCAGAAATGGTTTCATTACCTCACTGCATTCCTTGACTGCAAATTATTTCCCTTCTTCCTGACTACAGAGATGCACACACCCCACACATTATAACCTTTCCTCAGATGTACCCTGCCATAGTGTGACCTTTGGATAAAGCACTTTAGTCCATGCCTAGCTAAGCACAGGAGTGAGTTGCCCAATCAGCATCAGTGTCTCTGCTAATTAAAATAAAGTTAGACAAGGGCTTATGTACTTCTCAAGGCTGAGTCTAAGCTTTTTGTAGAATTACCTGGTCTAAGTCCTAAGGTGTGCTGTAGCTTCATTCATAGGAGATAATGTGCTGAAAGCATTACAATAGCTGTTGTGTTTGCTGCTGGTGCCAGGACATTGCTAGAGCACAGAAGAGTGCATTGTTCCATGCCAGCAGTAAATAATTCTGTCTGTTTCAAATGGAGTAATGTCCCTACCCTGTGACTACTTGCATATGCATAATTGCTTCTAATTTCTAGTTAGTAAAATGGCATTTAATGAATACTTTAGTTACAGAAATCAAAGATAATCCATTTTAATTTGGAATTATTACTGGAATGCTAATTTGCCGTCTACTCTATGTGAACAAATAATAATTTCTTATGAAACCTTTATGAGAAAGTACTGGAGGATTTAAACAGGAGAAAAATTTCTTGTGCCTCACTGAGATGAGACTTCAGTATTTTATCTAGAGCTCTTAAATCTTCAGTTTTGAGAGCAAGTAAACAGCATTTTCTTTCATATTGCCTGGAAAATGTGGAGTTGAATTATTTTCCCTTGCTTGGAAACTCTTAACCAGAACTCAACGCAAACAAAAGCTGAGCAGCTTTCATCCATCCTTTCTCACAAATAAAACCCCAACCAACAACAAAAACAAACAAAAGCAAAAACCCAAACAAAAACAAACAAACCCCCCCAAAAACCCAACAAAACAAATGTATCTCTAAAAAATGTATATTTTTTTAGAATTGGATATATTTATAACTATTTTCCTTAGGAAAAAAGCTAAATAAATTTACATTTTAATTTTTTAAAATAATGTTTAATCAAACCCCCTATTTCATCTTTCAAATAGATCTGGTTTACTATTTAATTTCATTGATACCCATGAGAGCACATATAACTGAAGGATGTTCCCACACCTGGCTTACTTGAAAGCTTGTCCTAGAAACAAAATGTTAGATAGGTTTGTATAGATTATAGACCAAATAAAGTAACATTGAAAACCGTAGTATCACACAGTAACTTGGATAAGAACCTTTGGAAATAGCATTTGGAGCAGGAAAAAAAATTAAAATAGGAGTTAAAATACAACCTCTCACCAATACATGCCTGTGGTTCATCAGATTTGGAGTGGCTGGAATCCATGGGGAACAGGATTTTCTGGAGGAAATAAACAATAATTTGGTTTCAGTAACTACTGTAATGTGAAGTGAGTCAAACCCAGTAAATTGCATGTATGTCCTGAACTTGATTTCCTCTCTGTTTTATTAACATATATTTAATAATTTAAAATTTATCTTAATTTAATATCCATTTAGCTCAAACATTAACTCAGAATTTTAAGTTCCTGCCTGCACAGGACAATGGTGATGGTAAAGATCTTTTAGGTGTCTGTTCAAAAGCTGCTTTCCTCAGCAGGGAGAGAGTTGGATGATTTTAGAGTTGTCAGATGTGCTTTGGAGAAGTGTCATATATTATTTTAAGATATCAGCATTAATAATTCTTGAGTTCCACTCAGAAATGAATGCAGGAGAGGGAAACAGATGTTTGCTATTTGTCCAGAAACAGATCTGTGCCAGGTTTGGATGGAAATCTGGAGTTCCTGCAGCCAACCCTGCTGGGCCTTACCAATTCCAGAGGCATATCAGCCTATGCCTTTTCAGGCAGATTTTTTCTCTAGCAACATGAGAGGAGGCAAAATGGCCATTATTTCTTGAAAAAAATCTCTTTAATTCATGTAGTGTTTCTTATCTCCTCTTTTAATGCCTTACTCCTCCTGTCTCCATTGGGCCACCCTCTTAAAGCATTTCCAAGAGAGCCAGATAAATATACGTTTAATTTCTCAGATCAAATGTTTTATTTGCAATCAGTGTTTCGTTTCTCAGATCAAATGCAGGACCCACAAATTCTGGATAACCATGGAATTCTGGATATGCTTTCTGTAACATATTGCTACTGATCCAGCAGTCCCTCATTGAAAGAAACCTATGCAAAATCATTTCATTTTGCCTTGTAGTGGATGACAGGTTTGCACAGAATGAGCTGTCAAGGGCAGTAACTTCATAAAGTGCTCTGAACTGCCTGCAATTACCTGACCATATTCTACCAATAATTACATTCTCAGGTCGCTGTAGCACAGACAGAAATGAAAATTAAAAAAAAAAAAAAGAAACATGACGTTTTCTTCATGTAACTTTTTTTTTTCCTGATGAAATCTATACTTGTGCAGAAATAATATTGGAATTAAACAAGTGATTACTGGGAGCTCCACTTCTTTCCTTCAAATAAACACGCAACTTGTGTTGCAGCTCTACATGGCTCAAGCTGTAAAATGTAAAACATGGAGACTTAGCAAAAACCCAAAAAAAGTTTTTAATGTACCTTGCCCTGGCCTTTTGCAAGATAATTGCCATGATATGCACTGAGCATGTGGCATGAGTTATGTGGCCATAGCAGGGGGGTTCTCAGAGCTCTGTTTTATTTCAGCAGTGCTTCACTTGCTTTCCCATTGGCTCTCTACACCAAACAAAGAAACACTAAAAGTTGCAGTGTTTACAACAACTGAACAAAACTTTTTGGACTAGCTGAAAATAAGAAATAAAGAGAAAATAGGCTGGTTTACTGGCAAAGAAAAATTCAGAAATGTACTCTAGGTGTTGCTTTGCCTTTCCTTAAGCAGAACCCGAAATCACCCAGTTCCTTCCATCGTGATGGACAACTTCAGATCATTTTCACTGACTTCTCTTTTGCTCTGTTCTCTGAAATCATAGGATTGAGGGAGCACTAAACAGTGGATTTTGTGGAACCAACTATTGATTTGCTTCAGAATTAAAATGATCCTGAGAGACTCTTTTTGAAGTCTTGAAAAGTTAACTGAATGTATCACAAAGAATAATATTTCCATTCTGTTCATATATTTTTTTGGAAATCTATCAAAAAGGACAAGTGGAAAATACCTGAAGGGGCTTGGAGCAGAAACATGAATAAAATGCTGTGGCCTTTTTGACTTCACTCCAGACGTTTGGGTCTCTAGATGTTTCACCACTTTTTAAGGAGGATCAAAGGAGATTCAGCGAATGAGGAAATAATCCCCTGCTGATTTTAATTAACAATCCTTTTGCTCTTCTTTATTCTTGAAAGCCTCTTGAAATTTTCATAACTTTTGCTTTGTATACAACAGATGGTGGAATAAATAATTTGGTGTTTTGATTTTTTTTTAATGGTGTATAAGTCCAGTTCAACATTTCTCTGTATTTCCTTAGCAACTGCTGTAACAAATACATGCAATGTTGGAGGGTTTGCTGCCATTCTTGCTGGTTTAGATGACTTCTCCACTGCCTAATGCATGGAATCATATTTCTGTCCACATATATCTAAAAACAGATTTAATAAAACACATCAAATTTACTGATCCGACCTCCTCATTTACACATTTGTATTTATTTTTCTGAGGGTGTTAATCCTTCAGTGCCATCCTTCCTGATCCATGTGCAATACCTCTGAAGTTTAGCCCTTCACAATGGCTGATCAATTTAAACATTCTGCCTTTCTCTGGACATCTAAAAAATTCCTTCTTTTTCTTTAGTTCCTTTAGCCATCAATAACATTTCTTTTTCTATTCCTTTTTCCCCTAGGAAATCTACAATATATAGTCTTGTACACTCTTGTGTACCAATTGCAGACCTTTGTTTTAGGTTTGTATCTTCTCATATGGCATTGTTCGGTTTTGTTTTCTCCACCTTAACACTAAAGGAATGCACAACTTGTTTTTTAATTTTGTTTATGATGATTTTTGTTGTTTATAAACTTTTTCTTTATTTTATTACTCCATTATATCCACCAACTAGTACTTTGTTTCAGAAACTTGGCTTTTTGGCACCCTGGTCCTTGCATTTCTCCAATTCTGAAGGGGGAGCATTGATACAATTCCAGTTGTGATTTCTCCTTAATTTACAGTTGCAGACACCATTTCTAAAGAACAAATCAGTATTTTCCCTTTTTGCTTTTCGCCTCAAATGTGTTCTCTGTGCCTTCTTTTGATGTAATTTTTTTCTCAGTTTTTATTCCCCCAAAATTATTCAACATATCCAACTTTTGAACATTAGCTACATAGTCATTATTTTTTTTCAGATGTCCTCTATTTTTGTCCCTTTCTTAAATAGATACTTTCTTTGGTTGTACAGATTCAACTCTACTTTGATTGCCTTACCAAAAAACCTATTGGTAGGTCTGTGGTTCTCTGTGCGAATTATTTTTTGTCATTTTATCCTGGAGATTGAGGTTGTTCCCTACTTGGTCATTTATAGTCATATTTCTGATATGAACATGCAATAGAAAAATAAATAGGAAATAACTGCTTCATCCACCAAGGTTGAATACTGCTTATTATTCCTTTGAGAGCCTTTAAATTGCCTTGTTCAATTTCCTTTGAAAAGAAATCCCCATAATGAAATTACTGTATATAAAAAAGACATGAGTACACGTTGCTTCCAGGTAAACACAATGTTTGAGCTTTGTAGACAATCTGAAGGTGATTTAGGTTTTTGTTCAAGTGATAAAAGGTTTAAGAAAACAACCGTGATTTATTTTCTTCAGGTGGTGTCTTGATACCAAACTTGCACTTCTCAGTGCAAAAGAATCTTGATGTGCTTCTCTTTAGGCCAAATGGCAAGAAAGGTATTTTAATCTCCTCAGCATTCTGAATTAAATGACATCATTTTTCATATGAAAAATTAATAAATAGGTCCTTGAATAATATTTTCTAATAAGAAAGAGTTTGGGACTGTGTTCTGCACTGTGTGTTAAGTCAAGCTAGTTTAGTTATTATTATGGAAATATTTATATTTATTTTGTGACTAATTTTACGTAGAAGTAGTTACCCAAAAAAACCCCCAAAACATGATCAAATAAGTGAAAAGGAACAGTGGTGGAAGGACTTGCATTAGTTCAGATGAATTTTTATATTCTCCAAATAATTGCACTTTGTTAAGGAGCTGTCAATCTGAAAATAGGAAAACATAGAGTTAGGAACAAGTACTTCTTTCCTCCCAGTTGAAGGTGCACATTTTCTTCATTTCTTTGCTCAGACTGAAGAATAATCATTCTCTTTGGAAGAACAAAGCTTCATGGCACAAAGATAACTGTGAAACTGTGGAAGCAATGACTCATTAGGAGAATCACCTTGGCTGCACTCGTCTGTTTGTAAGCCAATCTGGTGGTGGATTTGGGGATAGACTGAAGAGAAGTCAGGCCAATGTCTGGTGGAATAAGGAGACTTTTAATCTAGAGATTTCTTAAAGTAAAATTAAAATTTTAATTGACAAAAAAGGATTCTGGTAAAGGTGTTTAAATGAAATTCCCAGCCCTTGTTAGATTGTTGATTTTGCAGCCAAAAAGTCAGGAGGAAGATATTCATTAAGCACCTACTTAAAGAGGAATATGGCTGGGACAGAAAATGGTTCTTGGGGAAAGGTGAGTATTTAGGATGGGTTTTATTTTTAGAAATCCTTATTGGCTTTGATATTCAGTGCTATTTCTTCTGAAAATAGTTTTCCCTTCCTCCTCTGTCTGGGGAGATCCTATATCCAGCCACTGCAATCAATAGGCAAACAAATCTAAATTACTCTAAAGAAGTCAGGTTGAATAAGCTGCCAGTTTACTTTGGAGAAGTGATTCTGCAACCTTTATTTAAATCAACCAGACTGCATCAGTGCATTTATCCAAACCCCTGTGTTTGTGCAGACCTCTCAAATGGTGCATAAACAAGCTCTGGCACACTTTGTGTCTTCATTTAGTATGAGGGGACAGTCCATCACAGCTTCAAGTACCTAATATCTAATTAGCATATGCAGTTTCTACAGCTGTAGTGTTGTTAATACCTCCTGTCAGCTGGGCAAATTTAAATTAAATTAATTGAGGGACGTTTCAGTGACTTAAAGAAAAAGCAGATGATTAAGTACTGACCAAAAGAGTAAAAAAAAAAGTGATGTCTTTTCCCATTGAAAGTAGAATCACGGCATGTGTGGAAACTGCCAGCTCAAAAGAAAGCTGGAGCTCTCAGTTGCCTTTTCTGGTCCTATCCAGCAAAGAAGCACATGGAACTCTTCCCCTTGTGTTAAAAAAAATATTACTCTGTATCACTGCTAAATCAAATTGCATTCTGAATTTTAAAGCATGTAAAAGGACTTGAGAAAATTAAAAAAAACCAAACCCAACAGTTTGTTTGGGCGTTTTTTCCCTGTAATGTCCCAAGTAATGCAAGATCTCCCGTTTTCCCTGTCTTTCTTCTTTTGAAAAATGTAGTTTTGGAATGCAGCTTTCTATCCAGTAAAAGCAGCTTTATTGTATTTAAATCCTTCAGTGCCCTCAGCAGTTTCCCATCATGCCATCTGTCTATTACCTGGAATTAGGGGGACAAGTACAGCATTGCTTTTTCTAATAGCTTTTCTCTGCTATATTTGGTCACTGAAAAATGTTGAACAATGATCAATAACCTATTTTGTGTTTAGAAAATTTACGTGGAAACATCAAATCTTTTAATAGAAATGTCCCTAATCTTATAAATCATTTAAAAATAGTAGCAGTCTAAGGAAAGTAGTCACCATTTAAACCTGAGTTGAGCTACCTCTGACTGATAAAAGTGGTGATTAATTATTTGAGAAAAGTAGCTATTTCTAATGCACTCTTCAGCAGTAAGAGTCAATAAATGTACATACTGCATAAAGAAAATATATTGAAGTATTTCATTAGGTATTTGTCAAGATCATTCAGGTCTCAAAAAAGACTTCAGAAATCAAGAAAATATATGATTGCTTCAGTTCTAGCAATGCCCTCCAGTTCTCCTGCTAAGCTATAAATTTGCTTTTATTTTTTTTCTGTTTTTGACAACAGATCATTTATTCAAGCTTGTGAACATTTTAAATGTTAGAGGGAGAGAGTTTAACTGTGTAAGATTGCCAAATGGATAATACACCATATGTCTCAGGCTGGGAGGACCTCTGTGCATGTTCAGCAATCCCTCAGACATTCCAGCTGGTTACTGTCACATTCTCTAATAGAGGAAGCTCCAGACATTGTTCTTCCCAAGGGAAGTGCAGATTAAATACCGGTATGAGGAAAAGACATCTCTTAGAGTGCTTCAAAGCACCTAAGCCACAGGGGAATGCTGAGAGCCACCAGAACTGCTGGGCAACACTTGATTTCAGACTTGGAGTCACTCCCACTCACATTTATTATTCAGATTCCCACTGAACATCTGTGCCAGCAGCAGTTCCAGGATACTGTTTCACTTTGATGTGTTAAGAATATTTTCAATTGAAAACAAAAACATTACAGACCCTTCACACCATGCTGGGCATAGCTGTGTTGGCAGTGCCCTTCTTATGATGACCAGCTAAAAATGGTTTTCTGCTAGAAAGTAGTGAAATGCATTTTTAGAAATCAGTTAAATCTGCACCTTGTGATTTGCTCTAGTCCTGTGATAGCCATAAAATTCATACAGTGAAAAGCAAATTTAAGTTTGCTGTTACTTCTTTCTGCACTTAATATTTGCAAATTTTGTCCTAATATTTTATTTGCAAGTTTTGTCCAAATATTTGGTTTTGTCTAGCAACCTTCAGTGACATTGGAAGTGTTGCCTGAGTGACAGGAAACAAGTAATGAGATGTTCTTGCTCACCATTGTGATGGGATTAATGCATTTTGATGAGTTTTTAATCAATAATTTTTAAGATTTCCCCATGAAATTGAAGTAGATCAATGCACAGACACCCTGGTCTTTCAGTAGGCTTTGAGACGTGGATTGAGGATTTCCATCTTGCTACAGATAACCTGGATACCCCCACACCCGTGACTATGGAAATGAAACTGGCTGAGCAGTTGGGTCACAACTTGCAGGTGTTGCTGGGGCACACAGAAAGGTGACATTTATTACTACCTAGTTAATATCTCTGGGGTGTTCTGTGCTCAATTTTTATATCACTTATTGAGACTCTTAAGGGCTAAAAAAATTGTTGTGAATTCAGGGTGAAGAGTGACTTGAGAAGTGCAGGTTTGAATCCTGAATGCCTGTAATGGTGTTTAGTTATGGTGATCAGGACTGAGTGAGGGAAGGCATTCATGGTGCAGTCAGATGTGTCCATTTCCCTTTCATGTGTATCCTCTATTTTCAATATAACTTTGTGCATTAGATTAGGATAGAAGTATATAACGTTTTCTACATCTTTGTGTTCTGGCTCAGTGACAGGGATTATTGGGTGGAAAGCCTCTTTTAAAAAAAGAGGGAAATACATATCTTTTAGGAAGTGCAGTGCATCTAATCAGAAAGCCTCATAATCCCTTTCAGGCTCGGAGATCTTCATGCTCCATTGTCTCTTGCGTATGGATTAGTGGGAGATGGATGTGCCAGGGCTGAGGGACAGCACAGGGAGGGAGTGCTGCTCACAGCCTTGCCAGTAAGAGCTAACAACGAGCTGCAGGTGATGCTCACCCAACTTTGAAATCAGAGCTCCTCTCCTCCTTGCTGCTGATGCTTGGAAGAGTGTTTGCCTCAAGGATTTTTCAAGCACGAAGGCCTGATCTCCAACTGTTCCTCACGTCAGTTTTTGCCCCTTATTACAAGCAGAAGATGCAGTGGCTCCATTAGTCGCACCAAGTCGGGTGGTGAATTTTTTTTGTGTGAGTTTTATGGTTCAAGTTGCAGCAGTACTAAAAAGGTCCTTGTTGTTGGTTCTTTGAGCTTTAGTGGCAATTTTGAGGCAAAGATGGACTCGGAATTGAGTAGCAGGTTGCAATCAGAGTTATATTAGAGCTCCCTTCTGCTGAGTTTGCCTCGCTTCACATCTCTAGGAGCTGCTTGTTTCAAACTTGCTGATTCTGTTGCCTCATAAAAGCACCATGTGAAATCCATGGTTCCTTGTTTGGCCTTGCAAAAGGATTATGTGCCATATGGGACTAGAGCAACAATTTATAACCTGACACCAGCTCACATTCTTCCTGCAATCCCAGCAGTGCTCCATGTCCAGAATCCTGGTTCCAGCTTGAAAAATTGCTGCCAGGCAGCTGACAAGGAAAAGAAGTAGGAGTGATGGATAGCTCTTATATTTATAGCCAAGATTATTTATTCTTGTATAAATTCAGGGTATCATATTCCTCCTTATCCTTGCTTGTGAGGGGATGCAAATATATTGATTACATGTCACCTTTAGGTAAGGTCTGGATTCCGGATTTGTCACTGTAATTTCCATTAATCAGTGAAGATGACAAGCCATGCCTGTTCTCAGGAACAGCCAGCACATGGTCTGTGTAGACAAGGGGCAGATTGAGGGCAAAGAAATTTGGCAACCACTCTCTTTATAAATATGGGATCAATTCTTTTGTGTTATATGATGGACTTTTCTATTTAGTATTATTTCTTATGATATGATTTTAATTGATGTGCTTTATTCATGTACTAAAAATGTACTCAAGCTAGGGCAATCTTTGTCATTCTATATTCAGTACATTTCTTTATAACTGTTTGCACTTTCTCACTGTGCAATACTTCTCCGGTTCAGAATACTTCACTGTTGAAAAATTCCTGTTTTCTCGTCCTGTAAGTCAGTATCTTCCTGCAACACATTAGAAATTTCAGGTTTATAAAGGGTGCCTCGCATTATATTGGTACATTAAATTAGTCATTTTTTCCCTGTTCTGACATGAGCTAGTGCCTTGTTTGCCATTTGTTTTGTTACTCTACTCTTAAAGTGATCATTTCAATATTTTCATATTTACCCCCAAATCAATTCCCTGATGATTATATTTAATTTGAAATGACTATCAGGGACTTGCTTCATCTCAAAGAAAGTCTTTTCCCTCCTCTAACTTTTACCCTATCTTTGGAGCTCTATTTGTCCAATCTCTGCTGTGATTCAGCCAGGCAGTTTAAGAGCATTTACATTGAATCAAATGGGACTCAGAAATTGAAGTAGCATGGATTTAGGAATAATATAGCAGGTGAGCAGTAGTGGTGCAAGGGTGGAGATTTAGCCCAGATGGATGCTCCAATAATAGTGATTGTATAACTGATTTACAAGGCAGACAATGCTGGCTGGAAAGGGAGACCTGGAAGAGATGGGAAACTTGATTAGAAAGTTATAGATTTGTGTGAGATGTGAGGATGTTGGCAAAAACTGACCTTGGATGAGGACAGTCCAAGAGAAACAGGAGAGGATTCTTGTTGGGTATAAAGAGAGGAAGGCAGGTACCACAGTATTAACGTCCTACACCAAAACCAGAGACTTTGGCCTTGCCACACCACTGAAACTCTGACCACATCGAAGTCACTTTGGGCTGCATTGAGGTCAACACAGCAGAAATTTCATCTTTCACTCTGCTTGTTATTTTTCTTCTTTCATTTTGCCAGTTTTCTCATCCAGCTTCTCTTGCTTCCATCTAAGAAAACATTCTGTATAGCACTCTTTGTGGCAGAAGAGTTATAGCTATGTACTTTTTGTGTTGGGATAAACATTTTTCTGCAAATTGTTAAGAAACAGTATTGTTTCTTGACAAGTCAAACTGCAGTTCCTTCACAGTGCTTCAAATCAAAGGAGGCAGCCTTTAAAAGAAATTGTTATATATGTCTTTAAAGGCATCTGAAAGGCATTAACCTGGTAAGAAATAAAAAATGAATGCAGGTAAAATGTGCTGTATGATAGTTGATATTACAAAAGGAATAGTAATGACATTTGAAGCAGAACAGGTAAATCACTCACTACTTTAGTGAAGCAGCTCTGCTTGAGGTTTCCTTTTTTATAAGTGTATACATATATATTTAGAAACTAGTGCTTTGAGAGGAAAAAAGGATTTATCCTTCTGGATACCTTCAATACCTTCAATAAAGGCATGAATGAGTATTCAGAAAAGAAAAGTGTGCTGTTGGAGTTATGCAAAGTGGTGAATATGCAGATCCCTCCATCTGGCCCAATAGATACACAGCTTTGTCCTTTAGGAGAAAAGGAAATTTTCTCCAGCATTGTGACAGTTTTATTGATAGCAGGAAGAGATGTCTCTGACCTGCTTTAGACAAGCAGTTTGGTGTGTGAAATTAAACTTCTATTATCTCACATTTATACTGGTTGTGCTGCTTCTTAACAGAAACAAAAGAGAAACAAGGGATTGTCCCTTTGTTACATAATCCAGTTCATCTCTCCTGACATGTTGGCATATTTCTTCCTTACAGCTCATCTATTTCTTTAGCATTTTAGTCGTGTTCAGCAGCTTATTGAATGTGTCAAAATGTTTTGATGTATGTCTTCTCAAGTAGTGAAGCCACATCCTCCCATGTTATTGATGCTGTATAGCAGGGATGGAAAGCTTGACATACATTTAAATGTCCACATTTCTATTTTTCCAGTATTTATCACGTTGCTCAAACATTTGTTCTTGCTTTGTGCTCTCTCATCATTGAATTTCATTTTTTGTCAATTTGAAACATGGTGTAAAACACTGAAGTGGAAGATGTAAAAGGGCATGGGATAAGCAAACAAGACCTTCTCTTCCCTCATAATTTGCAAATACCTCATTCTTCAAAGAAAGACGAGATAAAAATAAGATTTTTTTTTATGGCCTGGTTTTGGTAGGGTGGTCACAGAGGTGGTTTCTGTGAGAAAATCAAAACAAAGTGGGGCACAGTTTTTCTTTTAGCCAGAGAAGAGGAGGAGGTGAGAAGGTGTGAGGGAAACAACCTGGAGACACCAAGGGGCAGGAGGAGCTCCAGGGGCCAGAACTGAGATTCCTCTGCAGGCTGTGGTGAGACCAGGGTGAAGCAGCTGTGCCCCTGCAGCCCCTGGGGATCCATGGGGATGCAGAGATCCACCCCCAGCCCCTGGGGATCCATAGGGATGCAGAGATCCACCCCCAGCCCCGGGGGATCAATGGGGATGCAGAGATCCATCCCTAGCTCCGGGGAATCCATGGGGATGCAGAGATCCAGCCCCTGGGGATCCACAGAGGGTGCAAAAATCCATGTCTCCCATAGCAGGGCCCCCACAGGCTCACAGGAGAAGGACTCTTCTCCCAGAGCAGCAGAAGAAAACCTCAGTGATGAACTGACCAAAACCTCCCTGCCCTGCCTCCCTGAGCTGTAGGTGGGAAGGAGGGAGGAGCTGGGGGAAGAAAAGGTGTTTTAAGGACTTATTTTACTTCTCGTTACTTCTCATTAGCCTCCTCTGATTGTGTTAGTAATAAATTCACTTTGTACCTTCAGGTTGAACTTGTTTTGCCCTTGGAGTGTTATCTCCCAGTCCTTATCTCAGCTCATGAACCCTTCATTAATTTTTTGCCTCTCCTCTTCCCAGCTGTGGCAGGGAGGGCGAGTGAGCGACTTTCATGGGTGTCTGGTGTTTTGTCAGTCAAACCTCCGCACTATGAAATAAAAAAAGAAAAAGAAATCTTTTGGCCAGACTTTGGGTTCAGCTCCACAAGCTCCGTGGTGGGAACCACAAGCATTTTCTCAATACCCTCTAGAAGGGCAGAGGCTCTCTGTACTTACCAGGCCAGATCCTGAGCTGCTTTTGTCTCTCCTTGCTCTGCTGCCTTCAGGTGGAACATGACAGTTTAACAACTCAGAATTCAGCAAGTGCTGTGCATTAATTTGATGCTCATGCTGTTGTTTCCTGTCACAAGTAAGGTTGCTGTGTCCTGCTCACATTTACAAATGATTTTTCTTTTGTATGAAATAAATTTTGCAAATGTTAGCTCTCAGCTCCAAATAAATAACTCAGGTTAATTTATTATGTATATACTAGCACTATATTTAAAAATTTATTGAGTTTTAAGTAACGGGTTGAGAGATTGATAAGAAAAAGCCACAAAGCTTGTTTGACCATGTGTGTTATCTATTTGTTTTGCATGATTTTTTTTTCCCCTGAGTACATTTTTAAATTGAATACATATTAATAAAAGTTAAAACATATTATAATGCTGAACATAGACAATAACAATATCATAATAACATCAATATTAATATCTATATAATATATATTGTATAATATGTATTGATATATATCAATATATATTTATATAACAATATATATTATATATTTATATGTAATATCAATAACATATATTGTTATTAAATTTTATTTTTATTATAAGGAGCATCATTAAATAGCTCTATAGTTCTCTAAATATTGTTCATGTAACTTACCAGGAGGAAAAGCCCAAGTGCTATGAAAGAGAAGTCTGAAGGCAGTAAAATGCCGTGTGAGTCACAGGATTGATGGTAAAAGCAAGACTAGCACCATATAATTTATTTTAAACCTAGAGAAAATAATACATAACTAATAAAAAGCAAACTAGGAACTCCAATAAATTTAGCCTATCAGTCCTCCACATAGTAACACTGATTCAGCATTTTTCTTTATCATGAAAATAATGGAATTGTGAATCTGGCTGAAGTGTGGCTACATCTGGGAGCAGCAGCACGTCCTTAAAAAGTGAATTGTTTGGTCCAAGGGCTCTTGAGCAGGACCATCTGTGTACATCTGCAGAACAGAACCCATTTGGGCTGCAGCCTGAGGTCACATTCCCTCCTGGTGACAGGAGTGCTAAAGCACTGCAATTCTCAGCCAAGGAACCTGGGGCAGCATTCCACACATGGCCATTTAATTTAGGATCAACTTAGAAAATTCAATCCTAGGCAGTTTATAAAACCCAGTTTGTTTGAGTTCTTGCTTCCTGCTTTTCCTCCTTTAAATTTTTATTTTTTCAGAATGAGAACTGTGCAGGCTCAAACACAGCACCTACATTTTCACTAGTCTCTGTGATGGATTTTGAAAGGAGAAATCCCAAAATGTAAAGTAGACATTTTATTACTCTGCCAATGTTAGTTCAATTCACAATGCTTTCTTCCCTTGAGAATAGTTTTTGTACTTAGCTTAATTGTGTTTATTTGCTAAAGATCTACATGTGTATAATACAGTGACAAAGGTCAGAAAGCCTCCACTTTCTGTATGCACACACTTTATATATGCACATATGGGTAATGTAAAAGGTGTTTAATAGTATGTGTGAATTCTTCTTGAGATATTTATGTGAAGGCTAATAAACTCAATACCTCTATACCTCTAAAATTTGACATCCCATAAACAGTTGGGCTTTTTTCACTTTCATCCACTAGTATTCATTTCTTATTGGTGGAAAGGGATTATTGGAACTTTTTTTAGAGGAAACACTCATTCCAGAGTGTTCTTCTCCTAAACTTGTCTCTAAACTGAGATAAGCTCTGCTTTCTCTACATCCCTGTTGTTTTTTCTCAATTAAATAAGAATTTCTGCATATTTCTTAAATATTTTCCTCTAGGAAATGAGAATTTGTGCATATTTCTAAAATATTTCAGTCTTGATTTCTTGTTTTATATTACAGTGCTTGAGTGTACTTCTGTCAGTTTAGGAACAGAAAATGTTCATTAAGTAATTTCTCCAGTCAAAGGGAAAGTTTTTGAAATTTATAGCAAGCAGTGCTACGAAGTGTAAAAAACCGACCATCCTTGTGTGATTCCCACATGCTAAAAACTTCAATCTTCCCCATCTTCTAGAAAGAGAACTTCCTTTTTGTTCTCAGTAAAATTCCTTAATTAATCTAGCTTTTCACTAATTTATGACTTTGGTTTTTTTAATTAGTACTATAGAAAAGGTAAACTGAAAGAGTATATTATTGTTGCATTATTATACCAGCATAAACATTATAAACAATAATTTAGGCCATGAGAAAAAATAATAATTTAAATGTATAATAAATTGGTGTCGCATTTAAATGTTATCATACATACAGCTATGAAACTTTTAAAATGTAGACTATTAAACATGTTTCAAAAATTATAAAACAATAAAAGGCAGTTATGAAAATACCTTAAAACTAACTGTATTTTGAACTTAATACAAAAACTAAGATTTTTTTTCTCAGCTGAAATACAATTCTAAGGTAACACATTCTGCTGTGTTGACCCTATTTGCACCATTAAATGATATATTTTCTTTATTTTCTTGGTACATCAGCCATGCTTTAGAATGTGTGAAAAAACATCATTCTTTATACCAGGCACCTAGAGGTAAACCCCTTTGAGCATTTTGGCCTGGTTTTTTAATGTGAAAAGAAAGGGAAGTCAACTTTAATGCTAACAAGATCATTGCCTTATTAAAAATTAATACATTATTGAATTCTAATAGAAGAATTTATCATGAGAAAGAGTGTGCTCCTGGTGAGCATTTTTAAATTGTGCTATTAAGGTGAATAGTATTTATTCAAATTACTCTTAAATATTTAAAATATTGTGTCATTAAATTCTTGCCTAAGTTCTTCTGGCTTGTTTTTGTTCGGGGCTCAGGTCTGGTGTTGTAGCAGGTGAGGTGAGAATTTGGGAGCTAAAGTTTCATAAAATGATGGAGAGTCAAGTTCTGAGTGAGTCCAAACTTCACAAAGTCCTTACAGTTGTATATAATGTCAGATTTACTGATAATTTGGTTTGTTTTTCATAATCTAAATAGTAATTGATGGAGCCTACCACGTTGAAGTGAATTAAAAATGCATTGTGAGTGGCAGAAATAATTATAGGCTCATTTTCTTATCGTTATCGTTGAAAGTTTATTAGCATCTTAATTTTTATTCCTGTATTTTGTGATGTTTACAGCTCTGGTGTAAAATGCTACCTGATGATGGTAACTTTTGCAGTAGAAGATTTCCATCCTTGTGTTGTCTCTCTGTAGAGAGCTGCGTGTCAGATGCATAGTGACTCACTCAGCTGATCCTGGAATTTTGGGTTAGATTAGAATATTTCTATTGTTCTTCCAGAAAAAAAAAAAGACAAAACAAACAACTGAATGGAGGAGGAGGAGATGTAAAAGATAATTTTCATTTTTTCAAGACTTAAGGTTCATTTTCCTGCTATACTTTGTTAAGTAACAATAAACAGCATACATTTTAGGGCTCTTTGAGTCTTATCAAGATGGCCTCTCTAAGGATATTTTCATATCTCTTGTCTAGTAAAGGATGTGCATAATAGGAATAATTCTGATAGCATTGTACTTCCTATTATTGTACATTGTTACTTAAATATGCTTAAGCATGTCTTCATGACACCATAGCTCTAATTTAATTTGGTTTTTAGATCAGTATGCTTTTATTTTTGTTTCACTTCACTAGGGAAACACTTTGGGTGAGTTATTTACCAACCAAAATATTCCATACTGATCTAATTGAACAGAAATATTTTTGAAAAACTTGAGAATCTTTATTTGAGTGGCCTTAAATGTCCCAAAGATCTGTGGCTCATCAGTTTGTTCCAGGGTATATCTACTACTACAACAACTACTACTATTATTATTATCATTGTTATTGTTATTAATTTATTTTTAGATGTGCTTGTAATGGGCGTGTGCCAGCTAGCAGATGTTACATAACTTGTGCTGGTTCTGTGATGTTTGTATGTCCACAGACACAGTTTTCTGCTAAAATGCAGTGCAGAACTGTTTTCTTTCACTTGAACATGGAGGAGTAGTTGATAGGATAAAGTATAAAGATAATTCCAAATTCAGCTTTTATAGGAATATAAGCTTTACATTGCAGAAGACTCTTGGTTTATGCACTCTTGCAGCTTGTCCAGTGTCAGAAAACTCAAAGAGACAAGTCCATAAAACTGTGTAATGGAGTGACTCCAGTTACTGTCTCCTGGGTCTACTTGCTTCCCAACCACAGCAATTAGAACAAGCCTTACACTCATGAAGCATGAACATTTAAATTCCTTCGTTTTATATATAACCTTGATTTTCTTCAGCTACTTCAAACACACAATGCTGTATGTGTGTGTAAATGTAGGGTAATTTTTAAAGCTATTGTGTGCTTGGTCTTGTTACTGTCCATTAAACTCCAGGGATTGTATAGTGTCCTTAGAATTGCAATTTTTTTTTGTTTAAATTTGCATTTTTACTTTTTTTGTACTTTTGCAAGAAAAGGTAAAGAACGTAGAGGGGACCTCCAGGTACAGCGGAATAATTTGGTTTACTGTAAAGATCTACCCATAAAACAGATAAACCTTTTCCCTTTTCATATCCCTTTTCTAAGTATTTTTCCCTTTTAACCCCCATTTCCATTCTGAGCCAGAGACAGAAAAACAAGAAATCATATGCTTACTTTTCTAGCTCTCTTTAACTACATAAATTTTATTTTTGTAAACCAAATTTTATTTTATTGTAAACCCAATCATTTTCACTATGAAGTATATTGTAATTGCTGTTATAATGCTAATATTGAGGACATTGTTCTCTAAATGTTATTTAGTTGAAGATATCCAAGGATCTGAATCAGTTGGGTATTTAAAGTAAGTGCTACATTAATCAATAATGTCTTTTGTTTCATATGGCCTGCTAACACAGGTTTCTGTTGGACCTCCTAGAGCTATAGACTTGTAAAACTTTGTTTTGTGTTTCTACTAGAGGAAGAAAAAAAAGTGAGACAGTACCAATTTTTTTCTTTTGGTACGGAATACGTAAATATTTTGTACTGCCCATTCTTCTCAAAAGAGTTGCTGTACTGAGAGATTTATATTTAATTTGTGGTCTGAAATTTGACAGCAGGTTGAAAGAAGGGGAATATTGAGGCTCAAATGCACAGTGCTTATTTCTGAGACAGCCAAGTCTGCCTGCCTAGGAATGTGTGGACTCACAGCAAATGGAGAGGAAAGAATTCCACTGATTCCAATTGGCGGGTTGTGTAGAAAATATTGCTGTGCTTCAAATTCTATTTTTTTAGAAGGAGAGTGTTGTGTTTGTTTCTGTTTTGGATTCAATATGGAAGAGTGTTTTCTCTCCCTAATTAATCTCTGGATACCTGACTGTCAAAGAATTCCAGACAAGCTAGTCTCTGGAGGAGTAAAATGAAGAGTGAAAAGTTCATTTTCTTGCCAGGCTTGAAATATGAATCTGAATGAGAGCACAGAAACTGATTTTCAAAGTGCACATGCAGACAGAATTGACTTGAAACATGCAAACTTTTTCTATATCTCAACTGGGAGCTGACTAAGCTGTGTCTTGCATGAAGCCCACAGAATTTTCAGGCTTCAAAATCAGGGTAAAAATCTGTCTTTTGACCATGTTTCTTTATTTCAAACTGGTCTTGAGGATTAAGAACTCAACATGGCTATTAGGAGTGTCTTCAGGTAGCCTTAACCTCTCTTGAAAATTTCTTATTTTTTGAAGTAGTTTTTAGTTGGGAAAATTCACAGGTGTTCACTTTTATCTTTTTGGATTTTTTTAGTTTTGCCATTAAAGCATATGGAACATATGGAAGTGTTATGGACCAATATGATGAGAAAATGCTGGTTGGGTGAAGAGATGCATGAACAGCCACACTGCAGTGGCAGGCAGCCAAATGAGTGCTAGTTTGGGTTAAGTGCAGAACTCAGCAAGCAAAAAAGTCCATGTTTATTTGTTCCCCATTGCTATGAATGTTGTTCTTGCACAGAAACCTGTACCTCCCTTAAGGGGAGCTCTTCACAGAAATATGTTCATTTTATAGGAGGCAGTTCTGCCAAGCAGCACTTCTGAGGTCTGGCATGGATTTCTGGAGAGAAGAAGTAAAACAGCATGGTCAGCCTCAAAAATTAAGGCAGGTTAAATGGCCTCTTCCCAAGAATGCATCACTGACAAATCCCTCTAAATGCTAAAATTGTGTTAAACTGCTGGGTACTGAACCAGCCTCAGGCAGAGTCCTCCAGCTTGAGCATCTGTGCAGACACCCCAAGCTGCTTAGTGAAATGGTCACCACAAACACTTGTATGATTTAATGAAGTTTTAATAATAAAAGTTCCCCAGAACTTGCCTGTCCTCTCTTCAGAGAACACATGGGAAAAGGAGAGTGTAGGAAAAGATAAGGTTTGTCCAAAATTACTAAAGCTGCCAGTGCTTTCAATACAATGACAGAAGACAAGAGATAAGAGGGCTTTCTAAAATAATTTTAGAGCACTCTGTGTTTCACTTGGGAGTTCTGTCTGTGCCTGGGAAAGTAAATATTCCACTCTGCCTATGCCTTCTGTGCCCACTTTTCGCTGTTTATCACTGAGAACAGGCAATGAAAAAATGTCACATTCCTTGTCTTTGTGCAATGTGTGAGCCCAGGAGGAGCAGACTGCAAATTTTTATCAAATCATTTGGGCAGTGTTAGTTAATGTTTTCCTAAAAAAAAAAAAAAAAGAGGAAAAAAAGGCAGTAATCTATTCCCTCCAGTGATCAAGATATTTACTTGTGATTTTGTCCACCCCTCTGCTGGTAGGTCAGTTAGATCTCCAGCAGAACCTGGGAATGACAAAAACAGGATTAAGGATGAAGCAGATGAAATACAGATTATTGCTCAGTTCACAAAAGCTGCATAAAGCCCTTATATGGATGAGGCAGTTTAAAGGCACCATAGCAGGGTGGTAACATTTGTGGCCCTGGGGTATCATCCACTAACTTTGTGGGAGCAGCACAGAGAGCAGAGAAAGCAGAGCAAAAATGGTCCTGTTGTTCTGAGTGGAGTGCAAGTGAGAGGAAATTCTCATTTCCACCAAATGCATTTTGGAATCCCCTTAACCCTTCTCAACCCTCACTGTCTCCTGGCAGCCTGCTGATCCAGGTATTCTGGTATTCTGTAGGATCAGTTCTGCTGTTTCTGCAAAACTGGTTTTTGTCTTCTTAAAAGCATGGACAATACCTCCCCCCCCCCCCCCCCCCAAAAAAAAAAGGTAAATTTTGCTTTCATTGCTGAGAAACCTGAGCTTAAGTCTGTAAAGATCCCCCTCCTCAGATATGAGGAGCAGAAAAACAGGCTTTCACTAGATCAGCCATGGCCTTTTCTGTGTTTCCCTCTTTCTGGTTTATTGAAGGAAATAAGCAACCCACTGAAACAAGGCTTCTGAGGTGGCTTTGAGCTTTGTTTTAATGGGAAACAGGGTCCTCCCTAAAACCTTACTAAAGGTTTGTGTGGTTACTATATCAGTGCAAACTGAAAAGAAGGATATCTGTTTCCTACTCATGCATAGGGATCTCTTTTTTGGGTTAAGAAATACACTTGCTGAAGTTTTTATTTGTTTTCTTGCTAGCTATCACTAAAGTACTTTACTCATTCTGTTAAATCCCATTTTGAACTTCTGCTGACTGGACTTTTCACATGGGGACAAATCAAACTGTGCTTGACATAACATTTATCTGGATGAAGTGTTTTAAATTATGTCAGTGAGTCTAATGAACAAAATGTAATGGTTCACTTGAGGCTATGTTGAGTACATCCAAATAAATTTGCTTTTCTGGGTTCAGATGCCTTTTATAAAACTGTTGACTTAAATTCCACTAGAAAGTTTGGTAAATCCTTTAAAATAGAGCTCAGCTTTTCAACTAGAGTATAAAACCTTGGCAGGTCTGTTCAAAACCAAGTTCATTTTCAGCAGAACAACATTAACTTGCAAGACTTGGTATTCACACAAAGGGCACAGTGGTATCTCAATTTTTTTGGACAGATCCTGTCTCCTTGTTACATCATCTTGCAGATGATAAACCTAAAAATTATGGAAATTTAATGCTTAATAATTTGCATAGGTCCTAAAAATTCAGGGAGCATGTTGCCAGTCATTATGTTACCAACTTTTCGTTTTGGTTTTAGTGACAACAGGTGGGGGATAACCTGCTCGTCTTGGGCTGAGTTTTTGTGCTAATGCTGCTCACTGAATTGACATGCTGTATTTCAAGACTTATAAGCTCTTTTTACTTCTGCTCTGAGTTAGAGAAGCCTCTCTGAACAGATCCTTGTGTCCATCAAAAATAGTAAAAAGCTGTGGGCCAGCTCTAATATCATTGTCATTGAGATTGCATCCCAGTATCTTATAATCATTTTATTGTGGCATCTTCCATAGTGTGAGGAGTGAGAAAATAATAAGATGTTTTGTTCATAATAATAATAATGAAAAAATTGAATTCCACAACAATATACTGCTGATTTTTTCACAAAGCTGTAGAGATGGGGTTGCTGCAGCTTCTGTCCCTGCCTGACCAGGACAGCAGATTCTGGTGAGGTTGCAAGCATTTCACACAGCAACCCAGCTGGGCTGATGCTCCCCTCCAGTCAGTGTGAGATGTGCCAGTGCTGCCCTTTTTGACAGAGAGCTGCTTACCTGGCTCCAAGGACAGATAAAAATCAAACCACAGCCAGATCCAGCACCCAGCACAGGGCATGGCACTCAGCCCAGTGCTTGTGCTTTCTCTAGTCTGACCTGCCACAAACTGTGGCCCTGGCTGGCTTTGAAGCAGGTTTACCTCTCCAAGTAAAATAGTTTAAATTGGTATCATATAGCTATGTGTGAATAATAGTATTATTAGCTATAATAATAGCGAATTCACTATTAGCTATTTTCATATAGCTATAGTGAATAATAATATTAAAAAACCAATCAAAAAAGGCCCAAGGAAAACCAAACAAATAGGACAGTGAAGCAGTGTCAGCAGTCTCTCTACTATGTCCTAGCTTTCAGCCAGGGCATGGCATTCAGTAATCACTCCACAGAAAAAAAATGGGAATGAATGGTTCCCACAGTCTTACTACAAGGAATAACTTGCAGTGTTTAACTTAAAACACCAAGAATGCAGCACTTTTAAGTATGTAGCAGGTTGTTGTAAAGTAGCAAGGTGCAATGTCTTTCCACTGGCTGTGGAGTACAGCAAAGTTTATTGAGAATTAGGAAAAGGGTTTTAATGGCATGCATACCAGACAAATTGATCAGAGAAGTGTGAAGTCTTTCTCATGAGAGGCCACTGACTGGAACATCTGCCAGGGAAGGCAGAAGCTGACAAGCATTTTCCCTGGGGCAGGGAGTCACAACTTCTTCCTTCCTATTCCTATGATCCACAATATTCTCTAATTATTAATAATCAGCATTTATAAAGTTTATTAATGAATGCCAGAAACTCTCAGAAACTCAAATTACTAACAAATTTCAGGCAATGAAAGCAAGAATCAATGTTTTACTCTTGAGGTAGTGTGTCATTAGGCATAATTGCCAATTAACTTACAACAGGAACAATTATCCAGTGCACAAGTGATGAAAAGGTTACTGGGAGGTAACACGAAGTTGTTCATTTCCAAGAGCTACTGTCAGTGCTGTGATTAAAACAAATCACATTGGGACATGTCTTCTCTGAGATGGAATATTGGGAATTTGTTCCAAAGTACAGCCTGATGTGGAAATAACTGCATAGAGATGCTCTTAGTTAATGTGTTGGACAGTTCCTACACACACCTGATGTTCCTGAAAGTTACTAGCAATAACACAGGTGTGCTATGAAATGCACCAAACTGGAGCCAAATCACTGATCGTGAGGGAGAGAGAGGCCAGCTGCTCAAAAAGCAGTATATTTTCATGTCTCATGCAAGATGGGATTCTTTGCAAAAGTCACATATGGATCCACTTTGAGATGAGTAAAAAAACCTTAGGACTATTGCAGAGGCAGAAGATTAAGGGACACTAAAGTACACCAGCTGTACATGGATAGACAAAGTGTACACTTGTGTTGCACTCTGTGCAACATACAAAGCATAATTTTGTAATAAATGGTGATTATGTCACAGTCTTAATACTGGTTATTTACAATCTGTGTTGTTCTATTTAAATTTTAAGTATATTTGAATGCAAGTTCATTTTTCAGATGTGTTTTTATGACAAGTGGGTTTTATCAAGACTTAAAAAGATTAGAGAGACAGAGTGTAGACTGATGCAGAGTAATGGATGAGAGAATGCTCTCAGGAAGAAATTGTATCAAGGAACTTCATCATTACAAAACTCTTGTTTCTTTTTGGTTTTAAAGATGGACAGTTCTTCATCTTTCAGCATGTAAAAGATGAATACTATAAAAAAAAATATTCTTCTTCCTTGCAGCAGATACATTAAGCAGCAGAAGTTGATGGAGTGCATTGGTCAGGATATTTTACTCTCTAAATGCCTGGTGCTTGGCCTCCAAAGGCAACTCATCACACAAGGAGGTCAGCTCCAACTCCCCATGATGTTCTTTGCTCTCAGAAACATCCTGAACATCTCTAAAACTTTGTCTTTTTGTTTTTACTTGGTCAAATAACAAAGTCCTTGCTATCAGCCAACTCTCTCTCTCTCTGCCTCTCTGAAAATTATTCTCTGGAGGAAAATCCTATTTCCCTTGTGAACATAAACTTAAAACAAGTTAAAAAAATTTTTGCATTACCACTCTGCAAAGATAGTAGTTATAGTAATTTTTTAAAAGTTGTTCTGAAAGCAAGGAGAAATAAAACCATGTCTGGTCTGGTATCACAACTGTGACCTGGTTTCATTTAACTCTGTACAACTCTTGAATGTTATTCTGGTATATTCTAGATACTTTTACTGACAGTACAGCTGATCCAGTGGTTACAGCTAGTTATCCACACAAAAACAGACTGCTTTGAAAAGGAGGTGGTAAATGGAAAAAGTTGTTTTCACACACCTTGGGGTGGTACTGTCAAAGACCTGTATTTTTTCATTTAGTAGGTATTGATTTAAATTATTTTTACTGTATAATAATACTGCTTTCTAGAATCATTAGGCTGTGCACTGAGTTTACTATAGGCTAGCCATGGATGAGTAGGATTTTAGATGATACTACTGAGGAAAGGAATTATCATTTTCTGAAGTAATCGCTTTCTGTTGTAAATACAACTACGTAGATTTTGATTACTTGTGTACTTTTCTAGTACTTCAGTGACTTTTCCTGGCAAAATGTGTGGAACATAACTTTTTCAGACACCAAACTATTCATGCAACATATGCACCAAATGTTTTTTCAATCTTTTTTTTTGGGATGGTGTGTGTAAAGCACAATGTTTGTGATGAATTTTGCTTTCTGTTTAATTTTGATCAAAGCAGAGTGGAAAGCTCACCCATGAAGTGATGCAGTGCCAGATGGTGAGGCACTGAAAGTGAGCCCAATGTGCTGTTTCTAAAGGTGAGTGCTAACAGCTCTGGAAGGCTGGAAGCTCATGCAATTGGACATGGGCTTGAAGCATTTTCCTTTTCGGTCAGCAACTCACAGCTGATGCAGCTGGGTAGGATCTGAAGGGTGTCACGGTGCTGTGGATTCTGTCTGAATCTGACTCTGTGCCAGTGCTGGGCCAGACAGCATCAGAACCAGACCACAATCCAGACTTGAGGGACCAGTATCAATATCCCCTGTGCAAGGCTTGGGTCAGCAGTGACCTTGCTGCCTAAAGGTTCTTCTGACAGCAATGGTTAAATGCCAGAAGATAAGCAGTTTGAGGCAAAAATCTGTTAAAGGACAGGAAAGTGATTCATCTGTAGGCTCAGCTACAAATCAAGAGGTTTTTTCTTCCCCTGAGAACACTTGTGTTCCCCTGAGAGCTGAATGGTTTCCATTTACCTTGGATTGCAGTTAAGCAACTTCATTTACAAAGAGTTGCCAATAAAATATTTGTAAAATAAGTAAAAACAAAAAGAGGCAATTATAGTCATGCCTCAAGCATTTATTCAAAGTCTCCATTCCAGGGGACAGACAGACAGGAACCATTAATCTGAACACCAGTCCTGTAACTTTATAAAACTCATCTATGTGCTCTTGACAGAAATCTATATTTGGGGAGGCAAGAAGGGATTATTAACCCAACTACAGCTTTGTTTGGAAAATGTGACTTTAATAATTTAAAATTATTATTATGAATTTAAAAAATCCCTAACACAGAATTTAGAAAAAACAAGTAAACTCCCCCAACTATGTTCTACATATTTTAGTACTTGAAGAAAGGTCTCACATAAACGAAATTAGGATGACCTGAGCAGTTTTTGGGTTTTCTTATGGCTTTGATTCCTGTGCTTTTTCTGTGGTGTGACAGCCCTGTGAAGACTCTTAGTCAAAGAAAATGGCTCCAAGTGGGTTTTGGATTTAGGGTTTTGTTTGTTTAACCTTTGTGTACTTACCCTGTCCTTTTGTTATCATTAGGAATGATATTTATGTTTATTCTTTGTCTTTAGCAGTTCTTTGGTAGATGTTATCCAGACAAGGATAAAAAAATGACATGATAGAGAGTCAGGAGATACATACAGTTTGTGGTGAGAATAAATTATTCAGAATGAAAGTCAAAAGAGAAATACCTTTGTTTCACAAACATGTATTTTTTTAGGTGGCACATAATTTTTTTAACTTTTCTTTCATTCCCAGCAGGTGTTGAGGGTTTCTGTTCTGCCTGGCAGACCAAATAAAGTTGAATATCTTGCATGTTTACACTAGAATTAGATAATTGGCTTAAGGCTGAGATTAAATTGCATAGCTAAACTGTAGAGATAAGCTAAATGTACTGCTGGAATTGAGACTGAAATATTCTAATTCCAGGAGAAATGAGGGCCCAAGACTCTTTTGCATAATAAAAGAGATATTTTTCTGCTCCGAATACAAATACTTTACAAACATATTCGGTTGTGGGGTTGTTGGGTTTTTTCCCATTATTATTTATTTGAAATACTACATTTAAAATTACTGTTGTGACAGAAATTGACCTCTAGAATAAAATGAAGCGATGGGATAGCACTGAGCTGTAATACAGAAATAAGTTAGAGTAGAAGTTGAGTAGCAGCCACAGAGAACAGAAGGAGAAAACGTGAAAATGAAGTCTTTCACTGACTTGTGCCAGCCAAAAGCATTAAAAACCCTGCACAATTAATAGAATCCTGCCAGCTGGGTCTAACCCTCCCATGGTTTGAGAGTTGGTAGAGTCAACCTCCCTGACACTGATCTCTAACAGTGAGCAGCACTGAACTTCAAGTAATTCCAAAGCTTGAAAAAAAAAAATCTCATTCTGTCTAAATGAATTTTCTCCATCTTAATAAACCACCTAATTGTTAATGTTCATGGCAGCGTGGCTAAGCCTGAATTATAAACATATTTTACCAAGTTAAGGTAGAGCACAGAAAAATGGACACTAGGACCACTTCTGGTTGGTTTAATCCAAAGCTCTTGATCTTGGTTTGGTTTTGTTTTATAATGGTGATAGTTACATATGGAGCCTACAACATCAATTCCAAATGAAATTAAAACTTAGTGCTGAATTTTTATGGAAGACACTGCACTAACCAATAGAACTGGATGTTTTATTGTTGAAATGTCATGTATTTGGCCTTATAAAGCATCTGCTACTAAATATTGCTGACAAGTGGGAGTAAGGATTATTTATAAAATATGAGTTACAAACAAGAATTAACAGGCTAAGTAGCACTTGCTGAAGAATTAACTATTAAAATGATTAAATTACAATTAGTCATTACATTAAGAATTAAAAATGATAATTAATAATTAACAGGAGAACTTCTGGGTTCGAAGTACTTGGATACAAGTTATACACAAAAGGAAAGAAGTAAAAATATGGTTTTCCTGGTTTTATTTTGCCCTAAGTACATTTGAACTGTGCTGAAAACAGAGCAGTGGGGCAGATGAGCTATTTACCAAGATGGGCAATTAATCAGGATTGCTGTTCTACTTCATGTGTGCTGAAAGGAATAAAGCTCATTTTTGCCTCTTTTTTTTTTTTTTTTCCTGCTCAGGATGTTCACACACTCCCAAACCTCTCTCTGAATGAGTCTCTTTCTTCCAGATAGAGTCAGGTTCCATAGGAGATGGGAAGCCCTGCCATTCCTTCCAAGTTCAGCACTGAGGTGCAGGTAAGTGAGTTTACGTTGTGTTCAGGAAAGGAGAGAACTGAGCACAGCTCTCTTGCCATACTTAGTGGCCCAAGCAGCTTTGTCACCTTGTTTTGTTTTACTCTTGCTGGCTTTGTAGGTACAAATGCACCCACAGATTTGTGCCAAATGCCCACTGAGTGCTGAGCTGTGCTGAGATGAGGACAGAGCTCAGCAAAAGTCTGGTGTCTGGAGCTCTTGTTTTGAGCTTCATGTCACTGGATAACTATGGCACAGGGGAGATGATCCAGGGAAGTAAAAACAAACAGATGGGAGCCTTGTACAGCCTTGTGAGCCTCTCTTCTCTTATGCTCTGAATCGTGTTTATTAGCATTCTGCTGCATTAATATCACTAGTCAGGAAAGATGGCACATGTCAGAAAGGCATGAGAGCTCATTCAAATGAGGAGGGAGCTGTAGTCAAATAGCCAAATGATGTATATGTACCAGGAAATATCAGACTGTATATCAGCATTTGACTCCAAAGGTTCATTTTAGTCAAATGGAGTTTGATTTGACAGCTTAAAAATGAAAAAAAAGATGCTCAGATTGATTGATGGATAATAAGTGGCAAAGAAAATTGCTTTTTTCAGATGGATTTGTGAGCATTTGATGAATTTGCCTTTACCTTTTCATCTTTTACTTTTGTACAACATTAGAAGAGTAAATGTAACAAAATCAAATTCCTCATTCCTAATGTCTGTGGGGACATGTCCCACTGAGGAACTGCCATCAGTTTGTATTGCTGTTTAAAAATGAAACATTGGATTTTTTAACCCTTAACATCTAATGAGCAAAATAAGCACTAACTGGTATTAAAAAAAATATTTTTTAATACCAAAAACTTCACTTTTTTCTTAAGAGCAGATAAATAGTTGATTACTCTTTCTATAGTGACTGAAACCTATTTCTGAGCTCATTTAACACAAGAACAATGTGAGATTTAACTAGAAAGAGATGAGTATGGATTGTTTCCTCCATGATCTAGAACTAAACCCAAAATGCATACTTTGGAGCATCTTTTCAGAATGCTCTCAGGGATGACTTGGGATACAAGATTTTACAGCTTGCTATGGTGAAAACTACTCCTATTACAAGGCTTTTCAAACTCAGTACCATTAAGGATAAAAAGGTTGCTCGTTTTGACATGTGTTTGGTCTTCCTCTGTGTAGGAGGACACACAGAAACAAATAGATTTTTTTTCTTTTTACCTTTAGTCAGCTGCGCTGACTCCCACTTCTCTCCACCAACTATAAAGTGTTTCCACACAATTAGCTGATCTCCGTGCTATAGAAAAATAAAGCCTGTCCAGGGAGCCCTAAGTTCATTTTCTGTGGGGAAAAAAGCCAAAACCACTATTTCTGGCAGAGGTTTGCCTGTTCCATGTTTCTCAGGTCAACTTGTTCCATGTTCTGCCTTACTGGGCCCATCTGCACCCTCCCTGCTCTGGAATCACCCCTTTGCTTTTGGTTAATTTTCAGTCTGCATCCAAACTAGGAAATGCTCCAATGGAATATTCACTCTCTTGATTAACTGGGTTCAAAGGTACATTTCTGGTAGATGTGGCTGCAGGGATATTGAAGTGTAAATGGCCATTTTCCACTTGAATATTAAAATGGTGTGTTTATATAGATTACATTTATAGACCCCTAAAAATTGGAATTTCTTAAAAAAGTGATGTTGTTGTTAACTTGAAATATTTGCAGCTGATGTAGAGCTGTATGTGATTAAATTATTTTTATGAAATAATACTTATAAGCAGTTAGGGATGCAAACCTACTACAAAGTTCTCTGTTTTAATGAAGAATCCTGTTATTTCTGCTTTGTTCTAAGCCATGCTTCTTTCTTTACTTTCTGGCTGCCCATCACACATTTTCATTGTTGTTTTATAAAAGTTTTATAAAAACTGTTTTAAACCAGTTATTCCTTGCTCTCCTTGTCATGATTGCTCCTGCAGAAGTCTAAGAGCCAGGTTAAGCAGCTGGCTTAACATGGCATTTATAGATTGTTACATTTGCCTTTCTTGACTCGGTGAAATAAGTAGTCTTGCCAAGTGTGCTGCATTCAGGAGAATAGAAAATATTTAAGTTAGTGGGAGTTCTGCACTCTGGTATTTCCTTAGCAGAACGTTTTCATTTGTGAGTTTAACCTTGTGGGAGTGAAACCTTTGAATATGTTATTATGAATGCAAATTTTTCTAGAAACTCCTGATTGTGAGAAAAACTTTCCCTAAACTCAAAATCTAACTGGAATACTTGTGATATTTGATTTGCCTGCTGCTTAGACCACAGCATTTAGACAATAATCAGAGCCTCCCTCCTTCTGTGTATCACAATATCCACGGTCACTGTAGCTTTTGCTGGAGGAGGAATGAATGAGGGAATAAAGGAGGTGAGTTATTAGTGACAGCAGTGGCAGCCTGACCCTGGAGTAGTAAAGTAAAAAGAGTGTGTTCCCAGCCTCAGCCCGGCTCTTCTGAGGGCATTATAAATATTCCATGTGGCTTCAGTTGGTGTTTGGTGTATTTTTAATATCTGTGCATTTTGCCTCATGTGTTCTTTAATTATCAGGGTGCTGAAACTTAAGATGATGGTTGAAAAAATATATCTTCCTGTGGCAGGGAGAGAAGGTGGTGTGAACTGAAGTGCAACTCTACATTTGTTTGAAGCAGCAGTAAAAAATATGAGAGCCATTGTGGCAGAAATGATGGAAAAAGCATAGTGAAAAATTACAAGAACTATTTTATTGCTTTGCTATTTTATTACTGTGGGGAGTAATTAAATGTTCTCTCCTGCTTCCTGTCTCCCAGCCCACCATGATTTTTGTGGTAATTAGTGAGATTTCTATTGCCTGGTGGCAGGGAGCAGCAGCCCCTGGAACCAAGGTGTGGTCTGTACAGGTGTTGAGACATCCTGCTCCCCTGTAGCAATGTTCTCCTTCTTGTTTTCCCTGCTACAAGGTGGAGCAGAGCAATTTAAACTTGAGAATTTTCCTCCTGTCCTAAGAACCTGAAGCCAGCTGAGCTTTGAAGGTTTCAGATTTTCCCAGTGCCTTGTAAGTTTTCTTAGATAGGTGTCTGAAAGGAAAGTATTATGATATTCATGTCTAGGATGTGACAGGAATTTATTTTCTCTGTAAATTGTAAGTATTTTAATTTTTCCTCGTGTCTTAAGGTACCACCTTCTTTTCAGAGTTACCTGAATAAGATGTTGATAAATGAGGAGTTGGACTTATCTAATGATTGTGCTATTATCTGCCTAGAAAATGCAATCAGTTTAAAATGATAGTATAATTCACTAGTGAACTACTGCAATTCAGTGAAATAAATCCAATGACTCTTGCTGTCAGAAAATTGGAATGAAGGCACATTAACATGTGCACTGAGGCTGAAGGTTTTTCAGGGGAAAAAAACTTTTTCTGCTCCAATTAAGTGGGCTTGTCTCAGTAATGTTTCGATGAGGAGAGACAGAACAGAATGCTTTCTGTGCTATTATGAGCTTGAGGTGAAGAAGAAAGTCAAATTGGTCTTACATTTCTGCTCATTTTGTGGAGTTCTGTATTTGCCAATGAATTCTCTTGCCACAGAAAAGATAATACTGCATTCATTTTCTCTTCAGACCTCAAATGCTAAAAAGGTGTCTCCATTAAAACAAATTTATTTGAATCCATCTATCTAACAGCTTTAATCCAGCAGAAAACAAAGCCAAATGTCACATATGTTTTATGTAGTGATGTTGTTGGAGCTGTGTTGTTTTGAGGACAATAAACTGGCCAGAGTAGTTTGTAAAAGTTATGGCTTTCAAAATGTACAGACTGGCAGCAATAAGTAAATGCTGAAAAGCCAAATTTCAGGCACTGAGTTTTCTGGACTCTGCAGGAGATGTGGGTTTCCCAGTCAATTCACATCATCTGCTCAAGGTAATGTCAGCCCCAAGCGTGTGAGAGCTGTCACCCACCACAACAATTACAGAGCTTGTTGGTTCTCAAGGATCCCAACAAAGTCACTCTCCCCACACACCAGGGAATGAAACATGGGAACCATTACTGCACACTGGGTTTGGCACTGGGATTGGTCCTGCTTGGTGGTGATCACACCATACTGCTGATTCCACCCTCTTCAAACTGGTTTGGGCTTCACTACACAGGGAGGGTCTGTTAGCAGGCACCAGTAATTAATCATGAAGAGAGAAGCAGTCAGAATTGAACAGAAAATTTCTTCAGGCTCTGGTGAATCTTCTCTTTCCAGTCAGTTTTCCTTAAATTGCTGTATTGTGTTATAAGGAGAAGAGCTTTGTTAGTCCTGCATGGCCTTGTCCAAAAAGATCCAGAAAAATAATTTTTAAATATAAAAATTCCTATGTTCTTTTCTGTTGAAATAGAACTTCCTGTGCGGTGGCTCTGCTGGAATTAGAAATTTCTAGAAGCAGATAAAAAAGACAGGCATGAATTGAATTTTGTGGTGAATAAATGATCCCTTTCTCTTTACTAGGTGCAACAAAATTTTGTTGTATGTTAGAATGTTAAGGATTTATAAACTATAATAATGTAGATGATACAGGAATGTGAAAGGAAAAGCAATGGCACTATGTGAATAAGCTCTATAAATACTGTTTTATGAGAAAGTCAGAGGACATAAAATGTTTCTATTGCAACTAGAATGCTTCTTGAATGTAATGATGAAAGGTAACAGTCTAATGTTCTTGCAAGAATTTGGAGGGAGAAGTGTTTGAAATTAAATACTTCTTTAAAAACAAAACAAAACAAAAAAAAAGGGAGTTTTAAGAATAGTTTCTGAGAGGTAGGTGCAAAACAAGTGTATTACAGCGACTTTAGACGGTCACTGTGGTGAGAGAAGGACGAGAATCTTGTTTCTTGATCAGAAGACTGATTTATTCATATAAGATATATAATACATTATAAATATACTAAAAGGAAGAAAAAGAGAGGTTGCAGAGAGCAGCTATGCCAAGAATAGAATAGAAAGAATGAATAACAAAGTTGTGTGTTCAGGGAATCTGTCCCTGAGCTGCTCCTGTGATTGGCCTTTAATGGTACACAAGAAAGATGAGCCAATCACAGGGACACCTGCTACATTTCACAACAGCTGATAACAATTGTTTACATTCTTCTTCTGGGGCCCTTTGCTTCCCAGAAGAAGGAGAAATCCCAAAGAAAGGATTTCTATGAAGAAATGTCTGCGACACAAGTGTTTTGAAAAGTTAACTGCCTACTCAAATCTTGGCCTTATGTGCTGCTGTGCTAAATAGATTAATAGTCAAGGAAGGTTTGGAAACCAGCATGTTGAATGGGTGTCAAACAGGAGCGTGATGTCAAGGACCTAGAAAATACAAATGGAATCTGAAGCTTTCAAAAACCTTCTTCTTAACAATCCTTTTTATTTTTTTGTAATTATATTTGGGCTGTTTTCTTGGGTCTTTTCTTTCTTATGGACAAGTGCCTAAATTCATTCTTTTGTTGCTTCTTATGGTGTTTCTGGTGGAATCTCCAATTAACAGCCAGCCAAGGCCACCTCTGACAACAAAGCCCAAGAGTCCCAAGGAAAAAAATTCTGCATGTTAAATAAAATGTTTAAAATAGCACTCAAAGAGAAGTATGCAGACTACATTTTTCAGAGTATTAGGGAAGCTGAGCTCTTGGGAAAAAAGTGACTGTTTGTGTGACATTGGAGCTGGTGGAAAATATAACCTCTTTATATCTGAGTAATTGCAGGCAAAACCTGGGGTACTTCAAATCTGTAAGGACTAACAAATAGTTTGTCTTCATTTCTGCTTGGACCAATTAAGGGTACTTATTACTTATGACAAAAAATTTCCAATAAGAAAATATAGTGATAGTGTAATTACAGAATAATTACACTATCAAGTCATTGTGCATAAATTAATTTCTAGTAAAACCACATTTGGCCTAAGACCCTGATGTGTAGTACAACTGGGATTTTCCAGCCACAGTGGGTCATGTTTCCAGCAGCAAATGCATCAATGACTTGCAGGATGGAGTCTAAATGTGGATGAATTCTTAAAAACAGTTTGAAAGATGTTTTTGAGGTATCACTCACACCGAGCTGCTGATGTATCAAGCGGGTTAGAAAGAGCAGTGGTGTAATCAGCTTTGTGAGTGGCCGCTTGCCATTTCCACCCAGGCTGCACAGCCAAGGCTCCTGTTTGGGGTGGGTGTGAGCTGGGGCTGCAGGAGGAGTGAGTAATGGAGGGTTGTGCTTTTGGGATTGCCAGGAAAGCTGGCAGCCTGCCCTGCTTTTGATCACATTAAAGGCTCCTTTTAAGGAGCAGTCGGTGCCTGATTGCTCTTCACTGCTGCGTCAGTCAGGAGACCCTTTTGGGACTCCGAGAGGATCACAGGTGCTTTTCCTGAAAGGCAGAAATGACAAAAATGTAAAAAGCTATTTTCTTCCATTACGGGATTTGGCTTGTTGTAATGTTTCACCTAACTGATGGTGAGCTGGAATATGAAGAATGAAATTGCTAAGTTGTTGAAAATTGATTCTAGTTATTGTTTTCTGCCCTTGACCATGTTTTGATATGCATCTGCTTCTTGTTAAGAGATGCTAAGTTAAAAAAGAGCAATTAATTTTTTAAACTGTAAGTATATAATACTTTTATGAATGTTTTATATGCACTTTAGTTTCATAAGTGTAAGATTTTAAAAGTCCCTAGAGAAAAAAATTTAAAAGCCTAAAAGTGAGATCCAGACCACTAGGGAATCCAGCATCTTTTTCAGATGCTGTCAAGTTCTCTATGTTCCCAAGCAAAGGCATTTTAAATTAATTAATTGTTTATTAATGGCATATCTGTTAGTGATACAAGATGGAATCCTTTCTCCCAACTCAGCAGCTTTAGGTTTTCTTCAATTTCTTTAATTCTTTTTTTTTCCCTCCCATTTTGGAAGAGAGCAACAAATGTTCAACTACTGTAAAAGGAAAATGTAAAATTTATCTCTGGCTTGCTGATTTTAGAAAATGGGCACCGTTTGAAGTTGCATCTGGCATGTTACAATGACTTCAGGAGCCTCTGTGTTATCAGGTTGGATAAAAAATGTGAATTATAAGTTTGTTTTAGAGAGCACTGTGCAATTTATTGCTTGGCCATAGGCTTTAAAAGAAGCACATTTCTGCATGACAGAGCATAAACTGGCCACCAGTACAAATTGCATTAATATTGAGCATATAGAGTGCTGTATTTGGAATTATCATTTAAAAAACTTTTGGATGCTGTGAAGCACCAAAGCAGTGCATTTGGAATTCTTGGCTGGCTTCTTGCTCTTTTGCTCCCCCAAAATCACTAATTGTTGAAGATAAGTGTTCTGCAAATGTTATCAGAATATAGAAGAGGCACTTTCAAGAGGTCAGAAAATAGTTTCAGTCACCTGGAACTGTAAAAATCAGCCAGTTTTACAGACTAGAATGCAGTAGAAAAATTTACTAAGCAGACTGATAATGCACTTATAATTACTGTAGTACAGCGTGCTGAACTCTACAGTAGAATGTAAAGTTTGCTGTCCATCATTGCCTTATACAGTTTCCAAATAGGCATTTTTTTTCCAATTGCATAATCTTCATGGCTTTTTTCCTGTGTTAGCTAATCCCTAGAAAATTGGGTTGTTGATCTGTTCTAATACCTCTGACTTTGGTGGAATACAGTGAATACATAACAGTTTTGGGTTGGTGTGGGGGTTTTTTGGAAGGAAAATGCACACACACATTCTCACTGCCACTTATTAGGGATAAAAACAATTGGAAGTTCTGTTTATGCAACAGAATAGATTCAAACCAAGGCATAATATACTCATATTATAACCAATTTAATAATAATATTATAACTAATATGAGTATATTATATACCAATATAACCAAACCAATACTCATCATATACTTAAGGTATAGACATAATGGCAAATTTTGTGGTGGTTTCTTAGCAAAGGAAATGTTTGGGGGAAAAAATCTTAGGACTGATTTTTAATTTTTTTTTCTCCCAGGGGGACAATAGATTAGAATCATATTCCCTTCACTGCTAGTTTACTAATTTTTTAATTAATTATAGAGGTTTGATTAGTGAGTGTCCTGAGACTGTTTTTATTTTATCCTGTGTCTTCTTATATTTCACTACTGTAGACAAGATTTAAAAATGATGATTATAATACTGATATATGCTTCTACATATTTATTAATTTTACTATGGGTTGTGCCCCTGTAATTTTCCCGGGTAGAAATACCAGTGAACAATCACAATGGGCCCTTTGTCTCTGAAATACAATGTATTCAGTGTCCTTGGCTGCCATTGAAACTGCTATCTCAAACTTTCAGAGAACAGTGGGATGGAGAGAATAACAGAGTAGTTTCATCTCGAATAAAAGAGATGCCACATTTGGGATGTTCACTGGTGCAGGAAACAAGGGCATTTCATTTCAGTTCACCTTAATAATTCCTCTCAGCTGTCAATAGGTATCCAGTTCTCCTTGTAAGTCTCTCTGTGAACTGCTGGAGTACAAAGGAATCAAAGCCCATGAGGAGGGAGAGGTTTGAAAGCTCCTTTCATCTGACACGTTCCTCGGACGCTGAGCTCTGTAAGCTAATTACTTTGCCTTGCTGGCACCTCCAAACCTGGACACCCCTTAATAATGTAGAGTCCTGGCCTTCCTTTAGTCTTCACATGCTCCAGAGGGATTATTGACTCAAAATTTAGAGTATCACATGTGTAGGATCAGAAGACACCTCAAAAGGGTGTCTTGTACATTTGTTCTTCAAAACCAGAATCTGATACCAACCTGATAGATCTGAAATTTAGATCTCAGTTCTGTGTTGTTCCTCTGTTTAATTGGAAAAAGGTGAAATAACTCCTCTAGTTAAATGACTGTTTCATAGTGCAGCTTTCAAGAAGTGCTTGCATTTACATTTTTTCTTTCATACAGCTCAGGTTACTTCATTTATATCTCTCATAGGCCCAACTCCCTTTTGAAACCAGAAAAACTTCCTGACACTGGCAGGCTGAGCTATGAAAAGCTAAATGCTTCCCCTTTTGTCACAGAGTTATGGGGAGAAACTGTGAACACAACTTGATTATTATTTGGATTGAAGGGTGGTGGGTTCAGTACTGTGAGCTGAAAACATTCAAAAGCCTGGTTGATTTTCCAAATTAAGTTATCATATATACTAAAAAATGCAGGGTGGAGGGGATTTAATATATACTCTGGTATTGTTACAGATATGATGCAGTGAAGAGGACACAGTTTTCACCTCCCCAAAATCAAACAGCACCATAAGGACCTATGAGGCTGTGATTAATCTCAGCCTTGAGAATGCCAAGAAAAAAACAAGATACAGTTTTTCAAGCTCTTTTTTCATAGTCACACTCCCCTATCTTGAGTCTCTGTCCAGTTCTTCTCAGATTTCCTATAAACTGTGATCAGATTTGTAGCTAGAAGATTTTATAGCACCAAAAATGTCAAAAAAGCTTTGCACTTTGAGCAGTATACCCATGAGCTGACAGTGAACGTTATGCTGCAAAGTGGGTGGTAAAAAAAGCAAAAAATTTCTGGCAGAAAGGGAGAAAGAAAGTTTTTGCATATTTGTTTGGATAAAACAAATAATAAAAACAATTTTAAAAAATTTAAGAACTGTAAATGGCTAAGCAATGTATTAATTTATTGCAGCTGCAGAAATAATATTCATTTATCTCTAAGACAGCTTTTGGAAATAAGAGCCTATTGCTGCCTTTTGTCTTTTCTGTGAGAGTGGGAAGGGTTAGAAAGCGAGAGGAAGACAGTGCTGTAAAAAGAAATCTTCCTCCACACCTTAAATCAATAACCTCCTGTATTTGTCTGGATTCTGAGTGCTAACTAAAACCTCTACAGAAAATATCATCAATGAAGTCTTGCCATCTGACAAATTTCCTGCCCATTCCTGAACTGATATTATTTAAAAGAATTTTCTAGAAAATCTTTGCTTAAAGATATGATTTCCAGCTTCCTATCCTGATCAGGACAGCTTTCTGAATCAATTAATCTTAAATTAAGAAGCAGCACACTTACATTGCAGTCAAGTCCTATAGCCTTTTTCTCTTTTCCCCTTTTTGACTTTACTTTCCCCTCAAATGGATCGTGATTTTGATGGGTCTTGATTGATAATAAAGAGCCAATGTTAAGATCAATACCAGCAAAAACTTTCTTTAGTGTTGGACAAAACAGTTCTCTTTGGTGAAGTGTTATTAATGGGCTGGCATGATGCACTGCATGCTTCCTGGCCTTTACACCCTGATCCACCTGGGAATATTGGCACGAGGGTTTCACAGAAGAGCAATTTTTCCTCTTTGGAAAATTGGATCAGTGTCTCAGGGTAGGACTACACCAAATTTTTCTACTGCTCATTTCATTTCAAAGACTGGCCTGAGGGCTGTGTACTAAAATCAAGATGAAGTTCCCCTTTGCAACTCAGTCTTGTCTGTAAAGGGAAGAACACAATTAACCATCATTATAATTCAGATAATTTATAAATTTAAATTTATAATTTAACAGATTTGAAAATTGTGCTTAAAATTCCCTGTCCCCTCTTCCCTTATAGTTTTGATTTTAAAAATTAAATTCTTATTTGCAGTGTGTTTATATATAAACAAAAAACTTTATGTAGTAACAAATCAATAAGATTTTTAGCAAATATTTTTGGAAACTTCAAATAATAGAAGACATTCTAGATATATTTAAATCTCAGCAGAAATTTGTAGAAAAAATGAATTTGCAAAGAAATGTGGATATTTAAGATGTGTTTGTAACTGCTCTTGTCAAAGGATGCTATATTGTTACTAAGTTTCATGTTTCATAGCAACAAATTCAGGTACTTCATGCAAAGAAAAATTTATGAATATTAGTTCGACTGGTAACATTGACATACAGCCCCTCTTCATTTAAATACTCTTCACAGAAAGTTAATCTCTAATTTGAAGTATGGGTGGTTTTTATACTTAAAAGAACACCTGAGTGATGGCTTTAATCAGTCTTTCTGTCACAAAGTGCAAATGTTGTGGACACTTTCCTTTTGCTGCCTTTGTGTCGGAGAGGCAGAAGCTGTTTCCTTTAGCTCCCACTCCAGTTTTCAGCCAATTAGTATGAGGAACAGAAAAATGAGGATGCTGAAGAAGATGAGGCAATCATAAGTTACACCTTCTTTGACCATAGCTGATACTCAGGGAAGGAAAATATTGTTGGAGCAAGGATGGGAGTGATATTTTAGCTAATATATTCTCTCATCTGGCTCCTTGCACCACTTTGTGTGTATGAACAGCCTATCCCTGAGGGATTTTCTTTCATTTACACTCCTGGCATCCAAAGCAACTTGGGGCAATGAATTCCACAAATTAATAAACAAAATAAAAGCAATAATTTCAATGTAACTACTCAGTTGTTTATATAATGAGAGAAGGACTTTCGTATTTCAGAAACAAAGCTTGTATTTTCATACATCATATATTTTGATATACATTTCATATTCAGATATATTCATCATGAAAATGAAGCTGTAATTTCAAGAAATTGAGTTTTCAAGTAATAAAATGCATTATTTGTTGTTTTTACAGCCATACAACAAATTGCAAAATGAGTTCTCCCCAGACACTGAAATCTGATTACAAAGTTGCCTTACCTGAAATTCCACTTCATTTGTCAGAGACAATATTGTGATGTCTATGTAAATAGTCTCTCTAGCATTTTTAGTTTATTTTATGACAGTGGCTGTATTTGCAATCGGTGTTATAGCCCTGAAAAATACCATATGGCAGCAATGCCCATATTTAATTTAAAGTGATCAGGTTCTATTTGTTCAATCTATTAAAGTAGCTGCCATATCAGCTAATCTGACAGCTGTATTACTCAACATCATTGCAGGCAATGACATATGGTGAAGCATAAGGACAAACATGCAAATATTCATTTCATCAGGACCAGGGCATTGTCTAAGATTGAAAAAACCCTTTGTTGGCAAAGCTGTACTCAAGAGCAGAACATTAACCTCTGTATTTATCTGCCAGGGTTTGTTCTTAAGTGAACAAATAAAAGTTCCCATCTTGAAGTGAGTAAAATGGTTGACAGATTGTGAAATCTGATTGCTAAGAAGGAAAAAAGGCTCCAGCGACCTTGGTGAAAATGGTGGTAGCTCAAAAACACATTGAACTGTTGCCTATGATCAAGTTTTGAGGTGAGGGGGAGAGGGAAGGAGGGAAAGAGCAAGAGGTTAAGTACATTGCCTTTGTACAGTTTCTGAGTGCAGCTTCCTTTTTGTAAATAAGCCACAGCAGTGTTATGGTACCCTAGGGGAAAGATTAGCCTTCAACTGTGAGGTAGCATCAGGTATTGGTCATATAATTCTTATGGGAAGACAGAGGGAGGAAAATATCACAGAATTACAGAATATGGTTGATAATCTCTTTCAAAATGGGGTGGTGGGGGAAGTTTACAAAGCTGCTTCCATTTTCTATTTGGAAAATAATAAGAAATACATGTGGGATTTGAGGCTTATTTACAAATGCAGAATAGTCATAGGCATTTAAGTTACAACTGTAGCAGGAGAGATGATTACATTTCAGAAATGTCATTTCAGAAAGGACCACATTTTAATTCAAACAGATTTGATGTTTGAAGTATCTTGGCGAACACTGTTAGCTGTTAAAGGAATGCACAATAAAGTATATTCTCTTTGACAGGATATATTTTATGTCTTCCACTGAGAGTATTAATTCTCTTTTCCTGAGAATGAGAGAAGAGATTTTTTGGCCTACAGTTCATAGTCTTGCCAGTGTTTCTTCTCAAGAGCCACCAGCAATAATCCATCTTGATGTCCTGCCTCAGCATCCTCCTCCTCAGCATTCCCAGGCAGGAAAAGGACTTGGTGTTGAGCCCCTGGAGGGTGCAGGGTCAAATCCCCCTGAATTCAGGTGCCTCTTCCTGCTTTTCTGCTCACCCCTTCTCTTTCCGTCCTAAATGAGGCAGCCCCCAGGTGCAAGATGCAAATCCAGAATGTTCCCTGTGCCTTTGAGACACCAGTGCTGTAACTCTGCATTTACGTGGGTCGAGTGACTTTGGAGAAATTACAAAGGGGCAGGGACATTGTCACCATGATCTTTACTCCAGGTGTTTTTTCTAAAGGAGAAAAAATATCCACTCTTGTTGTTATTGTTCTGAGTGTTTCTCTAGGCCTGAAAAAATGGCCCTTTGTCTGCTTTGTGCTATCAGACCAATGCAAATCAGCTGAACAGGGACTGCAGCCTGGTCCCAGAACTACATCAAATTCACTCTGTGTGCTGGTTGAGCTAACACAAGAACCTTCTTAATTATATCAGGAAAACATTAATGCTGTGTAGTTGTCTTAACCAACTAAACAAGATGACTTGAGCTTGTGCTCCATTCCTTTTCTTCCTCCTTTATTGAATAAAGATCACATGGTTTGAAAAATGGGGATTTCCTTCAGAGGGTTCCAGACCAATAAGGAAATAATTCAGTATTAGTACCCAAATCCCTGTGGAAGCACAAGTCAAGCTGAAGGATTATGCATGAGTTGGTAGATCTTCCATATGTTGTTTGTACTCACTCCCTGAGGCTTTGTGCTATAAATAACAGAAACTGGAATGCAAAGTAGCACTCATCAGGGACAATAAAAGTAATAATTTGGAGATTCATTTATAAATATGACTGGAGGGGATCCATTATGATTGCAGAGTTTGGTCTTCTGCAAGAGACAGACTTTCCTTGCGCTAATGCCTGCTGAAAATAGGTACAGCTTTTTATTTATCCAAATAGCATAAATTTGGCGACTTATTTAAAGGAGCAAAAAACCCCAACCCTGTATTTGAAAATCTGTTTTACCACTGAGCAGCTAAGAGAGCTGAGCTAAGATAATTGGCTAATTTTATAATAATCTACTATCTAATTGATGAAAATGTCGCAAAGGCTTCAAAGTTCTTAGGAATAGTTCTTACTTCTAGGAAAGAGTATGATTTATAATCTGCATATCAGCATCCTTGATGTGAGACTGGTTTGATGTTGTTTCTAAGGTTTTAGGTTTCGGCAAGTCATTTTAGAACATCCCCAGCATGATGATGCAGGTTTTTGGAAGGATTTTAAGGGGCTTTTGTGGACCATGTCAAGAACATGTTATGTGAATTTCAGTTATCCTGGGAAAAGCTGCAAAGTGAACAGGGCCACAGAACATGACTGCATTCAGGCACCAATGTTCTTTCTAAGTTCTTCTGTAATCATCTTTTGTGCACTGAGAAAATAAACTGCTGTACTCTTGAAATTTTTCAGGTGTAGATGAAAACATATTAGGTAATAGACTGTCAATTATTTGCAAAATTTTAATCTGCCGCATCCTTATTCTGTGTTTAGTACTTGAGGAAAAGAATAGCATGCAAATGGATTCACTAATAATAGCTGATTAAAATGCATTAATTTTACATCACCAAATAATCATCATTAATTTAATTCCAGCACACTATAAAATGTCTCATTCCTCTGCAGCCAGTCCACAATTAAATAGATAAAGGAGACGACAGTAGTTTACGAAGTCTCATTAAGTACTCAGAGATACAGTTAATTTTTTGTGTGTGAAGTTTATTTTTTTAATCACTTAAAATGCAATAAACACTACAGAGAGAATGCTGAAATTACACAGGCAGCCAGATGATAAAATGCCACCTGAAGCATCCACTCTTGTCAGTGCTCTTCCCAGTTTGGATGCACCAGGTTTATTCCTGAGGGGCCACGCTTTAATCCGCTGTGCCTGTGCCCAGCTACTAAATCCTCAGCAGAACTGGAGATATACCTGTACCTTTAATTTACAGCTGCTGTATTTTATGGCCTGTACAAATTAGATAGTGTTCTTATTAGCTCCATTGTCACAAACGCTTTTTATATAATCAGATTATCTTTTTTTTTTTTTTCTGTAATAGTTCATGCTAATTTTCTGTCACCTCAATTTTTGAAAGTCCTCCCTGATACTTTCAAGCAACACTTTCTCTCCAGCTTGGCAATTCTGCCAAAAAAAAAATCTCAGCTCTTCTAATAATGGTTATTTATCTACTAGTTCCTACCTTCCATTCTGTTAGAACACCCAGTGTTTGCTCATGAAATAGGGAGTTAATCGGCTTAATGAGACATTCTAAATGGTTTCCATAGATCTAATTTATTAATTATTCAGAGGATACTCAAATGGCTGCCATTAGTTTGCCATCTCATCCTGCTCTCTGTGTTCTGTACTGTAGCTGCTGGGTGGTGGAAATATCACTTGAGGGCAAGGATGGAGCTCTGAAATTGTTCTTTAAAATACTCTTTTTGAAAATATTTCACTGCTGGTGGTTCAGGAGGGAAACACAACAGATGATTTGCTCCAGCCAGAAAATTAGAGATTCAAAAAGGAGTGGAGTGAATCCAGTGTTCTAAAGAAACATAAGGGTCTTTAGAGTTGCTTACTGCTCATTCCTGTGTATCAGCTCTATGCATGTAAGTGCGGTTTTCTATTTTTGGGTGTAATTCAGTACATTTGAGGGCTGACATCTGTGCCCCTGAGGTGACTCAGATGCCCCTCCTTGGCAAGCAGGAGTCAGAAGTGGGCTGTGTGTTCTGAAGACATAGATAGCACAGTTCGGGTTGGATGTGGCAAATTAAGTTATGTAGGAATCTAATAATATATTGTAATTTAAACCCACATGGAACCTTCAGCATTTGCTTTACGAATCTCTGAATACTTTCGGGAGCATTCAGACATGCTGCCTATTTCTGTAACTTCCAAAATCTATTACATGAACAGGGCTTCTTGAACTCCTTATATATCAGAGTATTTTAATTCTAGTAAAAAAGATGGAAATGGGCAAGAAAGGGTAGAAGGTAAGGAACAGGTTTTTGAAAGAATTCAACTTAAAAAAAAAAATTAGCCTTGGTACCCATGTCTCCATTTTTGTATTTCTAAATATAATCAGAATCCGGTAGTACTTCATTATTTATTTGATTGTTTTATTCAGTCTGTTCAGTATTCTTCTTTTTGGAACTTTGTAATCTCTCTTCCTACACTATGTAGGTGTTGCACTTTTTCAAAAAAGGAAATTGCACTTTTAAGTAAAAAAAAAAAAAGGTAGTGTTTTTATCCATCATTGTATCAAAATGGAGTGCTTTGTCATTTTATTCAACCAGATTTCTATAACCACACATAAAATAGCAACAGGGATAGAACAAATTGTACCTAGCCAGGGATTTGTATAAATTCCCTTCTTCTGATCTTATATTCATCTGTTTCTCCATGTATTAGGATTATATATCACCACAAGAAGTTTTGTTTTTTTTTTGCAATGCTTCAAAAAAAGACACTGAATTGGAGGGACTTTATAGACAGAATCTGATGCCACACAGAGAGTTTATTTAATATAATAAGAAAAGCTGTGTCTTATGTTGCAGGAAACAGTCTTATTGCTAACAAATTTCAAAATAGGTAACCTATATGAAACTGGGATATGGCACCCAAAATCTCATTAAGCATTCCTAGTTTGTCTTTGTAACATCTGTCATTATCAAAACCAAATTCAACAGTCATTATTGTAGTCGCTGTTACTAGGGGGAAAAAAACCCTTTTATATTTTAGTGGTGCAGTTAAAAATCCCTGTAGGGAATTTAATTTGGAGCCTTTATAGCAGCAGCATAGACTAATATATTCCAAGGAAGTTAGATTGTCTGTGTCTGCTCCAAAAGTATTTTGGATAAATCCCAGAGTTCACCTCTGAAAGGAATCAGAGTCTGTGGGTTGCAGAGCTGGAGTGAGAAGTGCACCTGAATTTGTTCTGTAACACTCAAAGCCACGCTGGGGTGTTTGTGTGTGCCCATGGATGCTGCACAAGGCATTTATGGATTCTGGGACTGCACAAAGTCAGGAGCCTGGTATCCTAAAGGGATTAAAAGGTGCTTCAGGTCTTTGTGATGGCTGCGCATGGGTGTCACTATAGGACATGAAACAACACAAGTGCACACACTGCTGTTTTCAAGGTGAAAAAAGGGAAGTTTATTTTCTGATTCTAACATTTATAGATTTTTAAAAGTGACAGTGGATTGGAGGGTGAAAGTGCCACATCTTCAATGATACTGGACAAGCCAAGGGTCCATTAAATTTCTCCTCTTTTCTAAAAGAATGCAAAACAATAAGTTATTTACAGAAAGTATGTGAGAAAGTTTGTTACAATAATGTAAACATCAAAAAGCTTAAGAAATCTTCAAAAATCTGAGTGACACGTGGGATTTGTTTGCACATCCAAATATTTAGATCTCCTGGATCACCTCAGCCATCAGAGCTCTCTTGGGTGCCATTCCCATTCCACGCTCCACAGAGGATATGCAGATAATTGTGTACAAGCCCATCATAGAGCATGGAGAGTATCTGATCCCTTCCTGTCAGAAATCCCTGCACAGAAGTCTGTATATTTATTTTCTGGAGGCAATTCTCCCTTGCCAGCTTCTCTAAGCCTTGTGCTGTTCCTCATGTTACCATAGGATGTGACTGATGGTGACCATGGTTCAAATGCCATTGGTGGAGGCATAAATGTTTTCTCCATATCAAAAGTGTGTCTGTTGGAGATAGAAAGCCAGTCAAAAGCTGTTGTGCCTGATGGAAAGCAAGAAAAAAAATTTAATGAATAGTTTTATGGATATGTCATTAAAGGGAAAGTGAAATATAGGTAGGCACCAGTGATCATTTCATATATGCACTTTGCTGCTTGATTATTTTGTAATATTTAGTGTTCATGAATGTTTGGTGAAATGAAAGCATAGTTTTGAATGGTCTAAACAGTTTTTTATTATCATTATTTAAATGCCAATAAGGCAGACTATCAATTTTAACTGTAAGCCTTGGGAAAACAGCCATCAGGTATCAGAACTCCTAAATAACACAGAGTAGAATCCAGGGAAAGAAAATTTATCCTCAGATCTTCTGAATATAAAGGTTTTACATTGTATCAATTTATTCACATTTATTGCCAAGTGAGATGTGTTATAATGAATTTTTCAATATTTTTTACTGGCATGTTAAAATCAGAAGTTGAAACATGGATGTCCAAAGATGGAAATGAGAAATGGCCACTAAGCACAATCAGAGGCCTCTCTGGAACACAACTAAAGCTGTGGTTTTATGGATATTGCTGAGAAAAATGTATCTACCAGACAGATTACTAGGCCATATAAATCCTATTTTATAGTAACAGGAAGCACAGCAGGAAGCTCTGATTTGGCTGCTAAAGTTATCACTGTGGTCCCTCCTTCTTATATAGGGACACCAGGTGGCCTATATTGTCTTCTAGGTGTTGAATATATTTATAGGATTTCTCCCAACATATCTCCTACTATCAGAGTCATTATGTAGTCAATTAAAATAGAGGCTGTTTGTTTCCTCCTCTCCCTCCCCTGTCCTGTCCTTGAAAAAACATCTGTGAGGGTTTTTATTTTTGGTAGCCCAATACTTGTTCTGATGAACATTGATTTAGTTTGTCTGGGGAAAAACAAAAACCAAGGAAAACATTACTTTTGCTACATCTTGCTATTAAGGGTATTGGTTTAGAAATGCATTGTTTTAGAAACCCCCAAGGGGGAAAGATATTTTATGAGCAGAGAGCATGAGTGAGCTTCGCTTGCTGACTGCAGATCCTGCAGGGATGGTGCCTTGCCAGCGAGAACTTCCCTGCAGATGTTGATAGGTTATGGCACATCAGTTGCAGAAGCACACTTTAGCAAACAAATCAAAGATCAGCACACAGACACCCAAATCCACCCATCTGAGAACTGTCTCCCTGTGTTTGACAATGATTTCTGAGCCTCACTCTGCAACCCAGAGCTGGCAGTGGCTCTGCCTATTGGTAGCGCCTCTGAAATCTGAAAGTTCCTTTCACTGTGAACTAAATAAATACATACATAGGATGGGAAAGCAAGGAGCTATTCATAATATAATGGCCTCTTCCATTATTAACTGGCAAAACTCCCAAAGGCATTAAAATAAATGAACCATAGCATGAATCAAAAAGGCAAAAATGATAACTTGGGACTTATACTTTATAAGTTTAATTAAATACGAATGGATTGCTGAAACAGCATATGACTTCCTACACTATTACTGCTAGAAATAATTTTAGTGATTTAAAGATAAAAATTGAATGAGAGGTTTGACTGTATCTCACCTAATTCCATTATTCATGGCTACTTTCCTGTTTTCCCTGAACTGCATAAGTTTTCTCTTTAAAATTTCAGTCTCTGCAGAGTGCATATGCAATTCTCCATTTAGCTCATTTTCCAGCTGTTTATATATAAAACCCTGTGAGTGTTTCGTTTTACTGCTGCTGCTTTGCAGAGCCTTTCATCAGCATGGAATGAATAAGGAAATAAATTTTGAGACAATTGGAAGAAAAGGAAAATCATTTTCAAAATGAGCACTGAGCAGCCTGGAGGGCTGGACTGTGGCACGTGGTGCCACTCTGCTCACCAAACCACAAACTTGTAAGTCACACTAAGAATTTGAATCTGATCTTTCTCCACCTGAACTTTTCACCTAATTACCTGGGTAAATTACTCCAGCTAGTACAATGGATGAAAGAAAGGAGAGGAATTTATTAGGCTTTACAGTTTTGCATTATTTTACATTAAAAAATACCACACTCTGTTTTGAAATGGTTTTTTTTAGGAAAAATTCTTAAGGCTTTGTGATTAAAATCTCTGTGTTTATTTCTGAGGATTTTGCTGATAAATTACGGAGTATTGTCAGTGGAAATGTGTAGAAAAATAGAAAATAGAATTAAATTCTTCATAGAAAGATAAAAAATAAGAAAACAGAGAAGTCGCATAAATATTTGTGGCATTTCTACCTCAAACCTGAATTCTGCTCATCAAAATGGTTCTCATAGCCAACTGAATTTTCAAGTCTTTTTTAATATAAGGAATGGAGAGAAACTACTGGTGTCTCTTTGGATAAAGTGCTTTCAGTAGGCACAAAAGTGCTTTTGATAAGCAGAAAATCCAGAAAATGCATGACCTTTAAGAGTATTACTTCATTTGTATTTTGATTGTTAATATAGTACTGAAATTATTTAAAATGAGCTCTTAAGCCAACCTATTTTATGTCCTTTCCTGTTGAACTACCTTTAGAAGAATAAATAAAAGAGTTCTTCTGTATGTGCTGTTATCCCACAAACTGATGTAATCCCTTTGTGGAGGAAATTATTTGGAAAGCCTAAATTCCCTTCCAGAGGGATTGACATCATTGAAGGAAATTGAGTTATATTTGAGAGGAATTTTACCACTATACTCCCACTTTTCCCCCTTGCGTGCACAAATATCCAAATCTGCTCACACAAATCTAAAATCTCTATACTGCAGGTGAGAAGGAGATATTTCTAACCAGAAAAACGTCAGAGAAAGTAAAACTAAAGTGTACCTATGAGAGATCAATTATTCCATTTATTTTCATACAAGTCTTAGTTTTTCTTGCCTTTAATTCTCTTAGTGATCGTTGGCTAAACAACTGTGTATTATCTGTCTTCAAGGAAATTCCATCAAATTCAAGGTTGTGATGAAGGCCAAATGTGTACATTCTATCAGGAACATACATATAAACCAAATTTGATATGTACAAAAGTCAAAAGTACAGAAGTGAAGAAACATTTCTCAAAAGAACACAGAAAGAACGAAGAGATGGCATGAATTGAAAAGTCAAATGAAATGCATCATAATTCTAAAGAGTTGAGTAAAACAGGAAAGATCATCCCAAGATTACACTTCCCAAGAAACAAATATATTTGTGTGATATTTCTCAAAATAGTTAATGAAACTATTCAAATATGCGAGATTGCACTTAGTGGAATTTAAATGAGATGGTAAAAAATAATTTCCATCAATTTATTCTATTGGGATGGGATGAAAATCAGGGATGTGCCCAGTAAAAGAGCTGTGATTTTTTTCTTTGTGTTGGTTATGAACGTGGTGTATTTTGCATTCCTTGCACATGCAAATTCCTACTGAAGCCAAGAGAATTTCTAGGTGAGGAATATATCTGAATCGACCCCATAATTTAATCACAATGTTGAAGAGTGAGCTTTTCCCAAAGTAAGCTGTAAATCAATGTGACACAAGAAAAAGAATGTACTGAAAGTGTAGAGCCGTGATGGAGAATAGGGATGGGAAATCAGAGCAAAAATACTGTGACTTCAGTCGCTGAGAGAAAATCTGAAATGTAACTTCAATTGCACTGAATTAAAAGTAAATCAGCATGATCAACTAAATTGAAACTGAAATATGCTGTTAGAAACATTTCATAATTCATAATTTTCTTCTGAATATTGAGAATGACAAATGCATTTAAAAATAAAGCAGACAGTCACGTAGATGTGATTATTCCTGTATGCAAATAACAGGGTAACAGCTTGGGGATGAGCAGAGCCATTATCAGGTACATGTGATACAAACCATCACTAGGAAAAGGGCAAAAAATCCAAGGGTATTCTGCTCCTGTGCTTTGTGTTTGACAGATGGTCATTGACCCAATTCAGCTCTGAAATGAGGCACTGAGCAGTAACACTGCACTCCCAGATCTGACATTTTCTGCAGGGAGTTATGAGGAATTAAATATTTTTTTCTGCCCTCAGTGGACACTGAAATTTACCTGCAGTGGGTGCACAGCTCCTGTTTGTATCCATGTATCCAAAATTCATTTAAACCTATTTCTAAGTTGGCATGCAAGTCTAGATCTGAGATTTTGTGCTTTTCCAGACGAAACAAGACACAATTGAAGGGCTGCGTGTTCAAGATAATGTTGTTATGACACATAATAATATTAGGTGCTCATAACAATATTAGCACCTTTTTAAAGTGGTGGGTACTGTCTGTGGGAATTGGCAGGGCCAGAGGTGTTCATACACTGAACCATAACTGTCATCCAGTCTGAGGGTGGACTAGGACACCTGTAACTCCTAAAAAACACGTGGGTGAATGTCCTTAGAGCAGGTTCTCACACTCTCAAAGCCAATAAGGAGCACAACTGATGTGAATAATTGCAGGAAAGTGCTGCTTGGTTCTCTGGCATGCCTCTGTGTTCCCTGTTCAGAGAGTCCTTACATTCACAGGTTAAAAGATACCCCTTCCTCCCCCACTCTCCAGGTTTTGTTGTAATTTCTTATCTTCATTTTGAAGGGGTTTTGTTATTGTCCTCATTTGAAAAGTAATCTTTTACATGCTGTGTGGCGCCTCCTACTTTTTGCAAGCTTCTTTATTAATATTCTAATCTTATTAATATTAATATTCTTTATTAATATTAAAAATTCCCAAAGCTTACTTCTCTACCCATGATTTCCTATGCTACCAATGCTTCAATTTACACTTATAACTCACGATAAAAACTTGCTGCTTTTGCTAATCAGTGTAAAACAAAATACTGTGAAGAAGGCTGCAAACATCAAAATACTTTTTTATTTTTTTGCTTAGATAGTTTGCAACCTTGATAAGATCAGAGAAACAAGTGTGGGAAGCTGTTGCCTGCGATACAGAGCCATTAAACTATTCTCCTTGCAGAAAAAGCAGTGATCACAACATCTCACATCTGTTCTTGCTGAACCTTAGAGCATGAAAGGAAATGAGATATTACAGGGAAAAAAAACCACCAAAAAAACCAAACCAACAGCTCAATGTACTTCTGCACTGAGTTGCAGATTCCACAGTTTTCTTCCTGCTGTGAAATCACTTTCCATACTGGCTTAGAAATTATAACGGATGTAGCAATGCCCTAAATGTGTATTTAAGTACAAGGCAGACATAAACTGCTGAGAAGATTGTCTGAAAAAATGCTTCCCCAAAGAAGTCACAGCTTCTTTATGGCCTGCTTAGCCCTGGTTATACCAGTGACTACTGCTGACAAGGAAAGGAAAAGGCTTCCCCTTTTATTAAAGATTAATTCCATTTTGGATCAGCCTGCTTTCCTTGTTCTCTCAGTGTCTCTCACTGACCTACATAGAACTTACTCCAGGAATTTATATTAAAAAAAGAAAAGTATGAATTTTGCTTGATTCTAGGGTGCAGGAAGGAGCCAGCAGTGTTTTCTGAGGCATTGATTTCATCTGTGGCCTGTTTTAAGGCCCGGGGAGAGAATATCAGCCCTGCTTTGATATCAAACAGTTCAACTCCAGACAGCAAATATCTTGACTTTTGCTTCTTAAGTTACTTGGCTGTGGAAGTCTAATTAATCTCCTAAAATTACAAAGACCTGCAGGACATGTGGTCAGCTTCACTATCACAAGAGCATTGAAACAATCACCAGTCTCCTTGAAAAAACACAGTAAGAACCCAACTGATTTTTAGGGGTGATTTTTGCACTGTCAAAAGTGGTTTTGCAACCTTTTCAAGACAAAGTTTACTGTACACTGAAATAGGTGGCACATGGAGGGCAGTTTCTTGGGTCTGCACCTGTTGGATAGATTATTCTAATTTTTAACCCCAAAGTAGAGGTGCATTGTGTTACCACAACAAGGAACAGCCAAAGCACAACTTTTTGGTCCTTTTATGCCAGAAACTTCACAGCTGTTGTTTTATTCTCTAATTGTTTCACCCACAGCTGTAATCTGTGAATTATGCTACCTTGTTCTTATAACATATTTTAAGATATCCTGTTTTCTGCTTAGGGGAGTGTTTTATCAGTTGTGCCTTCATTAGTCATGGGGTGCAACAGCTGTGCTTTGGGGAGTAAAACTCTGGGTGGAGAGCAGCTCCACAGTGTATTTTTGAGAGCTTCCACTTTACAGTGGAATATAAGTTGTATATAAACTTTGTAGGTGCTAGCTGTTAAATATTGTCAGGTAAACCTGACCCCACAAAATTTTCATGAGCTCTATAGGCAGAATTGCCTAAGAAAGAAATACAAAGAGCAAAATGAGCATCAGTTCATTTCCATAGTGTGATTAATGGTTCAGCTTATCGGATACTCTACATTTCAGAGGTGCCAAACATCATCTGTGAGCAGCACAATTTAACAAAGGAGGCTCAAGTGCTTTACCTCACCTGCAAAAGGAAATCTGCAGTGCATTTTGACGGAATCATTTTAATTTTTTTTTAAACTTTGCTATTAAATCTAAATGAGCATTTTATTATTGAAATGTTTTAAATCTGTCATTTTGAAGCAATGCTTATTGTTACTTGAAGTAATTTTGTTTTCTCTCTGTATCAGAGGGAGTTAAATGTAAAAAGTACTCACTGGCTTCTTAAGAGCAAGGAAACATTTTTGAACATGACATTTATAATTAAAACATCATTCAAAAATGACAGCCAAAATTATGCAACAGCATGCCTCTGAACAGATAGGACAAGGTTTTAGAAAAAAATGCAGTTAAATTTGTTTGGGGATGGAAAAAAATCTAAATTTAAAGCTTCCCTGTGGTGTAGCTTTTTGCTGCCCTGTAGCTGGCTTCTGAGGGAAAAGAGCAAGAACTTGAGATGCTAAAGGCAAACCTAACTGAAATTCAAGAAAAATGTTGAATATCTTTAGACAAATAATGTCATAAAAAGAGAATTCATTGAGATCAGCAAAATAATGTATATTTATGGATGCCAGTGAGCAGATCTGGGTCAGACAGGGGAACAAGGCTGTGCATCAGTTCAGCAGCAAGGAATTGAATTCATAAGCAGTGGGAAAAGAGAGAGAATGAAAGAGGGGAGGAACAAGTCCTAGCTTATTTTCCCACAGAAAGACAAAGCTAATGCCTATTTCCTGTCTGGGTTGCAATAGATAAAAGCTGAGGAGTGCTGCCAGTTATCTGAATTGATACACGCTCAGCTGGAATAAAGAAGAGTTTTGTAATTTATTTTGTTGAGCTCTTTTCCAGTTGTTTGTAGCTGCCACATCTAATTGTGCTTGTGTAGTCCTTTAATTTGCATGAAAGAAGATAACATAATTGAAAAACTCAGGAGTAAGACAAGTTCAGTTTACTAGCAGAGGCAAGTTAATTTGTTATTCATTAAATGCTAATGAACCTGGCACCTATGTTTTATTTGTTTCACTCAGTTTGAAATTGGAAAGGTCTTGTAACACAGCTAAGTCTGTGATAAACAGAGATGTTAAATTAAACTGCTGTTTTCCCTGATGTTCCACTAGAATAAGCAGGTTGGTAAAACTAGGCAGCTATAAACACGTGTGTGGTGAAGCATCCCCTGAAGGCAAAGACAGAACTGTGAGGAAGTCATTCACATATTCAGATTCCTTAGAGGACTGGGGCTAAACTTTTTGACCCCTCAGGGCCCAGTTTGACATATTTTCCACACAGAATGGAGAAAGTATTGTTGCAATGAGAATTACACAGTGATCTTGTCTTAAAATCCATGGGCAGGGTTTGGTTTCTGCATCTGCCTGCAGTTGTGCTGCCATTACAACTGGGTGCAAGCATGAGGAGCAGCCTTTAGTTGGCCCAGATGTCTTTGATAATGCTGAAGAAATGGCTGAAAAGAATTCTGGAGTTGTTCTCAGAAGTGCCAAAGGCTCGCAGAAATCTGGGACTTATTTCCGCTTCAGCCACTCAAATGAGTTTTGAAACAACAATTTTTGTTCATGCATGTTATACTTCATTATTGTGTTTCATTTTGGCCTTAGTGTCTTTGTTGCTCAACTCTCTAAAGCTGTAGGAATGGTACTGAGCCTTAGGGGCCAAATTTCATTACTTACATGGCTAATTTATGTTAGTGGATTATTTATGGTATGTTTTACTGAAGAAGGTAGTTAAACTAATTTTTTAAAAAATCTGAGGACAGTTTAATGTTGGCTTCTTCTGAAAAGTTCTTTTCATTTTGTGTAATCTTCTTTTACAGGACTTTTAAAACATGCACAGCCTGAAAGGAAAATATATGATAGGTAAAGCACATTTCTAACTTCAAATTATTGAAAAATGTCCACAGATACAGGTCCCCAGATCATCTTACCTATGGACAATACAGATTCTGCCATTTGTTTGAAAGACAATTCTTGTTTCTGAATATGGCCTAGAAGGAATGAAATACAGAATAAAGTATTCTGACAACATTCTAGTTTGATTTAAGATTAACAGTATGCATATGCTCAAAAATATTCTTGTAGTAGGTTTTGCTTATACTGGAATAATTGTAGATTGACTGAGGGTGGAACAGAAATTTGGTTTATTCAATTTGTGCTGGTCAAGTGAGAGAGTATAAAAATATTGTATGAGCTTATTTACAATTGGAGGTGGTCTTGTCTAAAGCAGGACATTAAAAAAAACAAAACAAAAAAAAAAAAACCAAGAGAAAATAATGCCTCTAATATGTGTGCTGCAATTCAGGGTTGCTATTTTTATTTCCAGCAATATTTTGTAAACAACTTGAACCTTTTACTCCAGAAATTTGAAACTACATCTCCACACAAGCCATAACCTCATGTTCTTGCATAAAATCTGTGCTGGTAGAGGAGGAGGGAGTCTGAGCTGTGGGGATCCTGCTGGAGAGAGGAGAGTGAGCCCAGGTGAGATTATTTCCCTGTTGTTTGGCAGTACAATCACTACTGCTGAACCACAGATTTGAACAAGTAATGTGCAAGTTATGTATGGAAAAATATGGTAGCCAGAAAGCTTTCTCAGTTAGTGGTCTCCTGGATCACGACATCAATGTGCTAAGTTACAGAAGGTTAACTGGTGCCTTCCATGTGAACTATCAAAATTTAGTTATTACCTAAACTTTATTCCTATGAAATCATTCTGTGAAATATGCACAAGTGAACAAGCAAAAAATGATGGAATCATATTCCTAACTGTTTCACCTAAGAATTTTTTCAATAGTTTAACACCTCCTCACTGTTTCTTTGCATAAAGATGCAAAAAATAGAGTCAAAGCTAAGCTGCAATTTTTTTTCAATTTATAAGCTACATAAAGATGTTATTGCCATCTTATTCATTCATCTCTGCTACAGAAATAGTTAATTTGAAAACTAAGGTAAATCTCTAAGCCAACCTGGCAAGCTGACAGTGGAAAATATTGAATAGTTCCATCTGAATTATGATTGATGCTGTGTAAAGAAGGGGGAAAAAGCCAACAAAAAACCCCAACAAAACAACAAATCCCAACTTTCTTGTGACAAGTAATGGTCTTTGGATCTTTTAGAGATTGAAATTCTCCAGACCAGGCTCTCTAACCCAGAGATGTGAGATGTTTTTCTAAAGCAAACCCCTGTCTTTTGAAGCCTGCTCTTCATACCATGTGTCTCTTAAATCAGCTAAGCTCTGAAAGCATCTTTTTTATTTGTTCCACTTCAGACCCTCACTGGTGTACTGCTGTTTTGTATACCCTTGCTTGCTACACGTTTTTATCTCTGCTGGAGGGAGAGAATGGCTCTGGTGGGGAAAGAGAGAATCTGTTGCTAAAATGAAATGAGAAAATAGCCAAGTTATTGTGCTGAATCAAGGAAATTACCTATATCTTTGCCCTTTTTTATAGTGTAGAGGAAAACCTGTACAAAAGCTTTTGTCAAGAGAAGAGCTCAGCTCTCCATCATGAATTTCCCTGGATTCAACACTGGTTAACTCCATATTGTTATTGTTACATTCTCTGCTCATTTTCTGACACACTCTGGAGTAACATCACTTTCTTCTGAGACCAAATAGCCTTGTCATTGCACTCTGTAATTTTTTATCACTGGTCCTGACTTTCCTGTGCTCCCCAGCCTCCTTTCTCCTGAGGGCAACTCTCACTGTGCTCAAGTCATCATTTTAAAATTAACATAAAGACAGGTGATGACAATCAACCTTAAATGGGCATCTCATGCTCCCTGCACACCAATTGGATGGCAAAAAAACCCCACACAAAGATCATTTAAGATCATTTTATGAAGCACTTTTGTTGGTACTTCTTTCAGTATATATTTTTGGGCTCCTTGAAGCAGCAGACCCTGATTTTGTGTAGCTGTACACAGATCCTGGTGGCACTGTCCTACCTGTCACACACAGGTTAGACCATGGCTCTCTTGGCCACTGGGGAATATTCCCAGGAGCCCTGGACAAGCATCATATCCTGCTGTGACTTTGTTATTAGGTTTAATCATACTTCCAGCAAGCAGTGGAATGTATGACCACACCAGCATCTTCTAGATCACATTTGCTCATACAGGGAAGTAATATCTGAACAGAGCTTTTACATGAAATTAAATGTCTTATTTCTGCCAGTTGGCATGCATTCTGTTCTGTTTTAGTGTCAAAATTAGGCTTCAAAATTCATCCAGGATGTAATGGAATGGGTGCAATAAAATCTCTTGTAGGATTTTATAATGCATCTCTAGATAAAAATAATAGCACTAAATGCTAAAGGCCCAAATTACTTGTCTGCAGTGGATTATTTGGCTTTTCAGTCATTAGCTCAAAGGAATGAAAAGTGTAAGGAAGGAGTAAGGAAGATCACTTTTTCAGAACAGTTTCTGAGCTACTCCTCAAGTAGTGAGCTACACAGTGAGATAGTTTGAGATAAAAAATAAGGCAAAGCAGTCTTCCAGTTGTGTCCTGTTCTAATTGTGCCACTCAGGAAGGATCCCCCATATCAGCTCAACTGATACAGCTCATAAAAATAGCTTCACCTTCTAGGTCTGTAGCAAAAAAATTGCATCTCAGAACTGGTGGAACATTTCTTCTGCCAGTACCACTTGGGAGGCCAGTATCTGAAAATGTATCTAAGCTGTATAAAATTTTCATCTCTGGTCCTGCAGCTCCATTGACTCTTTCTTCTTTGCAGACAGAATTCTGTGAGTATTCGAATTAAGTATTTCAAATTGCCTAATCAGAAATCAGAAACTAAACTGAAATAATTGTCAGATAGAGAGCACTTTGAAGTAGATATAAACTGCAAAGCAAAAATTATCTCTAACAGGTGACATGAGAAATAGAAGATTATTTTTTTAATGCTATGAATGAAAGGTATTTTAATTCTTTTTGCAGGTTCTGAGTTTAGGGGGATATTTTTTTCCAAAAAATTTGGAAGAAACACCAATCCCTTCCTGGCTTTTTTTTTTTTTTTTTTGTCTCTAAACTGAAACCATGATGTTATATTTTCAATTAAGTCTTTCTGAAATTTACCTCTTTCAGACTGAACTAATGTCAGTAAACAGTAAAGTAAAACTATGTAAATTAATTGAAATATATACAGGTAATATAATATCAGTATATTAAACTTGGATGCTCAGTAAATAGAGAAAATATTACTTTATTATCAGAATACAATATCAAAACTTAAAAAATGCATGATTGCAATTATTTGCTGAAACTAGAAAAATTAACATAATCTAGTTTTGTGTTTTGAAAATTCTTTTGATCAGCCTTATGGTGTGGAAGCCTTCAGTTATCTGTGTGAAAATTTGATTAATTCAAATTGACAGACAGGTTTATCAGCAGCTGTCAGCTCAGTGTGTCTGTCAATGACTGAGAAAGAAAAGCAAGCAAATGTATCAGATAATATATGATTATGCCATTGCACACCTGTTTCATTAACAAAAATCCAGACAATTAGTACTTGATTATTAGTGGTCATGAAAAGACTGATTGAAAGTGTGATGGTCATGAGCCTCAGTATTAAAAGTAGTTTTGTTGCAGCTTTTGTTGATTTTTCTGATCTTCTCTCTCCAATGATGACTCTGGAGTTATTTGAACACTAAAGAAAAAAAAATTATAAAGATTTTTGACATTACCACCTGTTAAGGAAATAAAGAATAGTGTTCATCCCAAATCAGGCAGCTCTCATTTACCAACTGAGAGCTTAGAAGTATTTTCTTCTTTAGTTAATGTGGTCTCATGACCACTGCTCTGTTCAGTCACTCTGTCCTCATAGGAAGGTGAGGACCTGGTATCTGAATGAATTCCAGGAAAAGTAATTTCCAAGTAAGGAAGAGAATTTAAGGTCCTACATGAAAAGAGAGTAATGAACACAATTACTGCCTCAGTAGAATCAATCATAGAGAACTTTCAAATCAGCTCTTTTATACAACAAACCCACATTTTTAACAAGTTAATTCCAGCTCCAGTCTCAAACATCTCATCTAAGATGGATAAGGCACTGATGAGCTGCTGTTCTCTGTACAGCATCAGTGAGGAGCAGGTCCTTGCTGATGGAGTTCATGGGATTTTTGAGATCAAATTCCCTAAGCAAAACAGGGAAACACAGAGTTCTTCAGGAAGCACATCTGTTGGATTGCTTGCATTTATCTCTTGTGACTGGGAGAGCTCCCAGTTCTCTTGATACCACTAAGGGATGACAAGGAAGCAAAACACCCAGTGAAACCTCTGAAAACAAAGAACTTAGTCACTGCATCTCATATTCTGCTACTTCTCTGTGGGAGACCCATTTGTTCATTTTCTCCCAAGTCCAAATACAAGTCACTCTCAAAGGAGACACTGCTTTTATGAACAAGAGAAAGATGACATGAGAAAATTTTTTTTTTTTTTTTTTTTTTTTTTTTTTTTTTTTTTTTTTACTGTGGTGGCTAAGATCATGGCCTTCTGGCCACCATGTAGCAATGTAAAATAAAACTCAACTTTTTAGCATTCAGATGAAGGGGCAGCTTCTGTTCCATCTGCAAAGAAGCAAGTCCTCCAATCTCTTGAACTCCTTGGCTAGTGACTAAACTAAGCCTGGATGGAGTGGCAGTCCTGGGGCTTTGCAGCAGTGTACTCTGTGACCTCAGTGTTATTTAAATGTTCTTGCTACAATTCCTGTCTCTTTCTAGCAGCTTTTTGGTCTGTGGTGTTAGCTCCTTGAGTGACCTTGCTTGCTCTTTTGGCTGCCCAAGCTGCTGACTGCTGTGCTGTTTGCAGCAAAGCCTGCAGTCCTGGTGACAGATTTCTAGCACAGATTTCTGATGTACTGCTTTGGCTCTCTGGGTATATCTCTCTTTCATTCTCTCTGACTCAGAAAGGCTGAGGGGAGCACTGAATACAGGATTTTTACTAACTCCAACTCTGCTAATGCTTCACAAAGCGTGGATGTGAAGTTATTTATATCATACAGGAGCATAGAACATTTTCTCCTTGTAGGTAAGGAGATTTCACATGGTGCTTTGAAATGAAAGGCTTTACTTAACCTGCAAGATCTCAGTCGTTAAACACCACCAAGGTCAGATCTGCAGAATGGGGAAAAAGAACATTTTAATAGAACATCTACTCACTAAGTAAAGGCAGAATAAAACCAGCAATAGCTTGTTGCAGTATGAATGTAAGTCCTAATGAAACTATATGTGCATACGTAACAGAATAATGTATGGAGTCCTCAGATAAACTTCTTTCACATGCACATTCATTTAACTAAAACACTTGTCTCTGTTAATACAGGAAGCAATACAATGAACCTAAATAGACCCCAAAATATCCAGGACTTTTCCAAATTAGCTGGTGTAACATGGAAAAAAAAGCAAGACAGGACTCAGTCCTCCTTCTTCCTCAGCACTGACAACTCCAGCTCAAGGGCTGGCAGTGAGGCACATTTGAAGTTTGAGAGATTTTTCTAGCTTTGCTCCTGGAAAGAAAATTTTAATCTCTTTCTGTTACATATAGAGGCTAATTAGGAAGGAACTGTCTTAAAATGGCCAATAGTTACCAGGCTTGAGGCAGGTACTCATGTGTGTGTGCACATGCACTGGCACAGCAGGGACAGAAGCAGATCTCTGTGCCTGTGGGACTATGTTGGAGTCCTAGATGTTGAGAATATTTAAACATATATATTATACATAAAAATATGTATTTTATATCTATATTACACATATAACTTATGTATGTTATATTTATAGTATAATATATAAATATATATTTATATTTAAATAGATGTGTGGTGCTTTCTATGCTGAGCTTGCTAAGCTTTCCTAAGTTCAATTTGACTAATTGCTTTCAGAATTAGTCACAATTCTGTCAAAAAAGAAGTTAGAAACTGATTATATTCATTTCATCAGACACAAAGGCTGGCTTCAAGGATCTGAGAATCCACTTCTGAAATAACATGTGGACATCTAAGTCCTATAGTGCAAACTTCACCTGGGGTCTGGCCTTCAGAAACACTTCAAAACAGATGCACAAGAGCACTCTGGATTATAAAACTATAATCATCCTTACTTCAGTCAGCATTAAAGATTTAATTTTAAGGCAATCCTTTGAGGAAGAAAAAGATATAAGAAACTCAACGGTCAAATAATTCAATTACTTTTATGTATTTCTGTTTCAAGGAAAATTTCCTTACATATCCTTTCCTTGCTTATTTATATTTTACCAAAAGGATGTGCAGGTCCAGTATCATTATGTAGAATCCTTCATTAGCTGTAGAAGTTCAAGAGCCTGGTGTCAAAAAGCTGGAGTTTCTTGCAAGAGAGTTCTTTTTACATAATGACTTCCCTACCTAACAAACCTTGAACCATTTAGCATGGGAAGCATTCTCATTTTTCAGATAACAAAAATTCATCTGCAGTATTTTCTCCGTAGCCGTGTAATGAGGCTTGTAGAAACATGTCACACAGAAATAGAATGAATAAATCAAATTGTGCAGGAAAAAAAGGAAAACCCTCAAGGATCTGGCTGTAGAAATGACAAAGAACAGGGAGCTCTGCAGCTCTCTTGATTGTCACTTGAAACCCATTTTTTTTTCTCTGCTCTTTAAGAGAATGTTTTAGGTAAATTTCCTCCTGCCATTGTATTGCTGGGGTAGGTTGGGGATTCTGTGCAGAGATGCTTGGAAAAGTCCAAACTTCATTTGGAGGAGTGTATTGGAGAAGTTATGGAGGTTGGCTTTCCTGAGGCTTCACCTACTTTACAGGTGATTGTTTTTCACCTTGTAAAATGCTTTGTAAGTGTGAAAAGAAATGCTCATAATAGACTTCCAGGATAAAGAATCCACCTTGGGAGGTTTGTGGGTGACTCCTCCTCAGGAAGGGGAAGGGAATTAAAGTGTAGTGATGTCTGGTTTATCTTTGGTGCAGAGAGTTTGCCAGGACAAATGTCAGTGAGGAAGGATCAATCTCTCTGTTTTAATGAATCTGAGCTGAAATACAAATGTCAAGCAATTTCCTCACTCTATCAGGAAGGCTGGGAGAAGTGGGGGGTAGAGTGATCCTTCCATATGGTCATGGTGTGCAGCAGAGCTGCTGAACTGCACTTTAAAGGAGGTGGAAATGAGAAGGAAATGACCCAGAGCTATGGAAGAATTAGCTCCAAGCACATCTCGATGCATTCCAGCTCTGAACATGGCAGGTTTGGCTGTGCTTCCCACATCTCCTCCAAGGAAAGGGAGCTGCTGTGCCTGGCTGCTCCACAGGGCACTGGCAGCAGCAGCACCGGGGGGAGCCTGCTGATCCACAGGCTGTTTTTCTGAGATGGCCTAAGAGTTGTTTAAATATATTTTATAAGTATATGGGAAAATCAGGAATCAAAACTGCACCCAATCTTTTGGTATTTGCATGGCTACAGTTATCATTAATGTTTTAGTATTAAGTCTCGCCACAGCAAGACTTGTTTTGAGTAGCATTTGATTTTGTATATGAGGTGACGTTCCAAGAAAATTTGCCTGCTGTTACAGCCAGTGGGAACAAAGGAAACCAACCCAAGGCTTGAGTTCTGCATGTCAGTACAGCTGTTCTGCCACTAGAAAACATATTCAGGATTTTATTTCTGATTTGGATGCTCAAATAACTTAAAGTTGCATATGTAATTGTATTTATAGTAGAATACATATAATTTTTCACAATTTAATCTTTTGGTCATATTTCATTTAGTCTTTTTTTGCTTTTAGATAGGTTCTGAAGCTCATTTGACAAAAGAATATCAGGGCTTGTGCAGAATTATGTGGTTTTTACACATGCCACTATCTGTATTTTAATGTGTTCATTTTCTGAGCAGTAAACCCAGCATTTCATATCCATAAATTTTAAACTGAAAAAAAAAATAAATAATGCTTTACTTTCTCTAAAGCTTCAGTTAATGAAAGGTAAAAATGGAAAGCTGCTGCTCCAGACATGACAATTGCTGGAAACTGCTTTATACAAAAAGCAAGATTCTTTGTGGAAAATTGGAAAATTGCAAATGCAGTACTTTTTTTTTTTTTCCCTAAGAGATGAACAGTGAAAAAACTCCCAACACTTCAAGTGACTAATCAATGCCTAGAATGCAAAAACATATCACTTATTGTGAATCAGCCAAACAGATTGACCATTTCATTGTGTTTACTTAACAAGGAACTTTTTATAGTTCCTCATGCAGATATGTAGGTTTTGTCATCTGTGACAAAAATTGTGAAGAATCATAAGTGGATAGTGAGGGAAAAAATTCTTTAAGTGATTTGATACAAGGCAAAGAGAGTTGGTTTATCTTGGAGCTGGAAAAGAATGTATATATTTCATTTGATGCCTAGAATCAATGGAAACCTGATGGAATCAATGATACTTGATCAATGGAAATAAAAGAAAACCCTATATAGAATGGAACATTATTTCTATGTTAATTGTACACTGAAATTAGGTTTTTACAATTGGTTATTGGAGAATAGAACTTGGGGTTTTGGTGGGAAGGAAGTGTTTGATTTTTTGGGGGTGGGGTTATGTTGGTTAGTGTTTTTTCCCCATTTTTGCTTTGTTTTTACTTCAAATAATGCTGGTTTAACATGTCACATTGTGTGAGTTTGCTACTGACTTAAAACTCTACACCTTCATGATTTTCAGCCTGCATTTGTTTTGTTCAGCAGCAGCACATGGATTGTCCCTACCTGGTGTTTACATAGAAAGTTTTTTTCTTTCCCCTTCCTTCTTCTAAACCATCTCATCCCACTGTTCACAGTTCTTATTTTCACTTACAGATTTCATTTCAGTTTAAATCAAACTGTCCCAAAATAGTTTAACAGCCTCTCTGAATAGCACTGCAGACACACAAGCAAAAGGAAAATCTGTGATTTTTTGTGACTTGCTAATATTAAAGATTTAAGGACTTTATAATCTATATATTAAAAAAAAAAAAGTCAGGCTTTAAGGCTTAACATGAATATGAAATATGTATAAATTTACTGTAGATGAAGCATAAACTACTACTGCTCTTTTTTCCCCTTTTAATTTTGTAAATGTAATTTTTGTTAATAAATGGTTTAAAAATAATAATGTTCAAAAGGAGCCCTTCATGTCCTTTTTAAAATTAGCTTGGACATTGATGAGTTCCAAAATATGTCTCTAAAGTTCTTCCTATAAAGCAGTTTAATCAGATGTCACAAAAACATGTAAAATTAGATTTATTTTATCAAGAGGCAAAAATAACCTCATTACACAGAAAGCTTCAACAAACTCAAGCTTGCCTAATATATAATCCAGTAGTTTAATTTGTAACCTGATTATTGCTCTTAACAGAATTCATTAGCACCTCAGAGTCCTATAAGTTGTTTGAATGATACTTGTTATAATTAATATTTAGTCTTTAATACTGTTCAGAGTTTCCCAAACTTTCAGAATGCCTCTTGTAATGGTTTTTTTTTTTTCTAATTTGCCAGCTGTGCAATCTTCACTGCCACAAGGGTACAGGGAGCCTTCACAGATGGAATGTGGCCTTGCACTGATTAAATAACCATTTGTATTCTCCTGAAGTAGAAGATGGGAATACCCTGTCTGAACAAGGGTGTTTCCTGTCATTCCCAGGTAGGTGTTATTCCACATCTCTGTATGTGTCCTGTACCCATGTTTATGTCATTTAACTAATCTACAGTGGGCTGGTTTGATCAGGGATAGGTTTGATTTTGTTCATCATTCTCAGTATAAAGCCAAGCCACAGCCCCATACTGCTGTGAACACAAGGAGCTTTGTCTCAGCCAAACCCAGCATGTGTGGACTTGGCCTGGTTGTCTCCAGGGAATGGCACTGGGTCATAAATTCTGATTCATTGCTGAATTTCAGAGAGTGGAATTGTTAAGCCACGGGAAAATGAAGGTAGCAAGTGTACGCCCACCCAAATGAGCCATGGGTGTGTGATTTCTATCACTGGTGTTCATACAGCTGAGCTCTAAAATTCCAGAGCTCCTCAGCTCTAACTCTAGATACTTGTGGTTTGCTCAGCTTGAAAGTTTGAGCTTAAAAGATCAGATCTAAGCTGTTGTCTCTGTGTCCGTTTAGAAACAGGGAATGAACAAACTCCCATTAGTGAGGCTGTTGCTCTGCTCCTGTCACTGAGAGCCTGGCTGCCCCTGGGTTGGATTGATTTGGATGGGGCAGCACTGCTTCCCTGCAGGGCTTAACCTGGTTATCCTCACCACAGCACTTGGTGTTGTCACCAGTGGTGTGGCTGACCAGTATGCAAGCACCTTAAGAACTATCCTCAGCTTGATGCTTGCTGCAACTGGTGCCCTAAGTGCCTTGAGAAGGCTGACCTACTCACTAAAGCAGTACAGAATCTGAAAAGTGCAAAAGCTAAAAGCTGAGGCATCATCCTCATGGGAGTTGTAAAAAGAAAGTAGACAGCATGCACATGAATAAAGGGAAAGTTCCACAGCATTTTCATAAAGAAAGTGCTGGGTAGACAACAGAGTTGCCTTCTCCAAAGCAAGATAAAGGAGCAAAATCTGAGGGGATGCCATGGGTGATGGAGTCATCCATCTGCTGGTCAATTATATTTCAGATGAATATCCAAAAAAATATGCTTTCCCTCATAAACAGGGTTTCATTATTGGCACAGATGCAGAAAGTCTTTTTTATAACTAGAGGACCTAGGGACACAACTTTTACCTGAGGTGGTGTGAAATTGAGAGCAAGGAACAGATGCCAAATTCTCCCAATCGAGTGGGGGTTCTCATCCAGTCGGTCCAATGTTAGACGTGAAACACCATGGCACTCATTTTTCTTGCTGCACAAAGCCCATTAAAAATTTAATTTAAAAGGAAGTGGCACTTTAAATTATTTTGGTTTTAACAAAAAAGGATTAAGGAATACAATTTGAAATTTATAAAGCCAAGTGTATTTTCAGATTTCACAATGAAATGTTTTGCTTGTGCATCAACACAAGAGCACGAGGCTCACCTCACAATTCAGGTATTGAGACCTCCAAGCCTCTGAGGTTCAGTTTTCACTAGCAGCAGACAAAAGAAATCTTTCAGCATAGTTTGGGATAACCTCAACTGATTAGGAATGCTCATAACTTTTAAGTGTTATTAGACCTTTACAGTAGTTTAAAGTAGTTCAAAGTTTGCAGTAGTTTAAAGTCCAAATTAGAGTGGACTCAGGGTTTCATTCAACACATGAAAGAAACTCTTACTTTCAGGTTCAGCATAACACTTTAGCCTGCTGCTTTTGTCTTCCTTTGCACAGATAGAGGCAGGTTGAAAGGTAAGCACAGCACTCAGCATCAGCTCTGCTTAGCAGGGAACTGAACTTGGACCTCAACTCTTTCTTGGACTGTCTTAGAACGGGTCCTGTAGAATACAGGCTTGCCTGGTTTTCCATTTAGGTAAATTCTCATTTTCATTGGCATACAGGAAGCCTGATAGGAGCAGGAATGGGCTCCAGTTAATTTGTATGATTTGATATATATGTTTTCATAAGGTTCAAACAAGCCACGGGAGGTCAAACTGTGCACTGCTGAGAATCAGTGTACTTGAGTTGATAAGATGAGCAGTAACATTTCTCCACAGTGTAGAAGGAGGATGCTATCAGTGCAGCCCTGCCATTATAGCAGCTTGAGTGCTCACTGCTGCTCAGGGTGGTTTTTTTTTCCCTTTACCTCTCTTATTCCCAAGATGACAGCAGCAGGCACATTCAGAAGCTCTTATCTCCAGTCTGCAGATGGGGAAGAGAAGCGTGTGGTATGCTAAGGGTGAAATTTTCAACAGAGATTAGGAAGTTACTTAGGTGCCTAACTCCTGTTTTCAGGAGTGATACAGGGCCTTTTTAAAGCAGCTGTTCTGTTCACAAGAAACTAATCTACTTAGTTACTGCAAGAAACATGCAGCTTTATATTAATCATACAACAAAGAGGATGAAGGGAAAGTTCCACAGAACAGACAGGAAACAAGAGTCAGGGAAGAAAGCAACTCTATCCCTTATCTCTTTGGGCAACTGGCTGACTCCCTGTTGACCCCTGTCTTATTCCTAGTTTGTGAAGAAAAATATATTTATGAGGATTTTTTTTAAAAAAATCAGATGGCAAGGGTTGCTTTCTTTTCTGTTACCTTTCACTCTCTGGGTCTCTCAGTTTTCCTGGTGTCTGGTGCTGCTAGAAGGCTGAAATCCTCCTGACTTCCTTCAGAACATCATTAGTAAAAGTAAGGGACTCTTGAACTCCTTGTCACTTCATAAGCAAACCCTGTCCTGATGTTTCCTTAGAGTTCAAACATTAGTGTAATGCTCTTTGAATAAGAAGGATCCAGTTTCCCCCAGAATGATGCACAGTCTGCTGGAGAGAGCAGATAGCTCATGAAACAACTGATGCAGGTCAGGTTCTTTTGGCTCAACTCTTGCTTTGAAGTGATATACACAGACTGGTTGTGAAAAGCTTATTTTACAGTTCTCTCCCCATCTTGGTTTAAGATTAAATCTAAATGAATTCTTGTCATCCTTTCCACTCAAAACTGGTGAAGGTCTGCTCTTGTCAGAGCTCATGGAGTTAGACATCATCTAAAATGGGAATTGACCTGCCCAGACAGTTTTTAACTATTTATTCACCTCACTTTTAAAAAATGTAGGATCTGGATGGAACAGGGATTGTTCCATTCTTGTTTCAGGGGAGGTTTAGAATCTGGATACTGCCTGTATCTGTATACTGTCCTCCAGAAGAGCATATTTAGGATTTGTCTGAGATGTCTGTTTGTCAGAGATTCCATACCAATCTCCAATCTCTCACTGGTTGGAGATTGGTTGGTTGTCAAGTCCTTTCTGTGTCCTCCTAAGCCCTTGGAACATGCAGCTGCCACTAACAGAGACATGCAGAGTCTGTCTCGTGGCAAAATTCAGGCGTTCATGAGAACAAAGGGTCACCAGGATTACAGGCTGCCATATCTAACACTGCACATGCTGCTTTCTCCTGCTCTGTGTACTTATCAGCTGTGGCTCTCACACACACAAAGCCACGTGGCTGAGGTGCAGATAACTCATCTTGTCTGAAGTTAAAGATGACTGCACTGCCCCACAGCCCCTGTTGGTGTCACAGCTCTGCTCTGGTGCTCCTGCCCTCGCCCCAGGAGCTCACAGCACATGCTGCTGCTTTTGAGACAGAAAGAAGATAGAGAGGTGAAAACATACCCCTTTTTTTGCTATTTTTCATGTTATGCTAAAAAACTCTTCCAGCTATTCTGGATGAACGAGACAAGATTCATGCTTTTCCCAGATTTATATATGCCAAACTGTGTTCCACATGATTGAGATTAATTCAGCTGAGCTTGTCTTTTAGGGAAACAACTTTCCTCTTTCCCTTGGTCCTGTAGCCTAACTCTGTGCTTTAATCCTGAAGGAGCACCCACTGTTTTCTGACACTGAGTCCTACCTGCCTTCTGTTTTCCCAGTCCCACCCCTTATGATGGCAGATATTCAGCACCACTTCTGACATGAGACAATTGTCAGTCCATTGAGACCATTGACAGTCCTCCCTTCAACAGCCTCGAGAGGGATGATTGCCATGGCTGTGTAAAAAACGCAGAGGTTAATGATAGCCTAGTGATAACACAGCCCTCTCCTCAGAGCACTCTGTTTCCTTCCCCTCTTCTCTAACCTAGCTTGCTGCTATGCAGTAAATTTGCACTGGTAAAAACAAAGTTGTCTGTTTCTGGACTGCTCATCTCAATCAGTTTTCTCTGAAGTAATAAGCAATTCTGACTTGAGATGTTTTAGCTTTTTAGCTAGATCTCATTCTCCATACAACCCCTGATATTCACATTATGCCCTCAGCCCTCCTTTAGAAGAGCTGAATACACACAGAGGAGTTCTTGAATGTGTGCTTTGTAAGGAGCTGAGATCAAAATTCCTAGTAGGTTTGTATTTTTGCTAAAGGTTTTTCTTTTTTTTGCTTTTGGGGTGTTTGTGAGAGGGAAGAGATGACTTAATCAGTGAGTCAGTCCTGAATTTACAAATTCTTCTCAATTCATCCCCCTATTATTTTCTACATGTAGCCTAATCACACAGCAGCGGAAATTTCTGTACCTGTATCCATCATCCCTCTGCTACAGGCAAGAGCCAACCTGACACCCCTTCAGCATCTGGCATGTATCAACTCCTTTGTGGGCTTCAGCTTTGAAAACTAAAATACTCAGAGCTTTTTTTCACCTTTAGGGCCTTGAGTTCATACCCTTTAGCTTGAAATATTATTTGATGTGTGTTTTAGCATTTTCTGGCTAAATACCCTTGCTTGAGGCATTTAGTTATATTTGATGCTGAGACATTTTAATTTAAATAACTGATTAGATGTTAACTCTCCTGTGACAGAAGCACACATTAGGAACCAGGGCCTGTTCCATTATGCTTCTGCATTTTCATTCCTTTGAGCTGTTCTTACTATGGGGGTGCAAATCTTAAGTCATTCAGTGCTTACAGGGTTGCTGTTAATCATTCTGCTTTGAGGCCTCTGCAGCATTTCTAATTCTGTTTACAGATGCAGAGAGGTGCCTGAGCTCTTACCTTCTGCTGCTAAAGGAAGTGTTGTAGGAAGATAATGGAGTCTTAAACTCAAACATGTATCTCTGCCTTTAAAAATCCAACCCCAAGAGCCTATGACCCACAAAGCAGCATCCCTACACTTCCAAAAAATAGGACAGTATGTAAGTTTTGTGGCAATAAAAAACTGTCACTTCACATAGGAAAATTTGGAAATTACTTTTAATGCTGGTGCTGAGATACGTGATTGCTAAGTGGCCACAATCACTCTGGTTAACCCCAAGGTGTTTTAAAGAACAACTTAAAGAAGAACCTGTGTAAAGAACAGGCACTTCCAGAGATGACTGAACCTCTCAGCATCTCTGTTGCCTTTGGTACTCTGATTAGGGAGGAACCAGAGCTCCTGAATTGTGGCATATCACTCATGCTTAAACTCAGCTGGAATAAAGTCAGACCTAACAGATTTATCAAAGTATGGAAATCCAAGACACAAGTGGGATAAAGTCAGACCAAACAGATTTATCAAAGTGTGAAAATCCAAGTATGGTGTTTGGAGATGAACTTGGAATGAAATAAATCTCCGTTCAGAAATGTGCTCACCACCATGTCTAAATATTAAACTGTTGCATGATAAATGTGCCTTGTTAAAAGGTTATTGCATTATACTGCAGCATTCAGTAATTGAGGTTTTGTCTTTTTTTTTTTCCCTAAACATGAATAACTGCCTGCATTAACAGACAGTTTTGCATGGTTCTGATAGGATTTCCTGAAAAAATCCCTGAGAAAATACTTGATTGACCAGACAGATTGCTTTGCAGTGCTGTGATGTGCTGTCAGTCTCCGGAGGAAGGAGACTTTTGACTGATAGCTAGAGGACAGTCACACACTGTCAAATGTTTGTCACATGAAAATGGATCAGGGGAAGGGTTGCAGGAATTATCTAAAGTAGAATCCCAGAGCAGGTATTGAGTTTGTGGAGAGACAGAAGCAGAGTTATTAGCACAGTTATATTTCTTACCTGATAAAGTGCTGTTGTTATGTTGTGTATTAATTTTATTTCACTCATCACATGGCTTCTTTTAAAAGGACAAAAAATGTGATAAAAAATGGTAGTTTCAGAAGTTTAAAGAAGTCTAGTTTTGCATCCAATATTATGTTTAAAAAAGTTATTTGCCTGTATGTAAAATATGCAGAATACATTAAAACTGCAAAGCATATGTATTCCAAATGTTGCCATACTTCTTTAAAGTGATTTATAGACAGCCTTGCCAGTTACATTTTTCTTCTTTCCCTTTCCAAAAGAGAAATAGCAAAGGAAAAAAATACCTAAAATTGTTTACTTGTGCTAGGTAATTTTCTTTATTTTTTTTTCCTGTGCTATTGTTCCTAGAGGAAGCACATGCAAGGAATGCTTCACCTCTGAGACTGTTGTATAATATCTGCACAAATCCACTAACTTCAATGAAAGACAGATTTCCCCCAAGTAATTCCTTACAAGAATGCTCAAAACAGCAGTTGGAAACCCAAACAGTAAGTTCTTTGAGGCTCCTTCCTCAACTGAAAAATGCAGGAAATTTCTGGTGGGATGCAAATTAATCAGGGAGCACTCTCTGTTATCTAGGGGAAGAAAAAAACTGAAATGCCAAGAAGAATCCTGCCCTCAGGGTTCCTTCTTTCCAAATTTGATTTCTTGTTGTTTCAGATAAACTTAGAATAAGTATCCAAGTTATTGGATGTCCATAAAAGGTCATGCTTTTGAATGCATTTGATATTTACAGAATTTCTGAACGTGGTTTGCTTTTTCCTTTGCTCTTTAGTGCTGCTGATACGCCTCGTGCATCGCTCTGAGCACACTAATCCACACAATGGAAATGACATATTTCTGATGTCAATAATTGCATTGTTCAATATCAAGTGCAATGATCTCTGGAAATATTTCTGTTTAAATACCAACTACTACTCTGAAATGTCAAAATTTTAATTAGTTTCTGTTTGGACAACTCACGCCAAGTGTACACAAAGTGGATCTTTTTTCTGTACCTTACAGAAACATTCCAAATCCCGAGGAATTCTGCAGGAGGCTTTTCAAAGCAGGTAAGATCAACACATCTTTGCAGTTTCAGGACATTCAGTGCTTTCTCTGCTTGTATAATTCAGGTAATTTTTTCATGTGGCTACGATTTTCAAGTCCAGTGGATAAAAATTAAAACCAATGAGAGGCTTATTTGTGCACTTGGAGGAGCTCAATGCTGTGCAATTGTTTGGAAGTTTGGATTGCCTATTCATGGCAAATAGCATCTGTGCTCAATTACACTCCATCCATCAGGAGGTAAGGCTTTCAGAAGTAATGAAAGCATCTAAGAGATGGTTTGCACTAGAGAGTAATGATTTCTCAAAAGGGCAGACAATTGGGCTGATTCACAGGTTCTGCAGAAGGGAAAATGCTCCAGATGAAATGGAAATTATTTCATGAAACATCTCAGCATTTCACAGAAAGAAGTATTATTACCAATTATTCTCTATGAATTGAATTTGGTAACACACCATCATCTAAAAAGGAAAAGTGAAAGGTTGCTAAATTGGATATTTAGATTTTGCTAATGAGAATGGAGGGAGTTGATGAGTGTTGAATCATTCCTTGGCAGTTTTTAAACAAAGATTATCATTCATTCTCTTTTTTGAACTGACAGATGATGTTTTGTGTTGAAATGAAGCTTCATGACTTTTGATCAAGCCTGCTGAAAATAGCATTCTGCTGCCTAAACTTCATATTCTGTTCTAACACGTTACACTAAGAGTCATGGGATGATAATTTGGGATGCTCTGCAATCCTCTGCCTTTCTGAGGGATTTGAGATTTTTGGTTGGAAGCATATGTGCCATGACATGGCTGCATCACATTACTCAACAATGAGTCCAAACTCTCCAAAACAAAAATATTTCTATTTAGTATTCTTTTGTTTGCTTAACACTGTCTGGAGAAAATATGTGGTACATGTCTATGCTGAGTTTTGTGTACCACGTTAAAATCAGGCAATTGCCTTGCCAGGTTATACCTGACCAATATTTACCAATGATAATCACCTCAAAGGTGTTGCAGAGCTTGATCACAGAGACAGGGACCTCCCAGGACATTCACTGGCAGTACATTCACACTTTGGGATGCTACCAAGGGAAATCAAGGCTCTTGTTCCTCTCTCATCAGACAAACTGATGTCCTTTGTGGAGGTGTGCTCCAAATATAGCCATTAGCTCACATTTTGGACAATCATACTCAGGACAGACTAAATTCTTAGTTTAAAATTTCCTCTTGGGATTACAAGCTTTTGAGCAACTCATCAAAAAATAAATGTTCTGTTTTAGCAATCCATAATGAATTTGAGTGGCCTCTTCCATCTCCCAAAAGCAGCAAAACTAAATTAGCCAATCTGGCACAGCAGATGAGACAGGATAAAGGTAATATTCCCCCCAGAGCTGGGAAGTAAGTGCATTTCTCCTGCCCTCAGCTGCATCACTGCTTGTTCCTTCCTTGTGGCTCCTTTTCCTAACATGGAATTTGCATTCTCCAGATAATAATAACCAGTGTGAGGAGCTGCTTGAACTCCTTCCCTCATTTCCCCCATAACTGAGATTCATGGATGCTGGACTTCAGACTGAAAAGAGCGTCTTGTTATAGCTGAAAATCTCAGAGGTGCTATAGATGCAATTTTAGAAAAAGCAGATGCTCTTTTTTTGTGTGTTCTGCATGTCTGTACATAACTGTGGCAAGATTGTAAGAATTTAGAATTGAGGAGAAGTTTTCCTGCGAGGAGGACAGAGTTGCAAGGCACAGACTTGGAAATGGCTCTCAGGATTTTTGAAGGAGACATTGTGGATGTAGACAAATGCACAGGATTATCTGGTGGTCTTGTGTGTCTCGTTGTTATTGACCAAAGGGGAAAGAAAATACTGAGGCTACTCATTCATTTATAGGAAATACAAGATAAACAGTCCAAAAAGTGCTTTGGTCACTAGTCAAAAGGACAAATGAGAAGGAAACAATCGCTGGGTAATCAGATTGTGATGCTTTGCTGGTGTTTCCTGCAGGAGTACATTGGAAATGTTGTTAATTTAACATCAAGCATCCAAAGATAGCGTTAATTCTTATTACATCAACAGGCACAGTATGATGAAGCTCCCAATGACCTAAGAAGTGAGAGAATAAGATTAAAATGTTTTAGAAAAACAATCAGATAGTAATTGTGAAAGAAAAAATCTATTAGCCAAATTCAAATAAGAGTTAACAGTTCTGTCCATTTATTCTGAGATTTAATCCAGTGTTTTCCATCACTAGTCTGAAAGCTTACATAACATAAAAGAATCCTAAAAGTTTGTCTGCCTTTTATTTTATTTTATTTGGTTGTTATTTCTACTACTTTGCAGTATTTGAAATGGCAAACTTTTGACTTAAATTGATTTCTGAGCACAGATGTCCTAAAAATAATACATAAGAAAATTATCGGAGTGAATAATTGATTTCCTTTGGATCCCATCCTGTCTGTGCCACGTTTAACAAATGAACTGTCACCTGCTGAAATATTTTCATATATCCACTGGTAGATTTTGCAAGGCAGGATAATAATAGCTTTTCTTCCAGCTCTGAAATAGAAGATACCTTTCTTTTCTAACTGAAATATGTAATCAAGTGTGCAAAATAGATGGGTGCTGTTTAAAAAACCCAACAGGTTGGATATGGCTGCCTGTCACATTACTTGGTCAATAATAGTTTTCACAGTGAAATTCCTACATCTTTTCAACTGTTCCATTATCCCACCACATCCTACATCTTCTCTCACTTGAAGCACACCAGAGGCTTTCCACAGTGAGATTAATTTCTGCAAATCACACCATGGCACAATGTCTAATGCACACAAATGAACTGGGTATCATGGAAAGCCTTTTCCTTAGGAATTTATCAGAAGGAAGAGTTAATAGCATTTCAGGTGTTCCATGTGGGGTAGCTGTTTTCCTGAAAGTAATGTAACTGGCCCCTGTGCCGTTATTTGGGAGCAGACCTACATTCTCAGGAAGGTCCTGCATTGCAGCTGACAAACCCTTCATTCTGTGATTCTTCCTTCTCACCATAATTGGGGTTTTTCCAGAGTTCTTGGGTTAGTTGTACCCTGATATATAACCCCACAGTATGAGCATTCTCAAAGCTATGGACAAGGACTGCTCTGGGTACTTTCTATGGAAATATGTGTTTTGTGTTTTTGTTAAATAACTCTTTAAAGAATGGCAAATCACAGCGGGAAACGCCAAAATATAAGATATCCAAAGGAGATTTAGCAGAGAAATTTTAATAAGAGACCCCTATTCTGTGCTCCTGGATGGTCTGTCTGATCCTGTCCTTTGCATTCAGTTAGAGCTAATTCCTGGTTCATAATTCAGTTCAGCATTGTGCCTATACTTCACTAACAAAAAGTCCTCATGGAGAACAATGTTTTCCATAAACACAACAGGTTCAATCCTTGGATCATAACTAAGTCTTTGCCAAGGAAATCACCCTTACCCAGCCTCCCCTCTTTCTGCATGAGTGTTTGCTTTGTAGTCCCATTGTTATTGCCCCTCTACATTCCTTGCAAAGCCTCCTACTCCTCATTTGCTTCCCAAGCTGCAGCCTGCAGAAGCAAGTCCCAGACAGTGCTCCCCAAACAGCCAGCAGGTAACTCACCTATTTTTCAAAGCTAGGTTATGAGAGGTACACTTCCATTATGGCCCAATTTAGAAGCAAATTTTCTGGTCTCTCTGTTTAACTAGGTCTTGGACTTCTTACTTTTTCCCCTAAATATATGTATTAATTCTTTTTTTTCTTGTTGGGAAAAAGAGGGTGAAAAAAGCATATATCTTGTGAAACATTGGAAATGCCCTTCTGTGTTTTGTTGCCTTCTTTTGGAGTGATCATGCTGAACTCTAAGTGAACTGGTGAGAGGGATCTATTTATATTCTTTTCCATGTACAATTTTTTGTTGTTGCTGTTTTGAGGGAAGTGACATCCATTTATCCAGAGAGCTCTGTGTGGGCTCTCGTCAGTGAGCACATTCTGCAGTCAGGAAAGGAGCCAGACAGGTGTTTGTATCCTTCCTAGGAACAACTTCACTGAGAGCTCTCATGGAAACACAGCTCCTGACAGCGTGGAATAGCAGAGACAGGAGAGCAGCAGGCTGCTGATTAATGAGCTGCTGAGTGGTGCTGGATGCCTGTGAGTCTGCTGCACATCCCTGGCAATGTGAGATAAGCAGGTCTGCAGCGATCAGCACACCTCTCACACGTCGTTATTTGATCTCTAAACTGTCAGCAGTGTAGGCAGCAAACTACAGATTACAGGCATCACTTGAGATGTGCTAGGGCACATATCTAAGGGAAAAAATGTAGCCAATGCCTTCAAATAAATACATTTGCTCTTTTTTGTGGAGCTCAGAGCAAGGACAATCTCTGTATGCACTGAGATCACAGGGCTCATGGAAAAACTGGAGCCAGTGGTCTCAGTATAAGCCCAAGTTGGCTAGATCAGAAATATGACATTTGATTACAGGAAGGAATATTACACAAATTGATAGAGCATTGAACAGACTTGTGTCTGTCAGCTGAGATGATTGTGGAACAGTATATCAGACAGAGATAATTGTATGATGGGCAGGCTGAAAGCAGTAAACCCTCTCATTGCCTCTGCTGGCTGCCTTGGCCACTTGGGAGACCCTCATAGCAATTTGAGAAGAAAGGCATGAATGATATCAGCATCACTCAGGGAGATGAGAGCAGACATCTATTGCTCCTTTAAGCAGCTGTTGCATTCCATATCCATCAGAGGATCTCTGGATATGGCACTTTAGTTTGAAATTTCCATCAGGAAGTGGCCAGCTGCTAGCTTTGCCTGAGCTGTACAGGTTATCTGGACAAAGGATGCAGGAGGAGATTTGGTAGCAGGTCAATATTTTAAGCCCAAGTCTTCATATAAGAACAGTCTGTAAGAGAGAGTGGCACAGTGTTTGTAAATACCACAGTGGGAATGCTTATGAACAGAGCACATTTGTTCAGCTGAGATTAGAGAGAGAAACTATTAACTGCTATTTTTAATTAACTAGTATCTGAGTAAAATTTCCAGCCTGCACTGGTACAACAATGGATTGTTAGTACATTTTCCAGTACATTTTCCAACTGGACCAAAAGAGGAATTAATAAAGCAGCACATCATTAAGTAGACTCTAGCTTCAACTCATAAAAGACCATTAGAACAGACTAATCTAATTTTCTTCATAATAGAAAACACAGAACTTGCAAGAAATAATTTTAATGGAAAGATACTTTTAGAGAATCCACTGCTGCTGGTTATTTGTTTGAATGATTTATTTCCTTCGACATTTAAAAATATTGCACTCTATTTCTAGTCTAAATCATGTTTCAATTTTCAGCACAGCTTCTTTCAGATTAAGTAATTGCTTTTACAATTTTTGTCAATAAGAAGGTATATTTAATTTTAATACTCTCATCTTTTAACATGATCCTAGGGTATATTGACCCCCACTATAGTGTTATAGCATTTGTATCTCTACATTAATTCCATAGCTTTGTTCTGCACCAGCTGCATTTTCTGCCCCTGAAACACACTGTAGGGTGTGACAAAGATCTTGCTAATGGTTGTAAAAGAAACTAACCTGTCACAGGACAAAAGAAACTGCATTTTCCAAAACTGAGAGCTAATTTAAAGTTAGAAAACAGTCAGAAGAAATTATCTATTTCTGCAATGAAATGAGAGGCTAGAATGATTGCTCTTTAACATATTTCTGCATGATGGAAAAGAGATTATTGGAAAGCTTTCTGCTGATGGAGAGTATCAAAACTGAGGATGGCATAGGCCACTGTTCTGCCATCTCACAGTGCAAAGCAAGGAGCAGCTGAAATTCAATATTGATCAATGAAAAGCCATGCACACAGGGGAAAGCAAGCAAACAAAAAACCATCATATATGTAATGGTAGTTCTAAATATGCCACTATGGAAAGAGAATTATAAGCTTCATTGTAGTTTCCTGTAAATGTTATCTTGGTCTTGGTGGGCAGGAAAGTGAAGGTGTTAGAAATACTGAAAAAGAAGAGATGAAGCATCACTATGCAGCTCCATATGGTTTTGGGGATGTGACATTTCAATGTATTCTACAAGTCTGCTCACCTCACTCTAGAAAAGGATATAATGACCTAGAAGAACACAGAGAATAGTAATCAGTAGTACAGAATGCCTTCTGTATGCAGAGGAAGTGTTATAACAACCACTCTATAGCTTATAAATTAAATGAGTGCACATGGTTATTATAGAGGTTTATACCATCCTGAATGACATAGGGCAAGTCCCTTATCTGTTTGCTGTTTGAAGTTTAATCATCAGTCATTCAGTAGCCTTCTCCAGTCAGTGTTCTTATCACCCACTCTTCCCTTTTGCACTGCTCAAACCCAAACCATGTTGTTTGTTTACAGTTGTTTTTTTAAGTCAAATTAACTAGAAGGTGTACAGAAAGCCCACGCTGTGGTTTGGGGTTTTTTTTATTTTTAAAATATGTTTCAGCATTATTTTTGTATTAAATTGTGTTAGGAAAGCAAAGAGTATCTTGTGTACAGCTGAGCCTCTTGTCTCTGCTGTGCCTTTGTACTACTGACTGTTTTGGATGGTTTTATTGGACTATGAATGGGAAAGATCCTATGTTGGTTTGTGCTGTCCCTGTGCATTTAAACTGTATATATTTCTCTATATATATCACCTGTGCTCCCTCCCTAGTACATTGAACCTCATGGGGAAAATGGTTTTGTGAGTTTTTGTTAACTCACACCTTTCAGGTGTAGTGTTCAACAGCAGGACCTGTCTCCACTGAAGCTTTTTGGTTTTCTTCTACTCACATTAATATTTGTTACTGTTATGTACTTCAAGATCATGATTCCTGTGGGGTGTTAGATCTGTTTATCTCAGCTTTAAATTCTACCTATTGAATAGGAGAGATTATCACATTTATGATAAGAGAGCAAACACTTTTTTACAGCATTAAGTTCTCTGTCAGCTCTCAAAGACATGGATAAAGATGCAGAAGGGCAAATAAAATCAGTGCTGTTAATGGGACTGCCTGCCACATCTTTGGAAGTTTAGTAAAACTTTTCAAATGTGTTTTACCAAAATGTTGATGAAGAAAAAAAACTAGTGGGGAATGAAGCCTTGTTCTTCATCAGTCTGCAGATGGTGAAATTAATGAATTCTCCCTGAATGATATGACTGAAGACCCAACCTAATTTGAGGACCTGTCTGAAAAATTCTTGAGTCATAAAAGCAATAAACCACTGCTGACTCATAAAGTGTTCTGCTACCAAAGAAAAGGGAAAAAAAAAAAAGGGAAAAGGCTTTTTTGTGGCAACTGGAGCAGTTGTGATGGGGAATGATAAAAGGAGAAAAAAATACTCTTTTGGTACTTATAGTTTCAAAGTATCTCAAAGATTATATCAGATTGCATTTCTCTTTCCCATTCTAAAACTTCAGTGTCTCCTAAGGACTCTGCTTCAGCTGAAGTTTGTGTTTGATGAAGTGTCCAGGAGTTCAGAGGCATGATACTGACTCTGAAAAGCGCCCAAAAAAAAGTTAAGTGTTGCCCTTTGCCCACAATATGCTTCACACTGATAGCAGTGAGAGTTGTTCTTATGTGTGAATATCTGACTGCCTGTTTATTGCTGAGAGATCAGAATTCATCACCACAGAGCTGCCCAGCTGGAACTGGGGTTACTGTGTGGAGCACTTTATTTTAATGACTACACGTCTTCAGAACTGAATTTGGGCACTTTATTGTGTTGGAACAGATTGACGTTAGTGCTTCTGAAAATTATTTCAGGAATACTGAATAGCTAAGGCAGAGAGGAAAGAAAATCAGTTTTTAGAGGCCAATCCTTCGATCCTGCTGCTATCCTGATCTGCAGCCAGCCGAGGCAGGGGAAGCTGGCTCCGAGCTGGGGTCAGAGCAGCTCTGAGCTGGCAGGCAGCTCCTGACCGATGCTGTCAGGGATGACAGAGCTCCCTGGATTCCCACTTCGAGCTGGAGCACTCAGTGGGGAGCTGCACCAGGCTGGCAGAGCCTCATCCCTGCCAGGGGAAGCAGGATTTTGTCTAATCACTGCAGAGTGACAGACAGCCGTGGTGCCAGCGGGCCCTTCCCTCGGTGGGAGCTGCTCTGAGCTAATGTGGGGATGCATTAACTTGTCTGACCTGCAAACAGAGAATCGGCCTGAGCAGGGAAATCACTGCTGGAGAAATGGCTGCTGCGTTGCACAGAAAATGTTTGAATATTCATTAAGCATGCCTAGGATTTTATGTTATTAGTTGAGATCTTTGGGATTTTTTAACTTATGTTTCTCCTGTAAGTCCAGAGCTTAATATAGATGGAATAGGCCATCTATTATGGCAAGAAAGTCTTTCTAAAACCCAGCCTGGCCTTTTATCAGTGGTAGGAAAGTCATTGACTGGAAACACTTGAGCTTCTGACTCATTTTTAGCTGTTTTCAAGTGTCAGAGTAGGGGATCATAAAATGTGACCTTATTTTCATGTAGCACAATGTATGCATTCTGTAAAACTGGTAAAAAACCCGAAACCATCAATCCTTATTGAAATATCTGTCTAGAGCTTTGACCTTCACATCACAAGTGCTGCTTAAAAGTTAACTTTTCAATTATCTAGTTAAAGCAATGATAAATTGTGCCCAGAAGTAGTGACCGCAATACAATAGGAAGAAGGTTGTTTTTTCAGTTCTAAAATAATCCCATTTCAAAACCAATTGTTAAAATCAATTACTGAATGCCATTTGCCACGTAACTTTCCTTTTGTTTGAGTTGCTCTCAGTGTATTTTTTGAGTGGAGGAAAGAAGGCATTGTCCTAGCACAAGGAACTGAAGGGAATTATCAAGAATGTCTGTTCCCCCCTTGCCATTCTAATCCCAAGGGACTCACCAAGCAGGGAACCCACAGCCTTCTTGTAAAGTATTTTTTATACACCTACTTATGGTTTCATAGTCACAAATGCCCATATTCCTCTTACCTGGTCTTAGAATTTTTTAAATAACACCAGAAGTTCAGAGTCTTCTCTCCTGATACCCAAGCAGGGGTCCTGCTCTGCTCTGTCCACCTAAGAGTGTCAGTGCCTTGATTCCCTTGTCTCTCCTCCAGAAAGGAGAGTGGTACTGCTGGAATTCAAACTGAATGAACCAAAAAGAAACTGGATGCTAGTAGTCTCTGTTTAACACGGCAAGAAGTAATAGTTTGTGAGTTTCTTCCTGGGGTCTCAGAGGAGAAGTACACACACACAAAAATCATGAATGTGTCTGTTTTAAATGGGAATAATCCATACCAGGACCCCAAGATCTGAGTAGAAGCTCTTCTTTAGGCCCAATCATTCAAAACTTTCCTCTGAGAACCCTCCAGCCATTTGTCAAATATTTTAAAGTTCTGTGGTCCAAAGCATTTATGCATGGCAGTGCATGCATATATCCATTTATTAAAATGTGTATATTATTTAATTTCTGCCAACTTCTACTTATGAACAAAATCCCATTCCTGCATGCTGAAACAATGACCTTTATATTATCAATTCAAGGACTCATAAAACAGATATATAAATATATATATAGGTGGATATAGGAAGGTGGAGGTATAAAAAATAAAATGGAAAAAAAAGCCCAAAAGTGAAATCCCAGCTTGTCCAACCTCAAGGACCAGAGCATATATATCAAAATAATCCTGGAAATCTCGGCTGGGGTAGCAAAACCATATGGGTTTTGTTTCATCTCAAGGGTACCATGTAACTTATTAGCATCTCCTCTTCTGCTACTGGTAAATTGGGTGCAAAAATCTATCTGATGGTGATGAGGAGATTCTTCACACCAGGGAGCTGCCATCAGGATTCATAGGATTTGTGCTGTTTGCAGGATTCAGGGTCCACCCTGGTGTAGAACAGAGAGTGTGAGGTAAGGGGAAGGAAAAATGGTACTAATGTGGCTGCAGTAAAGGTGCCTGATAGATGTAAACAAGAGAATTGCTGTGGGTTTAAGCAGCAGAAGAGAAATTGAGAAAAAAGTTTGTGACAGGAAGCTTATCTGGTTTTCCAAGTCCATTGGTTGCTCCTGTTACAAGGAATTGCCTTGTTATTAAAATCTGCAAGAAATTCAAGGGGAAAAAAGCCTTAAACTGCCAGTAATCCATGTGATTGTTTTTCTAAGTCTTGGAGGAGGCTTCTGAACTGGCCTTTGGATTCCTACTTGCTTTTGTCCTTAATCCTAAGAAATTGATTTGTGCATTCTCTTTATTCTCTCTTGTTAAAATAATACTGACTTTCATATTGCTTAAACAAGAGAACTCTAGAGCAGTAATTTTCTGGGGTTTATTTATCAAGAAGTAGGAGATATGTCATTTATACTTTATATATAGATGTATTATACACTCCAAACCTGTCTACAGATTTCTACTCCTGGGATTTACAACTGAGGTGTAGAGTCTGACACTTTATAAATGTTTCTATTCAGATAAATATGATAACCACCAGAATTAAGGTATGATACAAGAGTAAAGAAGGACTGAAATGAAGTCAATGACAGAGAAGTTGGAATGAATGTTGGAGAAAAATTTCTTACATTTTCCCCACCTTTCATTCCTTCCAGCTGGCCTTGTGTGTTTCTGATGTATTTTTATCCTGTATTTCCTGCTTTCTAAATCCTGGCTTGAGTAGGAAAGAAGAGGAGATGGAGATTTAGACTCAAACCTGTTTGCCAGAGAGGACAGTGCTTGTGGGCAGTGAGCTTACCCCAGTGGATTGCAGAACTTTGCCTTTCTCCTGCTGTAGCTTTCATTTCAGGTGAACTCACTGTAGGTTCTGTGCAGTGTGAGAGCAGAATTTATCTGGCCTCTTCTGTTATATTAGTGAGGTGCTGGCAGTGTCTTCCTAGCACAAATAAAACATAAATGACATCTTTAATTAGTTTTCTGCCACACCATCCAACGTTAGAAATAGAAATTTTCAAATGCATTTGTCACCTTGATATTTTTTCTGGGGAGGCAATTGTCAATAACCCTGAAACTATCAGTTACTTTCCAAAGATCATTTCTTATAGCCCTAAAAAAAAATAAAGGCATAAATCAATCATTCTTCAGAATGGTAGAATGAAAAAAGACTTGATATTTGTCCAAAGGTGAAACTAAGATATAGCTTATTTGAGTTAGGACCTACTGGACTCTTGATTGATAGGATCAAAGTCAGAGCAGACCTTCTTTGTCAAGATCAAGATTTCTATTTTGACTGCTGTAAAAGTATTTCCAATGAAGATCACAAATCTTCTCCTGCCCTGACAGACAGTTGTACACTCCCTGGGCTGCCCCTAGTTGGTACTTTGTTTGACTGGCAGTAATTTTATATTATTGGGACATATATCTGTCTTTGGCATTTACTGTGTGCACCTTAAGTCATTTTATACTGTAGTAATAACTCTTGTTTTGCTTTAAATCCTGCAAAAGCTGAACCATTCAAGCAAAAATTTGCATTTGACCTGTCAGAGGCAGTGACTGACATCTGTCATCCCTGCTCATTGTTTCAAGTTCTCTATCTGAAAAATTCAAATGTAATGGATGTAGTTTAAGGCTGCCAGATGTTGATGCCACCATCAACAGATAGAATGGGTCATAGAATAGCAGTTGCTATGCACAACAACTCACAGGAAGGGAATTTTTTAATTTTATCCTCTTGGTACCAAAGTATAAAAAACCCACTAAATATTTCTTATGCTTAACAAATGTGAAATTCAAACTGCTATAAAACCGGTGAAAGTACTTTTAAAAGAACTATTAATTTTGGGGAAAAAAGCTTCAATTCTGTATAATTGTCTCCCAACTTCTTTTCCATGAGAAACAAGCATCTTCTGGGTTCTGGTACTTTCTGCTGCTTGTAGAATAGCAGTCTGTCAAGCCCCCCTAAAAAATTGACATAAAAAAAACCCCAAACAAACCAACAGACTCAACAATTGTTAACAATTGGAAAGGACCAGGAAAAGGTGCCATGGCCCAAGTAAATTAAATCTGTTTCATTTACTTAGACCTGCTCCTTCATGCATTTTACAGTCCTGAGGCTCAGGTTTCTCTTCAGTCACAAATACCTGTATCAAGAATGAAAAGCAAAATGATGGGCCAGTTGTTGGTGTTCCTCAGAATAGTGGTTTCATTTTCTGATACTGTTTTGAGCCTGTGTGATCTTGAACAAATTATATAGGGGGAAAAACCCTTAAATAATCTAAGTTCCACTCCCCTTACTGGACAATCAGTGGTTTTTACAGAGCCTTGAAAATTAATGCCAAGTAAGGACCTTCCCTACAGCCTCCAGTTTTAGTGCACTATCAGTAAAATGACAAAATGAGTGCTTTGCTGCCTCACAGGTTCCTTTTGAGGATAAACACATTAAAGCAGTGTAAGGCTCTTAGATACTATGCAGATGGGAGCTATAAAAGCTCCTCAGACAGAAAAACCTGAGCTGTGGCAGCTCTGTGACCTAGATCAGGCTGCTCTGCTCCTGTCCCCTGCCTTGCCTGAGCTCAGCTCCCTCAGCTGTGTAATTAGCTGGTCTCAAATAACCCTCAAAACTTCCAGAAGTTTTCTGCAGCTCTCCCCTTTCCCTTCAGGTCTGGCTGTGCCACTTTTTCAGTGATCTACAGCTTTTAGGTGATTTCCTGTCAAACACACTTCAAGGCTAGCTTCTACCTGGTTTTCTTTTCCCCTTGAAGATGCTCTGCTGACACTGCAGCTTTCAAACATTAAAAAAAAATTACTTCTTATGATAGTTTTTTCTCTTCCATAAGGAAAATTTAGAGCTTCTCCAGAGAAATCTGGTCTCCATTAAAGCATCTCTTGGGATATGGAGAATTTTAGCTTAGGGAGTAAATTATTTCATCCAGATCTTGCTATAGGCATTGGGAATGAAGTCATGATCATAGAAATGTTTTCTGAAAGAAACACATTTTTTCTATAATTTGTTCTAAATCTAGAAGTTTAATGATGCAGTCCACAGAATTCTTTGGGTTCTCATTTTTCTGTGCTTGTTTCCAGTTCTCAGGGACAGCAACTAGAAGGGTTAAGGACTCTCCTGTCCCCTGCAATGAATTAATTCTGACTTGCTACCATTTGAAAGAAAGTATTGCTACAGCTGAGCTACATTTCCTTCCTCTCTGTGACTGCTGGAAGCAGATGAGTAGTTGGGTAAATCTGACAAAGTAAATCCATGGCTCAAAGCTATGCCAAGTGGAGCCACTTTTCAAATGGCTGCGGAGTGAAGAAGCTACTTTATTCTGTGTTTTTAAGCCTGTCAATATACAAGCTTTCTTTGCCAGCACATTGATAAGAAAGCCTATTAATTAAATTGCTAAATTGTTTGCTTTTTCTCCTGTATGTCTGAACAACATGAAGCATATTTTTGTTACAGAACTCTGAATCAGGTTGTTTCCTTCATGATTCTTGTCTTGTTGTAGAGTCTACTGTTGTAGCAGTGATGAGGAGAGAGAAAGGGCTGAGAAAAGCAAATAGGAAATCTTTTGAGATTATTTAGGGAGATATTTAGTAAAGTTTACTGTTCATTCCTACCCACCACCACCACATTTTCTTATATTTCAACCTTAGCATTGGCCTTGTCTCTGTTAGAATATTTGTATTATCTTTGGGCTGTTAGAGGGTCTTGAGATCAGCACTCCCAAACAGCTCTGTTTGTCTTACCCTGGGATAAAGATACACCCACAAAGTAGGGTGGTTTGTTTGGTTTTTTTGGTTGGTTGGTTTGGGTTTTTTTGGGTTTGGTTTGTTTTGGTTTGGGGTTTTTTTTTGTATTTTTATGAAGACTGTTGCTACCACTACTCTGGGCAGAAATCCTGGAGGCTTCTGACTGATAGAGATCAGGCAGAAGGAAATGTATCTTTGAGGAAATTTATGCTTATACTTTTCTTTGAAGAAAGAGTTTCAGAAATCTTGGAACCCCTGTAAAAGGTATCTCAGAAACTAACTGTGAAAGGAGTAGATTGAAATCCCACTGCAAATGGAGGCCTAAGGTGGGATCACAGTCACTGAAACATGAAGGAACTTTTCAGTCTTGATGAACCTCTCTGGTTCAGGACAAAGAAACAGAACTAGAGAAATATGTTAAAATATGTTAAAATTTGCCTGAAGTTCTTCACTACATGTAATTTTTCTGGGAAATGTAACCACTTCCAACCCAAAATACATCTCTTAAAGGCTGCTCAATAATATTATACCTCCACACAAATAATTTTTTTTAAAGATCAATCCAAGATCTGGAATTAACTTCTTTTTCTGCCACTTCATGAAAACAGGAAGCTCAGAATATTCAGACTGCATAAAAAAGAATGCATAGTCTAAATCTGACTAAGTTAGTTGTGATAATTTATAAACAAGAGTAAAACAAAAGAAAGCAATGGGTTGCAAAATAAAGACTATTTAGTGACAACCCTTGTTCATAGTAAGATATGGAGTCCTACAAATTTGTTCTATTTCTTCCCTTCAGAAAGGATTAGTTACCATAGCAACTGATACATAACGTGACATCTTTTGCTGCTCCCAAGATCTCCAGAGCAGGTTTTAAGAGAAGAAATGTTAATTAATATCTAAAAGAGTAAAGAGACAAGGTCTTTGTGCACTATAGGGAAATCATGTTGTTATTTGATTTCCCTTTATGGGTGTTGTGCAAGGGCTGGGTGAGGGGCCTGTACTTCCATTAATCCCACAGGGAAGAATGGAATAAATATCCACAGTCTGGAAAAAAATGCTGAGACCTAACCACCAAGGAGTCAGAATTACACAATCACATGGTTTGGAAAAGATCCTTAAGATCATTGAGTCCAAGCAATACCAGGATGTGAGGCTTAATTTTTATATTACTAGCCCAGTGAAAATACAAGCTGCAGGGAAAGTACTGGATGGATAATTTATTTAATTCTTTCTCTGGATAAATAACACACAGAAAGAAATTTATTATTCTTGTTAAATGCCTGTGGAACACAGGAAAACATATCTTGCTGTACCTGCTAGGATATTTCTCTGCATAGTAGAAAAGTGATAGTTGGATGTTATGTAGCCCTTGGAAATAATTTTCAAGGACTATTTACCTATTTAGAGTTTTGGTTTAAAAATTAAGTACTGAAAAAAATGTATTTGATGTAGACTGTGCACAATGTTTTTCTGTTTTTAAGCTACCTGTGGTTCGCGTCCCAGGAAGCTGAAATTAGAAGGAATGACAAATCCTTGGTTTGCCCTTCATTTAAAAGAAATTCACACAGTTTTTCTCCATCACATCCATTATCGGTTCTCCGAGCCTGTCCAACCCCCCAGTAAATCACATTAAAACAATTCACAGTACATTTACTTACGATTGGAATTAGGCTATCCCAGATAGTTTGAAAAAAGATGCTTTTGGAAGATGTTTATCTGGATCAGGACCAATAGAGAGGCCTTTGGGCTAAATTTCAATCATTGTGTATGGGGTTGTTTTGCTGCATTGATGATCCTGCTGTTTGTGTGTCACTTAGATGTCTCCTGAATTGATGTAAACAGCATAAAATCTTTTCTATTCACTATTTCTCCACTTATGAACTAGGACTTCCTTTCATGCATAATATCACAGAGAAAATAAAATAGATTGGTTTACTTTTCACTGGGAAAGCTGGGTTTGAATGAAGAATCATTAAAAGGGTAATACCTTTCCTAAAAAATTAGGAACTTAAAACTCACTGCTCCTGTCATCTTCACATTCACATCTGGAGTTCCAACTGAGGAATAAACAGACTGGAGATTATCACACCGAGTACATCCATGTGGAAAATGAAATTCTTATTAAAGTTCACTGCTTCAAATGATATATGCTTTGTAGCTCTTCCTGTAGAGGTTCCTGCTGAGTTTTGTCACAATATCCTGAAATCCAGTCTTTCTTCTCTCATCCTTCTGTGCTAGAACAAAGAGATCTCTTTGATGAGTCTTTGTAAAGTTTTTGACAGAAAATGATAACAATTATTCACTTTCCACCTACAGAAATTCATCTTCAGCCATAAGTGACTTGCTCATTTATTTATTTAAAACCTGATTTTGAGTTACTTTTAGCAAAGTTATTTTGAGTGTGTGCAGAGTAAATTGAAATCTTCAGCCTTAGGTATGGATAAGAGTGCATGAAGATGTGCTGTGCTCCCCAGTCCTCCCTGGCTAGCACAGAAGGCTGTGCATTCTCAGGTAAATCTGCCTCTATGTCCCATGAGTTCAACTTTGCAAGCGGCCAGGAGATAAAACAATGTGTTTCTGAGAAATCTAGCCTTTGTCCTGGCTTCAGACCCCACAGGGCTCAACCTGGCACAAAACCCTACAGAGCTGTGCTTTCCCCTTTGTGATGTGCTCAACTTTTAAAAAGCAAGGTTATGCTAGTTTTGCTTTATCTACCTGTAAGCATGCAACAACTCTGACATCAGTTCATTAAGGTATTCTTATTCATCCAAGTATTCTTATTTCTTGTTTTCTGGTGAAAAAAAAAAAGCGTGAGCTAGCCCTGAATTAATTCTGCACTTTAAGTTCCGTATTAATTTCTATATGGCTGTCATCTGGGAGCTTACATTAATGAGGGCTTGCAGTGATGTTACTCTTATCAAATGAAACATCCCTTAAATCCTTTTCCATGAAGTTCTAGTCTACTGCCAGAGATGTTCATTCCAGATAGAGTATGCCTAGTGAAAACAAATCTGTACAATTGTATGCTTGGCCAAGTATCCCCTAGAAAAGAACCTCAGGAAGATGAGATGGAGAATTAGGATGTGCAGAACTGTCTTTGTTTGTTTGTCCCAAACATACAGAAATCTCTGCTTCCTCTGCTCAGGGGGGGTTAATTTTCCTTGTGCCAGCAGCAGCACTTCCACTTAGCCTGTATATTTTTCTATTTATGCAATGAACCTCTCCTTTCCTGAATCACTTCAAATTGTTTACACAGGCTGGAAATGTGCTGTCCTGGGTCCTCTGTTTTAAGAGCTAAAATTAATTTCCTTGGAAGTATTCCTGGAAATCATAATCTATACATCTATATTTCATGTGAGACTGGGCAGTTATGTTGTCTTTAAATCAGCTCTGGACCTAATTTCATCTATTTTAATGTAATGGTCTAGAGGGTGTGCCTGCCAGCTCCAAATCTCTCCCAGGTATATATTCAGTTTACAAATCATATCCTCCTCTAGCAAACTAGAATTATGCCTATTTTAGGTCTGTGTCTCTATTATCATCATCCCCACTGAGTTTCTATGTCAGGTTTTTTATTTAAGTTTCAGCTATTGCCAACTCTGAAGGATGATTTTACTCACAGGTTCTTGTTGTACTCTGAGTTCTGCTAAGAGGTGGCTGGAGCAGAGAAAGCTCATGGAGAGAGCAGTAGAGGGTGTTTGCTCTTTCCTTGGGGGGATCCACAGTCAAGGAAAGAGCATTCTGGATTCCATTAGGATGCTTTGCTAGAGCAAATAAGGATTCTGCAAGGCAATGATGGAGTCTCCCAGGGATACGAAAGGACTAGGCAGAACTTGGTTTAATTCGGTGGAAATGAGAAGGACACCAGACAGACAAAGTTGTTTATGGATCATTGTTTCTCCTTTCTTTGTCTTGCCCAGCAGTTCCAGATTTAAAAAGTTAACTATTTTTGCCAGTATTTCAGTGTATAGGAAAGCCCTTTTTGTTCAAAAGCAGCTCCTGCTAGATGAAAAATCTTTTCATCTCTCTGAGAGGAGATGAAGGGTATTCACCAAAAGAACAATGTCTGTATAAACCCACTCCTACTCTCGGGGCAGTTTGTGGTCCTGTAGCACTGGCCTTTTATAAAGCAACATGATACTTTTTATCTCCTTGTAGGAATGGCACAGCCATCTCTGCTGCTCAAATACTGAGATCAATTTTTGTCCTACCATCAAAATGCAGAAAACTTCTAGGCTCCAACTTTGTGTGTCCTGGTGTAAAAAAAGGAAAAAGCACTTCCCCATTGTTTGTTCTCTATTGCTGCAGCTGCCTAGATTGACTCAGGTCTGCTAAAGTGAGGCATTCTCATTTTAGTCTGACACATTTCGAAGTGTTTCCTATGTGCAAATGTTTTAGAAATGTATCTTTGGTAGAAATTATTCTTTATAAAATATGGCTTAATCTCAACTTATAACATTTAAAATCATGGCAACTTAAGAAAAGTAGATTTGATAAATATTTGCCTAAATCCTTCACTATTGTGAAGGATCTTGGTTGCTTCTTCCTTGCCTACTGAAACAAAAACATCAATTATCTCTTCAAACTTGTGCTCTAAATGGATGCATTGTTGTATTAAAATTTTTCATAGTTACATTATTTCTTGAGAACAGAATTTTCATCTGTGCTCATTTTTAGGCGCTGCACGTATTTGTCTGGTTCTGCTGCATGATTTTTTCCTCTTGAAAAATGCTAAAAGCAAACCTGTATGGTGTGTTCTGCTTTACATGAAATCAGCAGACTTCAGTGGCTCCTGTACTCATCCAAAGATATTCCTCACAGATGATGTGCTTTGCCTGATTGAGTGGAATCTTTCAGAATAGCCAATACTTTGCAAGTTACCAATTTCTGAAGTCCTTTGCAGGTGTCTTATTTGGCATAGGGAACCTCCAAATTCCAGATAACCTTCTTTAGGTGCTTTCCTTGTTTTCTGAGAGTTTTGACTTCTACTCTGAGGGGGATTTCTAAGTTTCATTGCAGATAATATGCAGTGTTCAGGGGTCCCTCAGAGCCCCAAAGCCTAGCACAGGACAGGTCCATGCATTGCCTCCTGCCACCTGATTAGAATTAACAAACACCACTCCAAAGCTTATTGGAGGTATTTTGTGGCCCTGGATGAAGCCTCTTAACAGAGGAGTTTCCCCAGAAGGACTGTATTTCTATGAAGGATGTCAGCATGACTCAGTACACTCCTTTCCTACTATAAAGAAGCTTGGGATTTTTCTTATCCTTTTGTCTTCCTGTCTCTTTCCCTGGGCATTTATCAGAAGCAGGATGGATGGAAAAGCCTGCAAAGGCAGAAGGAGGGAGCTCAGCAGGTGTTCTGAAGAGCAGGGTGTTTGCTCCTGGGCACAAGGGGAAGCTGGAGCAGTGAGAGGAACAGGCACTGCCAAAGAGGGACTTCAGCTTTTCCCAGCTTTGGTCTGGTGTATTCCACCTGCTGAAGCCTCTGCAGTTTCTCCTGCCTTTCCCAAGCAAGAGATGATAACCAAGGAGCAGGAGGTGGAGAGTGCTGGGATGTCCACAGCATTCTCCAGTTTTTCTTTCTTCTCTCTTTCCCCTCTTTCACTCTCCATCTTCCCTTCCCCTTCCCTTCCCTTCTCTTCCTCTCTTTCCTTCTGACTTTAATTAAATTCCTGTGCCTTATGCATTCTCAAGCTTCAGGATATGCAAGTCATTTTCATATTTGGAAGAAATCAGAGGGAGCAGCAGCAGATCAGAGAGCTTTGTGCTGCATCAGGTGGAAGTGTCAAACAGGTGTGGAAGTTTGGTCTCACACAAGTGATTGGGTGTGATGGAGTTCATTTGAGCAATAATTAGCAGCTGCAATTAACCCCTGCTGGGTGCTGGTGGCACTTAGCAAAGTGCTGGTGTAAAGCTGGGCGCAGCAATGTTTGGGATGAGGCATCACCATCCCTGGAAGTGTTCAAAACCATGTGGGTGTGGCTGTGGGGATATTTTTTAGCAGTGAACATGTCAGTGCTGGGGGACTGGCTGGACTTGATGTTCTTGGAGGTGTTTTCCCAGCTCAGTGACTCTGTGGTTTCCCTGGGTAAGTGGCTTGAGGCATGGAGATGTTGGAGCCTCTGCCAGCAGGGAGGTTAATTACACGGTGTGATTGCTTTTGTGGATCTCTAACTCATTCATCTGCCTGGAAATTCCCTTCCAAAAACAAACAGAAGGGTGTCTTGGACTTAAAGGAAATCTTGCCATGCTTCTTTCCTATGAAGAAGTCCAAACTGGCACTGTGATTTTCGCTTAAATGTGTGAACTTAAAACAAACTTTTCCCATTTGCTTAGCAGAGCTGAAAAATAAACCCACATGTGCCATTCATCATGGAAGGTACCAAGAAGTCCAACTTGTTTAGTAATTTCCCCCCCTTTTAGTTATTTTTCCCCACTCAAATGCTTTTAGGTTTTGGGGGGGGCGTTGGTTGTTTTGTGGTGGGGTTTTTTTGGATGGTTTTTTTGTTGTTGTTGTTTTGATTTTTTTTTTTTTTTTTTTTTTTTTTTTTGGAAAATCCCTGCTAAGTGCAATTGCTCTGCCACTGTTTTGCTCAGAGTGTCTGTGTTCACTGAGAGAGCAACTCTGTTGCTGCCCAGCCTGATGTGCATTTTCATCCCTCTGCCCTGCAGCCAGGTGCTGCTCATCCACAGGAGCTGAACTATTTGTGGTGTTTTTCCTCAGGAGTGGCACAGCCATGGCAAAAATCAGCAAATGCTTGTACTCTGGAATTTCTTATGGCAAACCAGAGTTGTGTCAGTGTGGAATGACCCAGATTGGGTTTGATGGTGTTCTGCCTGTGCCTCCAGCTTTTCCTTTGGAAAACTACCCTGTACCTGGATTAATTAAAAATTCTGCCAGGAGTTTGAATGTTGGAGTTTTGGAACAGTAGCAAAACCATTTTGGGAAGATCAGGTTGGAGCACCATTGCCTCTTGCTGTAGCAATCTCTTCATAGCACCAGGGTTTCATGTAATGATAATGCTTTGTTCTTAGTCTTATGCTGTGACTGTCCTTCTGTATTGGTGAATTTATAATGTGACAATGTCATTTCAGGTTTGAAGGAAGTTTTATGGGACAAATGTTGAACTAAGAAATTTGGTCGGTTGGCTAATGGGATAAAGAGGTGGAATTCTGCAGTGTGGCAGTTGCATCAAACATAATTCTGCAATTTTCTGTGTCTTTACCATGAAAAAGCCTGTTATTCTGTCTGGGACACAGCTACATAATGAAGTATGGTTTAAAAAAGAGAGACAAAAAGCCCAGGAAAAATGCAGCATGTCCAATACATGATTAAATACTTCCTGATTCAAACTTTGGCTTACTGTCAAAGTTAATTTAGAAAATCTTTCTTTGAGGAATATATTTTCCTTTTACTACACATTTATGATCTTTGAGCAGGATTAACTTGCTATGTATTTTCTTCGTGGCAATGATTTACATATTTTATTTATGCCCAGTTGGGGGATCTGAGATCAAAGCATATCTTCCATGCATTTTGTTTTCTAAATAGAGTTTGCCTAGACCAACCACCTACCAGATTTGCAAGAGGAATTTTCATAGCAAACCTGACTTATCTTTCTTGATTTTTTTCACATTTCTGCAATTCACAAGGCATACTATGTGTAACTATTACTTGAGAAGTAGTTCTTTAGAACAAAAAGTTAAACTTTGAGTCTTTATCTTGACTGAACTGATCTAATAGATCCATTGTTCCTGACAATGACTGCTGTTCATGTTGGGTTTTCCTGTGTGCTGTCAGGATTGTGGTTTAGGACAGGATACTAACAAAGAATTTTCAGCTGCAGTGTTGGAAAGCAGAGACATATCTGAGATTACCCACACAATCCCAGGCCATAGGAGTGAGTTTTTTGCTTCTCACTCTTCCCCTTCCCCCACCCCATAATATACTCAATTTTCATTTTTCATCTTTTCCACTTTGAGTGCCTTTTTGAAAGCCTTATTGATTGGTGTGACTTAACTAGAAACTCCAGAAAATGAATGAAAATGAGGAAAATGTTTTTAAAATGTACGGTCGTGATACAAGCAGAGGCAAAAAGTTCCTCTCCTCCTGTGTCTGCTTAACAACAGAGTTTCCCTACATGAGACACAACCATCTCCCTCTCTGCTTTCCCTGGTTCTGATGAAAACTTCTGTAAACAAACAGAAAACACTTTTCCAAGCCATTTATTTTTCCAACATGACAGGAAATATGACATACAAACATACTGCAGCACAATTTTCCCATGGCTTTGCATACAAAATGCATAAATAGAGGATCACCTGACAAAAATGATCCCTTGTCCACCTGTTTAGAAAGGCTTTTGGTATTTTTAAACTTTGATAGTATTAAACTTTGCAAGTGCTTTTTTATGGGTGTTTCAAGTGTTGTGGCACAGTGATGGTGAGCACATTAATGAGTACTTTGTCTAAAATGTGGGTTGTACAGAAGGCAGAAACTTCATGTGTATCTGTCTTTTTTGAAGGCAAATTGTTTAGGGAATATATCAAATTACAATTTTTCTCTGAAGCGTCTCAGCACGCTCACTAAGATAACAGCACTGCACAACTTCAAGTGTAGTTTGACTTCCTGACAGAAAAATCAAACTCACTGCTGAAGACCATTTCTTTCTTCAGAAATTGCATACATGAATCATTAGCACCTTTAACAAGATGGAAGATCTCCAAGTCTGGTTTGGTCAATAACTCTCAGCTTCCAGCAGGGAGCTGCAGCAATTCCTTTCAGGGTTTTGGCATGTGCCTCACAAAACTGATGAGCTTGTTCACAGACACTCTCACTTTACAGTGAGGCATATGGTGTGGTTTGTGTTTGTGAGCTTCTTTGATATTGTCTCTCTGGCACAACTCAATGTTCTTTCAGTTTTGTTTGGAGAGGAAGAGAATTTCTTAGTTAAAGTGCACCAAGTGTGTTTTAGGAAATTCTTTTTGTTTAAGAAGTTAGTAAGGGAGATTACAAGGTGCAGTATTTTTTTCAGCTCTTTTAATTGTTCAGCTCTTTTAATTGTTTCAGCTTTTAACATTTTTGGGGTACTCCCAGTGAAGAATCTAGGCAATAAATGTATGTATTAAAACATATCCATCCATTTTATGTACAGAAGGCTGCAGAATACTTGCAGGGGACCTTTCTGTTCCTCTCAAGAACTGAGGTTCTATTTTCTCAGCATAGCTCCAGGCAATAGTTCCATTTCTTAATCATACCTTGAAATGCTGAGATTTCTATGAAGGAAGCAGCCCATTGCTGCATTTATTATAACCCTGAAACTGAAGGTCAGCAGTTAGCACCTTCTATGTGATAATACAGTTATTCTTATTTCCTTGTGCTATGATTTATTCCATATATTTTCATTTGCCTATGTGTTCTCTGGTCACTTCACTGACAGCTCTGGAATTCTTTACAGTAGTCCCAGAAGTTACTTCCTTCTGGAAAGTATTAATTTTGCTGAGAACTTTAATTCTGGGGGGAAGAAGGGGCAGAATTGAATGTTTTGGGAAATAACCAGTAAAGATGAGAAGTAACCAGTAAAAAAACATTCCCTTGGGTGGTGATGACTAGCCCAGCATTCCAATGGATCTAAGAATTTGGAAAAAAAAGCTGCTCTGCTGAGAGAGAGTTCATTTTTTTTTAATTTTCCCTTGCCAGCGTTTTCTCTTTGCCTAAAGAATAAGTCATAAAGGATGAACTGTATAGTTACTCTTGATATAAAAATCTCCCTTAGGAAAAAAAAGGCAAAACAGCAAGTGGAAATTGCCCTGCTTCTGTGCTGTCATTGCAGTGATCAGGCAGCAATAAATCCTTCTTCTGTAGTTTTTATTGTCATCTGCTGATGGGAAGCTCCTGTTGTTGCAGCTGCTAAATTTCCCTTTAAATAGGAGCCTGCAGCCTTTTAGACCCAAGTTAAGGGCTATGCGCTAAACAAAAGAAAAATTGGGGGAGAATAATAGAAAACTTACGTATTTTCATATTCAAAAGTAATATTTTACTAAAAAATATAGGCAAGTCCCAAAATATTATTTTTTAAATTTACTTTAATGTCTTAGTGAATGTTAAACATAATACAAGAAAATAATACAAGAGAATCTTTAGGGGGAAAAGGATCAAGAGTGCATCTCGGCTGTCAATGTTGTGCCTAATTCCTTGTGTTCCTGTGATGTTCCTTGTCAAGGCTGACCTAGAACAGAGACTAGACTGAGCTAGAGAATAAAGTAGGGATTTATTAAAAGGTCTTAATGGATCCACCTTGGGCAGCACAAGAGCCCAGCCAGGGCTGCACCCAAGATCAACCAAAATGGTCACAAAATGGTCACCTGGTCATGGAGTCTCTCATTTTTAGAAGTTCTGCTCCATTTGCATATTGGAGTTAATTGTCCAATTACAGATTTATGCTTCTTGTTTTTCTCTCTTCATTCTACATTGTTTGTGCACTTGGGCCTGAGATTTGGATCATTTGGCCTTGGTCCCCAGCTAGAAAAGGAATTTTTTTGCCTCCCTACTCTGTGAAGAGAGCTCACCATCCCCTAATATGAAACTCAGAACTACACACTAAAGCAGCACAGAATCTGAAAAACATAAAAGCTAAAACCTGAGGCATTACCTGAGCAGCCTTTGCCAGTGACTGCTGGTTCCAGAGATCACTGTTGTGTGAAAAGGTTCCTCTAGGTTATACACAAGGATGGCCAAAAACTGATTAAAAACTCAGAAGAGACTGGTGAAGAGAGGTCTTGCATGTCTTTATTAGCATAAAAATTGATAGCAAATGAGACTGTCTTTTCCTTCTGGTTTGAAAAATCTGTACTCACTGGGCCATCAGCCAGGAGTTCTTGGATCTCAGAATAATTTTGCAACTTGATGTACAATAGACCCAGTGTTAATACATGCTGCTAGAGTGCTTCTGTAATGAAAAGAGAGTGCCTTTCCCTAGCTGTTACCTCAGCTCTGCCAGACCCCAGTCTGCTAAGGGAAAACTGGCAAGACCAGCATCCTGCAATCCCAGCCCAGAAGAGATTTCAGGTTTTAAAAAAATCCCTAGAAATACAGAATTCAAGATTGGGATTTTTTTTTTCCTTATTAGGTGTTTTGTTTTTCCTTTAAATAATGCTGTCACCATCACATTTTCTGAAAAATCTCTTTGCTCAGGATTTTTCTCCTGGGAAACTGTGAAGCCTCAGAGAAAAAGGAAAACAAATTCTTATCTCATTTGCTTCTCCTGTGTTGTGTTCACATGTGGAATGTGTTTGGAGATTGTTTATCCAACGGATGATTTTTTCATTGGTTTCTGCTGTGGGTTGTTTCCACTCACTGCCCAATTATGGCCGAGCTGTGTTGGGACTCTGGAAGAGTCACCAGTTTTCATTGTTATCTTGTAGCCTTCTGTGTGTATCCTTTCTGTATTCTTTAGTATAGTTTAGTATAGCATTCTTTAATATAATATAGTATCATAAAATAATAAATTAGCCTTCTGAGAACATGGAGTCAGATTCATCATTCCTCCCTTTGTTGGGGATCTCTGAAAATTCAAGGTAATGTCTTCAGTTAATGCAGACTCTTATTTTCATTTACATGAAAGAAGTTTATCTAATCTAAGAAATTATTCCTCATAAAGTAAACTTTGAATGTGGAATTATTCTTTTGAATCAGTAAATTGCCTCCCTTAGGCTTTACTAAATTAAGGAATGTGTTTTTAATATTTTCCCCCCATTGTATGGTGTTTTCTCCTCCACATCCAGTCATAAATGTCTTTAGTTGCAGTTTAGAACAGTGTCTCTATATGAAAGTAATTAGAGTAATTTGTAGTGAATGAAGTCAGATATTCTCCATATTAAGATTATAACTGAGCAACAGTATTTCAAGAATTTTTAATAAAACTTGCTTTAAATGCAATCGATTAATTCTGGGATGAATTTTCTTGGGAGCCAGCTTGTCATGGACAAGGAGTTAGCTTCACAAACTTGAATTAAAACCTAGTTCAATTTTGACATAGGTAGGTATAGCGAAGTGGTAACAATGCCTCAGATCCCACTGGTAAAAATGCAACTCTGAAACCTTTGGATGTTTGGGTTTTTTAGTTTTCATCTGAGAAAATACTTAAAGTTTGACCTAAGTATGGTTTCGTAGTTCTCTAATTGATGTGTGTTTTAGGTACCTGGCTTTCATTACTCTGTTTAAAATACTCTAAAGTATATTTTGGTTGTAAAATAACATTAAGACAGCTTGCCTTATGAAAATAAATAAGTATATTTGAGTGAACAGCTTCTGAAAAATCATGCCGTGAACAAAACGAATCATGAGACCAGAGTGCAATTTGCATTCAGATTTGTTAAACAAAAATATCTGGTTCAACAAGCATCAAAGTATGTAAACTCTTGATTTCCAATGTACCCACTGTCTTGTGGGAGTGTTGCCAAAGGATTTGAGGTTATACTTTGACTGGTAACTTCATACTGTGGTACATTTCCTTTTGTGCTTGTAGATGGTTGGAGTTGTGCTAAGGATATTTTAAGGCTTTTAAAATGGTTTTCTGTAGTGCCCAATAATCTGTATTTCTGCTGAAACAGATATGTATTGCCTCCATTTGATTTCCTATAGTTTTCTGTCCAATACTTTAATGGAAAGTATCTCTTTGGTTTTCCCTGGGCTGCAAAAAAAATTTTTAATCTGAAAAAGAGTTATTTAAAAAAAGAACCACAAAAAACAACAATGTGCCAAACCCCCTCCCTCCTGTATTTAAAACAAGTCAAACTTTTAAAATTTTCTACACTTATCGCACTCAAAAAATGGAGCTAGGAAAAGCAGAGACACTTGACCAAATCTGTCATTTAATCTGTGAATTGAACTTGCTGGTTAAGTTCAAAGCAAGATAACAGGGCATTCCAAATGTGTTCCAAGATGAGGTCTGTGAGCAAAACCTCTTTGAAAGTTAGATGAGTGGGAGTTCACATGACTGAGGGAGTGATAACACTTCTCATGTGGTCCTGCAAAGTAAACTGGAAACTTGCACAGATAAGCTGGCCAGACCTATTGATCCAGGGGAAGCAGCCTTACAGGGAATGTGTTATCTAGACACACATGATTACAAAAACATGTTTTCCATCAGTTGGAGATGCAGGATAAATTATTGCTTGTTGTGGTTGACTGGATCTGTTGGTTCTGAGTGGACTGGGATGTCAGGAGTGAAGGGATGGGTAGGGCTGGCCCATCTCTGTCTGCAGCATCACATTTGCTCTAAATTGTTTATAGAAATTTAGAGGGGGGTTTGGTATTAAATTGGTCACCTGTGAATGCCACTTGCTTTCTCTGTTATTTACAGTATTTTAATGAAGTGGAAATTGATCACTTCAAGGTTTGGGAGAGCTGTTTACATACTTGGTGTGTGTTTGTGCAGCACCCTCTTCGGCTTTGTTAGATCACCTTGAGAAACAAAACTGCTTGTGCACAAAAAATGTTACATTCCATGAAACTGAGTGGAATTGGATGAGCATTGAGTTTCTAATTTAGAAATCATGAAGTAAATTGTCATGCTGAAAAAAAATGAAGAATTATTTCAAATCAAATAAATACTTCACTCCTTTTTCTATTTTTTCCCTTACTGCTTATACAGCTACTGAATTAGGTATTTTACATTAAAATATTTGTATGGGTAATGTAATGTTCCTTAGTAAAGAACATTTTGAGGAAAACAGGCATATTGCTTGGCTAAATAATTATGTCTAAGTAAGGTTCTCTTATAGGACAGAAAACATTTGTCTTGTCCCTAAATTGGTATTTAGCAAGCCCTCTGAACACAGCATGTGAGCCACTTCTTTATTGGTCATTGTAACATTTTGCTGGTAAAGGAAAAAAAAAAGAGATCCTTGAAGTGAGAATTTTGAAATTACTATGACTAGCTCTGCCTGAAGGGAATTCTAAAATCTCTGTTCTAAATGATCACTTAATGTTTCATGGGGATGCTGGGACAAGATCTGGCTGATACAGAAGTGCTCAAGCTAATTAATGTTATTGATGATGTGTGGCCAGTAGTGCCAATAATTAGATTACATTTCTCAAGAATAAAATTTATTTAATAACTTCCAATAGAGAAAAAGTGTAGAAGAAATCTTGTCCTGTTTAGAATTCAATTCTGCCTGGGATTTAGAATAATGGTGTTAGAATATGCAATAGCAGTACTCAGCAAAAATGTTACTTTTTAAGGCTCCAGTTGGTCCTGACTGAGTTTATAATCTTTTCAAAGCATTATACTGTACCTGAATGGCAGCTTTTCTCCTCCTCACCCTTTTCCATGCAGATTTTCTTTGCTGAACTGAAGAAATCTCCCTGCTGCACCACTGAATGCACTAAGCTGGGAGGTTTGGGAGATGTTGGTGTACTTTTCCAGCATTTTTTGGAAAAATTTCATGGGACACTGCATCTCTGCTGGCTTTCAATAAAATAATTGAGTTAAATACCTTGAACCCAAATAACTTAGATTGTGAGGCTTAGTCAAAGGGTTAGAGCTCACTGAGATCAGCAGGATAGTCTGAGTTTGTGACAGTGCTGTGTCAAGGAAGCACTTGAACACATTTTTATAAAACTTATCTGCATCTTACATTACATTCTTCCAAAAATTATTCTGTATCTTACTTCCCTTCTTAAAAATGCACAGCTATCAAAATTCATATAAATTTTAACATTTCTCCATCTAAATGAAAAATATGAAAAAACCCCACCAGCCCAAATGTGCAGTATATTTTAAAATGCAGGAGATGTGCAATGCCATGAAAATTGAAATCTGTTAATTGTGAGCACATAACATTTCTCTTATTGCAGTATTCAGAGATCACTTGCTCAGCTCTCTGTTGCACAATAAACTTTGTGTTTATCTGCAGCAGCTTCAGATTCCTTGTGTCTGTCACTAAAATCAAGGCTAAGGGAAATCTGTCACCTTGTCAGCCTAAGGTTTTTAATTCAGGTAATACTGGTAAGCTTAGGGTAAAAAATACTGGAGAAATGCTGAAATTCATCTCCACTGGATTTTGTTGCAACTTTATGATAATAATGTGTGTGCCAAAATCTCTGCTCCTTGGTACACTCTATTCACACTCTCTGCAAACTGTCTGATTGTAGTTTGGAAATAGTCAGTATGACAAACCTGGGGTGATTCTTCCCAGTTTGGGGCACTGGGAAGTTCTGTTGCTGGGTGTCTTTGGTCCTGTACCAGTGCCTGAGTTATGCTTCTCACCTAAACAATGAGTGCTTGAATGTGTGCAGGAAATGACTGGCAAAAGTTCATGCTGCCCACTGATCTTCCCTCCTCCTTGAATTATCAATGCATGATGAGCGAGTCAGAATTGCTAACTGGGAAACTGGGCTTGCAAAGAATGAGCATCACCATCATCCCACCCAAAATCAATGTATTTTTTAAAAAAATCTGTACAGCTTTAATTGAAGGAAAGATTATTATTTTATGAGGAAAAACAAAGCAAGGGAGATGGAGGGGTTTTGCAGAATGTGAACACTCACAGTGGTGGGCAGTGTAAATTGTGGGAGGATGGCTGTCTCCCAGCTGGCCTTTGCCTGTTCTAACAAGAATACTTACACTTTCCTTTTTAACAAAACAAAACCCAGCCCTGTGCCTTGCAAACTCTGAGCCCAGAGAGAGATTTGATTTTATCTGACTCATGTTTTTCTCTCTTTCACAGATCTGAAGTTCCATGCTTTAAGCAAAGAACCAAATTTACATTCATCAGCAGTATTTTATTGTGAGCAGGTCCCTGTGCTCTTAATGGCAAATTGATCTGGCCTTGTAGATTGTATTTATCCTTTGCATTCATTTTCTTATACCAGAACTTTTCATTTGTCAGTTGGTTCTTAAATGTATACATTAATGAAAATGCAAAAACTGAACACATATAAATTATGAAAACTACTCTGCATGTTATAAACTGTATTTTACTTAGTTAAGCTTAATGAATGTTCCTTAAAACTATTACTGGCTTGGCTCTCCATGTGTCTCATTTGTCTTGGGCTACATAAATCAATTATGCATGTCTTAAGCTTTGACATAATCTATGAAGATACAGTTTCCCCAGGTAGAGCATATTTATCTTCATTTTTTAAAGATAATACCTAGATATTATGTCACCTTGGGTTCTCAAAATTTGCATGGTTAACTGTTTTTCTTCATCTATGTTTTCCTCTGACCTGAATTTAAATGGAATGTAAGCCGATATATTTTGTTTAAATTGCAGACTGAGGGTCCTAAATACAAGTGCACATATATTTCTAATCTGCCTTTTCATCTATTTACTCAAATAGTGCCTGTTTCAGAAAGCAAAGTGAAGCTGGTGCATTAGACCTGTTTTCCCTTTATTAAAAATGAGATGAGAGATACTTTGCAAGCCTTCATCCTGCAGTTGCTGATACCCTATTTAAAACATAACTGTGGCACTACTTCTGCAAGATCTCCAACACCTGCTCGAAAAGATTACTGAAGCCCTCCAACAGAGACAAGCTCATCAATGTATACAATCACTATCCTTGTTTCTTCCAGTGTTAGGAGAAAAAATACAGCTGCATAGTCTCATGTTCCAGTAGGACACTTCTAAAAAGGATCCTTTGCTGATAATAGAATGGATCTTTTTGCACCAACAGGTGCCCAAAACCAATATTCACAACCATGGAAATAATGGCTCAGATTCTAATCAAAGCCAGAGAAAGATTGTTATTCATAGTAGGCCAAGATTTTCCTGTGATTTATATGCCTTTAAACAAAGAATGTTTTGATTGGACTTTGCAAAAATCAGATTTACAAGTTGCACGGTTCAACTATTCAGGTGCTTGTTCTGTTCATTTCCCAAGCCATAGGCTGTTCTAGTGCTGCAGCCAGTTTATTTTCATTATTCTAAAAATTTATAAATATAAAAATACTTGCAGCAATCAAATTTAAGCTCTTATCTATGCCAAATCTATCTCTCATAAAATTACAACCAGTAGTGTCACCATTCACTCCTTTATTGTTGGAAAACTGATTTCTTGACCCTGCTGCCTTCCTCCTGCCTGCCTTCTCCTTCCATTGCCATTTTTGCCATCAGTAGCAAGCTTAGGCACCTGTGCTGGAATATTGGAGTAAAAAGAGTGGTTGTCCACGAGGACAAGTGTATTTTCTAGCACTAGTAAGAATATTGAGCAGCTGATGATGAGAAATGCCATACCATTCTCGTCAAATCTAGCTCAAGAGTCGGGATTCCAGCACTGGAATGAAAACCAGGTCTGGTGGAAAAGATGGAATTCATCATGTGAATTCTGAGCCTCCAACTGTACTGACTGGGGGAAAATGTGGGATTTGATGGCAGATTTGGTGGGAGATAGATCCCTGTTCTGTGAGACTGGTGAGTGCTGGTGTTCTGAGAGGGAATCTGGCAGGGAGGGCAAGCTTTGTGCTCCTGGGTGAGAGTGGACAGGATCAAGGCATGGAGCTCTCCCCCTGGATCACCCAGTGGGGGTGGGCATGTGCAGCTGTTGAACTTTATATCCTGAGCCACATTCTGATCAGGCTGGAGGGTGCAGACCCTAATCCACAGCCCTTCTCTGGGTGTCCCCAGCACTGCCTGTGCTCTGCCAGCACAGCGCTGAGGCCTCCTGAGATGGCACAGGGCATGGTGTGGAGAAGCTGAGCTCCCCTCCAAACTCCATTTTAGTGCAGATGGTTATGATGGGGGCAGCCTGAAGAATTCACTGAATATTCACTGAAGAATTCACTGAAGAATTCAGTCTGGTCTGCCTGTGGGGCTGCTGGAAATGTTGGTCAGTGTGCCTGCTCTGGACTCATCGTGTATTGCATTTGTGGGGCGCCCCGTGGCAGGAAGGAATGACGAATCTGACTTCGTGTTCTCAGAAGGCTTATTTATTATTTTATGTTATTATATTATATTGCATTAAAGAATGCTGTACTGAACTATACTAAAGAATACAGAAAGGATACAGACAGAAGGCTAAAAAGATAATAATGAAAACTCATGACTCTTTCCAGAGCCTTGGCACAGCTGGACCGTAATTGGCCAATGAGTTGAAACAATTTGCATTAAACCAATGAAACAATCACCTGTTGGATAAAAAATCTCCCAACACATTCCAAAGCAGCAAAACACAGGAGAAGCGAATCAGATAATTATTGTTTTCCTTTTTTCTCTGAGGATTCTCAGCTTCCCAGGAGAAGAATCCTGGGCAAAGGGATTTTTCCAGAAAATGTGAATGCCACAATTGTGCCAGCCGCCTTTTTGTATGCAAAACCATCAGGCCAAAGAGCTCATTGACATATTTGATTAATGAAGAGTGAACCCTCCTTACACTGAAGCTGAAATTGCTTCAGTGAAGCCTTAATGGTGTTTGAAATTTTCTGATTAACTTTTCTTTCGGGGCAAGTTTAGATGTGCTTGTCAGTGCTTCTGACAAAAACAGAAGAAGAGAAGCTGGAAAATAGCACTTAAAAATCCTACAACAACTGTTTTTCTTACTTTGTGTATTTTCAACAGAGTAACTCTTAGAAAACTGTTTTCTTCATTGTGACTGCTTTGGGTTTTGAGACATCACAAAGAACATATCAACTTTGCTTCTTGTTGTAATGAGGTTTTGTGCAGAATTTGCAGTAAAATATTGTAACTTAAAATGAGGAACTGGGAGAAATTAAGTTGAGCCCATCTTAAATGACAACTCTAAATGTTCTTGGCAGATGCTGGAGTGTCCCAGTGTATATAATTTGGGCCACATCTTGAGTGGTGTTCATCACCAGCTGAGCATCTTCACAGCTGAAGGTGTTGGGTGTGGCTTAGACCAGACTGATCCACCTGGTGAGTACTTACCTGAAATTCTTCTCTGTCTGCTCCTTTCTGTGCAAACCCTTGGAATCCATATCTGACTCTAGGTCTGCTAGCTGTAAATTATAAAACTGTTACTGTAATCCAAAGAAAGATTACATATCTATATATATATAAATACAATACAATATATTATATATAACAATATATAATAGTACTGTAATATATATTGTATATATAGTAATATATTATATATTATATAATAGATATTATATATTTCTCAGGCTGAAATGCCAAGGATCTCACCTGTGCACCTCAAACCCTTTACTGCCTAAAACAAGCTACCATCAAACAAAGTCCAGCTGCCCTAAACACACCTGTCTGATTTTATACAATCTCACTAAAAGCTTTGTTAGCAGTTCTGAATGGCAGACTCTTACTCATGTTACTTTATTTGGAACTCAAACTGATGATGCAGAGGTTGCCTGATTCATCTCACTTACTGCTTTTAAATATAGCCACAGCTTTTGGAGTCTCTCCAGGCTTACAGGAGTTATTGAAAATCAGTTCTGTATCTTCAGATGACTCTCTTAATTTGTACTCGAAAGATTTTATTTTAATAAGGGCTTTCTAAGTGATAATAGGAGAGGGAAAGGATTGTATCAGATTTTTGGGATGATTAGACTTTCTCATTTCTTTTCCAAATTTGAGCTAGAAGCACTCATGGTTGTTAGGTCCTGCTAATAAGACTACTGACATATTATTATGTATTATTATTAGTATGCTCTTTACTGTTTGACAGATATTTTTATCAGAGGCTGGTCCTGGGGTGTCTTGGATCTCATATTTATGGTTCTTTCATGCTATTCTGATTGTCTTTTCTTTGACAGATACTGGGATGTCTTGGATCTCATGTTTCGTATTCTTACATGCTATTCTGATTGTCTTTCCTCCTCTCTTTGTATTAAAATTTGTGTCTAAGTGGAAGCCAGGCAAACTGTAGAAACTAAGTGCTTCCACTTTGCAATTTGGAAATCTCAACTCCTTTTTGTATCAGCAAGTTTTTATAGTAAAGCAGGTTGTGTTTAAAGTTGTGACCTTCAGATATGAAACTGCTGGAGAGCCTGGCAAGCTCTGGCTGCACTGGGGATATCTCCTGGTAAAGCTTTTCAGGGTGCTCCTGAATCCTGAGTTCTGGACATGCTGTGCATCATGGGAGCCAGAAGATTTTGAACAACCTAATAGACAAGCAGCAAGTTTGCTTTTCTCAGGTTTGCTAGCTATTATTATTTCCATTATATTATTGTTATTATTATTATTATTATTGTTGTTGTTATTTTTATTTTTATTATTATTGCTGTTACTATTACTATTTTTGCTATTGCTATTATTATTATTTACTTTGTTATAATATAGAATTACAATATAATATAATATATATTATAATTATATTATTGAAATGTACAATGTAATATATTGTTATTTATTGTTATAATTACATATTCAATTGTATTGCATTGTATTATAATCATTATATTACTATTATTATTATTATTATTATTATTATTATTATTATTATTATTATTATTATTATTATTATTGATGCTATTATAACCATTGAGAAAATAAAGATTGTCAGCTTAACATCAAAATCTCTCTTTCACACAGGCTGCTGTCACAGTAACTCCTGAAGTTTACAGGACAATATATTCTGTAAGCTTCAGTTCAGGGGTTCCTTGGGTTTGAGAGAAGCCACCCCAAACCCACAGACATCCAAAGAGGACTTTGTTTGTTCCCTTTTCACAGCCTAGTGCAGCATGTGAGTTCCCCAAATTATTGTTTGGGTAATTCACAAGTTCACTATGTATTCCAACTAACTCATGTCCCTGTTAGCCAAACAGCTCATAGGAGAAGGGTGCTGTATCTGCTCCTGCAGCTTTTTGGGGGAAGCTGATGGGATCATGGGTGGCATCTGTGTGAGTGAGCAGGGATGGCCCTTCCTGTCCCCTGCACCCCCTGCTCCTGCTGCTCCCACACCACTGCACATTCCAGAATCAAGATATAAAAATATTATTATAAAGAACAATTATTTTATAATTTATTATTATATTATTTATCATTATAAAGAAACAGTTTTCCAATTGATAGAAATAAATGAGATGATATTGGACTAGAATGCTGGCGTACATTTTAAAGAAGGTAAGAGGATTGATTTTATTTAATTTTCTGGAGTGAAAAACTTATCAGAGCAAAACACAGCTCCATATTTAAAATTTTAATATTTGCAGCCTCACAACTGCATTAGTTTTTAATAAAATGGTATTAATCTGACAGTGTGCTGTAAGCAAATAGTGATAGTGGCACAATGGAAGCACAGTAACAGAACTGAAGGCATTGTGATGGACAGTATATATATTAAATTATCTTTTTCTCCTCCGTGGGTTGGTTTAAATAGTCAAGAGCTCTTGCAAGTCGTGCTCTGCAACAATGAATGAACTGTTTAAAAAACCTCAACCAACCAAAAGTGCAACACATCTCCCTTATCCCAGAAAAAAGCTAAAAAACCAACCCAAATGTAACACAAATTTGATCTTGTCTTGCACTGAGGACTAACTGACTTCTAAATGGTCTGTACGTGTCTTTCATGTGGTACTAAAGACAAATAAAATTGTTTGGTGTGTGTGATTGATTTTTTTAACTAAAGACTTCAAAATATGTATTGTAAATACTTCTCTTAGAAATTTCATTCTCTCAGAATGTTAACTTTTCTTACCAAAAACCCACAGTACATTGTTTGCCGTTTCCTGACAGTTAAATGGATACTGCATACCTCAAAATTTGAATTTCTTCTTTATCTGCACGTGTGGGTTTTTTTAATGAAGCATCAGGAATTCTGGGACAATGATTTAACAGTTCTAATTTGAATCATTTCTTGAGAGTGAGTGAAATGTACTGATGCAATATAGAATTTCCAATACTTGAAGCCAAATTGTAGAAGTTGTGTCAGAGCAGTCTATGGACTGTAGAACCCTCAGCTGAATTACACCCTTCCAACAGGAATATTTGCTTTGCTATTCCTGTACAATGGCAAAGCAGTCCTGGAGGTTTATAGAGGAAAGATAAAACAGTCTCTCATTGTGGTGTTGTATTAATTTTTTTTTTTTATTTTTTTATTTTTTACAGACACTAAAAATTCTTTCACTGTGAAGGAACTGATGGAATTAACCTCACCCACAAAACCCTCTGAGCTGATCTGAGAATGAATTTCAGGTAGCATAAATAAAATAGAACACACAATGGTTTTAATAGTTTAGGTTTTCTTTTGTCAGGCAGTAGAGGAGTATCAGACTCCCCTTCAATGCTTATGTGCAACATCACTAGAACTGAAGCTTCTGGGTGTATAACTTAAGCCAAGACTGGTTTTTGGTCTTGTTTTTTTTTTTTTTTTTTAAACATTGTGAAAAGCAGGGAATTTGAATACATAGTACATGGTTTGTGTTCTCTTAGAATACAGATGATGTGTGGAGAAGGACCATATAAATGCACTGAATGTTTATGAGCAGGACACAGTGGAATGATTTTTTAAAAAGCAACTTTTCACTAAAAACCTTAAATCAAGAAAACCTGGAGATCAAACATTTCTCTTTCATAGAGTATTTGTTTTATGCCTATTATAGTTAATTAGAAGTAGATGTTTTATTGATTTGATTTAAAGGGGAGAGGTGATGGAACTTCACAAAATTGGACTTTTTGTCTTTCTGTTGTTTTCAAACGTAGTTGTTGCACAACTGTCACTGTAATTTGATATTTAATTAAATTTATGTGATATAATTAGTGCATTTAATAATTTAGTTATATGTGATATAATTAATTTTATAGACAGTTTTGAATGTTCTGATTAAACCAAAAATAAGGTTTATGTAAAATAGACCTAGAGGTTTTATTTTAACTCAAATTTAGACTCTTTTATGTTGGGATTACAGCCTGTCATTTCTTCCAGAGTGTCAGCAAAGGAATATCTTTTAGGATTAGTAATTTTTTCCTTAGGATAGACATCTTCTCAAAAGTACTTTCTTCTGTTCTGTGAAACACTAAAGGAAGGAAAAAGGCATGTGTTTGAATAAATTAGTGAGCAATGGACTTTCTGTGGGATTGCCAGTCACACATTTGTCATCAACCCTTCCTTAAGGAGCTGGTAGATCAGTAGGAATTTAAACCATATGCATTTTTTACTTTGTTTGAAGAACAAAGGAGCCCACCAACCCCCTCATGTGCCTCTAGTTGAGCTGCCAGGCTGGGCTGGTGGCACATCTGCGGGTGCCACCTTCCCTTCTCCCTGGGCATCAGCAGCAATCCAGCTCCTTGTCATCTCCTGGCCCAGTGCTAATGGCTCAATAAGGTCAGAACAGCTGAGGGAACAGCAAGACTGGGAATAAAACTGAGGTGGGTAGGATTTGCCTTATTTTTAGTGGCTGCAAGTTGCTTCACTCTGCCTTTTTGATAAATGTGCTCTATTATTCCACTGGGTGCTCTGTCCACCAGTCTCAAGCTGCACCAAGGGAAATACAGGCTGGATATCAGGAAAAAGTTTTTTACAGAAAGAGTGATAAACTTCTGGAATGGCCAGCCCAGGGAGGTGGTGGAGTCCCCATCCCTGGATATGTTTTAAAAAAGCCTGGATGTGGCACTGGGTGTCAGGGCTTAGTTGAGGTGTTGGGGCTGGTTTGGACTTGATGATCTTGGAGGTCTCTTCCAACCCAGTGATCCAGTGAATCTGTGATTCTAAAGCCAAAATGTGCTGCTCCTAAACCCCTGGCTCTCACAGCCCATGTGCAGTGGCCAGGCTCCAGTCTGGCTTTGACAGCTGGCCTAGAAGAGCCTGTAAGACCCTCGAGTTCATGCCACAGTAATAATGAGAATATTGCACAGGATATTTTAAACATGGCTGTCTCACATGTGGCCTTGATAGGATAACCAGCAGTGCTTCAGTTTAGTCTGGTATTTTATTTGGCATTAATCTTGGCTCACTGATAATTCAACAAAAAACTCTATGATTGAGGAAATTATTAAGAAAAAAAGTCCGAGCTGTGGTTTGTTGGTTTGCTTTGTTTTTATTTTCATTAGCTTCTAGAGTCTTTGCTCCCCAGTAACTCTCTGCTTGCACCCCTGCTGTTATAGATAACAGTAATGGCTACACCACATACAATATGGTTGCTTTGCTGCCCCTGAGCTGAAACATCGCCTCTGCCTAAACTCTAAACTAACCTTAGGTAAGTAGGCAAGCAGCACTCTGAAACTTGTGAAATTGTGACTTCAAAGGAAAAGTAATTTTCTGGGTGTGCTGTGCTGTCTTGTATTGCTTAATCAGCTGTGATGACCAACTGATGCTTTTTTAGCAAGACAGAGTAAAATCTATTCTAATGGGTTTTGCTGCACTGATTGTGCTGACTCGGTGATTCGATCTGCAAAGTTAATTGAAGAGATTCATTAAATTGGGTGGAATTTGAAGGATTTTAGTGTTCTAAGCTTCAGCCCCTCAGGCTTCACACAGAATGAAACACATAATCAGCTTTCAGTAAGCACTAGTTTTCATTAATCATAAACTGTAGGCAAAGTTGGAGTTTGCAAATTTAGGTCTTTTATTGTTGTTTCATGTTAATGACTATTATCTCCTGCTCCTATTGTGTGTGACTCTCTCAGCAACTGTGTTAGCACAGATGGCTAAAATCCCTAGCAGAAAAGTAATCAGCATTTGTGAACATGTTGCATTCAAAATAAATGACAGAGGAGAAAAAATGCATTGCTTCAGAAATTAGGAAGCAGATCAAACCATAATAATGCCTGTAAACACATCCAGGAAAGCAGGCTGCAGCTTTGTTTTCAACAAAATTCTAGTTCCAATATATGTAACCTTCTTTCAAATTTATTGATGGTACAGGAAGCAAGTTAAATTAAAATTTCAGAACAGGTTTTATATAAGTAATTTAGAATGCTCTTTTTTTTAAGCCCATCAAAATGTGATATAATTGACATAAATTAGTACAGTAGAGTGAAAGAAAGACAATCCTACGTATCCTAATTATCCCATTTTAACTGAAATGTGGCTAAAAGTTACAGCTGCTCACAAGCACTTCCTGTTGATCAATGTGTGTAATGTATTAAATGGAGCTACCAGGAGCCTTAAACTCACTTTTGACTTCATAAACTGAAAACAGTGGCCTAAGACTTGTTCATAAATCCATGGTAAGTGTGATGGGAGTACAGTGCTTGAGTTCACATCAGGGGCCATAGTCTCATGAAGAACTGAGTGAATTGTGCCTTGTTACTCACATCGTAAGACCTATATTGCAAAGATAATTCCTCAATGAGCAAATGAAGTCATTGCAACTTCTCACCTTTAATTTTGTTAGTCATGGCCTGAGTTAAATGCTGTAATAATGGCTGAATTCATGCTCCAAGCTGTGGGTTCAACCTAAATGTCACTAAAGCCTGAACTAAAAGAGGATTCTTCTTACAATTCAGCAGCTTTTTTCCTGTGTACCTCTTTTCTTCAACATGTGCATATTGCCTGAGTGCCTGTTGGTGTTGGGAATGGAAGTTGCTGTTGTTGGCCTGGAGAAAGCAGGCAGCCAGCTGGCGAGGAAAAGCACAGAGAAGAGTGGAAGGAAATCCAGGCACTTCCCCAGGGGTGGAAATGAAGCCCAGGAGTTCAGATTTGTGTTCCTTTGTTAGACTAGTCATGAAAGCTGTCAGAAGAGTCATGTCAGCTTGTTCCAGGCATTCCTCAGCGCTGCTCTGTCAGGATAACAGATGGAAGGTGCTGTACAGCTTTTAGTTCAGAATGGTTATGGTTATGGTTGTCAGGTGTGTCTATAGGCCACTATATTTGGGGTTTTGTTCTAATTGATGCTAAGCTGTAGTTTTGCTCTTCTACTTCTAAATAATGGCATGGAATTTTGGAATTAATCCAAAGCTGGCCTTCACTTGGCAGCTCATCACCAGAAGGTTTATTTCCAAAGTATGCAATGTGGCTTAATCCTTTCTTCTGGCTACAGACAGAAAGGCCCCAGGATGGGGGACTATTGCAGCAGTGTCACACATAAGAGCAGCTCCTTCCTTCCTCTCCTTCCTCTCCTTCCTCTCCTTCCTCTCCTTCCTCTCCTTCCTCTCCTTCCTCTCCTTCCTCTCCTTCCTCTCCTTCCTCTCCTTCCTCTCCTTCCTCTCCTTCCTCTCCTTCCTCTCCTTCCTCTCCTTCCTCTCCTTCCTCTCCTTCCTCTCCTTCCTCTCCTTCCTCTCCTTCCTCTCCTTCCTCTCCTTCCTCTCCTTCCCTTTCCTTCCCTTTCCTTCCCTTTCCTTCCCTTTCCTTCCTCTCCTTCCCTTTCCTTCCCTTTCTTTCCCCTTTCTCCTTCTTTTCTTTCTTTCTTGTCATTTAAAAAAAAATTCCTATAAAGGCAACCTTTTTCCTGCTTCATGCCCAGTGTCCTTCCTCAGGGGTTTTCTTTGCTTGAGCAGCTTCTACATTGTGCAGACAGAGAGGCTCTGCAAACAGGAGATGTTTGCAAGCCTACAGCAATTATTTGTTGGCTGCACAGACAGTGGAAAGCTGGAACTAACCTGCAGCTGCACTGCCCATCCCAGTGAGGCTGCTGGGCAGCTTTTGCCAGGGGGGCTTTTGCTGTTTTCAGTCAGCTGGAGGAGCTGCTCTCAGTGGTTCTCAAAACTGGCTGAATCTCATGGTTGAGACCCCAGTTTGATAGGGTGATTTTCCCTCCATATGGTTTTATCCCTTTTCATGCTGCTGTCTGTTCCTCATGAATTCAGGAGGTGTTATCTCTGTCTCAGCAGCCTCAGCTCTGCCTGCCATTTTTCCCCCTTAATGTGCTCATTGTGCCTGGTGTTTGCCAGATGTGCCTCACACTTTAGCAGTGTCTCAGGCACCTGGGAGAAGGGAGCACTGCAGGATTTTCAGGAAATTGAATGGCTTATGAGCTAGAGCTGATTGGGATCAATCCTGCACGTTCCTATCATACTATCTGAGAGTAATCACTGAAATTGGGTAAGCAATTCTGAATCTCTCAAAGACAGGGCTCCCAGATGACTTAATATATGATAAAATTCTGTGCTACCCTGCATTGATGAAGGCTTATTTTAGAGAATTTATCTCAATTTTATATATTTTTATGAAGTTATATATCTATTCTCAGTGGTTTTTTTCTCTGCTAATATTTCTGTAACTTTTCCCCGCCTTCAATCCCCTAGAAATTCCTCCTTCAAAATGTTAGATTAAAAAAAATAGGTATTAAGGTACATGAGCAGTGGTTTGCACAAAACTACTTTAACTCATACTAAAGTGGGGGACAACATATCCTTATCTGAAGGATTCATCATTTCAGTTTCCTTAAATTTATCTTGATATCCCATTGAAGAGATATCATGAATTGGTATGACATATGATTCTATAATGGTTCACTGTATAGCATAGGATTTTTGTCTGCTGATAATCTCCATTGCCTATCAGATCTCTCTGAAATCTGTCATCAAGTAAATCTGCTTAAATGGTTCAGGTAGCAAATATGCAGACTTAAAAAGATGAATATGTATTCTACATGTGTCCTGAAAACTACTTAGAGCCATTTTGGGGTTCCACTATCAAGAGGGATTACAAATTACTTGATGGGGAAATAGCTTACTGATTTTTTAAAATTATTTTTAAAGATTTCTTAGCATGTCTGCCCAGACTTGAAAACTTGTTCTTTATTTTTTAAAATATTGGAGATTCTTTTTATTTAAATATTATCAGTCTCCTTAAAATGCTCTGTAGATTTCAAACTGTCAGAACAGAGTACCTGCTCTTGTTCAGTGCTTAAATAGAAATCTTGTATTAGCAACCAAAGGATGTTGTTACAAGCGTAAACCAATGCTTTTTCAGTGAAAATGAATAATCAGAGAGATCTAGAGCAACCATAATAATATATAATAAATAAATGTATATTCAGCAAAAATTACATAGAGGAGTGAAGGATGCAACCTTGATTTGTTCTTGGGCGTTCTGGGTTGGTCACAGCCACTGTGGCAGTGAAAATCTCTGGATGATTTTAATGAGGGCTATTAATTCTGTGCTCTCTAATGGCATTAATTGTCCAGTACAGAACACAAATAACTTGCCCTCTAAGAGAAGTTTCATGGCTTGTTGCAATCTGTGTGAAATATTTTCTGTCACTTATGCAACTGTCTTCCCTTTTGGCCTTGTTTCTTTCTGATAATGGCGTAGAGCAGCAGGCAGACACCAGAGCATCACGGGAAGGTTTGGCTCAGAACGGACCTTCAAAGGTCACTCAGTGCACTCCTCTGCCAAGGGCAGGAATGATCATGTAAGTATCTTCTGCTTCTTTTACTCTTTTGAAAAGGATAATGTTGAATTTTTTTCTTTCTTTCATTAGAAAACAGTGGTTGGGGGTCTTGCTTGGTTTTGTTTGTTTGTTTGTTTTTTGTGTGTGTTTGTTTTTTAATATCAAAACCAAGGCTATGGAATATTGAGCTTTAAGGACATCTGCAAGAGGACTTTTGTGCTGCCTTCCATATTTTTCTCCAGTAACTGAGTAATTGTGGCGGTGTCATGGGGTATATGAGTGAGCTGTTTGAAAAAAGATTTCCACTTGTGCATGGCCCATCTCTGTAGGCAATTAGTTCTCCTTTTCAGAGTTGATCTCCTTTAGACTAGAAGGGAAAGCATCTTTTAAATCCATTCTAATGAAGCTCTGCTAACCCCATGGGTTTCCAGAAGAAATGCAAATATCCACTCTGTTGGGCAGAATTCTAATAATATGATGCACTGATGAGGGAAATGGAGATTTAGGAGTAGGTCCTTGCCAAGTGGGACCTTAAGATCCAGTCTGTATTCCTGTTGGTGATTAATAGACAACCATGAAAACCCTAAACAGATAAAACTGAGAATACTTCTCACCAGGGTATTGTAAGGAATGGAAATCAGAGCATTACTCTTGCAGATAGAAGCCCTAGGAGGATACAAATGTTCTGGGAATTCCATCTCAACACATACTTAACCATAGGGTTAGGGATTTTTAAAAAGCCACTTTGCCTTCATCTCATTTTGCCTGTTGGGATTTTTTTGTGGCTCAAGTCACAAAAAGTTGCAAGTCAACAAAAATGTTTAATAGCAAATATCTTCAGCAAAATCTTTTAAGATTGTTACAAACAAGACACAGTTAGAAATTAGGGCTTTGGTATTTGCAAGCATACATGTGTGAGTGAACCCTCTTGTAAATCTCGCAGTGAACACTGGGAAAATGAACCCTGAAATGCAAGTGGAAAAGCTCTTTTCTGTACCTGTTAATTCATTCAGCTGTGCAGCACTAGGAATTTAATATTTAACAATGAAACTGCACCTACCTTTGGCTTTGCAGTTAAAACCAGAAGGCTTTTGTGGGTGTGCTGCATATTATGACTCACTTTGTGTTTTATTGCATCCGAGATTCAGAAATCTGATTTACACAGAAAATGTGTGTGGGGTCAGTTTTTCTTTTTTTGTGGGTTTGTTTTTTGTTTAAACCCCATGTGGATGTACCCCAAAAAATGGGGTTGGTCTTTGTCCCAGAACTTAGGGTTGATTGCAGATCTGACAAAAATGAATAAATGAATTATGAGAAGCAGTGGTGAAGGAAACTCCTTGTCTACTTTAGAGAGAACCAGATAATATTGATTATAGCCTAATGATTGGGGCTAATGGAGAAACCTCAGACTGCTACAGGTGGTAATGTATTTGCATTTTACAACTGTTTAATATTTGCATTCTCTATAACAAATAATCTTTTGTTTCAGTTTAGATAGTCAAAAGATACAAGAGTTCCTGTTTGCTTTTCCACCTGAGTGGGAGGCTGAAGCTTAAGAGCCCAGTCAGCTGACATGCTGCTGACAGAAATAATTTGAGGGTTATTTAGTAGAGCAAAGTAGCCAAAAGCGACAACATCTTGAGAATAGAGTATTTTCAATTGGCAAGCTGCTTAGGAAATATTAGTTCAGAGGAGGCTAAACAATCTGTTAGAATACAGCTGCCTAATTAGGACTCTCAAAGAGCAAATCTTTGGAATTGGTATCAGTGTGAAGCCAAATCTTCAAGACATTTTACACTGCTTTGTAGGTAAAATACTGTGTATCCCCGGTCTAGCTGGGTAATCTTAATAAGATCTTGTTTTAAACACTTGGATTTAATAGTGTCACACTGTGGATGTGAAAGGCTGCCTTTGGAACTTACATGACCTCCTCTAAATGATATGTCACAGAATATTTTTAAGCCTTTCCTGAAATGGTGTTAAATTTATATTGGCTCCTGTGATGGGCTTAACCACATGAAGATGGGATGACAAATCAACAGGATAATTCCAAGTGTGTATTAACCTTTGCTCCCTGAAAAGCTTCCTGAGAAGCTGCTAACAAATTCAGAAGATATGCCTAAACACTATTTAATCACAAATGCATTAGAGCAGGAAAATACTCTTGTATATATTAAGATATTCAGCCAATACATTTGAGACAAGTTTCATAGAATCCAGTCCTTTTTTCACTGCTGATGTGTTCTATATGATTAGCAATGTGTAACTACTGGTAGGGTTGTGAGTGGTGTTTTGGTTTTCTTTTGTTTAGTTTTTCCTGTGGTAGTGAAATGTCTTGTCCTTGATGTAATTTGTGATCTGCATAGATGGCACTTTGCTAACTAAATCCTTATGGAGGGATGTTACTCTTGGACATGACATAGAGAGTAGATTTGCTTCTCCAAACACTTCACCACCAGAGACCATTTTTAAGGAGGTTGAGTGTTTGTTCTCCCTCTACTCATTTGCTGAACCCAGGACACCAGCCCATGGTTGGAATTTTGTGATCCAGATCTCCTTATGGAGTGACAAAAAGGCTTTTCTCTGGTATGGCCCAAGATGGTGTTTTCCTTTGTAGTCAAGAGCCTGGATAATGACTGGTTTTCTTCTAATTATGGTGTCAACTCTGCGCAGGAAACCAGGTGTAGGAGAGGAGATATGCACCAGTGGTGCTGAGTATGCAGGAAAATGTTCCTATTTACTGAGGAAAAATCAGGATGTGTTAACAGGAAGGAAGCTGAGTGGTGGCAGAGAGGGATTGTCCTCTCCACCAGTCCCTAAGGGAAAATAAAAAACACAGATCCACAGAAAAGGCTCTCTGGGGAGGATTTCACCTGCATTTCTGTGAAGTGCTCCAGCTGGAGTCAAGGCTTTGGCTCTCAAGGCTGGGGAGCTGAAGGCAGGTGCTCTACGCTGGAGCCATCCAGCAGATAAGGGACAATTTTTGCAGTCCGTGACATAGCAGATGCTTAACTGGCAATTAGCTACCTCCAGACATTAATAATGAAAAAACCTCTTTGTACTTCAGGAAAGGTGTATAAGGTGTTCAACAAAAAGGATAAAACAAAAGGAATTATCTGCTCCGCTTGGAAAAGTTTATTTAATTTTTTTGTAACTTGTTTTGCCAGGTTTTGTTGGTTTTCTTTTTTAATTTACCATTTTAACTCCTGGTGAGCCTTACATTTGTGCTTGTGTTCTGTTCACTCCTGTCTGATGTGAAACATGCTATCAGAATTTTTCTGATCTTGACAGAGAGTGGTGGAAGTCAGAAGCATTTTCAGAGCTGTTGAGAGTACTTGTCCTCTTCCTATTTATTTGCATGAGAATTCCACTGAAGTTTGAATGGGCAGATAAGGAAAGGAAAAATGTTCTTACCTGAAAGGCAAAACAACAGTTTTCAGAGAAAGCAAGAATAGTCTAATCTAATTTTTTTCTTATTCCTCTAATTGATGGTGTTAAATGCACAGTGAGAAGAGAAATTTGGCTTCCTTCCTTCATTCATTTCATTCATATATCCCTGTGAAACATCTTAGCAACCAATGCCCCACTTAACCACAGGATAGAATTTGAAAAACACATCGGCATAAACAAAAATTTCCAGTCTTCTGGAACCAATGCATAGAAAACATAATGTAAAACAAAAAAAGACTACAACCAAAACATGCAACCAAAATGAACTGATGTACTTCAGAGAAAGAATGAACAGTGCTTGTGAGGTGGGTTGGTTTGGTGCTGAGCATATGCCAAACGCAGTGTTCCTTCTTGGGCTGTTGAAATCCTATTTCTGCACAAAACCCACATTTTTTAATGATGGGGAAGAATTTTTGCCAGAATTGGGCTAGGTGCTTCATATTAATTATTTTGCATATTTCCATTGTTGTGTAACACATAATTAGGCACACTGAATCTACACAAGAATAAACAGTTCTCTGTGCCAAGACATCTTGTTTCCATACCAGCCAGCTGTTGGAAAATTGAAAGCCATAAAGACCCTCTTAGCTTATTAGTTAGAGCTCCCAAATACAGGCTCTGTACAATTAATGGAGGGAACTGCACCAGCCAGGTGCAATATAGCAGATTCCACCACAGCTAATAGTTCACAAATATCTGCTGTGATATTCGTGACTCTTTAAAGCCAGAGTTTTTGTTTAGAGTCTTAAGCTATGTAAGGAATTTCAAAAGCAGGAAGACAGTAAGACCTCATAATATTAGGTTAACTGTCCTCAGAAATTACCTTTATATTTGAAATAAATGTGTTTTTTGAACAGGTGAGCCATTGATTGGGAGTTTTTCACCCATCTGTGTCCTAAATAAGGCAGCTGGAATGGAATTAAAGAGGACAATGGCAGCTCTTGAGAAAGATAACTTTCAGCAATCTAACTAACTTTCACTCCAGATTTCCTCAGAGTAAGATTCTGAATATACATCATTACTTGAAACTGGTGGCAGCACCAAAATTACTACTGTGAAAGTGAAGGAAAATGAAGACCTTAAGACACAAATTCCTCTGAGTTCCTCTGAGTTGGTTAATTGCCATTAAGTATGTTAAGTAAATATTCAGATAACTGTGGTTTCATCATTCCTATCAGTGATTTATTTTTAATCTAATATCTTCAGTGGGCAGAGGTCACATGTTTGGGGTTTTTTTTCCTCTAAATCAGTACAGATATGAACAAGCCTGAAATATTTAGAGTTAGATTTTTAAGCCAGCTGAGACTCAAAATATAAATTGTACATAGCAGAGAATGCATAATTTTGTTCATAAGGTTAGGGCAAATTATTTTCCCTACTAGTAGAATCATACAGATTCCTTTGAATACGCCAAAATAATTATGTGGCCTTTCTGTGGAATGAGCAGAAAAGCACTTAAATCCCTTTCTTTTCTATCAGATTATTGATGCCCATTTTTTTAGAGAGCTTACCAAAAATGCCCAGTGTACCTTGGTGCTTTTGCTGGGTTTGTTTGCAATTTATGGAGCCAACTGAAAAATAACTTCTAAAAGTTGTCGAAACCCATGTGCAACTCTATCCTTTGGGAAAGAAAATTAGTAATAGATCTTACTTAATGACAAAAGCAATAATAATTTGTGATGAAGCAAGCATCCTGCTTCTGCTTGCTCCAAGAGGGATACAACAGCTGGAGCAGTGGTCTGGCTTGTCCTCTAATCCTTAAACCATGTTTAAATTTTAAATCTGCATCATAATTCCTTAAGTTAGTTGCCATGGTGATTTCCATCACTGTTTTAGGAGACAAGATTTCTATGGAAACAATTTTAATGTAGTCTTTTGCTCTGTTTGTTGTCCCCTTCCTATAAACATTTCGGTCCATTGGCTGGTTTTGTCCCAGGTTATCTTGGCTGTCTTGGAGGGAATTGGTTCCTAGCTACTTGTTGGCTTGCATCTTCCACTTGGATGATGCTTTGAAGGCACAGCCTGTTTTAGAAGACTGTGTGAGGGAAGACTAGAGAGTATGCTGGCACGTTCACACTTCTTTTAGAGATTCTTTCATTTAAAGGTGGCAATCTGCCTGTGTGGCTCTGTGGAAGGGCACACGGCAACTGGAAAGGAGCAAACCCACTCTACTGTGGTTCACTGTTGGGTCTGCTGTGCTTGTGAGGAGATTATTTAGTGCCTAAATAAAAACATTTCTAGTTTTCTTTAGAATGTAACATTAATGCAGATGAAAGTGCAGCTTATGGTGCCATTTGAAGTTGATCCCTTCCCAGGAATGAAGTGCAATTCAAAGAAGAAATGCTGTGATGGTTGTGAGAGTGATGGCATGGGGCGGACAACAACAGCAGAGAGAGTAGCATGGTGTCCGATCAGTTCTAGTTCATGCTAGTCAAGTTTTCTCTGAGTGACCCACACACCAGGAGGCTTAGGAACAATTATGTCAGTTTTTATATTGCTTTCTCAATTTACCCCAATTAATCTTCTGCTAAGTTAGCATATAATTAGGCTATGACAGGTTGCATGAGGCCAGTCTGAGCAAAATAATTAATTTTTAAGATTTATATTAATGCTGGGACAATAATGCAATCATTTCTATCAGTTCTAATGATTCTGACCGCTGATACTCTCTCCTGATTATGCAGTTCATTAACTTTGCAATATTCAAGCATAACTTGTTTTTATTGAATTGTTGCCAATTGAAGCAGATCTGCAACACCTTCTCCTTCTTTTAGTTGTTTTGTGTATTTTTTCAAAGTCTTGCAGTTTTGAGACAAGGCAAACAATTTATGTTTGGTCAGACACAGCATACAGTTCTTGAAATTGCCAAATGAGGAAATACTGATTTGTACTCTAGGAATGTGTGGAACTGAGAGCTGGCACAATGGTTGAACTCTGTGTTATTAGACTTGTCAAAAATGATGTTTGAGTCAGTAATAATACCAGATTTCCTATTGAATTTAGTATATGCAATTCAGAAAGAGTGTGTGTATCTCAAGGGTTTGGATGGCCTGATCTGTTAAAGCCTTCTTACATGCAATTTTAACAAAATTTTTTTGTTTATTATATATGTTGTTTTATATAAGCAATAAGGGAAGTATAAGCTCTTTCTGTCTCTTAATTATAATCTTTTTACAAGTTAGAGACTGTCACAATTCATGAGGTCTTTATAACAATGGTGATCCTGTTCTACATAGAAAACATTTTTTTCTGGGAAAATAGAGATAAGTCAAGTAGCTGTAAAGACAGCAAGGCAGTCCTTAACTTGTAAATCATAAATTTGAACTAAATTTTTTAATCTGAAAACAGGAATGATTTACAAAATGGCAAGGAAGAATAAAAAATCCTACTAACCAGAAGTCTAGACTAAAGATTTGTAGGAAGCTTCATAAGCAAATCTTTACCCTTTGAAAATTTATATAAATCTTTCAGGTTACCAAAGCAAAGACCACGTGTCATATGTGTTCTTTTTTAAAGGGTCTTGTGAAAATATTCTCATTTATGTCAACATTATTTTGATCTGCATTTCATTTACAAATTGTTGTGTCCAACAGTGCTTAATTTTTCTTCAGGTTGTTTTCAGGTTTTCCTTAACAATGATCAGATTCTCTGAGGGACTTGTAAGAGTTAGATACATGGTGGTTGCTCTTCAGCTGTTTGGTTTACCAAACAAATTTTGCAGATCTTTACAGCAGAAACCTTGATAGGCTTGTTCTAAGCTCTGCCAAGTAAAATGTGCAGTATAGGTTAAATTGTGAAAGAGCAGAAGAGAAATTGTTAAATTGTGAAAGTTGTCTGAAGAACCTCTTTCCTCAACCCTGCTCTTCCATTTAAAAGCCAAGGGGAGGGAGAGTGGTAGGGTCATGACAATTTACCCTGCAGGCTTGGTTGTTGCTGGCCTCTGAAAATGAGTGTCAGGCCCCTGATGGGACTGCCAGCATTAATGGGATGGTTTATATAAAAGTGAAAAGCCAGTTTCCTCTGGAAACACCTGTGTCTGTTGTCTGCCTGCCAGACACTTCAAGCCTTTCAACTGCTGTCCCACTCAGACAAGACTGACAGAAAACCAAAACCCTGAAAAGAAGAAAATAAAGGAGAGGCTACACATGTCCTGTCTGGCAAGGCACCACGAGCTCTGGCCAGTGGAGGAGGCATAATGGAGCTGATGTGGTCTCAGGGTGGGCTTGGTGTGTTAAAAGGTTGCACAAGGGGCTACAAATGCAAACACAGTAAATCCAGCTGCTGCTTTGGTAGGGGAAATGGACAGACTGGAGAATGAAAAGTAGGTTTGGGGTACTTGAACTGCCATGTGAAATGTTTCCCTTCACTCAAGATGCCTTTGAGCAGATTTTTTTGTGTCTGCAAGGTCTTACAACTGTTCCAGGCTGCCTATCACCCTGACAAACACTGCCAGGCAAATGTCTTGAAAGCTTTTCTGTCCAGAAGGCTGCACTGCACTCTGGCAAACCTAATTAAATACTCCTGGGTTGACCAAGTCACCATGTTTGTGGTGCCACTGGCCTTTAAGCTTTCTGGTGTTTAAAAATGTAAAATTGCATAATGTTTGGGGGAACTGCAGAGAACAGTTGAAATGGCCTGCTCACAAGGTGGATGAAGTGAGCTGTAGAATGAAAAAAAAGAAGCTGTAGGGGCTGTAGAATGAAAAAAAAAAAATTAGGCAACAAACTACTCTTGGAGTAAGTTTGCGCCCTGCATCCATCTTGTTGTAGCTTTTATGTAGACACAGCTACAAAAGAGAAGCTATTTACAGATGAAATCAGTAGCTCCTGGAAAGGTTATGCATTACTTACAATTTTTTTACCTTAAAAAGGGAAAGTTTCTGATCCCATTTACCTGACAGAAACTGGCATTCTTTCAGTGCTTCCAGGGAGAAATATGACTGATGTCACATCATGGCTGCTTGCAGTGTCTAGTACCCTTCTGACTTTTTGGTCACCTCCACTGATATCACCTTGGGGTTTTTTTTTTCCTAAATCTGTTTTGATTGTCATGGTCTTGATGGTTGTTTTGTTTGACTTTTATTTAACTGGTTGAATTGTTCACTTGCATTTCTTGTATAAATTTCTTGTCTTTCCAGGTTTTTGAGAAATTATTGCCACAGGCATCCAGCATGGACCAGAGTTCTGTGTTCAGGTGGCCCCACTGAAGGCAAATTTTGTGTATATATGTCACTTCAGTGTTGCAGACCATGGCATAAGGAATTGCTGAGCTTTGTCTCTGCCTGGAGGTTTAAGCTGTCCTGCAGTCAGGAGTTTGTTCTGCTGAGCTGTTGAGCTGTTGCTTTCTTTCTGTACATCCAGACATAAAGTGACTGTCTAGGTGCTGAATGTCTTTGGAAATACAACAAAGTGCACATGCTTCCTTGTGCAAGCAGCCTTTTGTTCCTTTGTGTTAACAGACAGCATATTTTTCAGTGCAAAACAGCATCTTTTCAGAATGTAAAATGAGGAGCCTGGCTCTGGAGTTGGTGAAGCTGTCAACCGGCTCACCAGGGATGCCACAGGCATAGGTGCAGGTTGGGTTGGATGTAAACACTGTGAGGGAAAAACACACACTGAAATTTCACTGTCCTCTTTGCCTTACAGTTTGATCATAAATTTATATTTATGAATTCATACAAGGGCTTCATGTTCAAGATAAGAGCCAGGAATGAAACACTTACCCAAAGCTGGGAGAACATGAAAAATAAGATACTTACTTCTATATTTTAATAGCTACCTGAAATGTCATTCATTTAAAAGAGAAATACCAAGCATTTATACGTGGCCTCACTAAAACTGGGTTAAAAGTCTCTTCTATTCTGACAGATGTGCTCCCAAAAAAGCAAAACCCAACCCACCAACCGACCCCTCTGCTGTTCACTGTGCTTTGATCCTGTAATCTAAAACTGAATTAAATAACTCCTTGTATCAGGCAATACTCAGATCACCTAATAGGAGCTGAAAAGTTTGTGTTTGGTCAGAAAGACTGTATTTGGTATCAACTATTAGTTTGAGAAGTAAGTAGGAAGATCAGATCAGCATCTTAATGCAGTGTCTTGTCCGAAAAGGTTTTGTTTTTCTTTTAGAATACTTTTGTAAGAGAGACTTTTGTTAAGACAAGAATATTCTGGCAAGGAAAGAAACATCCAGAAATAATCTCTTCATTTCATAACATTTCTCTGGTCTCTGCAGGTCTAAAGTTACTGGGGAAAGTTGAGAGTTGCTGGGGGTGTTAAATATTATCAACTCTTTTGAACTGTCATAAAAGTATATTTTAATGGAGATGTACTGCAAGTTACTCTTAAGTATTTTAAATCGACTTTTAGCTAGAAACATAGATATTTTAAGCTGGTTTTGAAAAGCCTTGACTGGAAAAAACCCTACACCCCAAAGTGCCATCCTCAGGCTAGTTGAAACTTATTTTAAAATTGTTCTCAAAGAATTAGTGTTCAGGCTGGGGCCAGAACTGCAGGCGAATACCAAGTATCATCCTTTTTAGAGGTTTGGAACCTATAAGAGAGGCTTTTGATCCACTGCAGTAAGAAGAGAGTATTTCTAAAGTAAAAGGCAAGGTGTCATTTTGTTGCTGCACCTGAATAGCTTGGTGTTTTACACACACTGTACTTTTTAAATGCTTCCTTTTTGAAAACAGTTCTGATGATTTAAACCTTTCTGCAAGTCAGGAATTTTAAAAAAAACAGAGAGGTAATAAGGAATACAGTAACTGCTGTATCATGGTATGGTCTTTGATGGAAAATAGTGAAAAGGCTCATTTTGCCAATTATAAATAGACTTTTCAGCTGGGAGGTAGGTTTTTTATACAGTAATAATATTGGTAATAAGATACTTTTTCATTCAGGAAAAGCTGTGTTATGGCAGTTCCAACAGGTCAATTTAGCTGAAACTCTTGGTAGAAAGAGAGATTAATACTGTAAATTGTACGCTCTTAATACTGTAAACTGTGTTTTTTTCTGTGAGAAAGGAGCTTTGTGCCTGAGTTGCAGTGAGGACTTTGCTAGGAGCTCTTATGCTGATGTGTGCAGTGCCTTCCCTGATTTTCAGTGTAAATGCTCATAAAATGTATTCATTCATGTGACAGCAGGCTGAATAAATCTTGGAAGGCACATTAGGTAGGTTTAGAAATTTTCATTGGGCTGGTGAAAGAGAAAGAATCCCTAAATCTTCTCATGTCCAGAGTGTGGACTTTGTCCTTGAGTCTCCTTCAATCCTTCCCTGGGGTGCTTCTGCCTTGTTTTTGCTGTCACTCTCCAGGCCAGGCCATCCTGATAAGAAGAAATGAGGGTGGAGATGGCTGGGTGTTGGGGTGACAGCTCTATAAATTTGCTGCTTTCAGACCTGCTGAAGAAATTGATTGTTTAATGCTCAGAAGCTGCTCAGTGGACAGCCATCAGGGGCTGTGTAGGCAGGGTAGAAATAAAGCTCAGAAGTTGGGGAAAACAATTACTAAATATGGCAAAGAGTTTATCAATCACTTTGATAGAAGGTATTTGTCAGCCTGTTGTCACCAACAGCGTGGGGGTTTGGCTACATTCCCAACTGCTGTTAGAGGATCAAATACCAGCAAGTGTCCAAAACAACTTCTTAACACCTTCCCTGGAAAATGAGGTTCTGACAGCACATGTACCTGGCTGCTGTGGTGGGGCTTTTGTCACCTGGGAATTGATTTGTCACCGTGTCATTTATATCCATTCAGGAGCAGCCTAGTCCAGAAAGAATAACTGGAGTTCAGCAGGCAGGTTTTGCTATTAAAGCAAGGCTTTTAAGGTCTGTTAATATTTTCTGTGTATGCATGAGGTAAAAGTGAATTTTGTACATTTGTGTGGACTGAATAACCTGAGGGGAATTTCATCTTTAAAATGGAATCACAGGGTGTTCATACCCAAACAGAAGGACTCAAGTGCTTCTGTATTCATTATCTGCATTCAGAATATTTCTGACTCAGTATCTCCTTCACAGTGCACTCACATTGTGTGGAGACTTTTCAATGAGCATAAGGCAGCAAGTAAAAAAGAGGTGAGAACACAAGTAAAGGAAACCTCCTGACTTGCCCATCAGCAGGATCACAGAGCAGAGCATGGTGAGTCTTGTCTCTCCCATTCAGAGGCTATTCCAGAGCTCAGCACTCCAGCCTGGCAGCCTTATCCTTCACTGACTGAATGTATAGATGCCTCTCTTGTTCTTGTCTTGGTACTGCCTTTTCCATTCCCGGGTGTTTATCTTCCTCCATTTGTAGGGAGTGACCACCTCTTTGCTCTATTTCATTTTGAGAAGCCAAATTCACTCTGTTTCTGCAATATATTGTCATTTTTTCCACTTTTGTACTGTGGCTACTGTCAGGACATAAATACCACGAGCAGGCTATTTGAAATTTTTTTTTTTCAATAATGATAGTGAAATCTTCTCTGCACTCCAATTTCATTTATGAGATTGCATTCTTTTTATAGGAACTGTGACCCAAGAAAACTGGAGAAAGAACATACAATGAAATTAGCATAAGGCAATATTTAGCTCCTGATATATGCTGGAAACCAGCACTTCCAGTTTTGAGGACATGGGAGTAGAAGGAAGCTGAATTCTTGGATACATATGGTAGTTACTGAAATGTGTTTGAGTAAAAGCTTGTTTTATTTATCTTTTGAATCTCTCAAATCAATCTTCTTATCTCAATCTTCTGAATCACTCCTGTTGGGGTGTACTGAAGTGTGCTTTGGGTTTGCTCTTCATGGAGCTGCAACCAAGGAAAGGGGGCCTGAGGCAGATCTGGTCCCCACAGATGGATGAGGAAGATATTCTGGTTTGAAATACAACAGCTGATCTGTTGAGAATCAAATCAAGCATTAATAATGAAAGTCAAAACTAAAAACTCTCCCCCAAAAAAACCACCAAAAAAATCCCCAAAACATAAAAGCAAGTAGGAAGCAGAATTTATTCTCTTAATTGTTGTAGAAGTGGGGTTTGTTAGGAAGAAGGGGCAGTGTCTGTGGTGAGCAGTGTAACTCTCTCTGGGGATAGTTCTGCAGTGGCTGAGGCACAGTAAGGTGCACTCCTTTCAGTCCTAACACTGTCCTAAGATTAAGAACGGCCAAACTGATCAAAGGTAAAGCTAGACATGATTCTTTGTTTATGCTTTATGAAAAAAAAAGTAGGTTCTTATTTCTAAAATAATCATATAAGGATTATTGCACTGAGTGATGGAAAAATATCCTTCAGCATTTAAGCACCTTCCCCACAATTAATGTTTTCTTCTTTGACTGGATTCAGTCTCTCTTCTGCATAAGCTCTGGCTGAAAGATATTATGTGGCTGTTGGGAGCATCCTATTGTATTTTTCAGTATCATCACAACCCACAAATGTATTATGAAAAGCTTGGTAGTCATAATAGAGTATTATTTATCCCTCAATTATTCAGTACTTGAAACTTCAGCTCTGGTGCAGGAGAGCGCTATCAGTACATTGGAAAAGAACTTCAAGCTATGCAAATAAAAATAATTAAATGATTTCTACTTAGTGTAAATTGTCTCTTAATTTATTAGTGAGGGCTCAGTGTGTGACCCATATTTTAAGTATTGATAAAACATGGAAAATTTTGGCATTCACATTCTCTGAAAAAATTCTTTCACCCAGGATTTTTCTCCTGGAAAGCTGAGAAGCCACAGGGAAAAGGAAAACAATTATTTTCTCATTTGCTTCTCCTCTATTGTGCTCATGTGGAATGTGTTTGGAGATTGTTTACCCACAGGTGATTGTTCCATTGGGTTCTGGTGTGAGTTGTTTTGACTCTTTGGCTGCACAGTGCCAAGCTGTGTCAGGATTCTGGAAAGAGTCATGAGTTTTCAATTATTTTTTTTTAGCATTCTGTAAGTATCCTTTCTGTATTCTTTAGTATAGTATAGTTTAGTATTCTTTAATATCATATAGTATCATAAAGTAATAAATTCACTTTCCGAGAACATGGAGTCAGATTCATCACTCCTCCCTGCCAAGGGGTTCCCTGCAAATACAATAGAAAATACTTGTGGTGGGGAGGAAAATTCACCTGGCAATGGGCAGACTGTAAGAAATGCTCACTGAAGCACTTTGTGTGATGGATGGGCTGAACATCATAGGAGGTACGGGATGACCCTATCATGCAGCACGTGGCTGCATCACCCAGGCTTCACTTCTTACATCAAGAATTGCCAGGGCAGAGACACAAATGCAGCTCCTCAGGGCTCTGGTAAGGACCTTACACAGAAGGACCTTGCTGTTTGCATGCAGTCAGTTGAGAAGACAATTAGTTTGTCCAAATGAAAATGCCATTGTGGGATTGTTTTTTTCACAATCTGTCACCTCTGTCTAATTGCTCACATGAGAAAAAGAAGTCAAAATTTCATTGACATGAACAAAAATTGGTTTAAAGCATTTTGGAAAATAAAAAAACTAAGATTTTTTTTTTCCCTGCTCCTTAATCTTCTCCATTCTCATCCATTCCTCCTGAGACAAGGAAACACATGAGGATGTCAGAATCCATATACAAAAATATCTACATTAATTTGCCCTGTGCTCTTTGGGGTGCAGGGAATTTTATATGCTGTAGGAGGGAATTTTGTGTGGTCACCTTAATTTTCATCACCATCTCCTGTTGGAAGAAGATGGGGAGCAAAGTAGTGAAAGAGTAAAGGCTGTACCTTCTCAGTTCTGAGGGATCCAGTGCTATTTCTTCACTGCATTTCCACTTCATTATTTGTCACTGCATTTCTTTCATTTAAGAAGGTAATGTGTAGAGAAATAAAGCATCCAAAGAGTTGCAGAAAATGGAATGGCAGAAAAAAACTTTGAATACATTAATCTAGTATGTATTTTAGTTTTTCAGAGAACTAGTGTTAAAATCTTCACCTATACAGGCATCATTACCTTCCCTTCAACGGCACTAGGTTGCTCACAGATTTAATAAAATCTTACTCTGTAACAGACTATTGTGCTCAGGATGAAAGGATTTGTGCATGTGGTTTTGGACATGGTTGCATGAAGGTGGTTTTGGTTGTTTGCACTTAAGACAAAATAGGAATTGGACAAGTTCCTACTGATATATGTTGCCTCTCTCTGTTAAAGAGGCTCAGGCATTGTTGAAAAAAGAATGAACAGTCTCTTATTAAGTTGCTGCAAATGGCAACAGGTCAAAGTGAGTACAACTGTGTTAAATGATGTTAAAGCAAATGGTATATGCTCAAACTCTATTGCCTCTACTTTTTAATTAGCAACTTTGAGACTTATGCCAGGATGTTTTGATGTGTGTTGTGTCTGATCTAGAAGAGGATGAAAATCAATATTCATTTGCCAATAATTTCAACTAATTAACAGGCAATAAATCTCATTTTAAAATGAATACGAAAATATACACATATTTCTAAAAATCTTGTCTCCACAATTTCTTGAAATTGTGGAGAAATTCTTCCACAATTTCATATCTGATATAGTGTTGCCTAAATTTGGCTTCCTGACGTGTAACTGTACCAACTGGAATGCTTATAATGCCAGTCTCTACAGGGATTATTTGTTGTGGAAATTAATCCTGTAAAGGATGAGTAAATAACCTTGTTATGCCATCAAAGCCTCCAGGCAGGTTTATTTTCCCAAATGGTGATACGGTATTTTTTTGGCAGAATGTACTGTAAACATACTTACATCCTTGAGGAACTCTTGAGATGCACTTCAGAAATGGTTTGCAGAAACTAGCTGGTCTTTCTTCAGAACTTCATCCAAGGGGTCAAATTTGCTACTCCAGGGTGCTTTGTAAGAAATTTTATGAGCTAATCAATAAATAATATTTGTAAAACATTTTAGAAGGCATATACTGACTGAAGTTTGAAAGGCATGCACCGACTGTGGTAAAAATCCAACATGAGAAAAACATACATTTAGTGTTTTCTTGCACACTGGTGTCAATTTTTCATTGCTTTGCCTGTATCTCAGTAGCTGTAGTAAAACAAGTGTGTGTGTGACCACATGGAATTCTTTCCTTGTGCTCTTCCTGGACACTTGCCTCCTTCCCATGAGCACATCCCAAAAGGTTGGCAGAGGATTCAATCTCTCAGGCTGTGTAAATACTTTAATTAGTTATGGACTTTGCAGGAAAGCCTACAGAGGCCAATTGTCTTTTCAGTGAGAGACAGCCCTGCCTGCTCATCTGTTTTATTGGCCTGTGATTCCAGCCTCTTGCCAAAACTGTTATTGCTGGATAAATTAATGAGAGCATGTTGTTGCCTCAGCTTCTCAAAACTCCATAATTGCAAATGTTAGGCACTTATTGAAACAACACTTAAAAAAATTTGTTGCCGTCTCTTGATCTTTGTCATGCCAGTGCCATTCAGAACAATTTATGAAAATGCCAGGCTTAACTTTGAGCAGCTTTTGCCTTGCTGAAAGAATTACCCTAGGGTTTTGGGGTTTTTTTAAATACAAGGAAATTGCCTTTTATTTTTCCTCCACTATGCAAGCTAACAGGTTAATAGAGGCATAGCTGACGTCCTTGGTAAACACTGGCAGTACCTCTGATTTGTAGATATTTTTTTCTTGGTGAATGAATGAAATTTTGTATTTCACAGCACATTTATTGCTTTCTCATCACGTCTTTACAGTTGTGTCCAACCCAGCTGGCTTCTAGCTTTGGTGCCACCTTTGTGACACTAATCAGGACAGTTTAAATTTATGCTTTGTAGAAAAAAAAAACCTTCAGTCCAAGCTTCTCCTCTCTACTCTGGCTTTGTGGAGGTTATTCATGCACTTGCAAATAGCCAGGCAGTCATTGAAGTCACAGGTCAAATATTTCCAAATTTAAGTAAGGATTTCAAAGTGGTTTTTATAGCAGCAGGCAGTTGATTGTCAATGTTGACAATAAGAATGGAACTGCTTCATGGTTTTCACTCTGTATCCTTTGGAGAAATCAATACTGAAGTCACTTTGCTTTCAAGAAAAGAGCAGGTCAGAATACAAACTGAGGCAAGAGCCTGACCCAATTCAGAGTGAGATCACTAGGTATTCAACTATTTGGCTCAACTGTAGGTAAGAAATATGTCAGGAAAGAAAGAGATGCAAAAATCACTGTTTAGCATGTGTCATGTGGGGCTTTTTGGTTGTTTTGGCGGCTTATGCTTCAGTGCAGCAAAAGCTGTAAGGAATGTACAGTGCTTTGTTTGATTATTTTTAACTGGCACATGATCATTTGTAGTATCCAGCTTTAGTAGCCCTTATTTGGATGGAAATTGAAGTGAAATCAGTAGAAATATGCCAGTTCATTTGTTTTTCAGCTAAGGAATTTTTCCATCAGGAAACCAGGTCAGAACCAGCTCCCAGGTCAATTGGGGACGCTAAAGCTGTGGTGCCAGAACCCTGTGAGGTTTGCACTCCCAGATGTGCCAAACTTTAATAAAGCTGGGCCTGCAGGTCATTCCAGACTACTCTAAATCAGGAACCAAAGGGAAACTGAGCAGAAGGATCCAAGCTAAGGTAAGATTTTTCTCCCTCTGGGGAACAAGAAGGTGTATGTCACTTCTGCCCCAAGCCTGCAAAATATATTGTCGTTTTTCCCCCTTGGATATTCTTGGCCATGATGACTGACTCTCCCCACCAAACACTGTTTGGGGAGTTTTGAACAGGCATCCTGCTGTTTACCTTCTTGCTGTTTTTCTGGCCAGCAAAGCAATTCAAGAGCAATTTTAATGACTCCAGAACTCCTCAGTCAGAAAATTCTGTCATGATATTTGTCAGCTGTAAGAGGCCCACATCAAATATCAAGCACCCCTTGTGATTGCTGGAAGGATTCTGAATAATAATTGATGGGCCTTACTGAATAAGTATGTTAAAAATGTATTGTGAGTGGCAGAAGTGATTATTGACTCACTTTGGTCATTATATCTGAAGATTCATTAGCTTTTTATTTTTTATTTAGCTTTCTTGTGACTTTTGTAACTTGGGTGTAAAACCTTGCTTCTTGGGAACTCTCACAACAGAAGGTTTCTGCACAGGTAAGTGATTGTACAAAAGTGGAGGGGGAGAATGTTGCTGTTTGGCAAAAGTTATATAATTAATTATTCATTAACCAATATTTATATATCAATTATATATATATATCAATTTTTATTATTTTATTAATTATATTACTTTTATATATAAAGTATTTATATTTATTTATTAATAATTGTTTTATTAATTAATTTTTCTCCAGCTCTAAATTGATGCATAACAATTAGGAAATCTGCTGCCAGGAGCTGTCAGGAAAACTGAGCAGCATTAGGCTGTATAGAACCACATGTACAAATACTCAAATACAGTACAGAAATGATCTAACTTTAATGTGTGAATTACCAGGCTGAATTTAAGAATACTTTGGGGGTTGTTTTGTATGGTTCTCTTATAGCACAATTTCTGTTATAAATCTGGTAATTTTTTAAAAAGTGAGAGTAAAGTTTTTTTTTTTTTTATTAAATGCCTAAAATGGCATTATGAAATATTTAAAGACATATTCCCTTAGACTCATTAACCCTAACACTCCCTTTCTGTGACAGTAAAGCAATCAAAACTACATTTTCCTTTTGAAACTGTAAAAACATGTGCTTTTGTGTATCATAGCAGATAAAATCATTAATGTGACTGATACGGTCTTTTCAATGACTGTTTCAGGTTCTTTTTTTAAATGTTGCAGTAATTGATGGGATACGTGTGTTTGCATATTAATGTCCTTTTAGAATGAAGATGTGAGAACCAAATTCTCAGCCATGATTATGGAATTAATGGTGTGGAACTCTGTTAGTCTGAGGAATAGTGAGTTCATATAAAACACTACTTGAAAAATAATAATTCTTGCATAGTTAGATAAGAGGTTTAAATGTAATATTCTACCTGCAATTCTGAAAAAGATCTGAAAGTGTTTATGCAAGTGCAGGCCTTGAGACAGTTTTCTTGTGGAGTTCTCCAGTTCTGGCTGTGGAAGGGTTGATAACCATTGCATTAGAATTCATCATATACAGTTGGTTTTAGCTGTAATAGATGACAACCTTCTTTAATATTTTATATTCATTTATGAGCTCTTTTAATATACTGAAGAGCTGCCTGTTAGAATGAGCTTTATACTGTCAATAAAATTTAGGGCAGCATTTAAGCAAATTCACCAAGGCAGCAAACTAAGTATTCTAACTAATTTGATTGAAGGAATTGTATTTACTGCCTATGGTTACTTCACCCCCCAAATTAAAGCAAGTCTGTATGGATGTATGCACTCAAGTGTCACCATTTTATTATAATTTTTAATAATGTGCAATTAATACTTGAAGCAACATCAAATAACAAATCGCCGAGGATGAACACTGTTGTCAACACATTCCTACATATTTTAAACAATGGCATAGGAAAAGTAATTAGCTTGACAATAAACCAAGCTAACTCCTCTCCATATTTGCTCTTTGGCTGATAATGAAATAATCAGTAAATGAATGCCTGGGAATCACTGCTGAACATGTGTGCTGTTTAAATCAAAACAAAATGAGAAGAATGATTTGTGACTTGATAAATGAGCTGTCTTCATATGATTTAAACTGGTCACTGGTGAAAAACTGATAAAGTTGGATCCACCCTTAATATTTGGAGAAACATTTGAAGCTTTTTAAACACAAAGGGGCATCATTGCCATGAGGACTTACAGGAGCAACTTCTCTATTAGCCTGGAATTTATCACAGGGTTAAATTTAGGAGGAATCCTGAAATATTGTGGTAGCACCTTGATGGCTGAATAGAACTGAATTTATATAAAAATATCCTCCTCTTTGCCTTTCAACTCCCAAATTTTCCATAATAAAGGATTTCTTCGTGTGGCCAGTGAATTCTGAGTGTATGTGAGGTTAAAGGATATTCTAGCAGGACTCTCAGAATTTGAGGGCAAAAGGACTTGTGTGCTAACAGATACTACCTAATTTTTTATCTTATTGAATGGCAAGTATTGAGGGGCATGGACAGTGTAAAATAGGAATGTTGCTGTATGTGTTTAAAGAGGATTTTGGGGCTAGACTCCTACTTTTATTCATCTCTCACTATTGGCCTAATCTATATTTTAATAGATTTATGTTTATGCTATTAAGTGTCATAATAAATTTATGGCTTTGTGATATGAGCATGATGGATTTCAAACGCTGATCATCATTCCTTACTCAGTGCTACATGGTTTTGCACACAGGGTGCAGTTTAGATGTTGAGACCCTTGCACAGCAGGTGAAAAGAAATGGTTGCACACAGTTGGCTCATGCAGGAAAATAGGTTATACAAATTTTTCTTATGCTAAGTCATGATTGTCGCTTCTGACATAAATCAGTGAGGCATAAGCACATCTGATACTGCTCACATAGCTCATAACAGCCTGCTGGGGAAGCTGAATGATTCTCAATCTGCAATTTGCCTCATTTCTGGTAGACTTCCACCTGACTCGTTACTGAAAAATCTAATCAGAAATCAGAGTTACCATGTTGTTCTTCTTTTGCAAGAAGAGTTTTTCATTATGTTTCCAAAAACTTGTCCTTTTTCATGAATCAGCCTTGATTTCCCACAGCTATCCATATTTCCTTGGAGCTGCAAATGAACATTTCAGTTGAGGAAAGCAGTTTATTCTGCCTCCCCTTGGAGCACAAAGCAAGCCCAGCTCAGGTCCCTCTGGCTCGTTTTTGCTGTTTTGGCTGAACTATGGCAAATTGTCTGTTCGTGCTGCTCTGAACATCTCGAGTTGTGTAACAGAAACCATTTCCTGGCAGCTGTTTCTGGATGATTTGGAGCCATCTCATATCTTTGGAGGAAGCAGCTGTACCTCTGCTCTGTTCCCTACCAGCCTTTCATTAGCAGCGTGCATGTCACAGACATATTTTCTGAAAAAAAAAAATAAAAGAAAAGTAGAAAGAGCTAACAGCTCAAAAGCATTAAAAAGCCACAAAGTAATCTCAGCCCAAGTAGTTCAATTAAGGGCTGTGGCCAAGACATTCCAAAAATGTTCTCAAAATTGTTTGATAACTATCAATAGATTTTTAATAATTCTTGATGGATTTTCTTTAGCAGTTCTGTGTTTCAAAATCCTGCAAGCCTGTTTCAAAACCAAAAGACACTTTCAGAGATGTCAAAAAGGAACATCTTCAGTCCATAGACTTTCTCCTGAAACTCAACTGTTTAGACTTAAAACAATAGACTTTCTTTACATAGTTTTTTACATTTTCTTATATTGTAAGATTGTTTTAGTAATATGATAATATGTGATGTTCTACAAATAAAAAAATCTCTTTAATCATTCCACATCAGCACTTGATTGAAGTTTTGATCAACAATAAATAAACCTCTTGAGAAGTGTTTGTTCTCTCTTCTGCATAGACCCAGCAGAAGGTTTTACAAGCACTTTTTATTAAAATTTAATTTAAATAAGCAGAGTGAAATGTCACAGACATATTTTCTGAAAAATCCTTTTGCTAGGATCTTTTCTCCTGAGAAGCTGAGAAGTTTCAGCTTCTCCATGTTTTGCTACTTTGGAATGTGATTTGGAGAGTTGTTTACCCAGCATGTGAATTGTTTTTACTTGATGACCAATGACAGCCTCCTGTGTCGAGGCTGTGAGCAGTCACAAGACTTTGTTATTCATTGCTTTCTTTTCTAGCCTTCTAATGTTGCCTTTCTTTTTCTTCAGTATAGTTTTAGTATATAATTTTTAATATAATATAATACCATAAAATAATAAACCAGCCTTCTGAAACATGGAGTCAAGATTCTCATCTCTTGGGGTTGCCTGCAAATTCCACAGCATGCAGGCAGCAAACACAATGGCACCACACCTGAGTGTGCCCAATTGCTGCCTGGCCCAGCTCTCCATCCCTCTGATGAGGAAGATGAACCTTTCCTGATGTACAAATACTCTAGGAATGTGTCCTGGTTTCCCAGAACACCATGCTTTTCAGATATTCAAATATTTGCATACCTGATAGAGACGTTTTTGTGCTATGGGGGCCCTGAGAACTTATCTGCAGCACACCTGCTACATGTTTTTAATCATTGCTTTAGCTGTGTCTGTGTAGTAATTAATTCTTCTCTTTCGCCCATTATGTCTCCCCAGTCTCCCTTCTCCCAGCTGCTACTCTGGATAGAGTTAGAATATGGTTTTGTAGCAGAGTACAGCCTTGATATAAAAGGGAAATAATAATCCTAGTGAAAAGAATTTTTGCCCTCATATGATGGCATCTGATGGAGGATTTGGATGATATTAAGTACCAAGATTTTGTTAAAAAATCAGTAATTTTTAAGTTTTGGGAGATATTAAAAAATTTGTCCTTTTTTGTTTGTCCTTTTTCATTTGTTTTTGGAGAGTGAAAAAAAATGGAGCTGTTTTATTCCTTTTAAAAAGCATTTCTGTCTTGTTAATAATGTCTCTTTCTTTAAAGCATTTATTTTAAAATCTTAGTAGAACTTAATGGAATGAGAAAAATAATTTCATCTGACTTAATCAATTGCTTTCATGGTTCTACTACTCAAAGTAGTTAGTTTTAAATGGCACTTCTGTGGATAATTCTTCTTTTTAAAAGCTTCACAAAACCTAGAAATAAATAACATGTGGAGAGGGAGGTTTAGTGGCTGAAAGAGAAGATTAAAAGCGGTCCTGCAACGAAAAAAACAATTTACTGATTTTTTTGTGATTTTGTAGTTTGACGTATCCTGTATTGGGGTAGCACTATACTACAACCATGGTTCAAGATAACTACTTCTGATCAGAAAGCTCACTGGAGTTGTTTGCTGAAGCCTTTTAAAAAATTTCTGAGATTGATATATTATTCATGCGCCATTTAGGAAAGATGAGCCTTTTTTGATAGTTGCATTTTTTCCTGGATTATCATTAGGCTTTTTGTTCCCCTTCATTTTTAATACAAAGGCTGGTTGCAAGGTCTGATCCTACAAACCCTTCTGGGCACCTTCCATTGTTCACTCAGGTTTTCACACAGTTCTTTGGATATTCTAGGGCCTTCCCTGGATCTGAGGGATTCAAGAAGAACTTTTGGTGTGTTTGGAAGTGCACATGTGACTTGCAGTTAGTGAAGAGGAGCTTAGTCTTAATTAGAAATACTGTGGATGTGTCAGCTTTCCTTTGTTACAGCTCTTTCCTTGTTTTATTCATCAAGTTTCCTTTCAGTATGGTGCTCATTTAACATGAAGCTTTGCATGCCTGTACTGTCACCCAGTCTGTGAGCTGGTGTGATTAATAATGTTACTTATTGAAATGCAGGCATTGCCCGTCCTGCTGCATTATCACAAGGTGGGAAAGCTCATCGTCACCCAGCAATGAGGGAAAACCCCTTCTCAGCCCTGCTTCAACACCTGTCTGAGGCACTGTGGAGAGTGCTGTGAGCTCTGCAGAGCTTCCTGCAGCTCTCAGGAATCCTCTGCAGGGTCCTGCACCTTGGCAGTGTCAGCAGATGTTGGAGCCCTGTGCCAGCTGCCCCCAGCATCACCCTGGCCCAGATGCTCTGGCACATCCTTCAGGGTGCCTCGAGGTACGAGGCTTTTCTCTTTTAATCTCTTGGCTAACAGCCTTAAATAGGATCATTTTTTACTGTGACCTGTTTGCTCTCTGAGTTAAAAAGGGCAAATGTTTTTCTTAGGAGCTAGTGGGAGAAGAAATGAGTGAGAAGTTTAAAGGCTGTAAACACCTAGCTGTGATAATGACTGCCTTAATTAGTGCTGAGTCTTCCTGGTGTTACTCAGCAGCAAAACAGACTACTAATGGTTGAATTGAAGGAGAATAAATGTGCCTGTCTAATATTGTGCTTCTGTTTTCATTAATTTTGTCTAATTTAGCCAACTGCTCCCTTTTCAGTAGAGTTCAGGGTAAAAATAATCTTTAACTGTGTAATTAGTGTACTTTTGTCCTGGCAGCTCTAATCTCAGTTCAGTGCTCAGCCCACTGATACCAAGTTATGAGCCAGCACCTTAAATGGAACTGATGAGTTTAAAATAAAAATCTTGGTGATCTTGGATATGCCAACATCATCCTCTGCATTTTAGGAACCTGCACCAGCATCTGAAAATAGAAACCTTTATAGGCATTTTTCCTGGGGGAGCAGGAGCCCAGATACCCAAACAGAAGGAAGGTATTGCAAATATGCTAAAACAAATAGAACCAAAGGTGAGCAAGAGGGGATTGTTGGCAGGAGTCTGCAACTGCTGGTTCTGTACCCCATTCTGCAAAACCCTCTTCCTGTTGCTCTTGTCATTTGCTGCTAGTGAGAAATGTGGATGTAGAAATTCACATTTTAGATACATTTCTATAAAAAGTAGTACCTATAGCACAGCAAAATGTCATATATTGGGAAATAAGGAGATGGCTTACACTTGCATAAGTGATTATATTTCAAAGGTTTAAAAAAACCTAGATTTCTTTAAGAGTTTAGATATAAGCACATTGAATTTAATTTGAATTGAATTGATTTAAGGCACTTTTGAAAGTAAACTATATTGTTCTGTGGGCCTTATATCATCAATTAATGGGACAAATCCTAACATTCCTAATCCTAATTTGTCCAATAAGGACAAATCCAAAGGTAATTTCCTAATCTTAGTTAATACTGTGACTAGCTGTATAGCTATAAAATATGCAGAAACCGTTTCTCCAGTTCCCTCTTGCTCAGTTTTGCAGATGTTAAATCAGCTGACTGCACAAAATACTGTTCTTTTCTAAACAGAGATAAACTGCAGCTCTCTTCCTCCCATCAGCCTTGCTTTTCTGTAAGTTCACAAACCGTTCTCTGTAGGCACTATAAAAGTTTGGCAGTGGCCAGTCTGTGACCATGAGATTTTTCCATGAACTGTTCCATGCCCATTTCTTTAGGCTCCAGGCAGTGGCACTTGCTGATGGAGTGCCCAGCTGGGGCAGAGTAGACGTTTTCTCCCTGTGTTTTGAGGTGTTTTATAAAGGAGTTGGTCTCTTGGTTTCAGTCTGTAGGACTGCAGGTGGAAAAATGCAAACTTCAAAGTCAGCTGTGTTTCCAGAACCTTCATCAAGACATGCAGCTGCCAGCCTGAAATTCCAAAATGGGGGGGTGGGAAATTGCTGCCACCGTCATATTTTCTGAAAAATCCCTTTGCAGGGATTTCTTCTCAGCCTCAGAGAAAAAACAATATTATCTCATTTGCTCCTCCCTGTTTTGCTGCTTTGGAATGTGGCTGGATATTGTTTACCAACAGGTGCATGTTTGATTGGTTCCATGGGAATTGTTTTTACTTAATGACCAATCACCATCAGCTGTGTCAGACTCTGAGGAACCGGTAATGAATTTTTCATTCTTTTGTAACCTTGTGTCTGTATCCTTTTGCTATTCTTTAGTAGAGTTTTGGTATAGCATTCTTTAATATAATATAAGTACATAAAATAATAAATTAGCCTTCTAAGAGCATGGAGTCAGATTCTCAATTCCTCCTTTGTCCTGGATACCCAGCAAGTACCACAAACTGCAGCTTCAATTATTTTTCAATTCTATAAAATATTTCAATTACTATTTCTCCTTTCACGGTGCACCGGAGATTTAATTCAAAATTTCACTTGGCAACATGCAAAAAAAATGTGCAAAACAAACTCTCTGGCATTTTTTGTTACCTTATATAGCTAATTTACACGACAGGAAACTGATTTGAATAAACAGGAGTTTGTAATTCAAGGAATGCTTGGTGAAAAACCTTGGCATGGGGTAGGATATAAATTTAAATGAACAAGTCTGTTAGCCTCTTGAAATGGGCCTGTAACAGAAATCTGCAGGCAGATTTGTAAATAGAGAAGCAACATTAGTCACCCCTGTAATGGAAAATGTCTAATATGGTGCATACATTTATCAGGATAATTAGATTGCAAAAAGTTACCAGATGGCATAGAGGTTTATATGGGTTTCAAATGAATTAAGGTTGTGGGAGCCCACAGAGAGGCTGTTAAAAGGCAATTCTGTACATAAACTGTGAAATCTGAAGAAGTAAGCAAAAATACTCTTTGTTGAGGGAATAGTTAAAATAATTACAAAATAAGTAATGAAACTCTGAGGATCTGGTTTTTTCCAAACATGAGCATTAGCACAGACTTGTTAACATGTTGTTTTCAGGTTTATAGTAAAATATCAGTTGGGAAAATGCAGTCCCTGGGCTTAGAAAATGCTCAGGTACAGAATAAAAATACTCTATTTAGTGGTCAGCTATGTAATTTAAAACAGCTTTGTTCTATTGATGTCTGAAATTCTCAGTACAATTTAAATTTTGGGGGTGGTGAACAAATGCCGGTATTTTAAAACCTGTTTTACTGTGCCTCATCTTTTTGAATGTTAAATAAATCTTGCACAAGTGAAATAGCAGAGGCAGTGATAAGTTTTGACAACTGCTTAAGAAATAAGGGAACATCACAGTTTTGGTAACAGATGTGTGTCTTGTGTATATTGTGCTGCCAACATGGGAGATAATTTCATTTATTTTGTTCAGGAGTTAATTTGAACCTGAAGGCAGAGGCCACGGAGATGGCAGGTGAGGATGAGTCTTTGAGGAAGGCTGAAATTAAAGAGTTGTCAGACCTGGCCTTTTTTTCAGCAGATGCTGATGATTCTTCTGTGTTCATGACAAGTACTGGGCATCGCTGCTGTTTCTTGCAGTCTTTCATTCATGCATCCATAATAAGCCAAATAAATCTGCATGGGATTTTTTGGAAGTTGGGCAATAATTCAGTAAAAAGGGAAGAAACTCTTGGAAATGTGTTTTGTCAAAAATGTCTTGCAAATGTCTGGTTTAGCATCTCTGGGGAAACTGTGTCAGGTTAGAAAAATAGATATGTATGTTATTCAGAAACTACTCCAAAATCAGGAGTGTAATGAAGGTAGACATCTCCAGTCAGTGTGGGCTACCAACATTTTGACACGTTCAGGTTCTATTTCTCTGCAAAAAGTAATCAATGACTGCACTTGTTTGCTGTGTTGGGGTAGATTTACTGCAGATTTATAGTACAGCATATGTGCAGGTCTGGTAGCCATTTCCCTCTGATGATTTGCACTGTCTGTATTTATAAAGTGCTGTTATTTTTCCGTTAAATACAGCAATTAGGGGACTTGTATTAGATGGCTGGAGAGACTGTGAGAGTGAACTGAGAATCAGGTAATACAGGATTTTTCCCCAGGTTCTTTTTTTATTGGCCTTTTGTATGTCTGGAGACAAATCACTCATTTCTGTGTCCCAGCTCTTTCATCTGTTAAAATGAAGCTAATGGTGGTGATTTCCTACATTAAACACTTTCATACCATTAATCCAAGCTGCCACTTAAGAGTTAAGTGTTACTTATTACTAAATTCCCCACTTCTACAGTGATCCCTGTGCAGAATTTAAGCCTTGAGCTCATGCTTCACTGACTTCCCAAATTGAAATAGACTGAAGCATATGTTTAACATCTGTCTTTAATTGGGGACCTATAGATGGAGAAGAAGCCACAAAGCATTTCGAGGTCTCTGAGTTCTAAATTTGCTTCTTCCCAGTGCACAGCAAAACTCCTGGTTGCCCTTCCTCAGGGGAATATTACAAAGCCCAACTTTCTAAGCAGTCTTTTCCAAGAGGGGCTATGTTCAGTGTCTCAAAGCTTTATTAGCAAAACCAGTTTGTGAATGTATTTAAATAAATTCAGTTAGATTGCTAGTTTCCTAACTCTGAAATAGGACTCTAGTCCTGGGCTGTTTATTCAATATATGATGTTTTTTCGGGTTTGGTTTTTTGGGTTTTTTTTTTTGAGATTGCCTTCATATTTTCCCCCTCAGTAATTCTATTTGTTAATTATTTGTTGGTTTTCAGCTACTGGTTGAGTTGGTACTGGTTTGGCATGGAGGTCTTATTATATACATGGTAGTGGCAACAATTGGCTCTGGTCAGTCTCCTCTTATACTGTGACATTTCATACCAGATAATCACCTCCAGCATCAAATATAAAGTCCTGAATTACTCTGTTTATTATTACTGCAGTCTCAGATCCCATACAAGATTGCTTTTGCCCAGCTTAATTTACAAGGGATAATTTTAGCAGCTGGCATGACCAAAAAGCAGAAATAGCCGAAAAATCAGTGTAACTTTATACACCTCTTCACAAAGCAGGAGAAAATATCCTTTATTCTTATGGAAGCAGTCACTGTGCTTCTGATACAGAAAGCATTCTGTAACACATATTCAATGTTCCATAGGTTGTTGTGGTCTGTGAATTAAATACCTGTTAAAATTGTGCCCTTTTGGAAAGGACAAAGGAAGTAATATTAAATAAAATGCCAGAGCATTGATATTCCCTAGGCTCTAATGTATATTGAGGGATCTTTTTTTGATTGTTTAAAGAGCATTCTGCACTTCTAGCAGTGAAACTTTTAATGATCCATATCTGAATGGTTGTGCCAGATAGACAGAGGGCAAATCCTTCTGGCTGGGATTGACACTTTGATCCTGGGACAGCTGCATGTGCGGGGGAGAAACTTTGCCACTCACTATGAGCATGCACTAAACAGAGTTTGCAGGAGCCACTTGAACATGAGAGAGGAAAGTGATTTTTGGAGCTGTTTTTTCTCTCTTTACAGCCAGATTTATACATGTAATTAATTTCTTTGCTCCAGGTGCATTTTTTAAAGATTATTTTGAAAACTGTAACACGTTTTAGTCATGGTCAGTGCTTTTAATGATTTGGTGTTGGTACTAGGATATGTCCCACTATAGGCATCAAAATGAAGATGAAATACCTGCATAATAGGTCTTGAGCCAGATTTGCAATAGAAGGCTAAAAATCATCTGTAATTTGAATCCAAATTCAGCTAAATCTGTGGAGATTAGGAAGTGACTGGCATCTCTGCTTTGAGGAATGACTGACATGCTTCCTTTGTTTAGCAGCTTTTATAAAAGGAATTTACTGCTGCTTTTTAGTATTTTGAAAGCACTAATCTAATTGTTAAGTGGGTAGAAATGTACAGACCATCAGGCTGCTTACTTAGTAGATGAATTTTTTGCAGGGTTGCCATAAAGATACGCAGTAAAATAAAGCTTGCTGAAATTGCTGCAATGAACAAAGAGATTAAATGCATTATCTTCAGTGTGACAGCTACATTTTGTTCTCTAGGGAGTGTTTTGAAGCATTTATTCTCTGCCAGAAAAAAAAAAAAAACCAAACAAAAAAACCCCAAAACAACAACAACAAACCACCAACCCTTTTGGTGTGACACATTGAAGTTTCACATAAGAAATAATAGTGTAAAATTAGTAGACCTCACCATGAATAATTCAAGATTCCTAATTTTATCTGAAGCTTGTCTTTACAAATTAAGTTAATGGTAAACTTAATGGTAAATACTGATTTGAATGAAATAATAAACTTTTTTCTTCATGAAAAATTTAAATACTGAGACCAATTAGAGAAATTAGATGAGAGAGGACTAAAATTCCTAAACTAATAATTTTATTCATACTTCTAGCCAAATCATCCTGTAATTGACCCACATGGCTAATAGAAAGAGCAGAATGTAGTTTGAAAGCAGAGAAGAGTATCTGGTGACATTAAGTTGTCCCTGTGCCATGTGATTACTGAAACCACTCAGTGGCCTGGCCGGGGCTAAAGCCAGGCTTTGTGCAGTTAAACACAAGTTATGTTTTACAGGAAGCTGAACTTTTTAAGTGCTGCTGCCACAGGAAATCTGATGAACAGTGAACAAAGGCAGGTACTGAGGGTTCTCCAGGATGCCTTTTGAAGGCTGAGCTAGAACAGGGGCTAGACTGGGCTAAAGAATCAAGTAGGGATTTACTAAAAGGCCTCAGTGGATGCACCTTGGGCAGCACAAGAGCCCAGCCAGGGCAACACCCAGGATGAACCAAAATGGTCACAAAATGGACAATGGGTCATGGGGTCTCTCCCTTTTATAAGTTCTGGTCCATTTGCATATTGGAGTTAATTGTCCAGTTACAGCTTTAGGTTATGAAGTCCCATCCTTCTGATTTTTCTCTCTTCAGTCCATGTTGTTTGTGCTCTTGGGCCTGAGATTTGGATCATTTGTCCTTGGTCCCCAGCCAGAGAAGGAATTGTCTCCCTGCTCTGTGAAGAGAGCTCACCATACCCTAATATGGAGCTCAGAACTACACACTAAATCAGCACAGAATCTGAAACATATAAAAGCTAAAACCTGAGACATCATCAAAGAAAGACTAGCAGCTCCTTTAAAATTCCTAAAGGCCTGTTTCTGGGCCCCTGTTAGGGAGAAATAAGTGCCTTTAAACATTCCAAGAAACTTCAGCTACTTTTAGCCCCAGAACAAAGCAAATCCAAGTGTGGACCACTCAGAGGGTGCTTATTTTGTTAATTAGTAGCCATTTTCTAGTTTATAACATACCACTATTTCATATGTGAAGAAACAAAAAAGTAATCTAAAAATGCAAAAATGTCTTTTTTACTGAGAAAAGTTTTTGTAGTGGCTGCCTTCTCTTGCATCTTTTAGGAACTTTTTCAGGACATGCCCCTGTTGGCATCCAGGAACCTGCTGAGTAAAAGCTTGTCTTGCAGAAGGAAGGCCACAGACAGTTAGCCCAGAGCCTCAGATGTGAGAAATTGAAGCTTTATGCTTGCTAATATAGCTGCTACCTCACTGGAAGACATGAAAAATTCTTTTCAGAACACTAAAATAACCTCACTAAAGCCTTTTGCACCATTTCAGAAGCGTGTGAGGCCATGGAGGCTTCTGTTTCATGCGAGGTCTTTATTTTTATTCCATATTCACCCTTTTTTCTTTTCTTTTCTGGGAGGAACACATTATCTGCCTGGTTCTCTGATCTGAGTTAATTTAGTCAGCAGAGTTAAGCACAGAGCTGGGCTCCCAGGGAGGTGAAAGACATCACTTGACTGTCCTTGTCCCAAGCTGAGACTGGTATTTATTACACTGGCAAGGTGCATGTAGAATATTTCCATGCCCTCTGTTACTGATATCCCTCTCTCTAGGAAGGTGATGTGCAAAGCCCAAATATCTGCTTGACAGGATAAAGTTCATGTCACATTTTAATCAAAAACAGGCAATTTTTAATGAGGGAGTAATCCAGTGGACAGATCAGAGGATCATGACTGCCTTTAATCCTTTTTGTAAATATGTAGAAGAAAAGTCTTAATTATTGGTTAATTATTGATGTTCATAAATATATATATATACACACACACTCTTGGCAATGCATATACACATATATGCAGATCTAACTGTGGTGAATTAAAACTTAATACTAAAAGGAGAGAGAAATGCCGGTAAATATACTGTTACTCTGTCTCTAAGTAGTCTGCATAGCAAATGTGGAAATAATTGAGGCTTGAGAAACCTGCTGGCAAGTAGCTGAATTATCTTTGGGATCCTCTGTATTCTGAGCATGTATCTGCAGCTTTGTTTTTTATTTTCTCTGAGCCCTGTGCATTTTAGTGCCCAGAACAGCAGTAAATTGAGTGTCTGACAGCTCTTGAAATGCATGTTCTGCTGCTTTCGCTTGAATACGCTCTGAAATCAATGAAAGAAAATGTACAATTTTTATACATGTTTAATATCTTTCTACAAGAGAAGGTCAAATGAAGTGGAACATTTCATTTTCAGTGATCTGGTGTTTGTGGTGGCAGATGAGAGCTGTGTGGATCAGGTGAGGCTGAGATGCTCTGGCAGTGGGTTGGGAGGTTTGTGCCTGAGGAGGGCACACAGAGCTGCCATATAAATAACACCAATAAATTAACCTGTGCACTTCACCTGCTGCTTGTAGATCCAATATGCTCCACTTAATTACTTTATGTTGAATTAGAAGTTTTATTTTGAGGCAGCCTAAGTGTTAGAGCCCTGTTTTGTGGGAAGTAGATCACTACACACACAATGTGTTCTTAAGGCATCTTCCTCTGGATGGCAATAACATCTAAAACATCTGCTTCTTAATACAACACTGGTCAAAAATGCATCAAGTAATCTGAAATACAGGCTATGCATGGAATTTAATTGACTTCAGCAGGATAAAAATTAGTGAAGCTAGCTAAAAGCTACTCTACAGTATTATACACAGGTTTTAGAGAGGAATGAAGCTTGTGCAACATATTTAATAATCTTTGTTTTACTTTCTGCAAGAAGAAAAGAAACTGCCTCTAGATTCACTTAGCAGCAAGGTCCCTGAATACATTGGTGATATAAAAAGGGAAAAGACAGGAATGTGTTTCACTTTATTGGATTATTTAGGACAAGCAGGTCTCATAAACAAAATTAACAGTTATGGGCAAAACAGTGGATGTTACAAACTTTCTTGTCCTTTTCAGGTACTGAGTATCTCAGGGGAGAGAACTAAATCTAAATTTTGAGATACTTAGAGCTTCTGAAAGGAAACTATTTTCGTTGCCAGTGACTAGCACTTCTTTGGGTTTTAATCTGGATTTCAGACAGCTTGAACACCCTCAACTGTGGTTTCAGGGTTTGGATTCAAACTAAAGTCTATCTGGAAGAGCTTAAGATTCCTGCTAAGGAAACTGTGCAGAGCTGCAGTTTTTTCCTGACTTGCTGATGTTGAGATCAGACCTCTCCTTAGATCTAACAAACCCTGTAGTTTAAGAGATCAGGGACCGGAGAGATAGAAACTTTACCAACCGATTCAATTTTGCATATGGGAAATTACAGTGCATTCCCTGGATAAACCAAGAGAAATAGTAAATTTTTTTTGCCCTATTTATAAGAGAACCACATCCTCTTAGGAGGGGAAAGACAGTTTCTCTGACAGACCTACTCAGTCAAAGTACTTGTTAAGATAAGTTTCTTTTGTCTTCAGTGACTCCTGTGGAGACCTGAGGCCCCTTTTCTCCCCACACCAAGAAAACATTTTATGGTGCTAAATAGATGTCACATACAATCTAGGAGTAAATAGCCAAAAATCTGTAAGCATTAGATGGAATCTTACAATTTGTAGCAAATATAATGTGAGTTGTGTATACTGCAAAAGGAATTATTTGATACTTCTGCAAAGTCTCAGCAAGTGCAATTTTTTTGGTGTGAGGAGTGAATGGTGGGATCCACTTTGTTCTGCTGATACAAGGCCAGGACCTGTCTGTTACCTGAATGGTGCTGAGTGCTGCAGAGAGTGGAAAAGCTGCCAGGTTCAGCCAATAGACTATTTTTGTTTGTCTTAACTGCTTTTTTCTGCCAGACTAATTCAGTACATACCAGCAGAAAGGTTTGCCTACTTCTGTTTCACACCAACAGAGCTCATGGTGGTTGCTTGGAGCCCTGATTTAAGAAAGTGTTTGATCACAAGAGAGAGCTCTATTTAAACGAGTAGTGACCAATTTCTGTGTGGTTTCTGTCCCCTTTTTTCCTTTCTTAGACATCAGGTATGTATGTGTCACTGCACAGGTCAGAGACTTTCCACCCAAATCTTGTTTTCCAGACTTGGTTTAGATATCATAGAAAAAGTTCAAGGTGTAGGACACACTGGGAAGCCTGCCATGGAGGTGTTGTTTTGCAATTCAAAGATCAGTCTTTGATTTCATTTTGGGCAAGAGGAGGGATTTCAAATAAGTAAGGAAGTAAATGTTCTCTGTGGAACTTCATGTCTGAGCTGAATTCTACTTTTAAAATAGCACAGAATGTGGACTGCAGTCCAGCTGATGCAAAGTTCTTTAAACTTCCACTCCTTCATATGGCTTTATTTCAAGTGCTCAGATAGCCTAGAGAAGGTCCTCTGTATCTCTGTACTTAATGTACCTGTGGGGTTTGTGTAGGTGGATTTGATGCCTTTTTCAACCTTTTCCACACTTCCAAGAAATATTAGTATGGGAGGTAATATAAAAGTGGATCTTCATTGAAGACCTCCAGAGACAGTTATGGAAAATGTCCACAAAAGCCTACACCCCACAGGAGAGCATACAGTGTTACAAGGTTGGTAAATTAGCATAATTAACAAAAAAGCACCAATTAGGAGCAAAAGTGGTAATGCAATACCCCCTCAATCCAAGCCTTGCCCCCTCAGATGGGTCTGTACTTTGTTGATGAAAATGTGTCTGAAGAGCTGGTTTTTGGCCTTGGTTTCTAATAACCAAGATAGGAAAGGGGCTCTAGAACGTGTTTTGTCTTTCTGTCTAGGTAAAGAGCATGGAAAAGAACTGGGAAAATGAGACGGAATACAACAATCTTCCACAGGGCTCCAAATATATGTGTAAGAAATACAGAGAATATATAAAAGAAAAAAGACAAAAATCAAACCAGCATCAAGCCTCCTTCCTTCAGTGTTGGTCCCTTGCATTCTCTGGCTTTGCTTCACAGGATTTTGTCTCTGCTTGTGGTTGTGAGTGGGAATATCAGGACTTCCCATAAACCTTGAAAATACTGTTGGCTTTCAAACAAATCCAAGCCAAGGAACAGAAAATGTTATTACAGGAAGTGAAAACATTTGGTCATCCCACTGGGATATGACACTAAACTGCTGCTGCAGGACTTAGGAAAAAAATTGAGTGTTTTGGCTCAATTGTTTTCATATTTTGCATCTGAGTTTAAGGTTGCTGAAGATTGAAAGCTATTAATTTTTTTTCCCCTAGTATTATATATTTTTTTAAAAGGATTTTATATTCTAAACCACTAGTTTTGTAGCAGTAGGTATTCACCAGTATTTTACTGGTAGGTGATTTTCAGAAGATACTAATTTGAGTTATTATTTTATTATACCCCAAATGGCTTAGAATTTAGGATCTTCCAAGTATGAACCTGGATTTTTTTTTTTTTCCCCCAAGCCCATGACCCTCACATTAGGACAAATAAGGCCTCATTTGAAACAAATTACTTTTAAAACCAAAGCTCTTTTCAGCCCCAGGAGATATACATGATTAGAGAGTTACTAAGCACTTTAACACAATCACTCAGGCTGTAAGAAAGAAATATATTAATGGAAGAAGATCAGCAACAATCAATAATTTGCTGGAAGACCTCAGAGAGGGAAAAGAAGCCCCTTTGGGTTTTAATTTTGGAATCAGCATTAAGATGTGCTGACTACTCATGATCCTCCTGAGATTTGCCTTTCACTATTAATAGCAAGTAGGATGATGTTGTTTCTAAAAAGGTACATATGGTAAGGATGGAAGGAAAATAGCAGAGATTTAACTCTTGAAATTATTTGAAAGAGCCTCTGAATTGATGTTTTAAGTTCAGTTTCATAAATGAGACTGGTTAAGGTAAGCAGAACATGAGGCACATAGCTGCTTCTTTTGTGGCCATGAACTTTGAGTGAAAAAACCAAAATAATGTGATGTTGGCTCCTCCCAATGCAATTATCTGTGTGATGTAATAATTATGTGTATCACATAGTGTAATTCAGAGCTCTTTGAGAGTGCTTTTCAATACTTCCAAAGCATTGGAGATGATGTAATAATAGAGAATTTGACCTGAATTTTTTCCATTTGGGAATTTTTTCCCATTTTTCCATTCCCTTCCAGTGCAACATGAGGGTCTGTCCCATTTGTGCTGTGGTGCAGGGGATCTGTTCATGCACATACACCAAATTTTGCTGTGCACACAAGAAATCACAAAAAACCACGTGTTTTAAAGGTGTCAATCAGCTCTATTTGCCCCCAGAAAACTATTCTGGAACAAAGAGCTTACAGAACCACTGCACTAAGTTCCTTCTTCCTAGTTTTAATATTTTATGTTTATACATGCATAGTGGATGCCTATGTGATAGGCAATAATTTACTGTGTTACAATGCTGTGGTTGAAAAAACCCTCAAGTTTTACAGATAAAGAAGTGAGAAACAGAAATATTAAGGATTATTGAAATGGTTTGAAGTCTAAAATGTCAGAATTACTGAGTGTCATTTCAATATTTTAGTTGCATTATCCTTTCTATATGTGGGAAGTTCTATATTTCCCTTTTCTGGAAATCCTCTACTAACACACTAAAAAGAGTCACAGGCTCTTCATGATGCCAGAAGGAGCAACAGTAAAACTGGGGAAGTGTGGTGTAATCTCCCTTTATTATTAATTTGCTTAAATATACAACCTGACCAAGTTTTATCTTCTTTGTAGTCCTTCTTTTGGATATGACTGTATGTTGCTTATTCCCATGGAGGACATTCCTTGATGGTGTGTCTGTATAGGAGCAAGAATTTCCCTGAGTGTAAAGAGATCTTTATTTTAATTTTTTGTTATCTCTGACCTGTTCCTTAGCTTTTAGCTGACTTGGCAGGATCTGTCTGTTCCTCTGGTGGGAAAAATGATTGCCAACAAAGTAGTAACTGAGGTATGCAGAACTCATCTAAATGTATTAAAATGCATAGGAGATGGTGCAAAATGAGTGCAAAATGTGTGTGCAGGATGATTTGGTTTAATGAGACAAAGCAGTCAGCTGTGACATGGAAAAAGGCTTCCCCCAGCTTGGTGTCTCTTTTCTGAATGTCCAAGAAGGATTTAGGTAAAAAGAACAGGTAGTTAACTGGGCTTTGGTTTGGAAAATTGTATAAAACTCACAATTTACTGAAATTTGCTGCACAACCTCTGCCTAAATTAATAGATTAGAATAACATGTTGAAAAATCCCAAATCTAAGCAGACATTGTCTTGGCAATGCTCAAACCCTTCAAGGCAGTAGCAGAGTGGATTGGAACTGCAGGACTGCAGAGCTCCAGGTCCCTGTGAATACACTTGTATAACTCTGGAGCAAACACAAGTCTGTTGTTAGCATAAACAGAGATCCACTGATGAATGCCTTCAGCATCCCCTTTGGGCTAAGCCTTCTTCCTCTCAGGCTTGATTAACAGACTTCCCATGCATTCAACCTATGTTCTCAACTATGAGAAACTTACTTGTTATTTACTTGCAAATTTACTTATTTATTTATTGCAGTGTTTAGGTTTATTTTTAGAAAACAGAAGATAACCAGTGTTGCATTCTTAGAGTCCTGCTGTTATTTTCTCTTTTAGAGGAATATTCAGTTCTATTTTTGACTTTGTCAGAGGCCCCCTGTGCTCCAGCCGTGGTTTTTTAACACCCAATACCACTTTGCATTGCATTTGCTTACAAATCAGTGCATGTACTGCTGCCCTACATTAAACCTAATGACCCTCTGTGTAGCCAGAGAAAATCAAATCACTATGAGGACATCAAAGAAGCACAAATTCCATGGGCTTGAGTATAATAAATTGTGAAACAGATGTGTCACAGAGGTTACTGAGTCGAGGTTGAACCGACTGAACAAAAACCTGGGAGCTCCATCGTGAGCCTTGCAGCAATTTGATTCCTTAAGAAGTAGAAAGAAATCAATAGAAATTTACTCATCCATTTTCACAAAGGCCCTACTTCATTTTGGTTTTGACCTTCCTGGCCAAGTTCCTGTCACTGCTAGGTGGCATTTGTCTCTAAAAATAAATAAGAGTTGTTCTTGGCCTTCCATCTACAAAAGCTTGATGTGATTTTCATTCTGCTGTTCAGACAAACAGTCCACTTTCTAATTTAACGGATACTTTAGCAGAAATGCTTTTGATATAATACAGTTAAAAGGCATTTATTTTCTTTTTTTTTCTCATTGTGTGCATACATGTTCCCTCTCTTCCTCTAGTTTTTATAACATACCCACAAAAAACCCTTTGTGCATTGCAATAAGAGACAAGACATCGTGGTCTCAGGATCTTACAAGTTCTAGCACTGCATTTGTTTTGGCTGGCAAGCATATGCTACAGTGCTCTTTGTGTGTTAACAAGGCAGAGAAGTGTTAATTAGAAAAAATCCCTCTCTGCAGAGTGTGAGGGCCCTTTTGGCAGCAGCAGGAGTGGAGATCAGCTGAGCTGTGGTGCAAACTTAATGGCTCTTTCATAGCCTTTTGTGTGCTGGGGTGTTGGACCAAGAGAAGAGTGAGGAGCAAGGGGATGTGCGGTTCCACTCTGATTTCCAGCCCAGCTCTCCCCACTCCAAATCCAGGGCTGGTTTTTGTTGCTTTAAAATAGGATGTTCTTTATAGAAAAATATGTGTAATGGGGAGGTTACAGAATTTGCAACCATCTATATACAGGCTCCTTTTTAATGGATTTTTCTGGAGGTAATGAGGCCACCTTGAAAGCTGCTGGATCTCCTTTCCTCCCTGGGGCTGAGAACACCAGGAATCTTTGTGTGTTGGCAGCCTGGTGCGCCTAGTCTTATAATTCACACCATCAGGTCTGGAATAATTTCTAGAAAATCCCTAAGAATTCAGCAATTAAAAGTGGGCTTTTCAGCTTCCCTGCTCTTCTTAACCAGAGCTTTTATTTGCTTGCTACGATGTTTACAGTGTAAACACTGAAGCCTTTGTGTGTGCAAAGAAGGAGCTTTGAGCACAAACACCATAAACCAGCCAGGCAAATAGCACTTCAAGCCAGAGTAAAGGGTGAATTTCATGCTGCTGTTGCAATTATGTGCTTTCCAGGCTTCAGTACCTGAGGTAAATTTTCCATTCCAAATCCTTTTTTCAACCTCTCTGAAGAATGGCATTGCCCATTCCAGGAGAAGGAAAGTACTGATGGTAGATTTGGCGATTAAGTAGAGGTTTTGGCCCCTTTGTTGATTTGATTCTGTTTTGATTAGTTTTTCTTCCTCATTTAATGAAAAAGTAGGGAGGAATAGTTTATCATTTTTACTGGTTTTTTTTGGGGTGAAATTTGTACATTTTGAGATTAAGCTGTGACCTTCTGAACTTTATATCAAAATCTAGAATTTAAAATGCATACTTTTTATTTCCTTTTGGAAAAAAACCCATCTAGATTTAATCTAAAATAGCTCAGGCTGATGATTCCACAATTGTTTTATGTGCTCAGGCTATGATCTTGTAATTCACTACTTGGAGTATTTGGTCAAAACCTTGTTTTTCTGAAATAAGAATGCCTGATTTTAAGTCTTAAAAACGCGAAAATTTAAGATTAAGCTGCAAATATTTAGTATGTGAAAAGTTAAATGGTGGCAAAAACTGAAAAACATGGATGTGGGGCTTTCCTGTGCAGTGTAGTTTCACAGATCTGGAACTGTTGCTTTATGTTGTACTCTGACAGTATTATGCAAGATGCTTGCCAGTGCTTTGCTTTGTGTGTTGGTAAATCTTAATTAATACTGAGATAGAAAATTCACAGAGCTCTTCTGAAATGTGTGATTTAATAACAGAGGCTGATGCTCATTCAGGCTTTTTGATGGTCTGTGTTTTGTGCTTCTCCCCAGCAGCAGCACATCAGTTTCTGATGAAAAGTAACCGTCAGCAATAAATTAATTATCATCTTTATTTATGCATTTATTTATTAGGACAAAGCAAACCAAACTGTGAGGCTGGAGGAGGAATTTGTTGTTTTGCATGAATTGTGTAGTGCCTCTTGAACATTACATTGTGCAAAGTTTCATGGGGTTGTGTTTAAGCTCTGGTGTGACATGTCAAAGTGTCCTGACACTGTGGAGGTTACTGAACCACAATGGATTTTTGTCATTCCCTTTCTTTTAAGAAGCATTAAAAAGCTCTTGCTCCACTTAAATACCAGGCAAAGTGACCTCAACCCGAGGAGAGCTTTTGGAAAATGTAAAAAATGTGGCCCTGAAGTGGCTCTTCCACATGCAAAAGGAAATTGTTGATCAGTTGTGGTGTTTGAAAAATGATTGTATTTTATATAAGAAAAAATTTGGTATCCATGGCAATCTTTTTAGAAAAAATAGATATTTTTTGATGGAGAAGCATAAAAATTGTTTTGATAGAATTTTAGTCTCTGAATTTTAAGCTGCTGTTTATGCTCATGCTGTGTTGTTCTTAGGTAATTTCACTTGGATGGTTTTTGTGCTGCAGACAAGTAACAAAACCTTTGAACTGCAGAGGAATATGAAGGGCTTGAAACAGGTACCATATGATCTCTCCTAAAAATTTACTCAGAGTAGCAAATCCTGGTACCAGAGATCTGCAAACACAGGATTATTTCAGTAAGACTTTTCTTACAAATCAAAGAGGCCGTTATGAAAATTCATAAACAATGTGAGTTTGGGTGTTTATTTTGAAATTGTATAATTGAAAATATCTGTAGGGAGAAAAATAATTAAGAAAAATAGAAATAAATTTTACCCTTTGCTTTTTTTTCTTAATGCTTTGCAAATTTTAAAAACCTAACTAGATATAAAAACTTTGACATGAAAATTAAGGTGAAACACTTTATTTTTGTCCTACAATCAGGTTGGAATGGATGCAGTTTTTCCTTAAAACTTTTCTAATGGATTTTTGAGAAAAGCATCTTACACTGATATAATCTGAGGGAAATTGCTTAATTTAATGTATGTACATACCTGCCTCAAGAGATGGCATTTCTTACAAATTGGAATACAAATTCCAATTCTTACAAATTCCAAGTTCTGGAAAGCTTGGCAGCTGGCAGGGAAGGGAGAACTAGGAAGGGAGCTCTGAAAGTCAGGGCTTGGAGTGTTGGAGTGAGTGAATGGGCTGCTGGACAAAGAGCTGGGTGTCTGTCTTTGGAATTAGTTTGGCTAAAAAAGTCTTCTCCAAACTGATGTGATTATTAAATGCTCTTGTTGTAGCCTGCTGAAGCCTTTGAGAGAGCTTGGAGAGTCCATGCAAAAAGACTTGAGGGAATGATGGGACCTACAAAAAAAACACTCATTTCATTTGAGATGGGAAAAAAAAGAGAAACCTACAGGTGGAGCAGAGGTTTGTTGAAATAGCATTCTTTAAAACAAAATTGTAATTAATGTTTTCTGACTTTGCCAACGTACCTTAAAACTGCTATAAACTGCTATAGGTTCAAAATTTCATTAGGCTGAGAAACTTCAGTACAGATTCTGTACAGAATGAAAAAACACCCAATGGTTAAAATCCATTATGATCTGAAAAAACACCCAATGGATAAAATCCTAATGCCTAAAAGCATTTTTCCCCCATTGACTGCAATGAAAAAGAACAATACACCCCCTGGATGTATTTGTTATCATGTACCAATGTAGGAGTAAGTAGCAGACCCAAGTAATAGAATTTTCTCCTCAGACTTTGACAGATACTTAAGTATAACTCATCATTTCTAGTTATTAATTTCTCATGGCTTCTCTCTGATTTTATTTTTCTTTTTTCTTTTTTGTATTTCAAGCTTGCAGACACATTGTTTGAGTTACTTATGAGGGAGAAAGTTGTATCCTCAAAAGTCTATTTCTCAGCAAAAGCATCTCTTTGACATGAACTTAAGTGGAGTAGTTGTGATATTCTTACAGATGTAGATTTTAGGTTTTAAAATTGAAGATTCTCTAGCTTTTCCTCCTGTTTTAATAATTAGTAGTTAATTAGTGTTTTCAAACTCACTAACCTTTTACCTGGTATCAGATGCTGATGAGACCTACTGTGATCATCATCATTGGTGCCCTTTAAAAAGGGCTGAAATATTTTGTGATTTGGTATCCTTGTCATACAGCAGCAGGTAAAGATGAAGTTGAAAATCAATATAGTTAAACAAGACTGGGCATATTAAGATCTCTGGGTAACTTCTCTGATCTCTATGGATCTGAATGCATAATTGGCATTAATATTGATAGAAGTTATGGGCTTTAGCTCAAGGACATAAGACCCAACAGAAAATTAAATATTCATGAAAAGAGTGCTATAATTAGCATTCCAGGCAGTATGTTATTGAAAATTTGCCATAGTTTAATCCTTCCTTTGGAGGTAATGGCAATCTTTTCACAATATTATGGGCTGGATTCACTGGAAGAAATGGGGGCAAAGTGGGAATTCCTAAAGAGACATCTGTCTACAATCTGTAGCTGTCATAATAATTAAATGTTTCGTGTATCAATCCATCAGGTTCCCAGGACATGGATGAAGTGGGATTGATGTAAAGATTCTTTGGCCTTAATCCACTTGTTTGGTTTTTACTAAGTTCAGTTGCCTGCAATTTAAGAACATGTTTTATGTTTTTTGAGTATGTACTAGAGATTTCAGTGTTTTTAAGGCAAGTAGGGGATACTAGATTGCCCATTTCTAATGCATAGCATAGATAAAATCCATGCCATTCACACATTTTAGACTGAGTGTTATTTTAGAAGGATTTATTGCAGTTAAAGCATATTTTTTACATTTTTGTAAGTTTTATCATTTTAAGGACAGTTTGTACTAGCTGACACTTGTACAAATTATTTTCAGTCAGCTCATCTTTGTGAATAAGATCATCTCCCACTTGATCTTTTCCATTTTGATCAGCATCAGCACGTCAGCTTTGATCTGCTTCTTCCATGCTCCCTGGCACAGGGCACTGAGTGTGGTATCCATGGAATTTCCTTGCTGCTGTGTTCAAAACCCATCTGCCTGATTTGGGTGAAATTAGATGTTTGGGAAATGCAGGTGAGGGCATTGAGAGGCCCTGCACAAGGTGGTGAAGCAGCAGCATGGCATCTCCTCAGGATTCTGCTTGTTCTCCTTTGTGTGCCTGGCATTAATGGTGAGGGTGTCATTTAAATGTATTTAAACTTTGCCAATCTGTAAATTATGCAGCAGATGAAATGCCAGTTTTACAGGAATATCCCTAAAGGTAATTATACCATCACAGAATGAGAGAATAGTGGAACAGTTCATTGCAACACAAACCGTCCAAATGCTGGAACAAATTGAGTTCTCTTTTGTGTAGGAGTGAACTTGGTTACACCTGTGGGTTTTCTTTCACTGTTGTTCCATTTTGTGAACTTTTAAGGAAAACCCAACAAATCACTCTGTAACTTGTGTTATTAAAAGCATGCAGATGATTTTGCACACCACAGCCCTGTGGATGGATATTCAGTCTTTCTTTGATGCAGTTCTATAGATACGAACTACCTAATCTAGAGGGAATCAGTGTTTTCCAGAGTTTGGGTTTTGGACTCCTATGAAAACTCATTGTGGCAGAAATCTGTAATACATACAGACTGTAGGATTTGTATGAGTAAAATATGAAAAGCAACAAAAGGCTGTGGGAAGCACCAGAAGGAAAACATGGTAGATAAGGCAAGGTTTAAAACACAGAGCAGCACAGTGACATAAAGGCTTGTAAGAAACTGAGATTGGGAAATAAAGGACAGAGCAAAGCAATGAACAGATAGAAGCTGTTAGGAATTGATGAAGGGAAGATAAAGAACACGACTGCAACCCTGGAATGTCCAAATAAAGGGGCAGAACACAGTGTAAATACATGAAAATGTGCAAAAATAGCCTCTCCTTTGTAAGAACAGCCCTGAAGATAGGAAATACTGAGAGCTGGTGTCTCCTCTGCTCCATGACAGGATAGGTAGGACATGATAGATAACTGTAGGGCAGACCCCTTCAGTGCAGGTGTTTCTCTGCTTGCAAATCTGTGGGTGTGAAAAATAAATGCAAGTGATTTTATTCAACCTTTTAATGTAATTTATTATTAAGTGTTATGGTTTTTCTCTCTTACACAGAAGCCTTTGTCCGTTTATCTTTGTCATCAAAATAGGGCTATGATAATCTAAGCAAATATTACTATAGCCTCAGCAGCTGGCCTGATTGATCTATAAATAATAACAAATTCCACTTTATTGCTGGGGAGTCAGTGCAGTTCAGCCAGCCAAATGCATATGGGTTTAAGAATGATGGCTCTGTAATGTCTGAAATGCATTTTATGTAGTTATATCACAATTACAGTTAAAAGGTGTGGAAATGTCAAAAGCTTGATATTTCTCAGAAGGCCAGCAAAATAATTTTTTTCCCTCCCCTTTCTGCTTTTGTTCAACTGTGTTTTGTTGAGCATCTCTAATTACAATGACTTTTAAAAGTGCACTTGCACAGCTAATCTTCTTGTAGCTTTTTCTCCTAGTTAAATGAGTAACCACAGAGCTCTTCCTGTGAAATATATCAAATGTGGAATTGGGCTTTGCTCCTTGATTATAGTTCTCCAGTTACATGATAATTACAGTTTATGATTACAGGTATCAAAATTAATTACAACATTTCAGCTGCACTGTTTTATACAATGATGCTGCTATTTACATGACACTGTACAAATGCTTGGAAATAGATTGGCAGAAAATACAAGAAAATTTCGCTTCTCATGGAGTCTTTGCTTGGAATTCAGTCAGCATTTGAAGGATGACTGAGAAAACAAGAATAAGAGTGTGCAGCACCAAATATGATTCACTGACCAGAGCAGTGACATTCTGAGTTTTGCTGTAAGTACAGAGCAGTGGTATTGACAGTGGCATTGCTAAAGGAAGAATTGGGAAAGATGAAGAAGTTATTTCAGAACCTACAGATGTTTAGAGGTAGCTGACGAGGAAAAGTATCAGAGAAGCAGGGCTTGCTTTGGTAACCTGGACATTTGTCCCTTTTCCCTCTTCAGCAGCTCTTTTGCTGGGACCACAAACACACTCCATGTAAATACAGCAGATGAGTGTGTGCATTGTTTATGTGCTGACTATCTTTATTCACTATCATTTCTCTAATGTTTAACTGTGGTGAATACTCCTATCCCTGGGAGGCCAGGTTGGACAGGGCTTGGACCAATCTGGTCTAGTGGATGGTGTCCCTGCCCGTGTCCCTGCCCAGGTCTCTTCCAACCTAAATAATTTTGTGACTCTAAGACCATATAATCCCTATATTTAGCATTTTATTTATGTTTCATGATTTGATTGACTTTTTTGCCTTTATGTAATATTGTCTTATTTGCATGTGGTTTTTTATGTCAGCCCTCATTAAAATAAATGAGGGTACTTTTGCTCATTTGAATGGCAGTTAGTGTCAAAACAAAATTTGTTAGAATCTATTCTGCCTTGTAATGAAACTTGCAATGCTATATTAGCTGCATAACCAAGAACATTATGAAAATTAACTGCTGCACCTGCTCAGTACTTAATATTCATTCTTGCAGAAAAATACCTGGCTCATTTCAAATATTTTCCCCACAATACCCAAAGACCTATCCTGAGGATGCTTGGGAGAATAAAATCTAGTCATTTTAATTTAGTGTCTCTCTTTAATTTTAGGGAGCAGACACAACCTCAAATTAGGCTACAGTCATATTTTGTGAGGTTCCAGTATGCAAAGCCATTTAGTGAATTTCAGTGTTTTTCTGATACTTGGGTGTACTAAATTTCAGGCTGCTGAGATCTGAACCCATTCAGCCAGTGACTCTGAAAATCTGTTTATAAAGCAAGCACTAGCTCAGCCTTGCATATCATACTGCTGCTATGAAAAAAAAAAAAAAAAACCAAAACAATAGCATTTTGAGGTTAATGAATCTTTTATTTAAATGAGATGTCACTAAGCAGATATTAAGTATATCAGAGTCTTGACAAGTTTTTATGTACTTTAATCCCAAGCCATGGTTACTTGCAGAATGTTGAAGATTACATAGAATTTCTAAATACACCTGATCCCCAGAGGCACTGAAGCTTGTGACACTTCATCTGCAATCTTATTAAATCTGCAGAACTCCTGTCTGGCTTTGCTTTGCCACACTGTGCTAGCAGGCAGGAGTCTGGAAGGGCAGGGATATGTCTATAACAGAGTCCATGAAGAATAATGGAGAAATGAAGGAATGTGTGATGAAACCAAGATGCTTTTGAGCTGTACCTTGTAGGGGGATAAAAAATAAGAAAATAAAGATAGTGTAGAAAGTAATCTTACTACTAAGCAGTTGCAATTGGGCCAATTATCAAAGATTAGGAACAGGCCTGACTTTAACAGGCCCACAGATGAGAAGAAGAGGGCTATAAAAGAGTGGGGTGGCTGGGTTGAGAAGGGAACTGGAGTGAGGTGGCTGCTTTGTGAGGAAGAAAGAGTCAGTGCTCTGAGAGCTGCCCACGAGAAATGCCAAGAAGGTGTGAAACTTTTGTGATAAGGAGACAGCAGAGCGGAACCCCTTCAATAAGATGACAACAGTACCTGCCTGTTGCCCTGAGGTCACACTGTGCCCAGAAGTGGTATAACAAGCTCTGGGCTGTGTCCCTGCAGCTGCCTGGTGTGTTTGAGACCAGCAGAGTGACAGGGGTCTGAGCTCAGCAGCTCCAGTGCAGTTTGGGGACAGCCTAAGGTGAGCAGTGTCACAAACCCATTCAGCTGCCAGGCACAGGCTCCTGCCTCCTGATGGAGCACATCTCCTCAGGAGGGTTTCTACAGATTCTGGAGCAAACAGTTCTCTTTTAAAGGATGCCTTGGGAGCTCCACATGCACTGGCTTTGACTTTACCATGCAGTTTCCCCTTGACTGCATTTTTTGTAATGCCAACATTACTATTTTATTGTGAATTGCCATCCTTATCTGGCATTGTTGCTGCTCTTTTGTCATGGATTTGTGAGTGCTGTGCCCTAGGAAGGATGGTTTCTTTTCATTCTTCCACATGAAAAACAGTTGTTTATCTACCTGCTACCCTTAAGAATGCTGCTTCCCCACTTCATTTTTCAAAGCATTATTCAGTTTCTTCTGGCTGGTGTTTTTTTGTAAACTCTGTAGAAGCATCTTCCATCTCTGCCACCTCCCCTGCAGTTTGCCCAGTGATTACTCCTCCTTGCTGCTGTCACTTGGGACAGTTTCTATTTACAATTTTGATCAATGGTTACATGCATTTACTGCTGCAGCTTTTAGCTTTCAGTCAGCATGTGCAGCCAGTCCTGTTCCCCTTGCCCCAAGGTTTGGGTAGGTAGCTCTGTACCAGCCTTGGACCCTTCCTGTGTTAGCCAGGCAGCTCTATGGGCATTAATTTAAGGTTATCTCATGTCTCCCAACACCACAGCTGAAGCTTGTAGCAGTAGTAGTAGCAATAATATAAATTAAAATAAAGAAATCAATACCAAGGAACCCATCTCTTCACATTTAAATTGCACTCAGAAAATCTTCACTGATTCTACTCAGAATATACTGAGATTTCATTCATTTTGTTCTCCTCCTTTAAAAGTCTAAGTGTTTTTTTCTTATTTCTAATATTAGACCTTAGCCAGTACTGAGCTTTTTTTCAATGCCATATTATTCTGCATTTTATGTACCCTAATAACAGCTGAATTTGGAACCTGCAGGGGGCTGCTCTAACACTATGCACTTCAAAAAAGTAACCTCCTTGAAACAGAGTAAAAAGTACTGAGCTTGAAAATGAGGATCCAGGCTGTGATTTGAGAGTGTGTGACAGTGCTCAAGGTATTTTTGATAGAGCTGGTGGAGACTTTTTTCATGTGTGGCAAAAGGCCTTAATTATTCCTATCAGAACATGAAAGGAATATTTGCCTCAGTTATCACCTGTAGCATATTGCATTTTAAGCAGCTGGAGGATGAATATATGCCAGAGAATGTCTGAACTTCCAGCAGTGGCATTCCCTAATTGAATAACTGGAATAAATAACTTAGGGAAAGAAATAGGGAACCACTTCCCTGCATTTTTTCTCAGTTCTATGTGAAGGTTTGAATTAGTTTTAGGGGCTGAAAAACACACTTTTTTCCATAACTGGAAAATATATTTACTAAATATTGTGTTTTAAAACTATTAGTGTAGTGAGTAGAATTTCTCTTCTACTCACTACACTAATATTTGTGAGTGAACTATTAGTGTTCATTCTAGCTTCCTTTCTTACTTCCCTGTTTTTTCATTTTTAATTTATAAAGCATTTTTTAAAATTATAGAATAACCACCAGAAAACAAAATAGTTGAGGAGTACAGTGAAGTAATTCTCATGATAACTTGGTTTTCTGTAAAACTCTCCTCAGTTCCAGTTCATCTGTTCATACAAAGGGAAGTGTGTTTTGGTGGTCCAAACAAAAGTTGCCCCCTGTTTTGTCAATAAAGAAAGCATGGCACAAAGCTAAGCCTGGCTTAGGAGTGGACCCTGTACCATCTGCTGAGCCATAACTAGATTAGCAAAAAGAGTCCTCACAACTGAAGGGTTGTTGTAAGACTTGTCCTTTGCACATAATTAGAATTGCCCAAATTATATTATGCAATTGAAGAATGATTACAGGCGAGCCCCAAGACTAAAAAAGATTAATTATGGGCCTATTATTAGAAGCTTCTTTTGCATAATCCTATTAGTTTGTTCATATGTTGATTTTTCCCCATATGTGTGGGAGTGTATTTACAATGTTTATATAGTGGAGTACACTGCTGTTTATTTGGGGGGGTTTTATGTTGGTTTATTTTAGCATTATTTGCCCACATAATTTCAGTCCCTTCTCCCTCTCCCAAGATGGATTTACTTTAGGTATTGCACAGAACAGTTAGTTATGAGGAGCTACACAGAGCATTAGGCCTCTTCCTCTGCTTCAGACTCTCTCTGTTGGCACATCAGGGTTATTAAAAATCAAACAAGTGTAAAAGGCTGACTTTGGTACTGTGAGATTTATCACTTAGGGTAAATGAACAGTTGTCACAATGTTGTAAATGTGACAGGCTCCAAGTCCTGCCTTCAAGTGGAAAACAATTTTCGTGGCTGCCACAGTCAATTTCTTAGAAAGTATGCAGAGAGTTTCCCTTTAAAAAAATTAATTGCATTGAACATTGAATTTTAAGCATTTGGCTTTCTTGAGGCAGGGCTATGAATCTGTTGGGTTTTCTCTGTCCCTGCTGTGGCTGCCATCCCCTGGCTGTCACACTGGAGGTACATTTAGAGCAGAGCTCCGCTTCAAGATGCCACAGCTCGTGGCACCTTAATGTACCAGACACAGATCCTTGTTTGCAAAGAATACTAATGGGGGAAAAATCAGAGACTATTTGTTTTACAGATCCAGAGAAGTTATGATCTGGACTGCTCATAAGATTTTCAGAGTATGGAAGTCATCTTTTGTGGGTGCTTAGACCCAAGGTTATGGGGATGTAGGGGAATAACCCAATATTCCAGCAGTTGGATTTTCTTAGCTTTTGATGGCACTTTGAACCTTAGTCTGGAAAATATTTTTGGAAGTAAAAACTGAGTTATATACATTAGAAGAATGTGGACTCCTGAGTGGCTGTCACAGGTAGGGAATGCTCCATGAGGTCACTGAAAAGAAAGGCATGTGCACAGGCTGGGCTGGAGCTGACTGAGGGGTTGCTGCCTCTTTTGTGCTTCCCATTAAAAGCCAAACCTGCAGGCACACACTTTGGGGTGATTGGGAATGGGGCTGTGGTGTGGGCACAGTCTGGGGTGATTTGGGCTCATCCCCAGCGGGCACAGCTGTGCAGGACAGGTGAATGCTGTTGAAGGGAATGAGCCATGGAGTGCCCAGGGGCACTGACCAACCACCAAAGGGAACAGAGGGCACTCAGGTGCAGGGCAGCAACAGGAGGGTATAGAAGGTTGGGTTAAAGAACAAGAAGGGCAGATGCTTGCAGCCTGCTGAGGAGGTGAGGTGTGACTCTGTATGGGTTGGAGCTTTCTGAAATTGTGTGGTGGTTCTCTATGCATGGTGGCTATCTCGACTGTGACATGTGCTGTGACAAAAACCAAGTGTGGAGCAGCAGCTCTGAAGACCTATCTGAGCAACACCTGTTCCACACTTGATATCTTGAGCTTGCCAAAACTCAATCTGAATGTTAATCCCTTTTGCTTGAAAGTGTCATTTCTGCTTTTGGTTCTCTCCTTGAGAATACCCAGCCTGTAGAAGAACTATTTTGTTCTGATGCTTTTTCTTTTCTTGGGGATGAAAACCATAATATAGAAGCAGAAAGCAGGAATGTGAAACACCTTCCCCCACTCTCTTTATCCCCTTTTTTACACACACACTGTTGTCTTCCCTGCTTTGACTTAACAGAATGTGCCTGGTCACAGAGGGAAGGAGCAAAAGATAAAGCAGGATTAATCATAATGTAATATATCTGTGTCCAAAAGGTTGAGCAGTTGTCACAGGTTTATGTCAAGCAGAATAAATCCATAAGTATCCAGCTTCTGAAATGTCAATGTTTTTAGGTAGAAAAGTAATAACTGGGTGGTTTGGGGGGCAGTTTGCTTAGCACATGCACTCAAGCATTAAAAAAGAACAAACAAAACCCATCTTTCTTAACATAATCTAGAAAATATTTACAGAACTCACCTGGCTGTGGTTCAAACCAAGATTTTTCTCTTCTCTTGCCAGTGAATAGAAACTGTTGGCTCACATAAACAGGAGAGCAACATCTATTCCTAGACCTCAGCACTGAAATCAAGCAATTTCCAGTGTAACCTCTCTCCTGCCATCTTGTCAGTCCTAACACACCTGAATCACTGAAAGGTTTTACAGCTTTCAACTCTTTCAGACCATAATTATGGGTCTGTGCTTTACTGGTTAGCCATGTGCTGTAGGTATAGGTAGGTACTGGCATATGACACCATCCCTAAGGCAGAATGTACAAGGGCATTCATTTCTTAATGTCCTTGTAGAAAGGAGGAAATAGAAAATGGAAAGTAAAAGGAACTGTACTTTCTCTTCCAAAAACAGTTTTTCTTTAGAAAAATCTTTGGGTTTTTTCCTGTTGAGTTTTGCTGCTTTTTGGCTTGTTGGTTTTGTGGGTTTGTTTTGTTTGATTGGTTTTGTTGTTTTGGGGTTTTTTTCCTTTTTTTTTTTTTTTGGTGAGGAAGGTGTTTGTTTTTCTCTTTAGAAAGTAATCCAGAGGATTACAGTGGTAGAGAAGCAGTGCCCTGCCTGATTTTGGTGATGCAACAGGCGCCGGTGAAGATAACATTGCTTTGGTAGAGAGCTGATTTTCAAATATTACCTACAGGACTAATCCTATTGAAGAGGCTAAATTTTCCCAGACAGCTGGAACTTGTGGTAAGTAATCTTTTATCATTTCCATCTTGATCTTTGCTGCCTGAAGAAAGAACATTTCATCTGGTGTGAGTGACCAAGTGCAGAATGAAAGGATGCTGTGTGAAACACCATCCTGGCCTTCAGCTTCTTTGTCCTCTTTTTTTTCTGCATCTCTGAAGTCTATTTTTTATAGTTGACTCTGGGGTTGATTCTTTATTTTTAATTTCCCCCTTTTGTCTTGGAAACAAAGAACCAGCTTGGGCTCTGCCTGGGACACTTTAGGAGGACAGAGATGAGTTGTCCCCAGAGCTCCTTGTGGACCAGCAGGGGTAGTTTAGTTTTGGCAGTCAGGTGCAAGAGATTTTTCTTGGAGTTCAAACAGAAGGTTCTGCCAATGTGCTGTTTTTCTTAATTTCTATATTCTGGTTGAGGTTTTTTGTTTGTTTTTTTGCTGGGGATCTGGGTGTATGAAAGCTAAAACTGCTGTTTTAGGTAGTCCTTTACACTGGATTCTCACCTCAATGCATAAAACCCCCCTCATAAGATTTTGATGAGAATTGAGCATATTCATAAAAGAAGAAACTGATTCCTATCTTAATTTCCCTTGTTCACTGTCCTGAAGGAATCATTAGTGCTTGTGCTGAAGTGTGTCTGGCTGAAGCTTCTTGAGTTGAGACTTGTCAAGGGGATTTCTCTTCTCCTAGCCTTGCTGTATTATTTTATCACAGTGGATGCCTTGATTACTTTCCTGTCTGCATTGAGAATGATCTGCCTTCAGTTTGCTGTTCTTTCTCATTAAAGCAAAGAAATTGCTTTTGTCTGCTGGCTTTTAAGCATATGCACACACCTGAATGCATTACCTGCTGTATCTGGAAATTTCATTTTAATGCTCAAAGCCAAGCCAAATTAACATTAATGTCAGGGGAGGGAAGGTGTGGGGCAGCAGTGGGACCTTTAGAAGAACACTGTAGTTCTCTACTCCATCCCAACAGAACACCTGTGGCTTCACTGCTGCCCCAGATAAGTGATTTATAACACCTCTTGCCAGTCCAGAGCTTAGTGATTTTATCCTTAAGTGATCTCAACTTGGACTTTTAAAATAAGACAAAACTAAAGGGTAGCAAGGTTGGCCTTGCCAGATGAGAACCTTGGTTCAGGAGGGAGGTGTGTGCAGAACAAAACTCCTGGATTCCTGCACACCTGTGCCAAATGTTCTGATCAATAAGTATGGGATTATTGAACAATACAACATACTGTTTGCCTCTTATATTTTCAAATAAAAGCATGGCTGCAAAATCAATGTTACTGGAAGCGCTGGGCTGTACCTTTTAATAGGGTGGAATAGAGATATCTGTAAAACAGTTTTGTGCTTGCCTAATCCTGGTGGGACTGGAAAGCTCCCAGGCATAATTTAGGGATTTCTGGGAATCTGTTTTAATTTAATTTAATAAATTGGCTGTGTTGTTAATTTCTGCAACAGGACTGGAATATTTAGAGTATTGCATGGTGCACGTGCCCAAGTCTAATGCACCCTTAAAGCTTGGGACTCTGCTTGGAAGGGGTTTTTTTTGCTTTGATAAAAACTCTTAATAGTACAAATAATCATCACTTTTCAAATTACGCATTTTAAAATTTGGTGTGTTGTACTTTACCTTTGCATTCTCATTCATGACTACAGAACTCAAGCTGAAATGAGAGGGTTTTTTTTTCTAATGAGTTTTTTTCAATAACTAAAGTGAAGGTAATGTGTTAGGTAATGATAATTTAGATTCCCCAAGAGGAGAATTTATTCTGGCAGTCTAAAGGCAAAGCTTCTCACCAAAGAGGAGCTGACTCTTCAAACCGAGTGTGTTAGGAAGCAATCTGTGAGCATGTGGAGCATTTTCCCTGTGGAAGCCCCACCACAGCTGTAAATACAACTTTTGGGGCAGTTTTACACAGCCATGCAAAGATGCACCTCAAAGTGACATCTGCATGACATAAAATAATGGGATATTAGGAGAGGTGCTCAGTTTTTTAGAAACTGGCATCACTACAAAATTCCTGGCATCCACAGGGATCCAGTGGCACTGTTTGTTTCTGTTCCAAAGTGAGAGAAGGAGTGCGAGCCTTAATTAGCTGAATTACCTCATTGTTATTATTATTGTAATAATTGGAGGTAATTCTGGAGATACTCTTTTTAAAAATAGCAGAGAGAATTTACTTGATACTTTATTGTAGCTTTTCTCCCTTCTTCTCTCCTTACCTCTCTCCTTCACGGGATGGTTAGATTTCTTTTTTAAATTTTGGCAGGAGGATGCATGCTGGTGTTTGCTGTGTCCTTTGGAATTTTTATAGGTGCTCAACACCATGGGAACATTCAGTATGAGTAGCAATAGGTTGTTATACACATTCTAAAAGTCTCATTTTCTGTTTGCCATGAAGTTTCTTGGGTCTTATGCTGCAATCAGTGCTGTACAGAGAGACTCTCTGTCATATCCATGCCATAGAAATTTCTTTACACACTACCTTGTTCACTTGGCTCTGCTCTTATGGGTCTCTTCCACAGCATAGCAAAAGTAAATGAGAAGAAGGTGAAAATCATTTAATACAGAAGTATAATTGAGTAACCTCACAATTTAGCAGCGAAATTTGTAGATAGTGAAATATCACTTTTGTCACATAGAGTTAGGTTTTAAGCCAATAATATCTAAAGGAAGTAATTTTTCTTTCTTACAGATGGCATGATTGACATTATGGTAAAGGAGGAGCGAGTAGATTTGTGTGCTAGAGGTACCAAAATTATCTTGATTTTTTTTTATAGAAAGCTTCATGCTCAAAAAATTGGCTTGGCAGTATTTGCGAAGAGTCGGCTTACTTTGAAAGTCCAGCTATAGAAATGTATGAGCTTATAGGGCCTTTGAAGATCTTCCAATTTACCCATCAAATAAACCTTTTATTCCTCTTAAACCAGCTGTTAGGAAGCAGGGAGAAACACGATGTTTTATGATGCTGATTGAAGCAGTAATCTGGTGACTGCTTTATTCAACATATAAAGATGTGCTGATGAAACAGTGATAAGCAGTGAAATTACTGCCTCAGGTTGACAAACCTGCAATCAGTTCTAATTTTTTCCACCCCTTTAGAGGCTGCTAGTTCTTAATCTCCTTGAACAACTGTATTTTAGTATAACCAGATGTTTAATCATTTTGGTGTAATCATTGCTAGATATTCAGTGACAAGAGATTGCACAGTTTAAAAGCCTGACCTTGAATTCTTAAAAATCACTGATTTTGATACAAACTTGGTGTGTAAGTTTTGGCAACTCAGATGTTAATTATGATTGCTTTAGCATCTGCAAACCACTCTGAAGTCTTTAAAAGTAACTTGATTGCATTTCACACAAGTACAGTAATCTGTCCAAGTGTATGAAATTGCAGGCTCATGGCCACAGATGTTTCAATTTAGTACAGTATGGCAGAACAGTTTTGAGGCCCTCCTTTATGTAGATTCCACTTTAAATTTTTTTTTGTGAGAACTTATCAGTAAAACCTGTCCAGTGATTGATTTTCTGTAACAGTATTTATGCTTTGATGTAGCTCCTATTTTCAATCTACATCAATATAACACAATCTTCTGTTGTATTTTCTTTTAACAGTTGCTTAGAAAAAAGCTAATCTCTCTCTTCAGTCTAATTAACTTTCATGCTGGTGTTTTTTTATATATGTGGTTTGTACACAAATAATTTTGTTTGGAGAATTCTGCATGCTCAGATCAGGATCTTGGTGCTTTTCAGCTTGGCTTTTGGAAAAGAAGCAGGACACTGCCAAGAAGTACGGCTGAAATTCATTGCTCTTTCCAGCCAGGTGAAGCCTTTTAAGTTTCCTAGCTGGTCCAATGAAAGAACTTCCTCCCAAACCCACCAATGAAGAGCATTCCACAAGTTTCCAGATTTCCCATTTTCTTTCCAGAAATGCCATCAATGCAGATGTATCAAAACTGGCTTTTCAAAAGAAAAATAGGTACACCAGCTGCAAACATTCTGATTAAAGCCTGTTTAAAGGCTTTAATTTTTAAACTCTTTTAATGAAATGTGAAGATCATGTTCCCAGGCACCTGGACAGCAGAAAACACACGAGATGCTGAGTCAGGCTTAGACTTCCACCAGTGGAACTGTCTCTGTGGTGGGAACTTTTCTGAGGCTATGAATTAATCACTTGCAATTTACCAGCTAATCAGTAATTTTGCTAACCTCTGAAGTGGCTGTCTGAACATGTGGGAGGTACTTTCGTGATTGATGCAGCCTTTTGTTGTGGGTAATTGATTATTGCACTCTTCTGTGCACCAGCAATAAAGGAGGTCTGGTTTAAAGAAGGAATCAGGTTTTCTAGGCCAGCTGGCAGCATTCAGACATGGAGGAAGCTTTCTGCATGGGCTGCTGTCCTGAGGATTCTCTCTGTGCTGTTGTGCAATGTGCAGCATCCCAGAGATAATTCACGGCAGCCCAGGGCAGGGTGTGAGTGCAGGACAGCTGCTGCTCCTGCCGCTGGTCACTGAAAGGCTGATTATCTGCACAGATTTAAAGAGGACACTTGTGAGGGGAATTGATTTACAAGAGATAAGATCAATGCCAGTTCTTTAATAACATCCTGTTGATGCCTTACAGAATGATTTATTTTTTAAAAAAATACCTGTGAGTTTGGCCCTGAAATGGTTTAGTACAGGCAAAAACACCTCTGGTGTTTGGTTCTATTATTCTTGCAGGTCAAAAGTTTTGAAAGATAATAATAAGGTTGTGTAATGTAATAGAATCTAATTTCCAGATTTCCTAAGACTTGAGGAATTGTTTGCAGCAGAGCAAGCAATGCAGCTCCTGTTTTCAAGGATGCCAGGAAAGCACTTTATTGTCACACACTCCAGGCTGTGCTGGATCTCCATATAGAGATGGCACAAATTATCCCTGCAGGGAGGTATTTTCATAGGAAATGCTGCTCATATTTCTGGCAAACCATTTATATTGAAGTCCTTCTTAATGCAGACTCTCTGGAAAGTTCTAAAAGGAGAGAAAGGTGATTGAGGCTGACAGAAACTGTTTTAATATATGTATTTGGGAGATTAACTTGCCTAATTACTTTTAGAAATAAAACCAGCACTTATTAATCAAGTTTCTGTTGATATGCAGATCCTAAAATCTTGGTAAATAATTTTAGGCTGCAAAGATAACAACTACAGGTAGCCATTGCAAATGAAATAAAAGGAAAGTAAGGGTTAAAACAATGTCAGTTCTTATTTACTGTTCTGTTTTCAAAAGGATGAAAACTATGAGGGCATGAGGGAATAAATGCTATCTACCTTGAATCAATAGGATTTTTTTCCCATTATAACCCTAAGAAAGAGGTGCCAAGATGTAGGGGTGCCAGTGAGGCACCTCTCCCTCTCCCCTCCAGTCCTGGCAAAGCCAAGTGGATAAAAATCTCTGAGTGTGGTGCCCATGGATGTAACTTCTTGGAATTAGTTATAGAGGAGTACTTATAAAATTATAGGCTGTAACATTTCATAGCTGTGGAATACAGTGGTTTGGCTGTTGCAGTGCAGATACTGACCCTGAAAGTATAGTTCACCAATTCCAGTTAATTAGGCCATCAATGAATCAATAAACTGCTCCAATCCTAAGAACTGAGCAGTTTCCCCCTGTGGCACTGAGGATTTTTTTGTTAAGGTAATTAATGCGTACATAATAATGTTTCTTGTTTCAAAAAAGTGAAAAACTACTTAACACAAATGTTTATAATTTAGCTTTCATAGCTTGGCAATCAGTTTGAAAAGAAACCAGTAAGTTTTGAGTGTTGCCTCCTGTAATGCTGCATCCTGTGAGCTTCAGGAGTCCAAGGACAGCCTTCAGTCAGGCTTTGCACATATGGGACCCTGTGTGAATAAGGAAAAATAGGAAAAGTCAGTCACTTGAACAGAGCATTCAATATGGTCATTTGTTCAGCGGGATCCCAGAGCCTGTTCCTTCAGCTGTATTAAAGTGTGCAGTGTGTGGTAAATTGCTGTGAGCAGTGATGGTCACACCAGGAATTAATGGTAACAAAAATAAATGAATTTAAATTCTAAATTTTATGGGTCACTAAAATTTCCCTTCATATCAGGGAAAAGTTACCTAGCAGTCATAAAGTCTAGACATTTTCAAAAGAGGTGAGAATAAGTACACAACAAAATACACATACAAAAAATGCTGCTTTCTTTTTCTTGCACTTCTATTAAAGGTGAAAGAACTTGCAGAAAACAAAGATGAAGAACTTCTCAATAAGCAAAATATTGGGGGAGGAAAAAGCATAAAACATAAATTCTGTTTAGGAGAAATTGGTTCTGGTCCTGTTAAACTGTGGGCCATGGAGGGTAGCCAGAAATATCCGCATATCTGTTCTGGACCCTCCCCTTTGAGAATATTCTACACCTCCTACAAAAACTTAAACTCCTGGTGGAAAGCCAGTGATCAGAACAGGTTTTTTCAAGGATGAAAAATCACCAACTAAATGATCTGTCATGGACAGTAGTGGGTCTGGCTGGTAAAGATCTAATCCTGCCTGGGTCCTGCACACATCCCTTGTGATTAGAGCTAAACTCATATTCATATAGTGCAAATATAAAGCCAAGCATTTTCTTTTCAAAAGGCTCTGAAGGACCACAGGGTACTGGCAAGCTGATGGTTGCACAGTTTATTTTTCTTTGTAGGAATTCAGATACACAGAGTACTTTTGGTAATGTTAAGTTCAGCTTGAAAAGCTGTTTCAGTAATTCTCTTCTCATGTGCCTAAAGACTTAATTATTACTGAACAGTTGGTATTGATGTGGCCTTATGCCAGCATTTTTTAAAATTCAGATTTTTATTGTGGTGTTTAATGTATACCTTTTCACAGATGCAATCTGAAGTGTTCATACAAGCTTAGGAATAATCATCACAAACCATTTTGGTGCCAGCACTTGCTCTGAGAAGATTTCTGCCACAGCAGAACTACATTTAATTTGGTTTAGCCGGTTGATTTGAATAAGAATTAAGATGCATGAAATTTTTGGGGGGAAAAAAGGATACTTTTTTCATTAATACAATATGGGTTTTTTGCTTATATCTCAATTAAAAATTAGCAACTGTGTCATCAGTAGCCAGGCCTGGAGCCCCAAGGCTGCTCCAGTCTAGAGGTGTCCATTGTGCACAACTCCTCTCTGCTCCCAATTCAACCCCTTCTAACTATAAAGACACAAGAAAATAAAAATAGATAAGGTAAGAGAGGAATCCATTGTAAATGAATTGGTGAATATTTAGCAGGTCATATTTACATGTGATACTTAGAGGGGAATTATTATTTTGAAAATCAGTTAATGGATTTTCTCCAGTGGCTTTCTGCTTAGCATTCCTTAAAGAAGACTTCCTTAATCTCATCTCATGAAATAGTTTGCTTGTTGGTTCCTTAAGCTGACATTTTGGCTTCTGCCTCAAATTGCATTAAGCATAAGGGTATCTGAATATGGAGAACAGAATTCAAACATAGGCAGTTTTAATTATCTTTAATCTTTACCATTAGAATCTTACAAATCAATGAGTAGGCTCTGCATTCAGTAGTATATATTTGAATCATTTTTTTCTAAGGCAGAAATGTTATCTTTTATTTAAAATAACAAAACTAAGTAAATGTTTATTGTATTTTTAACTTAATCTTAGAAAAAAAATCAGATGAGTCTAGAATCCCTTGAGTTTTTTATGAATTACTGCACATTACCAATGTTCATGTGTACAAAATCCTTTCAGAATCTTTAAATTAAATTTTCTTGAGATTTTGTTGGCTTTACTGTTGCAGTACTTAAAAAAAAATCTGTCTCTCTAAATGAATTTACTCTTTCTGATAATCCAGTTGATGAGGCAAATGTATAAAAATCTCGCTAATGTAGGCTGAGACATGTCCCAAAGTAGCTTGCTGCTCTAGTCAGAAAATCATAGAGCACTTAATAATCCTTCAGCCTTCTTGAGAAATGTATAACGATATTAGGGTTGCTCAGAGAGATTTTATTTAATCCTTTCAGAATATTGCATTAGCCTGGGAGGCTGTATTTACTCTTGTGTGTTTCCAGTTAGCAAAGGATAAGGTTGGAAAGAGGAATTTAAGTTAAATTGACTACTAATAGGAAACAGTGCTGAAACTCAGAAGCAGATCTGAGTGTGTTAAAGAACTCCTGGCTTTGACTTCCAGCAACTAAATTCTTCTTGGAGACAATTTTGAGTATTTTAGTGTCACACTTCAGCACAGCACTTGGTTTCCTCCCCTCCCAGGTGCAGTGTCCTCCAGGAAGCAGCAGCTGTTTCTCAGCCTATTGCCATTTTATCACAGGGGATCCATACTGCTGTCTCCTTATCACAAAAGTTTCACACCTTCTTGGTGTTTCTCGTGGGCAGCTCTCAGAGCACTGACTCTTTCTGCTTCACAAAGCAGCCAACTGACTCCAGCTCCCTTCTCACCCAGCCACCCCACTCTTATAGCCCTCTTCTTCTCATCTGTAGCCTGGTAAAGTCATGCCTGCTCCTAATCTTTGATAATTGGCCCAACTGCAAATCCTTCGGGGTAAGATTACCTTCTACACTGTCTTTATTTTCTTATATTCTCTCCCCTTACATTTCCCCCTTTTTCTTTTAATTACGGAGTTGCAGCATTTCTAGAAGGTCATATTCAAATAAATTAACATTATGGCATCACCTTGTGAGTGTGCCTTCATTTTCTGCCTCTCAGTGCTGAAGGGGAGCACTGCAAACCCTCCCAAGGAGCAGGGAAACACAGAGCAACCCCATCATTCAGCAGCTCCACAAGATGCTTCCCAAAACTCAAACTTATGAAAATCTTCTGCTGTCAGGTGAAGAAGAAGGGATTCCAGATGTCCCTGTCCATGATAAGTCACAGCTGTACTAATTACCAAAGGACAGCCTTGCCCTTAATGGGTTACAGTGTGACTAATTAAGATAAGTGTGATAAAATGTGTGGGTTGGCTGGTCAGGGGAGAACCTGGAGGAAAAAAACCTTGAGGAAAGCTCCTGAGGAAAGAGTTGCAGAAGGACTGGGCAGAAACAGGAGAAGCACAGCCTGGATTGTGTGACAATAAAGTGCGTGCCTGACTTCTCTGCTGGCCTGCTTGTACTGCCAGCATCCTTGAAAACAGGAGCTGCGTTGCTTGCTCTGCTGCCAACAATCCTTGAAGTCTTAGGAAATCTGGAAATTAGGTTCTGTTACACTACACACCCTTATTATTATCTTTCAAAACTGCTGTGAAGTCAGTCTGGGTCTGCAGCTGGAGCAGCCTGCATGGAGAGTCTGCACACTAAAACCTGCAGTCATAGGGTAGAGGGAAATACCTGCAGTCAGTCTGCTAGGGAAACCAAGAGCAGGAGCTGGCTGTAGGCAGAATCAGTGAATAGCTGGGTGGATATTTTTGAATAGTTTGAATAATCAAGATAACTGAATTGTAAAGAGGAATAGACCAGGACCCCTTTCATACTGTGATAAACAAGAAGTCTGTGTCTTGGCTCATTTCTACCCTCTAATGAGAGGGCTGCTACTACATTTTTGATGCTGCAAAAGTGAGCTTCATATCCCCAAAAAGCAGCTTATGAAGAAGGATCAGAGTGAATTATCATTTTTGGGTGACCTTAACACCATCTACAAATGGTATTTTTGTCAAGGTTGGATGGAGTCTCTGTTACTCTCACACAGGTAGAAAGCAACCCTGAGCAGGCAGTGGGACACTGTGCATAAGAATTTATTCTGCTGTACATCAAAAGCCAGTGGTGTGAGGATGATTCCAGTGTATTGTGCTGTGGGAAGCTGGGAACTGTTGGATCCTGAAGAGCTGCAGCTCTCGGGAAGCTCATACTGGCCTCCCTCTGCCCCAAAGAAGTAAAGTTGGTATTTTTAAGTGTTGCTAGGAGAAACAAAGAGTTCATTCTAACTTTATACACATGCACATTGTGTGTTTTCAGTTGTAATGATTTTTTTTTTCTTTTTGATATGTGGTTGTTTGGTTCAGATTTTTTTATTCCCCTGCTGACTGAGTGAATGATAGGTTTATACAGTTGCTTAGCTGAGAATAGCTGGTATTTGGTATTGGATTTGGGGAGGTCTTATAAGTGCTTGTCACACATTTATAACTTTTCTAGGCATCATCTTCCCGCTGGCAATAGGAACAGAATTAGATATTCCCTTGTTCTCGTCCAGGACAGGGGTTTTTTTCTGATTTTGTCAGAAGACTGTAAACATGTTCCAGGACAGATTAATCCCATTTAACAGCATTTCTACCAACTACTTGTCAGACATGGTTTCTTTCCTTGTGACTTTGGTGATGAACTTTGCCAGGATATGGTTGGGCAGAGCAGCTGTGTGTTCTTGACTTTATCCTGTTACTTCCTCAAGCAATGACTCATAGGCAGTGATATGCCAACAACACACATTTTGCTTGTCTATGTAATTTAAGCATTCTGAAATGCTTAAATTCCTTATTCCTTCCTGCTTTGTGTCCTGCAGTGAAAAATGTACGAGAAAATAGAGAAATAAATTAATTATTGACAGAATAAATGTGAAGACAAATCTGCTAGGTGAAGTTCAGCACCAGAATGAGAGCCTGGAAAATAATAAGCATCTCTTGTTCACATATTGTTAAGATGAAATTTTGTCTTGAATAGGAATTAGTGCTCATGGAGGTAGGGGGAGGGAATAGAAATAATGAAGAGCTTTTTCTGAATGGACTTTTAAAAGCAACATACAGTCTGTTAACCTTTCAGGGTTAAATATCTATTGGAGGTGCTGGAAGGAAAATGATTGCTTTGCAGAGAGCCCTCAGTTCATGGAGCTTATTGACTGTACTTGGATCAGGGCACTGCTTGGAGGATTCAATTTCTTTCAGGAGTTTCTGCTCCTGCTGCCTCATCCCACCACCCTCTGCATGAACAAAGAGTAATACACACGGGGATTGTCACTTTGGGGTTCTCCCATGGGATTCCTTGAAAAATGACTTGTCCATTAATTACAATGGTCCTTATTTGTATGTTTCCTTCAGTACTGCACTTCCTTTTTTAACACAACACTGAATATTGAAAGCCAAGCAAACATTCTTTGCTGTAAATGTTGGGCAATGAGCAGTGGCAGGGAAAGACCAGATGAGATTGGATACATCCTCCTGGTTTTAGACTTCCTAATAAAAAAGGAAAGCTCTTGAGAAAATTTAATTTATTTAAAAATCTGAGAAGTCTTTACCCATAGTAATATTTTACTTGTGTTCTTTGAGGAAAGAATATGTATTGTAATGAAAATGTGAAAAAAATATCTTTGAATGCAATTCTTACTACTTATTACTCATGTTAAGTGTCTTCCAGGATGTATTGAATCAGTAGATTTTGTTTGCTTTTCTTTTGTAACCAGAGCATTATATCCACTTAAAATCTGTTTAGGAAAACTCCTGGGACAGGATTTCTCTGAACCAAACTGATAATGGAAATTGATGAAGGAAGAACACTACAGTGTTGATCTGAGCTATAGCCTTTAAAACAATCACAGGAAGTTTCAAGCACAAATGGGTTTTCTAATCATGTTTTCTTTAGGATTGCATCATATACAGAGGGAAATAGCACATTATTGAAGTGTATTGCATGTCTAACTCAAACCAACAGCACCATTTACCTTGTGTCATTAAGTCTTACACAAATAGACAGTAGTCTCCCACAAGGGGAATATTTACTTCTGCTTGAAATATGAAGTAATAAGTCTAATAGAAGTAGGAAGGTGTAATGTATTGTAAAGCTATTTTGTGTAGCAACAGTATTTCCAATCAGCCTGCTTTTTGTTCAGCAGCTCTGCAGTAAATAATTTACAATGATAATGGATATTGCAAAGTTTATGTTGGACAGAGGGGGAAAACATGATAACATTATGCTATGGGTCATAATTAGCAGCAGACTTGATTTATGATAGTTTTTCCTTTAAGGTATGTGAATTAAAAATAGATGGTAGGAGCTCTTAAAAATTAATTGGAGTCATAGCAGCATATATGATTTTGATGTAGGGATGAATAAAGGAGAGTTTAGTAGAATTTGCCCCTTGGAGACTAAAGGGCAGGGGGTTGTTTACACTTTTTAACAGAAGATTTGAAGTTAAGAAAACAGCTGTAGCAGATTTTCTGCAGTGGGAAATGTGAGTTTCTGTGCGGTGCCTACTTGGAAGGAATCAAGTTTGAGATTAGTATTTTGTACCATAAAAACAGACATAAGGTTTTTATTGTTTAAGGGCTGTTTTAATTTTATATCCATTAAAACATTTTTAAGAATGGACAAACTGGGGGTTAAGTTAATCACAAATAATTTGATTTATCCTCAATCTAATTGCTTATTATTGTAGTGAGCCTCTCTGGAACAAAATTTTATTTCAAATTCCTTTTTTTCCTTGAAGTTAAATATTGAGAATTGCATAGAGAATGAAGTTATGGTTTTAACAATACATGAAAATATTAAAATAGCTGAAAATATCTGCTGCTTCATAGTGTTTATTGGAAATGTGTTAGTTAAGGAAACCTATGGCAGTATCTATAAATATTACATTTGACACCACTGAGTCATTTTATGACACCTCTAGGTCATGGCTTTCCTATGATTAATCTGCATAGCTGAGATTTTGTTCTTCTCAAGGGCATCCAGCTGACTGCCAAAATAACAAAAAGAGGTGGTATCAAACCACAGGTAATTTCTGCCTTCTGGTCTTTAATTGGGGAATTCTTCTGCTTCCTTAGTCCAAGCTGATGTATATTTCAATACCTAGCATTACATTTTATAAAAAAAAAATGCTTTCATATCTATATCTTTTATTACTTTATAACCAAGAATTTCCATTGCCATACATTTGAGCTAAAAAGTATTACCGAAACCCTTTCCAGATCTTTTAAAAGTGACACTTAGATTGGTAGGAATTTTAAAAATGCTACTTTTTAAAATATTTATTATAGTACTTAATACTGGATGTGCAAAAGCATGTATCAGCTCCATGATGTTCCTTCATGACAGATTATTTTACTTCAAGAGTTTGGTAATTCCTCTTTTCAGATCTTCCTTCCCTGGTCTTGAGAAGATCTTGCTCCTCTGGCTCTTTTCTACCTTTGCACTTGTATTCCATTTTATTGTTACTTTTAACATGTGACATTTTAATTTAATTTGAGCTCTGTTTAGATTATTTTTCATCTCCATTTTTAGTTGTGCATGCTTTTCTTCTTTTACTACTTTCAGCATTCAAGCCTCTTCATAGTTTCATTAATAACTATGGCAATTTTGATTTCTCTTCCCATTGCTATGGCAGTAGCAGTACATCCATCCTAATAAGAATATTAATCACATCTCTAGCTATGTCACTTCTGGTTTTTTACAATGCTCTGATATCATCATCATCTTACAACTGACTTTTAATGCAGAAAAAAATGTTTATCTCTCCCTCTCTGTTGTCAGTGCCTGTCCAAAAGCAGTTCAGATTTTTTTGTAGGCAGAGTACAGCACTATTCCATCTCTTTAGGCAATAACCTGAGTGTGCTGATCCCTGTAGTAAATAATGGTTCACCTCACCAGATGTCATGAAGGAATGAATGAAATTAGATTCAGGAGGGTTCTGGCCTTCCATATCTGTTGTTATTTCAAAGTTTCTAGCAATAAAGGGCATTTCTCCTTTGCCAGAGTTCCTAAATTGTTTGCTTAATGGAGTAAAGCCTTTTGCAGTGTCTCAGTTGTTTGTGGTATTGTTGTGGTGGTGATTCTTTAGTTGTTTCCTTTGTTTGTTTGTATAACAAGATTGTTTTGCTGCGCTCTAAGCTCAGCAGAGACATCTTGGGGGAAAATCCTGTTCTGCATGTTTGGGAAGGAGCCATGAGGGTTCCAAACTCAAATCTAGTAAACAGGTTTTTCAGCTCTTCAGAAGAACCAGAAACCAAGCCACATGAGAATGTTCTTTCAGTCCTTGTTCCACTGTATAGACTGGCTACTCCCACCTGAAACCAGTGGAAAAGCACACATTTAATTTACATGTAAAGAATTTAAAGCCAGCTGGATTTTTTGAAACTTTGAAGAGAGACATGTACCTTCATAAAAGAGAAGGTGCTTAACTGTGAATTAATTTATAAAATATGTGTGTTGATTGCCATGTGGATGCCTCTCTCTTTATGGCTGGAGTCAGTGAAAGGGTGATTTGCTGCTTCTTATCCCTGTGGACCTCTTGTTTTCCTGAGAATGAGCTGGGGAAGTGAAGAGGGGAGTGCTCAGGCACAGGGTGTTGTGTGTCTCCCAGTCCCTCTGCTGCTATAAGGACCTTGGTTCTGGACAGATGAATCATGGAAATAGGCTAAAAACAGGGACTTTGCTGTTGCTGGTCGTTGGTGAACTTGCCAAAGTTAGAAATGTCTGTGTTGAAAGATAATGAGGAATCCATGAGGAACTAACACAAAGGGAAACTGTGGGGGCTTCCAGAATAGTGCCACTTGCTGGAGCCTTTGCAGTTCTCACTCTGAAAGCAGCACATTTCTTTATCAGAAATGGACTCTTTCATGGATATTTGTAGACATTTGTTTGAGGGAAAGGTTAGGGTGAGGGTTTCAAGTGTTTTATTTCTCTAAAACTTCAGTGTCATTCATTTAAACTGAAACCTCAAAAAGGAGACATCAAATTTTTCCAGAAACCGAGGAATAACAATGACTGAGAAGTTTCACTTTTAATTTACTCTGGCTTGGCTGACAATCTCTCCTTCTTTAACCTTATTAGCTGGAAGAGAGGAAACAGCTATCCAAGAAATAGCAGAGAGAAATTGATGGCACTTTAACTCCCCGCTAATACCTTTGTGAATGAAGAGCTCTTTTGAAGACAGACTGCAGTAATCAGATGGCAGATCCTCTGATAGTCAGGCTCTTTTAATGACTTGGATCCTGAGGGGTCATGGCTTCACAGCTGGAGAAAAAGTATCATTTCTGGAGGGACATGAGTTCTCCTGCCTCAGAAGTCATCTTCAATTCCTGGATGACTGCTCTGTAATTGAGCTATAAGAGCAGCCGTGTTGGTTCAATAGAGCCGTTTTTATAGAGAGCACAGTGCCATTAATCCCTCAGAGGTACAAATATTCTGCTGGCAGAGTGTTGTTACATGGCACCGTCTCCCCAGGTCAAGGGTAGGGAACCAATTACAGAAGCAAAAGATGAGAAGTGTAAGGAGGTGGCAAACAGCTCAATGAGCTGCAGTCTCGGTGTAGCAGAGTTATGCAAATATTGCCTTTACCAGGTCCACGTTAGAATGGGAGTTAACAGCCTAAGGCTATACCCTAGCAGTGCCTCTCCCCATCTTCCTCAGGTGTTTATGATGCACTTGTTTAGAGTAAAATTTTCTTTTCATCTTCACTTATGATTTAGCAGACTGTTACTTCATGCCAAACACTTCTGTGGAGGTTTGAGCTTTATCATTTCATCCCACCTTTTTTCTTTGATATTCTGTCTCACAAGCTTTGCTGTTATTAATACTGCCAACAGGAGAGACTTCTCTGCAGGTAAGCTCAGCAGAAAGTTCTCCTGGATAACTGAGGAACAATTGAAGTGAGCTTTGTTCAGGTTTTCTGTCATAACTAAATTAAAGAAGGTACTAGGAGGGACCCAGGCTCTTAAGATTATCTGCCTAAAAGTGTATTTCTAATGTTCCTACCAGTACTTCCTACCCTCTTCTGGATGTCTGTTCAGTATTTCTATAGCAGACTCCTTTCCAAACAGTGGAAAAAGGTGCTTTGGTCATGTTCAAACTGCTGACAATAGGAGAATTTGCCTGCTGAAGGGTGCAAATGTTGGGTGAGCATATGACTGCAAAGGCAAGGCTTTGATTGCAGTGTCTCTGCAATCTGTGCCACCCTCCTGTTCCTGGTGGGTGTGTCTGGCTCTTGGAGAGTATTCAGGCTTTTGGATGTCTCAGCAGAATGTGAACCACATGTGGCTGCAGCTGTTCTTGCAGCCCCTGCAAAGGAGGAGTGCACAGGCCACAGGGAAACTGAGACAACCCATCCATAAAAGATCTCCCCCTATCTATATGACTTGAAAAGAAAATATTTTTTAATAGATTACAATCTGTTTTCTATTCCTTGATAAAACTGATTCAAACCAATGAGAAGTACCACTGCAGAAAGTTAAAGCAATAGTAGGAAGAACTGGCCTTAAATGATGTTGAAAACACTGTGAGTGTTTTCAGAGCTGGATGTAATACACTCCAGAGTGTACAGTTTCCCTTTATGAAACATGCATGACTCCTATTAGCTGCTGTTTATTGTGCCTCTGGTTAGTGCTCAAGTGGTAACTGAATAATTTAAAATCACAGATGTGAGTCATTAACTCTCCTGTCTTCTACAGTTTTATCAGAAACTGACCTCTCCAAGTCTGGCTGCAAAACAGGCACAGGCAAACAATGGGGAAGCTTTCACTGGTGCTTCTGGCGGTTCTGTAACCAACTTGATTTAAAAATACAATCCTTACAGACTTCTAGAATCTTTTATCAAGAGCTTAGTCAGAGCACAACATGCCTGAGAGATTGTCTCATGTTATTTTCAGTCTTAATGTCTGGGTATCCCTAGTTTTGGAGGAAATAAGGCCTGAATTCTCTTGGTACACACTGGTACTCACCGCAGTTACAGCACCAGAAATTTGGCACAGATTTTCTTCTCCACTTTCTAAATAACTTTGGTTCCTACATTTATTGTTTTTATTTATGCTTTAGAGGCTTAAATTATGGCATTTGACTGCCAGCTGCAAAAGTCTGACAGGATGGATGTGGAAGTTAAATGCAACCATAATATCCAAATTTCCTAAGATCATTATTCCATGATCTTATGGGGAATACTTAACTCTGTTATTCAGTAATGACAGCGATTTTACAAAACCAAGAGGCAAAGGACAGATTAGGTTTTTCTGTATGACTTCTTAAAAATAGGATTTCTGAGTAGGTTTAAGCTCAACAGCACAGTGCTTTGATCCTGCCCACAATTAGAGCAGTGACTGGGTGTGAAATAACAGAACAGGCTGTAAAAAATATTGATTGGTGGTTTATATTCCAAGGAGGGATTAATGGGCAAAAAGACTTGCCATCCTCTTGGTTTTTTTTTTCGAAACTGGGTCTAAAGTGGGAAATTGTTTTGAGATTATGTGGACTGTAGAATGATGCCTTTGATACTTTATGTTCCTGTAGTTGATTTACTTTATAAATATGTACACATGAAATCCAACATAAACATAGTGCCATATGTATATAATATACGTGCCTATCTATAAAAAACTGCATTTAACCAGCAGATTTTTTTTTAAATGTTATTTATGATTCTTTTAAAAGGTTGTGATCTGTTAACCTTTACAGGATTTGTTCATCAAGCTGTTTAGTTGCAGAACAGAACTAAAAGATTATTAGCATTTGTGTTGCTCATTTTCTGGATGTTTTAACTCATTGCCCTTGCTGTCACTGTCTCCTGACCTGGCTACAGAGCCCAGCCTCATCAGCAGGACACTCAGAATGTGAGACTGACCTTGAAAAGTGACTTTCTGTATCATGTCCTTAGTTATTTAAGTTGTGAAAACCCCATGTGAGTGCCAGAGGACAAGTCCTACCTTGTTGGCTGTGTATTCATGATTCTTGGAATATGAGTAATTACCTGGTGAACCCTGCACTGAGGAAAAGTGAGTGTGCTATTTCCAGAGCCAGGGCTCCCCTGGGGTGTGCAGAGTGTGCAAAGTCATCTTGATGTGCATGGCCCAGACACTCAGGTAAGTCTGAAAGGCCCCGAGGCAAGAGCAGCTGTAGGGTACCACAACATCTGCAGCTTTTAGTAGCTGCAGCTCCGGACTGAAATTGATTTCTTTTCTTATTTTCAGTTCATACCTTCCCTTCCTGGAAAGCAAATACTTGACTAACTCACTGTGTGTGCAGCTCCCCTCAGGCAGTGGTTTTATGCCATCCTTTATAGATTTGGAAAACTGGGAAGTGGAAGGTTACAGCAAATTATTTGTTCAAACTTCCACAAGTAATTAGAGAATACTTGAATTACTGCCTGCTTGGATAGTTATTTAGATAGATATAAGCCCCATAAGAACCCAAAACTAGGAAGCAGAAAAATAGTAAATAGGCCTGCATGTTACCCCTTTTTGCACCCAATTTGCAGGAGTACAAATCTGCATTTTGAAGGCAAGTCCCAAGAAATTTGGCCATGCTATCAAGTGCAGTATAGCCCCTAAAGTTTGACAACTCAAATCTGTTCTCACCATTTTTTGGTAAAAAAATATTACTTAGAGAATAATTTTTACATATTTACACATGTACATATTCACTTAGAGAATCATTTTTATCTACCTCTTTCCTTTGAGAATATTAGAGCATCTTGTGATGGAGTAAGAGAAATTTAATCTGTTAGAACCTAAAGAATTCAGAGAGCAATAATCTGAAAGAACTGTAGAAGTTGAGAAATTTCAGGGGCTCAGAGGCATTACAGCTCCTTTCCACAGAGGAAAACCAAAGAAATAGGAAGATTTTGGCATGAGGCGGGAGTCCAGATGATCTGGAGTGGCAGGGTGTCTGTCTCTGACACAAAGGATGATTGCAGCAGTAAATTGAGGGTAAATTCTGAATGAGCAGTAAGTTCTGATCATGATCATTCTGACCGTGATCAGAAGCTGCTTGGTGTAATTCCATCTTACTGAATGTGCATGGCATGAGAAAACTGAACTGAGAGATGCAAAAGTAAAAATAGCTATTGATTAGCAGGATAGGAAAATAGAGCAGCAAATGATCACAGACAGGAAGGCTTTTGGAGTCCTCTGCTACTTGTGACCTTCTCCATGTGAAAGATACTTTTACTGGGTAGCTGAGGTAATTTCCTGGTGCTTTTGAATTTCCAAATGTACCAGTAATGGAAGACTCTTTCATGGGTTTTTTGGTTGGTTGGTATGTTGTTTTTTTTGTTTATTTGGGTTTTTTTGTGGTGAAATCCCTATTGCTGTAAATGCAAACTCCTGAATCCTGCAGAATTTTATTTTTAGACAGATATCCCCCCCTCCTCCAAAAAAAAAAATCAAAAAACAAAACCCCAGGTATTTTCTCCCCTGCCTCTAAGCAGTCTAAATGACCCAAAGATAGCAAGTGATACTTACTTATACATAGCAAAGTGATGCTTTTTCAGCTGGAACTCATGAACTGAGGAGGAAAATCACTCCAGTAATCTATCTACAATTGATGTGAATCAAAAACATGTTCTTGCTAGGATGACTGTCACAAACAATGCTTGGAGAAAAGATAGCTGTACATTGCCAGAACTGGAAAGCATTCAAAAATAGATTAGATAAAACATTTATTGCATTTTCTAGGGAAATTTTTATTTTACATACTAGCTAAAAGCTTAACTTGAAGTGGAATTTTGTACATGAGTGGACAGAAAATACCTCTAAATACTTAGAAGAAAATGTGATCTCCACAATCAGGGGTTTCAGAGAGACTGAGTGCAATGTTAACTTAATGGTGATGACACTTTGTATATTGTAGAGTTCCATTTTATTTCCTCTCCATTGCTTTTCAATGGCTCAGTATGCTTTTATCATCACACAATGCAGGGCTTCATTGCACCTCACTGCCCTCCCCAACAGTTTGCTATTACTTGCAACAGTAACTTAAATACAAAAAAAAGCTGATTCTTTTAAGCATCTATTGATAAAAATTAACAATGAGAGAAAATTAGCTCCTAAGAGAAGGAGGTTTCTAAATGAAGCAGTCTATTCTTTACCCTTGTAATGTATGGAAATAGGAATAGGAAAACAAAATAAATGAAACAATCAACTTAGAGAAATTCACACTTCCCTTTGCATGCAGCTTCAGACAGCAGCATTGAGTACTTCTGTCTCTTAATTCCCTTTGCTTAAAGACCAGTTGTTTTCCTAAAAATGTCACCAGAGCAAACCCATGGTAGCAATATGAAAGATGCTTCAGAAAACTCAAAGAATGCAGGAGCTGCACCTGTCAAACAACCTAAAAGATGTAATTGAGAAAGCTCAATATAATCTAAATTTCTTAACAAAATGTTCCAGAGAGGCTTGGGCAACCTTGGTTGCCACCATCTGGGTCTAAGAAGTCCAATCAATTTTCTAGTTAAGGAAGGCTCTGGATCATGTGTCTTTGTTTCTTTGTCACAAGTGCTGTCACTCAATGGAAATGTTGCAAATATTTAGCATTTTCCAGAGGTGAAGACCTCTATAATTCTATAGCAGGTAGCTTTATATGATGTACCATGCTGGTTTTAGAAAGTGCAAGGAAGGATTGTTTCCCTTATTCTACGAGACATTCCAACACAGAACATTTTACTGAGACATTTGTGGGGTTTGTGTTAGTTAAGCACACACCTTACTAAACCATAAAACATATGTTAAAAGCACAATGCAAATAATGGTTTTCATTTTCTTAGAGGTCCTTGGGTGGATGTAGCTCCAGGAAGATGGGAACTGATACCTTGTGCAGGCTGGCCTAGAATGGAGGCTGGATGGAGTTAAAGGATAAAGTAGGGATTTATTAGGAGGCCTCAATGGATGCACCTTGGGCAGCACAAGAGCCCCTTATTTATTCCAAGATGAACCAAAATGGTCACAAAATGGACAACTGGTCACGGGGTCTCTCACTTTTATAAGTTCTGGTCCATTTGCATATTGGAGTTAATTGTCCAATTACAGCTTTAAGTTAGGAAGTCCCATCCTGCTTGTTTTTCTCTCTTCAGCCCAAGTTGTTTGTCCTCTTAGGCCTGAGGTTTGCATCATCTTTCCTTGGTCCCCAGCCAGAGAAGGAATTGTTTTGTCTCCCTGCTCTGTGCAGAGAGCTCACCATCCCCTAATAGGAAGCTCAGACCCACACACTAAAGCAGCACAGAATCTGAACAATATAAAAGCTAAAACCTGAGGCATCAGTTGATTGCCCACAAAGGATCAAATTGATTTTATTGGCTTAAAAAAGAACTAGGTGTGAAGTAGCTGGTTTTTAGATTAGTTGGAGTTTTCCAAAAAACTTAATGTTAAACCAGGTACCCTGTAAGAGAGGAATCATACTATTTACTTTTAATGTGTGAAAATGTCAAAGAGTGAGGAAGAAATATGTCAGGAAAAAGTTCCCTTCCATTTTGATTTTCTGCTAATATCTTTAAAGGCTTCCAGCCTGACTTGCCCAATCCATTTCATAAAGGGGTGACAGGAGATGGAGGTTTACCAGCACTTCAAGTGTCAGTAAAACCTCAAATGGATTGTTGTTGTTTTGGCTGATGGCACACAGATTTAACAGACAGGAAGTTCTTTGGGCTTTAGTGCTTTTAGGTGAGACAAGGAATTGAAGAATGTGATTTCCTTGTCTGTCTCTTTCTTTTTGGGTCAATAATAATGAACTTCCTTTGAACACCATTGCATGCTTGGTAGGTTTGTCATCATATTGAGTAGATCCAAGATTTTTTTGTTCCAAGTGTGTAGCCTGCCTTTCCCTCTAAAGGCTGGGATAAAAACCACTTCTATGAAACTCTTAAAGATGCAGGTTTGGAGGTTCATTTATGGCTGAAATTCCATCCATTGGTTTGAATGCCATAAATAGTTACCCTTTTTATTGACTAGGCTCCATATCAAATGGGAGGTGTTCTGATAGTGTTCATGGGGAAAAATGTGGCTGCCTTTGTTATGGCTTTGAGAACATACATAATACAAGCCCCATAACTTCTCACTCCATCACTCAGCTGAGAAACCTAATGTTTTGCAGAGACTGAAAATATATTAGCTTTCTTGCAGCTGTCATCATGCATACTTCTGGGCTTTGTCTTTAATCTGTGGAATAATCTGTTCTTCCTTGCAGACTGTGGAACTGTCTTTCCTTGACTGAAATGAGACTGAAATCCTAATGATGCTTGGTAGTAAAATTCACCTCACAGCATCAGTTAAAAAAAAATTGATCTATGCTGATTTTTGAAATTTAAAAATTAATTTCTGAGACAAGCAAAAAGTAACCAACGCTAATAAACTTACTGAGGGGGAGGGGGGAAATCAGTGAGGGAAGGTGGAAAATTTAAATACTGCAGTAATTACTCATACTTTAATTTAGATTCACTTACTCCAGAAAGGTCAAATAACTATTTTAACTTCTTCTGTCAGTGAACTGCTTCAAAAATTATAACCTGGGAAATGCATTGGGGTAAGGACATGCCCAGAGTAGAGAGAACCATTTTACTTGAAATTTTTTCTAGTTTAGCTGGCTCCCTATGCTAGAATTTTTGTTCTTACGATAAAGTAAATATAGATTTTTTTGAAGTAGAGTTGACATGTTCCACATAATAAAGACATCTGATTGAAATATTATGATTTTATGGGAACAATGGGATTATTTTAAGTAGTTGCAAGTTTTCCAAAATTATAGAAAACTGTAAATTCTCGTTGATACATTTCAAAGTATACTTACACAAAAGAAAGAAAACAAACCAGACTGTTGTGAGAAGAAATCTAATAACTTTTAGGAGAAACAAGATAAGACATAAACCACATAGAACTGCTGTCTTTACTACCTCCAGAAAGAATTTCAAGATTAAAAGTAGTGATTAGGATCCTACAATCTATTTTTAAATATATGCAGGCAATAACCATTTTGTGATTTGGCAGACCTATTAATATGAAGTCAAGCTCTCTCTAGGATTATTCAGAGCTATTAGTCTGTTCTCTAGAGATTTTAGACTATATTTTTTAAAAGGTAAACTGTACCAAGTACGCATTACTCAAATAATTAAAGTAACAACCCAAACCCTATTTTTCCTCTTAATTTAATTACCTCACCCAGACCTCCATAATTAACAAAGACAAGAACTCATGTCAGTAAAATACAAATGTACTGAAAGACTGAAGTGGTGCTTCTTACGTCTAGAGTATACTTTTATTATCTGTCTGAATATCCCATGAGATGATCACTGGAGAAATAGATATTTTTCACTTGTGTTTAATATTTTTTTCCAGTTTTTTTAGCCCTTTCCTATTTTTTCAAACTTATTTTCATCCAGAAGTGGAAAACTGAGAGTATTTAGATAAATCTTTTTCTTTAGGAAAGTTTGAAAGCATTACTGGGGGAGGTACTTGGATGCTACAGAGGTTGTCCACTTGTTGTGTCATGTTGCCTGGTGATGTTTGTTCTCCATTAAGGAAAAAGGGGAAAAAAAACTCACCACAAAAGCAGGGCAAAGCTTTTGGAAAGACCAGAAGAATTGTGCCTAACCAGTCCTTGTGATGATGGTTTATTTAGTATGAGAGCAATACTTCTTCCCCCCTCCTATATTGTTGCAATCAAGAATCTATGCCAACATTTTTGTTTTCCAAGGTGGTTCCACTACCTAATCCTTTCCTGTGTGTATGTATGGATGTGTACATACAAATGGGAATGTATATGTGCCTGCAGGCAGTGACAGGAGTGTAAAGCAGTTATGTTAGCATGGACAACAGAGACACAATGTGTCCCCCAAGCTGCTCAGTTGAAAATAGAAATATAGATCATTCACCTAACCAGTATTTTATACTTTGGAGGTCATAAACATAGGCTTAGTGATGGGAGAGGTATAAATAAAGACAGGCAAACTATTTTTTGTTTGCCTCATTATACTGCTATGCCTTTCCTCTGTGTTATGTTTTTTCTTTTCTTGTTTTTATTTATTCCTAGTTATACTTCAGTGGCCTACTAAATGTATTCTTTTCAAGAATATTTATCTTTCCTTGCTGCTTAATTCATCTAAATATTTAGACATTGCTATATTCTCAGTCAGTAGGCACTTGGCTAATCTATACAAATTCATCTCATTTATAAATTATTCCTCCTAGCTCACCGCCAGCTTACACGCAACAGAATGCAAAGCAAAAGTGCTTCAAACCTTATAAATCAGCAAAAGAACAACAACTCTTCTTATTAAAGTGTAGCAGCTTAAGCCAAAGGGATAGAAACTTTAATTTTTCATGAGGAATCCTGAGAGAATTGGGCAAAGCAAAGCAAGTGACCGTTCCTATACTGATCAGCCCTTTGAAATGCTGGAGGTCATTGTTTCTTGTTGGCCACTTTCCATTTCTGTCTGAGGCCTCACCAGTACCTTGGACCTGGTGCACACAGAGGGTGACTGGCACAATTTGAAGCAGAAGATGCCCCTGTGCCCACAGAAGAGCAGATGAAGTGCCCAGACCCTTGGGTAGTAGCAAATGTATGGTAGGGAGAGGCACCAAATACCCCTTGGTTCTTTGCATTATATTAGAGAGTTGGTGGTACTTTTCTGCCTGAGGGCAACCTGGTAGCTTGCCAATTATTGAGAGCCTTCCAATTTAAACAAAAAAAATAATCCCACTGCAACATGAACACAATTACAGAATTGAAAAGCTTTTCAGCATATTTTATTTTCACGCTTAGGTTTTTTGATCCCTTAGCAGCAACAGCAAAGTATAACTGTGAGACATGTTTGAGCTTTATGAAGGGTTTTCTTTACTGGAAAGCTTTAACATATACACATGGGTTTTAAGAGTTTGGAGGTTTCTCCTCATTAAACAGACTTCCTGGAGGGGAAAATAGGTAAATAAATAGAAGAAATCCCTGATTTTTGCTTGCAAATATCCACTGCAGGAGAAGATAAATAGCAGCATGATTCATGCTTTATTATTTAGTGACTATCAAGCTTACTTCTTGAGATTATCCCTTCTTAGAGTATTTGGGCTTGGTTTGTCTCAATATCAGTTGAACTGTGCTGTAAGTAAAGAAAACTTAAGGCTCTTCTTGATATTTAAGAGCAGTGGAGTAAAGTCAATGGTGTGGAAATAATATTGGTGGGCAAAATCCCTGAAATCAACAGGAATACTCCAAAAAGCATTTGTGGCTTTGGCTCAAAGCTGTCTCTGTGAGTTTTGGAGGATATTAGCATGCACATCGATTTGCTCATGCAGATGTCTGCTCTGTATTCAGAATCAACAATTGCACACATCAGCCACTGTTTTCACTTGCAAATAGTTACTGTGCATATGGATTTTATAGGAGCTTTATGGAAACAGGCCCTGTAATAACTGCCAACAGCATCTCCTGTTTCAGCGGTGTTATTCTGCAATGATCATTGCTGCCCCAGTAGCCTGAGAGCTGTCACAATTTATTTCTGAAATTGCAGATTTGTGTATTATTTAACAGTAATACACATCACAAACAGTGGTTCAGTGATGAACTGGGTGTATGAGCTTTAAAGCCTAATATCTTCCTGGGTTTATTAATGCTTAAGTTTAGTCATCTGAAAAACATGAGGTGGAACCTCAGATGTGACCCAGGCTCTCAAGTCAGCCAAACACATCAGGTATCAGCAGCAGGACTTGATGGCCACTGCTGTGAGACAGGGATCAGCCCATCTAGGGGGTCATAATTCCCTTTAGGAGCAGCCTCTCTTTATCAGTTACAGGAGCCAAGGGACATCAACTGCACCTTTTGTCTGGGGATGAACCTAATTTTATTTATTATGATTTATTTATTATTTATTGTTAATTATTTATTATTAATTTCCTCTGATATGCCTCTTTGTATAAAATGTTTTGCTAAGAGCACCAGATATTTCTATAGGAGCCTAGACCTTTCCTCTGCTAGAATGTGGGAAGTAGAAGGGGCTAGACCGAGTAAGGAGGAACAAAAATGAAACTTTACTCTGGTATGAACATTTGTTTTCCTTCACTGCAATTTAGGAAGCTGAGCCTTGCAAAAATGATAGTCAGGTTTTTTTTTTGGCATTGCCACTTGGAAGACAAATTTTGCCATGGTGGTAGTGGGAGTCCTACACCACTGGCAGATCATTACAAACACAGGGGAATCCTCCTGAACCTCTCTCCCTTCAGGTCCCCCCAATCCTTCTGGGAATTTGGTGTTTGTGACAGCCAGCTCAGCTGGGATACCCCTGCTGCCCCTGATGGACTGACACTCATCTGTGCTGAGGAGGGCAGGAACTGTTTCCATGCAGGTTGGATCTGGTGGCACCAGTGAGCAGGCCTGGCTTGCAGCATGAGGTGGGAGCCAAGCCACAGCAGCACCCCAGTCATTTACAAACACATTGAGCTTGGGTTCAAACCCATCAACATAAAATAAGCTGTGTTTTTTCTGAATCAGCTCACAGCTGCAGTGGCTGGCTCTGCCCAAGCAGCAGGCAGCCATCACATTTGTCTTTGTCTGTGCAATGCCTTCTATCCCTGGATCAGAACAAAGAGGGGACTTATCTATCATTGACTCCTCCTGCTAGCTGGGAGCACCAAGGCTGGGCTGCATTTGTCCCCCAGGCTGGCAGGGAGCACGTGGATAGAGGTGTTCTGCCTTGGTGCAGGCAGACATGTGCTGCTGACAGGGCTGGAGACAAGTCTAAGGGCTGCTCTGACTCTTCATCCTCTCTGCACAGGGCATTTAATGACACAACTGGAGCAATTTGGTTTCATTATGTAGAATAGAGGAGGTTATTCAATTTCATAATATTTGGATTGGCTGGCTGTGTCTATTTAACATCCTGGGGACAGACTGGAAATCCTTTTGTTGATCAGGTCTAGCCTTAAACTTGCAGAAAGGTGGTAGTTGCTCTGTAGTACAGAAGCAGTTGGAGGAGCTTCTTGGTTCCTTTTCCACACAGTGCTCTGGAATGACATGGTCTGTCCCAAAAAGGCCTTGAGATTTCCTGCTGGGAGTTCATTCAATGAATGCAGTTGGCCCCACATGGAAAGAAGCTCAATTCTCCTGTGAAATGGAGGCAGATAAGACAGAGAAGGAGATAACTTCAAACAACATTGTAACTGCCACAAGACAGGTGCCAGTGCAGCACAGGAGATGCTCATGAGGGACAGAAAACCCCTTGGCTTGCATATTCTGCCTCCACTCCATAAAGGCTGCAGGGCAGGGCACAGCAGAAATGCCCTGATCCCTGCAGTTTGTGCTGGGAATGGGGAGCATAGGGTGTAGCCATGATATTTTCTGAAAAATCCTTTCCTTTCTCAGGATTTTTCCTCCTGAGAAGCTGGGGGGGGGGGCTCAGAAACAAGATGTAAACAATGGTTATCTGCTGCTGTGGAATGCAACAGGTGGGTCTGTGATTGGTCTCATGGTTGTTTCTGATCAATAGCCAATCACAGCCAGCTGGCTCAGACTCTGTCCAAGCCACAAGACTTTATCATTCTTTCTTTTGATATTCTTAGCTAGCCTTTTTATTAAATCCTTTATTCTATTCTTTTAGTATAGTTTGAATATAAAATATATCATAAAATAATAAATCAAGCCTTCTGAAACATGGAGTCAGATCCTCATCTCTTTCCTCATTCTCGGACCCCTGTGAACTGTCACAACAGGGCTGGTGGCCACTGTGGCTCAAAGGCCACCTGGTCTGTGCTGTTAATGGAGCAAGTGATGGGCAAGTGAGGGCATCTCTGCTGCCCTCCATTGTTTTTTTGGAATGGGTCTCATCCTTACTTTCAGTTTAGAAAATATCTGGCAGGTGTTGGTAGAAAGGTGTTGGGTTTTTCCATCCAATTATCCACCTGTAATTTCATGTAAAATTGTGGTATGGGTAAAAAAAACACCAAGGAAACTGTATGCAGAAATTGCTGCTAGCAGCAGTAGTGCCTGAGAGGGAGCAGGGATCACTGAGAGTGATCATGCATCCTGACAGAGTGAACAGGTATCCTGGTGGTGTTACTGAGTTTAAGAAGTGCAGTGTTATTCTTTGGTCTTTCTTTAGGAAATTTTTATATTTCAGCTTTATTTTTTTGCTTGCAATAGCAATTTTAAGAAAACCATAAGTGTCAAGGTCACATAACTACCTTTAATTCCAAAGACACTCAAACTCAGATGAAAATTTCCAGTCAGATTGGACACTCAGTTCAGATAATTAGACTGTCCCTTTATCAGTGCCTGCTGTCTCTAATATTTTTCAATCCCTAATGCACCAACAATTGAGTGTGAAATACATGTCACAATAATCTTAGTCTGAAAATACCTTACAGGATATTCTCATCTCTTTGAAGTACATATTGCAAATGGAAGCACTAAAGGGGTAAAATATTTAAAAGAATGGGAAAACTCCTCAGCAGTTCCATTTTGCCATTAATTCAAAATTACCAGTAGTTTGATGGATACAGGGATAAGGATATCCTGGATCTCCAAGATATAGTCCTATCTAAAACTAAGGATGGTACTGGTCTGTTCTAGACTGATCTTCATTAAATTCTGAAGCCTTCATAATAGAAATTTGAGCAAACTCATTTTCCCATGGAAAATACTGCGATCATATCAGCAAACACCACGTAGTGGATGGGAAGCCAACAACATGAGGGAAAGATAATTTTTCCTCCACACCTTGTACATTATCTGTCCCTTTAGTGGAACTGAACAGAACATTTCTAGCCATGAAAACTGCAAAACAAACCTTTGAAATACTTATTTGTGTTAGTGGCTCCTCTCGATGTAGGAAATCACATTAAGGAGTGTCAGAAAGATAATTACCACAAAAAAGAACCTCTGCTGTCTTTCTACATCTGTGTTTTGTTCAGTAGTGTTTGAGTGAGGTTCCTTTCCCTCCCATTGTGAAATCTTTCTATGGTCTGAATAAAAGAAGGAATTAAATTGTAAGAAAGTGTTGAGGTTAGGTTGAAAGCCTTGCAATGTGAAAATTTCTATCACAAAACAAATGTGATATAAAAGCTCCAAGCATCTTTATGCCCCTTGCATCTGCATTGTACTCGCAGACATTTATCTTATTTGTCCTTCAAAAGCATCCAAGAATTAAGCTCAAATCCTGCTTTGTCTCTCTCCCTCTTCTTTTTCCCATTGAACAGTGATATTTTGCAGTGTTTCATATATTCTGAATAGTGGATATCATTCAAGTTCTGAAAATCTAGAGGTAAATATCTTCCCTTTATTCCTTCCATCTTATATCTTTGATATCTTCATTATCTCTAGATAGCCATTTTACAGTGAGTATGTTATTAATTGCAGTGCCATCTGTAGGGGGATTATTTAAAGAGTTTTTTCCTACTAAGTTTGAGAATATCTATGAATTCTAAGTATTATTTGCCAGGATTAATTTGAACAGTGCACTGGGTTGCCATATGTGTTCAGTTTGTTTCCCTTATAAAATGCTACTTATTTGAAGGTGAAGTTTTTGGATTGGTTTCATTGTCTCAAGTAGTAGATGATGACAATATTATAGGAGTGTGTCTATATAATGACATTAAATTGCGAGTCTTTACCTTCTTCTGGCTTCATGAAATAGTGCAGTATCTGTTTCTAGTGCTTTTACTTAATACTTGGCAAAAGAAGTAATCTTAAACCATTGTTTTTCTCATATATTTGTTATTTTTTGTAAACTATAAGCTTTTTAAATATTTTTTTTACCACAAATGTAGTAGAAAAATGTTGGAACTGTCTGTGCTTTCAACAGTGATGTTTTCATGTAACTGCAGTATGAGTTGTCAGCCAGTTTTGTCCAAAACCCAGCAAGAGACAGAAATTAGATTCTGTTATATGAAAAATAATTTTACCTACACCTGTAGTGATTTTTGACAGCTCAAGTTGGTATCTAAATCTTAGATATTTTGGTTCAGTTTTTAAAAATCTTCAAAACACAGGGGCACTCAAGATGTAACATTGTATTTCCTCAGCTTTTAGAGACTGTTTTCCTTTGGCTTCCAGTCTGTTTCCAACTCAGTAAAACTTATGGGTGTGGTGGTGTTTAATAGCATGTAATAAGGTAGGAATATAATATAGAAATATAATATAGGAATAAAATATGTATTTTTGGAGTCTTTGCCATACATATTGTCAGGTGGCCACTCAGGACAGTGCTCTTGACTTTTGAAATTACTGATTTGTCCTTAAAAATGGTGAGAAACAGAAGGTGTAGGAGACACAGATTAGGTTAGAAGCCGAAATATTCATAAATAAGGCAGAGTATCATGCAAGAAGTTTAGACAATTTGCCTTGAGCTGGATAAATAGTCAGTGTGGCTGAATAAATTTGTGTGATGCCAAAAAGAGACTTTGGAAATAATGAAGGGATAATTTGTCCAAGGTATGTTTTTTTGTGTCCAGCCAAGGTCATTGGCTTCTTGGGACTTAAAAGTATGAATTCATGGAGCAAAAATGGTAACAACGCATGGGCCAAAGAGTTCACAATTTAAATCTCTCCACAGGAATGGAGTGCACTGGCTGTTCTGTAATGGGGGGAAGGTGAAGCAGTGAAGTGAAGCAAAGCAGTGGCTCAGAGAACCATGTATTTTAATAGCTCTTCTCAACATGTGAATATCAAAATCACAAAGGTTTCCTCTCAAGGTAAAGCTCTAAAATGTTCATTTGAAGTCTCTCTGCTCAGGCTTTGTCCCTCTTATGGGTTTTGCATAGCCCTCAGAGGCAGAAGTAAATTAGAGTAAGGGATATAAAAAGGAGAACTGGAGTTCAATACTTATTAAAATATTCATTAATGTGTGAGAAAATCCTCCCTGTTTTAAATTTTCAACTGATGCTAAAACAGAAGTCAGGGCTGTCTCTGTCTAAACAAGGAACTAAATGCCTTTCAACAGGTACAATAACAAAAATAAGATTAACATAATTATGCAAGGAAGTGTACTTTGGATTCTGCTATCACAAGATGTGCTGCATAAATTCATGTCTCAGGGGACAAGAACTTCTGCAGTTTATCATTTCGAAGTTACAGAAGAGGAAAAACAAAAAAAAAAAACAAAAAAAAAGAGAGGCCTGGGAGTATTTTTGGTTTACTGTGGCTTTGACCTACACATGTGCCACTGCTAAGAGAAAATCAGTGCCTTTTTCATGGTGTTTTCTGGCATAATCCAAAAATACCCTTTAAAAGCCATTTATGTGCTTTCATTTAGAGCAGTGCTAACAGTTCCCTTGAAACTATATCCATCCCTTTATTGGACTGGATAACAAAAAATGTGCTAGGAAGGAAAAGACATATTCTCTGTTAAAGACATATTCAAATAGCTTTGCTAGGCTTGTTTAGATTAACAAAATAAAAGTCAAGTGTCATCATGGTATTTTCTGAAAAATCCTCTTTGCCCAGGATCTTCTCCTGGGAAGCTGAGAAGCCTCAGAAAAGAATACAAATAATAAATATGTGATTGCTTGGAAATGTGGTCTGGAGATTGTTTACCAAAGGGTCCATGTTTAATTGGTTCCATGTGAATTTTTTTACTAAATGACTACTCACCATCAGCGGTGTTGGACTCTGAATCAGTCATGAGCTTTCACTACCATTCTTTTTTAGCCTTCTGATGTTTCCTTTCACTTTATTCAGTAAAACTAAAAAATATAATATAAATAGAATAGAATGGCATAGAATAGTATAGAATAGAATGGATTGGAATAAAATAAAATAATTAATCAGCCTTGTGAGAAGATGGAGTAGAATAGAATAGAATAGATTAGAATAGAGTAATTTTTCAGCTTTCACAGAATCACAGAAATTCTAGGTTGGAAGAGACCTTTAAGATCATTGAGTCCAACCCATGTTCTAACACCTCAACTAGATCATGGCACCAAGTGCCACATCCAGTTTTTTTTTTAAACTCTTCAGGGAATGGTGACTCTACCACCTCCCTGGGTAGATGATTCCAGTATTTGACCACTCTTTCTGTAAAATACTTCCTCCTTAATTCTAGCCTGTATCTCCCTTGGCACAGCTTGAGACTGTGTCCTCTTGTTCTGTCTGTTGTTGCCTGGAGAAAGAGACCGACCCCCAGCTCACCACAGCCACCCTTCAGGAAGTTGAAGAGAGTGATAAGGTCACCCCGAGTCTCCTTTTCTCCAGGCTGAACAACCCCAGCTCCCTCAGTCATTCCTCATATGGCTTGTGTTCCGAGCCCCTCACCAGCCTCGTTGCTCTCCTTTGGACACGCTCAAGCATCTCAACGTCCCTCCTAAAGTGAGAGGCCCAGAATTGGACGCAATACTCCAGGTGAGGCCTCACCAGTGCTGAGTACAGGGGAAGAATGACCTCCCTGCTCCTGCTGGCCACACCGTTCCTGATACTGGCCAGAATGCCATTGGCCTTCCTGGCCACCTGGGCACACTGCTGGCTCATGTTCAGCCGACTGCCAACCAGCACCCCCAGGTCCCTTTCCACCTGAGCACTGTCCAGCCACACCGTTCCTAGCTGATATCGTTGTAGGGGGTTATTGTGGCCAAAGTGCAGGACTCGCACTCGGACTTATTGAACTTCATCGCATTAGATTCTGCCCATCCATCCAACCGTTCCAAGTCCCCCTGCAAAGCCCTCCGTCCCTCTAACAGATCAACACACGTTCCCAGCTTAGTGGGAACATGGGGTAATGTTTCTATGAACATGAAATAAAATTCAGATGAATAGAATAGAATAGAATAGAATAGAATAGAATAATTTTTCATAATTCTGAGCAAATGGAGTAAAATTCAAAAGAATAGAATAGAATAGAATAGAATAGAATAGAATAATTATTCATCATTCTGAGAAAATGGAGTAAAATTCAAAAGAATAGAATAGAAAAGAATAGAAGAGAATAGAAAAGGATGGAATGGAATGGAATGGAATGGAATGGAATGGAATGGAATGGAATGGAATGGAATGGAATAGAATAGAATAGAATAGAATAGAATAGAATAGAATAGAATAGAATAGAATAGAATAGAATAGAATAGAATAGAATAATTTTTCAGCTTTCTGTGAACATGGAGTAAAATTCAGATGAATAGAAAAGAAAAGAAAAGAATAGAATAGAATAGAATAGAACAGAATAGAATAGAATAGAATAGAATAATTTTTCAGCTTTCTGTGAGAACATGGAGTAAAATTCAGATGAATAGAATAGACTAGAATAGAATAGAATAGAATAGAATAGAATAGAATAGAATAGAATTATTTTTCAGCTTTCTGTGAACATGGAGTAAAATTCAGATGAATAGAATAGAATAGAATAGAATAGAATAGAATAGAATAGAATAGAATAGAATAGAATAGAATAGAATAGAATAGAATAATTTTTCAGCTTTCTGTGAACATGGAGAAAAATTCAGATGAATAGAATAGAATAGAATAGAATAGAATAGAATAGAATAGAATAGAATAGAATAGAATAGAATAGAATAGAATAATTATTCATCATTCTGAGAAAATGGAGTAAAATTCAAAAGAATAGAATAGAAAAGAATAGAAGAGAATAGAAAAGGATAGGATGGGATGGAATGGAATGGAATGGAATGGAATGGAATGGAATAGAATAGAATGGAATGGAATGGAATGGAATGGAATAGAATAGAATAGAATAGAATAGAATAGAATAGAATAGAATAGAATAGAATAGAATAGAATAGAATAGAATAGAATAGAATGATTTTTCAGCTTTCTGTGAACATGGAGTAAAATTCAGATGAATAGAATAGAATAGAATAGAATAGAATAGAATAGAATAGAATAGAATAGAATAGAATAGAATAGAATAGAATGATTTTTCAGCTTTCTGTGAACATGGAGTAAAATTCAGATGAATAGAATAGAATAGAATAGAATAGAATAGAATAGAATAGAATAGAATAGAATAGAATAGAATAGAATAGAATAGAATGGAATAATTTTTCAGATTTCTGTGAACATGGAGAAAAATTCAGATGAATAGACTAAACTAGACTAGACTAGACTAGACTAGACTAGAATAGAATAGAATAGAATAGAATGGAATGATTTTTCAGATTTCTGTGAACATGGAGAAAAATTCAGATGAATAGAGTAGAGTAGAGTAGAATAGAATAGAATAGAATAGAATAGAATAGAATAGAATAGAATAGAATAGAATAGAATAGAATAGAATGGAATGATTTTTCAGATTTCTGTGAACATGGAGTAAAATTCAGATGAATAGAAAAGAAAAGAAAAGAAAAGAAAAGAAAAGAAAAGAAAAGAAAAGAAAAGAAAAGAAAAGAAAAGAAAAGAATAATTTTTCAGCTTTCTGTGAACATGGAGTAAAATTCAGATGAATAGAAAAGAAAAGAAAATAGAATAGAATAGAATAGAATAGAATAGAATAGAATAGAATAGAATAGAATAGAATAGAATAGAATGATTTTTCAGATTTCTGTGAACATGGAGTAAAATTCAGATGAATAGAATAGAATAGAATAGAATAGAATAGAATAGAATAGAATAGAATAGAATAGAATAGAATAGAATAGAATAGAATAGAATAATTTTTCAGATTTCTGTGAACATGGAGAAAAATTCAGATGAATAGAATAGAATGATTTTTCAGCTTTCTGTGAATGGAGAAAAATTCAGATGAAGAGAATAGAATAGAATAGAATAGAATAGAATAGAATAGAATAGAATAGAATAGAATAGAATAGAATAGAATAGAATAGAATAGAATAGAATGATTTTTCAGCTTTCTGTGAACATGGAGTAAAATTCAGATGAAGAGAATAGAATAGAATAGAATAGAATAGAATAGAATAGAATAGAATAGAATAGAATAGAATAGAATAGAATAGAATAGAATAGAATAGAATAGAAATCACCCTTCATGAGAAGCTGGAGTCAAATTCTCAGGAGCTTACTGGGCATGGTTTTGTGCCATCTTTGCTCTCAAATAATTTTCTGCACCTGTGAGGCACACAGCCCTCCCTGGGAGCAGGCACAGGGGACACATCAAATCTTTCTGCTGGCCTGAACTCACATTTTTCTGCCCCTCTTTCCTTTGCCTTCAGCAGAGCCCATAGCCTCGGGCAGAGCAGTTTCACTGTAGGCTGTGGCTACATTTGAAAATTGTGTGCCAAGTCCCATTTTGGTGAAGTGAAAGAATTAAAGATGACCTGAAGTTGGCCATAATTACTTGTGGGTTTTTTTGGCTCTGGAGATTCTATATGAGGAAGCAAAGCACAAACAGACTGTTTGTACAAACCCAGCTGTTTCTCCCAAATCTACAGCTGTATTTAATTGGTAACATCTAGCTGTTTTTTCCTTATCATCCTTGGTGTTATCCCTATCTTTGACAGGCATTTATACCAGTTCAACTCAAATTATATGTGCTTAGCAAATGGCTTGTGTTTCAGTGAAATGTGAAGACACAAAAGAACACTGAGACACGCTTGTTTATTCAAAATACTTTAGGTATATATTTTTCAGGAGAGTCCAACAGGTCTGTCTGTAATGGATTGACCTTCCTTTGACAGCAATGCTGCAGCTTCCCAGCTGCAAAATCCTCAAAAAGAACGGCTACAAGGAGAAATCAGAAGCAGCTGACTGGCCTGTGGAAGCACATGGAAGAAGTCATGATAATGTCCTTCCTGGAATGAGGAGTGAAGTGGGCCTGGTGGCTGCAGGTGCATTTGCCAAGTCAAACATCATCTACCTGCCCCACACTGACAACACACAACAGAGGCTGCTTTCAGGCAATTTTATTTCCACAGAACCATTAGACAGGAGACCCTGATTCATCCCAGGCAACAGAAACACCACAATTACACAATTATCTGGTGATTTAAAAATTAAGCTGTTTAAATGTGAAGGCATTATACCAATGAGACGCATTTAATCACACATGGAACCAGGCTCCCCCCAAGCCTGCAGCTCGTGTTAGCAGCGCTCACTGCAGCGTGGGCTTTGCTTTGTGACAGGGTCACACTTCTCTCACCCTTCCATTCAGAAAATGACTGTGCTTGCCTGTGAATTGTTGTAATCAGCACCATTTAGAAATGAGATGATGTGCTTAAATGGTGCAGAAAGAATGATCAGCCCCCAAAGCTGAACTTTAGACTTATTTTCCACAAACACCTTTGAATAATCAAGCAGTGACCATGCAGAGCACACTGTGCTGATGAAGCCTGCACAGGCTTGGCTCCTCCCTGTCACACAGGGATAACTTCTCTCATATTCCCAGCCAGAGGGGGTGGAATTTAAATGCCGAACCTGGAACAAAAATGCACTAGCTCAGAACTGGAACTGGGAAATTCAGAACAAAAACTTGTGTTCTACTACGTATAAACACCACAGGTCTGGTTACCTCCACTAGGCTAACATCTCATTAGCATTGCTCTTAAAAATATTATATATTTTTTAAAAGGCTCTTAAAAATATTATATTTTTTAATACAGGCTCTTGAAAATATTATATTTTTTTTAGAACCGTAATGATTAAACATTGTACAATTATATCTATAGAAATGTAATGACTGTTACTATTAATCACCATCAGATTTTATAGAAATGTAATGGTCTCTGTGTGTTGCTATTAATTAGTATTAATTACTGCAACATTTAATAAAAATATAATAATTTTTGTTTGTTACTACTATACAGTCTTAATTATTATGGTACTACCATAGCTGTTACATTTTATAGGAATGTAATTGAATTTGTTACTATTAATTACTGTTACATTTTGTGGAATTGCAATGGTTTCTGTTTGTTACTATTAATTAGTAATAACTACTTACATATTTCTTAGAAAAAAATCACTATTTTAATACCACAGTGGTTATATTTTATGTAAATGCAATTACTGTTGTTTTTTATTAATCATGTTAAATTACTAGTATTAGAATGATCTCATTGGTAATAATCTCCTATGATTTTGATGTGTGCTCATTTTGAGGCCTTAGGCAGTGCCCTCCCATCAGTTTCCCCTGGTAAATCCAGTGCTGCCGCCCCAAGGTCACCTCAGCAAAGGTGACTTTGCTCTACAAGTCCTTTCCAGCAGGGGAAGATGTGAGTTTGGGGTTGTCTCCTCTCCCAGAGAGGATTTTTTTCTTAATGTATGAGCCCTGGCCTTAAAATACTTCTTGCGCTATTGTGCTCAATTTTACTAAGAAACCAAAACAAAAACTTTCAGGTTTGCCAGAAAAGTGAAGTTTTTATAGCCTGCTACTCACCAGAATTTTCTAGTAGCTGCCTTATGTCTTCTCTCACACTGATTTGTTTTAATCATTAAATAGAAGTGATATTTTCTTTGGAGCTGGGGATATTTTTCTTCTCTCTGTGAGACAGGTTTGTGAAGAGAGTTAATATCTTTTATTAAAGAAACTGATAAAGTTAGAACAAAAAGAAGAATTGACCTTTCAGGCATACAAGCTGGCAGCAGTAACATTTTTATTGCATGTGCTTTTGTGAAGAAGGCCTAAAAGTGAGAGAGAGCCTCTGGAAAGTACTATAAACATGGATAAGAATGCCTAATTCAAATAACATTTCTCATATCTAGGCTGCCACTCAAGAGTCTCCTTAGACTATGGATCCTTTGGCAGGAAAGAAAACTGATTAGCACTTCACAATAGTTAGAAATTCACTGCAAGACATAATATTACAGTGGTATTTAGGACAAAATTAACTTTTTTATTATTACTTTTAATATTTTATCTAAAAATGCCCTTGTTACTTGTCCCTAATGCTTTCATGCTCACAAATATCAACTAGAGAACCAGACCAGTGTGTTCTATCTGACTGTAATCTCCCTCTTCCAGGGCTCCTCCTGTTTCAAAGCCTTGTGCATTTTGGGCTCTTTGATCCATTCACAGAGTGAGAAAATGGAAGCATCAAAGATCTTTTCTCATCTGAGAAGCTGAGAGGATGAAAAGGAAGAATGGCTGAGCAATAACAACTCCTGAAAAAGTGTGATAAAGCTGTAAATGATTTGAAAATTTTAAGGTTGACTTAGTGTAATAAAACTTAGAGCATCACTTGCTGTGGGTGACACCATCTTATTAATAATGCCTTGCTAGGAACTGCCTCATTATCATCAATATTGGTCAGGGATGTCAGCAGTGCTAACCCCAGGTGTGGATTTGTCCCCACCTCAGCACAGAGAGGATGTTGTGTGAAGGACTGCATTGCTTTAGCAAAGGAGCCTTGGCTCTTTGTTGCCATGGAAAGAAAGGCAAAACACTATTGAAAAGAAATGGTTTGCATAAAGTATACAAATGGCAAAAGAAAAATGGAAAAAAAATATCCATGCTGTATGTATATTTACCTTAAAGACAGAGAATTATGAATAAAGTGACAGAGCAGAAGAAGTACACAGTTTATAAAACAGCCCTTCACATTTCTCTTGCGCTGTGTTTGCTTTCAGTCTCAGCCACCTTCTCTTCCAAGCCAGCTCCTTACCTTAGCTAGAACTGTATTGTGCACTATATATTCAGCTTTCTTTTTGTCTGAAAATCACTTTAAACTGAACATTAGAACAGAAGGGGCTTTTTTTTTCCTACTCCCTACATCCATTACATTTGTTCCAGCCCACATTAGCACAAACCATTAGAACAGAAATGGCTAAAGAGGCACAGAACAGACCCACCAGGGTATAAGGCTGTGTCTTAGACTCTATTCAGGGGACAAGACCTGTGCTAGCCCTCAGCTATTTTCTTATTAATCCCCTTTTTGTGTTCACCATTTAATTCCAGGTAATCCCAGGCAGAGCTTTCATCCTGGGGCTTTGCTTTCTTTCTGTGTGCAGAGGGGCTTGGCTGGGTTACATGAAATCATGTGGCCAGAGGAGAAATTACTGATTTCTTTCTATGCACACCTGCTCTGAGTTACAAGTAATAAAAGCAATTACAACTTATGAACACAGAGAATTCCTAGCATAAATCAGACACTTTTACAACTACCACACTCAGCTGTCCAAAAGATAAGGGTTTTATGATATAGCACTATCAAACATGCTTTGCTTTATGAAACAGTCAAATGTTCTCATTTTTTACTTACGTGGAGTTTGCAGTACAAGGAGCTCTAATATGGGAGCAACATCAGGATTACTCATCCTCTTCCTTCCTATTTTAAAGTCTTAATGGAACTGATATTATTTGTACATTACAATGTAAAGTAGAGGCATTAAATCTTTGAGAATGAGGTCCACGTGCTGCCATTTATGAGGACACACCTGAAGAGGGGTCCAGCTTTCCCCTGAGCTGCCCTCCCTCCCTCCCCCTGTGAGCTCTCCTGCATTTCCTGCTCTTCCCTGCTGCTTTTCAGTCACAAACCTCCTCCCAGAACACCATCATCCACACCATACCTAATGCTGCTTCCAGGAAATCAGCTCCACAGGGAGAGATATCCTAATGTGTTCTTTCTGTGGTGATTTGTTCTCCAAGATGGGTCAGATTTCAGCTCAATTCCCAGGGCATGACAAATGCTTTCCGGAGTTTGGATGTGTGGTAACTTGACCTTCAGAAGGTTTTTCTTCCTGCATTAATAGCATTACTTGTGTGCTGCCACAGCCACAAGTGTTTTGTTTTTCCTAAATGTACATTAGGCATTGCCAGTTTGTTAGAAAGAGAAGACAAACAAGACAGCAATGGCCCCACTTAAGGGATGAGGATGCTAAAGTTCACCAAAGTCAAAAGAAACACCCTTATTAACCTTGGCAGATGCAGATCACACCCAGACTGATAATTGGACCATATAAGGTCCCACTAGAAATATTTTCTAAAGATAATGATTGAAATCAGATTTTTCATACCCTAATCTGTTTGTACAAGCCCTCTGCCAAAACTCACCTGAATTCTGACCATCCCCTATGGCTTCCCAATTTCGTGAGTTAGGAAATGACTGACTCAACAAAAGGGCCCCTGCCCAGGGCCATTCAGAGGTAGAAGAAAACAGTAATATGGCATGAAAAGCAGGCAGTTTAACAAGAGCTGAATAACCTGTAGAATTTAGATGCATGGTTATAAAATAATTTGAATTTTTTTTTTGATTGTTAAAGGATTTTGACACTCCAGTCATGGTCATCAGAAACTTTTAAGCTTATTTAGGCCTTTCTTCTTTCTGCTAAATAGCGTGAGAGTGATACCAATGCACAACTGCTCCTGGGCTATGGTCATGGATCAGCAGGAAAAAAAAAACAAGGAAAAAAAACAAGTAAATCATTCTATACTGAAATGATTCAAAAATGATTCAATAACACTTAAAAGGTAAGAGGCACATGCTTATTTTTGTCTTAGGAAGACACTATGGATGAAAATGATAACCATTTTAACTGCAATAATGCTGAGAACAGGAGTAACACCCACAGAGATAAATGGCTGCAGCAATCTCCCCCAATTACAGGCCAGCTGCTCTGTTCAGCACAGCTCCACAGAAGATTAAAACCACAGGCTGCAAGGTAGAAGCAAGATATTTTAAATCTCTAAAGTGCATCACTGACCAGTCTCACCAGCCTGAGTTTTGAAGCAGTGCTTGGCAAATCTGAGTCTCCTGCAGCACAGATGGATTGGGGATTTAATGCTTTGTTCCAAAGGGGCATGTATGAGCCCTTTTAGGAGGGCTGACAGTTTATCTTTGTTTAGAAATATATATATATAAATCACAAAAAACATGAGAGCAGTTCAAACTGAACACAGCCATAGAACAATTCCTAAGCACAAAAGCTTTTTCTTTACCACCATGTCATTTGCTGACCAAGCTCCCACCATCCACAGGAGCTGGCTTTGCCTCTTAGAATTCCCACCAGGACAGTACTTACAGAGCCACTTGTTAATCTGAAGGACACTGGGTAGCTCCAGTCATGATATTGTTCCATTGGTGGCATTTTAGAGTTGGTTACAGGCACTCAATTGTTCCAACCTGTAAACCACAAGCACGGACCATCCAGTCAGCCAGGTAATTCACATCTCCTGAATGACCAGGGAAAAGGAACATCAGTATTAGTGATTTCTACACTGAGTAACAGGGGCAGCACAGAAAAAATTCCCTTGGCTGGGTTAAAGCTGGGGGGTTTGTTTGGACACCTTCCTCCAGCTCCCCACATGTGCCTCCCCTGCAGCCCAGCAGGGCCATGGGGTGGGAAGGAGGGCAGGAATGCTTTTAGAGGAAACCCATTGGGAGGATGAGCAGCAGGATAATCCTCCTCGCTGTAAATCAATCCCACATCCACAGCCTCCCCTGGGAACAGCAGTGAAAATGACTTAAGAAAAATGAAGTAGTACATTATTTCTGTCTATTAATTTCAGTTTAAACAGCTGTGTTACATTTTAGCAACAGCTCCAGTTTCTAAGACAGCAATGTCATCCATTAACACTCCTCTGGTACATGTTTGTACACTTCAAGAATCTCATTTTGATGCCTCAGGTTTTAGCTGTTATATTTTTCAGATTCTGTGCTGCTTTAGTGTGTAATTCTGAGCTCCATATTAAGTGTTGGTGAGCTCTCTTCACAGAGCAGGGAGACAAAACAATTCCTTCTCTAGCTGGGGATCAAGGACAAATGATCCAAATCTCAGGCCCAAGAACATAAACAGCAGAATGAACAGAGGAAAACAAGCAGGATGGTACTGCATAACCTAAAGCTGGAATTGGACAATTAACTCCAATATGCAAATGGACCAGAACTTATAGAAGTGACAGACCCTGTGACCAGATGTCCATTTTGTGACCATTTTGGGTCCATCTTGGGTGTAGCCCTGGCTGGGCTCTTGTGCTGCCCCAGGTGGATCCACTGAGGCCTTTTAATAAATCCCTACTTTATTCTTTAACTCTGCCCAGCCTCCGTTCTAGGTCAGCCTTCACAAGGTGTCCATTCAACTTCAGTCCTTGCTGAAAGGAATGTGCTTTAGCTAGGATGGACTTTTACTAGACTTCATATAATCACTATATTTATAACATACACTATTGTTCAACTTTTTTTTTTGGTAGGGAAAAAAAAAAATCTATCTTCATTATAATCTCTCAGATGCACTCAATTCCCTGAGAAAAAAAATGTCTGTAGGATTATGGATCTCTGAAGGCAGCAGTGAATTTTCACACACACGGATACTTTCCTGCCATCAGCGATTGACACTGACCAGCTCACAGCGTTTGTCCCAGGGCAACTTGTGCGCTCACAGGAATTTCTACGGCTGTGGAAATTCAGCTGAACATATATCTCCAAAATGCAAATTCTCTGCTACATGAGAATCTCAAAAGTAACTGTGACAATTCAAGCCAGCAAGTGAGTTTTAACCCTGAATTTCTTCCTTTACAAAGTGGTTGGATATAAGCACTCCAACCACAGCAATGCACCAGGTTTGATTTCAGCAGTTTTTCACAGGGATGACAATGTTGTATAAACAAGTTCTCCAATGTTGGAGCAGAGAGCCATGGACACAATACCCCACAAACTGGGGACATTCATGCCAAGGTTCACAGCTCCTGGGTCCCTGCTAGTGAATCAGCAAAGGCAAAGCCCAGCAAATAAATAAATCCAAAGCAAAGTGCTCTTCCAACTCCCTTTCAAAACAGTTTTGCCTGGCTGCAGCTCTCTCTCCATGCTAGACTTCCACCACAGATCAGTGCTTTGTCATTTTGTCACCATTTGAAGCACTGTCATTTTAAATTATATGATAGTCACAAGAAAAGTACCTGATGTGTCCAAATGATGAACCACCATCTCCTGCCAAAAACAATAAAGTGGCAGCACTTATTTTCTGCTGGGTAAACCTCTTCATTTCTGTATTACACAAGACTTCTCTCAAAGCTGAAAAATGGCACGTTAGCAGCCCCAGAACATTTGCAACCTTGAGATCCTCCCCTTTCTGTGCTCAGCCAGGTTTAAAAATCTGATGGGAGTGGAAGCGCTGAAAGTTTTAATGTCAATATTTTTTTCCAGCACTGTTTCCAAGTCATTCATGGCTATTTAGCACATACCTCACAGAACTGTGCAGGGCACCATCTGCAAGCGTGGTACAGATTATAGAGACTGCAAACAAACAGGTGTTTGTCTCATCATCCCACTGACCATCTGAGAGATGCCTGGAACAGCAGCAGCCCATCATCTGTGGCAGAAAATGACACAACACTGCAAGCAGGCTTGGTCCAGGGACTCTTCAAAGTGAGGAATGAGGAGCATCTGCTCCAAGAGTGGGCAAAATGCACGATTTTATGCCAGAGCATAAGATTTTAAAAGCATGCTATTGGGTCAGGCTGAAGCAAACACACAAAACCACTGAAATATTCAAGTGCTCATTAGCATAAATGCAAACTGGAGTGAAACACTTCAAAAGCTGACAGTGCCAGGGGGTTTTACAGGCATTACTACAAGATTTTGTTTCATCCAAGCTTTTCTTTTATCATTATTATCTGAACATGCAACATGTCCTTGAGTTATTTCTTAAAAAAAAAAAAAAAAAGGTGTTAAAATGCTTTTGCTTACATGCACTTATAAATCCTTCTACACCAGACAAGCAGAGCTGTGTTCCATGTGCTGCAGGGGGTTATTTGTGCCAAATTCCTCTGCAGCTTGTGTGGCTGCACGTGAGTGTAGTGGATCCTGTGCCAGGATCCACTCTGAACCTGGAAAATACAAATACAAACTGCCCCTGGGACTTGGTACTCTGAGCCCATGTTAGCTCCTGGCCCCTTGTCACAGGACAGAGTTGGGGCTTCACTGGGGACCATGACCATGAGCTCCCTTCTGTCCTAGGAGATGCAAGCTCAGATTTTTGGGTGGGTAATTTTGGGAATGGCCCTTCCAGCTAGGACTGCTGAGCACAAGAAATTGGTATCTTCCACTTTTCTGTTCAATCAAGTGTCTTGTGAATTAGTTCAGCTACCAGAGATCATTTCACACAAAATTCTGAACAAAAAAATATAAAAAAACCAAACAACTTTGCAAAATTGTGGGCATTTGTCCATCATACCACACAGTTTGGTTCCAAAAATATCCAAGGAGATCTGCTCTGAAAGGATTTGCACAAGACGACTAAGAAAGCTCCTTCTAGGAAGGGAACCAGGATAGCCACAGTATGAACTGGTTTAAGGATTTTTTTTAATGCAATTTTAACAGTTATCAGCAATTTACTGTTGCCTCAAACAGAATGTATAAAAAGGCTTTCCCTCTAAGAGGTTTCCATATATGTAAATAGTGACCTAAATGTAAGCATTTTCATGACTTTCTAAAGTTTGAATGAATTACCAAGCTTTATCTTTACATTTTTCATTTTGAAGCTATAAAAAGATATTCTGTAGTTTTTCACACTGTCTCTGTGCCTGAAGATGTCTGCACAGAAGATCTCTCTGCACAGAAGCCAAATTTGAGAGATCTGGGATGAATTTTAGACAGTTCTCCAACACTGAGATTCTTCTGCATTCACACACAAATAGTGTGACACTTCAAATGCCACCAGAACTGACTGGAACAGAGCAGGAAGAAACAAGAAATTCAAATGCAGTAACTTTGGGTTTTTAATTTTTTTTTTTTTCCACTTAAGAGATCATATCAAGCTTAGTACAAATTTCAGATAATATAAGAAACACTTCTAGCCCAGAAACCCAAGCTTATGTGTTCATTTTCACTTTTTAAAAGGTGAATAATCCTCAGTGAAATATATCAAATAGTAATAAAGAATTTAAATAAAGAATTTAACCCTCTATTGCACATATTTTCACTTTCAATATCCTCCTGCATTGTTTCCAGAAGTTAGATATAACAAGATAGAGGAACATTAAACTTACCTTTTGTCGCTTTGGACTGCTCTGCTCATTTCATCACTTTTGAAAGATTATAGATTTCAGCAGGGTATGTCATTAGAATTTGTCCATAAATCAGAATGTGTCATGCTCTTCCCTGAAAAATTAAAGGACCTTTCAGCATTCCCCCTTTTAGCTAACAATAAGCTATTCACATAACAGCAATCAAATCCCCTCTCAGTTGTTATCTTGATAAATTAAACAACTTGACTTACTTCAGCTTATCAGTAAAAAGAGCTTTCTTTGAAAATGTCCATGTGGTTTTTTTTCCCTGTTCTTGGATTTTTTATTTCCAAAGTGGGGATATCAAAGCAAGTCTGAGCATGTCAGTAGCACAGTATTAAGACACACATTGATTTTTGATTTTGCCATCCCTGTTAGACAGTAGAGAGGATGAATACTGCAACAGGTCTGGAAGCAAAATTCTCAGGCTGATGAATATTAAGCAACACAAAAGCTTTCACAGTATTACAAATTCAAAGTTCACTCAAATTTACAGTATTTTAGTGTCCTTTACCTACCTTTCTTACTTATCACCTTAGTTTCTCTATCTGTGCATGAACCACTTGGTCTGGTTTACCAGAGAATTTATGAGAGTTACTGTTGAGAGGAAATAATAAAACCCAAAAATGATGAGTATAGTAAAATATAAGTTTGAAATTGCAATTCAAGTCATGCTTGCCAGATAGTCCATTAACATTTTCCAAGCTGACAAGGTCCTGCTGCTTTTACAAAGCACTAGGATTGATTTAAAACTCTGCTGACTGAGCTGGTATTCACTGCTCACTCAAAGCCACTCTGGAGATATAACTGGCATGTCAGATTTAGTATCCTCAGATAAAAAACAGAGAGCAAATGGTTTTATTGTTGGCATAACCATCACACCACTGACATTTTTCATTACGACATTACAGATTTAGCTGAGGAGAAGTAGTGACGGAGGAGAATAAGAACTGAATTCTTTCTTCCAGCTGAGCACCCTTGCCTTTCAAGTGTTAAAAAAATATATTTCTGCTTAAAAATATATAAAATTAACGGGAAAGGTCCCCAGTTTTGGTATTTAGAATCCTTTGGAACCAGAATGCATCAATATTAAAAGGCTTGGGGTTGGACAGTCACTGCTGGAGGGTCAGCACAGCAGCACAAAATGTTCCTCCATCCCCTTTTTAAGCTGCAGGGCAAATCCTCTCTTGCTGTAAGTTATCTCCAGGTGTTTACCAGCCATTAACCTCAGAGTGCTGTAATTCCTCAGCCTGTAATTAGCAGTGGTGACTAAACCTGATGCAGGCACCATCCTGCCAGCTGTCTGGGATTACAGATGCAAGGCACCTCTCCCCCTCTCCAGTCATGACAATTCATTAGTTCTGCTGTTTGGGAGCAGCTGTACCATTTGTGAGGTAATTTATTCAGATTCCCACAGAATTATTGCTGAAACGTGGGAAGATGAGGGATTTGATGAGGCTGTGTATTTACTGTCAGAGAGCACAGGTTGGATCTGTGGTCAGAAGTGATGGGAGATTATGTTTCAGGAGGAAAAGCAGCCTTTTTAAGGCAAAAAGTTTAATAAAGTCCATGAGGCAAAGGACAAAATGCTTCAGCATGTCAGTCATGTCTCACAGTGTAATCCACAAAACACCCCCAAAATTGTCCATGTGAAGTTCATTTAAATTTTCCCTTTCTGTCACAGCTTATTGAAGCATTCTTCTAAAAAGCCTCTGATATAGTCAAAGCTGATCAAAGTATGAGAACACACAAAATGCTCAGCTTGATTAGTCAGCAGGGTGGGACAAGTAAAATTCAACAGACTTAATTGCCAAGCTAAAATGGAGGGGATTTAGAATTTAGGGATTGAAGCTGTGCTCAGAGAAGTAACATCAATGTGTGTTTTCTGAAAAGACCTGGAACAAACCCACAACACTTGGAGAACTCAGTGTAAAACTTGTGTCTCTTCTCTAGCCCCAGTGATAACACCCACATCTGCACATGGCAAAGTTTGGGGAGGAACTTTCATTTTACTTCCCATCAATACAACACCAGCAGAGCAGCCACACCAAGCTGGACCCAAGGCCAGTCTGTAACTTCAATAAAACATCTCACTTTTTTTTCACTGCAATAATATTTGCCATAATTCTTTCATATATAAATTGATATAACCACGGCCCCCACGACTGACTGGAACTGAGGATGCTCAGCTGCTTCTGGTGCCAAATTTTCCTGCAGATTTGACTTAGCCTTTCACCCAGCTTTAGCATTTAAATATATCCACACATTGAGTACACTGATATGTTTCCAGCAATGAAATGTCAAAAACACTGACAACCTCTTCATGGTCTTAAATCCAATATCCTGTGGCCTCACTGACTTCTGGATTTTAATTTGCTATCCCAGTGCACAGTAATTTCTGGTTATCTCTGTCACACTCTTAAGCACATCTCAAGATGAAATTTTGGCAGGTTGTCATGTTTGTTAAGAACAGGTGCTCTGACTTTTTGCAGCTGGGTTTTTTTTCTCCTATCTGTTCTCTGAAAGTGGGCTCTGTGTGTTTGTGAACCATCTCTGACCATCTGAATATGTAGATCTTTTAATCCCCATTTTCATACGTACATGCACAGACATTAATTTTAATCAGGGAAAGCTAAGATGAAATACCAATAAAAGAGGAGTTGTTAGGCATGACATTTCATTTATGGATGTAGCTGAGAAGATTAATGTCTGAGCCAGCAGCCTGTCCATTACCACCTTCCACTGCTGAGGAGCAGCATCGTGTGCAACAACTGAACACGAGAAATTCTCACTCGCCACATCACTCCCTTGCCCTCAATTTCTCTGTGCAATACTGTTAATTAAACCATGAAGACCAGATCATTTTCAGTGAGGAATTCTGCCTGATCCTTTTTCAGGACACATCAGTTCATGCACATTTTTGTATTTGCTCTTGATTAATATTTTAAATTTCTTTAATGTGTGACACACCTGCAGGAAGGTCAGTTCCCCAGGACTCTGCTCACTGAAAGAAAAAGTCAAAGTAAAGGAATGCACCTGTAAGCTGAGATCAGCTAAAAGATTGAAATAATTTCCTTTGAGTACTTTATGTGGTTTTCAAGTCTGGTCCCATTTTATAATGGAGTTTTATATTTTTATATTTTATATTTTTATAATGGAGTTTTCCCCTCATTATACAGAAAGCTACTTTTGGCTGGATACACTGAGAAAAATTATAAACTCCTTTTTAACTAGTTCACCTGGCCCAGTAACAAGAACAGAAATGAAAAAAAAATGCTAAGAGTGAAAACAAAGTGAATTTTACAGAAAATACTGCACGTATACCTTATATAAGAAATGCTTTTACAAATAATTATCCATAATCTAGAAAGAGTAAGGAATAACACAGCAAAGACTTTGAATGGTACCAGTTATGGCTGAAACACCTTCCTTCAAAGCAGCTCTCCTCTTCTGAAACCATTCTGTAAATTCCATAAGGATGGCAGTAGCCAGAGAGCCCAGCAGTTCTGATTAAAAATGGCAATGAGGAAATGTGATAGCAGGAGCTCCATCTGCAATGGTAAGGCCTTAACATGTGTACAGGTAGGAAAAAACCAAAAAAACAAACCAGCAGACTGGGTAGAGAACAACTCTATTGCTCCCCACTCCTCCACATTCAGGGATCTAAAAACAAATCTATTTAAGTAGCAGGAGAAGAGAAAGACAGAAATTAGAGGAATCACACAGAATCATAGAATACTTTGGTTGGAAGGGACCTTAAAGCTCATCCAATGCCAACCTCATGCCATGGGCAGGGAGACCTTCCACTAAACCAGGTTATTCAAATTTCTATTCAGGTTTGCCTTGAACACTTGCAAGAACCCACAACTTCTCTGGGCAACCTGTGCCAGTGCCCCACCACCCTCTGAATAAAGAATTTCTTCCTAATATATAATCTCAACCTGCCTTTTCTCATTTTAAAGCCATTAGTCCTTGTAGGAGAAGGGAGAATATTGCTGAAAGTATATGCAGATTTGTTTCCAGATGTCATTTCCAGAATGATTATTCTACAACTAAGTTAGGAACTGATCCTTAGTGACTTGGGTCCCTTTTATTCTCCAACCTCTCTATCCACACTGCTAAATTAATTTCTTGCTCCTAATAGGAAATGAGAAAATATACTTTTTAGGGGAAAAATTATTATATATCAAGTACAACACTTGGAAATGAAGAAAAATCCATTTTATTTTAATGTCTTTTAAACAGGGTGATATCTTTGAATTTTGCCTCAGGTGAGCATTTTAACAGATTTAAAAGCAAAAAAAAAAGCATTGCCTAAGTTACCTAGCACGTAAAGGGATATCCCTAAGAAAAGGATTTATTTCCACACCAGATTAGAGGCAAAACAAAGGTTAAGCAGATTATGACATGATACCCATGGGGGTGAAAAAGGGAATATTAAGATTGTATTTTTTTCCCCATGAATGCAAATAGATTCACTGCAATAGTTTTAATGCTGCCTTATGTTTAAAAAAATAATCCTGCTGTAAGTGCAGCGATCAAAGATATTTTTAACACCTCAGAGAAGGAATTCCTTGCATGTCCTAGGTGATCCCCAGTACAGCAACCATGTACCAGCACAGAAAGTGTTGTCCCAGTAATCTGAGCTTCTACACAATTTCACATCTACATCATGTGTACAACAAGATTATTGCATCATTAACTCAAATTAATAACTCAAATTATTAATTCAAATCCATTATTTGCAACATTTACGAAGCCTCTGGAATTCAGAGGGGTTAGATATGTTCAGTCACTGTCAAGGACTTCATCCCTTGTCTGTGGATACTGTTCAAAAGCCAGTGAGAAAATCCACAGAAAATACAACAGATTTGTTTGCTCTACTCAGCAAGGAGTAAAAAGGCCACCTCTGATTTTATCAAATGCTGCCTTGATGTCCAGCAATGTTGTGTGTATTTTAAGCACCTAAGTACTTCACTAAACACTTTTCTACCATCTATCATGGATCAATACCTCAAAACTTCTTGACACCCTTTCCAATTTTATAAAGGGGGAGCTTCACACTGAGCTAGCTTGACTTGGGAAAGTGTTACTAGAGAAAATCACTGGAGAATGATTTTGTTGGCAGGGAAAAATAGGTTTCCTGAGCTTCCCTCTTCGAGGAAATGCACTGGCTGCCACCAGCAGGTATTTCTATTTCAGCACTCAGCTCTCCCCCCTGCTCACAGCCACATCCTCTCTGCAGCTCCCAAATGTCACACACTGGGCAGACACCTGAACATCTGCCTCATTGCTTGTTACTGCAATTGTCTCTGCTAACAAAAAAAGAACTCAAAGCCAATTTTTCCACCAGGAGTATCTGTCATCACCTTGGACTCCACATGTAATGCACTTGGAAAATGCAGAGTAAGGTGTCTGACACGAGGGTTGCTCCACCATAAAAATCTCTTTTTTTTTTTCTGCCATGCCTATTGTGCTGAACAGAAAATGAGGTGTTTGTGCTGAAATAGAATGTGCTTGTTTGTGGATAGGAGTCAACATGTTAAACAGCTCCCTGGAGCATTTAAGAGAGAAGAAAAATGATAATTCCAGGGAAGAAGCAATATCACAGGGAAAACACAAAGCAACACCTGAACAACCTTACCTTTTAATATTTTTTTATAAATTGATGCTCTACTGGAATTAAGGAGACTAAGGAAATCTCTGCTGCCCACCTCATGCCTGCACATGAGGATGAGCAGTTCAGATGTGGGGTGACCATGCTGGGACTGTGCTGGCAGCTTTCTGACCACAAACAAAAATCAATATCCAACTTTAAGTACCACAACAATCCATATCCAACATTAACTACCACAAAAACCCAAATCCAACATTAAGTACCACAACAATTCATATCCAACATGAACTACCACAAAAACCCAAATCCAACATTAAGTACCACAAAATACGATATCCAACACTAAGTATCACAAAAAACCAAATCCAGCATTAGGTTTTCTACTGTTCAAGTCATGTGGCAGAAGCAAAGATGCAGTGACTCTAACATCCAGTTTTCATAGAAAGGGAACATGAATTACTTTTAACAAAACACAGTATAGACAGATCAGCACAATTACAAAAGTCAGACTAGCAACAGCATCTGGTACTAGCTATCAGAATTGTCTTTTAAAAGAAATACCTGGAGACTAAGTGCAAAAATCCAGTCCAGTAGAGTTCCTCCCAGTGTTATCCCTCTGCCAAGCCAGCATGCTTTTAAAGTTATAATCATTATTATTTCTACACCTTCTTTCATGTGAGAATTACAAAGTACTCCAATAAACAATTCCAGTTAGTAAAAAAGAAAGGGGAGATTTAATTTTTTTAAGTTTTTTTTTTGCTAATCAAGCCATCAGATTCTCTTAAGATGCAGGTGTCATTCTCATTCCTGCTGTAGGCTTGCTGAGTGGTTGTGAGGAAATTATTTGTGTCCTTTGTGCTTTAGCTCTCTATTCATTAAACTGAGATAACAGCACTTCCTTTCTCTGACCTTTTGTGCATTTTCTCTGAAGCCCATTGTAAATTTTACTGGGCATGTGCTGTGTCTTATTATGTGAAAATTCAGTATCTATTAAAGCCTTCATTTCAGCTGGAACCTTAAACAACAGCTAGAGAAGAAATCATAACACACAGACGTTTCAGGTGGAATAAATGGGTAACTTGTTAATTTCTTTTAAAATGCAACGTGCTTCAGCTGGGAAGATTTAAGATGAATGACAGTATAAAATAGATATTTTAATTCTGTGCTTTGTAACGCCACATCCTCTTATAGGCATCCAATATTAATGTGGAAATCTCTCTCAGAATACAAGATATTACTTCTAGCAACCAAAGCAGCATTGATTACCCCATGTATCCTTTTTAAGCCCTTCATTTTATAGACTGAAAGTTATTTTTAAGGCACAATCTTGAAGAAAGGGATTTTTGATAGAGCAGACAAAGGCAGTAGACAATAAATATTTAATAGGTGACCAATAGTTATATCAGGATTGATCTGCTAAAAACACTCCTCAAAAATACAGCACATTTCCAAAACCACCCCTATAAATCAAAGCAAACAAAAGCAGAAAAAAAGAAAAGAGTCCTGGCTGTGGTTAGAGATGCACAGCATCACTTCTGAGACTTAATTTTCAGAATTTTCCTGTTCCCTGACACCTTCCCTCCTCAGGGGGCTGAATCCCAATGCCAAGGGCCAGCATTCCTGGGATCAGGTGCAATATTCCCTTCACTGGCAGAGTCTGACAACAGAACAAATGTTTAATACATACCAAGAAATGAGCAAGGATGATGGCAAAGCCCAGGCTGACCCCTGTCTTTAAGCAGCTTATTTTGCTGTATTTCAGACCTAGTGACACACTGGAAAGCTGCACCTTCAGGATCATGAACCTGATGGATAAAATATTCCTTGGCATCCACTTCTACTACTGAAGAAATAAAAATGCTCTGAGTAAAACAAAGTCAGGAAGATGAAAAGTAATTTTCTCTGAAAACAGTCCTTTCCTGTCCTACCCTGCTAAACTGAATAAGGAAAATATTTTTTTTTCCCACCTCTCCTCTCAGAAAATAGACTCATCATTTCCTTTTGCTTTGTTGCTCTTGTTTTCACCTTTGCCTGGAGTCAATCTTTGGATATGAAAGGCTTTTCAGATGCACCCACAGAAGTCAGCAGTGTTACACTACAGAGTACAAAACCAGCTGCAGTAAATTGATTTCAGTGTTATCCCTTATTTCTATTGTTTAATAAAAAAGAATTTTTTTCTCTGACCAGTTTTCTTAAGGATAAAACACAGGGATAAAGAGCAAGGAGATGGACAGGCTGCAGTGTCTGCAATGCTGGCTTGTACCATGCAATCTTCAAGTGCTGGCCTTCAGATTCCTGGTTATTTAAAACAGAACTTTTAAAGTTATTTCTTCTAAAAGATGAAGTCACACTGAAAAAGGTTACCATTTCTATTGCCAGCAGGCACTATTTTCAGAAGAAATAAAAGAGATTGAAATTCCTGAAGAACTTCTGCTTTGTGAGGTATTAATTTTGTCTATTGTTTTGTGTGGAAAATTACCTGATTTTTTTAAAGGTCTTTTTCAAGTACTAAGTTGCCTGCATTCACCTTCTAGTTTAGAAGTACATTATAAAGATGCTAAAAAGTAATTTAATATTTTAGTATAATAAATTCTAGAACCACAGAATTATTTGGGTTGGAAGTGACTAAAGATCTTGTAGTCCTGACCCCTCTACCATGGGTAGGAATGCCAGTAATGTTCATTAATGCCAGTAAAGTTCATTAATGTAACAGCAGCAGGGCTAATGTAGCTTTATACAACTGGCTGCTGTCTTCAGGATGGGTCTCTTGGAGCCTGCAAACTGCACAGCACTGAAATTCATAAACTGGAAAGACCTGCAAATACTTAAGTAGAAAAACAATCAATAAAAATCCTATGGACTTGAAAATAGAGGAATAATATAAGGTTTTCTGGGCAGAAAAAGCATCAATGATATGCAGATGGAAAAGCATTATTCAAAGACAAGACACTTGGGAAATAAATCTGTTTGCATCTCTACATGCCTGTTATTCTGCTACAAAAATAATTGCAATCTATATTGTCTCTAGGTGCCTCAGTAAAATATAAAGATCATACTAAAATTAGAAACTACTGCTAGTAATAAATCCATTGTCTTTGTCGCCAAAGCTGAAGTCACAAAGCCACCTCCAGCTCCACACATCCCACCTGCCTGGCCTCCTCTCCCCTTCCTCAGAGAACACTTCATGTCTAAACAGCTTCTGTGAGGTAAAACCAAAAACCCACCAGGTACATCACTCATTGCCCATCACTCATTCATATTTTAACAGTGGGAAAGGTCCTTCAACCCAAACCAAGAAGGAGACAGCAAATACCAGGAGTAAAGAGCTCTTATGTTTGGGTTTGGCTTTTTTTTTAATGTGGCAGCTATCATAAATAAAAGCTCAGAGCTGCACAATGAGAAGTAGAAAAGGTCTTGCTCAAAAAATGTGGAAGAACTTTGGCTTTCTGATACAAAACTCTTGAAGTATTAGAAAAAGTGGGAAAAAACACTCAAACAAACAACTGAACAGGTAAATTAGTTAACTAATAACCAAATAAAGGTGTAAACCTTCCCCCCAGTTAGCACATTGGGAATGCCTGAGAGAGGAGGTCTATTTGAAACAGTATTTTGGAAAAAGGAAAATGTTCTGGGAGTGTGCAAGACAGGGCCTAAGGCTGAGAACTGACAGCTAATTAGTTATAAACTTGTAAATGAATATGACAGCAAAGAATGTTATTGTGATTTTACACCCTGTTAATAAAGATTTTATTCTGCGGACAACACAGCTAATTAAATGTCTTCCATTGACAACTTCCATCAAACCCACCTGATGCAACCCAGACAGACACAGAAGAACTGAAGGGAGTTTTGGGCAGAGAGAAAAAAAGCATTGCCAACTCCATGTGAAGGAACATTTCAAAAACTTTAATTAGGGGGTTGAACAAGATGTGCCTTCAGCCTCAGTCTGTTATTCTGCAACTCTCAATTGTTCAGACAGCTCAAGAGACACAAACAACAGACAGAAAACGCAGAGCACAGACAGAAGGTACATTTCACACACTAAAACTGTTCTTTGGGATAGTGAAACAGCCTGAAAATACAGAGTTTGTGTGAGTGAATGCAACACTTAGGACACTCTCAGTCAGGGGAGTCCTGCACCCAACTGAGAATTATGGGAGGTCTGTTGGATGGAAAAGTGTCAAAATTTAACTTAAAGATGTGTTATTCTTGTTGGAACATCTTGGGGAAAATTCAGAAGCTTTTCTATAACTCACTCTCAAAAAGGAGAGGGTCAATGTTTCTTTGCCAGCATCACGGGGTAGGAAATATACATTTTCTTCACATCTAAACTCAGCTCATAACCAGCTCCTATAACCACAGAGGCCTGATCCCCATGCAAACCACTTTAAATCAGAAACATCCATTTCAAGAACTGTCACAAGCACACCATTGGGAATTGCACAGAATTTTCATGGCAAGCTTAATAATTACTTTGCCCTCTTTCCATATCCTGCCCTTGTTTCTCTGCATTGGGTGGGGAAAGGAAATAATCTCATCAGATACCATTGAATGTACTCAAGGAAACAGAAATCATTCCTGCACAGAATCCCAGTTTGTTGCTAATCCACCCAGGGAAAGAATATCCCCATATTTTTTTGCATAATGAAGAAAAGACAGATAAAGCAGAAAAAACCTCACTAGCTATTTAGGCATTTGTCATAGCTATAAAATATTTGTCCTTCAGGGGATATTCCTGAATGGCTTGTGTTGGCAGTAGTCTGGAACGCGAGGGGACTTAGCTACTCTGCAGTTTTCATATTTCTGTCCCAATTTTGCATTTAATTTCAGCCCTATTTTTTCTCCTGTAAAATCACAAAAACTAATAATATATTTTAAAAAAAAGTAATAATAAGCTCTGTATACTTAAATATATATATTAACACATATATATGTGTGCATAGACATACAATAATTCACTTAGCAGTCAAACAAGTCCTCAACATCTTTACATTGGCCTAAGGAAGGAAATGATAAAAACCAGTGGCAAGTGCAACTTCAAATAGAGGACACAGAGCCAATTTAGTTCATTACCAAGAGAGTCATCTGTAGAAAGGTTTTCAGGCATCACAGCTAGCAGCAGTGCAAACATCTACTTTCCTTCAGGAAGCCCTTGTTTAATGAATATTAACCCATTTAATGCATATCTGTTTGGATTTCGCTAGACTGTGAGGAAACTTTCATGATCCACTCAGACATAAGAAATCCATATGTAAAACTGAAGCGATATCAGCTGACAATCTTATTTATAATGAAGGTTGCAGTATCATGTCAATATTAAGAAACTAATTTCTCACTCTATTTCCCCCCTGCAATTTTTTGAGATTTAACCGATCGCTCCTGAGCTTTAATTTTGAGCTCCGCTGAACTGTTGTTGATGTTCCATTTCAAAAAGGTAAAAAAAAAAAGAAAAGAAAAAAGAAAGAAGAACATGTGTGAACTGGGGTCTTTCTCCTGCAGCCTAATGGTGCAACTGATTCAGACTTCCAGCCTTCTAAGCAGCCCTCAAATGGTGACTTACAAGCTTTGCTGGATAAGGAGATCAACACTAACCTTGATTTTTTTTCTTGACTAAAAAGCCACCACCATGAATGGAAAGACCAAGTCTGTGTCCACGTGTGGAGGTATTTCCTTGCACTTATATTTTACATACATTTGGTGTATATGCAAGGAATGTATTTTGGCTATTCATCCTTCAAAGCACATTCTTGGGAGAATGTGATTAAGAAGTTAGAGTTTGGAGAAGAAATAACATATAGTTTTATCTGCTATATCTGCTTTGCAGTCTTAGATGCTTATTCTTCTGTCTAATTTTCTTAAAAGGTGGACTAAAGCATGCTCAAGGTTTTTGATAGAATCTTCAAAGTAGGTAGCTACAAAAAATCCCAGCCACACCACAAACCACTGTTGATTACTGGTTATCATATCTCACTAAAACTGAGTTTAAATACACGCTGCAGAATGAGTTTTTGTGATCAGGATATCACCAGAATCAATCAATACAAAATTACTCATTTAAAAAATACCATTGGAGAGGGATAAGGTTATGGTTAGAAGAAATAAAATTGTTCTGCAATGACAATCAACATGGTTTTGTTCTAGAATCCAAATTCTCATATACCTATATAGATAAAATAATAAAGCTCTTCAGCTTTGTTGTAAGGCTGTTTGAATATTGCCTTACAAAGTTACTTATGAAGCATTTCTATGATTATCAGAATAATTTTAAAGCTGTATTTTTATGTACTTGTGGCAGAACCTTACTAATCCCATTAAGTGTATCCTGTTTCTGCAGTGCCAGCAATTTCAGCCCTGCTAATGAAATGAGTCAGCTCTTCAGCTCTGAGCCCCCTTTCATCCCACAAGATCAAAAGTTTCCTACAAGAATTAAACAGATGGAGAGGGAAGAGACTTCCACATTTCCCTGCTTTTAGGTGTAGAGGTTTGGATACCACAAAGTCTTTCCAAAGACAAAGTTTGCTCCCAAGCAGGAAGACCCCAAGTACGAATATATGGAATATGTCAAGCACTGTTTCAAACAATGTGGATTTTTAGCCCAACATCACAGAACTAAAACAAAGGCAATGTGACAGTATAGGGTACATTAGAATAATAGAAACAGAATGACAGGCTTGCAGAAGGGTGAGGAATATTTAACTAAGATGTAGGAAAGATTACTTTGGAGCAGCACATACATTAGTTCCCCTGTGGAGCTGTAATAGTTTCCAGTGTATAGTTTTGCTTCTTTCCCCACAAAGTTATATATTGTTTTTCAAGGTCGGGTATTTTTCCTCCTTAAAATGCAATCAAAATGCCTACATTGTTTATAGTTAATGGCTTCTGGAAGACCAGCAATATTTTAAGCTTACATGATATGTTCCCCTTGCTCTCAGCCAAAGGCCCATCACCTTTTCCATTCCTTCAGCATTACAATTTAATTACTGTGGAAACTACATAAACAAGCTGCATTTATTAATAAATACAAATCAAAATGTCTAAAGTAAATTATTGATATGCCATATTATCTCAGCTTTTCTGTGGAAATCCTCATAAAAATAATCTAAATTTTGACAGCCTGACTTCCAGGATTTTATATTATAGCTCTCAGTAGGACACAATTGTTCATAGATATGTTAACCTTTGAATAAATTCTCTTTAAGCAAATGTAATGTCTCCATCCACATCCATATTTTGAAGGTTATATTTTAAATTGCAATAGATTTGTGCATTTTCTTGCACTGAAAAGGTTTAGATATTTAGAGATATTCTGGAAGGAAATTACAGAAGACAGACACAGATATAATTTAAAATTATATCTATAGTATATAATTTATACATGTAAGTTATAGATTTATATTTATACATAGAAATAATATATAGAGAGTATATAAATTTATACACATAAATTCTATCTAAAACTATAATTTTTATAATGTTAATTATTTTTATATATTATCCTAGCAGCTGCCAGCACACCACAGCTGGCAATCTCCCTAATTTCATATACACCCCACAGCAATGCTGTGTGCATGTGAGCTTCCAGATCCTCCTCACATTCCTGCCACTTCCCTGTTCAGCTTCATACCCCTAAAGATACCAGCACCCTCGTCCTGAAAATAATTAGGGGCCCAACATAAACACGCCAGTGACTTTTTTACCTTTTTAAACAACCTTTTCAAGTAATTACAGCATCTCCCTGCACAGTGCCCGTGCAGGATTAAGGCAGCTAACCATATCTGTCAGAGGAATTTATGTGTCACCAGCAGTGCCCCGTCACCACAGAGAAACGATGGCTGGAAAGAATCTAAATCACTGTTAGAGCAATCTCAAAGTACAATGTTGTAATTACAATTTGAATTTCAAATAGAGAATACAGGGAACGATACATCCTCTCTGGGACAACTTCTGCTAGCCTTGCTGCCTTCAATTTTTGCGAGGTTTTTTATTAGAAAATAGTATTTTCCATTATTTTTATAACACATTGACACACTGCAAATGCATTTCTACAGGCAGAATACACAATGCTATGAATACATTTACATTTACTGTGAATATTTAAAGAGGAAAGGCCTGGATATAATCACAGAAGAGTTATTTCTAAGCTGTTATATTTTTGCATTTTATCTGTGCATTCCACTGGAGCTGAAAATCAGTGGGGAAATAAATCACCAGCACTTTCTGACTACACCTTCAGGCTCTGTCAATTTGCTTGAAATATATCAGATGATCCTGACTGGTAAGAAATAATACACCTGCTCCAACAAAAGATCTAATCCTGCTGTCCCTGCTCCCACTCCCCTGACAGGGCTGGGAGCAGGAGCCTGGCTCTCCATCCTTCCCCACGTCCCCTCCTTCCGTTTCAGCCAAGTTTAGTTTTGTCTGCACTTCTTCCAGAAGCCCAACACACAAACTTCATTCTTCATGCACTGAACGCCACTCAGAACTGCGGATCTTTACCTGGATCTAGCAGAACAAATATTAAGGACATCAGCTGTTGCCCTCTCCTGAAAATATCTGAAATTCTGTATTAGCAGCTGCCATTAATTGGAGCAAAATTAACGAGGGTTTGATGAAGTGCAGAGAAATACCTTCCTTGTGCCCTACCCTCCAGACTGCAGTGTTTAATGTGCTGAAGGTAAAATTGATCCTTCTCTACCTGGATATGTAAGAAGTCCTGTGGAATTGTTCTTTACACTGGCACAGGCTGATGGTGGATGAGCTATTTATCCTCCAGCAATCTAACAACTAGAGCAGATATTTCTGTTTCTAAAGAACAAGAGAAAGGGGGTTGGGGGCTTCCCTCTCCTACCATCAACCCTTCATTTTGGTGAGTTTGTTAAATTAAAGAATTTTCTATCTAGGGTCTTTGCCAAGATCGTGTTTCACCCTAGCTCTTAAGACAAACCTCAGCCAAGATTATTCTTAGCCCTTGGAAGACTTGTGGTGTTTCCTCTCAAACTGGAATTTGTTTGAAGTAAAAAGTTTTTTTGGCCAAGAATATTTAATGCCCAGCTATAAAAAAGAATGCCTCTTTAAAGAATAAAGTGTTTTTTCAAGGCACTTGATAATATGCTTTTTCCCAACTCTTACACAGAAGAATCAAACACAGTGGCTACTGTGATGACCAAACATTCCTCTGGAATCTCACTTTTGAGCAGAAATATGTATCTAGGAAAAGTGAATGGCAATCCTCATGACAGGTTTATTATTCCCATTTCAAACTCCTCATAGCAACATACCAGCCTTCCTAATTAACAAACAAGCAATTCAGTTTCTCCAGTTAAAAACACAGATGTTACCAAGATCTGTTGGGAGATTTCCAGGCATGCTTTGTTCTGCCAGTTTAGCCAAGTTCTCTCCCTAACTTTAAAGGCCTTCAGTTCTTCTCATTGTTTGGTGGTCTGGTGTTGGTTTTGCTGCTGGTTTTGTTTATTCACTTGGGGGTTTTGTGATTTTCTGTTTGTTTCTACACAGTATCAGCTGCCTGTGCTCTGTCTATACTTATACTTCTTTCCCTTACCCAAGAAATTCAAGACTGTCTGTATTTTTTATCCCTGTGAATAAACAGATATTCTGTATTTCTCATATCTCTGATTTCTCATTAATCAAACTCAGGGGACCCTGCATGGTGTTATCCTCCCACACCTTTTCCTTACCACACCCGTGCAGTTAATACTGAAGGACGTGTTGGCAACATCCAGAATTCATTAACCGGCTTTAGCACCTTTTAATTATAACCGCAGAGTAACTAACCATGCTGCCAATGCTTTTTATTATTCCAGCTACCTTCTCCAAATCGAGCTCCACATGCAAATGTGGAGAGGGGAGCACAACAGCTCCCCTGTCATCAACACCCAGCGCAGCACACGCGTCCCCAGCCAGGGCTGCAACAGGCAGCCAGTAATTGTGTGATGTAAGGATGTTCAACCCCGTGCCTGCCTGACCTTTTACAACTGCTCTGCAGTCAAACCACACCTGCAGCAGCTCTGAAGCGTTTGATACAGGCTGTTCATACTTTGCACAGCCAAAATCTGTGTGTGTGTGTGAAGCCCAGCATCTGCAACAGAGTGCAGCAGGTGTGTGGCTTCAGAGTTGTCTGACACTGCACATCTGGTTTCCTTCTGGCATGCCCCTGTTACACCTGCAATTCACACCAGTACAGTATTAGATTATAGCTTATTCCAATGTATTTTGGACCAGAAAACATGGACAAAACAGGCAGGAGTGGCCTATGTTATTGACTTTGCAGTTTTTTGATAAGGAAGCACATGCTGCATGGCTGAGATGCTAATGGGGCAAACACTCAAGGCTCCCACACTCTTAAATCCACACTTGTGGGAGGTAATGAATTAGTAACACAACCCAGAACTTCAATCAGGAGCTGCTTTTGATCCTGAACTAATCAATACTTGCAGCACTTACACTCAGCATCCTCCAAACTGGTGTATTCCTTAGAAAGCACTAGTGGAAAAACAGTGCAAAACACTAGACCATCTACTACTTATGGGTAATCTCCAAAATCCCAGCTACAAAGTGATGATTTTACAACATCCCCTGTACTAGAGAAGAGAAAGAGAGAAAGAGAGAAAGAGAGAAAGAGAGAAAGAGAGAAGAGAGAAGAGAAAGAGAGAAAGAGAGAAAGAGAGAAAGAGAGAAAGAGAGAAAGAGAGAAAGAGAGAAAGAGAGAGAAGAGAGAAAGAGAGAAGAGAGAAGAGAGAGAGAGAGAAAGAGAGAGAGAGAGAAAGAGAGAAAGAGAGAAAGAGAGAAAGAGAGAAAGAGAGAAAGAGAGAAAGAGAGAAAGAGAAAGGAGAAGAGAATAATAGATTTTTTAGCTCATCTTACAAGGCAGCTGCACACTCCTGAACATCTGGCCCTAACCCTTCAATAGTTAAAGCTGCAAGCAGGGAATTCACAAGAGGAACTTTGCAACAAAAAGCTCAGCATGTGAGTAATGAGCAGTTTGACAGCTAGAGAACATGGAAGAAAGTAAAAAAAGCCCACACAACTTGTGAGGTTGGCTTGTTCCCTCTCTTTAATTACAAAGGGTGAAAGATGTGCCACTTAATTGGGAAATTGTGTGGCACATGATCCCCCACCCCTGCACCCAGTGGGAGCAGGACACGCTGGGCTCACAGGAGGGAGAACCAACAAGGCAGAACATCTCACTCATTAATACCCACTGACCACGAGCAAAGCATGGCACAAAATCTGCATTATTGCCATTTTAGCTGCACTGACAGTGGTCCCCTCATATGGAATGACAACAGGGGAGCACTTGCCAGGCAGATATAACCCTCTTGAAATTAAAGTAGCAATAAACTTCGATATTTGTCACAAATAAGAATGCAACCACAGAAGATGGATCGATGCTCTAAGTCTGCCAAGATGCCAGCTGGGCACAATTGTTTTTCTGCTTTTATTATCAACCTATTTAATATGCACCAAACCCTATTACCACAAGACAATTCAAGAGCAACCTGGCCCAGAAAAACTTAATATATTAATCCCCAAGACCTCTGAAGTATGTTTTCTCACATGGAATAGTATTCAATCCCAAATTTGATTCTATTCTAAATAATTCAATAGCACATTACTTCACCTAAAGGACCAAAGTGTCTATCCCATTCTTGCACAGAAACTCTTTAAACACCAAACTTCTCAGCAATGTATTGAGATATATAATCCGCATATACTACGTATATTGACATATAATACATATATTGAATATGCATTATAATGACATATAATACATATATTGAATATGCATTATAGTTACATATAATACATATCTTGAATATGTATTATATTGACATATAATACATATATTGAATATGCATTACATGCAAGTTTTGTGGAAACTTAAAGTATCTTAACAAACTCTATCAAGTAAAAAAATGCATCCAAGAAAAATCAGCTTTTGCATTTGTTTTTAAAGATCCCTTAACAGTTATTTTGTACATCTATTATGTTTATGGCACTTGAAGGTAATGTTCCAAAAAAATAAATTTGTACTTTTCCCTGAAAGTGATTACTTTTGCTGTGAGAAGAATTAGTTTAAAAACAGCAGAAAAATACTAAATTTCTTATTTAAATATCTATTATCAGATAAAAAAAAAAACATATGGAACTCCCACTAGACCCCAGAATTTGTACAAGGTCGGTTTTGGAAAGTTTGAGTCACTTAAATACAGACTCATGAAATCTCTCAAAGAAGCATTTCTTTATCTCAAGAAGATAGAAAACTTTCCAGATGGGTGCAATTGATGCTGGGATCTGGCCATTGTGACCTTCACTCACTCATATCTGAACAACCCCCGCTGTTCCCACGTTTCCTGTTATTTGCTCATTCCACCAATATCCCGTTCAAGTGGAATAATTTTCTGTAATTATCATTTTTAGATTGAGAAAATTGTTTTCTTCACTTGAAAAATAATGTTTTATTACTATAAATTATTATTATTATGTATTATTAATAGTTGTATTATTTAGCAGGCATTTCCCTTCAAGCATCCTTTCCCTGATATTCCCATTTAATGACTTACAACCTTTAATGTACTTACATGCATTTCTACAGAATGTGCATCATTTCCATAGTACTACAACCAAAACCACCACCACCAAAACCCAAATTAAATGAACCATAGGGCCTTAAAAAAACAAAGCCCTCTTGAAGCCCTTTTGCAGGAGTCTCAATTTTTCTATTGCATGCAATAAAATTTACTAGAGATTAAAGAATGTTAACAAAGCAGGGCAACATAATAAAAAGGGGAAATTGAAACTTAAAAGTTAAAAGTTATCAATTTTAATGCTTCAGGCTTCAAATAAGTTGTTTGTGCTTCTTGACCTCTACAACCCTTGGTATTCCACACCCCAAAATGCTTTATTTATGCGTGTGGTTTCTCTTTGCTTGATTCCACTGCCACCAGTTTGGGAGGAGTATGTGGAATACACTTCACCACTAAGAAGGTAACCACTTCCTAAAACCAGTTCTTCCATCCTTTCCACACCCTGCAGAAGCCTGGTTTAGCAAGCCTAGCCCTATCCCACACCATTTCTAAAAGGAATGGTTCTGTGCCAGCCCATTACCCTTCACAGCTGCAGGGCCTTGAGCTGAAACAGTATCATTTATTTAGATCAGTATAATTTATTCATTACTCAGGAATATGTGATTTTATGAGCTGGCATTCAGAAGGAACCCAGGGATGCAATGCATATTCAAGAGCTGGCCTTGCTTGGCTCTGTCACGTGGGAGAAATCCCACCCAGCCCACTCGAGGTCATCTCAGTGTTTGTGAGCAGGTGGGGAGAGAAGTGTGAGTGTGGAGCCTCAGTTGGCTTAGAAACTTAAATTGACAACATCTTCTATCAGGTCTCTAGGATAATCCTGTTGTATTAGTCACAGCCTATGGAACAAACCACCAGAGAACAACGTGCCACCCTCACCTCTCCCAATCCTACTGTCTTACAATTTCCCTTATGGCTTTCTACATCTCCAGCAACAGGGATGATTCTGCTAAGAATGCATCCATCCATATATTAAGACACCAAAAAATATCGAGATCTGGTGCACTGTATGCCCCGTCCCTAAAGTTTATGAGCCAAGGTTCTTAAACAGCCCTGCAGATTTAACCAGTTTCATTGCATTTCTGGACAGAACTGTGTTGTCACAGTAGTGACAGTTTGGGAATGTGTGTCCAAGTTTAAGTTTCATCTGGTGTTTACAGAATCAGATTTACAGCTAGTGTAAATATAGCTGTCACTGTGCTTTACATCATGGCATAACAGGCAGCTAAAATGTCAAAAAAAAGCCACATCTCAAAAATACACCAGACAAATCAAAGGACCATCAATACAGCTCTTTGCAAGTGGATCTTTTCCACGTGGGATCTTTGTGTGAGCTTTATTTTACAGTAAACCACTTAAGGACACCAACGCAAGTCCAATGGCTGTGTAGGATAGGGGGGATATTTTTTTCCTGAGGGAAAGCCAGCTTGGTTAGAAAGGAACTTTGTTCAAATCACAGGACACTTGTCCTCTGTGAAGAGTAAATTGCCTTCAGCAGAAAGAAGTAGGCTAGTATCAGCTAGGATCAAATATTGGGCTTGACAAAAGAAGCCAGAAAACAACATGCAAGGATTGTCCCTAGAAACCTGCTTACTAAATTGGTATTTTAAAGAGATTTTTTTTTATATGTGTGCATCTTCTCAGAATGTTACTGCTAGCCCTGAGTGCCCCTTTGCTCACAAACAGTAGCTGAGCAGGTGCAGCTCTGAGTTGAATTATAAACTCTTTTATAGAGGGCTGTAAGGCAAAACTCCACATTGCTGCTGTCCTGCCACCTCCCAGAGCACCCAGAAATAACAACGAGCATCCAGCACCATCCCAACACTCAGAGCTCCACAGCAGATGCAAGTTATGATCTGGAAATATGAACAGCAACTGAGTTTTCAAGCCAAAAGCTCAGCAGGGTGTGACAGCACAGCCTGGGAATTTAAAAAGTCTCTCTGAAGACTCTAGCCCTCCCTAGGAAAAGCAGTGTGTGCCCCACTCATTGAGAAAAGAGGGAATTGTAGCCTCCTGACAGTTTACACTCGTACAGCTCTCAGAAGAGCAAGCTCAGTGACTTTCCTACCAAATCTGATTCATTCAAGTAGGTGGTGAATTGAATCTGCACATGCCAGGCTTAAAACTGTTTCAGAAGAAAAACACTGTGTAAGGTAGTAACTAGATAGTTTGACTTTCCCATACACACAAAAATTATCTTGAAATGCTCAGCCATTACACCTTGCATAGGAATGTATCACTTGACCACACTTCATTTGAATCCAGTACAAAACTTCAGATGATTTCTATTTCACTGAAGACACACAGCTGTGCTGTAGCACTCACCGAAATGTCACCAACCAACTGCTACCAAGTAAACCTGCTAAATTCCAGGCACAAATTTAACATCTAAGCACTCTGAAAGAGGCAATACACATTTGTCCTGCTCTGTGTTTCAGAAAATCAGTTTATATTAAGCCACTCCATTGCTCTGTACTTCAAACTAAATGCACTGACCTCACAGGTGGGACTCCTGGTCCAGGATGATGGCAGCAACAAAACCCATCCAGTGATCCTCAGCCACATCACTCCAGGAAATCCAAACAATAACTCAGCAAAGGACAGGGAGCAGATACCCTTAAACCAGTTCTACCCAAACCTGAGCCCTCAGGCTGGAGTTTAAAGAACCTTCTGGGGCTGATGGGCTGCAGCTCTGGGGGAAGGCCAGGTGAAGCTGGTGAGGCAAATTCCAGCTGGTCTCACCCAGATCTGCCTGAAAACACCCAACAGCCTTCCGCCCTTGATCCTGTCCCAATTAAGCACCTGTGTGTGGCCAGCAATGGGGGCCTTACAAGGCAGGACAGGCTATTGTGTGTGTGTTGTGTGGCTCTGCCCAGGGCAGTGATTTTCTCTTTGCAGCCCTGTTTGCATTCTCCCTGCTTGCATTCAGGCAGAAAAGGAAGGCACACCTGCCCAGGTGGGATTGCTGCCCCACATTTGTGACTTCAGCTTTCCTGGTAGTGCCCTTGAAGGCACAACTTGAGCAAAAGTATCAGAGACAATATCTCAACTCAGAATCCAGACCTGAACTTCACAGTCACTCCCTGGCACAGCTGGGCAAGCTGATGTTCCACAACAAAATTCAAAATTCACTTACTCAAGCTCAATTATCTCTCTTCTGCAGCATCCAGTAAAAAGAAGTGCAGTACCAGATTCAGCTCTTGAAGCCAGAAGGATGAAATGCAATTATATTGCATGTAATGAAACAAATAACTTGGATATTTTGACTGACACAGATTGTTTTTTCTGCCACACACCTGGGAATTATTAATAAAGCTTTTCATACACACATGCTCACTCTGCTGCAGAAAAGCAAAAATTACCATGCAAATAATTAAGCCATTATATTCCTTCTACTCCACCTCAAATTAGTCTAAACAGGAAAAATGAATTTGTTCCTTTTCCTTAAAAAAAAAAAACAAAAAGAGAAAGCCACTTTATACCTTGTCAAAAGGAAATAAGCTTTTTACAAGGTTTTCTTTCCAGTGTTCTTTTTAAAAGTCTCATTTTAGGCAGACAGTATTTCAGAGGAGAGAAGATGTATCATCATTTCCTTTTGTTGTTATACATGAATATATTCTCCAGCCTGTCAAACATCTAAAGGGTAAGCTGAGATTCCCAAAACCCTACAAGGCTTACTTATTCGAAAAATTCTTATAGATTTTTTTTTTCCTGAAGATTTGAAGATGGTGAAAACAGACATCAGAGAAAAGGGATCAGTCAGTTTTCCAAATTAAATAGTGGCAAATCATGTGAGCAAAGGGATGAAATAGTATCAAATTTCACTGTGGCAATGCTAGAATTCCCATGTCCTTTAAATTTGGTAAAATCTTCCAGGCCCCACACTTGAGCCTGTCACATTTGAAGAATAGAAAATAATTCTAGGAAAAATAGATAAATAACAACAGTGTTGCTATTGGCATTTTAAATTTGGGATGTGTGTTTTTCAGCATGTTTTTTGTTCCAGCATTGCTTAATTCAAATATTCAGGTTTACTAACATGTCTGCACTTGTTCCAGGGAAGTGAAGATCATGTTCTCTACTTACCAGGGAAGTCCAGCACAAATGGAATGGAGGTGCTCTGCTCATTTAAGGGAGGGTTTCCCTTGGGTACCTGCATGGCAGTGTGAAAAAAAACATTAAAATAAACCATCATTTAAAACAGATACAATCCTTGTCAAGAACGTTAACTACAAAACTGACTTCACTTAAAATTATATAAAGGCTGTAATCCCATTATTTCAGTGAGTTATTTCATCTCCCACGAAGAAAATACCAGGTATTTTTCAGAAAGGCCCCTTTACACCAGCAACCTGCACCTTCCAAGGGGCTTTAGGTGCTGCTGCACATACTGTGAGCACTGCAAATGTTTCTAAAAGCTGCCTGTGCTGTAGATCAAGCCACAGCCAAGGCTACAAGGATACTGCTTTATGAAACACCCCCCATATATGAATTAATTTATTTTTTTTAAATTGAAGTAAGAGCCACCAAATCAAATGCTGGTACAGCCACGTGTTTGTCTGTCCATCCTTTGCACCTGTATATATAGAAAACAAGTCTGTAAATATGGTCTGTGTTGGTTTTGGCCATAGCACACTGAAACCACACTGGGTATTTCAGAAGCAACATTTGTTTATGCCATAGAATCATGGAATTACAGAGAGATTTGGGTTAGAAGGGACCTCAAAGCTCATCTCATTCCACCTCCCTGCCATGGGCAAGGACACTTTCCAGTATCCCAGGCTGCTCCAAGCCCTGTCCAACCTGGCCTTGGACATTTTCAGGGATAGGGCAGCCACAGCTGCTTTGAGCAAGCTGTGGCAGGGCCTCACCACCCTCACAGGAAGAATAAATGATTCCGTTGCATTTTCCAAAGAAATATGTCACAGAAATATTCATATAATTAATCAGTGTAACCCAGACAGCCCGGCAGGCAGTGACACAGCCCTCAAACCCTGCCTTGCTGTGCAGCTTCCTTTAAACATCAGACTCAGACTAAAGCTCTCACCCTGTGTGGGCTCTGAACCAGCTCTCAGGTTTGGGATGGTGTTTCCCTCATCTGTTCATCAGCTGAGACAAACTAGATAATTTCCTGAGAGCTCCTGCTCTATTTCCATAGAAACAGAAAACAATAAGTTCGATTCATTGCTGAAATTTTCAAGGGAGTGCCAGGGTAAATCATGGCTTGGGAAGTCTGATAAGTTTTAGGAAGCCACTCCAACAGTGTTTTGGGCTATGCTTGGTGTGATATGTTATCACTAAACCGTGTAATCTAAGGAAGGGTTTTTATTTGCCTCAACTATGGAGTTAAAAATGGAGCTGTCTGAGAGGAGAGAAAGTTGAACTGCTGTGGCTTTCTTTTCTCTGATGAAATAATAAAAATTTTGTTCACTTCTTGCAGGGGGATCAATAGCAAAGTTTTTGGTTCTCTTTTTGGAAGAAAATTAGCCAAGGGCAGCAAGTGGATTGCAACCTCACCTTGAGCTCTACCTCCCTGCCACATTAAACTGGATATCCCACTTTGTGGATATCCACTCAAATATGTGCAAATGCATAAAACGCCAGGGAGGACAAGGAGTGAGACCACCTGTGCAGTACAGAATTTAGCACAAGGCTTCTAGGGTGAGTCACTCCAAAACTTCCAGAAAGACTAAGGTTGACTGGCTGGGAGTTTTCCAGATCCTCCTTCCTTCCCTTTTTGAATGCTTGGGTGTTTCCCTGTGATGCCTCAAGTTTTAGCTTTTATATTGTCAGATTCTGTGCTGCTTTAGTGTGTAGTTCTGAGCGTCATATTAGGAGATGGTGAGCTCTGTGCACAGAGTAGGGAGACAAAACAATTCCTTCTCTAGCTGGGGACCAAGGACAAATGATCCAAATCTCAGGCCCAAGAGCACAAACAATGTGGAATGAAGAGAGAAAAACAAGAAGGATGGGACTTCATAACCTAAAGCTGTAATTGGACAATTAACTCCAATATGCAAATGGACCAGAACTTCAAAAGTGAGAGACTGAGCAACTGGTCGTTCATTTTGGTTCATTTTGGGTGCAGCCCTGGCTGGGCTCTTGTGCTGCCCAAGGTGGATGCATTGAGGCCTTTTAATAAATCCCTACTTTATTCTTTAACTCTGTCTGGCCTCAGTTCTAGGTCAGCCTGCACAAGGCATCACTGGGGAACACCCGCAACACCTGAGACCCTTCCAGTGCTGGGGAGCAGCTCCGAGGTCTCTGTCAGTATTAAATGATGGAGGGCCACATTAGGAAAGAGGAATGCTCTCCCAGAGCCTCATGTTACATGTTGGGCACTATAGATTCCAAGCTTCACCCTTTCCCACACAGATATTAACACCCACTGTGGTAATTTCTGAGTTTGGAGTCTCATGTCTGAGGTTCTGAATCATCAGGTAAGGATGAGTCAGAGAAATATTATTGCTGCTTTAATAGGCACAATCAACAAGGGGGTAAGGGGCTGGAGAGGAAATCTCTTATTGCTAAAAGTAACAACATTTTTCTTCATAACTACTGAGATTTAATTGGGGGAAGAAAACACCAGCAATTTACAGGTAGCTATGGCAACTTCCACGAGTATGAAAAGGAAAAATGGATCGAGCGGAAAAATAGATGTGCAGGGAGATTTGGAATAAATAAAATTGAAATTTTCCAAAATCAAGTGCACTTCCATTTAAAAAATGATCCTTTCAAGAGGAAATTAAAGCTCTCCCAAGAACCTGGTTTTTTAAGCATACAATCAATTTTTATAACTGAAAACCTGTCAAGGGAAAATGAGTCCCTTTTCTACAGCAAGTGAGAGAAAGAAGAGCTTCAACAAGAGATTTTTAACTGCTTACAAAACCAGGCTTTTGCTTCAGATTTAATCCTATAATCACACACACTATTTACTTGTAGCTGAATTGACTGAGGGAAGTGTTACTGTTAGGCACTTGCCTTATCTAAAGAAGCATTAAATCTGCTGGATGTGATGAAATCTGTTCAGAAGCATTTATCAAACACTGTGAAAATCGGCAAGATTAGTGACACGGCAATGTCATCCTTTGTCTAGCCAAGGGTAAAGGCTTCTTGGAAATGGGAGAGGTGGAGAGTGTTTGCTTCAATGAGTAACCTCAGAAAACTCTGACAGGTAATGCTGGAAAAGGCCAAAACAACAGATGCAATAATTCTTTGGAATGCATTATCAAACACTTTGCAGGGATTCCAGGGCACTCTGGCCACTGTCCCAGTGGAGCAGCCATTCCCAGGGCTTGGGCACTGCTTCTCTGGGCACAGGCTGTCCCTCACCATGGCCAATGCCAGCTAAGAAGGGAAAGAGCACCTTCTCACCTGAACCCCTGCTGTCATGTCTAGGTAGAGGTAGAGGCAGATCACTCGGGAGTTGTGTGATCAGCTAGAAACTGTTGTCACATAGTGCAAGTGTTCTATTGTCATTACACTGCAAGAGTTCCATATTGCCAGAGTTTTGTACCTCCTTGATGTTTCTCGTAGGCAGCTCCTCTAGGCACTGACTCCTCCTTGTCCTCACAGCAGCCAACTGACTCCAGATCCCCCAACCAACCAACCCACTCTTTTATAACACTCTTCTTATTGGCTACAGCTGTGCCCTGTTAAGATCAGGCCTGCTCCTAATCTCTAGTAATTGGCTCAGCTGCAACTCTTTAGGGGATAAGATTACATTCTATACCACCTTCATTTACCCATACTGTATCCCCCTACAGGAAACCTGCTCTGTTTTATAATTCCAAAGCAATTTTATCAATGCATAAATAAAAAAAAAAATCAGCTTTATTCCTACTCGTTTGGGAGTTGGTAGTGGCATTATTCAGTCACCAGCATGCTTGTGTTAAAGATCAGGGATATAGGAGATGAAACAAATTATAAGAAAAAAAAAAAAAAGGACATAGAGACATGTTTAAAAAACACAGGAGTAAAGACAGTTACATGCCAGAAGAAACTGGGCTTCTTAGGGAAAAAAGACAGATAACAGCAGATCTTTGACAGAAAGACCAAATGTAACACTTTAAAACAAGGAAGGATGGAGAAGTGTGCACAATTTTCTCTAGTTAAAAGAAAAAAAAATAAAACACAGTGCTTTGGCAAAGGGAAGATCTGTGTCCAACACCACCTACAGTGTCTCCTCCTGGGGGCCCTGTAAAAGCATCTGTCTTACAGAGACAGCAAGGTGGGTCTCCAGAAATCTGTGGGGTTGGACATTAACCTTAAAACCCTCTAATGCTATTCACAGTCATTCCCCAGCAACACAAATGAGAACAGCAGTGATGCAATGACTACACTTCTGGTGTATCTGCACTGTTGTTTCATTTAGGTACAGAATTACTGCATTTCCTTTTTTTTTTTTTTTCTGAAAAACTTTTTAGAAAAAATGAATAAAAAAATGTTAAGCAAGGTAAGAACCAGAATTAATATATTGAAGACCTAGTGAAATAATCACCACGGGCTGTTTTTTTCCTAAACTGAAATAAATTTGTTGTTAAGTGTCCAACAGAACTGAAAGTGAGCCACACAGCATCTGAAAAAATTCCTTACAGCTGCACTGCCTCCCAGCTACGCAGATCTCTCCACTTCTGTGGCACAGTTACATTTTATTTTTTTTTTAAAGAATGCTCTGTCCATATTCAATAACCATGTAATTAGGTATTCTGACTGACTTCCCCCATTCTGGAATTGATTGAGCAATTTTATGCCATAAATTCCAGCTGATTCAGTGGGTGGTGAAAAGGCAGTGATTTTTCCTATTCATCTAGAAATCTCAGGAGGTGGCTCTCCTGAGGACATTTGGACTGAAGTTTGAGGTGCCCCACTGCACTGCATTTTGGCAGGAACAGAGTCCCTCGAAATCTGTTTTATTTGTCCCTGCTTTGACATGTGAGCATCACCACACGCCGGCAAACCAAGGATCTGTGCGTGATGCTGCTGCAGTCGTGCAGAATGAGGGCTCCTGATAAAATCTGCAGTCAGTGTGTGTTGAGACACACAGCCTGCTCTTTTCAAGCTCCTGCTGCTTGGCACCCATGGAGTCCTGGTGAACCACTCCAGCCAAGCCCAGAGCAGGAACCCACCATCCAAGCAGATGGCTGCAACTGCAGGCAGCCAAGAGACCACGTTTCCCCTTCTCATGACGTGGGGGTGTTGACAGCATCTCCAGACATAATTCCAAATGGCTGTCAGTTCTGAGCTGCTCGTCTAAAGCGGATGTGTCAGTGCTAATCTACCTCTGAGACAGATTACCCTTCACACTGGAAAAGCTTCCCCTTATTATAATTGCTTTACTCTTAGCACTTGCAGATCTTGCCTTTCCCGAGCTGCTGGCTGAAGTTCCCCTCTCGAGGTAGACAGATCTCAGGAATCAAAGACTAATTTGTGCACAGTTTGGGGGTTTGATGTTTAGTTCCATATGTAGGGCTAATAACAAGCTACCAGAGGCACGGGTATTAAATTTCTTTCCTTTTTTTTTTTTTCCTTTATATTTGTTTACACAACAAAATTTTAAAAGGCACATGCTTGTTCATGCTTGTTTTGTGTTTACAGACGGATGATTTCACCTTTGGTGCACCACTGTCAAAGCTGTGACCAGGAGGATTCCTCACTCCCGACCATGTCACAGTGGAATTGCTGCACTGGCTTTTCAAGGACAATGCTGATATAAGTTATATGAGCACATGACCTGCCACAATTTAGTGACAACCTCTCAAAATCAGCTACATAAGGCTTAAGGCACAGCTAATCTACACAGAACAGGTGGAAGCTTTCCAATAACCCTTAATCAAATAGAGTGGTGAGCCACGTTTCAAAAAAAAGCTGATTTCAGCTAAATCCACATACCGATACCTGCCCTGGCATTGCTCAATGCAAAAAAAAAAAAAAAAAAAAGCATTAAGAAAATTAAAGAATGCTTGCAGGGAAAAGTAGAGGACTACCCTTAGTCTGCCTCAATACACTTATATGGTGCTTGCAATAAATCAGGGACAGAATGTTTCCATAAGGTTTAGTTTGCAGTTACTCCTCCATTAGCTCCCATTAGCCTTAAAATTGTTTATGCATTACATCCTGCAGCACAGCAAATTGTCACAGCCTGCTGTACCTCAGACCTCAGATGAGCCCCCAGAAGGCAGGGTCGTGCCAGAGAAGCAGCATCAGCTCAGTGTTAATGAGAGAAACGCGCATAGAAACCCTCAGAGCAGTTTGGTTCCATCAGAAATGAGCTTTCTCTGACCCACAAGCCAGCAGCACCCACAACAAAGCATGCTACATAAGGCTGCACTAAGATCAATTAGAGGTGAGGATAAAAATCTATACATTGCGTTCTAATATTCCTTCCAACAAAGGACATTGATCTGAGAAGGCCTGAAGTGCTTTCATCCCTTTTGTCCATGTGCCTTTCCAGATCCACGTGCCACTGTAATATCTGATGTTCCAAGGAGACAGGCAGATAAAGACTGTTTTTCTTCCTTGGCTCCATGCCCTGTCACGGAAGCCTTTTCCTACCTCTTGGGGATGACAAAAGACTGAGATACTTTAGCTTGAGGCACCAGTGAAGCTTGGGGATGGTGCTTTGGTACGTTCATTCCCAGGTGAGCTCATGGACACACAAGTAATTCCCACATTTTCCTCTGGGGTTATCATTGTTTATTTGCCACGTTATCACTATACTTAGAAAGCTTTATGAGTGTATTTACAGAGAAGACAACCATTAATAAGAGGCCTCCAGGGCTCTCCCTTGGAAAACAAGTCACCAAAGAACTCAGCACACATTTCTGCCTGTCAGAGGGACGAGGATTTTATGGACTCAGTTCATCATCTCCGGGAGCCCACCCAGGAGCCAGGCTTGTGGCAAACAAATCCCAATAAACCTGCCTGGAGGCACCACAGCTTGGAGTGCCATATTGCCCTCATAAACTTGCCATGGACAGCTGTGTTTGTGCCTGTGGATCCTGAAAGCAACGTCTACAGGCTGAGAATTCAACGTGAAGAAAGGAGTGCCTCACACAGACCATCAGCAGCTGCACACGAGGCACTCGAAATTCCCCCATAATTGTAAAGGGCCCCATGAGAAGAACAAACAAGCCCTGCCACGTTTCCTAATCTTGCCACACTAGTTATACAGAGAAATGCTCACTCCTAATGATGACACACAAGCTGCTGTAAAGCTTTTCTGCAGCAGTGCTGCTGCTTATATCAGCTATTATCCAGTTATTCCATCCTAACAGCGAAGAATCATTTCTGTGCTTTTCATTCTTCCTCCCAGAGGGCAACAGATGTAATAACTTATTCCCTGTCTGGCACATTAGGGCTTGAAAAATTAATGCAGCTCTGCTGAGATTTCCACTTTCTGCTTTACTTAGAGTGCCAAAGCTTTGAATTTTGGTGAAAAAATATTAAGTAATAAAAAGCTTACTTTAAGTTTGTTAATGTACTTGTCTGCTTTAATGCCTTTCCAAAGTTTCCACAAAATAAGTATTCCACTGACTAAACCTCCCAAATTTCTTTTGCCCTTAAGCTTTTATCACACAGAATCCCTTAAATTGGAAATGACCTCCCACATCATCAAGTCCAGCCTTTAACCAGTCACCACCTTGTCAACCAGACCATGGCACTGAGTGAATGTCCAGACATTTCTAGAACACATAATTATGCTACCGTATAATTGAGACCTCTCCTGTTTGACAATTGTGACATAGCAACTAAACTTTAAACACCATTATCAACTGTAAGGTGTTAAAACCCAGCCCATTGAGAAAAACAGTCACATGTTGCTCTGTGCATGTAGTGTATGCTTTATGCCTATCCATTCCTTCAAAAAACATTCTCCTGTTACATCAATTCTGGGAAAGAGAGCTGTGGTTCAAAGCAAATTCCACTTGTGTGTTATTGCCTCTGCGCAAAGCGTTCCTTCAGGAGCAGAATGAGCGTTGGAATCCGGAATGCAGGGAACTCTTAGAACTTTGGGCCTGGAAGCCAAAGCTTAGAATTAAACACAGGATTTGATCTGAGACCTTGGAAAAGGCTTCCAAACTTAGGTGCTAGAAGCAAGAATGAGGATTTATAGTTTAAAGCAGAGACACAGAAAAGTTTAGAGTTTTAGAGCACAGTACTGTAAGTTTGTGTGTCATGGCATGATTGGTAAAAAAGCTTATACTGTAGCATGAGTCCATAAGACAAAATATTTAAGGATTGAGTCAAAAGCATAAATATCCTTGTTGATAGTGTTTGACTGGTCAACAAATCCTTAAAAAGTCTTGCAACTAGAGGTCTTGTGACCTTATGAACTATCCGGTAAAGATGTGAGCCAAACTCACCCTTCCTGCCTATGCAGAAGATGGGGAAAAAAAAATTGCATCATGTAAAAAAAAATCAGAGGTCCTGCCTACAACTCATTCAAAATTCCTTCCCAATTCCTCATACATGAGAAGGGACCACTGCAGTTGCTGTGTGAAGCTTTCCAGGGGCTTGGACAACTGCATTACAAACTTGCAGCACCAAACCAGAGCCCACCCGGTTGAGGATTTCACCCCAGAAGATCCAGATAAACTCACAGAGATAACTGTACCACACTCCTCTGGAGAACCAGAGGATGGGTTCATGTACATAAATGTTTCCCTGTAAATTAGCAGCATCCAATCATTTGGGTCACACACCTTCAGCAGGCACACCTCCAAACTGGCTACCTTTGCAAGCAATAACCAGACCTGTATTGGGTTACTATAGTGAAAGAAAAAAAAGGCAAAGACAAGCAGGATGTGAGCTGAAGAACAAAATCAGAGCTGGGAACTAGTTCTCCAACAATAATGCAGCATTTTTGCTGGCCTCTCACAGACCTTCACAGTAACATATTTAAGAGATTAAACAAACAAAAGAGTCGTGACTTGGACTTCATCTGCGCAGAATACAGTTCTTAGTGTCAGAATTCCTACCCAAAAGGACAGGTGGAAAGTCTCAAATTAAATATACAGGTTCAACATGTACTAGGAGTTAGAAGAAAAACAAAGTCCCAGGCAGTTTTTCCTATCACTGTAGAGCATTTGCTAATGCTGCTGCTTTGTGTATTCCAAGCCTGCAAGCAGGGGAACAGGCATTACCCACACATCATATCAGGCTGTCCTTGCACTCCCACACACAGTCACTTAGGGCTCTTTTCCTCCTTGGATGGAAATCCTCAAGTAATTTCTCCTCTGTCCTCCAGGCTGCTGGCTGGGCCGCAGAGAGTGCTGAGCTTTAAAGAGCACAGACTTCATATTTCCAGTCTCTGGCAGCACTTGTTTCTTTATTCCACAGAGGGATCTCTGTTTCCTTAAAAGCTGGCTTTGCTGATTCAGGCTTCCTCATCTCAGCAGATTTCAGTGCAGAGTTTGATCTATCAGCATCAAAGGCATCCCTCTGTTCAGGGCATGCCTCGGCGCTCAAGACAATAAGCAGCAGAATAGTTTCAAACGGGGCTAGTGGTTCCCCTGGAGACCAAAGGCAATTAATAACATGTTTTTCTGCAAGGAGCAGAGCTAATGAAGCCTGATTTCCTGCACATCTGAGACATCCATCTTCTCTGCTGTCTGTAAACTGTTAACCCACTTACTACTGCAAATTGAGCTCCTCTGCCTCCAATCTCACCTGCTGATCCCACTTTTCCTCCTCTATCATGACAAACAAACATCCACGTCCCTCTTTTTCCTAGCAGGACCCCCAAGTGGTTCTCAGCTTCTTCTGTGCACCTTTACTTGTTCCCTCACTGCCAGACAAACACACTGTGCCCAGAGCTGTGTGGGTACTCAGGCTGCTGGCAGGCAGAACAAGGAATGTCTCCACCTTCGCCAAAGGCACACTACAGCACGTGCCAAAACAGTGATTTTAATGAAAACCATTGGCACTTCACAGCTATGAGACCCCAGCTCAGGCAGAGCTGCCAACTTTGCTTGGAACAGGCCAATAAATACAGAAGTTATCAAGAAGTGTTGGATGAGCGGGACAGGAGAAAGAAGAAAAAGTGTGAGTGCAAAAATTTTTCTCTGAAAATCAGACAACAAAAGGAACAAAGAAGCCTTTCAACTACTCAACTGTGACCCTGACTCACGATTAATATGAACTACAGCAGTTGTGCCACTGACCATCTCTATTTTTTCAGATAAAGAAGTGAACACTAATTTTATTAGTACAGAGATCACAGTGGCTGAGTCCCACTTAAATAAACAAGCTACACGATGAGCATAAGTTGATGAGACTAACAATAAAGAGACTCTAATTGGAGTAATTTCCTCCCCCTCAAGCATATGATTAAACTGGATTATTCCCTACCAAATGATCCAGAAGTGCACTTAAGTCCAAGGAAGGCTCTGGGCACAGCTGTGGGATTCATCCTTTGGGCTCCTTGGGTGTTACTTCTGAACACAGTACTCAGCCCTAGTGACAGCAATATAAATGGGGAATTATTTTCATTTAGAGATGCTAACCAAGGTTTCTAAGCCAAATTATGACCCAAACTACAAACCACTGTTAGCTGGGATTTAGAGCAAGCCATACAGGTTGAAGTGCCCCATGCCCATGGGAATGCTTAATGCCATTGCCATCCTCAATCCACAAGATTAACAGGACTGCACCCTGCCTTCAGGTGTGTGCTCCTGTGAGCAGATTTGAGTAGGAGCTGAGGAAACTTTGCAAAACAAGTCTACAAGAAAAGAGTTTTCATTTAGCAAGTGGCAACTCAGCCAAATGATGAGATGCTGCCTACCTTGCAGAGAGCAGCCTTCCTCCAGGTCAGGGCACACTGGGATTGCTGCTGCTGCTGGCAGTCACGACTGCATGAACTCCTTCCAGTTCTCTTTCTTTTCTCTTTCTTCTTGTTTTGAAATCCAACTCCATAGCTAAAAAATATCAAAAGAGCACAGCATCACTAAGAGAATGATGGCAGTAACTTAGACTTGAGATTCAGAGGAGTTCAACACTGGTTCTTCTCCCCCTCACCTCCCCAGTAGGTAAAAACTGTCATAAAGATTTAAATCAGCTGTACCAATTTTATGTGGAAACAAACAGAATAAATGCCCTTATTTTCTGCAATCCTTTCAGACACACAGCATTTAATTAAACAGGACAGAGACTATCCTGTCAACATTGTTGCTTTATGTGATCAATTGAAATTATGTAAATAGATGTTGTCATTCTGATCAGATCATTTACACTTTTGTATTTCATGCTCTAAGCATGAAATTTTCTGAGGGGAAAAACTTCTGGATTCTTAGTTTACTTTGCTCATGTTCCAGGCTGACCTCTATCTAGTGCTACATTATATTCATTGGCTAGCAGCTCTTGTATTTGTAAAAAATAAATGTTTACAAGAGGAGAGAGATTATTTCATTTTCACGACAGAGAGTTCCTGCAAAGGAATTTGTTAATACACCTGCAAAGCCAAGGAGAAATATTTCACAGCGGCACTGATGGAAAAGCTCTGGCTGAGGATTTACAAACCATGTGTGAAACTATTTCAGACAGTTCTTAATCACTAGCTTAAAAATCAGCAGGCTCTCTGAATGTCACTGGTATCAAGGTGAATGTCACATACTGCAGAGGATTTTTTTTTTTTAATTGGCAATGCTTGAAATGGGCAGGACAGATTTTTTAGGCTATCAGAAAGGTGCAGAAAATACAGAACTGATAGAGTGTCATGCTGCACTCACTGCAGAGGAACCCTGTCACAAAACATTTATTGAAACCCTGGAAAATGTGCAGAAAGTTTTGCTTTAACTTGGAGAGGGAAGGATATAAATGTCTTTTTCGATCACCCTTGGAGTACGTGTTGTGCCTTCACTGCCATCCACACAGGACAGCAGCAACAGCTGAAAGGAGAGGGGGAAACTCTGTTGTCTTTCCCTTTATTTTCCTTCTTCCTCCTTAAAAAAAAAACTAAATACAGAAACCCCATCATCTTTGATGATGTCCCTGTTATTACAATGCAAAATGTGAAAATGTTCCCTCAAACAACAAAATGGGCACAATTCTCACTAAATTGTTTCAGAGACCAGAACAGTCTTTGGAAAGAGTAACTAGTTGTGCACACAATCATCTGCAGCACGCAGAGCATTAGGATATAATTTATGTTTATTAGTCTTTGTGGGGTGCAATAAATCATTGTTTTCATTTGTAGCGCATTATTACAGGAGTGATTTAACTGAGGAGATTCTTGCTCGTGGCCTACAGGAACGAAAGGTTAATGGCATAATGAATTCCTATAAAACAAATAGTAGACTTTGGCCATCCTTCAGCCAGCGGGAGGTAAATTAGCAGGTAATAAAGTGTGTTTGCAATCTGCATTCACAGGCCAATAAATAACATGCAGGGGCTGGTTCTACCTGTCTCAGTTGACAGTGCATTACTGGGACTATAGCTTCAGAGCATCTAAGAGAGGTACAGAGAGCAAAACGGAGCTGATTTTGCAGTATCCTGACTTTTAGCACTGATATATATCAGATATTACCAGAGAGGCATATCTGGAATATTATAGCAATGCTCATAAATTCCACATTGCCTTGTAATAAAGCACGGCTTCTACATGTGGCAAATACACATTCCTGTGGTCCCTTCAGCTTGTGACATTTACTCTGCCATCCTATTAACTGGTGGCATTTCATTCTGGTAATGGAATAGCTGAGGGAAATAAAACCTCAATATGCAGCACCACTCTGAAGGCCAAAAAAAAAACCCCATCCTAAAATAATATTCTAGCTCTCACTATGCAAGCTAAACATACCATCAATGTATTTCTGTGAATGGGCATTAATTACCATTCAGTCAGCAAGGCTGAGGCAATGTGTTGCTGCTCTCCTGCTACAATAAATACTGATACATGGCAATGTATTTAAATCAAAGTATTATTAAAACAGGAGAGGGTTTTGTTTGTTTTTTTTAACTGGGATTGTATTCTTTGCCCTAACTGGTCTCAGCTTTCTCTTTTCTTGCCAGTATTAGAGGAAAACAGATCCCCAGTCAATTCCTGGCTCTTGCTATTGATGGTTCTGTGCTACACAAGATGCAGGACCTGTGTAAGGGGTATTGCAGAGAATCCCAAAGCTGAAAGTAAATTCAGCAGCTTTGTTCAAGTTTGGGTTTGTTCTGTATCTCCCAAGGAAAGTATTTTCTGACAGGTAACCAGAGTTTTGGGATAATATTTTAAATCCTTTTGCCCTGAAGAGAAAAAAAATAAGCCAGGTGTCTGAGGGTATTAGGATGTTGATCTCTGCTGCCTGAACAGATCATATGGGGATTTTTGAAAACCTCATTCCAAGCTCTATGCACCTGCAATGCAATCCACCCCAGGGACTTGCCTACACTGCACAGTGAAACTGCTGAATTAAGCCAAGTGACACCAACCAAACAAGATCCAAGGTCTCTTCAGGGTCCCACAGGTCCCAAAATACAATTACTGTCTGCATTTGGCATTTTTTCCTGAAAACTACCTATAGGGACATGCACATCCTTGCTCTTCTAGCACATGGAAGTGGCAGAGGATGCAGGGACAGTGTTGGGGACACAGGCAGAGCCCACACTGCCAGCAACAGGACACCCCAAATTGCTCCCTGGAGGTTTCAGCAGAGACTGACACCAGGCACAGGTTAACAGCACATTACAGAAACTGCAAAGCCTCCTCTTAAGCTATATATTATATATACCTATATACATATATATATATATATATATATAAAATATATATTATATAACATATAATATTATATATATTATATAATATATATTTGATTGTATAATATATAATACATTATATATATTTTAGATATCATATACATATTTAATTGATATAATATAAAACTTTATCTTTAATTTTACTAATTTTAGTAACTATATTACTGTCAGGGCAGTTACTTCTGTGTTATATAACTTTGCGGATGTGAAGTCTCCTCTCTCCTGCTGAGAGAGGAAAAACTCGTATTTAATCTCTTTGCATCATCCCAAATGGCATTCTCATCTGGGAGCTGATTAAAAGAAACAAAACACCAAACAAAACAGATCAAAAAACTGTACCAGTAAGGCCCCAAGTATTTCTATCCTTCAAGAAAACTTCATAGAGTAAAACTTGGGAAAAAAAATTATGATTATCCTACTTTGGTACTTGAGTGAGGGTATGAAAAATGACCTCCCTTGAAGTGACAAAGCATCACGAAAACAAATGATGCCAGCACAGTGATATTAATGCCATTACATTGTTTTGAAGAGATTAACATCTGCCCTGTGTGACAACTACAGGCAGATCAAGGAATATCACGAGTCAGTCTACACCCTGTTTGCTTTCTTTTGATTTTACTTTGCTGTTCCTGTCACTCCAGCCTCAGTGTTAATGTTCGGCTTATTCTTACAGCATTTAAAGGTAAAATGGCTTTATCCAGAACATGCAGTATCTCTACGATGATTGTGCTATCCAGAACATGCAGTACCTCTGGGATGATTGTGCTTTTTGTAAAGCAGTATTTACCCAATGAAGTTTGGAAGAATTCTTGTCTTGCACTCACTGGTGTTATTGTTGAAGGGGTTTGCTCACATACCCACATCAGTGGAATCAATAGTGGCTTTTTATTCCTCCAGTATTTGTCTCTTTTGAATAGACAATATGTGACTCAGAATGCGGGTTCAGGGCTTTTATCAGGTGATAAAAGGGGGCACTCAGGAGCCCTTGCTGGATCGCAGGTGCAGCAGCCAGCTCCATAAAATGCTTTACTTCTGTTCTGCCTCAAAAACACACCACTGATGTAATAACAAACAGGTAATTACAGATTGTGATATTGTTTTAATTTTGAGCATTGCCTTGTCCACCAGTGCCACAAACAAATATATTTTTGCTTATATTTGCTTCTATTTTGAAATGGTTGTTACAACCCTTGCATTTAGCTGGTGATTTTCTTGCCACCTGTGTGAGGCAGTTTCTAACTTTCTTTAGGTAGCCCACTGTGGAGAATATGCTACAAAATATGAAACAGAGCATACTGGTTATGGTACCACATCAATATTAGGATCATTATGCTGTGAGTCTGTTGGTTACAATTCCCAGGCTGTGCTGCACAAGTACACCATTCAGGCCAAAATAATAATTTTGTCAAGAGCAACAGAACTGCAGCACATTCTGAAACTGGTACTGACATCTTAAAATCTATCAGTGAGCCATTCAAGCTGGAGCTGGGAGCTGAGGACAGGGAGCCATTCTGAGGCTGCTGGCTGGAAACCCTGCCCTCAGACACACGCACATGGTGCTTGGACAAGGTTTCCTGAGCGCTCCCCTCCCTCTGCCCCATCTGCTGCCATGGCGCGGCGCCTGCCCGCCCAGGACGGAGCCAGTGTGCTCAGTGCCAAGCAAAATGAGCTTAGATGGGCAGTTTGAGAGCTGTGCCTCTTCTGCACAAAGCCCCTCCTCTTAAGGGCGCTGGCACACGGGTGCCAAATGGCTCTTGTCACTCGGTGGCATCTGCTGGTGCCCACGTGCCAAGAGCACAGCACCTAAATGGAGATGGTGACAAGGAGGGGAACCTCTGCTCGTGGCTGCCAGTGCTCAAACATGAGGCCATCAGCACAGCACAGGGTATAAAACAATGCTAAACTCAATCAGAGCCTCACAACAGCCTGATAAAGGATAAACCACAACTCAGGATGAGATCAGGAAACAAAAAACCCGTGATGGTGAAAAGATCCAAACCATGGTTTTGCACTTACTAAAAGGACTATAAAGAACCCAAAACTTCATTACCCTTGTGTACATGCTTTCCAGCACATTTACATATGAAGAATTTAAAGTGTCCTGTTAATACCCATTCAAATGCAAAGGCACAAATAAAAGCAAACACCAACCAACCAAAGCCTCACCAGAAATTCCTTAGCTTGTCTCCATTTGCCTGCATAGATGTTTATGCTCTACTTACCCTTTAATGGCCCAACATGTTAAATAGGTGTCTGTTCCACACCTCATAAGCAGAAACAGATCACTCTGCTTTCCTTCTGAGGCAGAAGATTACAAATACTTGGAGACTCTCCTCAAAAGACAATAAGGGATAACTGATAGCTTTTCCTGCAGCTTTCTCCTTGCCTGACCTCCTTTACCAATAAGCTTCTGGCACTCATTTTTCCCCCCTCAGAGGCTATAAATCACAATGGGTTATAATTAAATGTTATTTCTTTGTATAGCTTCTGCATCAAAAAGATGTTTCCATTACATTAGGAACTGCACACACACAGACCCTAAAAAACAGTTTCTCCCATAAAAAGCAAACAGTCCTGTCTAGACAGAGGTGTCCCAGGTGCTGCTTATCAGCTCCTTACTCCTCCCTCATAGGAAGGGAAAGAAGGCTAAATGAGAAAAACCTGTTGCCTGTAGCTTGCCACTTACTAAAGAGGTCGTGGATCCAGGGAATTCTCATGCTTGTACAAACAGCAACACACAGAACCTTAATTATTACTCTCTAGACCAGCTAATGTCTTTCTAGTGCTTTGACTGGAATAAACAACAAACTCTCCCCTTTTCTTCTCCCTCTCTCTCCCCTTTTTGTCAGTCTTTCCATATATAATAATTGTATTATTATATTATTAAACAGAATAATAAACCAATAAAACATAATAATAATAGTAATAACAACAATAATAATAAACAACTACAACAACAACAACTAGCATGAGCTAGTGCCTTTTAGGAGGCACCCAGAGCAAAGCACCCACTGGGCTTTTATTCCCCCAGAGTCCAGGCAGGCACAAGTCTTGCTCTTCCGCCCAGGCCCCTGCTGTGTCCCTGGGTGTCCCTCACCTGGCAGGCTACAGGTGCCTGTGCCCCTTGTTGGGCACAGGGTAAGACGTTCTCAGCCTCTCTCCTCAGGGTCCCACATGGAGCTTGACCTGCAGCTCCTCTGCAGCTGCACCCCAAGCTCCCTGCTCCCCCTGTACTCCCCAGCAACATTCAGAGCTTCAGCTCTTATGCTTTTTTCTGTTATGCTTTTCACTCTAATTTTTCCTTAGCTAAGGTTTTCACAAGTGATTTTTCTCAGCAACATTTCTTTTTTAATACCAGTGCACTATTTTGGTAACACCTTTGGTATTTCAAAAAGAAATCTTAATGAAATCTCTTCCACTTTAGCTGCCTGCAATAAGTGTTTGCACCTTGTCTGAAGGAGGTGTTATCCCATTCATAGATCAGGCAGTGAGAGCACACAGCCCCAGCTCATTACTCACCCCTTTCTCACCCAAGCTGTCCATGGAACAAACCAGCACCTCAGGCAAGAGGAATCCACATTCCCCGGGCTGCCCATACAACTCTCTTCATGTAATTTTTACCCTCCCAACCCCAGATATCTCATCCTGTCTCCAAAACTGATGAAGCCAGTTTTAGACTTCCACAGCCACACCTCAGCTGATTCAACTGCTTTTTGAATTGAATATTAAACAAGGCTTGAGTGGTTTTACCAGGAGCAGGATCAAACCTGTGATCTTATAACTGCTGAAACTCCTGTTGCAACTGGCAAACGTGTCACCTCCTGGCAGCCCAGCCATATTTAGGGAACACTTAAATATCAGTATTATTTACTTCTAAGCAAGGTGTAGCAGTCCTATCGCCTTCAGAAAGACTTTAGCACGTGCTGAAATGTAAGGACAAGATGAAATATTTTCCTGAGGCAGTAATATATATTTTAACTGCCTTTAATTGCAAGAATTGGCAAATATGTCTTTCACACTCTACTATCTGTCACGTATGCTGCATTGCCAATAGCTACTAGCATTTTTCTACTTTCAGCATGCTGCCATTTCAGCAGCACAGACCGTGCTGTTGTTTTTATTCTCCAAAACAGCCTGACTTTATGATTCTGTTCATTTCACACCTGGCAACACAGAAAATGCAGAGGTAATAGAGGGGAAATCCTTTAGCAATCAGGAAAATGACTAGAACTGCAGTGGAGATGTGTGTTATTTTCTCAAGCAGCAATAAAACGCGTGTGAATTTTCAGGGGAGCTACAAGTCATTGTTTGCTACGGTGACATGCCAGCAAATGCTCATGTTATCCTTTAATAATATGGAAGATAGCACTCATCATAGCCCTCCCTGAGCAAAATACCAGGGAGGCAGGTGTTGCAATACAAAGTAGCTCGATGTGAAATATGTGTAACGCGCTGTTGACGCAAGGAACAGATTTTCTGTGGCTGAATATAAACACAAAAGCTCACAAACATACATAGGCACACAAATGCATGTTCCCCTATTGCTCAGAACAGTGAAAAGGCATGGAATGCTCTCTTACTTGAAGCATGATGGAAAGCTTAGGTTGTGAAAAATAAGTCCAGTTTCCTGTCTGTGGTTTCAGGATGGTTTTTTTGGTCACAGTGTCTTCTAGCTTAGTCTGCTCTAGTGATGGCAGGTTTCTTTGGAAAGATCACCTGCATCATTTCCAACAGGATCAGTAGGAAAGAGCCTACTAAACATTCAGCATAATCTAAAGACTGATTTATGTAGTAATTTTTAAACAGCAACAGTAAAACAATCAACAGAGGGAATCACTTATTGTTATCATGAATGCACACCCAACCCATCATCCTCATGTGTGGATGGCAGAAGTGAGGAACCAGAGCTTGGGTCAAGTTCAAGTTCCAGGGTGAATTTCTGTAAGATATCCAGAAAACACATCTAAAAAATGCAGTGGGAGAGAGGTCAGGTCTAGATAAACCCAGGAGACCTTGTCTTAGTCAGCTAGGTGAAGGAAAGAAGGAAAAAAAATTCCCCAAGACGGAAGACACAAAATAAAAGAGCAGAACCTAAACAGAGATTACATACAAGTCCCATGATGGAAAAACCAAAGGAAACTCTTCTTCACAACCATTTCACATACTCCTGACTTGCCTCAAATTAATTTTGTGAACTCTTTCCAAATAAATTCCTCTGCGTGTTGCACCACAAAAATATGTTTCAAAAAATCCCTACTGATTTTATATAATTTGTAGATGTTGTCATCTTAGTTATGCAAGCTAACTTTCTCCCCCAATGTTTCATTTAATGCTCCAATAAATATTGAGATTGCAATGAACTAGTTCTTCCAGCCCAGTATATGCTGAAAAACTGTTTCAGAGTACAGAAAGTGTTCCTGTAAAACATATAAAGGGATTCAAATGCAGATTAATTGCTTACTAAAGCATAAAATAATGAGCAAAAAAGATTAATAAAATTAAGCAGTAAACTGATTATACTTACATGAATATTTAATTCCTTTAATACACATTTATCATATAAATTTGGTAATATTGAATAAATGCACTCCTAAAAGCTCCAAAATGGTCACACGATTGACATGTGAAAGGATGTAAAACTTCTGTGAGAAAAACATGTTATGTTAGTATTATTTTAGAAAAATGTATTGTTTGTTTTGTAAGGAATCATTATCCCATTGTTTCTAGTAAAGGCTTTTGCTTTATAAACCTAAAATGTGCAACAAAAAGCACGTATTCTAATGACTTTATGCCTTATTTTTTCAGTGAAGGGCAAAGTCTGTAGGGGCCTTAGGGAAGGCAGGCAACAAATGTCATCTTTCTTTTCATATAATTGTATACCCATGTGCTTTATGTAATCAAAATGAATACTTCAATTTGTTACATATTTCGCTGGAGGAACAGAAGGCATATGGGAAAAAAAAAAGCCCCAGGGGCAAATGATCTCACTCACCTGGAAAATAATGCGCGCGTTAATAGAGTAATCTGTTAATTAAAGATTCCCAGAGACGTCCACCAAAAGCCATTCGTTTCTGAACTACCACTTCCTGGAGTTAAACAAGATCCCTGGTAATGAGGAGCTGCATTTTCCCCGTGCCTGGGCCGTGGCTGAGTGCAATCAATGTGACAAGTGTCCCCAGAGTTCCCTGGGTGCAGCAGATGGCCCGCGCGCTCCCGCTCGCCCGAGAGATGGAACAATTTCATGCAACAACTTCATGGAACAATTTCACGCCCGTCTCCGCAGCTCCCAGACACGGCACTCCACTGAATTATCCTCAAGTTAAGCTCCTTACTGGCACAGGAACACAAAACAGGGATGACTGCAGAAGACAAATACTCGTTTATAAGACTTCGAGTGCGGTCAATGGTTTTTTGTTAGGGTTGATCAAAACATGAATAGTGGTGCTCCAGCTCATTGTGGCAATAGAACTTGGCTGTGGCATTCACATTCTCTGGAAAAATCCCTGCACTCAGGATTTTTCTCCTAGGAAGCTGAGAGGCCTCAGAGAAAAGGAAAATAATTCTTACCTCATTTGCTTCTCCTGTGTTTTGCTCCTTTGGAATGTGTTTGGAGATTGCTTATCCAACAGGTATTTGGATAAACGGAGTTTGCGGTTTTAGAATATAGTAATAAACATGAAGCAAGATGGAGGTTTTAGGAGGAGGATGGAGGCAGGTTGTCTTCTTTACCTTCTTCTTCTTCCTTCTTTATGGGTTTGGGTGGTATTTTGTAACAGAGATAAGAAAACATAAACATCTAAGCCTGAACACAAACTACTGGGATTGTTTCACTGGATTCTGATGTGAGTTGTTTTAACTTATTGGCCAACTGGGGCCAAGCTGTGTCAGGAGTCGGGAAGGAGGCACGAGTTTTCATTATTATCTTTTTAGCTTTGAGGAAATATTTCTTCTGTACTTTTTAGTATAATATAGTATAGTATTCTTTAATATCATATTGTATCATAAAATAATAAGTTAGACTTCTGAGAACCTGGAGTCAGATTCATCACTCCTCCTTGCCACAGGGATCCATGCAAATACAATAGTTGGCAATAAAGATACCTGGGAATACCTTCCATTTCAACTTTGCAGCATCATCTTACAAAACTTAACTAGGGGTCTTCTTTGGTTTTTTTGTTTGTTTTTCTTTAAAGAAAACAAAACAAAGAATTACTGTTCTCCCTGTTGAGAACCCAAATGCTGGAGTTCTGGATGCTGAGAATTTTAGACTTTCTGTGCTGACAGACTCTGACTCCCAGGACAGCTCTGCATTTGACCTGAGGCCATGGAAAAGGCTTCCAAAATTGATTGATAGCACTGGGATTCTGGGTGTGTAGTTGATTAGAAGTGTGTAATATCACAGGGTGGAAAACTTAGAGTTTGGGGTTTAGAATAAAGTAATAAATATGAAGCTATATGGGGGTTTTAGGGCAGAGGCAGGTTGTTCTTCTTTACTTACTTCCTCCTTCTTTATGGGTTTGGGTGGTATTTTGTAACAGAGATAAGAAAAAACAAACATCTAAGCCTGAACACAAACTATCGTCTCAAATACCTTCAATCCTGACCTCAACAAAGGTAGAAAAAAAGAAGCCAAAAACTGGCACCCAAATAACTCCAGCTTTGTTTTAAAAAGAAACAAACAGAAGTGACTACCTTGCACTCACTGCAGCATTATCAAACACAAGGGAAATAACCCACAGGTGTGTGTTATTCAGGAATCCCCTGATTCCATGGCATTCCAGGGGGCTTTTTAGGTTCCTGGGCAGGAAGAGGGAAGAATTGTTCCGGTTGGAATCCCAGTGTTTGGCTTTCATTCCTGCTGCTTCTGTTGGCTATGCTCCCAGATTTTTCCCCATGTGTGGTACTGGGTTCTCCATCCTTCCTGAGGCAGGAAATCAAAAGGATGAAAGGAACTTTTATTGAGGAATGGCACTGGAACCAGGGGTTATTTTTAAAAGTGCACTTCCAGGTGCAAAATGTGGTGGGAAGGCAGAGCTAATAGCTCAATGAGACACTGGGGAACTGCAAGGTACAGTTGCTTCTGTTTTTAATGGAGGAATTTGGCCAAAGCTGTGGGCAGATCATATTTGAATCATAAGTCATCACAGCAGAGCTTCCTCTTGGGAAGTTGATAAGAAACACTTAAGATTCCAAAAGCTCCATTGTCTGGTTGCCCAGAAAAACCAGGAAATTCTGTACCAAAGACAACTCACAATTTCTATTGTAATGAGTCTTGGGGCTTTCTCAAACAAAGGCATCAATACAGAGCTATTCTTATTTATGGCTCATCTTAGGTATGAGCATGACTTATCACATGTTCATCCTCTTGCAGCAGGGGCTGGTCTGCGCTTCTTCACCCAACTGTTTATAAAGGATTGTCCCTTTAAGTAAGCTTATTAATTTACTGTTATAAAATTTAACAGCTGATGTTAAGAACAAGATGTTCTTTTTGCATTAATATAAGATTTCCTACATATAAAATTATATTTATTAAAGCATAGCTGTCTTTAGTGATTAAATAATAAAATACTAATTTCTAGACATAAAAGCCCTAAATCTGACATTTTAAATGTTTGAATCAAAGGCATGTTATGCACCAGTCAGAGAATGTACTATGAATGTGGATACTCCTAAACACTAATCCACGGCAAAGTCATTTTGCTGTAGTAAGCATTTAAAGGCAGAGTAAATAAAGTTGACATGACAGTAACAGAGCAGGAAGGTTGGTACACTAAACCCAGCAAGGAAGACAAGTTAGATCATGAAGACATATGGTAAATAATGGTATTCTATATGCCAGATAATCAGTGCTTCTGGAAAAAGTGACAAAAGGCTCAGCATTGCAGCAGCAAAATGCTTCATATAGGGAATTGAGAGTTTATATCTGGCTATTACCAGCAGAGAGGTTTTATCTTTCTGTGTTTGCCACGTGTCTTGAGAGCTCAGTGACTCTGTAATTTCCCCTCTCTTTCTGTAGTTACATTTACTTTTGGCACTTGTCTTGATGTCGGCCACTGGGAACCTTCAATATTGTCTCTTTGCAGCTCTGAGAAGTGTGTTTCTTTGCAGTGAAGAGGTTGCTTTTCCCCAAGCTTCCTGGGTGCTTTGTCATACCTTGCTTGACTTTAAAGGAAAAAAACCCAATACTCTGTGAACACAACCAGCCTCACTTTTCTACTCCAACAGTCAGAAGTGGAAGTGAGCCCAGAGTCCCCCAAACCCACCACCTTCTCTCTATCAAAAGTGACAGATATATTTTCCTTCCTTCCCTGCATCCTGCCTCAGCAGCCTCCCTGAAGTCCCTTTTGCTTCAGGCTGTGGCTGAACACAAACCCCTCACCTGTCCATCTCACAATCTCTTTCAACTTGGACAGTTTTTCTTGAATCTGCAATGGCCAGAGAGAATATATTTTTAGAGCATAACATCAATATAACATGCTGAAGGTTTCCAAATTTCATTCCACAAGGCAGATCAACATGCAAGGAGGAAATTCCTTCTTTTAACACCTTTCCTTGAATTATAAAATCACTGGGGTTGGAAAGGATCTCTAAGATGACTGTGTGCTCAACACAAAACCATGTTCCCAGCTGCCACATCCACTCCCTGGTTTTGGGCACTTCCAAATAAGGCTGACCAGACAGAGTGGGGACCTGGAGATGCTGTCCCATCACAGACAGACACTCTGTCATGCCACTGGGAGGGGAACAAAGGAAAAGCTGCTCTAGGAAATAGAGAGTGAATGGATTTTGCAGTAACCTGCTCATTTTCCTGATGAGGAACTGTGGGGCCTCCTGCTGCAGGGGTCTGCAGAGAGTCCCACTGCAAACTGCTTGCTCACCAATCTCTGTCTGACACATCTGTGCTGCACAGAAATACCTGCAACTTCAGGCAAAAGTCTATGCATGTCAGTTTTGCACCAAAATGAAAAGCCTGAATGCAATTACATCTTCTAGAAAACTAATACATGTGCAAACTAAAATAAATAAAAAAAAACAACATTACTGGGCTAAGATGAATCTGCTAATTCCAATTTCTTTGCCTAAGCTGTTCGTCGGTGGGAAATGCAACTAACATGAAACACATTTTTCTTTTGTTTCTACACAGAAATATTTTAAAGAGAAATCTGACTGAAAGCCATGGAGCCTACTCCTCAAACTTAATCTGTGAGCAGTGTTTGGGAATATTTTTTAAGGCTACAAGCAAACTATGTTCTTATGGCTGCTGGCAGAGCAGCAAAGTAAATCAATACCTTGCAAATCAATAGGATGATCTAAGGGGACCAGGAGAACAACTTGAAACTTGAGATGTTGAACCAAAGTGAGAACAGTCCTGCCACTGTAACTGAACTGCATCTTAAATTACTTGGATGAATAAAGGGGTTTTGAAAACCTTTGACCCATTCAACTTGATAGAATACAATTTAACTGTAAAATAATCAATAAAACTAATAATTCCCCAAACATCTCAAAGTGAAAAGGTTTCACTTGATGTAGTGAATAAATATATAGCATAATTGTGGTTTTTTAAAAACAAATCAACCCTTGATGAAATCCAAAGAGATTAGAAAATGTCAGTTGTCAAAAAATGAATTTAAACCATTAAAAGCAAAGCATAAGTAAAAATATGTTCTACCCCAACACTGCATGCAGGAAAAACAGGATTAAGTTACTGGTAACTACACAAAGAATGAAAATTCTCACATTTTATGCCTTGCCATGTGTCTTTAGACACAGCCACCTGTCCTTCCTCTGCTTCAGAATTTCACAAGTGATTTTTGTGCCAGTGTTAAAAAGTGAAGGAAAACACACACAGAGTTGGTTAAAAACTTTCTTAATTTGGAAAATAATCTGGGATTTCAATGCCATTGATCCAACCTGGATTTTAATTATGATTTTTTGTCAGTTGGCAGACACTGGGTTAAATGGAGATGCTGATTTATCCCTGCTCCATGCACAAGGTTCAGCTGTCCCTTGTGATCCCACTTGTGCTTGAGTTGATTTTTAGCAGTAATTTTTTACCTTTAATGAAATCACCAGGGTCGATGGTTTTCCATGCAGCTTGGCAGGTCAGCCATGGCTCTGTCCACCTGAATCCTGAAAACCTCTAAGGATGGATATTCTACCACCACTCTGAGTTTTTTTTCTCATTACCACATGAATGAAAAAAACACACACATGCATCTCCTTGCCAAAAAACCTAAAGGCAAACCAAAAACCAAACACCCAAAAAATCCCACACTTCTATGTAGAGCTTTAAGCTTCAACAGAAATTTTCATTTAAATTCTATCAATATATTTTTATCACTGAGATTAAAATTAATAGCAAATGTACTAAATAAAATATGTATTTTAAATGACACAACATTTCAAAAATGGATTTAATCTTCCCTCATGCATGTTTAAATAAGGCTTTGAATTATGCCACCCTGCACTGTTGAGCAGTGTTTCTTTACACCACTGAGAAGTGGTTTCACATCACACCAAAGGTAAGAGCAACACCAGGGCAGTGTGGCTTTGCTCACAAGTTTTGGAATGTTTGTGTTGATTAATTGATATCCATATGATTATTATACATAGATAGATAGATATAGATAAATATTTACCAATGTTTCTAACATTGGCAATTTTCTACCATTCCCAAAGCCAGTAGAACTATTTCATCAGTGACAAACTTACACAGTTTATACTGAACCAGTATTAGCTACAGTACATCACAATTCACATCACCACTTATTTTATGGTCTGGCTTTTCAACCAACAAAGAAAGGTTTTCTCTAAAGTGTTAATGGCAAGACTCTCTTATCAAATAATGTAGAATAAGGTGGGGCATAAGCATAAGTGTCTGAAATCAGTCATCCTGGTTAGTTTTGTTATTCTTCATAATTGGAAAATGCAGCATTATATCAGTCATCCTGGTTAGTTTTGTTATTCTTCATAATTGGAAAATGCAGCATTATACTACCTGGATGCTGTTATATTAAGAAACAAGTATGGGATGCATGTGCAATTTGCTTTATAGCGTATAGTGTTATATACATATATTATTTATATGTTTATTTATATATATATATTTATGTGCATGCATATATATTTTATATATGCATATTTACATATATACAGTATATATGCATATATATACAATATATACATATATATATGTACTATATATATACATATGTGTAGAGTGTGTATATATAGGCATATATATATATGGTGTGTGTGTATATATATATGGTGTGTGTGTATATATATGTATAGGGGCATATATATTGTGCTGACTTTAGGTCTAATTATTTGCAATTTGCTGTGTTTTTTTTTTTTAATGATGATGATTCAGTGACTGAAAGTGATGTGAAAATGTGTGCCTAAATACTAACCCACACATGTATTTTATTCTCTTTAACATTCCATTATCACTACAAAATTCCAAGAGTAGATAGAGCTCTGTCACACTGGTGACCAGATGTGTAGACAGCAGTGTCAGTGTAACGTGATATACAGACAATAAGGCATTTACTACTGGCACCCATCACTGGCTGCACTGACAGTGAACAGCACCAAAATTCAAAAGTACCTAATTAAATTCATGAGACAATTTAAAGTAAACAGCTACTCAGATAAGACAGAATATTTGCACTGTAACCCCAAATACCTAGGAGGAAATACAAGAAAAATGACACAAAATTTACTCTTATGTAAAGTGTGCTTACCTGAACTAGCTCAGTGAAGAGCTTTGTCAGACTGCAGCCATCCACAGGTCTTTGGCACTGAGTGAATGCAATTTCTGGGCATTATTTCAGCTGGGAGTTTTCATTCTTTTTTCTACTGCTGGTATTGTCTCAGTACTCTGAATTTCGCAAGGAGAAGCTCAGTTTAAGTGGAGTTGTTTTAATGAAGTGATGCTCCTGGCTATGCGTTCTTTCAAGGGATGGGATTTCCCCTGATACATTGCCATAATCAGCAGCTGCTTCCCTGGAGGTTCCCCCATGGCATTGCCAGGATGTAGGCACAAAACAATTCCACACTGCTGTAAGTTGAGGGTGGAAGAACAGAAATAAACATTAACAGGTCAAACAGCAACAAAGAGCAGCACATTGCTGTAGGAATAAACCTTTGTGGCACACAAAACTTGAACACAGGGAAGAAGAAAGGAGAACACTCCATTCATAGCCCAAATGCCATTTCACGGCAAGGCACTCAAGAGAATGTGGCCACCTAAGCTGTTTTTTTTAATCTGTACTCACCAATTAGTTAGAGATCATCCACAAGTGGAATGTTTTTTTGTAGATACTGTCACCACGATAGTTCCTGAAAAATCCCTTTGCCAGGATTTCTTCCCCTGAGAAGATGAGAGAAGTCTCAGCTTCTCCATGTTTTGCTGCTCTGGAATGTGGTCTGGAGATTGTTTATCCAAACATGTGAATTGTTTTTTAATTAATGGCCAAACACCATCAGCTGTGTCGGACTTTCTGCGTCTGCCACGAGTTTTTATTATTCATTCTTTTCTAGCCTTAATCAGAACTCTCCTTTCTTTAGTATAGTTTTAGTATATCATTTCAATATAATATAATAAATATCATATAAATAACATTATATAATAAATATAATATAGTTAATATAATATTATTGTAATATAATAACAAAATATAGTCATAATATTATCATAATATGACGAATCAGCCTTTTGAGAACTTGGAGTCAAATTCTCATCTCTCACCTCATCCTGAGGACCCTCACAACACCACAACAAGATACCACATCCTTTATTTCCAGAGCTCAGAATTTCAACTGTGAATGCCTGAAAAATAAGCAATGTGAGTGACAAATAGGGGCAGGATCTACCCTCTGGTAAGGAACATTTCCAGCTCCTGTGTTCTCTATTTGTAATTGAAAACCATTGATTTAAGTGCTCAAAATGAAAACGTTTGCTCACAGCACAGTCTCTTTGCAGATCAGAATTAAATCCATAACAGCAGCGATTATGATCACTCTTCTAACCCTCAAAAAACAATTAAGGTTGCTGCAAGGGAGAACATTAACCATGACAGAGCAGAACTGATGAAGAGTGGAAGGCAACGGGCATGAAAAGCCTTGTTCAGATCCCATCAGCTCTGCAGCTGACAGGAATTGTGTGTCTCTTGTAAGAGATAAAAACACTGATCCCCCCTGAGCTGCACATTTACACACTTGCCTTTCCTCCAGGTGTTTTCTCAGGGTTCTGTAACTTTGCTGGGTAAAGCTTATTTCCAAATATCTGCCTTTTAAATGTTATAGGTGTTAAGGATTTAAAGAATGAGGCAGTGGCACCAAAAGATGCTTAGTTAGATTAACTGCTTTCTATTTAGAATCTTCCTTGCATGTTGCATTCCTATGGTAACCAGGCACACTCCATCCTGTCACACAACACCCACCTGGGACAGAAGGAGAAAGGGAAATTGTATATTGCATAATTGAACATACTTTTATATTTTTTCAATGTGACCTGGTCCAAATGCATTCACAGTTTTGGTTGGCATTTTTCAGTCTGGAAGAAATCTGTTCACAGAAGTGACCTGTTGCACATACAAAGAAAATCACTGTTCATCACGCTCAATGTAACAAAAAATATTTCTTCAAAAACCTGCAACTAATTCAATTACAATCTTATTTTAGCACTAAACAACAATTTGAGAAAGTTGTGGGACATATCAAAATTGAGCAAATGATTCTTTATAAGATCCAATTATTTATAAGAACCAAAATATTGCCTGTCAGCAAAATCCAACATAGAATCTCTGGAAATCTGTGGTCAGCCTGTCCTTTCCTAAACAGCGCCTACAAAAACACACACTGAAAATGTGCTGACTTCAAGCAGCCAAAACCTTACCCAAAAAAAGCCAGGTCATTTCATTATACCCCAGTGAAAGAAACCCTTCTGCCAGTGACAATAAGGGTCTCTCTTGTTTTGGTTGGTTTTTTTTATTGTCTTCCTAGTTGGTATTTGGCATGAATGGAAAAATTGGCATGTTTTGTAATTTCAACAAAAGAAGCACAGAGGCAAGATCTGGATTTTAAATGCTTAATTTTTCATTAAAGTATGCCTATCCATCATATGTGCATAGGGATCTGCTGTTGTTTGATTTCACTGTTTTATCCAGGTTTTTTTCCCACATCAGGTTTTTTTTGCTCCATGTAAAAAACTGACCTGTCTGCAAGATATGGTGATATATCCATATGCAGAAAAGTGAGTTATTTATGGTCATTGAGAGTGGAACAGGCTCTTACTTTAAGAAACTGTAAAAAAATGGTCTTAAAAGACTTCAGAACATATTAGATGAAAATCAAGCACCTTCTATAATAAGTGCAATAGCAAAAATGATGGCTGAATCACTTAAACACTAACTGAAACACTAGAGAAATATATAGTCCTGGATTATTCTTCAAGCCCTGTGAAATGAGCAGCACTTTCTCATGTGCATCATCTCCCCTGAATGCACTTTATTACTCAGACTGAGAGGAGAAAAGGAGCCAGGTTCTGAAAAATTGATTTAAAACTGGATTAGTGGCACTGGTGAACAAGATCACTCCAAACCTCTGCAGTGTTTATGGGCCTTGGCCAGCCTTGATGGTCTCATCAGAACCTGGGACCAAAGGGAGCTGCTGCAGAATGCCTCCCTGTTGCTTGAACTCATGGGTTATCCTCTGTATTTCTTTCAGAAATTATTTATATTTGTGTAAAAATACACTGAGGATTTGCTCAGCAATTTCTTCTGAAATTATATCTGGAAAAAAGTACTTTGTTAGTATTAATTACATTAATACATTGTCTCTCTCTCTTTTCCTAGCTGAAAACTTCATGAAAATTAAAAAGTTAATATAAATATATAATCTAGTTATTAACTGTACAAGGTAAGTGTATCCACTGCATTGGAAGGCAAATGGAACAGTCCCAGTCTCCTGAAGGAAGCAGAGAGAAATTATTTCTGTCCTGAGTCACATGCCCCGTTTGTGCCTGAGATAAAAATCAAACCCATGACCCCTCATTTCTGTACATTCTGTTCCTCACAAAACAAAAACCATTTCAGGATCTTGAATCTGTTCTAGTGTGAATATCCAGGGCTGAGAGAAACTGAAATTTCTTCCTAACCCCAAACATAATGGCACACATAGCCAGCCTCAGATGCATGCCAGCAGTAAGCAGGAAAGGTTTGCTTTCTCTTCCTCTGTATTTTGCAATGCAAAATGAGTCCCCCAAAATGAAAGGTGTGGTTTTAATCTTCTTTTTTGGCAGCTCAGGTACCAACCAACAGCTTTAAAACACATTAATCTGACAAGGAGCATCACAAGACAGAGAGCTGAGAAGAAACTAGAATTCATGTTTAAATCCTCAAATAAGCAAAGAGGGGTTTTTTTTTCCCTGAAAAAAATATCCATTGGGATAAACAGTCATTTTCTTATTCTGTAACAGAGCAAGTATATTAAAATTTCTGGGTGATTTGAAAGAAAAAATGTATTATTGAATAAAAAATTAGTTCCCTTTGACAAACATCAAGGAAAAGCCAGTTCTCAAAATCTCTCCTGCTTGTGAAAGGAGAATTAATGTACAAATTGCTGCAGAGACTTTAAAACAAAAATAATATAGCCAGCATTTTTAAAATTACCAAATTCAGTTACTGAATTTGGTAATTTTAAAAATTTGGTGAGATGCCAAATGGTATGGTGAGATCTTCAGGGAAAATAATTGGCTGAGATGCCATTAATGGTTATTAATACACAGATATGGCATGCTTGGGATGTTAAACCTTCAGTCTGTGAGGCTGATGATCAGTGTGATAGGGTTGTGGTAAGAGAACATTCAAAATTGTTCTCATCAGTCTCAGAAGGAGCCTTCAGAACCATTTAATAGATCCAGAAATTCCAATCAGACCCCAAAAGCTGTCAAATCTAGGCCTACTTGGATATCCTGAATTCAAAACCCAGATTGGCTTCAGATTTCTGACCTAAACCTTCATAGAATGAAAACCTCACTGAGAGAGATGAGTTTAGGCTACAAATACATATTCAGAGATGTTGCAGATGAGGATATGCAGATTTCAAGTTAAACCAATACCAACTTATTAATACTTTAATAGAACAGTGACCAGGAAAGGGCCCCTCTTGCAGGATGACATTGTTATCACAGCATAAGAGATTTACACATCACCTAGAGGAACACCTAATTCAGCCCCAGGGAAAGATACCTGTGATCATTCTGTGAAACAGAGCAGCCATTTAATAGGACAAGCAAAAAATTATTTGAAGCTGAACTATCAGAAAACGAACGCAAATATTTATAACAGAATCACCTGGAAAAATTCCCGGTCTGACACAGCACCCAACTGAAATGGTCCACATGAATTGTGGATCCATGAAACAGCAGGGAAGATGGAAGATATGTAAAACATGAGCACTTTGGGTCACCTGGAATGTTTGTTTCTGATGGCCAGGAGCAATCCACTGCAGAGGAGCACTCCCAGGGAGAACGCCAGCAGGACAGGACACAACTGAGCTCTAACCATCATAAGGAATATTTCAGTTGCTGGGATTAGAAAAACAACAAGTCAGTCACTACTGAATCTCCTGTTATTACCCATTTCTAAGCAAGAAATAGATCCCTCTTTTTATTTTGTTTTAAAAGACATGAAAACAAGGTGCTTGAATTATCCAACAATCAAAGGGTCCAGACAACTGGCAAAATTTCTCTGCAAAACTCCTGCAATTTAAGCTTGTAAGGTCCTGTTTCAGTTCCTCACCTTCCTTTCCACCCCCGCAGTGCACCATTGACATCTCCAAACCCTGCTTTTCCTCAGTGGCAGGGAGGCTCTGCAGATTCTGTCCTTTGCTCTCAAATCCCCCAGTCTCCTACACAAACCTACTGAGTGACCCAGCACCAAACTGAGCATTCCCAGACTCTTTTCCATCTAACACCCAGGCTTGGACAACTACCACCACAAAACTGAATTTTGCCTCCCTGTAAATGTAGGCCACAATGACAACAGTAAAATTCCACCTTATTGTTTACCTGCACTTAAGGGCAGCCCCGAAAGCTTTCAAGAATTCCTGAGAATGTGAGTACTTGGCATTATGGTTTTAGGATAAAATATCGCTCTATTTTGCACATTATTTAAATTACCTTACATTTTTTATTTCCACTGTTATTAAACTGTAATGAATTTATTTGTTTATGGAAGTGTGCACTGCATGTCTAGCACTGTTCCGTAATAGCTGGATTTAGAGTCAGCCTCTGATTTCTATCCTAGACATCATTAAACAATTTATTTTCTGTGATAGGGGAATGTGCTCTTGGGCAAGAGCTCTCCATTAATATGAATTATTAACAATATGTATATATACATGCATTATGGATTTAAAAGATGAAAAGAAAGCTTGCCAGTTATTCTGTGGAGCTTTCTCCATCCACGAGGCCACTGAATTTGAGACAGCTGCCTGCTGAATGGTCACAGACAGGGAATCCCTGATGACCACTAGGGTTTTGCTTCCCCGTTACTAGAATTCCAGCAGCATTCTAGCAATTTTAGCACTATTCTGCAGCACTTCAGAACAGAATTCTCTGGCTGGCAGTATCTGCTTAGCCCTGCCCTGCTCCTCCCCATTGCAAGGTGGAGATGGAAAGCAGCCAACAGCTCCCCAGACATTCACCCTCCCTGGAAAGGGGTCTCAGCTCTGCCATCAAAAGGCATGCAGTTTTCTTTAAAATCATCTTGCAAAGAGGGGTGTTTGGGTAGCTGCAGCATTTGAGGAAAATCCTGTCATATTTAGCTGCTCCGGCTGATGCATCTCTCCAAACCCTGCGCAGTGATTGAACAACGGAGGGGAGAGGCAGCTCCGATGTGACACTGCAGCACACAGAGCCTGATGCACTCCCCTCTCACCCACACACTGAACTGGCCTCCACTTGTGTTTCCCTGCATCTGAAAAACACTCTAAAGAGCTGCTTGTGTCTTCAGCCTTTCCAGGGAATCAGTCCCCCAGCTGCTGCAGGATCCCTGCATGCCACAGTGCCTTGGCAGGGAAACCCAGCCCTCACCATCCTGGGGTTAAAAGTAGAAATACCCCCCCAGGATAAGTGAATAAAAAGGAGGCAGGGGGGTTCTAGAGATTAATTATCACTGATTTCTACAGGCCTGAGTTTCTGGAAACTTGTCTTTAAGAACTCTTGCAGCAGTGCTTCCCCTCCACCCAGCCTCATTTTAGCTCTTTGCTCCACCATCCAGCTCCTCAATATTGGCAGGTCTGACTCCCCTCATCCCCGCCTTTGCCTCCAAAAGTAGACCCACTTTTTATTGTCCTTCAAGACATTCTTCAGAGTAGCAATTCCTGCTGCCTCCAGTGCATACTGTCCTACTTCCCATACAACACTGCTGCCCAAAATTCAGCTCCCAGTACTTGACTGGTGACTCAAAACTGCTTTTTCTTGCACAGATGTTGTCTATGTGAGGGTACTTAACATTTTAAGCAAAATATCATTTACATTGCTCTTTTTCTTCATTATCAATTTCTTACCTAAGACAACTCCCTCATGAAACCTTTTGTGATCAACACTCTGTATCTCACCCCAACACTTAGCTTCTATTTAATCTGCTTTTTACAACCTTTAATAGCATTTTGCCTTTTTTATTAACCAATAACACATTCAATGGTCCACATCATTTTATGGAAAATAAACCCCAAAATACACCTAGCCCAGATTTGGTATCCTCTTATGGCTTGAAGAACAGAGTCCTGACTGACCTCTGCCATGAGCAAGCAACTGCACCAACATCCAACAGAGCTGAGGAAACCCAGCTGGAGACCTGAGACTTCTTCAGCTGGTGGCACTGGAAGAAAATAACTCCCTTTTCATTTCTTCTGCTCCTGGAGAATGACAAGTTAGGAAAAGGTGAGCAAACATGCAGCTGTAGGCAGTGGCAGGGAGAGCAACGGGCTTATTTTGCACACTGAGGGTTCTCTCCATGAATAATTTCTCCAGAGACAAAAGGGACTTTATTAAGAGCAAACTGTATGCAGATTTTCTCCTGCTAACCTGACTTTATTTTTTTTATTTTGACACTGATGGATTGACAGACCAGCTGAGGCAAACAGCACTACTAATTTCAGTGGTAAAGAGATACAAAGCAGAGGCACCTCATAAAAAGCAAGTGAAATAACTTTATGCAACTTCCCTCCACCCTCAAGAGGAAAAGATAGGTTCGTTATATTAAAACCACTTTTTTCCTTATTTTTCTGTGTCAATATTCCTCCCTTCAGTGATTTCTCCCTTTCTGCTATGTAGATTTCAAATAAGATATTCATACCACTACTTAAATATGCCTGGAAAAAAAAAATCCTAAGGCAGTAAGTTGGTACACGTGTACAAACACACACATGCACACCTGGAGATGTATAAGCACCAAAATGCAGGTAAGGTTCCATTTTCACCTTCGATCCCACAAGGAAAACGTATTATTTAGGCATTGTCCAGTTCAGGTTTCCTCCCTCCAGCATCTCCTACAGTGATTGCTTCAGCAGGCATTATTGGCACGGGAGGAGAGATTTCTCTGGATTGTACTGTCACTCTTTCCAGCACTCCAGTGATATAAAAGCCATTTATACAAGAGTCTGTTACATTCAAGAAGCTTTGGGGTCAAATGATTTAGGCTGTTAAATCTGAGGTGCATTGCAACAAAAAATTTGGACCTGAGCTGGGCTTCACTTTCTCTGTATTCACAGTAGTGCAAATATATTCATTTAAATGAATCTCCTAATTCCTCCTGCAGGTTTCACTGGATTAAATCAAGGTAAGACTGCACTAGAAGTGTAATTTTTTTTTCCTTATGTAAATGTAAAATTTTTCCTTATATCATGTAGGATTTTGAATGTCCAATACTTACTTGCTGTTTCTCATCCATGAGAAAGGTACACGGGTTTTATCCAACTGATTTACAAACAAGTATTTTCAAAATTATTTTCCTGTTTGCTGTTTCTTTTGAGGAAAAAAAATCTTTTTTAAAGTCTCATTCATAGCAAACAAACACCACTTGTGATTTAAGAGCAACCATCTTTAATTCTCATAAATAATACTGTATTCATCATGTGTTCACATGTGAAGCTTGCTAGTGCTTTTCTCTACATTGATTTGCACATTTTGATCTTATCCCAGCAAAAATAAAGATTACTGATGCATTATGCCACCTGCATATTGTATTAATGTAGTTCTACTTATTAAAATGTCTAAGTGAGTCTGTACAGGTAGAGAAATAAATATTCCAATGAACTGTTTTTCTCTTTGGTATTAGACTAGAAGAACATGTAGAAACTAGAAACTAGAAACTAGAAACATGTTCATGCCCATGTTTCAAAACACTGATGATACAGAACAGAAATTTTAAAGATATAACTTTATAGTCATTAATTATATAAACAGCCTGGCAACAAAGGAGGTAGAAGACTGATTAAAAATGGATTCATTTTTCTTTACCAGACTGTGCTCCTCATCACACCTCATAAAATTATTATTTACCTGAAAGCAGCAAGTATTAGGCAGTTTTAATAAATAAAGAGGCCTCATGCTCCAGTCAAAATAAATCCTCAGTAACACTAATGGAAAATCTTCCTTGGATTCCATTGATTTCAAAAATTCACTAACTGGTCAAAGTTTAGACTCAGGGTAGAAACTCTCCCTTATAACCTTTTATAAATACCCATAATATAAAACAGAAGCTTGAAGCAAAAAATAAGATGTCTTATAATCTGTAAAGTTGGTACACTAATTATTGCAGATGAAAGTAATAAATTAGCCTGATTCATTTTCATAAATAGGCAAATTTCCATAAACTCTGATAATCTTAGTCACAGAGAAAAATAGAAAACTTTGTATAGTTCCTGAAGTAAAGAGGAGAAGGGAGAACATAACGTACAAAACCATGCCTGCCGCAAATACTAAATCAAAGTGATCTATGAAGTAACATACCCATTGAGATAGTCAGTCATGTTAATTTAAAAATATCCAATGATCTTTATACAGTAAAAATGTCTTTACTTTCAATAAAGAGAGTTAATATAGAGCTGTAATATTTTACAACTGGTAGGCACATGGCATAAATGTGTGCACTGCTGCACATACACAAGCCTTTAGGCAATGCACAGTAATTGGAGAGCAGAAAATGAATGTATGGAGTTTAGAACATGTACACTCTAAGCAAAACACCCATATCAGATTAAAATTTACCACCTTACTTACAAACAAGGAACTGTCTTCAAAATACATTCACGTGGTCATAATGTATTGCCTTAATCTGGGGGAGTTAACAAAACCCTTGGCATTGCAGCACGAGTGATTTTTGGTGGTTACAAACCAAAGCCAGAGGCTGTACATAAATTTACACCAAGGAAGAACCTGAACAAATACATTTAAAGCTGTATTTTAACTGCAGCATATCAAGTAAATATTACCATAACGGAAAACAATTATTTTGAGGGAAAAGCACAGTTGCAGAAAAGAAACTTGTCAGAAGAATTATAGTCATGTGATCTGTTGTATTAGCAGCACATCATCATGTACAGGAATAAAGAGAATTGGATGTTCCAATAGCTTTGGAAAGCTTTGTTCCAATACCATACCTAAAAGGACTCTTACAAGTGCAAAAAGTTGTCAAGCTAATAAAAAGTTAACACGTCAGGTAAAGAAGACATTGCTTCATGACCATTTGGTTGCTGTTTGATAAAACTGAAAGGTAAAACCATTCTCACTCAGTGATCCTCCATACAAATTGTTTATTTTACCAAAGACTGTGACCTGCAGTTTTTCAGTGGGCCACAACCCATTGCCCATTTGTGTAGAATCTGAAACTTGATTTCTCCCCAGCAATTAACTCGTGCAGCTTCCAGATTGTGAAGGAAACCAAATTACCAGCCCCATTCTTTGCATATATTGTCAACATTAAAAAAATTCTGTGCACTTACAGACACAAGACAAGAGCCCAGTTATCCAAAATGTCCCTCTGAGCATTCCTTAATGCCCAAGAGCTCCTCTGGACCATTATTATTTCATGGCTCAGGTTACCTGAGAAATGGAATGTCCCCAGGAAGGTCAGTCTGGGCAGGCTGCAACTTTCTAAGGACCAAAATAAAGGTTTTCTTCTCCTCTCTGTGGAACACAGTGCCTTTTCAGGAGTTTCTCTGCAGAGCTGCTCTGGGAAATCACAAATTCTCTAACCTCACGCAGTGCTCTGTCCCAAGGTCTAATTCTTGCCCTTTGGGAGCAACACTTTTACTGCTTACACAGTAAATTCAGCTTAGACAGGAACTTAAACACACTAGATCTGTGCAAATTTTTAAATTCAGAAGTAAATTATTACATTTAAGGAATTGGGTAGAATTTATTTAGGATTATTTAGGATTATAAAAATTCAATTACTTAGCACTTGCAATAGTTCTTTGTTTCTAAATTAAACTACCAATTTATGGAATAAAAATACACATTTAATCTGAAATACTAGATAAAAGATACAAAAGAAGAACTACCCTTATGTAACTTACTAGGAATTATGTATTTAATAATAAACCAGAAACTCAAAAGAATATTTCATTAGGTAATTTAATTTAGTGTGTTCAATTTGAAACTTAACTTATGATTTATTTTTATACTGCTTTTGCTTTTACATATGAAGTCACATATACAAACAGTTCTAGCATTAAAGGCAATACCATCTTAGAAAATTATTACATTTTATGGTTATTAGTCTTATATTTTAAATAGTTTATACACTATTGAACAGCAATTACAGTAGATAATAAAGAATTGTGCAATGTCTTAAAACTGTTTAACAACCTAAAATAATTTAAATTGGAAGGAAAAAAGAAGAATTCGAAGGCGTTGGAACATTTTGGGGGAAAAAATGTGGACCTCCAAGTTCACAGATGGGATTTTTCAATGAACACTGCAACTGAAAATTTTAAATTGGCTATCTTTACTCTGCCAGAACGTGCAACCGTATTAGTCCTATGTGGATTCTTTTTTCTTTTTTTCTCTATGATGAGATGGGTTTTGTCTTTGATGGGAGATCAGAAGGGCAAGAGCCAGGACAAGTCACCCAAGGGACCCAAATCACCCAGGACAACCCTCCCGCCTCCAAAGGAGATTCCCCTGCCCGGCCACAGAGGGTGTAGAGGGGAGACAAACACCTTCTGCAGCAGCCTCTGGAAATAAAGCAGTATAAAGTCACTTAGTCCTGTATTTCTCAGGTACCACGTGAATAGAAACGGGCACCCACCTGAAGTTAGAGCTAGAGAAAACACACCTTCCCTCTAGCATCACAGGGGGGATGCTCCCCACTCCCATTCCCTGCTGCAGCCTCAGGTGGGGGATCCGGGCACTCTCCAGAACCTGGCTGCTCATCTGCTCTTCCTTGGCAACTTTTTGCTTTTTAACACATAAATTAGCCCTTTGTGACCACACCACATGGGAAGATCACGTCCCTTGAGCAGGTGACTCTGTAATCACAGTGGCAAGATGTTGTTTGCCACAGTTTTGATGTGATATTATACTAAAACTTGCAATATCCGTACAGGTAAGTTCTTGCAATATCCATACAGGTAAGTCCTAATGCTATCGATGCAGAAAATAAGATCCAGATATATATGTTGTAAGATATAGCATTACTTTATGCCTGTAGCTATTAATATGCAGTGTCTATTAATAATGCTTAAAATTCACTGTTCTTCCAGTTCGACTTTATATGATTTTTATTATAGTATATAAAAAGGTGAAAAGAAGTAATTAATGGGGAGAGCCTACCTACCTTTTCTTATGGAGGGCCTACTTCTAGCACTAACCTTCATGCTGCAAATCCTTGGCTTCACTCACATGATAACACTTCATTTTAACTCAAAGGGATGGCTCTACCTCAGAATGACTTCTGCTTTTATTCTGGACTGTCGCAGGCATGGCTCTGATACACCTCATGCTAAAAGCAAATGAGGAGATTGCACCAGCTAAAGCTGGGTGAGGTCTGACAGCAATGAAAAGGCTGCAGAGGTAGGGAGAAGTCTCTGAAACACAGTTAGAAACAATGGCAGTACATTATTACTTCAATTAATCTCTATGCTGTGGTATTCTATTATCTTTAGTGAAATGCTGCTGGAAGAAGGGTGGGGGGGGAGGGGGTGAAGTGAGGTAAGAATTTGCATCAAACCCTGGTGGGTTTCCTGATGTCCCCTTCCTGCTGCTGTGTAAGAATTTGTATCAAACCCTGGTGGGTTTCCTGATGTCCCCTTCCTGCCGCTGTGCTCTTGCTGCCTTCACACGCTGCCCAGCAGCAAGGACCTCTCTCTGCTGGGTGGAACCAAGGCTCTACACCCTTTCACTACAAGCAACATTCCCTCCAAGCCAAGCTGCTGTCAATATTGGCCTTTCTTCCCCTTCCAGCACCAGCATTATGTTTGTTACATTGCCTTTCTGTGGTTTGGTATAGTGGGGATCAGCTCCACCAGTCAGCAGTGTGTGCACACAGTACAAGTGGGCAAAATTTGTCACAGTGACATCAAGCTGCTAACACAAACACATCTATTACCCTTTCTCTCTGGCTTGGTGAGACAGCTGCCCTCGAGGTATTGGCCTCTGAGCCTCCCTGATAAATCACTGGCGTGTAGGAAACCTGGTTATCCCAGCATAGCAGGGGCAGAGGATGCTATCCAGCTGCAGGAGGACATGGAAGAACAACATCCATGAGGCTTGTAATGAAAGATTTTTGATATGCTTAAGTAGTTAACAAAAATTTATTGCAAGAGATAGTTTGTCACTAGATTTACAGTTTCAGAGAACATAGTACAAAACATAGTGCATCAGCTTTGTCTAAACATTAAATAGGTGCAAATACACAAAGATAAAAAAACGAAAAAGTGAATACTTTACAACATAAGTTATAGAACTATAAATATATTTTATATACATTATACATATTCTAAGACATGATTTTCACATATATATATAGTTCGTAATTAGTATCGGACTATTCAGTGCTTTAGCAATAGTGTAGGTCTCAATGTTTCTTGCATCGTTATACTTACAGTAAATGCTTCCCGAGGAGCAAGGAATTTTAACCAGTTTAAGAAACAGCAGTTTGGGTGAAGGCCATTTTTTTTCCCTTATTTTTCTTTTTCCGTGTGTCCTAGAAGAGCGGCTGCAGGGGGATGACGGCGGGGTGCGGGGCCAGCAGGGAGGGGAAGCCGGCGGGGTGCGGCAGCGGCGGGAAGGGCAGCGGCGCGGGCGGCAGCACGGCGGGCGGCAGCAGCGGCAGCGGCGGCGGTGCCACCAGCGCGGCCTGGCCTGCCGGGGACACGGCCAGCTGGGCCAAGGGCTGCGCTCTGGACAGGGCCGGCACCTGCGACAGGAACTGCTGGTGCGGCTGCAGCACCTTGAGCACCCCGGCGTGATGCTGCAGCACCGTGTGGTGGATGGTGGTCACCGAGCTGGAGCGCAGCGGCGGCGGTGGCAGCGGTGGCAGGGCTGGTGGGGCCAGGGCGAACTTCACCTTGGCCGACAGCACGTTCTGCGGCACCATCTGCTGAGGGTAGGCCTCCGAGGGGAGCTCCTTGAACTTCTCCGGGCTGTCGGGAGGGAAGAGCAGGGCCTGGTCGGGCAGGGGGAAGGGGGCTATGAGCTGCTCGGTGGTTAGGAAGGTGTGGGTGTTGAGGTGTGCTTCTTTGAATGGCAAGGGAGGGGGGCTGCTGAATATGCCAGGATTGCACTGCAGCCATTCGCCGGCCACCTCGCCCATCTTCTCGTGCGGGAGAGAGTCGGCCAGCTCGTAATGGCAAAGGTAGGATTTGGGAGGAGTTTGTTCCAAGTGTCTGTTGGGGACGGGAACTTTGTAACGAGCTGGGTTTTCGCGGCTGTTGACGTTTTCCTTTTTCTTTCCCTCTTGGGGAGCGCCCTGTTTGACAGCAGTCGCTGGAGCACTGTGCTGAGGGGCAGCAGGAGCAGCAGAAGTTGTGATGGCGCCATCGGGAAGCGTGGCTGGTGCACTCTCCATCACTGAGCACACCGTCGCTTTATCATCTTCCACTACCTGCGGATCTGCACTTTCCATAGGTGCCTTGCTCTCCTCCAGCTCCATTGTTTCATCCCTGTCTTTTGCATCATCATCCCTGGGAGCTGCATTAGTTCCCTCTAGATTGTCTTGAGTCGGTAACTCCCCCACAATATTTACTGTAGAACTGGCAGAATTTTCTTTGGAAGATTCAGAGGTCTCACTTTTCGCGTTCCTGTCGAGGAAAACATGATGGATCCTCGCCTTCCTTTTCCTGCGTTTCCCTTTTGCCCTGTGGTGGGCACCTAAAGCATGTCCTTGCCTTAGGTATTCCTCTGCTGATAATGCCTGTCCACAGGAGCTTTCATCTGAGGAAGAGGAGTAGGAATAGGTGTGCTGCCTCCGCTTGCGGTGCGGCTTCTCGGGCTCTTCTGTCAGGACACTGTAACCCCTCTTTGTGGGCTGGGTTTGGCTCGGCCCCTTCTCCTCACTGCACTGTCCCAAACATTTATGCTCTGGGCTACAGCTCGGCCTCCTGACTTTCCATCTGCAGCACGTTTTGGAGTGCCTTAGGCTGTGCCTCCTGGAGCTCAGCTGCTTGGCCTGCCTCCGGGAGCTGCCTTTGCTCTTCCTGTGCGCTCCCTTACAGCCGTGGTGGTGATGGGCGCTGCCTTTTGCACTCCAAAAGTCACACCAGCCTCTGTCCCAGTGAATGTGATCTGAGGCAGACACGACTCTCTTAGGACCACTGTCAATGCCAAACTTTGGCTGTGGCTGCTGCACCTCGCCTGCAGTAAACCAGATATTTCCTGCATCGTGCCTGCACTTCTCTGCATTGTTTTGGAGGTGCTGATATTTGTTTTCATCTCTGTAAGCAACTTCTTTTTCAGTTACTGGAGACATCTCCATTTCTGCTACTGTTGTGTCTCCACAGTGATGATAATGACAGTGACATAATTTTCTTCTCCTTTTCCGTTTTCTGCTTTTGTGAAGCCATTTTTCATGGCCTTCTTTGATCCAGACTTTGTTGTATTTCTCATCTATCACAGTGTTTTGTCGTAAGGGGTTATGAGATATGTGATACTTTTCTATTTTTCTAATCCTGAATGACTCATCCAAGGACACTTTGTTTTGATTTTTTGCAAGGTCACAATTTCTGAAGAGGGAAACATCACTTAACAGGGGTATTGTATAGTTGCACACGTTTTTATTCACTTCTACTTCATAATCACCACACTCTGAAGTAGGTCTTTTTGTAAAATCTGAGACTAAGATATGATCAGATTCAGTTTTATGGTGCAAATGAGGTATGTTTGGTTGATGCTTGGGCTTTTCTTGGCTTTCACTTGGTCTTGATGACTTAAAATCAAAATATAAAGGATTACAGCTATAAGAAATTGATGGGTCTGTACTTGTGTAAATTAACATTTCTGATGGCCACTGAAGAACATTTGATCCATATTTGCTGAGTACAGGAACAAAGGGCTGACAGGGTCTCTTGTATACATCTGGTTTGCTTTTTGGGGCTCCACTGCCTTCTTCAGATGGTGCTGGAGCTGCTGCATCGGCCCCCAGAGTTTTTATTTCAGTTTCAGTTGCAGGTGCATCCCTGTTCCCATCATTACAGTTTTCCTCTGCAGCATCCTGCAGAGAGGAGCACTCCTCCACCAGTTCCTGCTCAGGAGCTCTGTCTGCCTGCAGCTCTGGGGACAGGGGCAGGACCTGGGCACTGTCTGCAGCCAGGGCCACCCTTTGGTCCCCTAACTCGGCCACACTCACACCCACACCGTGGCCATCCGTGTCTGGGGACACCAGCTGCTTTGAGTGGGGCATGGCAGGAGGCAAGGCTGGGCTCTCCAGCACCCTGCTCCCTTCACTGGACAGCTCCTGAGCTTCAGGAGCCTCTGCTGTGTCCGTGCATTTCTCCACCAGCGGGTGAGAGCAGTTGTGTTTCTCCTCAGGGCACACGGCTATTTCTGCTGCTGCCGAAGGAGACTGAAGGCTGCACGTTCCTGGAACAAACCTACTCCTCCTGCTAAATCCATGCTCCATGGAGGCTTCCTCATTAAACTCATAGAAAACAGCAGCTGAAGACTCCAGTTTGACTGCTGCTTTCTTGGGAAAAGCAAAGGAGAACCCAACTCTGTGTCCTTGAGCTCCTTGAAGCTGATCCCCGCATTTGTTAGGGTCAGATTGCTGACCTCCTGCATCTCCAGGAGAGGGAGAAATAACAGAAGCCATGTCCTTGCAGTTCTGTGCATCGTGCATCAGCGTGCAGCTCAAGTCCTGGCTCTGGGCAGAATCTGTGGCAGCACTTTTGGGGACATCACTGCAGTCATCTCGCACGGTCACCGTGGTGGATTTGAACATAGGCCCGCTCCCGGGAGCACTAGGAAGGAAAATAAAACTTTGGGTCAATAATGTTCAGAGAGCTGCTGACAGAAACATGGTGTTACATGGGTGTTTAAGGGAGCTTTTTAAGGAAAGAGGAAGACTCTGCAGTACAAAAAAATGCCATCTCTTATAATAAAGATCAGTTGGCTAGTAGTAAAAAATGAGTAAATATTATGCTCCCAGCTCCTTCATGTGAAGTTATCAGCTGAAGGACTAACATTCCTACAAAGTAGTTAACTTTTCCTAGACAAATTGGCCAAAGAAGAAACTGTCTCCACAAAAATCTTGCTTCTCCTCCCAGCAGACCACCGTGGTTACAACACTATTACTACACACTGCAGTTTTACATTCCTTCATGCTACAAAATACATTAAAGCAGAGGGTGCTTCATGGAGCACTTCCCACGTAGCCATCATTCCAGAGACTGCTGCTCTGCCCACAGGCAATCCCCCAGCAGCTCCCATCCTATTTGTGTGCACAGACCCAGCCATCGCCACCCTCAGCAATTTCTTTCATGGAGAAATAAAACTGGGGAGAGGATTTCAGCTGGCAGAAGTAAAGTAAGTGATTCATCCCTCTTGAGAAAAAAATTTATCACTGTCTACTTCTGTTCTTCATTTCATGTCCTCTTCCCATCTGTTCTATTTGACTTAATAGGAAGCAAAGAGAGGAGGAAAAAGTGTTTAAGCTGACAATTTTCCAGGATCCACAGAAGCTGCTCAGCACTAGGAGTAATGGACCTACATTAAAACCATTTGTTTGTTTGTTTTAGTCAAATCACTCTGTGTTACAGGGCAGAGCAATACTCACTGATGAGTCACTGGTAACACTTTCAAGAGTCATTTAACACCCCAAGAAGTGCTGAGATGAGGAATAACGTCTTTACCCTGTCAGGTCTAGAAATTAAGGTAGAGGTTTTATGAGAAAGCAATTCCTCATGAGAATTCCTGCCTTGCCCAGTTCTTTATAAATTTGAAATATATATTAAACCCACACAGAAATCCTTTCTTTCACAGAATAAAATGGTGACTTCCATGAAACCAGCCTAGAAAATGCCAGTTTAAAAAATCCTGTGTGTCTGTCCACGTCACACCTCTAAGGATGCACCTCTAGGATGCAAAGTGGTAGCAAATAGCAATTATGAGATAGATAAATTAGGCTCAGAAAAAAAATTCTTCAGGAACTAGCAAAAGGATATTAAAAAAAAAGCAACAAATAACACAGAAACAACAAAGCCTTGCAAAATCTGTGCTTCACTAGCATGGAAAAAGGAAAATAGCAATTATTCTTTCCTCTTTCTAATGCAATATGCAAAATGCAAGTTTTGGATCATGTTTAGGGGGCATGATATCTGATAGACTCTAGTATAAAACATGAACAGCTAAAACACTCATGGAGGAGAAAGAGTCTCCACATGAGTTATCACAGGAAGATTAAAAAGTTAGGTGTTGTGTTTCTCCTGTCAAGCAGACCCCACAACATTCATGTTCATCCACCTGCTCATTCAGATTTTGTTTCAGGACACTGCCCATCATCCAAACTAGGGACAAAGAGAATATTTCTGAACAGGAGCTGCAGTTTGGTTGGACTTCTCTGTTTGTTCATCTTGGGGTGGGGGGGAAGGCTGAATAAAGAGAAAACATTGCCATGAACATCTATATTTTTTCTGTCTTTTCTTCTCCAGGGATTACACTGTGACAAGTACATATATCTTCAGTGGCTTATCAGTGTCAGAACTGTGTCATACTTTTGAGAATTCAGTCACAACAAGCAAGCTCAACTCTAATTTCAACACCTTGCCTAGAAACAATACTAAAAATGCACAAGCAGCAAGGAGTCGCTTTTGCAGAGGGAGGTAAACACTGCTGAGCAGGGGAAAAAGAAGCATTTACCTTTTAATATAAAAAATCTGGCTATTGAGATCTAAAGCTAGGTTTCTGGATGCTTTCCCAGGCGAGCATTTTGAAAACTAAATCGCAGAGATCTGTTACATCCTAGAGAGACAGACTGTGTTCCTCACCTCATCAATGAAGTAGTGTCAGCCTGCAAATGCATGACCTAGTTCACTCAGCTTTCAACCAAAGTGCCTGGTTTTATGAAATATATATGAAACACATCTTTTTTTAAACTAAAAATATGTGTCATTTCAGCTCAGCTGAAAAAGCAGTGTTAAACATTCATTCCTGCACACAGTGTGAATCAAATACTGAGCACAGAATGCTTCCAAAACACCCTCAAAACCCGTGTGTGGTGTTACAGCCAAGGGGCTCCTGCATCCCACAGCATCAGCAAACAGTGGAGGGCTTATTTAAGAGTATTTTAGCTATGGACTTACCAGGTTCTCTCTTTCCTTAGCTCAGCTAGCTTGTGCAAACGTTGAAGGGCTTTCTCCTGTTTTCTTTCATCTTTTCGTGACTTAGATGCTACATTTCGAGCAAACTCCCTCTGCTTCAGCTCCTTCAGCCTCTGCAAGAAACAGCCACATAAATGCACATAAAAACCCCTGGGATGAGAAACATTTTCATGGCTCTTACTTGCTGGTAAGTGCCCACAGCATGAATTATTCTAACCCAACCATTCAACAGATTTAAGGACTTCAAGGGAATAACCAAAATACCTAGAGGTGCTAGAGACAGGTTAGCCAGGCTAGAGACAGCCTAGCAAATTTTACTGTAGCTTTTGTGATATTATAGATCAGCCTCAGTAGGATGAGGCAAAGTTCACCCTGAATTTTGTTCATGATTTCTCCCCAAAACATTCCCCACAGATTTTTGAGATATCAATAAAAAAACAAGACCAACCCAGGTATTTTTCTGCAAAGCTGCTCAAAAGCCTGTTGATCCCCAGATGACAATAAATCTGGAATTTTTCTGCCCAAGATGCTGGGCATGGCACTTGTCACTGCTGCTCTGTGGAAGCTCTCCAAGCTCTTCCCTTCAGCTCACCATGGTCCCTCTACCCCTGTTATCACCATGCCAACACCTGCAGAGCTCCTGAGAGCTCCCGTCCTGCCATCCCAGGCATCCTTAGAGAAAAAATCTTAAGGAAAAGAGTTTGCAAAACCCTGTCAGCAGCATCCTCCTGCTCCTTCTCAACTCTTTTCATTTCACCCTTTTTGTGAATTTTTCTTTCCCCTATTCACAGAAAAATACCTCACACATACCAGCTGGCTCTAGGTGACACATGGCTTAGTTTTAGGTGGTTCTGCAAGGGGCAGGCAGCTGGATTCCATCATCCTTATGGGGCCAACCTGTCACAGACATATTTTCTGAAAAATCTTTTCCTTAAGATTTTTTCTCCTGAGAAGCTGAGAGGCCTCAGGAACAAAATGTAAACATTGATTATCTGCTGCTGTGGAATGCAACAGGTGCATCTGTGATTGGTCTCATGTGGGTGTTTCTAATTAACGGCCAACAGTGAGCTGGCTTGGACTCTGAGTGAGATACAAACCTTTTTTATCATTCTTTCTTTTTCTATTCTTAGCAAGCCTTCTGATGAATCCTTTTTTCTATTCTTTTAGTATAGTTTTAATATAATATAAATCATAAAATAACAAATCAAGTCTTCTAAAACATGGAGTCAGATCCTCGTCTCTTCCCTCATCCTAAAACCTCTGTGAACAGTCACAACAACCCATAAGGATCATCCATATCTTGAGATATTTCAGGAGTCAGTCACATACTGAATTAGTCTTTGCCATTTTGGGTGGTGCTAACACTACTTGGGCAGTCCATTCAATGCCAGGAATAAATATGGAGAAACATGCAGAGAAAACAAACTTGCAGAAAAAATGACTGCCACTCTATTTCCAAGTTTTGCAGATTCTTTTCCAGATGCCTGGATATTCTTGATAGAGAAAAATAATCTGAAACGTAATCACATCTTCCACCATTTATATTTTCTAAATATCAAAATTTGCTACTGATAAAAATTTGTTTTTATTGTCCTAATACATTGTAAGGTTATAAGTACACTCAAAACTAGATATAGGATATCTGGTTTTCCCAGAAAAAGAGTACTTGAAGCGTGGAGCATCTTTGTTGAACACATCTTACCCTTGTGCTCCCCTGTTTTCCTAGACAGCATGATGGTGACCCTGCCTCCCACCAGCCACTCACGAAACCTCAAGTGCTTCATTTCATAGGAAACTTCTGAGTACTCAAAACACAAGAGAAGAGATGAAATTTGCTCCTTCCCCTCCTCACCTCCAGCCTTTGGCACTTAAAGAGAGGATTTAATTGCATTTTGTGGAGCTCAATATTTTTTCAGGGTTTTTTTCCTCTCAAGTGCTAAAGAAAGAAGTAAGTGAGAAGTAAGAGAACAAAAGGAAGATAATAGGGCACTGTCTCACATGCTTGAAAAGGAGAAGCTGAGGTGTATACAAATCCATAATCACCTCCCAGCTGCAGTACTTTTCTGTAATTACTGGGATGATTATAATTACTGATTTGAGTCTGACCAGATTCTGAACCCTTTAGTCTCACTGCTAAGTTAGCAGCACTCCATGCATGCTCTCAGTTTTAAAGAAATTAAATTCTTCTCCTTGGATGGCTGCAAGTAGGTGTGGCACAAGTTTCGTGTGCTCAGCCTTTGCCTGCTCTTCTCTTCTGGATGAGATAAGCTCATACTTTACCATATTAATTAATAAATTGATTGCCGCTTGAATATTGGCCTAGTCAAGCTTCTTATTTATAACATGGAGAACCAAGAGCTCCCCTTCTGCCAGACCTCCTGGTAGGTACACCCTCTCTTTCCTGCACACAAAACTGCTCTTTGGGCTTTGTTTCTTTTCTTCTCACAACTGGTATCTCAGTCTTTCATGGAGTGCTTTAACAATCTGCAAAGATTATACCTTGGCAACTCCTGAGGTCTTTATTCATGTCTAAGTGGAATTCCTCCTAGTTCTAAACCACAAGACGTGCACCTGGTGTTCCAAAAAAAAAAGGTTATTTCCTTTAAGTAAAAGATCACCTAAATGAGTAACTGCATCCCCTCCATTTTTAGTTTTTTGATACTGTAGCTATTTTGTTCTTTTAGCCATGTGATGAACTATCATCACCTGCATTCCCTTACTGCACTCAGACATGCTCAGGATTGCTGGCACTGCGTTTTTGCTGCCCTTAGTTGGGCAAATTTGCTGCCCTTAGTTGCAAATTTTCATTTGCAAATGAAAATGAGATATTACCCAATCATACCATTAGTCCATGCATGCTTACTATCAGAGGGATCCCCCTAAAGTTGTTCAAAGCAAATAGCAGCAATAGAAAAACAAGTGTGACTTGTTCCTATAAACCACCTTTTCCTTATCATTTTTCTGCCTTTGCATGTGGCAGAGCAGCTCACTAATGCCAACTTCAATAGCAGTTTAATGCCTGTTATGCTTGGATTTTTCCATGGATCAGTAGGCCAGTAATTAACAGCCAGGGACACTGCCTTGAATTCCCTCCTGCCTTTTCCCCTGCTTACAAAGCAGCTCAGAAACGTGTGTGACCCAGCCAGCAGAGTTCAACCAGCAGTGCACAATGAATAATTAAATGACATTTCTCCAGGAGACCTGAATCCCTTCATCATTATCCTGATGCTGTGCATTGCCACGTCGGAGGTGCAGAGCACGGAGCCCTCGGTTTGCAAATGACTCTGCCCAGCCTGAAGGGATGGGAAGCCTGACCCTGATTCTCCACCTTGTAATGTGCTCCTGCAGCTGGGCTGCCTTCCCTGGGGCAGCAGCTGGATTATTTTAGCAAATCTAACTGTAACACAGGGCCTGAAGCAGAAATATTCCAGCTATTTCTACAAGGCTCAGCCAGGGATCTTAGTGCACACCTGGTACATTGTGATGAGCTGAGGCTCCTCAGTCCAGATGGAAAGCAAGAATTTTACAGAATCCTGTGTACCTGTGCATGGATGAAACTATCCATGAGGTGGCCATAGGAGCTCCAAACGCAGGTGTGGCTGCACTTCTCAAGGAAGGCAAGTGTAAGAAAAATCAAGGGAATCCTGAGAGGATTTCCAACAGGACCCCTTCACTTCACCCTGTCTTCTCCATTTACCACATTAGACAGTTCATTTCAGCACACTGCTTTTCAAAAAAGTTTCCTAATGCTGGATTTCCTAGTTATGAATTTCCTAATTCTCCCTGGCATGTTAGAATAGAGAAGCCACAAGCCCACATTCTGCTGCCAAAGCCAGGTGCCTGAAATCACCCTCTAGATCAAATCCTCTCAAAATCAAAGACACATTATGGCATTAAAAGCCATAAAATGACTTTTTATATCATTATTACAAGCCTTATGCCCCCCTAAAAACTGGCTATTGGCTTTTTTTTTTTAAATTTAAACTCAAGATTTAAACATAGTAGCAATAATCCTTTAAAGTAATGGACCTCCAAAACACAGAGAAAGGTATTAATTAATAAATAGACCCAGGACAGCAAAAGCACATAAAGGCTGAATAGTGAAACCCAATGTACATTAATATTAGGGCATTAAGGTGATAAAATGAAGGGAAAGAAAAAAAAAATCAGATTTTTATATATAAAAAATATACATAATAATTTTGTAACTTTGAACACATTACTTAACGTCAGAACTGACTCTGAAGAAAAGCAGTGAAATTTTTAACAAAGAAAAAGTTTATGCGACTGAAGTTTATGAGCATCAGGATTGATACAGGCTCTCTCTGTGGTGCTAATATCTCACAGCAAAAACAGCCATCCCACCAGCACAGAGGCACCATCTAAGGACTGCTTATTCAAACAGGCTCTCATAAACCACCCTTGCAAAGCTTATCCAGGAACAACTTTAATGGGGTTAAGAACCAATGGGAACAGTTTTTATAATAGCAGGAGTCAGAGAGATGTCTGTCAGGGGATTTTAGGGCAGTGCAGTTCAGATATTATTATGCTAATTCACTTTTGACCTTAGATTAACAATTAAATTATGTGGACTTTTACAATGCTGAAAATACGTAGCCATAAATTCATTTTCTGATCAATGGAAGTATAAAATTACAGAATTTAACAGCCATGACATCAAATTTTGATGCTTTACTGCCTTCTCACTTTATCAGGAAAAATGACTGCATTCCCAGCAGTCACTAAATCATTAATTTATGTGGGTTTAGCTTTTAAAAATGACTCATCAAAATAAAAGGCCAAGCCCCCTCCTTCTCCATCTGCCCAGCCAACAACAGCCTGGGATCACAAAGACATGGGATATTCAGTGCTGCATGTGCATCCCAAGTCCAGCAGGAGCTTCCCCAGGTCTTGTCCTTTCTAAAGCTCCACTTGCACCCTAAAAGGAGCTGGAACTCCACTGCAGCTCCTTCCTGCCCTTCAAAACTTTCCTAATTACCTAAACACGGGTTGGGAGTTCAGCAGTGTGGTGGAAGTAAGACAAAATTGGCATTTGGATTTATTAAAAGAAAAAAATCTCTCCCCTCTCAATCTGTACATGATACAAAACCTATATTACTAAATTTTTTTTTTGCTTGTGTTCAATTTGTGTTTTTTTAAAAAAACTCTATGATACATAATCAGTACTAATATGAGTGTTTCTTAGCTTCCAGTGATGATTCTAGAAGCTGTGTATGTTCCCCTCTAACCCCCTGCTAGCAGAGATGGGATGCTGCTGCTTCATAGGAATTATGGTGTGGCAAACAGAGTGACAAGAACTCATCAGATAAACACTTGTCACACCAAACCAGATTAGTGCCTCTCACAAAGAGGATCGAGCCTAATCAGTTATAAATAATAACTGACTAGAACACAGCTCATGTAACACCTGTAAACGCTCAAATGGGGAACGAAATATGCCATTTAAAGCAGAAAACATTGCTTACTAAGATGTAAAATGCACATATTTTCCTTCTGCCTTCAGTAGTTTGTGAGAGCATATATATAATATATATACATTATATATATTATATATACAAATTATATGTATATATACATATATAATGTATATATAATATACATTTTATATATATAATGTATAATATTATACATTATATATATAATGTATAATATATATGAGAGCATATGTGAGAGCATGTGTGAAAGAATGGAAATAATAGAAATAGAAATATTTTACTGTTCTGCAGCTGGAGAGACCCCTTCACACAGCACAACAGGGCAGCATCTCCCTTGTGTTCTGGTCTTCAATTTTACATACTTTTCATAGCAATGTTATTATTATTATTATTAGTAGTAGTAGTAGTAGTAGTATTAGTATTATTATCATTATTATCATTATTATATTCTCCTGTTCTAAAGATTAGAGGAAAAAATTCAAGCTCCAAGAAAACAATACTATAATATCCAAAGAATTTGCCCCGTTAGTGCTGCAGGCCTTCCCTACACAAGGCACATTATTTCCACAGAAAGGAGAAATGAAAAAGAAGTAAGCTAAGACAGAAATAAATGGACTTTTTTCCTTCTTTGTCGTACTGCCACCATGGAATTAATTGCTGTGATGGGTTCCTGAAAGAGACAAGGGGATGTTTTTAACAGCTTTTATGGATGTTTTTAACAAGGGAAAGTTTCCTGCCAGGGGGTGGCACCAGGAGATGTCACCACAAGGGGCTGGGGCATCTCCAGCCCTGCAGAAATTCCAGAATTAAACGTGGAAAGCCCCATTTACCTGATCCTGTCTCAACTCCTTCCCAAACACCATTTGTAGGATTTCTGTGCAGGAGTCACCCTCTCACACTATCAGTGTAAGGACCATTCACTTGGCTTTTCAGAGGCCTTTTAAAAATAAAATTAATCTATTGCTGACTTAGCAAACTTTCAGTTTGTCCCAAGTCAGCAGCTGATTCTGCCTGCCTCTGCCTGTTTGCAACTCATGTTGAGTTGCAAAATTTAAAACTTTTCCTAAATACCAAGAACTCACAACTTTGCAACAGAACCACATTGTAAATGATGAGATAATAAGCCCTCCAGATGACAACAAATAACATGCAAGCTGTGAATAATCCATTTCCCCTCATATTTCTACCACAGATTGCAGCCATTCCCTGCTGATGGCCCTTTAATATTAGAAGAAATCTAACACACACTTGGTTGTATGCAGGATTTAAAAACAGCAAGTCCTTGGAGTTCAAGAGGTTGATTCAGTAGATGTGAAACTGCTCTTTTTCTAGCAAAAAGATGTCATGAGCATCATCCCAGACTGGGGATGAATTCAGAGGGAAGGAATGTTGGTGTTGCTTTACTCATCCATCATGGCCCTGATAAGAAAACGAGATTCTTAATGACTCAGAAGATTTTTCACTGACTTCAAATGAATTGATGTGATGCAAATTTTCTCAAACTACTCTAAGCTGCTCACGAGCACACTTGTAGGATACACAGTAGTACACTTTGTTGTGCAGTCTGCAAAAGAGAACTGTTGAGACAGCTCTTCCATTTAAAACCTACCAATAAATATAAAATACATGCATTACATTATACAACTGAAAATGCATATTGATACTTTCTAATTTTCTAATATAAAGACTGAAATTAATTTTTCATGAAGCATAATTAGGTTGTGAGATTACACACTTGTGTTGAAGCATCTTGTAGAGTGTCTCAAGTTAGATTTTCCTACCTAACTTTATGGGGAAAAAATAAATTACTCTTGAGCTTAAAATGAAAAGCAAAACCTAATGAAAACATTACTGCTTCAGAATCATGGGGAAAATCAGAACATTAAATATTTTTCACAGTTGCACCTGTAAGATACATGAAAGCTAGTTATCCTTGATGAATATCTCACTAATTACTCCTGATTATGTAACTGCAAAAGATGTACAAGGGAGCAATAGAAGGAAAAAGAAATTTCTTAGCTCTTTTTCTTTTCTCTCTCAAATTATCTGCCAGAAACAAACACATACTTCATTATGGGATGATTAATGCTCTTCCCAGCACAAGGAGCCTCCCTTGGTTTGACACCCTTCTGGTGCCTGTGCCTTTCTGCTCCTCTCCAGCATCCCCTGCTGCAGGATGCAGATAGCACTCTGACAAATAACAGGTTATGAAGCACAAATTAACACCTCTGCTGCTTTTGTTTTAACATAACTGTGCTTCTCTGAAGTTGACTTAATGGCTGCAGTGCTGCCATTGTGCAAAAACATTGTTTTAAGCCTGCAGAACTGCTGAGCCTTGCACACTGAATATTTCACTGTGATAGCTCCTGACCACGTGTGTAACAGCAGCCTGGGCTTACTGCAAACTGCAGGGTATTTTTTTGTTAGCTTCAGCAGAAATCAGCTGAATATTCCATAAATATTAAGGACACACAAAGGAAACAACAGAGAAGTACAGAATTAGCATCTCACCTATCAAAATAATTTTACCAGATAATGAAAAGAGCATGAAGCTGACACAGGCTTTCTACATCTGGAAAGTGGTTACAGAGTCTGTAGTTTAAAAGTATTTATTTTAATAATTCTAGGCCTGAATATACTTCTCTTGAAGTCAATGGGGAAACTCCTGCTGAGCTCATGGGGAGAAGAGGTTTCAAATTCACCATGAAAGTTTCCAGCAACACTTAAGAAAGCTTCCTTATTCACAAAGATTAAATACAAGATTGGTACACACCATTTCTATAAGGTTCACTTCCCAGTTACCTCCCGTTCTCCTGCCATTTAGGATTCTAATTAAAAAACCCAAAAAACAAACCAAAAACATATGCAATGTTGTAAACTCTGACAAGAAATTATTATTCCTAGCACAGTTAGAGAAAAGGGCTTAACTCCACCTCTCCCCAGGTGGCTGCAAGTGTGGGGTGCCCTGGGCAGCCACAGCTCCTCTTCAGCTGTGGAGGGACAAACCAGCCTGGACCATTTCAGACATCAGGTGCCATTCCCTGGTCCCACCATCCCAATGATCTGGTAAAATGACCCACCACTATTCCTTTCACTCCAGCAGCAAAGTTTATGCATCCAGAATAATCTGAGCGCTGCACATCCCATCTTTTCTAATTTGACTTTACTGCAACCAAAACATTGATTCAAGGAGCCACTGCTTCAAGATATCTTCCTGATATCTCATTCACCAGTCACTGAATGAGAAATAATGATTTGTACTTTTTTTTTCTGGCCAGTTACAATTTTCTATGCATAAATACTGACAGCTCCACAACATTTCTTCTCAAGTCTATCCAGGGAGCTCTGAGCTAATGCAAAAAATCCCTGTCTGATCAGCATTCATATTCCTTAAGCCATTTCACAGGAGCAGCCACTTCTTCACCAAGAAGTCCTCTCAGAGGAAGGTCACCTCTACACCTCTTTGGAGAGGGAAAATTGGATTTCCCTTTAGAATGGCTCTGCAGTGGGATTAGGTTGCAAAATGGATACTCCCATCAGCACGCAAGATTGGATGGCTCAGCTGCTAAAGCTGCTTTTTGCTCATTTTGGAGCAGCCACTCTGCTGTTTTCTGCATGAATAATGCACTTGGCACCTCTGAGTTCTTTGAGACTCCATCCAACAGCTCTTCACTGCAGTGCCCTCCAGCACCTACCAGTGTCCACTGGCATTTATCAGCTTTCCAGAGTGGTCACTGTGTCTGCAGCACTGAAACTCTCTGCAGGATCCTGCTGCCATCCTGACTCTTACTCCATTCCTGGCTGCAGGAGGACACAATACCCTTTCCACAAGCAAATTAAAAATTGATAGCAGACATTTTGAGTCTGTGTTTTCTACTTTCAGCCCCTTTGGTCACTGACATTTTAGGAAAGTCTGCCACAGAGACTGAAATGAACCTACCAAATCTTAAATCTTTCTAATCTCCACAATGTGCACAGTGACCAAAAAATGAGGAAATAATATTTACAGTGAGGTCTTCTAAAGGTTACTTCCCACAACCCTTAAAGGATACACTAATAACTGATGGGCTGAAGGAGACACATGAATTTCCCCAAAGTGAGCTCTTTATTTTAGTTCTTTATGTCAGAGCTAAATCACAATCCCTTTATCAGACCAATTTTATGTTGGATCACTGAGCCATTCAAAGCCTGTGCTCACAAATTGCTCCTCAGCAGCAGCAGGATCTGGTCCTTGCCACCATTATCCCAGGACCATGACAAACTTCCTCAAAGAACATAAATCTGACCAATGGAAACTGAGACAAGAATGAGCCTCTGCAAATTTTGACACATCTCAGCCATAGCAAAGTGACACAGAGAAAATCTTAGTTATCCTTAAGCCAACCTGTAATACACACAGAGTCCTTGGAGGGAAACACCAGATTACAGAAAATAAAATCTTAAATTTAAAGTCTGCATCTTGCAAGGCAAGATCAATTAATGTCAGGATTTTATATGTTTGCAGTTTCAGTGATGCAGATGAAGTGTGTTGGAAAGCAACTCTGTAAAAACACCACTGACATTACCATGAAAAAAAAATATTAAAAAAAATATGTTGGGCCAGCAAGTCTGTATTTATGCGTGTCTTTTACTGCCCCAGTGCTTCTGCAGAGTGAAATGTTAGCGACTGCAGAGCAGGGATGTGTGCACCACCACGCTATGTTAATAAAGTGTTCCTTTAATTATCAGTAAAGCACAGCTTGGAGGCTGCTGGGGGAAAGCAGGGCTGTAACAGCCTGTGACAGAGACTCCCAAAAGGACCAGCACAAGTTCACAGCAGGGGCCTTGAGTGTGGAAGGAACGGGATGGCAGCAGGATCCCAGAGCTATAAACAACACACTAATGCTACACTGCTGCTTGCTACGGGAATGCAAGTTTAAAATATGGATAAAAGTGAGTTCAGGCATAAAAAGGAAATGAAGCCATGGTGAGGCCACATGCAGAGTGCTCCGTCCATTTCTGGGCTCCTCAGACAAGTCAGACACGGATCTCCTGGAGCAGGTCCAGTGAGGGGTGACAGAGATGATGGAGGGACTGGAACATCTCTCCTGAGGTGAGGCTGAAGGAGCTGGGGCTGCTCAACCAGACCTGTGCCACGTGGTCTGGGATGACCCTGCCTGGGCAGGGAGGTCAGACCAGATGGACCCACTGTGCTCCTTTCCAACCTCACCCAATCTGAGATTCTGTGAAATAGCCTCCAACATAAGTAAAATTATTGTAGATAGCAAATTTTACTTTCTGGCAATTATCATGAAGCACTGGATAAACAGCAACTAAGTGGAACATGCATTTGTGCAAGTAAACACATTAAAATATCCCCAAATAGACCTGAGTGAGGAGAAAGAAACCATCAACATTAACTTCAACTTCTTCCTGACACAGAGGGGACCAACACCACACTCCCCCACATGAAGAACTCACATTGCTGACAACTTGTAACGACACCTCCCTTTTCTTCTTCAGGAGGACCATTAACACCAGAAAAGAATCAGACACTAGAGAGCTTATTATATCTGTATCATTATCAGCAATGAGCCCTTATAATTAGATGATCTGGACTGTAAGTGCCTGTATGATCATAATTGGCCTAATAATAATTCTTTCTGTGAGGCTGTTAGGACTTTTGTTGAAGCTAAACTAACAAATTGCTGGCTCTGCATGCTGGGGGTGTTTCTTCCACCCCCATAAGTGCAGAAGGTTTTTGGCGGGGTACCCCAGCCTTGAGGGACACAGGGCAGAGCTGATGATGGCTACAGCAGGTCCAGCTTTCTGTTTCAACACAACCCAGAAGGAATTCACCGCAATATTTCTCTACCTCAGTCAGATATTAACCTATCAGGAGATAATTTGCTCTTGATTAAGAATCACCAGGAAATTAAGAAAAACAATAATTAACTAATAACGTAAAGCTCATTACCCAACGGAAACGTGCCCAAATCTCAGTCCTAAAGGCAGAAAGCAATTCCTGAGGAAAACTGACATTAACCTGTTGTTCCTTTTCTTTGCAACAACAACAGCAAGGATAGAAATCCATCTGCTTGCATGATACCGGTTCCAATTTGCAAGGAAGACAGCACAGGACACTACCTACAGCTCTGAACTCTGAAATCTGAACTGCCACAAGCACAAGGTTTGATGAAAAGAAGAAAAAATAGCCCATAAAAAGCCATCTATCTGGCACACATAAATAACAGGGGCAATTAACTAGGTGGACCTTCTGTACATCTCAGCAGAAGACAGATTTAAAATGTCTATACTCCATGTGAAGGTATTTCTGGATAAAGCATTGCCACAGAAAATGGAAAATAAGAGCAGAAGCTTTATCATCTCAAGGTCAACGTAACTGTATGTTTACAAAAGTTTAAAAAGTGCCTCCCTCTCTTTCCCTGCAGCAAGCTCAAAGAAACAAAGTACTCAGCAAGTGAGAACCATGGATGAGAGCTGTGAAACCCTTGCCCTCTCTTCCTGCAAAGACAAGGGAAGGAAAAGAAAGAATCTTATTGTAAGAACTCCCAGCCCTGCAAACAAACCTCTCACCATCCTCAAGCACCACTGCTACAGCACTCCACAGTTAATAAGTATTTACAGACCCAGATTCTCTGGTTTTGCACTAGATTTTACACTATTGAATTGAAACAGGTGTCTTTGCTGGTCTTTAATTTAGCAGGAGCACCCTGGGATTGATCTCCCTGTTTTCCTGGCTGATTCACCAAAGTAGATGTATTTTTATTTTTGTCATCTGCACAATCTTTTTCTTTATTGAAAGTTTTATGGGCATTTTTAGCGAAGAACAGAGGAAAACCTTTTCACAAATTTGGGTTAATATCTCTTTATGTACTTCATTTCCTACAAATAGCTATAGAAACACAGAGGCAAATCATGACATTTCCTTCTATCCTACCAAAACTTTGGCTGTTTTCTCCACAGGTTAGTTATCTCCCATAGAAATGCAGATGTTTTAGATACCTGTTCCCAGTCTTCACAACATCCCTTAAAGTAGGCTGGGCTCAAATTCTTACTTCTGCCTTAACATTCCCACATTCCTGCTTCAAGATTTTTTATCAAAATGCTGCAGTGCCTCTGGGCAGGAATAGGAAAAAAAAAAAAAACACAAAAAAACAGAAAGACACTTGTTTTTTCCTTCCATATACTCTCCCTTTTTTAGCAAAAATTGCCCTAGATGATGCTTAGGAAAGCTTAACAAAGGCAGCACTTTTTTCTCTCCACACATTTTGGATTTATTGTTGGAACTCTCTCTCTCTCAATGCCACCAAAGTGACTCATCCTTCATGAAAGTCTTGAATCCATTCATCAAAATGTCATCCCCCAAAACTGTTTCTTGTCTGCTTGCTCAGGATGCCACTACACAGTCACAGAGAGACTCAAAAAAGGCTCAGGGAATTCATCCAGTTACCAAGCTTAGACAGCGCCTGATCAGAACTTATAGACTAGCTCTAACACAAATATACACAAATTAAAATGCCCTCCAGTTACAGCAAAAAGCACAATTCAGCAGAATTTAAGTCTGATTTGAGATCTCTTAGAATGGGCTGCAACCCCCCTGGCCCCTTTCATGTTGTCCTGCCTTAACGCAGGCACAGAGATCAGCAAAGTCATCGATCACGCCCAGAATAAGGCAGGAGAACAGCTCAGTCTCATCACTCCAAATATTTCATCTTTCAGGATCATTTCCCATTTCACCACTCTGCAAAAGCAGCACCAGAGCCTGGTTTGTGCTGCAAAACCTGCACCTGGATTTGGTAGGAGCTTCCCAAATTTTGAGGAAGCAGGTCCCCAGGTGAGCTGCTGACAGACACCTAAAGCTCAATTCTTGATCCCACTGCCCCCATTTGTCTTAAAGGAGATAACTTGCAGGAAAATCACTGCAGATTTTCCTGCAACTAAAGTAATAGCTACTTAATTTCAATAAGTTGGGTAAAGTTCTGTAGTGTTTTCTTTTATCACAAAGTCTTATTAATGCATAACACTTGGCTGCATAAATTGAATGGAGTTATGCTTTGAACCTACACTTTCCACTGAGGTTTCAGCACTTTTTTCCCCTCTAAAATTTAAGAAGGATAATCAGATACTGGGTAACATTTCCTTTGTGAAGAAAAAACATCTTTTATATCTACACATAACATAAGGACTGCTCAAGTAATTTTTGCATAATTTAAAGTACCTCTTGTGTCGCAGATATCTTTTACGAAAAATCCTTTCTTTAGGATTTTTTCTCCTGAGAAGCAGAGAGGCCTCAGGAACAAAATTGATTGAGTAAACATTTATTATCTGCTGCTGTGGAATGCAACAGCTGGATCTGTGATTGGTCTCATGCGGTTGTTTGTAATTAATGGCCAATCACAGCCAGCTGGCTCGGACACAGAGGTGAACCACAAGCCTTTGTTATCATTCTTTCTTTTTCTATTCTTAGCTTGCCTTCTGATGAAACCTTTTCTTTTATTCTTTTAGTATAGTTTTAATGTAATATATATTATAAAATAATAAATCAAGTCTTGTCAAACATGGAGTCAGAGCTTCCTCTCTTCCGTCATTCCAAGAACCCCTGTGAACACCGTCACACCTCTTGCACCAAAATATCAGTATTTAGCAGTGTTAAATCCTCAAGCTTGCATTCAATCAGTAAAGAAGGTGAAGTTTTGAAGAACAAATTCCCTGAAAACCTAAATTTGGATCTTTGGCTCGCCAGCAGAGATTCAGAGCCTTCCCTGGGACACCACACACACACTCAGCTGCACCCGACAGCAGCACGAGGTGAGTCTATTTATCAAACTCACACACACTAAAGCAGTGAGAGTCCCCAGCAACTCTCCCTCCTGAAACCAGAAAAAGCAGGCAATCAGGAGTCTGATCCAATCCCAGGCAGCATTCTCACACCCTTGCAAGCAGGTGCATTAGCAGAGCTGGGACTTGCTGTCTTCTTTCAAAATATGGAATGTGGAACAAATCTCATGTGCCTACAAGGAGGGCACATCGCTCTGATGCTGCAAACTCTCTGCTCTGCCTGGGGCAGTATCACCAACAATAAATCATCCTGCTGGAATTCCTGCTGACCTCCAAGACAGCAGCTGGTGCCCTGTGCTCAGCACATCTGCAATCTGTGACCTGGTTCCTGCTCAGTGCCACTGCCTCTGCCACTTCCAGACTGGAAGAATTCTCCAGCCAGTGACACATTACAGAAGAGCCTAATAACTCTGTTCTCCACCAGCAAATAGGATGTCACATTCAGAAAAAACTCAGTCATTATACTTTTTATATCCATTCACATTTAAAATAGTTGATCCTTCCTCTCCTGTGCAGCTCCTCAGCTATTTCTGATCTGTCATAATGGCCCTCTGAATTGGGTTTGTGATGGGAAAGTGTTTCATTTGTCAGCCTTAATACTGAAATTAATGGGAGAACCTGGGGTAAAAGTCATATTTTCTAAGAACTGGTGTTTCTGGACCTGGCAATTTGGGAAACCAGAGTTGGCAGCTTGGTTTTGCAGACTCAGCCCAAGGAGAATATGAAAAGTAAGCTCTAAATTGCTACTGATTTTCATAGTTTTGCCTTTCACTCTTGCAGATCATAAACATAGTTAAATTATTAATTATATCCTCTTAGCACAGTCAAGGTACTGAAGAGCAATAGTTTATTGGCCTCAATCTTAGTTACTGGGTGATCCCCACATTACTGTAACTTCACCATTTTTCAGGGCATGAGGAGAAAAAATTTGATTCTAGAGCATGTTAGAGAAGTCATCAGAAGAACAAAACCCTCCATCAAAAAACATCAGACTATCCCACATAATATTCTGCTACTACGCTTTCAGCAAATGGAAGGAAAAGCATTGCCTTTAACTTGTGTTCTCATCAGTGTGATCTGATTAGTGCTGTTCATCTGCTGGCATGTAACCCAAATGCACAAACCAGTGATTTCTGGTGGCTCCAGGACTCAAACACAGACAGTGGCATTTTTCCTTGCCCAAAACCTGTAATTCCAGTAACAATAAATTCTGCAGTGTTGCACTGGGAGGGTTTATTCTTGTCCAGGCACCAGGGCTGAGGAGCACATGTACTGTCCATGGAACACAACTGCTCTGGGCTCAGGCAGTGGCAGCTCTCTGACAGCGCACACCAATTACACCAAACAGTCAGAAAGGGAAGAGAAAAAGCCACTGCCACCAGCTGAAGCTGCAGGGGGGATTCATGTAAGGTGATCTGAAAACCTGCCTGGATTTTGGCCAGTGCACAGCTGGAGCTTCAGCCCTCCCTCCTCTGCAAGCAGCCTGGGAACTGCAATTACCATGGTGGTCAAGGTCCTGGGTTTATATCTCTGAGGCAGCAACTCCATCAGCACAATTATGCTGCTCCAGTGCCAGCTTCAAGGAAAATGTGCCACCAGTCTCAGCACCACCATGTCCTGGAGCACATAAATGTTAATTAGCAGCCTTTTTTTAGAAATTATGAGATGCTCCAGTCCTGCACAGTGTGAGATTTGATGAGATTAGCACGCTGGGTGGTACAGCTAATAAATCAGTTTACTGTACAACCTCATTTCTTTAATGAAGAGCAAATACCTGAGCCTCAGTAAAGCAAGAATCCCAGGTGTACACTTGCTAAGCAAAGTGCTGGATTTAATTTTTTTTTGCATTCCTCCAGAACAGGGAGCACTGACCTACTGCTCATCATTAGAGAACGCTCTCCTGTCAGGGGTCAGCGCTAAGTGCAAACTTTGATGTCAGAATTAAAAAACATAGAAGAGATGAGTGGCAAGGCCATTATGGGAGAATAACTAGGATAGTTTTCATAAGGGAATAACTTTTAAAAGCTGACAAGAGCTGTCAAGGTGTCAGGCTTGGAGAGGAGCCAGCACAATTAACATACCCTAAGCTTCAATCTACTAGACGGGGAGAAAGCAGATTTTATTTTGGACAATTACAAGTTAATAAATGGAAGCGTCAGTTCCTCTGTAGAGCACCCATTAAAGCCTACTAAAGGTCAAAACCTCTTACAGCTCCTGTCATGGTAGGCAACACACTACCATTATTTTATATTTCAAGCAATTTTACTGTCAATGACAGCAGTTACAAATGTGCAAGAAAATATTTTCCTTAGCAGTATACCAGGCACTTTACTCCACAGAAATCATCTGTGCTACCAGAAGTGACTAATATTTCAAGATTTTTTATTATGAGCTTGGTGGGGCTTATTTATTTATTTATTTATTATTTTTTCCGAACTGCACAGGAGTGAAAGAGAGCATGAAGAGTGGGATGCCAAGAGTGGGATGCCATCCCATTTCCTTACATCCTCCAGCCACACAAAATCCAGGGAGTGATAGGCACCTACCCAGGGCACTGCTCCCTCCCCAGCTGTCCTTGTTCCCCTTGCTCCAGCTCCCCATCAAATCCAGACCTGGTACAGCATGCACAGCCAGACACCTGCTGTGGGAGGCTCACCCCAAAAGTCAACTGAGGTCAGAAATGGCTTCTGCTTTGCTTTAATTCCACTTAAAAAACAACAACAACAAAATGTCTAAAAAATTTAAAAATCAGAAGACGAACTGGGTTTGCCTCACCTGCAGAATTGCTCACCCTCTGCAGTGCACCAAGAAAAGAAGGACACTGCTTGAACCGTGTTTTACTCCGCTGCCTCGTTAACAATAAATAACAGGCCACGTATCTCCAGGTCAGATGGAGCTGGAGGGGTTTGCCAAGGAGCCCATCCTCTGTGTGCCCACCCATATGGGAGGGCACAGCAGCTCCTGTGGATCCCCAGCACTCCATGAGCAGCCAGTGGAGCTGCTCTCCAACTGGGACACACACATACAGGGATCTTTACACTTGTCCTACGCTGAGGCAATGAGAACCCTCCAGACCCAGCACTTTTTTAAATGCTCAGTATTTTCTCCACTGCTTAAGGAAAATGATACAACGCTATTTTTGCCTCGCTGATCTCCCTGTTAATGGAGGCAGAGATGAGTCATTAGCTCCTCTGGCTTCCCTTTGTTCACAGCCAGGCAGGTGGGCAGAGCCAAAGCAAGATACCCGAGCAGTGCTTGCAAAGAAAATCTGCCACCTGCAGAGTCATTGGGAAAAGACTGGTTGTCATTTAAGACATTATCTAGCATTATTTAAGTCAAATAAACCCCACATCATCATCATCATCTTAAGCCATTTTAAGGCTGCCCAGCTCCTAGCACTACAAATCCTATTGCTCATGAAATAAAATGTAATGTAATGTAAAGCTTTTCATTGTAATGAAAGCTTTGCTTGGACATTCACTCCTCCTCACTCTGATTTTGTTTTGGTTTTGTTTTTTTTGGTTTTTTTTTTTTAACTTAGCTTAGGAAAAAGGTAAAAGGATCCTAAAATAGTCTCAGATATACAACATATTCCTTGAATTTGGCATGGGATGGATGGACATCTGCTTCTGGCCTGACCTACTTTTAAACATCTGAGCACAAAAAAATCCCCCAGTAAATATTCCCTGTAGAGTACTTCCTTTAGCTGTTAATCCCCCAGTGATTTCACCTGCCCCTCAGAGACTCTCTATTTTCCTTTTTTTTTCCTCTTTGAGATCCCAGCTGAACTCAGTTATCCTGGGTCTGGCCACTTGCAGGTGCTGGTCACCAAGGAGTAACTCAGAGATGAGGTGTCAGCAGGCAAAGCAGGTGTGAGACAGGCTGGGACTCAAGTTCTCATTCAGTGAGCACATAAAGCTCTCACCCACACTATAAAATTTACCTTAGATGATGTTTTTAATGTATTTCTCATTATACAATCCATAATTTTTAACCAACCCTGTACATTAGGCCGGTGCCAAGGAAAGTGCACTAATTGGGTATTCCTTAGAAATGCAAAACTGTGGGCAGAAAGGAGGGAGGAGAACGAAGTAAACTGCATCAGCAGCGTGTGTTGTACTCTCATCTAAACAAAAGGAAAAAGAAGGATTCATTAGGCAGGAAATGAGTCTTGAAATGGCGCAGAAGAAAAGCCTCCTGCTGGGGCTGGGAAGTGGCACTGCAAAGGGAGATGAGAGAGAAGGAGAGGTGGCAGCAGGCTCAGCCTCACGGAACAGAAGAGAGAGAACCACTCCTGATAGCTTGAGGCTTACTTAGCAAAGACACTGAAAACTAAGGTGACTTTGATAAGCACCATTTGAATGCTTCATTCCCTTTTTTTAGTTTTTTTCTATATTGTCCCTTTTGTGAGTGTTAAGAAAGTCTGCAATAATGATCCCTAACCTCCAGTTCTGCTGTAAGCCTTCTCTGCCACCCAGTCTCTGGCAGTCTCTTGCTTTGCATCCAGCTCTCATTACAAGCAATTTGTAAGAAGCAGATATGTTGCTCTGTAGTTATAAATCATGTAGCACAATGAGATCCTGTACCAGATGTGGCATACAGATGACAGTGCAAGCAAGAACTTAATATTTAAAAAAATAAATTTAAAAATAGTTTAAAATTAAAAACTAAAAATCTGCATTTAAAAAGATGGAGGTTTTTCATTACATAACTGTTTTCCATTTGGTTGAATTTCAGGGCTGAAAAAGGGAAGGTGAGGGCTTACTTGTGTCCTCCCTTGTTATCATTATGTGTATCAGGACTGCACACCAAGACAACAGCAGTAAGTGCCATCAGAGAAGCCAGGCATTTAAAGGTAGTCACATTAATCATGAATGAACTTGAATTAATGTGATTTATAATTTATATTACAGTATACCATGGGTCTCTTGCCAGTTCTAATTTAAAATAAGATGCAACATACTGTTGGAACAGACAATTCAAGGAAAGAAAGATTTCTGCAAGAGGGAGGCATGCAGTCAGTGCTTGTATTTATATGGTCTTCTGCAGATTGAATGCCTCAATTTTTTTTAATTTTTATTTTTAAAATCATTCAACCAAAAGACACCCACACTTAAAATCCTGTGATGCTGAACCACTCCTCTGCCATATATGGACACTTTGGAAGAAACTGAGAAGTCCTTTACATAATCATAATCAAGAACGTTTGTCAAGAACAAGATTGGGTGAAACACAGAGAGAACCAGGAGCTATATCTGGAAAAAGTGTATGGTATCCATGAGATGAAGGAAAAACCTCAGCCAATCCAAAATACAAACAGGACAAGGCAGGGCTACATTTCTAACTTTGCTTTTCACTGAGTCTTGAAATGCTCTCCAAGCATGGCTACTGCCTGTCTGTCAGCAGGGGACAGAAGAGACACATTCCTGCCCACATCATCTGTCCCTTGAAATGCTCACCTTATTTAAGCCTTTCTCATTTCATTCCTTTGCAGCATGAGGGTGGGGAAAGCTTAAATTCAGAAGCCACACAGACCCTTCCTGTAGAGCTGTAGCACTAATTAAAAACCCAAACTGAAACAAGAGCCAACTCGCAGAGGCTCTGCAGCATGGGGAGAAAGAGAAGAAAATGCAAGTTCATGTTGTAGCTTCCACTGAACAACCCTAGAGTGGCTTAGGTGTCACAGACACCTTTGATGAAAAATCCTTTCTTTAGGATTTTTCCTCTTGAGAAGCTGAGAGGCCTCAGGAACAAGATGTAAACAATGGTTATCTGCTGCTGTGGAATGCAACAGGTGGGTCTGTGATTGGTCTCATGTGGTTGTTTCTAATTAATGGCCAATCACAGTCCAGCTGACTCGGACAGAGAGCCAAGCCACAAGTTTTTGTTATCATTCTTTCTTTTACTATTCTTAGCTAGCCTTCTGATGAAATCCTTTCTTCTATTCTTTTAGTATTGTTTTAATATAATACATATCATAAAATAATAAATCAAGCTTTCTAAAACATGGAGTCAGATCCTCGTCTCTTCCCTCAACCTGACACCCCTGTGAACACTGTCACACTTAGGAGCTTGAAGACGTGACTGTTTCTAGTAATTAGGCATTCATCAGTAATTAGGCTTAGAGCCTTTCCTGACCAGCAGATGACCACGAGGAGCTCACCCTGGAGCTGCAGCAGCAGGGCCATGGCTGGTGGAAGAGCTCTCCCACTCCCATGCAGTTTGTTTGCCTTGTCACATCTCCTCACAAAAGGCAGCTCTGATTGCAACGCTCAGTTCCATCAACAGGTCAGAGCTACCACTAAAAAAAGAACAGGCTTTTTTTGAGCTGAATGGAGGGTTGATTTTGCAAGGATCAGCAAAGACTGCAGTGGTTGCCCTAAGAATGGCTGTGGTCTGTGCAGAAAAGGTTGCTCAGTTCTTCCCAGAGAAGAATGAGCTCTCACATGGAAACCAGCATGCACAAACTGCAGGGCATGAAGTGGAATAGTGGCAGAGCTCCCAGAGGGGAAAAGAATAACCTGAAACTCCTAAATAGGAAACTACAAGGTGGCTTTTGCAGGATCAGGCACAGAGTATTAACCACTGGCATACACCACTTAATTGTTTTAGCAAATTAGATCATCTTGTAAGAAATTGTTCACCTTGAGGGGTCAGAATTTAATATACTACTACAGAATTTAATGTATTAGCTTTTCCTTCCCTTTCTTTTTGATCACTCAACAGCTCAAAACCATGGAGTAACAAAATGCTTTTCATATTATTCATTACTTACAGTTAATCTACAATCTGCTTGATTGCTTTCAGGACAGCAGTGGAACTGCATCTAGAATTTCTGAAAACTGCAGAAAAGGCATTCTGCTGATTGGTTTGAGTTTTGCAGCCATAGTGAAGTTTAATTAACTGTGGAAGACTGACTCTGTTAAAGCATAAAGAGAAATAAAAAGCAGTATTTTTCTTGTTGGTAATTGCTTAGCTCATCTATTGCCTGATACAACTGAGTGAGTGATAGGTAAACCATCATCTGATCTCCATGCTTGCACAAGTTTTTAATAATTTCTCCCCATCAAAACACTGTATGTCAAAAGGTGCATTACAATCAGAATCATGAACTAAAATACTGTATGTTTTCCTATCTTCAAGCTCTAATTATTGTATCCATTCTTATCTTATATGATGAACACAAACCCAGTACTTCTGCAATAGTGCTGGCCAAAGAGCAGAAAACTGATAGATTCTGATATGGTAAAGCAAAGTTTAAAAATTAGCCCCAAGTTTTTGCTCACTTTTATGAAGAAATTTTCATGAACTGATTTAAAAAGACCAAGTTGGACTGAAATATATTAATAGAGTTTGAAATAAAAGGATGAACCTCACAGCAGTACAAACACGTGCCAGGGAAAGGAACATTGAGGATGTATGAAGCAAACAATGTTTCTTCCTGTCCCTCCCTCCTGCTTTGCATTTGTGCTGTAAGTTTTTTCCCCTCACTGAAGTGACAATCGAAATTTGGAAAATAAATGAGCAATGTGCAGCTGAAAAGAAAACCTGTAAATTTTTTTTTGCATGGGAATTTAATGTTAATTATTTATTGGGTTATCGGGCTGATCTGGATATTGAAAAGGACAGAAATGAGAAGGCTGCAATAATTCAAAACCAGGAAAAAAATAAAGAAATGAGGATAAATACTAAGTTTCTTATTTTGCCATTGACTAAGGCTCCTCCTGGAGTAAAAAACAGGTTCCTGATGGAATCAGTAGTGTCAGTGCATGGGGTTAATATTCTGTTTGCAGGCTATTAGTGGGACAGATGGGGTATCTACTCCTCTGCTGTAATTGTGTTTGCTCTAAAAACACTTCTTCAGAAAAAAAAAAAATAAGTCAATTAGTTAATCAAACATTATTACAGAATCAAATTTCCCAAACATGAAAACAGAAAAAGTTACACAGTATTCTTTTCTGTTGTAATTACTGTGGCAGGGACATCATGATATGTCTTTTTTTTTTTCTGGTAATGAGAAAGCAGAACACTCATTGGCAACAAAATTGGATTTTGCTGGATTAATACTTTACTCAAAAATATCCTCATCTAACCCATCAGTACAAGTTTGGAGGTAAAGAATGCCTAACTACTCTGTTACACTGATACCCATCAAGAAGCCAAGTGCTGGGATTAAATTTTATAGGCAAAATAAAAAAAATATTTTTTTTTCTTTTATCCAGGAAAGAGTGTGTGAAGTTTCTCTCTTAATATACTGAAATATTCATGAAGAAGAGAACTTAACTATTTAATTTTAAAATGCATTCTTTAAAGTGGAATAAAGAGTCCCACTGTGTGCTCTGGACACATCCCACATCTCAGAGGAGTGGGATCCTCAATCTCCTCATGGCCCAGAGGGCTCTTGTCGTGTTGGCACTTCTGCCTTTCCCTTCACACTAACAGCAGAAGGCTTTTTGTTTGTTTTCATTATTTAAAGGAGTTGGAAAAGGCAGCATAAGTCTATCACAAAGCTCAGCTCCAGTGCTCCCAGCAGTGCTGAGCTGTAATTAAAAGACCTGGCGATGACCATTATTAACATTAATGCCAGCACAAGTGCTTAAAACCTAAAAGGAAGCTTTTCACTTTAAAAAAAAACCTCAAAAAACCCAAAGAACCACCAATCCAGCCACTAAAGATCCATCTTAATGAAAAAAAAAAATCAAACCAATAGAGTGATACAGCAGAGTACATGAGGGGTGCTCATTTCATGGCTGTATGTGCATTACAAAAACATCTATGTATATGAATGCACAGCTGAACATTTGTTTGTGTTCCCTTAATATTTAAAAAGGCTACAAAGATGAGTAGGTTTTCCTGAGGGGCGGAAAATAAAGAAATATAGGGAGACGTGCCAAGTTACATTCTGGGAAAGCAATAACAGTAAGGAAGGAGTACACAGGATCGATTCAAACACAAAATGTTTGAATTTCTTCTGTGCTTGGGTAGTTATGACTGCCTGCCCACAAGGACACACCAAGATGCAGCTCTCTAACATGAGAAACATGATAAAGTAAGGGAAGGAATATAAAATTTCCTCATTGCAGAAAACTCAGCTGCAATAACCCGACCTGTTATATTAAAAATAATAAGTCGCTTAGCCTCAAAGAAAAATAGAAAGATAAATATTGAAACGCATTGCAAATAATTATTTTCCCTTGCAAGGAATGAAAATAAATGGCACTGCAAGTGCTTCCCTGCCAGGGTCATGCTGTCTGGGACTGCACCTGCGTCCTGCTGCCCTTCCCTCAGTGTCCCTGCAGAAATGCAGCCACCCCTCAGCCATGCAAGGCACTTCCCTGATCCAAGAGCAGCAGGATTATTTCATGAAATCTCTTATTAGTGAACATTAGCCTGAAATCTGACACACAACACCTCGCTTTTTCTTTTTGTTCATGAAGAAAACCGACAGGAAATTCTTGAAACTCCGTTTTTATCCTGCACTACACCAAAGCTCTGGGCATAGTGCTCTAGAAGACAACAGGGTATTTTGAGAATTGTTATTTCCACATTTCAGAAATTGCATACAACGCCTTGCCTCTGGCACAGTCCAATTCCAAAAGCCCCAGGGGAAGCTAACCTGCACAAAGCAGGCCTGAGAAAACACAGCATCACATACTGCTGGCTCTCAGCGAGGAGCTCATTCCCATCCTGTATCACTCTCAGCACTTGGCCATTCCCTGCAAACAGACACCAACTCCTGGGCTGTGCCAGGAGCTGCAGATGCACTGCAGTGCCCCCTCTGCAGGTGCCAGCCAAGGAAAAGAGATGGGGATTTTCTCTTCCAGAGGGAATAACTCTGCACTGAGAGCTTTTAAAAAGAGCTGTAATGATGACTATAAGGATTCCTTGCTTTGTTTTCAAACTGCAGGCTCAAACAACTGCTAACATCCAATTATCTTTGCTGGGAATAGGGGCATCCCAAATGTGCTATATTGCTTTTAATTTATACCTTGCATGCCTTGTAACTCATAGGAGGTACAGGTTTAGTAAAAGGATGGGGGTTATATTATTGTTACATCTAATCACACCTTTCCACTTCCAAACTTCTTGTTCTCCATCCATAGTCCACAAAATATTTATTCAAACACATGAAAATTATTCAAGTTTGGACTTTTGACTGACTAGGGATTGAAATTCTCAACTGTGAATAGGGATTATCTCCAGTTTACTTGGCACTGATGTCAAAAAAATGTGGAAAGAAAAAGATGTAAAGAGAGGAGAAAAATGTGGACAGGAGAAGTCTGTGTCTGGAACAGGGAAAGGGGACAAGTACTAATTTAGTCTTCCTGCATAATTTGTGCATTATTCCCTGTGTACAATTTTAAATACATTTCTAGAGCACAGTGATCATTTTCAGCCCGAGAGAACCAGTTTGAGAAATGACCTAAGGTTCTGTGGGGAAAACTTCCTGCTTCTAATTTACTTAATTGATTGTATTTTCATCTGTAGATGCAAATACATTACGGCTATTTATTTTCCATCACAGCTTTTGCTGTTATTGTTGTTGTTTGGTATTTGCAGGAGTCCTCCTGGGAGGGCAGAGAACACCAAGCTTGTGTGTGCTGCTGTGGTGTTGGGTGATTAATCAGAAGTTCTGGGATGGAGACTTTGAAACCCCCTTTGTTCCTGTAGTGACAAAAGCCTATGGAGGAATGGCTGGCACAGGGGACTGAGCTGTGTGGCACACATTTCCTGCCCAGGACAGCACAGGTCACCAAGCCCAAGCAGCTGTGGCAGGGAGGTCGCTCACAGCCTCAGGGTTTAATGCTCAGCTGCATTTATCAAACCCTCAGTGTCTCAGGGCAGGGGTTTTCAGCACTTCAGAGCTCCTTCCAGAGATGGAGGAGATGCTGAACAGAGCCATACACACGTCTGCCCTGGCATGGGTCTCAAATCCCACATTCTGTGGGTTTAGACCATCAGACAGCAATCCCTCATTACTATATTGGATAATAGCAGTTCTGCCTTAGTTACTCACCTCTCTGTACTGAGCTCAGAACGTTGCTGCTTTTATAGGTACCACCATTTTATTTTGCTAGGGGTGTTTTTTCTTTGTCTAAGCCTTCAAAGCAAAGCAGAGAGTTCATTTTTCTCTATTACCACTGACTGCTTGCAAGTTGCTGCTGCTGGAGTGTTTCATAAAGGCTGCAGATGTGCTCTCCAAACAATACTGAAAAAGCTAAAGACAGGAAAGCACTAACAGAGGCAGTGGGGCTCTTGAGACACTAAACTCCTTCAGGTCCTAGGAAATAAAATTGCCTTTGCCTGAGTTCTGTTCTTTCTTTCTGGGCTGCTCAGAAGGTGCTCATGCTACCTCAGGGTGGGTGTTCCAGAAGCTATTAAGACACAACAAATCGAAACACAACCAACAGTGACAGCACAGGGCCTCCCAGTCAATGGAGGAAACCCACATAACAAATCTTCTGGTTTAAACCCTGTAAATTCTCTGTGCTAGCAACATTTGGCTGGATGGAAAGAAAATCTTCTACAACAGAACTGAGGTACAGGAGCTGTTGGGAACATTTTCTCTGCCAAACCCTCCCATGGCTTAGATGGTGTGGTAACAGACTGCACAATTAGGATTAAATATGGCTTTTCAGAAAAGCTGGGGTGAGCTCAGGTTTAGGCAGAGCTTTCATCCATTTCATCACACAAAAACCACTCTTGGGTTGCTGGGATCACTGAAACCAAAGTGGTTGCACAACTGTCCTTGGGTAGTGGGAAACTCTTTGTACTAAAGTGCTTCCCTTTCCTGTCCATTATTGCAGAAAGGTGTGATAGAAGAGAAAATGAAAATAAAAAATAGGAATCAGAATCCAAAGGCACATTTCTAGTTCCTCTCACCTCTGCTGAACTGCTGGAAAACTTCTGCCATTGGTGTAGGCAGTCTCAGGACAAAATCAGCGCACTGAACAGTAGCACCTGCACATGGTCTTATTAAAGATTATTAAAACTGCCCAAAAAACCAGAGCTAATCAGAGCAAGCCTGTGCTGCAGCATATGCTTTTACACCTAAAATATGGGAAGAGGAATATTTTTTTCTTCATAGCACTAATAGAAACCACCACAACAAACACGTTCCAGAAGAGTTAAACTCAACATTTTATCTCAGGAATCAACGGTTTTATTTGCCAGTAACATTAGTGAAAATCTTTACTTTGGGCAAACAAGCATCCATACAATTTTTTTTACTTGAAAACTATAATTTTTTTTTTGTTTGTTTTATTTCCTAGCAGGGAGATTAGACTAGTGAATGTTGAACAGAGGAAGGGGATGGTTCCATCCACAGAGCCACATGCAAAGACAGACACACAGACCCCCTGCAGGAAAGATGGAGAGGCAGGATCTGCCATGCTCCATCAGGGGCTGGTGCAGTGCCCACCCTCTCCTGCCCAAAGCCACGAGAAAACAAGAATTTCAATGTGAAACACTGGAAAAAAATAAAACTGTTCAATCTCTGTTCAAAACACTGTTCAATCTCACACCTGACCTCAGCTTCAAAATCAATTTTTCATCAATACTGAATAGAGGAACAAGGACTGCAGCCTGCAGGTTCTCATTATTTCAAAGTGCTTCACAGCACTAAAAAATTAATAAATATAAATCCTAAGTGAGGTCAAGTGGGGAAAACTCTGCCCATAACTTCTCTTTTCCTGCCATCCATCAGTGACCTGCTGCTGTGTGAATATAACACCTGAAGCATCAGTTCCAGCTGTACTTTAACTAAAGCTCACAATAAAGCTACAGGATGCAATGAAGCTAATTTCTCATCTAATATATGTATTTTTCCCTCCAGCTTCTCACAGACTGCTGTTTCTGCTGAGGTCCACATCTTCACAGCTCTCCCAACTAAACCTAACACTCTCACTGCCAGTGTAAATTATGGGCTAAATAAAAACACCAGTGAGAGAGAGAGAAAAAAAGTTTCAAGGACTGGTGTTAAAGAACAGCAAATCATTATTCTATATAATACTGATATAAAACATGTAGTGGCTTATCTATGCTCACCCTGAGCAGAATAACAGGAAAAAGGGAGATACAATTAGAATAAAAGCAATCAATCCAGATAGACAGCCATAGGATTTCACCAGATTTAAAAAAACAACAGAAAAGGTACAGAATAATTACCAGATGAGTGGCCTATGTAGGAATTTTCTGTACAGTTATTACATATCTTTACACTGTCAGTACACATCACTCCAGGGGAGTCAAGCTGCATTGTCTTTCCTTTTGAATTAAATAGATTTAACCCCTCTGCAGATCAGAACGTTGCCCTGGGATGCATTGCCCCTCTCATTCTGTGGAAGCTCTGCTTTTATCACACCAAAGAGAGACACACAGCTTGGAGGTGAAGTGATACAATGTGGTGATAGAAGCCTAAATACTGGATCCTTCAAAGCTAACACACAGAAACCTTTCATTGACACACATGGTTTTAATACAGTGCATTGTAATAAAATCGTAGCTCATTTCTGAACTGTACCTGCACTAATTTAAGTAGTCATAGCCCATTTCAGAACTGTATCTGCACTAAAAAAAAGTTTACCCAAAGAGTATGTCAAGTTTCTTATGCATATCTGTTGCAACAAATATTTCCCTAGTAAGTCACATTTGAAGTATACCACAGCATTTACGCAAAAAATTAAACTGGTAAGACAGAAATTGTACATTTACAATTCTAATCATATTATTCACTATTATTCACCATTCCCTGCTCCTCTTCAATATTAAACTGTTCAAATTTCTCTTTCTTCCCACCTCAGAATCTTTTGACTGTAAAATCTGCACGGTAAGATTTGTTTCCAAGTGTATTTTGCTTTCCAGAATCTGCAATTGTAATCAAATACGATTTCCCAGCCTGCATGAAGGACATTTTATTTCATTATTCCTAAGTTGAAGTAGTGAGCAGATTTCCCTTACCTGTTTGTGAGCATGATCATAAGAGTTGATGTGATTGTCAAACTCCTGGTGTTTATAGTACTGCTTGTCACAGAGTTCACAGTAGAAGTTGGCTTTCAGATCTTCCAGAGCTTTTGCTATCGTGTTTTTCTTTTCAGCATAATCCTGGAGGGGGCAGGAAAAAGTAATTTTAGTTTTGCCTTTGATGCTGCCAATGGATTTTGTGCTCTGCAGTTAATCATATTTGTAAACATTTGCACACCTCTGTAACTAAAAGCCTTCCCATATTTGCTGTGTTACGCTGCACATATTTACTGGATCTGCTGTGAGGATGAACATTTGCACACTACAGTTTGCTACAGAGTTGCCAGCTCCCCTTCAGGGCTCTGTCAGAGGCCTGAAGGATTTACCTGGGCTCTATTTAAATACAAATATTTATCATGCTGAAGGCTGTTTTCAAGTTCATTTTGATCCAAGCCTCGCTCCTCAGTAATACACCCAAGCACAATAAGCATAAAGACACAATAATTTAGTTCTAAGGTTTTTACAAGAAAGTTTGCTTACTAAAACAAAAATTTAAAAAAATAAATTAAAAAAACAAAATTAAAGAAACTACTGGGTCCTTCTTGAATGCCTCTACATATGAAACATGAGGAACACTTTCACAGCTGAGATGTAATTAATATTTTCATCCCTTGGTGTTTGCCATCCCATGTCAAGACACACACATCTCTATTTACCATACATCAGCCAATGCACCACATACAACTCTGCTTATCATTTATGAGAAAATTGCACACAAGGCTTTTTAATTCCCTAAATGCATTGGTGGTAATGGGGGCCTGTTGCGAAAGAGCATGGAAATGGTCTGTCATGTCAGATTAGTGTAATACCAGCTGAACACTGAGCATGTGTAACAGTGCCATGGCTCCTGCTTATGACAAGTCTGTCTGGGATGGAATCTCAGGCCAAAATCCCAAACATGTCAAATATTGTTTAACAGAATAACCCCCTTGGATTTATTTCTCAGAGTTTCTTCACTGTGAATTCTTTGGTTCAGGTAGATATTGTAATATCTACCTTATAATCTTGCAATCAGAACATCCAAAACTGAGTTATTTGGGGGAAAAGACTATTTGGCTGCAGTTTTCACAGCTGACGACTCATACTTCCAATGTATTTTGGGGACTTTGAAATAGAAAATTTATGTTTATCAGATTAGAATATTTTTATAACAATGCTGTTTATTTTCAAGAGAGAGGAACAGTAGTCATAAAATTAAAATTATATCCAGAAAGTACTTATTATTTAAAGTAGCACTTTAACTATAATTCAGCATGATTGGACTGCTAGCAAACACTGTTGATTCATACCCAAACTGAAGTACTCCCTCACCAAAATTTTGTCCATTAATAGAATTGCACAAGTCACTTCAGAGTGGTGTTTTGAATATTGGCTGACACATGACAAAGTCACACATTCCTAACACTTTTCTACAGTGGTGTTTCACAAAATCTGCTCCATTTAAATCCAAACTGAGTTAATATTTTATTTCAAGAAATAGCAATACTTTACTCACTTGAAAATATCATTTATGCACTATGGAAATTTCACCTGGAAACTCTGCATTTAGCTCTTGGTACCAACTAGCAAAAAATACAGGTTTTAAACCACTTCAGGTATTACCAGGATGTTATGTATGAAAAGCAGTGGAAATAGCAGGGAGCCCCTAAGGAGATGACACTCCCTTGAAACAGTTTACAAGTAATTCTTGCAGTCTGCAAAGGGAGGACACCTAATGTGGGTTTATTAAAGCATAAAAAAGAAAAATCTGAATTTGGGGGAATTATCAGAACTCTTGAATACTACAAAACATCTTTTATATACATACATATATATATATATATATGTATGTATATATATATGTATATGGAGAGTCAATGTGATGGATCCGAAGACAAGAACAGTGAATTGAAGAATAATTTTTCATCAAGATCTTACACCATGCTGTTGATTAACCCTCAAGCTAGCTTTTCTAAGACTTACTAATGTTCTGAAATACCTTGAATAAAGTTATGTAACTTCACTGGTGATTTCCTTGACTTAAAGCACCATTTTTGAAAAAAAAAAATACTTTTTTCATAGCAAAAGCTAACCTGAATGCAATTACATTTAGCATGCCAATGCATATTAATGAGGCTGGGAAAGTGCAAATCCATGGAAAACTTTACCACAAAGGATCTTGGGGTTTCTATCACTAAATTCCTTCAGCTGGGTTTTTTTTTTGGGCACAGGGTTAATTTACATTACAATAGTACATCAGAGTTTCAAAGTAAGTGAAGAATGGCAACACACCTAAATTAAATGCACGTAGATGGGGTGGAACACAATAATGGGGCTCAATCATGCATGGAAAAGGGACTTTTAAATGACAATAACCAGAAGTACCTGACCTTGGGAACATATGAATGGCTGTATTGGCTCAACATTTTAAACCTGTGCAAGATTTTGATCTGTACAACCAAGGAAAGTGACTCCCAGCATCACTCCCTTTGCTCTGCACCTGCATTCTGCTGGTTTCAACTGTTGCATATTGGAAAAGGTCATCAACACTTAGCTCTTATTCCCTTTGACTGGGTCATTGTTAAGTACATGGAGCCCTAGCACACCTTCCCTCAGGTATTGCTCCCTGAACGACTTAGTTCTGGTTTATTCATGAATTCCTTACACTTCATCACCTCTGCTTATTCTTTCCATAGTCTCCAAAAGATCCAAGAATATTCTACACACAGAGCATGCACTAATCCTCTCCTAGTCTCTGTTTTCTACCCTCTCCCTTTCAGGTTTTTTAAAAATCATAACACAGCACTAAACACGTTTATATAACTCCTTTATCATCCACATCCTTTGCTGCTGTATAATATTTTGCTGGCAGATGTTCCTATGCAGCTACTAAACTTCATCCAACTTTAAATTTCCCCATTTCTGCAGGGGCAGCAAGACAAAGCTCGAGACTTCAGCCTGTAGTATTTCACATGCACACGCACAAAAACCCCCTTAAGAACACCCTTAAGGATGGTGTTCAGGAGATTCTCTGTCACTCTGGGATCCCCTGGGCCAGGCTGGGACTGAGTCCACTGCTCCTGCTGCTGGCAGTGAGCAAAGCCCAGAGTCACTGGGAGTGGGGAAAGTCTGGTTTCAGGGTGGACATGATGCCTTGTGCAGGCTGACCTAGAACCGAGACTAGGCAGAGTTAAAGAATAAAGCAGGGATTTTTTAAAAGGCCTCAGTGGATGCAGCCAGGCTGCACCCAAGATGAACCCAAATGGCCACAAAGTGGACAACTGGTCATGGGGTCTCTCACTTTTATAAGTTCTGGTCTATTTCCATATTAAGATTTAATTGTCCAATTCCAGCTTTAGGTTATGAAGTCACATTCTTGTTGTTTTTCTCTCTTCAGTCCACATTGTTTATGCTCTTGGGCCTGAAATTTGGATCATTTGTCCTTGGTCCCCAGCCAGAGAAGGAATTGTTTTGTCTCCCTACTCTGTGCAGAGAGCTCACCATCCCCTAAATATGGAGCTCAGAACTACACACTAAAGCAGCACAGAATGTGAAAATATAAAAGCTAAAACCTGAGGCGTCAAGCAGAGGCTGGAAACAGGAGAACAGAGCTGCTGGTTTTTGCCTGCCAGGCTGTTCCTGTCCATTTTGCAAGGAGCGCTGCCTTGGCAGAGGAGGCTTTCCCTGTCCCTGCCCATATTGATGAGGGATAACTGCCCAAAAACTGACAGTAACAAATTACAGTCCCTGGACCTTGAGAGCAGCAGGCAATGGACTGCAGACAGAAAAAATCTGGAAACTTACTGGACAGGAATATTCCTGGAGTAAAGTAGCAGCCAAAAATCTCAAACTGGTTAGATATGATCAAGCTTAGTTTCATTTTCATCAAGATTTGCAAACCGTCCTGGAAGTTTTATAAGAATTTTGAATTATGATTCAGCCTAGTAATAAAACTCAAAACTGAGTGTCACTTAGTTTCATTTTTTTTTTCCTGAAAGGCTTATTATCTGAAAGCCTACAGCTATAATTCACTGTAGCTATTTTTCATAATTTATATGAAAGATCTCTAATAAGTGATCCCATCTATCAGCTAGCTTTATTTCTCTAAATCCATCTTCTCCATCCTCCAAAGCCTTAAGCCTATGCAAATGCCACTGCAAACATCTGATAAATTGGATTAAAAGCAGGCTTTATTCACAGAGGGGCTGTCACAAACCAGACTGGACTTTGTGCTCCCATTACAGGAGAGAGAGAGAGAGAAAGAAAGAAAGAAAGAATACTACAGGAGTGCTGAACTCTTTACACAGATAACTTTGGAGAGCTCACTAGATGCCCCAGCCATGGGGATATTTTTATGGAGTGCACTTCAGGCTCACACTTTACTATCTGCAGAAAGGTCAGCTAGACACAAAAAAAAGGAAGAATGTGAAATTATAATACATTATCTGTTCCATAGTGATTACTAGTGTGAATATTCTTACTTTACAATAAATGTGAGCTCCTTTCATTGCAGTAGGCTGTTCTGCATTTACTGTAGACTTAAAAGGGTCAGGCCTGCAGTCAGTGCAAAGCAAAATGTATTATAGAAATAAAGCCCTTCTTCAGGATAATTTACTGGTATAGTCATCCCAGAGAGGATTAGGCTGCTCTGGTCTGATCCTCTGGATTAGAGCCCATTACACCTGACAGATGTTCCAGCGTAACCTTGTTTCACAAAAAATACTTTAAGCATTTTTCCTGTTACAATAACTAAACAAAAGAGCAAAATTGCGGTTTAGATATTTCCCCCCCAAAAAAAAAAAAAACAAAACAAAACCAAACCAAACTGATACTTTTGATTTGATGAAACTCTGCATTAGCTATATTTACATTAAAAAACCCTAAAAATATATTGTTACAAAAAAAATCAGCCACAATTTAAGAGCACACTTTCCTATAGTTAATTAACTGTGACATCCATGAGCACAATTAACAAAAGATTCCTTAATTTATGGTAGATTTACTTAGTATTATAAAGACAGCAGATTTTGTGGAATAAAAGGTACAACTTACTAACATCTCCTCTGCTATCAATCTTGGTATTACTTGGTATATAGAATTTATTTAATGTCTTTGCATAGCACTTTTTTTTCCTCATGTAAGCAGTCTATCCATCACCCACTGATGCACTTGAAGGAATAAATAAAAAAATAAAGTACATTAATAATATTAGTACAGGCTAGTAACAAATCTAATTTATAAGGTTCTTGTTCTTATCAAGGCAGGAAAACCAAAGCAAAATGCAGTTAGAGACATGGATCAAATTACTCATTGATCCTGACAAATTCATCTCTAAGCAGTGCAGAGGGAGTTTCAGGAAGGAGACTGACAGCTGTCTGGGAAAATAATTACCAGAAAAATTGTCAGGTCTTTTTGATTGCCTTACCAGAAGCTTTCCCATTAGTTGTAGGAGGTGATAGCAAACTGCAGCTCACAAGGCCACAAACACCATTTCCTTGATCCCCTCTGACACTCTGCTTTTGGGCAAAGGTGTTTGCAGCAGTGACCCCAATGCACTGGATATGGGATGGGCCCAAAGAAGGAATGGTAACATATTAATTGAATATCAGAGGCTGAAAATACCCTACACTACCTTTATTTTTGCCTTAAGACAACCTGCAGACACCCAGTTCCAACCAAAACACTTATCACATACAGGAGAGCTCATCAGTATTCTGCTGAAAATGCACACTTGAAAATGCTATTGGAGACGTGCAAATTGTTATAAAACTTATGATTTCTCAGCTTCCCAATAAACACACAGACAGCACTTCATGTTTGGGTAAACACCCCAGCATTGGGATAAATAACACAGTGAAATTAGAATGAAACAGCAAAATTTATTCCCATTAGTGCTGTTTGCTTCCTGAAGCCATCCTGATTTTGCAACACCACATTTGCCAGGCACACACCTACCAACGCCAAGAGCTGAATCCCACAGCCCCTGCTCCAAATGGAGCGAGACAGATGAGCACAGGGCCAGGGCTGGACTCAGTGCACAACACTGCCCTGCCATGGTGAGACTGAATTTACTGCAAAGGAAGCTCACATTTGAGGCAGCAATTCGTTACCAGATTTGCCTGTCTCATTTACTTACTTAAAGCACTTATAGTGCATAATTACTTTTAACTGGGACTCATAAAATCACTTGATTGGTTTTTTCTGCCATTAAAACTAACTGTTGGGCAGAGGCCTGTAGAATTATTTATTTATTCTGGTGCTTTGTAAAACCTACTTTCAGGCAGAGCAGGCACTTGTAAAGTGAGAGTGCTGGCCACACATTTCTGCCTGGGAGGCTGTATTAAGAAGAAGCTCTTTATCAGTGCTTATGGAAAAACACAGGTCTAGTTATGTTGAAGAGAAATTTATCAACCACATCTCTACCATCTAATCTTTTGACAGAGTGGAATTGAGGGAGGCTTTGCTTTAGAAAGGAAAGGAATGGTTTAACTCTAGATATCATCTTCACTGAATGTTCATCACTGCTGAGTGATAAGCATGGGAAGAAGCAGCCTGGTATTCATCTCCTTTACTCCTCTCCATTAAATAGTCCAGTCACTTAGTTGAATTAGAGCAGAATTTTGATTTTAAAACACCCTGGGATTTAAAACATTTTGGCTTTTAATTTCCTTGTAGGAGGCACGTAGATGTCTGAAGATTTTCACAGCTACTTGACTTAATCCAATTGACAGGTGAGTGTCGAACATAATTGCACTCCTTGGGAAAATCAAGTTCCTCTGATTCTTCCATTGGCACACTGAACTGAGTGAGTGAGTGCCCTTGAACCGGGCAGAGCTCACTGAAAGCCCCTCCTGAGCCCAAACACCAAGTGCTGGAACAGATGTCAGTGTTGGTGCCTGGCAGCCCTCAACCCAAGGGTTATGACCACATTTTTCACTTTTCATTTCCTTTACCCTGAGGAATGGCAAAGGACAGGGTTAGGGCAAGTTGTTTATTTTCCCACAGGTTTACTGACTACCAATTGACTGGCTGCTGTTAATTTATATTAAAAAGTTGCTCTAGAGCGCTTCAAGCTTTAATGAGTTGGTGAAGTTAGTTTTTGGTCTAGGAAAAATTGCCAGTTGGGCAAGGCATCAGGGAAACAGAAAATTTGACCCTATACTAAATAGATTTAATTTGGAGCATGTGCTTGACCTAGGGTACAGCTCACACCTGAAATTTTGCATACTTTTATTTTCAGGATGAGAGTTCTTGGTGATTATTGTGTTCAGCTTTCCTCAATTTGGCTTGTCATGCTTGATTGTAATAATTTTCTTTTCTACAAGATTTTTAGCATGTAGTGATTTTTTTTCTCTTACTAAGCTTTCAAAACATTTTTTTCTTATATTTTTCTTATTTTTTTGCTCTTGCTCATATTTTTTAAGATTTTTTTTAAAGAAAGCCAAAATTAATATAATGCCTGAATTGAAATAAAGATGTTTCTGTCTCATTTCATTCCCTTGAAGAATACAAGTTCTCCGTGACTGGTTAAAACCACAATCTGTTCTACTTTTAAAAAATCTGATATATCATTATTAAAATACAAAACAACGTCTCAAAAATGCAAGCATTACATTTCTCCTATTGAGGGCATTTCAAGTGATATTTTACATTTAATCAATGATGTTTTCATAGACAAAATAAAATAGTTGGGAGCGATGGATGGAGCCCCACTGAACTCAGCACTCGTGGGAATCCCTGCTGAAGGCTCAGTGACTTTTCTTTACAGATCCTTTTTATGGTTCTATTTACTATTACTTTCCAGACCATTAAGTCCTTCCATGCAAATTTACTGTCTTTTTCCAGTTTTGGGGATCCATCAGGGCTGGCCCTACGGTGTGTGCCATGAGCACTTCCCTGCCCAGCCACTGAGACACAAAGCTGATGGTCTGTAAGGGTTTATCCCACTGGAAAGAGCCACATCCTACACAGACATCTGGGTATTAAACACAATACATGGTACACAGGCTTGGAACTTCTAGTTAAAAAAAAGCCCCACAACATCAAACCCCAAAGCCCACTAGGAACTACTCTCCTGAGCTCCTCCAGTTGTCTAGTTATGAATATATATGAGCTTAAGATTTGTGTTATGATGCAATAAATATTTATTTTCCTAAAATTAATCCTCTCAGTGTTATCACAGTCAGAAGAACACTCCATCTAAAAAAAAAAAAAAAAAAACAAACAAAAAAAAGAAAGGGAAAAAAAAAGCATCACTCCTTTTGGCATCATTAAATAATGCAAATAGTTCTTTTTGCTCAGAAGCCCAGTGAAAAAGTTTGCCCTAATGGAAAATGGGATTAAGTTTAAATTTGCCATAGAGAACAGTCCTTGAAAAAAATCCTTCTAAAGATTTATTCTACTCTTGAGTTGATTCAAAATCCTATTCACAATCAGTATTCGAGCGTGATGAGGACGTTGGTCTAACTGAAAAGGCAGCAACACTACCTAGGCAAAGAGAAATGAGACTGTAAGAAGTGTGCTTTGCAAATACACAAAGAGATTGTGAAGATCCTGTTCTTTCATTCCTGAGATTGTTTTTTAAGCTGCCAAACAATGAGAAGAGCCCTGCGGGGGTCCTGATTTAGCCTGGCGGATCTGTGCTAGCTAAATTAGGAGTGACCTTGTGGCAGCCTGAGACACAGCAGCTTTGAGATGAGATGGGCCTGCTCTTCCTTCCCTCTGAAAACACAATAAAAAATATTGCAAACATCTGAATCATCTCAGGTTGAAAAAATAAAAAAAAAAGAAGAAATGAAAGGATATTGGAGGAAGTGCAGCTGCTGCTGAAGCAGCTGCCTATATGCTAAATACAGCAGCTAACAACCCATGGCAAATATCTGTTCCCAGTGAGTTTTAATGAGCTTGTCTCACTCTGTGTGTGAGGAACAAATGGCAAATGAAGCATTTATCATTGTTGTAACTCTCACCTGTGTAAGAAGTTGTTTAAATAGATGCAACTCATGAGAATAACTACTTTAGGTCAATGCTAATACTTCAGTTTGAAGACTTTAGGCTATACAGCCAGACAGCTGATAGTCAAAAATTTAAATAAAAGAGAAAGACAACGGAGGCTTAAGAGAAAATACCACCTAAGGCTCATACATGCCTAAAAGCAAGAAGTTCACTCCACCCTCTGGCCACAGAGAAGAAGAAAAAAATTTGAGTAGATTTGATAGTTTTCATTTTTGTGTTAGCCAACTAGGAGAATATGAAGGACTGTGGTACAGCCGTGTGTCAAGATACATGGTTAGGCAAACACTTCTGCAGCTGACAGTGTGAGAAACAGAAAAGGCATGAAATAGCATTTTTATTGATCTATTTGCTGTCTACTACTCAGGCAAGCATTCAATAGCAGCCAGCCCTGCCACGAGGATAGCCAAACTCCAGCGCCTGATATCCTGTAGGCGTGCACAAGCTGATGGAAAATACCTAAAAATGACTGGCCACTGCCATCAATGACATTTCCAAGGAGACCCTTAAAAAAGCAGCAGCACTGTGGCCATGCTGGGAGTGGCTTTGATGCCAGCAGTAGGAGACAATGCTGAGAGATGAAGCAGTGCCCATGATCATTGAGCACTGATCATTAACTACATTCTGAGAGGGGCAGGGAAAATGAGTTGCATCCACAAAACAGCCAAAGCTTCCTCAAAATATTCCACTAAAGCTCACATGTTAGCATAAATGATGCATTTAGACTCACCCTGAGTCACACTGGTCCATTTCCTGTCCTGTTTTTCCTCACTGAACACTGTCAAAAAGTCCATGAAGTTGAGCAAAAATGCAGGGAATGACATCTTGTCACGCTGTCAGCCAACGAAATTGGGTTTTAAATACATTTTCAATACACACTGACAAAAGCTTAGGACCAGACTAGAGCCTGAGATCTGAGTGAAGTCTGAGGGACTATTTCTGCCAAATCTGTCACACACTGCAGGGCTCACACCAGCTATTAAAGAAGGAGATGCTAAACCCCAAACCCTCTGTGAGCAGAGCTAATCCACTCGCGTTGGCTTTTCCCAGAAACCGGGACACTGCAAAACCTATCAGGTCCAGTCTGAAACGCCAAATATTCCATGTACCTTACTGATCATTTCCATTAGAGAAGTGCCCACAGATTCCTTTTGCTTTAGGGACTCTGAACAGGGTAAAAAAGACAGTTTTAGAGTTCCCAGAAGTTGAAGTGTTACTCTACAGGTACCTCCTCCTCTTCTTTGTGCCTGGCTGCTCCTGCTCGGTGCCAGCACACTTGTTTGCAGGAGCACACATTTAACTAAATAAACCAGCAAGATGATCTAGGTTAAAAATAGGGAAAAAAAGAAGTTTACTTAAAATCTGAATCAATTCATATAACCAGTTAGGTTCTATTTCACCATGCCAGAGCAAACAACACAGAGGTTGTATGAGATGTGGAACAGCTGAGAGAGACGGCCAAGAGCAACCAACCTTTTACAGGGGAAATCAAAGCCAACAACAAAAGTAAAAGATCCAAAGGAAATTGTTAAAATTATCAAAAAACTAAAACCAAGGCCTCCTAATACCATGTGCTCCATAGGAAAAAAAACTCTGCTCTTTTAGGTTTCCATAAAACTACAGATCCAAAGGTCTTTATTTTCCAGCCTTCACAAAGAACTTGCTAAATGGCTGTGAACTGCTCAGCAGTTACAGCAGCATGACCACAAGCTCAAGGATTCTCTGACAGAAGTAGAAAAAAAGACCGGAAGGGAGAAAGGATGGCTCAACACACCAGACACAAAGGCATACAGAGGAGATGCCAGCACTGGTGGTGAACTCAAGGCATTTGGTAACAGAAAACAATTTAGTGCACACAAACACTTCATATCCTTGCATTATTCAGTTTTTCCTTGGCCCTAAGCCTCACCTGCCACATCAAAAGTTCTCTCTTTTCAGTCAAAATGTACTCCAGTTGCCTTGAAGAAACAGCACACAAATGCCCCACACCATGGAAACCGGTTAGATGCACAACAGGATTCATCAGTGAAAGGTATGCAAAATTAGCATTTCTAAACCTCATCACCATCTTTGTTACAAAGCAAGAGTATCTGTGTTGTCATATGTAATGCAACAGTTCTATTGTCATTACACTGCAAAGGTTCCATATTGCCAGAGTTTCGTACTTCCTTTGTTTCTCACAGGCAGCTCCTCTAGGCACTGACTCTTCCTTGTCCTCACAGCAGCCAACTGACTCCAGATCCCACCAATGCACTGTTCTATAACACTCTCCTTATTGGCTACAGCTGTGGCCTGTTAACATCAGGCCTGTTCCCAATCTTCAGTAATTGGCTCAGCTGCAACTCTTTAGGGGATAAGATTACATTCTATACCACCTTCATTTACCCAAACTGTATCCCCCTACATATCTGCATGGAGGCTGATACAGGAGTGACACGAACAGCACTGCAGCTTAGCTAGAGTTAGTAGTAAACCAACAACATTTTATATCAATACAATATGGCTATTTAGGAAAGAAACAACCTGACAGCCTGGATACAGAGCTTAGCACTGCCTACTGACAACAGTGAGTGGACAAAAATCTAAGTATGCCCGAAGCTTAAAGGTCTTTGGATCTTAGACTTGGGTCTTCAGCAGAGCAATTGCAGCACAGGCTGACTTCCTCTGGGCTTGAGACTCAGCTGTGGACCCTACAATATTAATGAGCAGCATCCTCAGAGTGCAGCCTGTTTTTCTTTTCCATTAGACCCTGCATTATTGAAATATACATAAACTCCTGAGTTGTTTGCCTCTCTGTTAAGTGAGGCTGACATGGGTTTGCCATTTCGTGTATACATTACGATGCACACACGCAGGGCATGGTGTACTGCAAAAGCCACACTTCTGCAATAGCTCACTCCAACAGCTGATTACCATGAGATCTCTTCATGGGTTTTAGTATGAAAATAGCAGATTGAATACAAATAATCACTTTAATTTTGTTTTTAAAAGAAACACTCAGCACAGATAGCTCTTCCAGATCAATATTCCTGTACCATTTTAAAATACATTACTCTAGCACACAGTTTATCAAACAAAAAACTGCATATTAACATGTTGCTTCTTAAAATTTTCCTAACCATTTAAAATAATTCACCTATTTATTGATATATTTATTCTATGCATTTTGGGCATCCAGTGAAAAAATAACTATTTCCACAAACTGAATTCCATCATATAACAAAACGCTTCATGAATATTAAATGAGATGAAAATATTTGAACTACTCTATTTGAATAGACAAGCAATCTATTTCCTCCAAACAGGGTGGAAGGTACTCAGAGGAGGATGCTCACATACAAGTTTTGTGTCAAGTTGCTGCCAGGAGGTGTAAAATGAAGACAAAGCACTTGGGAGTTTGTCTCAATTTCATCCTCAACAACGCAAATGAAGCTTTTATAGATGCATATTTAAAGCACTGTTTTAGCTGAGTTTTTGATGTATATTTTGATCGCCTTGCATGTCAAATTTCACACGCAGAAGTTTAAAACAGTATTTTAAACACACACATGCATGTGTGTGAGGATAAAGTAGGAGGCAACTTCATTTATCATCATCAACCTTGTTTTCATAAGCAGCTTTGCAAACAACTTGATCCACAAGAGCACATTAAATCAAGTAATGACCACGGCCCTGCACTGATGGCAGCAGAGCTCAGCCAGCTTCCACAATATGAGTCAGCAATTGTTCTGTGATATCTTTAATTTGGTACAAGCTAAATCCTCTTAAGAGCGCCCGCTGCAATCCAAAAGGTCAAACAGGAAAGTGGCAGAAAATCAATACTGACAGCTTCTGTCACCCTCCACAATCTATAGAGTTCTTTCTAAGCCAAATTGCTTCTTTCTAATCTTTCTAATATTTGGCTGCTCGAGTCTGTCTCATGTAACATCAAAAAAAAAAAGAAAAAAAAGAAGAGGAACAGGGGGATAAAAAAGAAATAATTACTTTCCTGAACAGAAAATTGTAATTTTAACATCAAAAATCAGAACAAAGCTGGTTCTTGGCTGGAGTTTGTGCAGATACTGCTGTGATCAAAGTTGCATTTTCACATAGAGACTGTCTAAGGTCCCAGCAAAATGACTGACTGCACTCCGGTATCAGCCACAACATTTCGAATATGGTTAGCCCAAAATTCTGAAAGCCAGTTGGGCCCATTTACTTTTCTTACAGCTCTTTAGGAAATACACTCCCTCCATTTACAAGCTTTTAATAAGGTTTATTATGAAAAGAGAGTTAAATAAAAACGCCAGAAGGCTTTAGATCAAACTTTTAAAAATGGTTTTCTTGCCTACTGTACATCTAATTATGAATAAATACCAGCACTAGTAATCAATACAAGTGACCTGGAGAAAAACACTAATTTTTCAGGGAAGGGAGTTTAATACAAAGAAAAGAAAAGGTCATTCTAATCTAAACTAGATTAATGAATTAGTCATCCCTTTAATGTTGACATGAAAATTTAACAGGTGCTGCAGCTGTTAGCAATCTTGTCTTTTAAAAAATGCGTTAACAACAATAGTAGAAAAACAGGGATTTTAGCAGACAGTGATTGACAATTTGTGTCCTCAAAAAGCATCTGAAAACACATAGAAAAGAATCAATGCTCAGCAGTATCCTGCTTTTATTTGGACTATTTCCTTGAGAATGTGAGAGACAGCTGTTTATTATAATAACTTTTTCTGCATTTGTGAAAATCCTGAGTTTGAGATTTTTGAAACATTTTTTTCATGACTATGTCCCCAGCACCTTAAAACTGGGATTTCCAGCTCAGTAATCACAAGAGAGCAAGTGATGCAAACAGAGAAGCTGTGATGGGCGTCACCGCTTTGGGTGTTTAAAATAATTCTGCTCAATCTTTTCAAGAAAGCTGCTGAAATATTGACTTTTGCCTTTATTAAAGGAAAGCCTGTCTTTGGCCAGCTCAGTCTTCCTGACAGGAAAGGAAGGAAGGTGGGATTTCTACCTGGTGTAAGGCAGGCAAAGCCCTGTGCTACAGCATGACATGGATGGGTTACATATTTTCCTTTAGGAATTATCAAGCACTAACCATAGGAGACTCACCTTTAAAGATTATGTTGATGGTATATAGACATTCTCTACATTTTCTGCATAGACACTGCTTCCTTTCTGGAGGTACCTTGCCAAGGGAGGTGGATATGAAATTAACTGCTGTGAAAAACAATTCCTCAAATTTACAGAAGTGGGAGGAATAAGCCAAAAAGTTTTCAGTCCTTTCTCTTTCTAGGTTCAGTGTTTGACTTCTGCTTTAAAGAGCACTTCAGCTACTGAACATACAGTTTTTAATCTTCACCTTGCACACTTAATTTTAAAGGCAATGAGAACAGAACAAGTTCACTGACCTTTAAAAAAGCTTTCCTACACCATTTTCTCTTATAAACAGGTAAGATATTTACTAGCAGCTTTTACTTTTTCCACTAACAAATACTTCCCCCCACCTGATCGTAATCATAGTATTCTTTATTTCATATAAATAATTGTTAAACAAAGCATTTTTAAATAGCTTTTAAAAGTAATATAGTCACAAAGAGAAGTAGTAGACAAAACAGTTCAACAGTTCAAAGTAAAAATGCAAATTCTTAATATTGAAATGCCTGCTTGCATAATCTCACAGCTACCTGGCACCAGTATTAGTTGATTTAGTCTTTATTTTAGGCAGCTGACCACATTAGAAGGACAGCCAGGAATGTTCTTGGAAAAAAAAACCCATAAATAACACTTCTGTCCTACAAAACAGGGCATTTCATTCCTCACTTCAATTATCTTATATTGAGAAGGTTCTGTTGCAGGTTTTTTTTATTATTTTGATTACAGTAATAGTTATTATGATTCATTACTATGTTATGGTTTGGGTTCCTATCTCTGGAACAGTAAAATAATGTTTCAAAAAATCTATGATTATAACAAGATGACAAAATTTTAGACTTTTAAGTCTTGCTTCTTTTCCAAAAGTGCCACATACACAAGATTTTATATATGTAGATACACATTTGTACTTGTAAATTTTGCATTTTAGTGTTTCAGCACTAAGGTTGAGTTTGGGGGAAGCATTTTTGAATAGAAGATCATGGCATGCATGCTGGCATTTACTAATGTCAGGAGAAAGCTGACAACTTTTCTGCAGCCCTCGCACACAGTGACGAGCATCCCACCAGCTCTGCTGCTGCACAGGAGCACCAGAAGGCAAAACCAGCCTCTTGTACTTAATTTCCTTTTTTTCCCAGCCAGAAGGGAGTAGCTCTTAATCTACTGCTGAACGTATTGACTTATACCCAAGCAGAAAGGTGACACCAGTATCATCCGTGGGCAAGATCAATGGAAAGGTGAAGGAGTCAAACAATCCCACCTAAATACAAGAGAGCCACTGTAAAAATCAGATAACATGGATTTGACTGAACAGCACAGGGGAGAAAACGTGATGTGCAGGGCTAGCACTCCACTTCACTACCCAATTTAAACCCGTGCTCTCCAGATTTGATTATCCACATAACTATTTGGAAGCACAATGCCATTACAGAAAAAGGTGTACAAGGATCTCGCCAGTGCTACCTAATTAAAAGCAAACATTGATCATTTGACTGTAGAAGGCAGAACCTCTGTGAAATAGAACTTCATTGAACAATAAATTCAACTGCAAATTTACTAATTATTTTAAGATTAAAGCATGTTGCATTACACACACAGAGCTACGTACTCTGACCGCTGGCAGCGAGCATTCATTACAAAAGCAGTCATGCTTCAGTGACAGCAATTATCATCTCACACTTGTTAAATGCCACACCAAATGAGACTTGCTTCAGATGGTTTCATTTCAGACCTGAATCCAACTAAAGATGTACTGCAAAAGCTACACTTATGCAATAGCTGACTCCAACAGTTGATTACCGTGCGGTCTTTTCATGGGTTCTAGTATGAAAACAGCAGAGTGAACACAAGTAACAACCTTAATTTTATCTTGATCTTAAAAAGAAATCATCCATGCCTGCATTCATCATGGAAAAGCAATTTCACAGATTTCATTTCAACATCATTTAAAGGCTGCACTTCAGATTGGACTTACTCCAGGTAGTATGAATTACATATATTAGCAAGAGTTGATTATAACTTATATATTCAGGATGAACAGGTTTCCTTATTAAAAATATGTAAATATGAAGTGTAAGAGCATCTAGACAAATTATTTGAACCTGGAAAAATTCAAGGGCAGTAATGAAGCCTCCTGTACTGGTGCTGAAGGATGGCTCCCAGCAGATCCCTGCCCTTTGATTCAGCTATTTAAGGTACAGGTAAAAGGCAAAAAGCCTTTTCCTATAGCACGGCTGGAGGCTCGGAGGATTGCCACGCTTGGGACATCAGTTACTTTTTCTGTCAAGGTTCTAAAAGAGCCCCAAGTACACTGCAGCTCTCTTACAGAATGACAACTGAAAACAAGTGTGAATGAAAGGCTGAGGAGTTGCCAAAACCTGCCTAGAAAACAGTGTTTACCTTTCCACTAATTAAAGCACAAAAAGGAGCTGCCTTCCCAGAGCCTGTACGGGGGGGGGCTCTCAGGCAGCTTTTCTGAAACACAAACCAACCCAATGGAGGAGGTCTCCTGGAAATCTTTCTTCTCTCATTTCACACCTTTCTAAAGCCCATTGAAGCTGATTTTTCCTTGCCATTCATATCCAGGTAATAGGGGAGAACTAAGGGCTGCTCATTCAGCCACCTCTTATTCCAATTGTTTGGCAGAGCACAGATTCAGTCCATTTTTAATGGCAAAGAAAAGCTTCTCAAAAAAAGAGAACAGACTGGCTTAGTGAAAGAAAAGTGCTGATGAACTACAGATACTAACTTTCTTTAGCATATAAAACACAGATTTGATCAGGACTGATAAAATCAGTAATACATCAAAGCAAAAAAAAAATCCTTCTAAACTCTCCATCAACAGGATGTGTTCAATTACCAAACTTACAATATTTGCATTTTCTTCTCAGCTCTGCATGTACGAAATTCTGTTTAGAAGTTTGCACGGCTTTTATGTTGGGAAGATTTTTTTTTTTTTCTAAATTACAGAATCCAACCTGTTAGAACCAGATCTCTCAGGGAAAGCTGAGACCTTGAAGTTAGTTAGTGAAGATGTGAAAGCTCAGTCTCAGGGAACTACAGATGATATTCCCATTTTCAAGAACAATTTTTGCTCATTTCTTTGTCTAGATATGAAGGAAGTATCTGGAGCAAAACATTTGATTTCTCTAAGACTGTCCAGCCCTAACATATGAGCAGTTTTTTGGTCAATTATAGTCTCCTGTAATGTAATGCTCACAAAAACAGTAAGCAAGACAAGACTTAAGTGAGTTTAGCCCTTTCTGAGGGCAACCTTAAGACTCAAAATGCAGGCCCTTTTATTGTTTAAAATGTGATATTATATATTTGGGGCAAGAGCTGCAGTTTTGGGCACTTTGACATCATATACAAATGCAGCACCAGGCAATAGTCAGAAAAAAGTTGTAACAAGTGCTATTGCTCAGCAGATTTCTGTGTGGATCAAAATCATGTACCAAGATCAAGGAACTTGCTCCACAGTCTATTTTAAATGATGGAGCTGTCATGAAACGCTAATATTTTTCTGAAATATTTCTGAAGAGGTATTTTGGGTTTCCATAGATGTATTGAATTACTTGACGCTTGTATTACTGCATCACCAACACTTCTTACAAAAAACTTGTTAAAACAACTCTATTCTAAACCAGTGAATTCAGTCAACCAATGGCAGAGCTCTGCAATCCATGCCTGCACAGCTCTCCCTGGTCTGGAAATTCAGATAAATAATCTGGCTGAAACCTTAACTCCTCACCATTTTATTCCCCTCATTCCCCCGACACCACATGTGTCTTTTACACCTGCAAGGAAACCAGGAGATTTGATATTAAACTACAACACAGCTAGAAATTGGTGCAGCAAGCAATTTAGATCTGATCATGCTGATGTCCCCCTCCATTTGAGGTGTTTGACCTCAGCAGGGAACAAGCTGACAGGCCACTGTCTTTAACTATGGCACTGATGAAATAAGGAGGACCTGCTGCTCCAAAATGTGTCAGGGTCAAGTGCAGTGGAACAAAGTGATGCACATAATCAGCCTGGGCTATTTGCCTCACGCAGCAGCCACATTCTCTCTTCAGAAACTGCTGCTCACCTTGGACATTGATTCAGGATCTGTATTTATAACCAAAGCTCAAGAGAGGCTGAGCAAGCACCTTGAAAGCTCAGTCTAAAAGGAATAGTTTACTGTATGAGCATTTGTTACTCCAAAGCAAACAGGTTTGGAGATGCTGCATGACAATCAAATTACAGCTGATGGAGCCAAACCTGAGAAGATAAAATTAACTACTGGCAAAATGAAATGGATAATTTGTTGTCCGTTTTCTTTCTCCCTTATCCCAACACTTCCAAGGAGCACCACCACAGGGAGTAAAGGCAGAAAATAGTGCAGGAGATGCTACATTCAATTACATCTGCCTGAGAATCAGAATGGCACTGCAAACCAACAGACTTCAACATACAATAGGATTCCTAGAAATGAGCCTTCAAAGGGCACTGAGAAACCCAGAGACAGAGCACCCTCAGGCACCCACCCACCAACACACCAGCCACTCTCCTCTGAACCACCAACTTGGAAGAGGATTTGAACCTTTCCTCAATGAATTTATAAATTCCTATAGCCAAACAGACCACACCAACAAAGCCCTTTTATTTCACTGCAGCACTGCCTGTTGCTTCCCAAGCAACTTCCAGCCCCCTCCCTCAGTTCAGCCTTTTACTCTGCCTTTATTTCCCAGGAACAGGAAGGTAATCCTGCTGGCTTTAACAGTTTATGTGATTTTCTAGGTGCAATCTGAACAACTAAAGCAAATGAAAATTGAGACTAATGAAAACAACACAAACATGGCACAATTTAGAATGAGAAAATGGTTTGGGTTGGAGGGGACTTTAAACATCATCTCATTTCAACCCCTGCCATCAGTACAGACACCTTTTCCACCAGACCAGTTTCTCAAAACCTAGAATTTCTTTTCCCTTCCTTCCAAAGAAGATGGGAAATTTTTTTTCAGTTATTTGCTTCTGTATAATTATAATATTCATATGGTTTTTGTATTAGAATGAAGCTTCGTATCAGCTGAGAGATAAAGGGCCAGTTTTATCTCTGACAGCTGTTCACAGAAAGCAAATCAGCTTTCTTAAATGGATGTCATAAGGCAAATGCTGAAATTCATTGTGGTCTGACTTTGTGTGAGATTTCATAAGAAAAGTTTGCAACTTCAGTCACTTCCTTAAACACAATATTTTACATCTATATTGATGTAACAATGGAATGCCAGAAAGGTCCATCTTCTGGACCAGGACTGTACAAACACACAGAAAAGGATAATTTGCCTTCAAGAGAGGGATGCCAAGAAACCACAGAAACTCCAGGGAAAAAATTTTATGTTTATGTTACAAATATCTTATTAGCTTCCAATAAGAACATGAGTTTTCTGAAAATGTGCTTGAATTTAATTATGGGGGCATATCACAGTAGGGAGAGTATCTAGAATAATTTTTTTGGATGAGTGGGTATATGAATAAACTTTTTTACATATGTGCTAACTAGTTCTAATTTGAGATAAGCCAAAATTAAATAATACATTTATAGGAGGGTGAAAATCTTCTACACAGAAAGGAGTATGTGTTAGTACATCCAGTTTCCTTGTAGGCAATGTACAACTAATAATTACAACTACTCTACTAGAAAGTCTTACAGGAAAAATAAATGCCTGTAGTGAAAAGAATCAACTCACATCTTTTACCAAAGACTACATGCTTGTCTTAATGAATCATATTGTGACATAGCAAGAATTGCCAGTCAGAAGGGAAAAAAAAAAAAGTGAATGCTGACCTCCAATCACATTTCTCAATGTTCTAATCTCCACAAAATTATATTTGAGAAAATTAAGATCAAGATTATTTTTTTTCTCAGATTTTTTTATACATAGGAGAATTTGCAATGGATGACAACCACAGACTGTAGAGATATACCCGGTAAGTTATTTCAGTGTTTGCAGCTGAATTTTTCTGCATTTTTTTTCAAGTCTAGAAACATAACACGTAAGCTAGAAAGACTGACTGCCCTCCAGTTCTTAACTAAAACTGAAAGGCACCTTGAAAATTCAGCGATTGTGAAGTTGCCTGAATGCAGTGCCATCAGGTGCTGTGAAGTTACCACATCCCAACTAAGCCTGGCTGGGTTCTGCATCAGGCCTATAGCATGCTTGGTGCAGGATAAAAAAAAAAAAAAAAAAAAAAAAAAAATAAATCCCAGTTTTAAAGAAACAGAGACCAACAGAAAGAAATAAATACACTTTACAGTATTTGGAGAAATTACTTTTCCTTCCTCATTCTTCACTTTTATGGAGACAACATACCTTTTGGAGTAAATGTACTCTTCAAAACTAATTGGTGAAGGTTTGGGGGTTTTGGTCTTTTTCTTCCATACCCCAAATTTATATTTTCATTGCCTGCTTTATGTAGTTACTCTAGCAATGTTGTAATTTACTGTTTTATCCTCAAATCACATTTCAGCCTTTTCACAGCCAAGTCTCTAGCAGCATGCTAACCAAGAACTAAGTTGTTCCTTATACAAACATAAACCTGAAGTAAGTTCAGCTGAGTCTCTCCAGCTTTAGTCCCATGGGAAATTAGACTTTGACACCTGACCCTAAATATTCTAGACAGTGATTTTGGCAATACCAGTTCATTTTAATCTGATTTCCCAGGAGAAGAGCAGTGTCAATAACACTATTAGAACCACCAAGTCATGTCAATATGTATTGTGCTGCACTGCTGGAAGATCTTAATAAAACCATTTCTAAGCCATGTAGGCAGGAAGGCAGCTGCATTTCTAATAAAATATTTTATATTTAAAGACTAAATTCTTTTTGAACAACAAATGCATAATTTACTCCACAGGAAAAATGGCCTTTTAGGGTACCTTGAAAACACACCTTTCTCTCCGCTCCCACCTCCCTCTCTTTCACTCACTGCAAAATACTGAGCAATTAAGCAGGTTGCTATATTTGGTGTGCCCAAACTTCACAGGTTGATAGCATAATGATTTTAATAACCACTTTAAATGTAACATAGTGACAAGTTGACACCCGAGGTTTGCATCCTGCAATTTGATTTTTCCAGAATTCTGTTATGCCTCAGGAATAGCAATATGATTAGGAATAATTTCTTGTTAGTGCTTCTTACTTTTAACTTTTCCCCCCCTCTTTCTTCTCCCATTATAAACATTGAAAATGTACTAAGTACAGGTTCCCTGGTAGGTTGCAAAAGCTGACTCTTCTACAAAGGCTCCTGTTCTACCTTCATCAAAATGAATGAACTAACATTACCAAAGGCATTCAAATCAAAGGCACTTGCACCCTTTGTGAGACTATGAACAGTAACACACGTTCATACCAACAGTATTATAATATTTCAGCACTATATAATACCAATAAGCATTTTAAAAAGCACTTGCAGAGCATCAGAGTTTGCCTCCATTGACAACAGCCAAGACCCACAGCTCAGAAAGAATTACCATGTCCCTTTGCCCTCACAAAAACATGAAACAAAATATTCTTGCGTGTTCTAGCCAGTGTGAAAGCTGGAGCATCCAGCAGCCCAGAGAGTGAAACTGGACTGACTCACAATGGGGCCTCATTTCTTGATCAAGAAAAAGGTAATGTGACAGGAGAAATGCGAAATGGCCCCAGAAATATCTGTCTGGGATAGAGAGAAATACCAATAATTCAGAGAAATACCAATCTCACATCAGATGCTCTGTATGGCCACAGCTCTCAGAGACACGTTGGATTAATTATTTGTCATTTTGATATTTAATACAGCACTTTTCCCAGGTTTCAGGCATTTTGATCCATCCTTGTGTTTTGGCTCTCCAAGTTCTGTATGTGTATGTAAAAATAACTAATTTTGCCTGTATGGAAATAACATTAATTGGAGGTGCAGTATGCACAGAGTTGGTGTTTAGCACAGTTCCATGATCCGCAGCAAAGCTCACCAAATCTTTGACTTCTGCCTTTTGGATGAAAATGTGTAATAAATCCCACATTTCAAGAATGCATATGGAAACCTCAGAGTCACTAAAAGCCAGTACATATCTATCTTTGACATATTCCTGCTTCTGTACAATATTTTCAGAGTTCTTAAAGCCCACACCCTCTATATTGCCAGTGTGAACACATGTAATTTTGTTTGCTTCAGTCAAGTCAAAGGGAGCACTTTGGAGTCACTGAGCACCATTTCATGAAATGCCTGGTTTGCTATGATTTTATATAATGCATTTATGATGAAGAATACCCATCCACTCATCTATTTTTCAAGGCAGGTAAATCTTCATTGAATTTACAATGTCAGACTTCCTTACATACAAGATCACTATAATTTCAAGACTGCATCATAAATGATGTAGCAAATTCAGAAGGAATACAAATGATACACATGGAAAGCATCTTTCCATCACCCTGATTTCATCACCTTTAAAGAACTTTAAAATGTAGCTGAGCAATTCTCAGTAATGTACAAGAAGCAGCTTATGGAAAACATTTTAAGGTCTTTAAATACAGAATATCTACCCCTGTTTTTCTGCATCTAATCTTGAATTACACCTCTGCTTATGCCAAAAGTTTCCTGGAAGATGCAGAAAAGTCATGAAAAGTACTTAGAAAGTACTTTAATGCCATTTTCATGTTCTAATGATGATTAACCAAGGCTGTTTTATATGCAGCATATACTCTGAGAAACGAGTACAACTCATATTCATTCAAAGTACATTGGGCAAACAGCAGCCTACAAAAAGTAGCATTTGCTAGTTGCATGTGATGAAGGAGCCCTCCAGTTTAAACAGTCTGCTTCCTCATTCATGTTTTACATTTTCAAACACCCTTCTTGGCATTTTATTGCTGTCTCAGAAATAATAAGGCGTAATACTTCTGGTCAGGCATTAATCACTGCCTTCAAACTATATGTGATGAACAGCTTTCCTCTCTGCCTTAAAGAAAAATTTACTATTTTTTTAAAGACATAATGGGATTCAGTTGCCTTAGCAAGCCTGGAGATGAGGCAGTATTTTTGATTCCCTGGAGTGTCTGTAACTTGACAGGACCTACAGGACACCCACACATTTGTGGAGCAGTAGCTGCTGGCCAGACAAAATATTTTAGAGCACTGAACATGTTAGATTTTCTATTTATAGACAGCTAAGTCCACCCACCTTGTTAATTTTCACTTGGAAGTCTGTTAAAAATATTTCTGGCAACCCACAAAATTTCTGCTTGACCTACCAACACTCAAAATATCTGGAAGACAACAATCGTCTCAAAATAAGAATTGCAGAACCATGTCCTGATACCCCTTGCAACTGGGGTTATTTTATTTTAACAGCCTGCTGAGCACAGATGAATTTTTCCTGAGACTAGTAAAGCCTAGGAAAAGCCTGGTCCTGCCTTGGGAAAATGCTTAATATCTCATTTCAAAATTATGTTTGAATACAATACCCACTTACATTTTGCAATAAATGTATTAATGCCAATATACAGCAAAAATGTGCAGGTGATCCTTACCAAGGTCTTCTGTCATTTATTTTGTATAATATTTTTCTTGGCTTATGAATGTAATAATAAGCACCTCCAACAGCACATTTCTAACTGGTAAAATCTCAAGTATAAACTCACATCCATTTTTTTAACTCAGAACTGCAAATCTTGGCAGCTAAAAAAATTGAAAATTTTTGCAGTAGTATGGTAAAAGCATATTACTTTCTGTTTAAAATATGAGTTATGCAATGCTTGCCCTGCTCAGTGATGCTGTCCTGCAAAGACCTGAGTGACTGACCCAAAATTCCCTCTCAGGCCCTGTTCCTCAGGCAGAAGGCAGGTGCTCATCCCAATTCCATGGAACAATACCCTTTCCAACTATTCCCTCTGTGTTTCAGCACATCAGGGTCAGGTATCCACACTTCAAATTCCCATTTTTTGCTCAATGGTAATTTTTAACTGTTTCCTATTCAAGGAGAATAACTGACAATTTGAGCCTTCAAATTATCAGCTCAAATAACATTTTCTGTTTGTGTAAATAATTCAGCTAAATGCTTGACATTGATTTCTCACCTACTGTTAAGGGAAAAACCACAGAGTACTGAAATGCTAAATCCAATCTATACCCAGTTCAATGATAGTGACTCTATTATGTATATAGTCAGTAAAATCTAACTGTTTTCCCAATTCTTTCAAATGCTTGAGCACCCTCCTCCACCCCCACAAATAATACTGCAGGTGTGCTACCAAATACAGGTGCATATAAGAAAGAGAGTATCAGAGAGAAGTGGGGCTTGGAGGAGAAGTGTGAACGGCAGCTCAGCCAGGAGACTGGCATTTCTGGGCTTTGTTCATGGAAACCAAATAGGAGACAATTATGTATCCTGTAATCTCAGAAATCATTGAGATTCTAATGTTTCTCTTGCAAAAAGGACAACATATAAAACCTTTTCATTTCAGACAGAAGTAGAATCATAGAATCACAGAATGGCCTGAGCTGGAAGGGACCTTAAAGCTCATCTCACTCCCAACTCCAAGAAGGCAAGGACCTTCTACTGTCCCAGGCTGCTCCAAGCCCCATCCAACCTGGCCTTGGACACTTCCAGGGATGGGGCAGCCACAGCTTCTCTGGGCACCCTGTGCCAGGGCCTCAGCACTCTCACAGGGAAAAAATTTTTCCCAATAGCCCATCTAAGCCTTTCAGTTTGAATGCATTCCCTCTCATCCTACCACTACAGGCTCTTGTAAATAGTCTCTCTCTGTATCTTGTAGCCCCTTCAGGCACTGGAAGGCTGCAATTCACCCCAAAGTTCCCTTTTCCAGTCCGAGCAAGAGGTTTTTAAAGGCACAACTCTCCAAGTGAAAACCAGAGACCTTTATTTCTGTCCTCAACCAGGAGCACACTGATGTATCTGCTGATGTTCAAAAGCCACCTGCAACTGCATTAAAATCTAATCATGAGTCTGCTACAGATGAAGGATGAAGTAGCCTTTCACTCCAACTCTCAAAACCAGAGCAGAGGAGATGATGTATATATATATATACACACAGTGGAGCACTCAGAGCACATGGTGAAAAGCAGGTTTTGGCAGTGCAAAGAAGATGCAAAGCCTTGCAATCAAAGTAAAATGTTACACAGATACAGATTATGAATTAGAGCCCAGAAACAATAATGATGGCTGAATTTCATCTTGGTGATCTGGCCCCAGCACTCTGAATTAACTGCAAGCTATTGAGGCTCACATCATTCTATTTAATAGCAAGAGATTGTGGCTGAGGTGCAGATCCAGCTGCTCAGGAGCCCTGGGACTGATCCTGGCACTGCTGGGCACCCATTTTACTCATGGAGGTACCACCTGGTTGCAAGATCATATCCACAGAGGATATATGATTGGTCTTTGTTCAAAAAGAAATCTAACAAAACCACAATTTAGAATACTCCAGGCTGCAGGTATAATCATTGTTTCAAAAGGGTACAAAAATAAATTTATTTTGCCTTGCTTAGCAGGCAGCGTGCAGTTCATCTTCCTGCAGCTGTGGACAAACACATTCAGCATATCTGGTTGCCACTGTCTTATCAAAACTGTGTCTGTATCAGTAAAAGAAATTACCATACAGAGGAAAGAAAACATTACAAGTAATAGATTCACCAATTAATTTCTTCCATGGATACAACCTTGCTTATCTGAGTGTGGCACAGGGAAATGTCTCTGAGTCATGGCAGCTTGAGCTTCAGCTGCTGGGGGATGGCAGAGCTGAAGAAATTATCTATACAAGAACAATCAATGAGAAGCAAAGGTTACACACTCCTCACAAGAATTTATTTCCACCTGTGAGGTGATAAATCTCCAAACCATACCCCAATGTACAACTCCAGAGCAGCACAGCAGAAAGCCTCTTGTTTGTACTGCCTTATCAGGCTAATAAAGGAGGGAGGAAAACCCTGTGCACTGCAACCTTCCTTTTTCTGCTCCTCATCTTTAATTTCCAGGATTTAGAATTAGGCAGAAATTAAAAGAAGCCACCATCCCCAAAGACAGGCCCTTCCCCCAAGCCTGGAATACTTAAAATATGCACAGGAGGAAACTGTGTTTGCTTTGCTGAGGAAAGCTGATTAATTTGTTAAGACTTCAGGCCTTAAAACTCAGCCTCACAAAGAAACTGTATGGATAAAAAGAAGCATACTTATACAGTTTAATAAATACTTCAATTACAATGCTATGCCAAGCAATTAATCACATTAGGCAATTTTAAACACAGATACAGAATCTAGATGACAATTTCAGATTCTAACTTCTAAGGTGAGAGTTGCATCAAGGGCTTAACTGTACTTTGAAGTAAAATTCCAAGGATTTCATGAATCCTAGATTACACTGTGTTTATGCTTTGCAGAAAAAAACCCTTTTTTTTTAACCAAATCCTGCCTTTTAGCCAGCAATATGCTTTCATTAGATGCTTTCTTTTAACAAAACCTCAATATCTTAATAAGAAACATAAAAGAGTTTTTCAATATCCAGCTGTTTTCCAGCATTATATTTCCCTGAATCACATCCATATTTATTGCCAGGTTTTAGTGTTAACTGCAGACCCTAAAAAGCATTCAACTGAAACTAGCTAAACCAGAATATGATCGAGAATCAACATTAATAAATGGATTTAAGTTCTGATGCTTGAGAATAATATTTTCTGCCTTCAGAAAAACTGTGTTTGAGGTAGAACAAGAAGATGATATTTTAGAAAAAAGCAAGCAGAAGTCTCTTGCATTGCTGAGGAGTTAAAGTTGATGTTCCCTTTCCCTTACTGACTGCAATGATCTGCTTCACCTACTTCTCACCTACTTCACACTGTTGGTGCCAGCACAAATCAAACCTGTTCGGCTTCCAGGCACTAGGACAACATGGATAAAGGCAAGCAGCATCAGCCAAATAAATCTAAATGCCAGGAAGCACTAGAGAGGAAATACATCATTTTTCATGTGTCACTTTCCTTAAGGGTTTTAACAGGCTCATCTATAATGTGTGTTTTTATACCTAGTCATGTTTGAGCTACTTTACATGAGACACTAGCAGACCAACAACTATGCTTTCAGGGTTTCAGGAGGAGGAAAAGCCTATCCACAGAACAAATGCAGCTCTTTTTCAGTACAGCATCAAAAATGCACTTATCTCAAAAGAAAAAAAGATCCTTCAGTGAAGCAGCACTGCTGGGGTGGGCTGCTTTGGGACTTGGAGGTGGCACTGCAGAGTCTCCACTGTAAACACTACAGACCATAAGAAAATTAACACTGCTCAGGCAGACCCTATTTCATCCATTTACAGGGGAGAAAACTCAAACCAACACCCTCAGAAACTCTCTGGGAAGCCCTTTTTTTCCTCCAGATGGGTGAGAGTGGGGGGGGGGGGGGAACCAGACCAGCCAAAACCAAAGCAATCCACACAGCAATAAAATGAGAGATACCAAGATGGGAAATACCTGTTTAGTTTCCAAATGCTCAGTGAAATAAAAGAATTGGGGAACAGGAATTGGCAATCAAAAGGAAGTGCAACAACTGGGAGGGGGAGAATGACAAGAGAGAGGATGTAATTGTTCAAAAGGAAGCAGAGACAGCATGTTTAATCTCTGCTCAGCAAGAGCATCCTTGGGATAAGGACTGCTGGCCATTCATTGTCCCCCCAGCCATCATAATGCAATACCCTGTGCTCAGCACTGGGGCTCTCCTGTTGTGTTTTTGGGAAGTTCTCTTCCTTCCCTCATGCAGAAGTTTGTTGGGAAGGATGAAAGTTTGACAGGAAAATCTCACAGATAAGTGTGCTTAGCAGAAAGATTTTTAAATGTAGAGTCTGATGAAGGAATAGAGATGGAAGCAAGTTTTGATAAAGAAGAAAAGAATTGCTGAGCCAGTCTTACTGGATAACGAAGGAGGCAATGGGTATGTTAGTTAGAAGGGGTTTTTATGGCTTAGAGCAAAGGATAAACCCACCCCAAACAAGATGTTTTTACCAAGCAGAAAGATAGCACAGGCAAACAAGTCCACAAAGTTGCAAGTAGAAAAAAGGTCTCAGAATTTTCCACTGCAAGAAAACTGAAAAACAACTTCCAGCTTAAACTGTAATGTACTAACTTTTAATGACTGGAGAACAGTAACATGAATATGGTAATTTTAGTAGTTATGATAGGCTATAGACAATAGTTAAGGTATAGATTGGTTCTACTGCATTAAGATGCTAAGCCAAGAAAAGTATATAATGCACTGTAACCTAAACCAAAGGGTCTCAGGGCTCCCTGCAGCTGGAGCTGACAGCTGTAGGCACAGCTCTGTCACCCACCACCCTGGATGGCTGTAACCTCTTGGATGGAATAAACTGCATTTTGGAGAGCCTCTGGAGTCCCAAATCTCTCTTTCAGGCTCTTACAGGAGTTGAAACAACAGAGGCCTTCAATCCTCCACAAACAGAAAATGAAGGCATCTTTTCCCTCTCTTCATTCTGTTTAGCCTCCCAAACTAACCTGGCTTCCCTGCCTTTCCCCTGAACAGCTCCAATGCAGAGAAACCAAGGAAACTTCCCTGAGCTGAGCTAATGCCTGGGGAATTAATATATTTAATACGAACAGCTCAGTGAGTTTAGCAAGGCTCTAGATAATTGCCTTCAGCAAGGCTTCTAACTCCTCTCCCTGTGTCTCTAACATTGAGAGCATAATTCTGTATTTTGATTTCTAAAACAGTATGATCCTTTATTCCCACAGTTTCCAGACACACACACACACACATCATCCCTACACTCTGCTGAAACAGATCCCCAAATTATAATGCCAGGTTTGTCTCTTTCCAAAAAAAAAAAAAAAATCCAGACAGCTATTAAAAATGTACTAAAATAAAAGAGAGAGAAAAAATTGCACTTCAAACTTTCAGCAGTGCATTTTTAATCTATCAGAGTACTTTATTCACTTTACAAACACCTGCACTATCTTTGCCTCTGTGTTGCACTTACACATACTAAACCTGCTCATTTAGCATGATTATAATTTACTGCTGATTATAACCACTGCTAAATCAACTTAGAACATTACATTGTTTTGACAAAAGCTGATGCCTTTCTTTGCACGAGCATTCCAATACCCCTGAAATATTTATTTTTGGAAACATTTTTTTGAAAATCTATACGCTATTTTTATTCATACTGTCTTGTAAACTCATCTGCCTATTGGGCTGCCAAATTTTCCATAGTTGAAACCCAGAAAAAGAGGTATTAGATTTAGGGTTGCACCTGAGTTGGGCCAGATGAACCTGGTACTACAGTTAACTAAAACTTGATTTGGAAAAAAAAAAACAAAAAACTTGATTTGGGAAAAAAACTTGGAATTTTAAAACTATCTCTATTTATTTGGAGATGCATTTACAGATTTTTTTTTTTTTGCATGACCAATGTTTTAGTAGCACACTAAAAGCTGCACATATATTTTATCTACTTTACAAGTCAATAATCTACACTGGCATTGACAAGTTTATTACCATAAACTGCAAAGTTAAATGCAAATTTTTCCTGATTGTAATTGCAAATTCTGTGTGTTTTACACATTTTCTTAAAATTCTCTACTTATCTCCCAAATAAATTGAGGGAGAGAAGAACAAACACATTAGGACAGACCAATGATACCTCTCATTTAACATCTTGTCACCTGTACTAAAAGATCTCTTCCAGGTCATTAAAACCATTCCATGAAACATGCTGGGAAAATAGCAATTATTTAAGAAAATTTCTTTTCCCTCCCATCTACATTTTTTGGTTTCAAATTTATTTAAAGGAACTGGGGGTGGGGATGTTACTCCCTTCCATTTTCACATTCCATCCCCTGTAATTGCAGATCTAAAGGCAGAGACACTGATTTTTCTTTAATCATGCTCTTGGCCTCAGTGGTATTCTGATATTCTGTCACACTGAATTACCCACGACTTCAAGCTCTCCTCTCATTTTCAGCTGTCATGTCCTTCAGTTTCAATAACTGCTCATTCATTGCTGCATCTGAACAATTTCACAAAAGCCCTAATTGCTGTGGCTTGGGGGGAGAGCAGGAGCCCTCATTATTTATGGACAAGGGAACAGACTCCTCTGTACCTCCCGCCTTTAATGAAAAATTACACAGAAATCTTTTCACATCCAAAATTACTTGCAGACTTTTCTCACCTTGCACACCTTTCAAAAATGGATTCAAAACCTGCTAGCAAAAGCCTTTTAGTGAAATCAGGACTAAAGATGTAATTAATATGTCTACATAAATGAGCAATGGTATCAAGCTACACATTTAAAGTTGGCACTGGAGTTTTCACAGTAATTCCTGCAGTATCTAAATGTTAAAATTTGCAGAAATCTAAAATCTAATGTATGACTGTTCATATTAACTAGAGAATTACCATGTTTTTAACAGAAATGTATCACCTTTTTTGTACTTCTTTTGCTCATTTGTTCTGAAAAAAAATCATGAAGTTATAATAAAAAAAAGTTTAAACATCATGAATCTCCACAGGGATATCCAGATCTTTTCCACACCTGACTTTTTTATAGATGTATGTGCCCACAGAATATTGTCTGAGGATAAAATATTGACTTGAGGATAAATTATTTCCCCTAGATGAATTATACCATGTAATGTTTATTTACTTGGACTTGAGAATTTGCATGTGAATAGATTGTAAATGAAAAAAAGAAAATAATAATCTAGAAGAAACATGAAGTCAATTATTCAAAATTCATTATTCAAGCAACTACAGGGTGTTTAGATAAGCCCTATTTACAGCTCATTAAGAGCTGACCCAACTTCAAAAACTCCTGTGTTCTCCACTTGTGCATGAAGCATTAATAAAACCCAATTGACATGGGGATGAGAAATGAGCTGCCTGAAGTGGCCTTTAGGTGATTTGTCTAATGGAGAGCCTCACCTCGCTCCTGTGAGAGCTCTCCAGGAGTGCAGCTGGACTTCCCATAAAACTTGTGGGCAAGATGAATGCATGGAAATTTCTTGCAGCTTTGCTCAGCAGCTCTCCATCGATCACAGCTGATAGAAATCTGGAATGTCTCCTTCTGCTCTCTGCTCTATCTTCAACATCTGAATTCTCATAAGAGCAGAATTTAATGTTTCCAGGAAGCTCTAACAAACAACCAATATAAAAGAAAATTCTCTGATCTGCTTTTTTTAAATAAGCACATGGCTTTTACAGCTTTCCATCAATACTTTGTACCCAGTCAGTGCCCTGCAAACTTCATTTCATCAGCCGAATTTGTAATACCACAAAAATGATACCAAGCTAATTTGAATGGCCTGCTTTCCATAAACCCAGGCTGATTAGCAATAACTATATTTCCCTTGTTTAATTCTTTATTAATTGAGCTCTTTTGAAACCATTCCATTATTTTGCCTGAGATCAATGTCAGGCTGACAGACTTATAATTATCTGAGTCTTCCCATTTAGCCTTTTATTGGCACAACATTAGATTTCTTCCCATCATCTGGAACTTCCCCAACACTCCACAAAAGAAAAAACAAAACAAACAGCAGTGACTCAAAGAGACTGATTCAAACAGATTTTTCTAACTCTCAGCAACTCTCAGTTCAAACATGTTGATTGCAAAATGCCCAGCATTACTGTCCACTATTAAGAATCTTTACTTGCAATTGTCATGAGACCTTGTCATGCTCTTCTGCTGCCTTTTCCAAATACAGAGCATCAATAATTACCCAGAATTTCTGACATTTCTGCATTGTCTTTTCAAACTCTTCTGTTTTTAATTCCTATGGAATCATTCAAACACTTCCCATTTTCATTAGAATTAAGTAACCATACTTTAAAGTTACAATAAATAGCTTTACCTAGATACATATTTACATATTATTTTATCTAAAATTCTAGTATTAATGAAAAGAGAGTAGTTTACAATATTGATCCTACCTCACCATAGATTTATTTAGAGGTATATTTATAGACATATACAATGTATTTGTTGTAGATAATTCATTAACAGTTCTATTATAGTTTACACGCACATTCCTCAGTAGCTTTCTACAATTTCTAGACTCTGACTTATACTTATTAACATCAATTAACCCTTGGCTTTTTGTGTCTGGTTTACTGTTTTTATTCCTCGCTTTCTCTTTTTGAAGAATATTGTTTCAATTATTCTCAAAGCCAGCTCCTTTAGCGCTCTGAGCACACGGACAGATCTATGCACATCACTCACACACAGATTTTCTAAAGCCATTCTTTGCAGCTCACCATTCAGCTAACTCATGTTCTTTTGTACTTTGGTTAATTACTCCCTTTGGTACTTCAACCACCACTAATTTTGTCTTTATATGGGAAAATGAGGCCTAACATAAAACTCTCTAAAAATTCAATTTCATAGAAGGAGATTGATCACTTACATTTAATTACATCATACATGTATATGTATATATATATATGTAATTTTTTTTAAAAAGAAACACAAACAATCTTGCTAGAAGGCAAAGTGATTCCAATAACATCATACAAATTGAAGTCTTCCATAACACTGATTTTTCTTCCTGCACCTTGCTCCCTGCTGGTGCACATGGTGAGCTGGATCCCCATTTTGCACATTATCTATCAGAAAGTGGAGCTGTGGATCATCCCAGAGAGTTACTTCATAAAGATACCCCATATTTTAGCCACCACTTCTCGTCTTCTTCCCTCCCAGTGCTATTTAAATAGATTTTCAGCCTTTCAATCATTTGAATTTTCCCATTAGGCTAGATTATTAGCAACCTGTTCAAATGTATTATAAATTAGGGATTTCATTACTTTTTATTTATTGCAGGCACTTAACATTTGCACAAAGACAAAGCATTCCTTCTTTTCATCTTCTTTGATGTATTGATTCATGTTGTTTTCCAGGATCTTGATTTTGTGCTAAATTAATGGCTTTTTCTCCCTTTGCATGTGTTTTTTTCACTGATTGCTTGGCTAAATTTTCCTTTCTGATAGACCAGCTCCTCCTATGCAGTAAACTTCCTTCCAGCAGGGACTGGCCCTACATCCCATCTCAAATCCCATATTTTACAATCCTGTTCTGTGCAACAGTTGATGTCAAGAACATCTCCTCACCCACAGACAGAAAGCCAGTTGGGTGCTACTTTGCCCTTTTCCCAGTTCTACAGTGGATTTTCTGAAATGAATGATTCTCATGTTGGTAGGATAAGGACAGAACGAGCTCAGCACATGCAGGGCCTGGGGAAGGAAGACAGAAGTTCAGGAAAGGCTTGGTCATCAATTTTGAATATGACAAAGCAGGCAAGATAGATGGGGAGGAGAAATATCATAAACACACAGCTAAAACCAGGTCACTACTCAGTACTATTTATCACATGAGCTGTTCCTGCTAGGATTTTGTACTTCTCACCAACTGCACTATTGAAAACTCTGCATCTTTTCATGTCACCTTCATTATTTCTGATACTGCCCAACAGAAGCCATCTCATGGCTTTTTTAAGAAGTGAAACCTTTTACACCTTCCTTGTTACAAGATTTACATTGTTCTTTTTCCGTAATTTTCTACAGTTGTCCTAAGGTAACTTTATGATGCTTGTTTTCCTCTCCAATTTTCCTCCCAAAATTTGCCCTAAACCAGGACAACCAGCTTCATTAACAACAGTGATAAAGCCACACAGGATTTCAGTTTGTTTGTTTTTCTTTTTTTTAAGTCATGCTATTGTAGAAGATATGAAAACACCATGAGAGCAACAATTAACAATTTTTTGGCTTTTTCATACAAAACCAGCTAAACACAGAATGCTAAGTCAGAGCAGGAAGCATCACCCATGCTCAGCTGGATTAAAGGACCAGGAAAAAGGGAGTACAAAGCCAACTCCAAAGGCAACCTGCATTGATAAATTCAAATGCACTCCTGGTGACTTGCAAAAAGCTCTGTGCTATGCTGTTATAGGTGGCTTTATGCCACAAATTCCAAATTTTACCTGCAAACTAAAAGAATAATGCCTGCACAAGAATTACTCTATTTTGATATGAGCACATGAATTCAGGTGTGCAGGAGGAAAAAAAAAATATTGGGACATTAGCATAAGAACACCACCCTCACTTTTGTTATCAGCAGAGCCCCTTCAAGCTGTCTCCACGTATTCCAAAGGGCTGGATGTGAATTTTCACACCACAAAAGTCCACGCTGTGTGAAGATCACAAGGGCACACACTTGGAAAAAAACAGTGCTAATCCCATCAGGCCACAGACAGGCACAGATAAAACAATTCTCAAGCTTCAGAGAAAAGCTATGACATGCTGTAAATTATCACAGATCCAATCATGATGTTACCAAACTATTCCAATTGTAGCATACAGCGAGCATAATTTATTTAGATAAAACCTAAGGCAGGAAAACTATATTATAAAAATAGCATGCCTGGGAAATTGGGGCATTTATTATTAACATATAGAGAGACTTGGCCTTCAAGGCATTGCAAAAACTCTTTTTCTTATTATATTGCTTTTTTGAATGCTACCTGAGGGTGCATTTTCCTTTTCAATAGTCATTTCTTTGCATAATACAAGACTTACTTTACAGTCTGAAAAACTGTTTTTTAAAACAGCAAAGAAGAAAGAAAACGACCCTATCTCTGCATGGCAGATCTTACACACACCAAGTGAAAAAGGAAAAAAAAAATCAAACCAAAAAAATCCAACTAAAAACTACCAACCAACACTAATTCATAAACAGGCAAGATTTTCATTACAAACACTGCATAAATGCCGTTGTTCATCCCCTGTAAATAAACAGGCTCTGAAATCCAATCATTATTTAACTGCACAGTCTATTTGGCCTCCAGGCTATACAGATGTATCTGAAGGATTTCTTTCTGTTCTGGACCCAGTACATTTTGCAGATACCTTAAATTCTGGTATTTTCACATGAAAGGCACATCACCTAAAAATTATTATTTATTGCAAACGCTCATACTTTTGCCTTTTCAACTGTAAATTATTTGTAGCTCTTTATTCCCTGCTCTTGAGAAGGTCTGCACAAGCATGGAAGCCACATGTGTACCTTGCTCCTTCCCACTTTACCTGCCACTTGTGCCCATGCAAACAGTGCCTTACTCAGCAGGGGCAGAATGAAAACTACTCAGCTGAAATAAAGAAAATCCAGCCTTAAGGGTTTTCCTGGATGGAAAATGTGTATCATTATATATATTACAGAAATAGAGCAAGGCTTTAAGGTACAATAAATCTCATATATCTGTGTGGCCATTCCAATCATAATCAGGGAGCAATAGTTTCCTAAACATGAATAATGTGGAGAGGATGAAGGGCTAACACAGGAATCACTCACCAGTTAATGGCACTACCACTAGACCAGTTCAGGACCAAAAAAAAAAAAACAAAAACCAGGCTGTAGCTAAACCATGAACTTACTACTACAGGATGCTGCAGATGCTAAAAAATTCTGGAGGGAAGATTAGAAAAATTACTATATAAAAGAAAAAGGTTTCAAAATTGTCCTAAAGCAGCTTGGGCAGCAACTGAGCCGCAGTGGATTGGAGGTCAGACTTCAGCAGCTGCATGTGGCCATTGCTGGAGACTGAACATTGTGCTGGTACAGAAGTCTTGACAGGTTTTTTTTTTTTTTTTTTATTTATCCATTATATAAAGCACTTGATAAAGTTTAAATCAAAACAGTTACACTTACACCAAGTACTGCTGCTATTACCCATGAGCAATGAATAGCAGCACATGACAGATGTCTTTCATGCATCATCAGAAAAAGCCCTCACTCAAAATGATGAGCTGCAGGAAGCCTGGAGAGCTTTCCTTCTTTTCTCACACAAATGTAGTCAGCATCACCTGGGGCTCAGCAAGAAATAGGTGACAGTAACTGAGCTCCTAAGACACACAGAATTCTCTCTCCAATCCAGAGAGACATGAGCCTTCACAAACTTCCACAAACACAGCTGATAAATTGCGCTGCTGGTTAAAAAACCCAACAGCTTCTCATTTCTTTGCACTTTTGGAAGCAACTACTATTAATAATAAATTAATGAAATCTGAATTTCAGTTAAATGCCAAGCTCAGACTGATCATTCAAAGGAAGAAAGCCGGAAAAAAATGATCTAATATCCATTTCAGCATTGACAGAACTACATTATACCACACACCATCTATCATAAGCTTAGCACCAAATAAATTTTTTGTTTTTTACAAAAAATCACTTTTAAATAAAACTTGTCAGCAAAATTTTACCTGCTCACTCTAAAAACAGAAAATTATTGCCATGATTCCCAAATAATACTTGATCTTTGCAATGTTTTATTTTGAAAAATTATTTTCAATCGGGCTGTTTCTTCCATATTCATATAAACTTTGCCTCACATCTCCCTTTTCCACAGTGCTGCTATTTAAACCTCTCCTCCTTCACTGCCCCCATGCAAAAACTCTCACAGGATTTAGCTATTACCCTTGCATGTACTTGCTATATGGTCTGACTGAACACAGTTCAGTGTGGAAATTAGGAGTGACAGGCAGCAGGAAAGATGACAGACCCTGTAAGAAGCCCATTTCCAATGAGGCCAGCTTTCCCCTTTCCTGCTAGAGCCTGACAGCCTGCAAATATCCCATTGCTGGTTTGAATCTTGCATGTGTGCCGCTTTCTAAACCAGCTTTCTGTTTGGCAAAGTTGCTACTGCAAACACATTTGACTTTCACAGTTACTGAAAACTTTTCTGTTCCTCTAGGTAAGTGCTGTCTGATTAGCAAGTTTATACACGAGGGTTTTCAGCCAAAACCAAACAAGGATTTTTTTTATTCTTCACATTTTGGAGCCTTCCTCGGCAGTTAATGAAAAATTAGAAGGTAGCAGGGGTCTGAATTGATCCCTTTTTGCAGGAGATGGCTGAAATGGGAGGGTTGCATTTTCCACTGAGAGCAATGGAGCTGAAATCTTGCTCAGTTTGTAGGTGGCTGAAGCTAATTGAGATGAATCTAACCCACTGCCTGTAACACAACACTTCCTTTTTCTATTTGACATGTTTCTGAGTTAATTTTGGCTAATTTTATGTATTGTCAAGGAGCAAACATAACTAAGTTACCCTTCCAAATGCAAGGAAAATCAGATTCAAAGACTTCTAGATAATAATCATCTCAATTCCACTCTAAACTCAAATGATTTTGGATTTATTCTGAATGGCACACAATATTGAAGTTAATGAACATAAGAAACCTATTATGGTCTTCAAAAATGCAGCTCTGTGCCTTCTGCAGGAGACAGAGTTGGAATTTGCCTCAACACTGAGCTGCAGAGCTCCTCTTTTCCTAAATAATGTGGTGGATAATGCTCCAATTCCTTTTCCAATCAGACTAGTGACTGTCTGGTATTTTGAGAGCTGAAACAGCAATTTGGAAACTCTTAGAGAGACACCAAAATGGCAACTGCAATTGAAACTAAGCAGAGGAGGAGGGCAATTCATGAAATGACTGAAATACGAAAGGGGACAAAATCAGAGCTGGCATAACACTGCAAGGAAAAGAACATACCATGTAAAAGTAGGCTTTGCAAAACACAAAGTTTTAAAGCTTTTAGCAGGAGCTTTCTTTTACTATCTATTGCACCTCTGCTAACTTGGGAGAAGGTACAGCAAAATTTGAAGTGGAGAATTTGATTTTCCACTGACCCACACAAACACCCCTGTATTTGTGTTGTCCTCTGTACTACTCTGTATAACACAAATATATGTGTCTAGGAAGAGGGAGGCAAAATGATGGACTCAAGGAAACTGTACATCCAGAGAGACACTCCCTGCTCTAGTATTAGTAAGGTATTAAACCATTTCAGTTGACTGTACAGCAGCTGTATTTCCCCACAGTGAAACATTTTCCACTACACTGTCCCAACACACATTGGAACATTAGAGAGACATTCCAGATCAGGTTTTGTGTCTTTATTTTTCCAGGCAGCCTGAATGTGTTTGCAGTTTCTTTGAGACTGAGTTTCCAAAGCACTGGGCGCAGGTTCTGCCATCCCCCAACCCCTAAGAGTTACTCAGGGTTTTCTCACACACTGCACATTCTTTTTGTTCCTCTGCACTGAAAATAAACCCAGCAGCTCAGTTTCACCAAAGACATAAATTGTCAGGCAGGATGAGGAGAGGAAGATGCTCGGTGGGGAGTGCTCTTCACAAAGTCCTTCAGCTCCTGTCACCTTCCCAAGAGGAGCTGGTGAACGTCCCACTGTCACCTCCCAGCTGCAGAAGAGGGACAAGGCCATGCCAAGGGCTCCATCTCCATCATCCTCAGCCAGGCAGCATCTCAGGATTTGGCCTCCAGTAAGGATGTGCTGCACAGCCCCTTCACACTCTAAATTTTTTTTTTTTTTTTTTTTTTTGGGTAAGTGAAGGGCAAAATAGGATCTTCTTGAAATTGCTTGAAGTGGATTGACATTTTTCAGTTGAAGACTGTTGTTAGTTTCACAGCAGGGCTAATTTTTAAATTTAATGTTCTAGCACATATGAAAAGGAAAGCATCCTAGGGGGATAATAACTTTTAGCAATCAATTGATTGCATATAGCTGTGGGTTCTGCAGGTACAGTGTCTTTAAGAAGGCTGTAAAATAGGAAAATTGTAGCCCTCTGATGTACAGATTATCTGAGTTTGCAGGACTATTTGCTGATCTGGTTTAGATTTATTTCTTTTTAATAATAAATATGACCTAGTAAATAAAGCAGCAAATGGTCAGCAGGTCAGAAAGCACTGCCTAGTTTATATGATCACTCCAGAGGTTTGGTGGTGTTTTGTGTTCACCTTCTTTTCCCTTGTAGCCACTGTGAAGAAAATTTGTTTTATGTTTAACACAAAGGAAAAAAATATTATTTACCTGGACTATTTTAACTGCAAGTTCTACCCAGTCTTCTGAAATAGTTTAACACGTTATTAATACTAGAGCAGTGAATGTCTCCCTGGACCCTGAGTTTCCTTGGGGCCATCACTTTTGCCTTCTTCTTCCTAGATCTACTCTATATATTTGTGTAATACAGAGTAGTACAAAGAGGACAAGAAATTATTAAAATTTATTAGCAGTGCATGATAAAACCCTGCATCACATTTTTCCACACAAAATACAGCCTCTCACATGGAAAACCCATCTTCAGGGTTGTTTTTACATTGGATGAATATCATGTAGAATGGTAAAGAGAAATTAAAGGGTCAAGGATATTGCTACTGACTTATGTTATTGTTATATGCAATTGGCCATCAGGATGAAAAGAAAGCCATTTCTGTTTTTGAAATGCAGGCCTGTTACATTTACAAAATTTTAGCAGTAGCGAAAACTCAAGTTTCCATATATGAAAGATATGAAGAGGCAGTGACAAAGACACAACAACTGGAATAAATTTTGGGTTTAATACTTTGTTTTGGGCTCTTCTAGGTTCAAAATAGTGTCAGTAAGAGCAAGTTAAAACCAAGGAACAGAGAAATCTGGAAATCCACCATTTATGGATGTAGAATGAAGCCTGCCCATGGCTTGCTAGACAAAAGGAGCTAAATTTGGGTGTTTGCTGTATGCCAGGTATTGTGAGACACAATGTGGCAGTGCAGATATTATTATTTATAAAAAGTGGCTTGCAAGATAAACTGTTGTTTGGAAATGAGTTATTCTGCACCACACTGGGCTGAAAAGCAGGGCTTCTAAATCTCCACTTCCACGTGCTCATGTAATTCAGCCAATACACCTCCCAAGTTGCTAAGTTGACACAATTTAGAAGCAATTTGGCAAATATAAGACTCGCAAGTTTACAGGAAGTGTCATAAGGGTTCAGTTTCAGACCAGTCCCTTCCTCTTTATCCCTCAATATTTGTTTCTGTCCACATCTAATGCCCAAATACTTTCTTATCTACCTCTATATCTGCTGCTCATATGAAACATATAAATATGTTTCATATTATATATAAAAATATTTAAAAATATATAAACAAATATATAAATTTAACTAAATATAAATAAATACATAACTTAAATGAAAAAAAGAGTGATAACATACTTCCATGCAAACTGAACTCATGAGACTGCCAGCCAGACCTTTAGATTAAAACAATACATGCATAGGAAGATCTCAACCCAGACTGAAACTACAATCAATCAGTGAGATAAGTCTATGTTAGTAAAAATATATTGAGTCTTTTTATTCAATTATTTCATCACAAATACATGATCTAAGAGATGAACCTGCATTTAAAAACTCAAAAGTTCTGGACTGTTTGAGCTTAACAAGGACAAAATAATCAGTTGCAGATGCTTTCACTTAACATTCAAAAATACCCCATGGGACAGCAAGATTTAATTTTATGGTCATCTGTCATTTTAATGATGTGCTTGTTATAATGCAGAACATCTCTGTCCTACTTGCCTGGTTACAGAAAACATACTAAACTAAATAGGGAAGCATTTAGCTGCACTTCATCTACCTTGTATCATTAATAAGGAGTACATGTCCTTGGGATAGGAATTACTAATATATCTGCTCATGTTAAAGGAAGAAAAAAAAACATAAATCTTTGCTGCTCAAATATCATTTAAGTCTCTTTTATTTACTTTTGTTTTTCTCTTCCAGTTTTTAATTTTAAGCAACCTAACCCATTCTATATGCCTTCCATTTTAATCTGTCCAGTGCATTTCCTTCTGTTTGGGATGGGAGAGAAAATAAAATTGTTGAGGGACTGCATGTGTTTTGCCAGGAACACCATAAACTCTTATTTCATTTTCAGTGAGCATTTTACATTTCACATTTACAGGGAAGGGGAGCTTTTCTCCTGCTGCTGCCTGCAAGGGAACCTGTGGATCTTAAATGACTCTAAAGGAAGCCCTAAGGAAGGATTAAGATTAATTTGCACAGTATGTTACTGGTCAGATTTTCTGCAAACCTTACATACCAAGCCCTGATGTCTGCTGAAGCTGGAAATGTAACCAAAGATCCCTCCTGAGGGTCAAGCCCACATCCATGGACTATTTCCTGCTCCCTCCCAAAACCTAGACTAATACAAGATTAAATTTTTATTGGAATGTGTCCAACAGGACAAGACTATGGACAAAATTACTTTTGTGGAAGAAGGGAAAATAGGTCATAAAATATGTTACACTGAGAATATACTTGGAATATAATAACAGTTGAAAGAATAACTCTTGAAATTAAATACTGGCAGCTCTCTGTATCTTTGCACACAAAGAAATTAGGACAGAAAGGAAAAAACTGTCTTTGGGTCTAACATGGCCTTTTCCTTCAGGTTTCAAAAGTCCAGCTGGAATCACTGCCCTGACTGGAATGCAGACCAAGAAATGCAGAAACCAAATCAGCTTGCCACCAGAAACACCAACATCAATATATACGATCCCTCTATTTAAAATTTGTGTCCTTTAAAGCTCATTATATCATTACAAGTACCTCATATTCTTCTTATTCTGCCTGTCTGTCCAGAAAGGAGCTAGTCCTTCAAAGACAGAGTACTTCTTTTTAAGACAACTTGCAGCAATAACAAAGATATAAGCAATATGTATATAAAACTTCAAGTTAATTCTTACTTTTCTGCTTCCTTTTGTGTTACAAATCAACCTTCAAGACTCAAAGCTGTAACAGAGCAGCTAGTAAAAGATGTAGAAAAAGCAGAAGAGTGCCCATGTTGTGCCCAAATGGCAGCTTTTAGGAATTTGATGCCACCTACAAATAGCCAGGTGCATTAGGGCAGTGCAAAAATGCCTGCAGTGGATGCTGCTATTCCTGCACCATTGCATCACCACTGCACATAGCAAGAAAAAGAGGTTCAGAGGGACATGCCCAGATCCATGGACAAATCCAGAAGGGACAGCACACAACTCAACCCTGATTTTAGGTCCCTCTTCAAAGGGAACAACTTAGGTAAATCTTTCCTCTCAAGCAAAGCCTCACCTTCCTGCTGAGATGAGGGTGACAGACCAATTAACACTTTTCAGGGGTCCATGTCACTTTTATAGAGCCTCTCACCATCACCAGGCCCTGCTGCCTTTAAAGCCCAATAGAACAGGACAAGCAGAGCATCAGCCAGATCTGAATCTGGGACAAAAAGCCAACACAGAGAGGCACACAGCGCCAAAGCAGAGTTATCCCCACTTGCACTTTGGGGCTTACTTCCCTCCTTACTTCCACTGAACTTGAACATTAAAGTTAATCTTTTTCTACAGGAATGAAATTTTAATTTATCTGCTCCAAGGTAGCACAATATTAATATAAACCTGTCTTCGCACCTAATATTTCTTCTCCCTGCATATTAAAGAATCCAGCTCAGCTGTACATCAGCAGCTTCCAACAAACATCCTCACTCCCTATAAAAAAAGTGGTAGCAAGTATTATTTACTCTACTACAACATGTTGTTGCTCCTGAGTTCTCTTTTTACTAGACCTGATGATAGGCACAACAGAGAATATTTCAACATTGCCATCTGTCTGCTTGGCACTCCTCACCAAGTGAGCTGCTGCCACTTTGATGGTAAATTAGAACTTCCCACCAGATATGTAAAGCCAGAGGCTGCTGACAGGTTGTCCTGTCTCCCTCAATACCTTCTTCCCTTGAGTCTATTTTTGATATTGAAGAGTCTGAGCATCTCAATGACAAGTTTCTGCATGGTGTGTATTAAATTTCAGGAATCATCAATAACACGCAGGCTGAAGAAATCCTTTTATAAAAGACTTTTACAGCACCCTTCAGTTTGTGGCACTGCTGAGGTGTTCGCATGAGAGATGGTCACAGAAAGGTTCATGACAGTGCCTGGGAGGGAGAAGACAGACATGTGGTGGGACAGAGCAACTGAGAGAAGCTGGGAGCTGCAAAGTGAGGATCAGCCCACGCCTGCTGCTGAAACACCAATGCTGCATGTCAGCATGTTCTCTCAAACCCTCCTCCCTCCCCACATAAATCACTGCAGCTATGTTAAGAAACTTATAGTCCCAGTTTCTCACCACTGATTGCACTCTTGGCTGAGACAATCTAATTCTTTATTTCCACTTCAATTTTCGCACTTGAAGACACATAACTCTGCTTGGCAGCTGAGCTCAGAGATGTGCAGACCTTGCACTTCAGCACTGCAGGGAGGGTATTACCAAGCAGGCACCTCGAGGGACCAGAAAATATTGAGGATACATCCTTTTCTTGTTGTTGGGATGTGAGAGACAGAAGATTATTCTCAGGGTCTACTCAGTTCAATACAAAGGAAAAGCATATCTCCCAAAAAACAAAACTTTTTCTTCAAGCACCAAAGCCACACTTTTCATGTCAACTATGCTAGTTAAAAAATAAAAATAAATCTGTTTCAACTCCAAATAACGTAAGGTGTAAGACAGGCCTAAAAGATGGTAAAAGTAGTCACAGCCCCAGCCTGAGAGAGCTCAAGAAGCATTTGGAAAAAGCTCTCAGGCACAGGGTGGGATTGCTGGGGTGTCCTGCACAAGGTCAGGAGTTGGACTCTCGTTTCATTCAGGGAAAGAGATCAAGAAGTGATTTAGAAAAAAAATAACCCATTTAGAACAAGCAGACAAGTGGAAAAAACAGCACACAGGGAGGGAGTTCTGCTCTCCAGTGAGGTCCCTCAGAACAGCAGTGCCAGACCTTGCGGAGCAAAGGCACAGAATCCACACGCTGGACTTGTGTACAAACAAAGTGAACTACACAAAAACATCCATTATTCAATAGCAAACTATGGGAAGAGAAAATAAGATGCAACACCAATATCTAGCCTGACACTGAGAAAAATCCAAGGGAAGGATTGAACTGTTAGCAGAGGATTCTATTCCTGACAAAAAAAGCAAATTAATATTTCATAGTCTTTGATTGAAATACTATTTTCAGTCTTTCAATACATTTTCATGGCTATCTTTTATTTCTCACATTAAAGAACTCTGGCACATAAAAGTATAATATATTAGCCCATTTCTGAATGTGGAAAATGACAGGACATCTCTTAGCATCCTTTCATTTAACTAATTCTGAGTGGAGGATTCAGGGCACTTAATGATTTTCTTAGTGAATTAAAAATTTTAAAAGCTACAAATTTCTCATATAATTTCCACTTGGGATAGAGGATGCTCAGACCAGGCAGAAGCACTCTGTAGATGGAGCTGCCTGATCCTGCCAACACAGGAAGGAAGAAGGGCAGCTCATTCCTCATGTCCTTAAGGCATGATCACTTTCCTAGACTTCCTCATCCAAATGACATGGCACTCTTTATGCTTTCTCCCTGAAAAACACTCTTCCCTGATTAAATAAATTTATAGGGCTCAAATTTTGAGGCTTGCATTCCAAGTTCCTATCACCAAGTTTGATAACCAGGCTGCCTTTGAAGATTAATTGTTTGGCACTAGGGAGGAGTTAGGAAATTAATTGTTATAAACTATTATCTCTATACCCTAAATACCACGAGGTCTAAGTCATTAACTTACCTAATTAAACACAGATAAACAGTGCTTGTTAAAGACAATACAAAGTAAGTTTAGCTTTACAACAAGTCTATTCCATCCTTTATCAGGTCTAAACTCTGCTCAGCTGTTCTGATTCTGTTTGGCACATCCTGTAATCCACCAACACCTCTGCCAGGAGACAAATGCCTCCAGAAACATTCAACTGCTTTAGGCTAAAGACATACAAGAAAATAAAGGCAAAACACGTGCAGCATCTTTTACAGCACTTGCTTCCTCCCTTCTGCCTTGCAGCATTCATAAACCAAAAACATTAAGTGTTCCTCAAACAAATTTCCTAAGACTCCAAGTTTTTTTACAGTATTTTGGGTCAAATTTGCTTCTGAATCTGAAGTAATGTAATTATTAGGAATCTTGGATTTTAGTCTTACAGCAAGCTAGGTTTCAGTTGGGTGCTAATATTCACAAGAAAAAAAAAGCCTTGGCGATGCTAAGGGAGACAAGAAACAAATCTAAAAGGGAGAGAGAAAAATAGAGGAGAAACTTCTCCACAATCCTTTTATTCAACTTCAAGATAAAGTGAAGACAATGTTTATTATAATTCTTCATTGAAAATGGAGGATTTTTCATCTTTCAATAAATGCAAAGTATTTCTATTTATAACTGAAGTTAAATATCAATGACGTTGGAATTAGCATGATTTGCATAATTTGGAATGACTTCAGATTGAATGAATATGAGGATTTCCATTTTCACTGCTTTTAGCATTTTGAAATGCAATCCAGTTTTCCAGAAATTTCCAGTTTTCACTGTGTTTTTATCCTCCACATCTGACAAAAGTGCTTGTTCTTAAGTGCTATGTGTTTATACACACAAATTAAAAAATACAAGCTTTTAGTCATGGAAAGGTAGATGAAAAGAGCCATTAAACCCCTTTTTTGGCTAAAAATCAGGGACTTGCAACAGCATAGAGAACAGGATATGCCAGATGTTTAAAAGCAACAATCTGACTGCTGGTTCACTGCCTTAAAGTGGCTTTAACAAGTATCTGAAACCTTAATATGATCTGATGTTCTAGGAGCAAAATCACTTTATTTTTTTTTCTCAGTGTTTACTGATGAACCAAAAAAGACCCAACTTGTGAACTGCTGAATTTCTCAGTATTTACTGATGAATCAAAAAAGACCCAACAACATCCAGCACAAGCCATTGGAATCTATCAAATCCATCACTCAGCAATGAAAGCATTGCTCCAGTTATGTTTGAGATATTTCCACCTTACAAATGACAAAGCTCAATGCTATGAATATTCATGGCCATGAATACAGATTATTAAATATCATATTTTCTCTGCATTTAAAAATGTCCTGTGTCCAGCACTGACTTTGTCTCCTCAGCAATTCTGAGAGGGCAGCAATTCAATACGGTTGTCACCATGATATCTTCTGAAAAATCCCTTTGCCAGGATTTCTTCTCCTGGGAAGCCTCAGCTTCTCCAGGTTTTGCTGGTCTGGAATGGGGTCTGGATTGTTTATCCAGACATGTGGATTGTTTTTAATTAATAACCAATCACCATCAGCTGTGTCAGACTCTGAGGAGTCAGTCACAAATTTTTATTATCATTCTTGTTAACCCTTCTCTCTGTATCCTCTTTCTTTAGTATAGTTTTAGTATAGCATTCTTTAATATAATATCAGAAAAAAATAAATTAGCCTTCTGAGAATATCAAATCAGATAGATTTTCATCTCTCACCTTGTCCTAGGGACCCTCACAAACAGCACAACAATGACAGCTAGGATATACAAAAAAAAAAAAAAAAAACAATCCACATTATTTTACTGCAAAATTACCTGTATTTCTTATTACAGTGCCTTCACTCATTGGCTTTTCTCAACCACCATTTCTGTGTTCACCCACTGATATTAGCATGTTTCTTTAAAAATGAAGTTTTCTTCATGAACTCATTGCAACAAAATCCCAAATACCAATCTCATTCTCCTTCCTCATTTCCAAAAAACCAAACAAACTCCCCAATTTCCCTGCTGCCAGCCACGTGCACCACGCTCAGGAGGAAGAAGATTCACAGCCTGTTCCATGAACTGGCCAGGACGTAGGGAGAGATTCACCATTGCAGTGTGAGCCACCCCAACAATGTTCAGAGAGCATTTAGAGCTCTCTTGGCACTGCTCAATGTTTTCTAAGAATAAACTAATATCAGAACAAAGCTGATGCTCCCCATATTGCAAGTTTTGCTTCAGACACAGCACCATGAAGTGTGTACACAGGATAGCTGGATCATGTAACAGATTCTGCAGAGTTCTCTCAAACTGCTTCACACCAAAACCACCAATTTCTGCATTTTCTGAGTGAGACAGAATGAGGGCAAAATTTCCAACCTGTCCAGATTGGGAAGCAAAAATCACATGGGGAAAAAAATTATATATTCTTTAAAACACCCCTAACAAAAAAAAAAATCCACTTGGCTTTTTCTGCCTAACAATAATGTTAACTCATTTAATAAGGCTCTGACATTTGCTTTCAGAACCACCTGGGACTTGGAAATAAAGCTTAGTGTGCAGCCTGCAGTCACACCTATTATTACAAAATCCAAAGCCCATTTCTGCATGCCATGGAGGAGTTTTGATATTCAGAGTTTCTCAGTGATCTGCTTTCTCCAGCATCTATGACATCCTGGCAAAATCTCTCCTCAACTGCAGAATGTGATTGTAGATACGTCCTCAGACAAGACAGATTATATCCCACAGAGAACAGGACCAGGTAAACGCCTGTGAGCCACATAACAGCATCAAGAAACAGGACAAAAGTAGAATTAGGGGCCTGTGACCTTCACTGATTAGAAACAGAAATAGTTGGGGGGCAAACATTCAGAGTAAGTTGCTTTCCTGGACTGAAACCAACTTGTTTAATAGCATCATTTTGACCACGAGGTGACACAAAGGAAAGGATTTTATGTCAAAAATCATAAATTATGTGCATTCTATCAGGCTTCTTCCTGACCACAACCACTGGAATTTGGACAGAAAGTTTCTGTTCTGCTCACTGAACAGAAACTAAAACTTTTAATCTCAATGTAAGAATTAGATTATCACAGAATCATGGAATGGTTTGGGTTGGAAGGGATCTTAAAGATCATCCTGTTCCAACCCCCTTGCCACAGGCAGGGACAGCTTTTACTAAACCAGGAGCTCCACCCAGCCTGGATTCACCTTAAGATGGACCTTACCTCAATATGACATGAACAAAGAACCAGAGTTCAGAACCATTTGTGAACATACAATTTAAAAATCACATTTATCCTTTATTTATCTACTTTGCATATTGTTTCCCAAATATTTCTCAGCTGTGCTTTCAGCTTAGAATAAATCCTGCTAATTATTTTTCTCACCTAACAAACACTCTGCCTCTACTAGTCTCTTTCCCCCATGTCACTAACTTCGTTTTTGTCATACAATTATAGAAATAAAGTTTGATTGCTGGATTTTTATTCTGCAGATGTATTAGACCATTAACTGCCTGGTGAACTAAAAGCCAGTGTAGTGTTTGGAGTTTATGAATCACTTTAAGGTTATGATTAGAAGGACATGTGAAAAAAAATCACTGATCACCATCAGATAGTGTCATTAGCATTCCCAGCTGGCTGCCACAAATTAAAAATGCAGGAACTTTAAAAGACCTCATATAAAGAGGAAAAGACAGCAACAAGGTAAATCTCCTCTGAATTTCCATCAGCAATTTCCATCTGACCTGCTGCCAGCCAAATCTGCTCTGAAACCTGGAGCAGTGGAGTTTGCTCCCAGTGCCTCAGCATCTGACCTCATCACCTGTGCTCCAAGAACCTGAAGCTGAAAGCAGCACAAAACTGCTGCACTGCTGCTGCTTTGGGGACCTGACCTGGGATTTCAGCACTTAAACACTTGCACCTTTAGAGCCCTGTGCAGATACAGCAGCTCCAGGTATTCCATCACTCCGGCACAAAGCTGGAACTATGCCTCCTGTATTCACACTGTGTAATATGTTTGGGGATTGAATATACTTTGACAGTTTCTGGTACTTTTAAAAAGCTATAAAAATACATGAAGCCCTGTGACAAATGAATATTCTGTGGTTTCCAAATGCAGCACACAGCTCCTGACATTTTAGGACAAGGGCTGCCCTCAGTTAAACCCATTCCCTTGCTATTTCTGACTACTCACACATCAGAGCCATCTGTCATGATTAAGCACTTGGTGACAAGTCTTGCACGTGACCTTTTTTCTTCTCTCCCATCATTTCCTTTAGGTGTTTGCTGGCTCTTCCAACCCAACAGCAAAATCTTTACCGAACTGTGAGAAGTCAGGGGCAGCAAACACTGTCCACTCAGTTCAGAACTGAATTTTGGGGTCTTTCCTGATGGCAAAGCAAAGTTTCTTTAAATTATGTGCTGTACCCTGAAACCATTAATATATAGACACCCATAGTTGTCTTGACTGAATTTCAGTGTTCAGACAACATGCACAACTTATTTAATGAGTGGCACAGTATTCCATAAAAAGTGTCTTTTGTGCAACACCTAAATGTGCTAGAAAGGTTAATATGGTGCTTTATAACACACAGGCTGATGACAGGAAGTAGAAATGCTACTCTGAAAAGCAGAAATGTCAACACATCTCTAAAGACATTAAATGACAGAAAATTAAATGTTACCAACTGCTGAGTCTGAAAAAAGGCTTCTTGAAGTCAAGGGGATGAAATAAAATTTTTTAAAAAGGGCAAAAATCATATTTTAAAAGCATAATCATCTACTTAATGCAACTTCATAGAATCCTTTTAACACACATAAGCTTCTAAAAACACTGTTCATTTCCCTTACCCTGCAATCATTTAAAAAGGTCCAAAAATAGAGACCACAAACACAGACAACTTTTTGAGGCAATTACCATCTGAGCTTCTGTATCTTTTGGCAAACTACAGAACTTCCAGAAGAAGGTTTATTTTTTAGAAGGCAATCCTGAGTTTATATTTAATTCCAGAAATAGAGATGCGCATGTGCAAATAAGCAGACACACACACAGTAAGGCCTGCACCGTCACACCACATATGAATTACAGAGAACAAACATCAATGTCACAATGTGAGAGCGTACAGGTTTGCAAATGCATATCAGCAAGTATTTGAAACGTAACCCCCATTAAATCTTCCTCATGCAATCCTCAAATTTTCAGGATGACAGGGTTTTATGGGACGTGGAAAGGAAAGTGGCAAAGGCCTTGGGGTTTCCTTTATGTACTAGAACGCAGGAATGACAAATACTTAAAACAAAATAACTAAACATCAGGCTTCCAAAATATAAAGATGAGCTACAAGAAAGCTGGAGGGGGACTTCTAACAAGGGCAAGTAGTGACAGGACAAGAGGGAATGGCCTCAAACTGAAAGATGGTAGGTTTAAGTTGTCTTACATACCAAAATTTCTATTATCATTATAGTGCAAGGATTCCATATTGCCATGGCTTTGTACCTTCTCGATGTTTCTCGTAGGCACCTCCTCTAAGCACTGACTATTCCTTGTCCTCACAGCAGCCAACTGACTCCAGATCCCACCAATCCACTCTTTTATATCACTGTTCTTATTGGCTACAGCTGTGGCCTGTTAAGATCAGGCCTGCTCCTAATCTTTGGTAATTGGCTCAGCTGCAACTCTTTGGGGGATAAGATTACAGTCTATATCACCTTCATTTACCCATACTGTATCCCCCTACACATTTAGATGAGGTTTTAAGAAGAAATTCTACCCTGTGAGGGGAGAATTCTAAAATTCTGCCCCTGAGGCCCTGGCACAGGGTGCCCAGAGAAGCTGTGGCTGCCCCATCCCTGGAAGCATCCAAGGCCAGGGTGGACAAGGCTTGGAGCAACCTGGGATAGTGCAAGGTGTCCCTGCCCATGGAAGAGGGTGGAACAAGTTTATCTTTGAGGTCCCTTGCTATCCAAACCATTCCACAATTCTGTGAACCTCTAAATTAGCCCAAGCAAGAGCCCGAGTTAAATATAAAATTGAGAGACTTGTTAACATCCTAAATTCCCCCAGTCCAGGTTTCAAATCTAATCCATTAGGAAGGTTTTGCCAAACTAACAGGTCCCCAGGAAAACCCAGCATGTGTACTTGATCAGCCTCAGGAACCTGTAGCTGCAGTAACACAGCTCTCCTCACCACCCCACTGATTGCTGAATTATCAGCACTAAATCCTGAGCTCCTCAGGTTCTTCACTTGATGTTTTTAATCTAACATGTCCAAGGGCTAACATCTGTAGACAACAGCATAGCTCAAGGTATAAGCCTGCAAGCAAATGTAGAACTCCAGCTGATACTCCCAAATATTTCAGACAGGATCCCACTGGGAGCAGAAGCACAGCAATCAGCGTTCAGTGAAAGCTGCAGAACACAATTATTACAGCTCAGAAACCTAAAGTTGCCAAATTTGCCCTGAGAAAAAGTCAGGAGTGGAGCTCGTATGGGCACCTGAGAGGCAGGAATGCAGTAAGCAGGAGATTGGATTTACAGAGGGAATTTTAACACTGCAGAGCCTTGAAGCCCTGGGACACTTTTTGATGCCAACTTTGAACCACACTCAGCCAAAAAAAGTTATCCCCTGGTTAATTTTATTCATAATACTGACTTGTTTTTTCTTCAAATTGCATGCATCTCTGCAGTCAGAAGCACTGATCAAGACAGCCTTGTGCTATTTGTGCTTGTTGTTTCTGAGACTGTGTAAGTGAAATGGGCATAAACAGGACACGAAGAGCACAGCACTGATTCTGTCAATGCACTATTCTATAGAAAGTACAAAATATGTTCTTCTGCAGGATAATTATGATGCTATAATGACTGCACTCCCATCAGACATCCAGGAAATGCAGAGGGCAATTTGGCCTTCTTCCTTTATGACTAACTTAATCAACCCAAAATCTCAGCCAAAGGGAAATTTATACTCACTTGCTCATATCAGAGCTCCCATAATGAGCATGGATATGTTTATCATGCCACCACAGAAATGGAAGGAGAATAGAGGGGGGAGACATGAAAGTGAAAAGGAGGGGGAAAAGAGAGACAAACAAGGAAGGTGATGTCTCTGCCTGATGTTACGAGTCATTATAATCGAAAATGATAGCAAACACTTGAAAGACAAATCCGTCCTAAGATATTTAATCAAATTTTTCATGATGTTGGACATTAGAGGAAATTTCATTTCTGCAAGACAAATAGAGTGCGTGGCAGTATTTTTAGAGGCAGACAGAAACAATTTGAAGGGACATGAGTGTGTACAAACACATGTCTGTGCAGATTCCAGACTACAAATGGTATTTTAACCTCCCCTATTTCCCATCAAAAACCACAATGCTGAACATCTCTAGAGAGTAATAATTTTCTTTCTCCTTCTAGAAAAGCACTAGGAGAAAGCCCACTAAAGCTCTAATAGACTTTTGAAGAACATAATAAAATGATTTTTTGCTTCAGTGTGTTTCTTCCATCGAAAGTGTCTGGTTCAGATCCCATGAGAGGGATGCTAGCAAGATTCCAGTCTAATTGTTATTTTCATGGACAAAACTCACATCTACTTAATAGTTTTAAATTCGATTTTTTCATGACAACAGGTTATCCACTCTGTAAAAGCAACTTTTAAGTGTTCATCACACACAGCCCATGAGAGAACTGTAAAGGATTACAAAGGAAGAGCAGCAGCCATTCAATACTGGCGGTCAAGGCCCTTCCCATAACATGAAGCCAGGAGGGATTCTATGTACACAGCTACTTTTCTAGGCAGACCATAATGAAAATTTACTTCAAAATATCCTAATTAATCAGAGTTACCACCCACACATCTAAATATGTTTTGTTATAATAACTGGTTTCTCATTTTCCTACTTATATTCAGACAATTATTAGCTTTAACAAACATTTGCCATTCAAGAAAGTAAATTTTGGGAAAAGAAACCAGAAACAGAAAGTTTCAAGAAAAATAGTTCCAAAAAATCAGACATAGGAGAAATTAGTTGTTTCTGGAAGAAAAGCAAACATTCAAAACAAACCCACATCATAAACATGAAGCATACACAGAGCACAGACCCCAGGTCACAGATACACTTTGCAAAAAGCTCGGTGGATAAATGGATTTAGTTTACTAAAAATGTCCACTGTAAATGCTCAAATGTTTCTGTCATGGCTCAGGATTAACAACCTGCTGCTCCTACACTGGCATCATACTAAGTCTTGCTGAGTTATGTGGGTAGATTCCTCCTAAAATCTCTGAGCTGCTCGCAGGTACATGCACAGGTTTACAAAACAAACTTGGAGATTCTAGAGTGGCCACCACTATTTTCCATAAATGAGACCTATTCCCTCACAGTTTTTTGGTGCAGGGAAGTTTAAACAGGCCACAGGATCTGAGCCAAGGAATTGTGTCCTGGGCTGCATCTAGAGTGACCAGTGGACTGAAGGAGCTGATTCTGCCCCTCTGTTCTGCTCTGCTCAGACCCCACCTGCACTGCTCCATCCAGCCCTGGGATCCCAGCACAGGAAGGACATGGACCTGTTGGAGCCAGCCCAGAGGAGGCCACAAAGGTCTTTAGAGGGATGGAGCACCTCTGCTGCACAGAAAGGCTGAGACAGTCAGGGCTGTTCAGCTTGGAGAAGTGAAGGCTCCAGGGTGACCACAAACTGCAGCCTCCCGGTGCCTAAAGGGGGCTACAGGACAGCTGGAGAGGGACCTTTCACAGGGACATGTAGTGGCAGGACAAGGGGGAAGCTTGGCACTGACACAGTCTCGGTTTAGATCAGGTATTAGAAAGAAATTCTTCTCAGTGAGGCTGCTGAGGCCCTGGCACAGGCTGCCCAGAGAAGCTGTGGCTGCCCCTGGATCCCTGGAAGTGCCCAAGGCCAGGTTGGATGGGGCTTGGAGCAACCTGGCATAGTGGAAGGTGTCCCTGCCCATGGCAGAGGAATTGGAACAAGATGTATTAAAGTTCCTCTAACCAAGACCGCTTGTGATTCTATGACACTTTTGGAAGAGATCCCAGCTTCAGTGTCCAAATCTGTGGAACAACAATCTTTGTGACCTCCAGCACTTTAAACCATGATGATATCTGGATGTCAAAGTTACTCATATTGCTTATAAATTGTGGAGAAATTAACTCACAAATTCATCCTTAGTGCAGACTCCAATAACCTCAAAGCAAGCAGCATAATCCCAATAACTCTCTCACCTTCTCCTATATTTTGATGCTGCTTTATAGTCTTCAGCACCTGTAAAATCTTCCTCATTTACTGAGCACATTGCTGTTAAATTCTGATTCATCCTGCAAGGACCAATGGTTATATGCAGCTCCAGTCCCAGGAAATCGCTGTTTACCACATGAACACCAGGCTGGGAAATTCCATCACTGCCACAACATCTCCTACAGATGTGGTTATTCTCCATCCTCCAACAGGGGTGCAACAGCTGGGGAAGGCACAGGCTGAATGTACTAAACCCCCAATCCACATCTGTTTTCCAAGACCTCTGTAAGCTCTGCAGTTCCTTCAGAGGCCAGAGAGCTTCCACATATACTCACACCAAAGCAGTGTAAAAGGAACTACATCAAACTTCTTACTATCCTGATTAACAGAAAATAAAAGCTATACTTTCCCTCCTGCCAAAGATCTCTTGTAATAAAAACAACAATTCTGTCCAACAAATTAATCTCTCATTGGTTTGGTTGTTGTTTTGTTTTTAAGCTCTGTGCCACACCAGCTGGTATGCTCAAAGCAATGAGCTGTTGAATTAGATAACATGTTTTTAATAAGTCACTCTAGTAGAGCAGTTTTGAATGGCTTCACAATGTCTAAATTGTCTGTAGAGTAATATTAATACTAAGTGGCAAAAGCATGGATTTACAAATCTGTTGAGTCCACAAGTGATGAATACACATTTTCTCAGCATAGCTAGCAGATTCTAATCGTGTTTTAATTAGCCCTAAATAAAATCACATATTTGGACAGCATTAGGAATTATTTTAGGCAAATGATAGGCTAACAGGAATAAAGCCTCCACCTGAAATCAGAGCTACACTGAATGCACAAATAGATAGGTAAAGCCCGGCTAGTGGTGAAAAAGAATTTTTGCTACAGTAGAGAAAGTCTCCTAAACTTTCTACTCACACTTTTACTGATCCCAAGACAAAAATCCATGAAGTTTTAATCCTGCAGCACCAGGTCAACTCAGGAACCCCAAATGCTGCAGGATGCCTCCACAAGAGTCCTGTCAGTAAAACAGCAAGACCTAAGGAGGAGAGGCTCTCAGACAGATGCTGCAAATGACACAGGTGCTCTCCAAACATAGCAGCATATCAAAAGTATTTTTTAAGTAGTCGAGAAAAGCATTTTTACATTTTCCATATAGTTTTTTTATAAAGTTTTCATCATTTTTCAGGCAGGGGGCCAGTTACAGGGTTTTTTGCAGCCTAAACATTTAGCATGGATTTACATAAAGAAGCACTTCCAGGGAACACAGGGCTACTTTTAAAGTGGAAGTGCTTTGTACTATGTGATGCATTAGAAAAAAAATAAGTACCTATAAAGACATTAAAAGAATCGATGAAAATGCAATAAAAAAATGCTTCATTTTCAGAAGCCAAGAAAATCTGCATGACTTGGAAATCAATGAAGTATTTATTCACGAAAGTGAGATTTCTTTTATAGCACAGTACTGAAAAAATACATTTAAAGCTTAACTGTCAAAACACCCCAAAACACAGCCAACTAAATATTTAGATTAATCAATTATGTCTACCAAATATTTTATAGCTCAATACACTTTAACAAAAAGCAACTTGCTTTCAACAACTGGGCAGGTTAATGGTTTGCTAACCTGTACAAGCAATGTCACTTGAATAATTTAATAGCAAAGGCAAATGCCACCAAGCCATGCTAAGCATGCATTTAGATTACTCACTGGCCCACACCACATCTAACTGCACCAGGAAGGACCTCCACAAATCCAATATTCTTTGCATCTCCCTTTGTTCCTTTAGCTTTGCCAAACTGTGCAATTCCTGAAGCACCTTTGCTCGGAAGCTGAGCAAGCAATGCCTCAGCCTCATCAATGAGGTTGAGTCAGCAGCCTCAGCTGACTCCAGAGAGCTCCAGGATCCCTGCAGGCTGTGTCACTGCCCAGAGGTTCAGTGTGATGCATCCTTGTTCCCCAAACTCTCCTCCATTTGAGTGTATATGGGCTGCTCTTGCTTTCTGTTGGCTACACTGAGCAGGGCTCTGGGTATGCTCCAACATAAAGTCGAGACAGAGGCAATGGGAAAATCCTCATGACTTGCCAAAGGGAAAACCCCAGGATCTGGTCGTCCCCAAGCCTGTCCTCATAGCCAAGGTGGCTGCCAGCACCCTGGGCTGCCTGACAGCCAGCAGGACAAGGAACAACTGCACCAAGTCCCTGCCAGCCTCAGCCATCCCGTGATTCACTCCCAGGGCTCATCAGCTACCAAAAGATACCATTTGTGGGTTTATTTTTTTTTTAACAGTCCCACAGCTGGAAATTCCAGAATTGACCCATCTATTTTAAAATAACAGCTAGTTAAGTATTTGCAATCAAAATGTTGTCCATTGGCTTCTCTGAGGAGAAGACTCGGTTGTGATTTACAGTCTGTGGTGTGTGGATGTTAACTGAGTGCAACAGACTGTGACAGGCTATGAAAACAGAGAAGACAAAAAACTTACACAGAAAAGGTGAGAGAAAAAACAATAGGGTATTAAATTATTTGATTAGAAGAAGGCAAATCCCAGTCTCCCTAGATTTGATGGAAGAATTAAAACTGAGTGAGTTTGCTGGGTTTGCAACAAAGCTCCTCAAGAAAAGTTATTTCACAGTATATAAAAAATATCCTAAGGTATACAGTCCATCTGGAGCTAATTCCATGTGCAGCAACACAACTTCTAAGGATGAAAAAAGCCAAAGTACTGTGACCTACTGCATTCCAGAAATACTCTTCCTTCTATCAGTATCAAATTTGCTGATCAAGTTTACGCCATAATACAACTCTACCAATTAACTTAAAATAACCCTAACTTTAATATTTCATGGATATTAAAAGTACCAGATATAATAATCAAAGTAGAAATCACAAATTTTCTTTAAAATACATTTCATATCAAGTAATGAAGTTAACAAGCTCTGTCCTGACATTTATTTATTTCCCTCAGGCTGTTAAATCACAAGACAAGCTCCCAAGGGGAGCTTGGAATTCAAGAAAGGGGAGATGAAGGAAGAAACCCATAGCTGAGAGAGCAATAATGGAGAGACACAACTTGTATTTCCTGTACCTAATGAAAACTCAAACAGAGAATAAATATAACTTCACAGCAAAACAGACCTATTGATCAAACCAAAATTTCATTGAGTTGAGCTGAAGGAATATCTCAGAAACGTGTTAGAACAGCAGAAGCTCATAACACTTCCAAGCAAAAGAAATATTTTTTTTAAGAGAAGACAGTCTTGGGGACATAATGACTTAGTAAGTCATAATCCTTGGATTTGGCTCTCAGCTCCTTAGGTACCTGAAATCCAAATACCATTAGGAAGTATTTGTCCTGTGTGATGCTTTCCCCTTGTCAGACAAGATTTAGTGCACCTAACTTTGATGATGCTCAAAATTTAAATATTGTTATGGGTAAACTTATCAAGCTTTATAAACTGATCCTCCATAACTAAAAGGTCACTAAGAGTTTAAATCACCATCTTTAGCCATTACAGCTCACCTAAACCCCAATTCCTCTTTTGTCCTTAGCTGTAAAAACATTAAGGTGTAACCCAGATGCATCTGGATTTCAGACTTCTCACAAAAATGGAGCCAAAATCCACAGAAGTAAAAATTCTATGAGCAATGGAGGGGGGGGAAATTTGAAATACACTGCTGACAACAGTTCAGCACATCAATAAATGAACTCACAAAGTAATGTTGTTAAGTATGTTAGAATAAGAACTCTCACAGACACTCTCAAGCCCAGCTCCTAAATCATCCTTGTGAATTGCCATGGATACCAGCTCCAGAAATGCAACACAGATGAAGAGAAGAAATTCTCAAAGAATGAAACAATCTTTAGTCTGTTATCAAATTCTGCCTAATCTTTAGAAATGCAGATGCGCCGACAAGGCGACACCACAGCCATTTTTGTTCTGGCTTATCAGTCACTTTTAAAGCACACTGTCTAGCAGTTCTACATCATAAATAATTCAAGGAAAGCCAAGTCTCAAACCCCTTTTGCTCTGAGTTCAAAATAGGGGAGTTAAAAAGAAAAGCTTGCTTTTTAATATTGCCAAGTCCTTACAAACAAATGCACCACCCCCATATTCTCACATTTCTCCTAGCAAAACCCAACATGCAGCATCCTTAGGTGTGCTGTGTACATGCAGACAGTATCACAGAAGTATTAAAATCTGAACAGTTTTGATTGCACTTTCAGCTATCAAGAATTTTACAATTCATTTTATTTATAATTTAAGAATTTTCCACAGGTATTTTAGCTCTATAGAGTGATATAAATCTACCAGTACAAACATTTACATTAATATTCTACTGAAATTTTTTTCACAGTAGAAATTTCAACAGAAAACGCCAATGTTTACAAAACACTGCAATCTACCAATACGAACATCTATTTTAACATTCTACGGAAATTTGTTCCACAGCAGAAATTACAACAGAAAACACCCAGGTTTAAAACAGACTCATCCCTAAAATCTACCACAGGTGCTGCAATAATTGTTGCGATTTTGGTTTTGAAGGATGTAGATGAGCAAGAAACACTTTGGTAGTAACTGTTTCTGGGCAGAAGAAGAACCCCAATGCTTTTGAGGGTTTCTTCTGCCCTCAAATTCCAGCTACAAGCCAGAATTCAAGCCACAAAGCCATTCCTTCAAGCTACAAAGAGATTAGAAAAACTTAGAAGAAATAGTTCAATTATGCTGTTGGCAATGAAGAAGGCAAAACAAAACAAAAGCCCCCTTATTTTGCAGGACTTGGATGATACGTTTATCACTACACATCGTTTATTTCTACTCGCATTCAGTGCGCTACTCAAAACATGCAATTATCTACCAGAGCTATAATTTGCAGATGTCCCTACTTCACTGAGCACAAAAGAATTAACTGCCCTTTTTCTAAAGAGGATACAAACTTTGGATATAGGTCTTTGAGCAACTCTAAGAATGTTAATAACGCTAGCAATAAAATACGATATTACACAAAATTACACCAGTGATAAATTTTTCATTTCGCACTAATAACTCATCAGAAGACTGCCAGTGCCATTCAGTAGTTTTATATATTCAGCCACAGCCACTGTCTTTCCAAAATAAAGCAAAACTACCAAAACCATTCAGAGTACAGAATGGTTTTTTATGGGTATTGGTTATACTCTAACTCCTCCTGCAGTGTTCTGTAAACACACCCTCCAGGAACTGAATTTATGGAGTACGTGACTAAGCAAAACCTGCAGGGTGGATTCTGACATCTGAGGCTTTACTTGAAACCTACCAGAATTCAGTTTTTAAAGGATAAAAATTAAAATGGCCCTCCTGTGGCACCTCAAAGCACTCAGCACAGCTCATCCACACAAGCTCAATATTGGGTGGGCTGAAATGACCTCGAACTGCAGCATCAGTGTGGATCATCAACACCTTCACTCAGGACGTGGTGCACACTGGCTCTTGGAGGAGCCATCCCTCCACCCAGCCTCCTTCCCTCCTGGCTGCTTCAGGCCCTCAGCAATTGGCTCACTCTGGGGTTTGCAAGGTCAAGTGCACAGTTACAGCCTCTCCTTGGCTGCACTGGATCACTTGGAATGGTTCCCTGAGAAATAACAGACTCAAGGGCTCACAGTGTTTCTGCACTGCCCCCGAGTTTTTCTCAACAATTCTTGAGTCCTTTATATCATTCATCTGCTTCCTGCCATGGCAGGCTCCGCAGCCTATGTAACATCCCCTTTTCAGCCCTGGTGCACAGTTTTCCTTAATTTCACTTGCATCTGCCCCTCCACCCAGGAAAATCACATGGCAGCCCCAAACTGGGGTTTTCTGATTTCACTTCTACTTCTGAATCACAAAGGACAAAGCAATTTTACCTATCTTAGTAATGAGGTGTTGCCTTATAAGAGTTCTATTATCACTACAGTGCAAGGATTCCATATCGCCAGAGCTTCACACCTCCTTGATGTCTCCCACAGGCAGCTCCTCTAAGCACTGACTGTTCCGGGTCCTTGCAGCAGCCAACTGACTCCAGAGCCCACCAATCCACTCTTTTATAGCACTGTTCTTATTGCCTACAGCTGTGGCCTGTTAAGATCAGGCTGCTCCTAGTCTTTAGTAATTGGTTCAGCTGCAACTCTTTAGGGGATAAGATTATATTCTGTACCACCTTCATTTACCCATACTGTATCCCCCTACAGTGAGGTTTATAATTCTTTATCTTAATTAGTCCATCATACACCAAGTGTTTAGCTATTTAATAAAATAACTGTTTAGTGTGGAGGAGTTTTATTAACTCATAGATAGCTACTTAAAACCATACCCAGGCTGTGAGACATTTAATACATATATCTATATATACAAGGCCAATGTGACAGAGACACACAGTGACAGGTACCAATGCCTACATCTGGGCTTTTGATATGGCCCAGGTTACAAATATATTGATTATTTGTCTCTTGGCAAATTTGGCAGTAACTAGGATTTTTTTTCTACAATGTGTCATTCAGCTTTAGCTTCTATTGCTGTTCTGAGAAACTAATGCTGACTCTGCACAAAGAATGAGATCAAATGGGAAGTACAACCACCTGCAAGTGTTAAAAACCACAACCCAGCTTCCATCAATAATGCCTCCCAGGTTTGCTCTCCAGGCACAATTATTCAATCATTTAGTCCCGGCAGCATTGCACAACTTCTTCTGTCTATTACCTCAAAACTATTTAAGAAGTAACAGATTTGACTCCCCTCTGCCCTTCCCACCAGGAGGACTCATGCCAGGAGGCATTTTGGCACACAGTGGCGTCTCAGGTGTCACAAACCCCAGCTGTCCCTGCTCACACGATGCAGCAGGACGGGAGAGGCTTTGGATCATCTCTGCTCTTGCTCCTGGAGGGGAGCTGACCCTAAAGCTCCAAGTGTCTGTGCTTCATGAGGAATCAGTTGAGATCCTGCTCTGAGAACCTCACTGCCTGTCTGTGACATTGCAGATGTCAGGCCCCCTCAGGTGACAGACACACAGGAGAATGCAGCACAAAATCAGTGTCTGTGGTGCTGTTTCTGCTGCTGGCCACCTCTACCCTGGGATTTAATCTTCGGGCCTCCATTCTCCTCTGCAATTTCCCCACAGCTGGGAAATTGGGGCTTTGTGGAGCACAGCACTGCAGCACCAGGATATGGAAAATCCTACCCAGTTCCAGCTCTTTTAGACAAAATTACTCCTTATTCCAAATTATAACTTAATATTTTTTTTATGACCAGAAGCACCAAGATCTTCTGGCTAGGTTCTCATCCTGCTAGCACAGTTCCTCTCAGGAGGAATCATTATTCATCCCAGCAGAGGACATATTGACCTAAACAGTTCTGACAATTTTACCACTTCATCCTGTGTACGGAAATGCTTCCAAATACAGATTTGTGGTGGCAGGAAGGTTGTTAAATGGGCATTTTCCTTTTTGCAAGCTGAGACTGCAGATGTAGCACTGCAAAGGGGGGGCGGGGGAACCCCACCTTTATGCAACATTTATTAGTTTGGATTGTTACACTTTCATCCTCACTCCTTTAAAGCTTTAGCTCTTTCTCAGGGAGCAGGTTACAAATGCTGTCACTGACACTGAGCTACTGAAAAACACTGGAGATTAACCTTGCTTTATTCCAGTGACTTGCAAGTTTCCAAATAGCTTATTTCCCAGTAGCTGTGGACAGCAGCATAAACACAAGTGAGAAGAAGGATTTCTGAAAGGAGAAAATTCTTTAGCAAGAAATATGAGCTGAACACACTGGGGAGAAAATAAACATTATAGTACAGAACACCAGCTAGAATTTTCCATTTCAATACAGCAGAACACTTTCTTTTGGGTAAACTGCTTTCCCAAAGTATGAGTCTGGAGCAAGAAGCATTCTGTCCTTCGTGACCTATAGGCTCTGTATATGTGAATCCAGCCCAATACCAGGTAAGCCAACTGAAAACCAACAACCAACTAATAGCATAAAATAGGTGGTTGGAAAGTATTACTTAGTTTCTTTTGTAAACTACTGTTTAATTTCCACGCAGTCCATTTTTTTCCCAAACACATTTTTTTTCCTGCTAATCCTCTGGACAGAAGAAATCTTATGGAAAGCCACAGCAGAAAAGGTTCTGAGAGCTGTGTAAAACTGGTTTTGCAAGCAAAGTGAAACTTACTTTGTCCACTTGAAAATAGAAATGTATTAGATTTCTTTCAGTGGACAACTTTAATTATCTTGCAGTTTAGGATAGCAACTGAACCTTGACAAGGACTTTACCCTGGTGTTAAGATGAGCATTGTGCCATCACATGAGATTAAAAAAAAATGAAAGGCACAGAAAAAAAACAAACCAAAAGACACCCACAAAAGCCCATTTCATGTGCATCCCTCACACACTCATTGGTATCAGCAGCTAAATATCTGAAGATGCCTTGTACAGGGTGAACATAAAGGTGGCAAGATGGAGGGGAAATACTCTTACTTTGTAAAAGAACACTGAAGAGAACACAAAAATGGCAAGGAAGGGTCCAACCAACATCTTGGCCTTAATTCCCATACTGCTGAAGAACTGACTGAAGAATGACTGACTGCAATCCTGCCTCACTGCTGTGTTTGAGCACGGGCTGGGAAGGAGAGGTTCTGTGTCGCAGACATCTCTTATGAAAAATCCTTTCCTTCGGATTTTTCCTCCTGAGAAGCTGAGAGGCCTCAGGAACAAGATGTAAGCAATGGTTATCTGCTGCTGTGGAATGCAACAGGTGCATCTGTGATTGGTCTCATGCAGTTGTTTCTAATTAATGGCCAATCACAGTCAGCTGGCTCGGACAGAGAGCCGAGGCACAAACCTTTGTTATCATTCTTTTCTATTCTATTCTTAGCTGGCCTTCTGATGAAATCCTTTCTTCTATTCTTTTAGTATAGTTTTAATGTAATATATATCATAAAATAATAAATCAAGCCTTCTGAAACATGGAGTCAGATCCTCATCTCTTCCCTAATCCAAGAACCCCTGTGGACACTGCCACAGGTTCTGCATGAACCCTGCAGCAGAACACTCACACCCTGAAAGTCTGGGTCACTGCAGGTGCCACTGGCCTGGAAGGTGCTGTCAATAGTCAGGCTGTATTTATCTTAGAGCTCAAAGCCACCATCCCCCCCAGCAGCTGTGACTATCATGTACAAGGATGCTGATGAAAACAGCCCAGGTTTGTGAGAGAACCTCATCTGTGATCACTGTGGATTTTCCCGAGCATCCAGAGCCATGGGAAGAAAGAGGCTTTTGCACTTCTGGATGATAGGAAAGGCTGTGCTGCAAATCTGCTTCTGCTAACCTCCACTTGCTGGATGCCTGGGCACAGTTAATGCTCTTAGCACAAAAATGTGCTAAGTAAGAAATCCACCTTAATTTGAGCACATTCTTTTAATGTCGCAAGGCAAAAGACTTTATGACTAGGCTTTGTTTTTATGTCAAGCTACTGCTGTAAAATTTGCCCAGTCTCCATAATCAAGTTTCACTCACCTTTCTTTTTCCAAAAAACAAAGCCCTGAGATGTGGAAGGCACATCCTAGCAGACAGAGCTTCAATTACTACTGCGGCAGCAGAGTGCAGCAACTGAGGGTTCCCAGCCCTTAGTCAGCACTGAGCTGCTCTGCAATCCAGAGATAACACTGCCAGGGCTCTGAGAATATCTAAAGGCAATGCAGCATCTCTTATTCCAAAAATTATATTCACCAGTTTTAGAGTGTTCTTAATTGGTCAAAGCAGAGGAGGTTGTTGGGTGGTTTCCTCACTGAACCGTGTTGAGTTAAATACATCCCTGAGAAATTCAGTAAAACTGACATTTGGTGCCAGCAGTGCAGACAGAAGTCAGGAGCTGTGAATTCCTGAAATTTACTGCAGGATATAAAGGGGAGATCAGGTAGCACTGATAAATCTTGAGGGCTGCCACAAAACCCCAGTCAGATGTCATGAGCTATAACCTTACAGAGAGGGTAACTCAGAATAATTCTCCCTGGTGTTAGTTGCACTGTCAGGAGTTATTTCTGCTGCAGTTTCACCTCCCTGCAGGCACAGGGGCTCAGGTAGCAGCTGGCTTGCACCTGGGACAGAGCTTTCCAGGTACCCTGTGCAAGGCCAAGGTATGGTCCTCAGCATGTTACAACAGCAAAAAGAAAAAAAAAATATTTCTCAAACAGAAATGAAGCACTGCTTTGGTATCTGTAGAGTCCTGCTATCTGTCATGCACAAAATAAAATTAATTCACTGCTTTGCAGCAGTTCTCACAGGATAACAGTTATTCCTCTTCACATCCTCTCTGCCTTTTTAAACCACACTTTCTCATCTAACTTTATTTAAGAAAAAGGAGGAAATTAATTACATCTCAAGTAATTAGAAATTTAAAATCCTTTAATTCACTTCTCTCAGACACACAGCTTTGGAATATATTAAGATGTTAGGTCTAATACTCTCCTCAGAAGCCTGAGAGACTAATTTATTTTGATGGAAGGCACACATGCCTCTGAAAGCAAACACAGCCATTAACTCCTTTAATCCTTCCCCATCACAAAATGATATATTTTGTTGTTTAACTACTGAATCGTTAAGGAGACTGTAAGGTTCCAGCAGAGTCAAACCCAAGGATGTGAGGGATGCAGACCAACAGGACAGGTTCCACCAGAGTCAAACCCAGGGGTGTGAGGGATGCAGACCAACACCCAGAGTCAAACCCAGGGATGATAGAGATGCAGACCAGCATCCTGCCTTGCCCCTCACACCCTGGCAGGCAGCAGTAAAACTCTGCAGTGTTTATTTTACAGCCCAGCCTGAAACACAGCAGCTCTGAGCATGTCCCAGCAGACTGAGCTCTTCCCAGGCATAAACACTGCTAGGCAGCTCTGATTCAAAGCACTAGGAGAAATCTGGCTGAACGTCTCACAAACAATAGGCTTGGAGCGTTTAATTGACCCTGAGTTTCTCTAATTGTCGGTTTACAGAAATATTATCTTTAAATGTATTTTCTGTACTTACTGCTGAAAAAAACCCCACATTAAAATATGATGCACTTATTTTTTAAGAACCTTAGCACACTTGACAAAACAAGTAGAAAATGCACCGATAATTTGATAGTGCCATGTTGCTAAACTAAATTGGTGTTGAATTCCAGCTTCAGCACCACATGCAATGAACACACTGGACAATCTGAATTCCTGGTGGTGTCTCAAGAAAGCACAGCCAAGGCACAGTGCACTAACAGCAGCTTCTACACCACAGCATTTCACACCAGAGCCACCCCTGGATATGCTGGCTGCGCTGGACGGCTGGGCCTGAGGGCTACATAAAGTCAATGGACACAATCTGTTCTCCTAATCCAGATTAAAGACACATCCTAGTACTGGAGTATAATTTTTTTTTCTGATACTCTAAGTGCTATCTGACATGACAGCCAGATAGCACTTGAATATATATATATATATTAGATAGATTAGACAGATATATATATATATATAGATAACTTGAATTTTGGAAGATTACCTATATAAATATTCAATAATATAGACATATATTTCCATATTTTTATATAGAATATATATCTATATATTCTATAGAAATAGACATAGAATAGAAATGTTTATTTTTCTATCTTTTTGTTTTTATACATTTGCAGCCTGTGCAGGCTGCAAAACAATGGCATGAGGTCTTGTAGTAGATAACTTGAATTTTAGAAGACTGCCTATATAAATATTAAATCATACAGAAATATAGTTCTATATTTTTATATAGAATATACATCTATAAATTCTATAGAAATAGACATAAAATAGAAATGTTTTATATTGCTATATTTTTCTATTTATTTATATATTTGCAGCCTGTGTGGAGGCTGCAGAACAATGGCATGAGGTCCTGCAGTAGATAAGTTGAAATTTAGAAGACTACATATATAAATATTAAATAATGTAGAAAAATATTTCTATATTTTTCTATAGAATATATATTTCTATATTCTATAGAAATATACATAAAATAGATATATTTTATATTTCTATATTTTTATAGAAATATCTTTTGTATATTTATATATTTGCAGCCTGTGTGCAGGCTCCAAAACAAATGGGAGTTGGACGGGTCAGAAAAAGTATTTTATAGAGGAAATGTTGGCACCTCACTAAAGTTATCCATGGATAAAGCTGCAATATTCCCATACCCAAAGACTGAATTTCCAAGCAGAACCCGCAGTGCACTAAAATGGAACAACCCTCAGTAAATATTTATTTCACAAGTCACCTACAAAAAGCCTATAATGAATTTTTTTCTTAAGCTTTATTATGATGGATTGGCAAGAGTTTAAATTAATTTTTTTTAAGCAGACAAAGAAGCCTAAAAGATGATGAAAATCTGAAGGCACAAGAGGACACTTCTTTAGAAGCCTGAAGATTAAGAGCTTGTTATGCTGCAGAGCAATTAACACACTTGAACTTAAGCAGGGGATAATTTCTTCCAGATGAGGAAGCAAGGTGGACAGAGGACTCATGGTTAATAATTATCCTAATCTACTTTCACTATTCCTGCACTGAGGCCTTTAAGCCAATGGGATTTAGCAGCAAAGCAGGATAATTGGAGCCTGTGTACAGAGGATGATGGTGAAGAGGTTTTTGCTGCATGTTCTCACTCAGGGCTGTCTCCCTAAAGCTCTGTGGCCCCTTCCCACACGCAGTGGCCATCATGCCCTAAAGAGATGAGCTGGTACCCACCCAGTGCAGAAACACAATGAGTTCTAGCACCACAAAAACACTGGCAAAGCACCGAGGGTGGGATGTAAACCTCCATCTAATCCACAGCATCCAGCACTTGCTAGACACTACTAGTAGGTGACACCAAAAGGGCTGCCAGACTAGAACTGTTCCTGAAGCATTCAGGAAAATTGATGTGAGTTAGTTACAGCCAAAGTTACAAGGCAGGAAAGAAGTTACTCCATTTTTGGGGGAAAGCTTGAGGAGCTCTCTTATGACTGAGTGAGCAGAACGAGCAGGACAGGAATCATATAAGAAAGCTGAGATGTTTAGGGTGTATCCCATTTTGAGACCCTGCACCATCCTTCATCCTGAAGGCAGCACACTACAGAGTGGGATCAGGGGTCCATTTTCACACCCTGAATTTCCACACCGCATTACACGCCAATTTATACCATATTGTGTTCCCATATTTGTAATAATTCCACACCAACAGCACAGCACCCAGCAGAAACACTGCACTGGTGGCAGCTTCAAGCAGCAACTTGGGAGATGTTTGCAGTCTGTTTTGTCAGGGTGAGTGGTGAAACACTCACCTTGGCATTGCCTGTGAGGCTGTTAAAGGCTCAAACACATCTTAAAATCATCACAGAGATCTGTATTGGCATTCAAAGGGAAGAAATAATGCCCTGAGAGATAAGTACTCGTGTATGCCATGAGCTGTGCAATCCCATGACAGATGTAGCAGCAATCCCCTCAGATACACTGACTGCAGGAAAGGTCTGCCAAAAGCCACAGAGGCTGATGGAAAATGATTTGTCACAGCTGGTCATACCTGGGGGAGGGGAGTCAGATTAGAAAAGTCATGCTGTGTTAAGAGAAAACGGGAAGAGATTAAAAATTACGAGAGTGAACAAATGGCATCTTCCCAAAAGATTTTAAGTGTCGTTTGAAAATAATCCAAATACAAATATTTGATGGAAAACGGAAACCATTTGCAGAAAATATCAGCATTATTTAGGTTGGAAAAGACCTTTAAGATGATTGAGTCCCATCAGTAACCTAACTCTGCCAAGTCCACCACCAACCCATTTCCCCAGGTGCCACAGCTTTGTGTCCTTTAAGGGATGGTGACTCCACCATTTCCCTGGGCAGCCTGTCCCACTGCTTGACAAGCCTTTTGGAGAAGATTTTCCTAATATCAACCCTCTCCAGGCACAACCAGAGCCCATTCCCACTCACCTTGGGAGAAGAGACTGGCGCCCATCTGACTCCACCCAGCTGTCAGGGAGTTTTAGAAAGGTCCCCAGCCTGAGCTCCTGCAGCTCCCTCAGCCCCTCCTGGTGTTCCAGCCCCTTCCCCAGCTCCATTCCCTCCCTGGACACCCTGCAGCCCCTCAGCTCCCTCCAGGGAGGAGCCCAGACCTGCACACAGGATTTGGGATGCAGCCTCAGAGGTGCCAAGCACAAGGGGACAATTGTACAACAATCCCTGCCCTGCCCCTGCTGCTCACACTATTGCTGAGAATATTATTGTTATCTTGAAGGTTTGGTGCTTAAATGCCAACAAAAAACATCCTTCCCCTCCTTTCCCAGAGGGCCACGTAGCTCTGGCCAGGGGCTGACACACACAGCTCAGGGATTTGGCATGTGCAGATCATGGGCACACAAAAAATATTCAGGGCAACTCAAACATGTCTTCTTAGTGGATTATCAACACTGTTCTTTCTACTTTTATTCCTACAGGTGATAATACCTATAGTTAAACCAGATCTCCATATGTGAAGTACAAGAAACTAAAATACACAAATGTTCAACCACACACAGATCATTAAAAACCCAGCAGAATCAAACCTCTAGACAACACAGTGCATTCAATCTTCTTTCTGTGAGCTGTTTTAGCATCACTCCTATCAGCATTTACATCTTGGTAGTTAACATCCACAGAAGCTTGGAAAATTCTTGTTCTGTCGTGAAAAACAGCTTTCAAATATCTGGCATATTGGTATCAAGAAGGATCCTTAAATGTATCAAATCCAGAAAAGGTGCAGAAACACAACCAAGCACCACAGGATAACCAAACATGGAAAAGGATCAAGGTCAAATGGGATTTTTATATGAAAGCTTTCAGATGCCTTGAAATGCTGAGCTTCCCTCAGTTGCCAAAGAGATGTTTCTAACATAACAATGGCAGAGGCAGCATTATATCAAAATAAGACAGGGAGCAGTAAATGCAGAAATAGGAAATTAAGGTAAGGAATGCTCTGAAAATGCAGATATTGTCCTTCTGTAAAGGAAAAGAAGCAAGAGATGGGAAATAAGGAGGTCAGGCTGTCTAGAAAAGGAGAGAAACTTGAGAAGCAGAACTATAGCAAAGATTTTCAGTACTTGTCAATTGGGTTTTCTTTCTCTGTGAAGCTGTACAGAAGGACAGAGGTTGCCCTTCTCCCTCTTACTAGAAATCAAATAACAGGATACATTTACAACAGTCAGAAAACTCAGCACCTGGCTGATGACTCATGCAATGAGAATATACCCAGCTGAAAGATAAAAATCCTCTCCTGAGAGAGCACTTTGGGTTGAAACGTATACACATGCTTCTACACAGATCAGGTCCCTGCAGTAACCTAAAATATGCAAGAAAAAATTACCTCAATTATGTGAAAAAATTACCTAAATTATGTGAAAAAATTACCAATTTCCCTGCTAGTATAAAAACTTGCAGGTCACTTACTAATGAATACTTTCCCTGTATTTCCCTGTAAAGAAAATTCATTAAGATATGCTTGACAAATGAAGTCTCTTACTAAAAGGATAAGGGTTCATGGACTAAAAATCTTTAAAAATAGTGTTGAGTTTACACCATATGCTTCATTTTTGTCATGTACTGCACTGCAAACACACCTGAAGAAAATAACTGGTTCTATCAAAAATCTGTATCTTCAGAGTCTGTTGTGCCAGAGGTCTATTTTCAGACTAGTTTTAATAATCTTGGTTCTCATGATAAAAGATTCACTCACTTTTAATTAATTTTTAGAAAACAGTAAGGAATCCTATATGGCAAAACTTAATAACTATTCCTAATAAATATACAAAAACTTGAGTTTACTTTTAGTTTGTATAATTGTTCTTAATGGTTGACCCTTGGGGAGTGGGGAAAAAAGAAACTTTGCATTCCCAAGCAAATAGATTTTTTTCTGAAACAACAATCTTGTTACCAAAAAAGGATGTTTGGGGGTTTGTTTTTCTGTTTAGGAAGCTCCTCACTGCAATCTACAAACAAGAATATAATGAAAACAGATATTTTGAGAACTCAATATACTAAATTAATTTTTAGATGCTAAGTAGTAGAAGAATCAGTATGAAAAATGCATAGACAAGAGCTAAGTTGGACTCTGTAGTCAACCCCCACATGATTAATGCTACATCACAATGTTGAGGCCTATGAATTTTTTATTTTAAAAAAGGCTAAAATTTCACTTAAAAAAAACTGACTTAAGTGAACAAAACTTTTTGTTAATGCGCAAACAGCCTGAGACTTGTAACCCAGACTTGCAGTGAGCTGCAGCAAAAAGGGAAGCAAACCAAACCTGGAACTGCACACAATGCAAATTGAGAGTTGAACAGTGGGCTATTAATTTTCTCAATAGCTTTTCTATAGTGCTTAATGCTAATGCATTAACCTTCACTTCATTCCTCAGAGGTGTTCTGCTAATCCCAGTTTGCTGACAAGAAATTAAAGCACAGAAATATTAAGTCCAGCAGCATAAAAACAAAAGAAAAAAACACAGAAAAAAAAAAGCTCCACAAATAAATAAGCAAAACACCAAACAAATGAACAAAAAAAGCCACTGCTTATTTGAGGACCCAGACACAGATGCTTAAACATTGATTTTCATTTTGTATCTCTTGGAAGTGTAATCGTCTTATGGCAGTCATGACTACTCCATTTTTGTACATATTCATGCAGTAAATACAAGCATATTCCTACACAGATGTTTGTTGACCTTCTTTTTTAATTAAAAACTGTTTGCCTTTGTTCTTAGGCACCCATCCCACAGTCACTGAATTCTTGCTGCAGTCATTCACCAAACCCAGGATTCTCCCTAACACAATGCAGTTCCTGGAAGGAAGAGCCAAAGATCTTTCCTGTACACAAGGAACATGCCAGAGGTGTATTTACCCCAGTACTGCACTTTCAATTTAACTGCAAAACTCCTGATGAAACTAAGAATTCATTTTTCAAATATAAACCAACAAACCAGATGTCATTGCCAAATGTAAAGCAGAAGGTTTAGACTTCTGCTCTACTTCACAGAGACTTGGGAAGAACAGCTGCAACAAGTTCATATATGAAGATCAAGGTATTCAAGGCACTGTCTCTGAATTTTCAATTAAAAATCCATCTCAGTAATCCCAAATATATGTGGGTATCTTTTTAGGATTTGCATATTATGAAGTGACAAAAAGAAGGTGAAAAGGAAATGAATGTACAGTTTTCTTCCACTATGAAAAATTAGCAAGCATGAAACCAAGTTGGAAGCCTGAGGTGGCAGCTTTGAGACCATAGGCAGGTAAGTTCTAGGACTGCTTGTCACAGAACCTTTTGGGTACAGCTGGAAAATAAAGGGGAGGCAGAAATAAATCCCTTGGGGAAACTGAATGAAGAGGAGCCATGCCCCAAGAGGAAGGGTTAGGGATTGCCTGTCCAAGGAGGATATTTTGGAGACTCAGCATATCTCAAGGACAGATAACAAACATTAAATTCAGAGTGTCTGCACAGGAACTGATATGATTACCAAAGACAGCAGCAGTGAAGACAGAACCATCTGAACTGTTATTTTTCCCTGAGTGAATGCACTCGTCCAAAAGCTAATTCAAGAAGAATCCAGCATGCTGAAAAAGCTCCCATCCCCTTTCCTAGACGATGCTCTGTGCAAACAATGCTCAAACATCTGCCTGGCAAGGACAGCATCTAGAACTCACTAGGAGTTAAAACTGACGAGAAATGTTTGGAGATTTCACTTCTTCAGACCAAAAGCAGTCTCTGTACCTGCAGCTATTGGCATTCCTCAGCAAATAAACCCTCCACTTAGGACTGATCATAACATTTAGACCATTCAGGAGAAAAGCACAAGTGCAAAAAATTGAGTCTTGAGCCTGTTCTTTTAGCACTCATTCCCTACAACTCTGTGTGTTCTGTGGTTTTTTACATCTACAGAGTTCATTGAGTTAATCTTGTTGTATTTAGGGCAGGATAGAAGCAAACACTGAAACCTTGCTGTCTAATTCCAAACCCCTCCATTACACACACAGCAGCCTGGAGTGTAAAAAGATCCTTAGGAATTTCAGCCTTGATAAAGGCACGTATCCCCTGCATACAAATAATTACAGTGCTTGACACACAACTCCCACCAAGACAACAAGGTCACCTCCCCAATGAGGGCTACCAGACGCGAACATCTGTCACTTAAACAAATGTCACTGACTGTATCAACCTGAAGGCTTCACTTTTCCAGGGAGAATAGAAAAAAGAAGTTGTGTTTTCAGGTTTATGGGGTGACATCTGCTTGAGTGACAGATGCCTGTGCCACCAGAGTACTGAACACAATGTTTTCGTGAGAGAGTAATCACCTCCAAAAGACTTTACCTGGAACAATAAACCGAGTGTTCTTTCTTTCATGATAACCTCTTTTCATACTTTAAAAATCCTGTTTATCAGGGATTGAAGTCACAAAGTTTAAGAGCTGCATATGTAAAAGTGAGGCAGCCCAAAGCCTTTAGAGACACTGAGTTATTTGTGCCTAAGCCTAAATCCTGGTGTTTAGATCTCATTATCTCAGTTTGACTCGAGACTGCAAACAAGCCATGCAAATTTGTAAAACACCCAGTGTCATTTGGATTAGAATTAAACGCTACTTTGGGTATGTACAGTTTGGGGATATTTATTTTTTACTGCTGAATGCTGCTCTAATCTGCAACTGAATTGATCATTGTATTGAATTAGCCATTATTTGATGATTATCTCAAGCAGAACAGAACAACCCAAACCAGCAGGGAGTCTTTATCTAAAACCAAAGGCAAACAGATTAAAACTGTGAAAACACAGCTCTATAATTTAATAATTAATATTTTTGGGGTTGTTTCATTAGAACTTAAATGCTTGTTGGTGAGGTTATCCATTATTGATAGGATGCTGTAAACCCTGTAAAATATTCTACCAAGGATTTTGTTCTTCAGTAAATGGGCTGATTGAACAAGGGCCTACAACCACCTGTGGTAAGTTAATTTTGTATCCTTTTAGCAATACCATCATTTCACTGAAAGCCACAGCCTGAGAAGAAAGATCAGAAGATTTGGCTAAATTCAAACTAAAACTGTCAAGGCAATGTGCCCGTGGGATAATTGATTCCAATTCAGATTGTCCCTCAGGAGGTCTGGCAAACCTATTGATGACTTCTTGAGCAGTCAAGTCTTGTGGCACAAAATGAACACTCTAAGATCAATCAGATGACCCAAACCATAATTTCTCATCTTCTTTCTACTGATCTGACATGCACACAAAAAGAACTGAATAATTTCATGTTAAAATTCGACAAAACATGGCAAAGCATCTTCCTGTCACCCAAGCCGTGTTCTCCTTTGTGAGTGACTCTCTCTGGAGAATCATTGCTGCCATCAGACAACTCCAGCATCCCTCTGAGTCATCCATTGGATACATCCAATGGAATATGTGCACAGGAGCTGCAGGTCTGGATATATAAGTGGAAAATTAGTTGGTACACATTGGAAGTGGGTTAACTGTACCGAAGAGGGAAACACACCTTGGGAAGAAAGAGCAGCTCGCTATGAAGAACTGTAGCAGTTGTTTTGCAACACATTAATATTTTAAAAACATCAAAACATGTAATTCCCACCCTCAAAGGGCTCATCAAAGGTGTTTTTTTAATAAAAAAGAATTTGCAGAGCAGGGGGAATGGCACCTCTTGCCTGGAGTGCACAACTTTGCCAGCACAAGAAGAGAGGCCAGAAGCTGGGAAGGATGTGGAACAGGTTGCAGAAATGGAAGCTTCTACTCAGGCTGCCCAGAAAAAACTCCTCCATGACGGTACATTCTCCACAGTAAATTCAGTGCCACACTAGGAAAATAAATTTACAGCAAAAGCAATGACATCTGTCTATATCACAGCTCATTTCCACTCAAAAGGGATCATTTTTCAGATGCTTACGTTTCAAGTCCTGGTTTTGAGATAAATTTAGCACATTTATTCTTAATTTCTAAATTATTTTTTAAAGCTTTGAAATAAAAATGATTAGAGAAGGAAAAAAACCGCTTCATGCTTATCAGTATATATTTATGTGCAATCACACAGATATTTTTGTGATAGATGTTCAGAATGTGAAAACCAACAGAAATCATATTTCAGATGAAGGTTGTCTTCTGGTTGACCAAAAGTAGCTATACAACTTCTAATTTCTTTTTTAATTATTTTACAGTGTATCTAATATTTTTAAATATGCATTATTCAACTATGCAAATATTATCATTCACTCTTATATTTAGTATATTCAGCAGGACTAGCTCCTTAAGTCAACAGACAAAAATTGTGGTCCCATCCCACTAATCAGTGTGCCACAGATAGTTTACTTTCCCAAGGATATATACAACAAAACAAAAGCATGTAAAATAAATAAATAAAAATGTTTTTCTTTGTTTTGTTTTTGTTTTTTCCACCACAGATAATGGAAGCTACAGTAACTCAGGGGGTTTGATAGTTGCTAATTGTGTTCATATCTAAATTTATGGTTTTTACTTCCCTGTTCAAGGTCAAGGATAAATTCACGAGGTGCATTCACTTCTCCTGCATCCAGGTGAAATCATTGAGCCACAGAAATCAAAGCCAGCATCCTCACTGAAGCACAAAGCAGCCTCACAGGGGTCTCCTCAAACATTTGCATGTTCTTTCCATCTGGACCATGGCAACACAGTCCCCACATGAACCTGTCACCTCCAAAACTGCTGAAGGATATCAGAATAAAACCTGACCACATGCCTTAATGACCAAATACACATTTTAATTCAAAGAACAAGTAATACAAATTAAAAGACCTGGTAAGTCCAGTAGCATCTTACCACAGAATCAGAATTACAGCTATTTCTGTAATTTCTGTGCTTTTTTTGTTGGCAAAGCTATCACAGTTCTGAACAAGTAATGCTGAATGTTTTCTTAATCCCCAACTTCCAGTCATCACCTTGCAGACCAGCCTGACACATGGGTAAAAGGAATTTCAGTATCTATGTCACCCTAAAAACTGAGAACTTCAGAACAAAGGACAAGCATTTCACTATAAATACTGCAAAAATGTAAGATAAACTTCCATTAACTTAGCTGCTGTACAGTTAAACCAGTCCAAACAACCACAGTTCAGAGATTTAAATATTTTAAACCTGCGTTACTGAAAGTTACTTAAAAAATAACTTTTCCCTTAAATTTCCCCTGCCCTTTTTATTGTTTCCATATTATTTCAATTATTATTGTTTCAATTATTATTATTTTTCTAAGTTATGCACTTATTACACTCCTTCTCAGTAGCATAACACTATAAAGGAAACTTATATTCAAAGTATTTTAAATTATTGTTGTATAAAACTGAATTAAGGCAATCAGCTCACTAGTAATGAAACCTGAATTCAAGGCAATCTGAATAAAATTCAAATTGAATTAATGATGCATTTTGTGCTAATGATTTTATTTATTCAGACTGGCTAGATGCATCTTGAACAGCACACCTCACAAAAAAAAAAAAACTGATTTAAGAAATCAAAATTTCCCAATGAGAATTTAAAGGAATTTTACTGAAAGGTGTCAATATCCCCTAAAATTGACAGCCCTGCATCCCAGGGCACACTCCAAGCACAGGGACCAAGGAGTTTGTCCTGTCCCAGCATCCACAGCTTCAGGTATTTGCCTTGCCCTGGCCCTGGGCATCCTTGTGCCCTGGCCAGGTTCACACAAGGGCACACATCACCTGCCTCACCTGGCAAACATCTGCTCTGCTCTTTTCATTACAATTAGAGGGAAATTAGTACTTTTCCCCTTGAAAGGGTTATTTTTTATGATTTCTCTGCTTCCTTTAGACCTCCCACTTTCATTTGGCAATGGGAATTGTGGAGTCTGAGCCCACATTGCTTCTTATCTGCTGTGTGTATAAAGCTCAGCCTGGGGGAAGTCACGGCTTTGTGTTGGGTTTAGTTTTGTACAGAACAAACTGCTGTGGATGGTACAAACACTAAACCTTCCCACAAGTGCCACAAAACACCACACATGCAGTTTTTGCATGTCCAGCTCACTGGCACGCTCAGCCATCAAAGTCTATCCCAGCCTAAAAGAGCCTGTTAGGAATGGTAAGCACAAGCTAACACTCAGCAAGATTTTCAATAAATATAAATCAAAAGCAGACCTGCTTCATCCAAGCATGGTACTAAAGCTATTTTTCTTTTATCTTTCAGCAGTGAGTTTCCTTTAGGCAAAGGGATGTTAAAAACAAAAGTGGCCAATCACAAACTTACAGAGGTTTAATGTCTGTAAGGAGAAAATACATCACCAAACACTTCAGCAGTAATTTGTTCTCCTTGCATAATCCTTGTAACCTTACAGTTGGCAACAGTAGAAATTGGGAGATTAATGACTTTGTGGAAAAATATTTCTAAAAAGTTTTTTATTCATTATCTGACAGAGAAACTACTACACTAATACCCTGCGAATACAGAAGAACTAACCTAAGAGTTTGAGGAGCTACCAGGTTCAATCCTCTAAATCATAAACTATGATTTTATGGAAATATGCTGATTTTGGCTGAGGCACAGGTCTAGCAATCAGCAATGGCATTAGGAGAAAACCACAAGAACTGCTGACTACTTCTGCACAAACAAAAACAGAAACAATAGTAGCCAGCACATCAGAACAAATGCAAAAGGCATGGGGAGATTGCCTGTGTGACAAGTGGTAAGTAAAAAGATAAAAGGATTTTTCAATTGAAATAAGACTTTCTTTTTTTTTTCCATTCTGCCCACCACTGCTCCATCAACTTCTGGCTATGGCCTGTAAGAGCCCACTGAAAGGCCTCACCAGGTTCAGTTTACCTTTTTTATTTAAGAAAAATATTTATTCTTTGTGAAGAAATACGCAACTACTGCATTTCTTACTACTAAATACTTAGGTAAAACTAAGGTGGACTGCTACAGCATCTTGCAATATACATTCCACACCTCAGAATTATTTCTTTTTTGTGGGGAGGGAGCATTATGCTTACTGTAGAGTTTTTATACTCCTGTGTTCAGTTTTTATACTCATAGGTAAAGTAGTTTTTTATACTTACATGTAGAGCTTTTATACTCATATGTTGAGTTTACAGTTCCTAATTTTTATTTAACACAGGTGTGTACTGCATGTATTAAATTCAAGCAACCCCATATTTTAAACCAAAAACCAGTCTTCCAGTCTATCTATGCCAGTTTTATGACTCCAGCACAAAACCAGGGCCTTAACTCCATTTGGCTGACAATGGGGATATTGAGTTTATCCAGTACCCCAAATCCACACCAAAGGAGCTGCTGCTGATTTGTTGCAGAAGACACACACACACACACACTTACACAGCAAAAACTCATCTCGTTTAACACACACCAGCAGGAGGACAGAGGTGAAAACTGATTTCAGCAGCTCTGAGCTCACAGCGGCGATGCTGCGAACGCAACCACGGCTGGGCCCACAACATCCAGCAGGGAAAACAGCAGAGGGCTCAGGCTGGGGGGAGATGCACACAGGGCAAGAGAATGAGCAGCTGCTCTCTAACCATCCTCCACAGGAGTCCTGAGAGGACTGCCAGCAAATTACAGCCCAATCCACAGATGATTCCAGCCCCAGCCATCCATGTGACTGCCTGAGTGAGCCCCAGATGGGAGGAGAACAGACTGAGGAAAGCTCTGCTGACGCAGGACCTGAGCACGGAGCCGGTGCCTCCAGCCCCCCTGACACTCAATGGGATGCAGAAATAGCACAAACCTCTTATTTCTGTGTCTCTTGATGCTCCATGGACATGGCCAAGGATTTGACCCTAAACAAATAAAAAAAAGTGAATGCTGTAGTAGTACACACCAATTAAAGTCAGATTCCCCCACACAAAAAAAAAATAAAAAAAAGAGGAAAAGAACAACCAAAAACTAAAAAATCCCAAAACAAAAAGCTCTTCCCATTAGTAAAATTGAAAAAAAAACCAAGACGGAACAAAATAACAAAAAGTTGTTATTAAGGAAAAACAAAGCTAACTGAAATCCAAACAATAAAGTCAGGTCAATGTAAATATAGAATAAAAAATGTGCTGCTGAGTTTATAAACAGCATTCAAGCTCTCTTCTATGTATTTCCTAAAATATATTATGTTTTTAAAGGATCCATGCAGGTATAGTTAGAGCCACTTCCTCAGTCCAGTAGTTACAGTGTTTAATCCTATCAGCAGAAGAGCATGGTTTACTACAAAAAAGACCTTAGTAAAGAAGCTGGAAGATTATTTGCACAAGAACTAATTTACCAAACTGAGACTTTCCTGATTTGGCATATGCAGCTGGGGGAGTGGTCACCAGTTTTGTTCACTTGTACACCAATTAATAATCCCAAATTCATCTGTATGACATAGAGAAAAGGCAGATTTAAGTCTATTCCAGAAAATCTCACCCTGGAAATCCTAATCTAACTCATTCTTTCTCCTCTCCTGAGATGAGGCTGGAGGCCTGTAATGCACCCCACACCACCAAGTGTTTTAAGGAGAGCAAACATTCATTTTACCTCTGCATCTTTGCCATGGCCTTCCAAGCAAGCCAAGACACAATCAAGTTTCCAGGTGGTGCTTATTGGCTTAAATTACTAATATTTTATAATAGATAGAGACTAGAACATAACTCCTCAGGAGAAATGGGAAGATAGAGATCAGCCAGTGCTAAAAGTGTAAGGAAGAAGAGATGGGAGGAAAAGAAGAAATATCAAGAGCCTGGCCAAGCACTTGCACAAAGCTCATCCTAATGCACTTGGAGCCACTCTGGGGCAGAGCTGAGTGAGCAGCACTGCTCTGAGAGCCAGGGGATGCCATCAATGGGGTCAGTGCCCAGCACAGAGCTGCTGGCAGCAAGCAGGGCCAAGGCTCCTGGCAGCAGAACCCGGGAGCTGCAGGAGGCAGATGAATCAGAGCTCCACACAAATGTCCCAGCCAGGGGACAAAACCAGAAATCCAGAAAAAATCCTGCAGTGTGAAAGCCACCCTGCTTGTGTAACTGGCTACATTAAACTAAATTTCAATGGCCACAGGACATGTTAGCTGTGGTGTTTTAAAGCGGCTTTGAAGAGCAACATCTGTTTCCTAAAAATGCAGAGTCCAGCTCCCCAGTGGGGCTCTCCACCAGCAGAACACAAATCAAAACCACTCTGCAGAGAGGCAGCATCCATCCCTGCGACTGGGATACTCCTAACAGAAGGAGACCTAGGGGAGAATGAAACTTGCCTAAATACCAAACAAAACAGCTCACAAAGGATACAAAACAAAGGCAGATGGCAAGTTATTATAAGTTTAAAAATTATCTTGGTGACAAAAATAATACACTTCCTGCCATAATGGAGTACAATGCACTGGTCCTCTTAATTTCCTAGTCTTTTGATTTGAAAACTTTTGATAACACTTGATAACATTTGATAACCTTACCTAGAGATTCTTAATTCCAAGCCTTGATATAATGACAAAACCTAATCAACGTGATTACAAGACCAAAGAAAATACCACGTTTTTGAGAAAAAAAATAGGATTTTACCATTAATGCATTTGTGTCACAAAGCTTGTCTACTTCCTTGAAACAGCAAAAAATTAATGTATAGGAACATACAATTTCCCTATTTACTCCTTGAAGTAGTAAAAACTTAATGCAGAGGAACAATGTGCTTCCCTGTTTACTCTGATTAAAAAGCAGCAACTCTCCAGTCCATGAAAAAAACTCAAGCACTGCATCTCTGAAGGCATCATTGGCACATATTCAGAATATGGGGCACCAACTGGCCATGTAGAATGGACAAAAGTAAATTAGGTCCACATAAAACTGATATTTTAGGTCTTCAGACCAAGGGAAAAAAAAAGACCTTACAATAAAAGGTGCATTTTATGACACAAAATTACAGTCATTAAGTGAGCTGCCCTACTCTAAAATAATTTTAATATAATATGTTTAGCTCCTTGAAATTGTCTTTGCAGGTTGTCCCTCAGTAAAATATTTTTTGCAATAAAGTAATTTACCAAAAGCCAAATTGCTTTGCTCCTATTAGAGTTTCTCCTGTACCTATTTTACTTTTGCCTTGACAATGTATTTTAAAGGCAGTAAAGCAGAAAGCAGTAAAAGAAGCAATAATGAAGGAAGAGACACACAAAGTGATCCTTAATGGATTGTCAGCTCATGAAGGCAATTCACAAGCTGGAGCAAAATGAGTTCCATGCACAAAAGAAATCAATACTCATTGTAGCATCCTTCCTGCTACACTGCAATTTATCAGCTAAGCAGAATGCTGTCACATCTCATAGGTCTCTCAGAGCTCCCTGCTCTCCCAGGCAATATTTATTCTCCAGGGGTTCCACCCCAGCTGAATCAGATCCAAGAGCAGCTCCCAGTCACTGGCTTGGAGAACAAGGCAGAGTTTTCATCACCCAAAGCCCAGGATGAGCCCCAAACCATGGGGTGGAGAGCCTCCCACACCTCACAGGGCACAAAATATCCCTGGAGAGACACCAGTCCCCCTGCTGCTGCTCAAGGAGCCATCAGATCCATATCTACATCAGCAAAGAGACCACCACATTTATTGCTTAACTTCAAACAGGGACATGTCACCATATTTATTGCTTAACTTAAAGCAAGGACATGTTCAAATTGCCTGGAACCAACATTGCTTGGTTATGAGGACAGATGGTAAAAATAAAGGAAGTGCTTCCTTAGAAATGAATAGATAAATATCAAGAGACAACCCAAAAACTCACACTTATGATTCCAAACATTTTGGAAGCTGTAAGGATTAACAATAGTTTTGCCATGAGCAAGACTCATAACAATCATACCAGCCATCTAAACCTGGAAATAAGCAAGCACCTAAATTCCTAAAGTTTCTCCTCACACCCAGGCCAAATTTATTAACATGAAAATTTTCAAATGCAATTCAGAGCACAAAGCCCTGCAAACCTATTAACGTGGCTGGAATAAATACCAATGGAAAACCAAGACACAAAGGTCACAAACTCCCCATTTACCTAATGGACCACATTTCTGCATTTCAGAGGGTCTGAAGTCTTCTAATGAAACATTATAGCACCCAAGGAAATAACCCCCCATTAAAGAGTTGCTCCCATCAGCTCACTGCTGTACGAGCATCCTCAGCACACCAGGCAGCCCTGAGTGGGTGTGAGGCTTTTTGGGAATTAGCAGGGACACAAACCAGGATTGAGCAGCAGAAATCTTTTCCTAGAGAGCAGTGGTGATGGTGAAACACCTGCCCATCCATGGAGCAGGCTGGAAGATGCTTGGAAGTTTTGGGTTAAGTGTTTTGAGATTGCTTTTGAAACACTCAGAGGTCAATTTGGGAGTTTTCAACTGAGAAATTGAAAGCCTGGTGAGTAAAAGTAGATCTCCATTATTTTAAAGGCTTCAAACAGGCATCTCCAAGGGCAGATCAGCTTTTCTCCCGATATCTTGCCTCTTCCTCTCAAAGGACACGGAAATTTCTGGTCAGATGATTTCAGAAACTGCTACAATAGTCAGAGCAAATTGGGGAAAAATAAATAATTTTGGGAAAGTGCTACCTACTACTCTTGGTCATTTCTTTCTCTAGGATACCCAGTAATTGCAAATGGAAGAACATGGAAATTAAATACTATGTGAGAGAGAAAATGTTAGAAACTGAGAGAGAGATTGAGAGAGGGTACATGAAAGATATTGCCTCCTAAATTTAGGAGGAAAAATGCTTGACTAAATATTGTGAACATAGTCAATAATTTTTTTTTTCTCAAGGAGCTGCAGTATAACAATACAGCAGAATGACAGCTCCTCCTAAATGACCAACATTTAGCATCACTTCAATATTCACAGAATCCTGGAGGGTTTGTTTGGCAAAATACAATCTAACACACACAAACCTAATAATTGCAAAAAAAGAAAAGGACTAGCTGTAACAAAAGTTGCTGGAGTCTGCTGAGTTATGCTGGAGATAGCAAGCCATGAAAACACCTAGAGAGCCCCAGGCACAGAACTGCTACCTTGTCAAAAGGAAAAACTAATAATAAAATTAAATAAAAAACATCAGTGGTAATAGACACCAAATTTCAAAAATAGACTGTTAAGATCCTCTGACAAAGTCCTCAAAAAACCCAAAGGGACTTTACAGAGGAATTTTCTGGAGCTTTGGATCTATCTTCAAGACATTTAGGAACAATGCAATGGGCAGGATATTCAGTAAGAATTTTCTTTTTCTGGTTTAAATAGCAGCCTTACTTTGCTCTCAGGACCAGCCAGACTGTGGAACACTTCTCTGCACAACACAAGTTCCTACAGGATTTCCCAGTTCCTGCACTCAGTGAGGGGGTGCAACAGGAGCTGGGTAGAAGGCTTTGGCCAGAGCCCTGCTAGAAATAACATTATTTCAAGATACATTTTCATTATTAGGCATTTCCCACCTACTGCTGGTAAACCTCCAAACAAACAGTGAAAACTATTAATTGGCAGATTACAGGAACAACAAACTTTCCCTTCATGATTCAGCCTTAAAAATAACATAAAACCATCCCTGCACACCTCCAGCCTTTCCTCACTCTTCTCTCCCACCCCTCCTTTAACCCATCCTGGAAAACACACATTAACCCCTCACCCTTCTACACACAGCCCTGCTTCCAACACATCAAATTCAAAGGGAAAAGAAAATAAATTACACAGTACAATGACTCTTCTGTGCCCTGTTCATTGCTCATCAGACAGTCTGGAGGTGCCACTTAGAGCTTAAAGCAGGAGAAAATTGAAGACTAAAATGTTGTATAATCTTTGCTTGGCAGAGACATTTTGTCGTCTGATGTATTCTCATTGGGAAAACAAACAAACAAAAACCTAACCAAAAAAAAAAAAAAAAAAAACACCCCCAAAAAACAAGAAAAGAACACAAAAGATTAATATGTTTGGACATTGGAATGCACCTGCATTTCACTGACCCTTCTGGCTTTAAAGCAGTGAGGACCACTCAAAGCAGATTTCCCAAAACATAACATTGAAGGGTTTGACACGTGCAGAACAAAGCAGGTTAATAACAATAAAATATCTGTGCCAGTAATTGAGGGATATACTAAACTATGGAGCCGAAGGTTATAAGTTACAGGACACCTGTACATACTTAAAAACATACACACCTACAGTATTTTACCCACACATAACTACAGATGGATGATAATCAATGCCAATGTATGTAGACACACTGGACTTGGCTTTTTGGAGAAAACATTCTCCCTGTAATTATTTTAGGAAGATAAAACAGGAATGGATAATTCATGCCAACTTAATACAAGATTTGCAAGTCACTTAAACAATAATATAATATTTAAATTAATTTTAATACACAGAACCAGCTACTAGCAGCCAATTCTGGCACATACTTTTAGATAAAATACTAACCCTACTAACATTTATACACATTTTATTGACATCAACAGAACTCATATTGCATCCTCAGTCTGGTGAAACCACTGTGCATTCGCAATACTGTGAAGCCAGAACCTACTCACTATGCCAATCTAATTATAGGTTTTGTTAGACATACATACAAGCTGACAGTTCAAAAGAACTTCCCTCTTGAAAAAGCTCCAAGATTTATTACAAATAAGTTGGGCCTCTTACCAAGACATCCAGAGATTAATTAATTTATCTACATTACTACATTTTTTCCCATGTTTGCGCTGCATTTTTTCCTCAATAATGTTGCAGCCAGACGCTTCAGTCATCCTAGGTCAGACTTTTTACTGGCTCCTTGCCACATACACAAGGTGTAAGTACAAAAATCAGGATTTCCTTAGATGTTGGTATTCAATAGTCCATCTTCTCAATGTGCAGGGCCTGGTGAGTGAGTAACCATTTCAGGACAGTGATACACAATGCAGGGAAATGTGCATGGGGACTAAAACCAGGGGCATATCCAGTGCTGCCTTTCCAAAACAGAAAAAAGAAGAATAAATTACTTTCCCTCTGGTTATTAATATAATGCTCTGATGGAATGTTATCAATCAAAAGGATACTCATATTCATTCTTTAGACACTCCATGCTTTACTGTACATGTGACTTTCAGATTCTTCCTCATTTTCTCTCCCTCACCAGACTAATTTACTTTCACTGCATGATAGAATCTATGGGCTGAGAGAACATCAGGGATAATCACGACGTTTCCAAAAGGATTTATTACAGATTATAACAAACTCATCACCTTAATGGGATTTGTCACACAATAGTTTAAATCAGTGCTATAGATCTACAGAGGATAACAACTGCTTTAAAATATAAGGACCAAACCTGAAAGAGTCATTAGGTACATAATGAACTCCCTCAATTCACATGTAAATCCCAGCAGCCTCCTCAAGAGCATGATAGGCATGATTAAGCCTGAGAGCCCATGTTGCAAAATACTTCACCTAAGACTTTTGCTTTTCTCATGCACTTATTTATTTTGAGCCATTTAAATAATATTACAGAAGCCTTTCTTCTATTAAAGCATCTACTGAACTGTGACAAGCTGAATTTTCTGCTGATGGCTTTTTTTTTTTTGGAAATAAAATTTCCTTTAGTCCATTAAAATAAGTTCTAAAAAGATCAAAATAACTGATTAATCTCCAAAAAACACCCCAACACTTTATCAGTGAGGCTATCAGAATGCTAACACCATTTAAAACCAATGTGAAATAATACACACAAACACTCCTGCTCATACCCTGGCCCATTCTCAATGAGGTTTGGGACTCAAAGAAAGCAAAAGCAATGCAAGGAGCCTCTGGAGCCTGCAGTGTACCATTCATCCATCAGGTTCCTACCACGTACTCTGAAGAGTCAATGGCACAAAACCTCACAGCTGTCACCAGGATTTAACATTCAATATGAACCTTGGAGGTGTGAAAATGAACCTAGCCTGTAATGCCTGCAAACCCCCTTCTAACCACAGGTTATAATGAGAAAATCGCCTTTTGAACATCAGCAATCCAAAGGAGAAGGAAATAGGAGAACTTAAAGATTTCCCATTGGCAGATAAGCAGACATGGCTGATTTACCACGTGCATATCCACAAAATGCCTCTCACAACCTGGATGAGAACACTGCAGACAAAGATGCTGACAGGAGCATCAGCTGGTAACACATTTCTTTATCTTTTCTCCCCTCCATACGTACCAACCCGAGCAGTTAGGAAAATCCTGCTAGATCAGAAGATGAGCGTGCCTCAAAAGAAACCACACAGGCGACCAAAATCAATTGCTGGTCTCCTCCAGAATGCCAAACATTCCCCACCACCGGAGGCAGGAGCTCAGACAACCTACGCTTGCTGACTGCTGCCCCGGTGTGGTGGATGTTTTAACAGACCTAAAATCGCAGAGAAAGTATCCTGCTTCATACTTTTCTCATATTCCTTCATTCTTTGGGGTTTTCCTTTTAATCTCTACATTATCAATACAGCAAGCAATAGGGAATGGTGTGGTAACTGAATATTTTGCCATGTCGGATTTCCCCCAAACTGGAAAAGAAAAATAACTGCCCAAACACACAATACTTTTATTTCCCAGTTAAACTATTCAGTAATTTTTCCTTTTTGAAATTTCAAGCCAGATACACAGCCAGATTTACATGTGTGCCCATCCCCACGAATCCAGGATTTGGGAAAACCTGATTTACACAACTGAAGAGAAAATATTAAAAGTGGAAAGCTTGGAGGAACAAATAAACACTGGAGAGGAAAAGAGAACATAGGTCTAAGGCAAAGTCCAAAATGCCTTCATCAGTCAGAGGGATGAAGCAGTATTGAATAGCTGTAAGAACAGACACCTGAGCCATGGCTGACTAGCTTCTCCTTGAGCTGTGTCCTTTTTTAAATGTTGGTTTATACTGTGAGAGACTAAATCAGACACATTAAACTTTAAAGTAATAGTCTAAATCAAATATGTGAATCTATACTATAAAATAATCAGTTTAGGCTGCTTCAAATTATGGCACTGATAGGAACTAAAAATTGAATACAGTGGAATTTAAATTCCTTGGGAATGAAAGCATGAGCCCATTAGGCTGCCCTGGTATCAGCCAGCTGAGCTGTCAGGGCTGTTCCCAGGTGCAGTTCCCTCTCCTGGGAAAGTGTCCCTCTGGACAAACCTATGAACAAACCTTTACTCTCTGTCTCCCCTGAGGTGCTGTAACTCACTCAATACTCAGCCAGGTCACAGGCAGCCCTTCCCTGACATCTCCACACTCTCCTCTGTAAAAATACCTGCTGTAGTACTATTTCCCCTTTACAACAGCCCTAAAGAACACATTGGCCCTTTTCCATTCCAGTGCAACAATAACAATATGATTGAAAAAATACACAAACGGTTGTATATTTTCTTCTCATACTCCAACTTGCTGATGGCAGCTAACACAGCCAAACCCCAAAATCCATTCTAACCCGCCTCATCTTACCTCAGCAGCTCATACTGATTATTTCCCATCTCATTTGCCTCTAATCCAACAATTTGACAGTACTCAGAGCATTCTTAAGGCTGATATAGCCTCCAAAAGTTGTTAAAATTGAAGGCATATAAGATACAAACATAAATCATGTAATCATGGATCTCTAACACAAAAATCCTTTGCCAGCTCCCAAAAAACCCCACATATTTATGATTTCATCACAGTGGGTAGCTGGCCACAGCATAGATAGAGGTGTGCTACAATTCATAAGAGCCTTTTAAGAACATAGCTTGTATTTCCAGCCCTCCTCCTCTGCTTCTCAGGAATCAGCCCTCTACTTTACTCCCTTACTCTTAAAGCAAGGATGACAATGCAGATCCCACTCATCCAAGGTGGATGATGCCCAAGATGCCGCCATCCCTGTTCATGGATGCCAAACTTGCATGCCACCAAATCCCTGCTGGAGCTCCAGCCTGGGCTGGCTCACACCTGAAGGCAGAGGTGAAAGGGATTTTATGCTGGATTTGTGCTCCTGGCAGGACAGAAAACAGCAGCTGTAGTTTGAGGCTGACACAGACAGGCTGTGTGTGATTGGATACCAACTCCACTGCCCAGAGCTATCCTTTCACATTCCAGTGAAGAGTGAGACCTGTGCTGCATCCAAACATGTTTCTGAGCTTGGCACAGAACTCAAAGGAAGTCTGCACAAACTAGGGAGAGAACCGTGCCATCCTCCACCCAACAGCAAAATTCTGTTCCTGCTTTATTTGCCCAAAGTTGACTAATACCTGTCTTCTGAGCTGAAAATGTCTGCCATCCAGCCCAGAATTCATCCCAACTGTTCCCCAAAGAAACTGCATTCAGATAGACATAAAAAAAATAAAAAGCCAGTAAAAAGTCTTTGTGTGCAAGCCAGCCAGAATTGTCAGTGATTCTCTACAGCCCACAAAAAAACTCTTGACATGAGGCACACTGTGTCTATGTGTTCATTATTTAGTAATAAAAGACAGGAGTATGAAACACCAGCATCTCTTTCAAAGTTCTGTGTCAGGGATGAGTGGGACTCTGCTCACACTGTGCATTTCCAGGAACATTTACTTTAAACCTGCTATGCAGCCTTCTAAGATTATCTTACTTCCAGGCTGATTTATTTGTAACTTGTCAATAAGGTATATTAATGTAAAATAGTTATTATCTTAACAACACCTAACAAACTCTTCCATCTTTATCAGACATCCACAAAGTAATTTCAGTTTTCTCTCTATTTCTCTTATTAGGCTAATACTCACAGGAACACACAATGTTAAAGTTGCAAAACCAGATTTTTGAATAGGAGCAAAGAGGTGACCTTCTTGACTAAATTACTGTGCCTGGAAAAGCTGTAGATAAAATAATCTATCCTTCTTGTAATTACTGAGGGATCTGCAGGGAGGGGAAAAAAGAAGGTGCTGTAATTTTAAACTACCATATATAAATACTATATGCCCTAAACTCCATGGGTAGATTTTGAATTAAAAGCATGATTAAATTAAAAAGAAAGAAAACCAAAACCAAGCAAAAATCCAAGGTCTTGTGAGCAACCTGAAAAGAGCAGAACAGATCAAAGCAAAAGAGACTCCCCAGAGCAGGGTAGAGCAGAGCTCACTCTGAGATGAGAATCCACTCACATTCCACACACAGGGAAAAGGGCAAATTCTCCACTTCTCCAGCCCAACAAGACAAAAATAAAGGAGCTGATGAGCTCTTGTGTTCTCATTGTGTTTCCTATCTAAAAATCCTGTTGAATTTGGGGGATTGGGTTGTTTGGGGTTTTGAGGGGTGGGGACAGAGTCTTGTTTCAGTTCTGTATTATTACTCCTTTTTATTTTCTTACCCCTAAAAACTGAGACCTGTGTTCCCATGGGACTACAGATAACTGGGCTGAAGGTGTGTCAGGATTTTGGGAACAGCCCATGGGGAATATTTTCCCTGCCAACAAACACCACATGCAAAGAACAGTAATAATGACTTTATCACAGCTTTGCAGCTTTTAAATCATCGTGGAAAATGGCAAGTTTCTCCCCATTTTTGCTTTCCATGCTGAACTGCCTGCATGTGTACTCTTCTGGCTTTCCATGAGACCAAAATATACAAGTATTAAGTCTGGACACAGGCAAGAGGGATCTGTCTCCTCTGCCAAGCATTTGGCTGCTTAAACCTCAAGCATCCAGGAATGCTCATCAGGTATTGGGAATTTCTGATCTCTCAAAGACATTCCAAGTATTTAGCAGATACTGGAATTTTTCAAGAGATTGAGAGAAAAATAATTCAGACAGAGTCTGTTGCTTAACTGCATTTCAGGCCTTTCATATATCTGAATGCCCTAATCAGAATTTGCATTCAAGAAGATTAGAGTCCAGTCAACTGGTAAAAAAGACGAATATTTCGAATTATCTCAAAGCATTGAAAATATATTTTAGAATCTTCTCTCATAAAACACTTGCATCTTTGAAACGAAATAGAGGAGAGCAGGAGAGAAGAGGGCAGTAGTGAAAAGTATTAAATATACATTTTTTCCCAAAGTGAGATCATAAAAGTACAAAGCGATGCATTTAATTAGTTTTTCTCTAATTATCTCCTCTAACACTTCTTCCCTCTCCCCCATTTTTTTTTCAAACAGATGCATTCAGGATACAGACCAAAGCAGCTTCATTTCAATTACGGGAATTTTCTATTGGAATTGCGAGGAGCTGCAACACAAAAGTGCTTTTAATAAACCACTTTTTGGCAAAGAAAATGAGATCAGCTCAAGGTTTCTCCAATGTCATATGACAAAGACGCTGCAGCACCCTCCCACCCTGCCTGGGAGTCATCAGATGCAGCTCCTGCCTGCCAGGACATGGCCAAGGGCTATTTCCAGGCTTTGGCTCCCCGCTCCTGCACCCAGCTGTGCTGAACTGCTCCTGTCCTTATGCTCGCTTTGAGCCAGAGCCAAACCATCCTCCTCAGGTGCACCTGGAAAAACTGAGCCCAGGCACAAGTCTTTCTCCATCTAAATCTACAGCTAGGAACAGAAAATGGGGAAGAAAAAAAACCCCCAGTTAAACAAAAAAAAAACCAAACAAAAAAATCCAACCAAACAAAAGCCACCAAACCCCAGGTTTTCAGAACACCTATAAGGAGTGGCAGCAAGTAGTCATAGTGGTGACACTTTTACCAAAATATTCTGAAATATACACCATTACAGACAGCTTTTCCCTAGAAGTGTGCATTTACAACCGACACAATATTTACTAAAGCCAAAAGCAATTAAGAGTTGTTTGGATTTGGTTTGATTTTTCTTTTAAAATAATGTCACTGGAGCTGTAATTTCAGGTCTTGCTCATTCTCATAACTCAACATTTCCCCCCTCTCCATCAACATTATTGGTTCATAAATGACTGTTTCTAGCTATGCCACTATTAAACTTTGAGTTCATATGAAAATTTGTGTATTATTCCTTCACCTTACACATCTATTAGAAAATCAGGTTGAACCTCTTCTTTATAACTGAGAAAAGCCAGTCCTTTTTTTCCTCCAACTTGAACTTCACAGATAACATTAGGGTTCCCATGAACAACAGGAAATGTTGCAGGTAAAACAAGGAAGGTGCTTGGGGAGGGATTTTACAAAGATCACTCCAGGCTCATATATTTGACTCAATTTTTATTGAGTAATTTCTAAGGTGGGCAAAAAGCCAGCTGAACAGAAGGAGCCAGCACAGGCAGGTAACAGCCACCCCATTCAGGGCTCTTATGTGCAGTTGTTAAGGGGAGCTGCCAGCCCAGGTTATACATCAGCAGCAACAGGAAAATGCCTTCCTCCCAACCCTGCTACCTTGTAATTCAAAATATGTACAAGCAACTTGTACTTCATTCAACAGGAAAATGCTGTTGGTGTAAAATACTTTTATACATAAACCATGCTTGGCCATTTACTGGTTTTCTCTGAAAAAGTCAGGAGTTTACAGATATATTTGTGAAATTAAGGAAGAAAATATCAGTCTCTTAATGCATGAAATCTTCAATATTCTAACAATTACTGCAGCCTTTTGTACAGATCTCAGCACTCTGCTGCAGCAACAGCGAGCAGTAACGTCCCAGAAGTTCACGTTGTACACATTCCATCATCTAAAGCAAATATTTGCACAGATTTTACATAATCAGGGAAAAAAGTCTCACACACAAACAGTCAACATCAAGAGGAAGGAGCCTGAGCTTTAAAGTCAACAGGCATTTTGTCACCAACTCTGGTGAAGTTGGAGCAGCAACCTTCGCTGCTTGGGTTGGCAAGGCGAGGAGCAGGCTCTGAAACAAGAACATAGATGAGGAGCAGTAACACTCACTGCTCTGGCCACACCAGGAGCTCTGCAGCCAGGAGAAATCCCTATTCCATCTGCACAGGACACAATGAGAGCAATCAGACCTTTCAGACATCCCACAGTGTCCACCAGAGCTCCTGTCCACAGAGCAGAGGCACCTTGGATTTATTTATTCACTTTTAAATCCTTACACTAATTCCATTTTTTCCCCATGCCTGGGTCCCAGGGAGGTGATTAGAGAAGGCTGGACAGAGGCACAAAGTTATTTTGACTCAGTGGTGTGGGAACAGCTGCTAAGGAAATGCAAGAGGGCATTGCTGGTGCCAAGCTCCTCTGCCAGCCCTGGAGCACAGCGTGTGATTCGACTTAATTGCTGAACTTCCACAATGAATTCCGCCTGGTGTCAGATGGAACAGCATTAAGGGCTTAACTATCCTAAAATAACATTTCTAAAGATTGGGCCTTTGTTTTTCTGACCTGGTTTGTACAGTCCTAAATGGAAAGAGATTAGGAATTAAACATATGCAGTGTGAAAAATCACAAGGTTTGTTTTGTGAACCCAGCTCAATAAAGTGAGGTGGAAAGGATAAACTACTTAAAGATGCAATCACTAAGAGAGGATCTGGAGACTGCAGGGATGGATGGTGAAGGTGTAGTTCTTCCTGTCTATGCAATTACCCCTAAACGAAGCCAGAAAGAATCCAAGGGGAACAGACAGGCAGAAACTGCACTGATTCTGCTCTCAAATGCTTGGAATAGCTTGAACTTTTCATGCAAGCTTAATTCTTGGGTGTTTACCTAAATGAGATCCCCACTGGTTTTAATGACAAGCAGACCAATTAATTTCAAAGGACACATGAATATTCTAGTGGAGAAAAAGCAAGCCCAACTGCAAATATAAATTAATAAAGACATTACAGGCTTTCATACCATCACCTGTCCCACACTTTCATCTCTCACCTGAAAGAAAAAACCTGCTTCCAGAGAAGGCTGTTTGGCAGAAGGGAGCACACCAGCAGATGTGTCTGCATCAGTGCTTTATTTTCCATCCCAGCTGCTCTCATTCCCCACAGCATGCAGAGGTCCTGGAGCACTCCAGTGGCACTGGAAGATGCTCTGCAGGATCTGCCCAGCACATTACTCCTGCTGCTGGCCCCTCAGCCCCCTGGGGCAGATCAGAGCCAGCAGGAAGGAAAGCCCTCAGCCCCATCATTGCACACACACCGGGGGTTTGCTGCTCTTTGCTTTACAGTCCTGCTCCTCTCGTGCCTCCTTACTTGCTAAAACTGACCCTGCCAACAACACAGGGAAGAAATTCTGTGTGCTCCGTGTGCATCCGTGCAAAAGGGAGTGTTTGCATGCAAGCACATAACAAAAAATGTGAGATGTTTGAATTGTGTCTTGCTTTGTCACCTGATACACTGCAAAGGAAACAGTTTAACTATTATAAGCACAATATCTAATTGCACTTTCATCTTACAGAGTAAAATCCTGATTCTGGAAATAGCTCAGCCTACATTGTATGCAGACATATGGCCACATCTACATGATAAAGAAATTGCACAAGGGGATGAATCTCTAGCTTGATGCAACTCTTGTAAATAAACATGTACCATGAGCAGATCAGGGACTTGACTGCAAATTGGGATGAATCTGATTTCCTAGACCAAACACACATGTTCCAGAGCTATCCAAGGGCAGCCATTGGTCTGGATCTTAGCTGGTGGCTGAATTTGCACTTGGGTAGAATCACAGGGAGGAGTTTAATTCCACCCAGTTCCCCTGTGATGGCACTGCCACACAAATCACACCAACGCATGGGGGAAAGGTCATTCACTTCCAAACTGCAGCCTCTCTCTGAAATAAATTATCAATGCAGGCACTGGCAAAAATAAATCTACATCATTTAAGCCACATCGGGGCAGCTCCCACAGCCCAGAAAGTTACACCCATGAACTGTTCTTGTGCCTGCCCTGAGCTGGAGGCAATTGAGCAAACTTTGGGCTCTTTTTGGCTCAAATACACCTAAAGCATCAGAAGGCAGATATATAAACAAATATCTATTAAATACTAGCATCCAGATAAGGATGCGACTCACTCACCACTGCCCAGCTGGAGCAGCTCATACAAGAAATCTCATTTACAGTGCATTTTATTACTGGAAAAGCAAGACAGGAGCGTATTTTAAAAGCTGTCACTTACTGACAACTTGTAATGTGTGGTTACAAACACTGAAAATGAGTGAAACAGACACTTGGCTTTAGGAAGGATGAGACAGGAATGGCTGGTACATGTCTTGGTCTCAAAATATCACACTTAAGTCTGATGCTAAAGAAGCATTTGCAAGACTAACAACAAAAGCTTAGATGTTAGAGGATGGAGTGCAGGTATGTATTTATGAGGGGATTAATTAAATTTACATGCAGGCAACATTAAAGGAAAGAGAAAAGCCACTGTATTCATTAAAAGAGAATAAATATAATAGTGAAATTGGCATTTAATGCAGCTTAAGCAGGCAAAATGTGCACTACATAAGCATGAATCTTTCCAAAAAACCCACTTTTTGGTTAAATGAAGACAGTCAGGAGTGCTGTGTTCAAGTGCTAGAAAGGCCCATGATCCCTGCCTGTGCAGCAATTTGGACACACTCAACTATTAGTCTAACACTTAAAACAGTGTAAGGAAGCCAGTTCTCTCCTGATATCTGCCACTTTTAAACAATTTATATATTCCAGTACCAACTGTATTTATAGGTGGTAAGTGACTCTAAGCATTAAATAATGAAGAGATGTTCTTCCTATCAGCTGCGTGATTGCAACATTAAAAGATGGGAACATTACTGCGCAAAAAACCTGCTAGATTTCCCCCTCAAAGAAGCTGTTTCCTAAATATTTCATAAAGTTGCTTTTTCAAGTGGCACTAAATATTTTCCAAGATGTTACTTCCTTAGTAAATGTCTCACTAAGTGGCTTTTTTGAACAAGGCAGCTGCTTTCCAGCCATTTAGCTTCCCTGCACACTCCAACATCAGCGTGATGAATGGAGTGCACAGGGTGCCAGGCTGCTCAGAGCTGACCATTCTCCATGTACAGCACCTGGGTGCGTGCACACCCACAGAATTACGGAATTACAGGTACAGAATTACCACACACAACATGTTTATCAGAGTACTGCATGGTTGCTGCCATCTGGACATCCTGTCCTTGAGGGAGACAAGCTGGAACAAGCAAAGGGACACTGATCAAGAAAGCTTTAATGAGATCTGACAGGAAGGGTCCAAAGTTTCACAATCTTGTTTTTCCTCTGTGCCTTCCAGCAAACGCGAAGTTTAATCCATTTTAAATTTTCAGCATGCACTTTAAAGCAACTCCTTAATTTTTGGACTTTTTGTAGCTCACAAGCACAACACAAGGAGCAATTCCCAATTTCATTAAAGCCACATCCTGCCATAGGTCTTTCAGATCTGTTCAAGAAATGGCCAGAGAGTCACAGACTTCTCTGGAAAGCCCATCTTCCAGCTACCAGCCACTGGATTCACCTCAGCATTCCTGGCAATGAAAATTAGGAAATCCATACTCTCTGTTACCAGCCAAGTCCTGCTTCGCTTCCTCACCCCTTCTCATTTCTTCAAAATCACTTTTTCATCACTTCTTTGCGTCTTTGTGTTACAAACAAAAGCTCAGGTCTTTATCTTACAGACCTGAAAGTGAATTCAAATCTGGTGAAGTGTTCACCATCATGAGGAAGAACAGTTTGAAACAACAGACTTCAATTTTGCCATTATCTCCTTGTCCAGAAAAAAAAAAAAAGAAAAATTATTGCAAGAAAATTCTAGAAGACAATTTCACTATCATTCTAGCACACCCTACTTGTTCAACCTGAATATAAGAACAAATGGGGTGTATTATAAGCAGCAAAATAAGAGCAGCATAAACCATTCTCTCATTTGCAACACCTAAATACAAAAATTGTCATGTTTTTCCAATCAGCTAAATGCCAGCTGCAATGGTATCATTAAATCTGTACCAGGTCTAACAAAGTAACAAGCAAAGCAATTAAGATTGTATTAGAGACCTTATTCTTACAACGTAATCAAAAACACTTCTTTACTCCTGACAAAAAACCATAAATGTCAAAACAAAATCTCAGAGCTGGAATTCTCATTTTCAGACTGAGCAAAGGCAGTTCATCTGCTTCTAAAATGGCATCCAGTTCTGAAAAATGGCTTGGAAAGATCTGGGATATGAAACAGCATAAAGCTCAAAAAATTAAAAAAAAAATTAAAATAAAGGCAAGCATAAGGGAGGAATGGGCAGAAAGCAAAAATATGGAAAAAGGTGCATGAAAAAGAAAAACAAAGCAGAGCAAAAGCCCAGGACAGACAGACATAAAGAAGTGCAGGGTCCATAACAGAACTGCATCTAACAAATCATCTTCTCATTTACAAGTATCACAATAATAGGCAGCCCCCAGCCCTCCCAATCATGGATGTAAAAGAAATGGAACAAAAATGGGAGAAAGCAATTAGTCAGGACAAAATGGGCTTAATTTCAAATAACACAAAGGAAGCACAGTTGCAAATGGAAATAAAGCAGCAAGAAACATAAAATACTAAAGTTTAACTTTTTTCCCCCTTAGAACAAGTGTTCAGTGACTTCAAGGAAAGCAATCACTAGATCTGTTTATTTTCTTCCAAGTACTTCTCAAATACAGAGCTCTGTCCTAAAAACGCTCACCCACCAGGCAATCTTGGTACTCCAGGATTTTATTTCATTTTTTGAAGTGTTCAGGTATGCATAACAGCTCATCAGCACTGCCTTTTAAGGTTTTATGGTGTTTCCTTTCCTTCCTTTCACAGCCAGGCTTGGCACTTCAGCCAGGGTGAAAGCATTTTGTGTTGTCCTTCCTGGTGCAAACCTCATCTTGGTGTTCCCATTCATTTTGTAGCACAGCTCTTTGACCTCCCAGGCAACTTTAGCTGACTTTCCTTACCTGATTTTTTGGGAACGATCTGAATCCACTGAAGGTTTCATTTTTGGGGGAAAAAAACAGAAGGGTCACCCCAAAGCAGAGCAACAAAAATTCACAGACAGTTATGTCCTGTGCCCCCCTGCAGCCAGGAAGGGTGAAAGAGGACAGGCAGATGTAAGAGCTAATCCTGCTATGAAAAAGTTGACAATAATGTGTATATCTGCAGCCTCACAGTGTACAGCATCCCTGGGAAATGGATGTTGCAAAAGCAAGATGCTTCTACAGATTAAATAACCACATGTCTTCACTGCTCTTGTATTTTTTTTTTGAAGTAAAAATGCATTTAGGGTGACTAGCCTTTGTCTGCTGTGAAGCTCAGCATCATTCTGTCTGTCATTTGAAAAATTCAGTCTATGAAGAAATGATGGCTGCAGTAGGTAAGTGATGAGAATGACAATCTGGTCAGGGTGGAAAATTGAGAAAATTAAACTGCACAACTGCATGAGAATCAACAGTGAGATCTAAGTCCAACAAAATGCATCTATTTCCAAATATTTGCCATGAAAGTAGCAAATTTGAGTGAGGTTTTTCTCCCCAAAAATGAAACCTTCAGTGGATTCAGATCATCCCCAACAAAAAAATCACATGAGGAAAGTCAGCTAAAGTTGACTGGGAGGTCAAAGAGCTGTGCCACAAAATGAATGGAAACACCAAGGTGAGGTTTGCACCAGGCAGGACAGCACAAAATGCTCACCAAGCCAGGGAGATAAAAAAACCACACCAGGGGAAAAGAAGACAAAGATTAAAAGACGAAGAAGTCAGAAATAAAACTTATGTCTCTGTCTAGAAGTAATTCATGTTTAATTCTCTTCTGTCACAAGGAAAGAACAAATATAGCCACACACATACACAACTTAGAGCAATTAATAGTGCAGAAGGAAATAAATCTGTCAGGTCCTGACAAGGATCACATTATTCTTACAAAATACAAACAAGCCTATCTTACAAGTGTTTTAACCCAGAATTTATCAAAGCACCTTCTTGAGAAGCTGAAAATTCTAATGGATGCATCAAAGGCAACAGAGAAGTCACAGCACAAGCAGAGACTCCAGGAAACTAAAAACTCAACCCACAGCCCAACACAGCATTTGTGACAAGGAATCTGGGGAATGGAGGAGGGACAGGGAAATGATAAGAATAGAGTGAAGTGAGTGGTCCCAGTGATGCTGGTGAGACTATGTATAGCACAAGCACATGCCACAATAAAGGCAGACTGCACAATCCACCCCCCCAGGTACCTACACATCGAGGAAGCACTAGCAACACCCCTGGAATTCTTCTCATTTCACCTTTTAAACAGACTGCTGGGAGGCATTTTGATAGATTTGTGTTCAAGTGCTGGAGCGAGTTCAAACAAAAGCCACGCCATCATCAAAACCAGAGGAACTGATAAATGAAAGAAAGGAAAACAGCTGAGCATGCCAAGCTTGGAAAAGGTGCAAGTAATGAGGATTCTTACAGCTTACAAATATCTGAAGGATGTAGCCATCGAGGAGACAGCAATTAGTCAGGACAAAATGGGCTTCCTTTCAAATAACACAAAGGAAGCACAGTTGCAAAATAGTAATAGTTTCAGGAAATTCTTAACGGCAGAGAAGTGCAGCAACAGTTATTTTAAAGCAGAGAACATCTGATATAAATGTACACATTAGATCATCTCATATGGAGCCAGTCATAGTCTATAGCTCTGTCAAAGCATAATCATGATCCACTGGATGGCTGTCAGACATAGGGGATACCCAAAGAGCCTTCTACTCTTTTTTTTTGGGTGAATGATGGTGCCTTCTATTCCAAACCACACCGCAGAAAGGTTTGTATGGAAATACAGCTATATTGAGTACTTACAGCTATTCACTTCAATGAAAACTCTGAAGTGATTACAGCTAATAAACACACTATTTCTAAACCTCTGAAGTGATATTATGATTCTGATAGACCATATGGTTTCAGTGTATTTATACCACGCTGAGCTGTTCGGAGCCTTTCCACATGTCAGCTGTGACTGTCTTCTGGGGACACACAGCAGGTTTGGGTGGGGGGAACTGTGGGAGGACCCCAGTGGGACTTCTGGTGGGCTGTGGCACTGCTGTGAACCACCCACCCCACCCCAAACTTCAGCACTGCCAAATCCAAGGAAACATCTCCTCAACTGGAGTCCTCTTTCCCAACCCCAATGCCCAAATCAGTAATCAAACGTTGGTGCTAATTTGCAACAAATTAAATTAAGCAAAATACCCTGTGCTCAGACTGTTTTGCCAGCAACAGGAGCAGATGCTTTCCTAGAGGCAGTATTTAATTTACTAAGACCCCATTCACTTGCTAACAGCACTGAGCTTGATCAAGACCTCCTGTGTCATTGGGAAAGTCGTAGCTGCTCTAAGAGCACCTGTAAGTAAACAAGAAATGTTGCTGAATAACACAAAATGTCACCTACTTCTTGCAGCATCAATCCTGCTCTTCAGAGAGACAACAGAACCTCTAAAGAAGGGCACTAAGTATTTCTTCTTTATAGGTCACTGAGCTATTAATATTTTTTACTTTTTCTACCTCTGTTCCCATGGAGTTGTGTCATGAGACAGAAGCACAGTCGCATTAACCCCACTGCAATCCTGCCGCTCCGTTAAAAACATGACCTATTAGTAATTAATCTTAGAACTGGAGGTAATAATAGCTCTCTCCACCTCACCAACAGCGCTGCTCATCCTGCATTTACAGCTCCTACAAGGACCTTTGACAGGGGAGACAGAACCAGGGGAATGTGTTAGCTACTGCAAAATGGGGCAGGAGCTCCTGACTTGGTAACCCGTTATTAACCAAAAGCTTTTCCTCCATTTCATTTTCTGCAGTTAAACACACACTCAGAGAGACAAAAGGTCCATTTGCTTCTCTCTCGACGCACACATGTGAGACTCATTAATGTTAATTGGATTTATGAATGCCTGCTGAAAAGAGAAGAAACTGTAAAGATTTCCCATTTGCAGAGAAACAATCAAAGGAATAATTTCTTGTGCGTCTTGCTGATGAAGAGATGAGGAAATAATGGATGAGTCACTTTACATTATGATTCAAAATTCTTAAAATAGAAGAGATGAAAACACTGATTTCTGTATAGGTCATATTCATGTAAAGGACTCTTTCTAAGAATCCAATTTGAACCTTCAAGTATAGTTCTGCTTCTAATTACCCAGGCTCCAAGAAGAAATCCTGGTCTCTGAATTGTAATGATACAGATTTGTTGCTGTAATTCAATTTGTCAGGTGTAAAATACAAATGCAATTTCCTCTGCACACCCTCCTGTAGCTTTCAAAGAGACACTGAACTTGAGCCATTTGATAATTCTTTCCATATTGTAGCTTTCACATTTACTATGCATAAAACTTCTGACAGGTTTTGTTTTGGTTTTTTTTAAGAAGGTGATTATGCATGGCTCTAGTTACTCCACTAACTGGTTTGAAAATAAATCCAACATTTATGTCATGGCTACAGCACAGCATTAGCCACAACCTACCCAGCCTGCAGTGACCAGGGCACTTCAAAGTGAGCTCCAAATTTCTGCTACCTCTGATGGGGATGAGGGAGAGCATCCACAATCCCCACATGCACTGATTTGCTCTGTGGGAACTTCTCCAAGGTTTTTCTCTATGGGAACTTCTCTGCTCAGCTCCAGTCAACTAAGTGGAGACCCTTGGAGTCAACAAGGCCCCTCTCACAGAAAATCGAGTTTCAGCCACTCAGAAAGAACCCTGACACTTCCTTCCTTCAGGATCACGTTTCCTTAGGACAATCAAGGGCTATAGGAAATGAGCATGATGCCTCACCACTGTGTTAAACAATGGGCTTGAATATACAGAATAAATATTAATAATATTGTATATGTATGCTAGTATAAAAATACATGCTGAAATATAAATATTTAATGTAAGCTAAGTATGTAAACACAGACTTTATATATATATAATCATATATTCCTATATACTTATATAAATAACTATATAGGAATATATAATTATATTATATATTCCTATATACTTATATACTAAGTATATATTTTATATATATTATACTTTCTATATATTATACTTTATAATATATTTTACAATTTATATACAAGTGTATACAAGTATATTATTATATTATTATATACAAGTATATAAATATATATAAGTACATAAAGTATATAAAGTGTATGTGTAAGTACATAAATATATACTTATATCAAAACTGTAAGCACACCACACCCACTGTCTGAAAAGCTGCAAAATATCTGAGAAATTTCCTGCAAATACCCAAACTGTGGAAGTGGACACTGCCCATGCCACAGTGCAAGAGCTCTGTGGGCTGAACAAGATAAGGTTGATAGTTTGTTTCTCATTTTTTCCCTCTTTGGAACAATCTATAATGAAGGACTGCAGCAGACAATGCTTGGCTTCAGTTTTCCTTGCCTCTGCATAAAGCTGTTCCAATGACTACAATTCAATTTCTCTGTCAGTTGTGTTCCTGAGTACCTTTTAAAAGCCTTCCCAAAATTAAGGCTATATACTCCAGTAATTTTCAATATGAAAAAGTGCAATCAATAAAATACTGCTGATAGTGCACACGATTTGTGGAGAGTGAGAGCTAAATACGAATTAGTTTTGGAAAAGATCCGAGTCTATCATCTCCCTTAATTACAAGTTGGGTCACTGACTGCGAATGGCATGACTCAGCCTGGGAATCCCTGCAAAGGAATCCTAAGCAGATTTAATAGTTGCGTTTGATTTATTTGTTCCTCAGAGATGAAGCAAGCCCTGTGTCTCAGACCCCTGACGGATCAGGGGCTCCCCAGAGGATGTCAGTGCTCCTGCCAGCTGGGATGAGGGGAGCCAGGAGCACCCAGGAGTGCCAAAAGGTTGGGACCAGGGCACAGCAGGCATGTGCCTCGCTCCCCAAGGAACCTCACCACAGAGGATTCCATTAAAAGCTACTCTTCTACAGATCAAATGTGAAATTGCAACCTTGAAAGAGGACAGAGGGATATTTGGTCCTGCACTTGGCTTAAAAGCACACACAATTGAATTAATGCTGCTCAGTCAAGTTTTGGGCATCTCCAAGGATGGACATGGCACAGTCTCTCTTTCCAGGGCTTGACCACCCTCAATTTTACTTTGTTCCCCTGTATCTGATCAGGATTTTCCATCTCTTAACTTGAACTTGTGCCTTCTTCACACACCTCCAAGACAAGTCTGACTGACCAAAAGTTTTCCAAGCCTGTCTGGTTTCCCAGCACAAGAACCTGAACAAACCACACCAACAGTGCCACTGCTGTGACAAGGACAGGCAAACCTTTGTCCTGGTTTTCTCCATTTCCATCACGATATTACTCACCACTGATGTGTTACCACTTGGTGACTCTGCATCTTCTCTCTGTTAAATAAATACCTCGGCAGTTTTGGTTTCCTTCCCACAGCTCGCTGCAGTTTCCTTTCCCTGGGAAGCTGCACTTTTCCATCTTTAATTCTCCGTTCCTTATAAAGCAGCTCCACTCTGGGCACACTCAGCCGCCACAGGGAGTTGGTGGTGTAGCAACCAGGTCTTGCTGGACTTTTCTAATTACATTGCCATGACACTTCCATACCCACGAGCACTCCGAGGTGTTTCATAAAGAAAACCTCAGACATTTCTGACATCCTGCTGGTGGGAAGCTTTTCTCTCTGCTCAGCATTAGTAATACAACGGGCTACAACTCCACAAACCTTTGGAAGTAATCCTTTAAAACTGCTTTCATCTCTTTCTGATCCTTAATTCCACCTGCTAGTTCATGCAAATTCACTTATTTTCCAAACAAACAGGTGTCAGATGATTTACCGGCTCATTTGCACAGCAGAAGGACAAGCAAATATTATCTTGATTTTTCTCCCTCATGAAATATTTCCATAAAACTATCAGAAAAAAATTAGCATTGCTATTAGAAATATCCATGGAAAGAAGCCAGAAAACCCATTTATTTAGCAGTATATTCCACTGCCACCCTCAGAGTATCCTGAAGCATTAACTATATTTTAAGAATGTTTTGTAAACTAGCAGCATAAAAAGGTATTTTGCTTTAAAAAAGGCTACTAAAAACCTTGCTTTATTTGTAGAAACAGTTGTTTACTACTCATGTAGTAGAGCATAATGTTCTTTATGCAATTAAATTAAGTTTCCAGAGTCTCACTTTTAAGCAAACTAAAACCTTTTTTTTGACAATAAAGAGTACTTTATAAAAATAGAATACTTAAAAAAAAAAAAAATCAAAACCCACAAAAATGGAGACTACACCCACAGTGTACCATGCTGCAAGTTTATAAGAAGCACAAGAGTTCTGGTATAAAGACATTTATACCACTTCTTTACTTTGCCCTTTTATTAAAGATTCAGACACCAACCCAGACAAGGGTTCAACTTATATAAACAGGCTCAGAACTACAACTGGGACAGGCAAGTTTAGTGGCTGGCAAAGTTTGAGGACATCTTTGTCTTTTTTATACTCTCTCATGATAAAGCCAACTGTTTCCAAAAGAGGAAGACAAAAGATCCTATGCAATTACATAACTTGAGGCAAACTTTGCAAAATAATTATACATTTCAATAATGACTAGTTAAAAAAAAAAAAAAGGCATTTTGCCTTTGCTTTATTAATTCAGGCTCAGGCTGTCTCATCGACTGCTTGGGCAGAACCCCTATGCACCATAATCCTTTACAGACCCAAGTGTGCCCCAAGTTTTTACTCCAGACATGTTATCAAAATCCATTTGATGAAGAGGTAGCTGATATTCTGTAATGGATATTGTGGTTTCCTGTCAAAAACAGCTGCAGCAGAAATGAAATACTTAGAAATTGTAGCTATTTAAACAATTGTGTTCTGCCATGTAAATCAAGACATATTTATAAAAAAAAATCCACAAACTTAATGGACAGCTCCACATAGAAAATACTGCCCCAGTTATAGTCTCAAAGGTGTCAGATCCCAGAATCTGGAACAGTGTGGAATGGACCCAAAGATCATTTAGTTCCAGCCCTACTGCCATGGGCAGGGACTCCTACATTGATTTACATCCATTGTGGAGGTATGCTATCAGTTAGATGGAAAGGAAGCTCCTTTCCCAAGCCCAGAAACTCATTTCCATAAGGCAAAGAGGCAAATTCTAACAGATACTGTGCACTGCTAAGTTTGAAAGAAAATCTGACCAAGCCTTGGCCAACGAAGGCAATCAAGCTCAATGCTGGCTGTGAGAAATCTTGCAACATGAATATTTGAGTTCAGCTGGGTCCCAGAGGAGGTAGCCTGATCACTTGCTATTTGGGGAAAGAAGCCTCTCTAAAAATATCATTTTCACACACATAAAAAAATCATTTCAAAAATGCAAATCACCCCAGTCAGACACAAAGCCTGACGAGTCCTAAGTCGTTGGTACAAACCAGGAATGCTGATGAGCATCTAAACATAAACAAACAACAAAAATCTCTCAGTTCCTCAAACCAATTCTCAACATTCTCCAAGCCACTTGCAGAATTTTAACACAAAACCTGTTCTTTATCACATGCAATCAGGGCAGCAATGCCAGGTGGGAGATATGGAGATGGATCTCCAGGCATTATTTCTGGATTTGCTCTTACAGCAAAGAAAGAATCTGCATTTCCTTTCTTACACCACTATCTGTATAACTACCACCCATTTAAAATGCCACATGAAAAATATTTGGAAATTTACTCTCTGAATTAATTAAAATGAAAAAAGTTCCCACAGAAATTCATGCTCACACATAACTCAGTGTTCAGAACAAACATTTTCTGCCAAGGGAGAAAAAAAAACCCCTCTGCCCCATCTCTACCCCTGCCTTGGCCAGTCCTCAGAGGAAAGGAACTGTAAACATATTTTAACAAAATAAATTAATTACACTATGAGTTAAAAATCTCCTGGTTCCTGATGCCTTCAGACAGTTCCTTATCTCCCTTGAACAAACAAGGTTAAACATGACAAATATTGTGCCTCCTTGTGAGTAAATGTTGTTTTGTTTACTTTGGGGTTTTTGAAACAACAGTAAGTCACAGCTCATCATATAACAGTCTCTCAAGAATGCTGGGGAAAAAGCATTTGTCCTCATTCCAAAAATGTGTGGAAAAATAGAAGGGTCTGACGAGTATTTGTTTTTAAGGGACTGGCCAGATAGAGCCAAATTAGGAAGGCTCACTCCCTCTTCTCCCATGTTTACAATTGAATCACAAGTGAGCAAACAAAAAAAATCAACTCCCTTTCCACTACCACCAGGCAGCATTACGAATCTCCCTTATAAATAATTATTAACTGCATTAAGATATTAAATCACAGAAAATGTTCTGTATTGATTTTGTGGGATTCTTCAAGCTCATCCCTACCTACATTTTAAGATGCATCTATTCAATGGCTTTGATTTTTGCAGACAATAATTGTTCCTGCTGACATGCCTGAACGCCATACAGGAAAGGAAATATTGCAACTGCCACCAGTTAGGGGCATCAGAGATCTTGCAGCATCTTAGTCAAATCCTACAGAAAACCCCATTGTGCTCAGCTTAGAGGCCACTCACCACTCAGTGTCCTCTGGATCCACAACTCAAAGTTAACTCCTTTTTTCAACTGTGAACCCCTGCTGATAGGAAGGTCAAGAAACCTGCATTTTCCCAGAGCCCACAGGAAAGCCCAGAATTTGAGGACTGCAATCTGCACCTTGGAAAAGTCCGATTAGATTAAAGAGTTCAAAAAAAAAAAAAATCTGTGGTTTGGAAAATACAGGAGCCAGCTTGCTGTTTTCCAGTTAGCAACATGGTAAACAGCATGTCAGCAACACCATTTTCCAAGTGTGAGCAACGTGTTAAAATTAACGTTGTGTATCTCAGAGCTTGGAGATTGCTATGGATATTTGCATCAGAAAATATTCAAGGCAAAGGCTCTCCTCAGACTTATTCTTTAAGGCCTGGATCTGAAAAAAAACTAAACAAGTGTACTAATTTAACCATGGTAATAGTCTAATTACATCCAACAGAACACCGATGTGTTTGAAGCTTACCATGCATTTAATAAGCTTTTACAGTACAAAAGCCTGCTCAGTAATAGCTCTGAAGCAGAAGCTGCCCCAATTTAAATCTGCTGCATGCTGGACTCCAGCTCCTGCTATTTTTTGGACCAGATGATGGAGTCACGCAGAGTGTGATGGACACAGGAGTGCTGTAGCTCTCTGCACGAGGCTGGAGACCTCTCTGAATTGCTCTGGAAATGCACTGAAATGATGAAAGTTTCCTGTAAACTCACCAAAACATGCCTGCTGATAATGTTTTGAGCCAGAACTGTTAGAGACAGCTTCACACAAATAAACCAAGTAACCTGAGTTCAAACAAATGGACTTCAGATGTAGGACACAGTTACGATTTTGTTCCTTAAACTTGACCAGATTATTCTGTTGCTTTCTCAGTGGTTGGTTTTCAATCAGGATCTAAGTAATGTTTATTAATTATTAAAATTAAATGAGGTCAAATTTATTTTGCCATTTTAATATTTTAATGAGTTAGGGCTGTTCAGCTTCTCTCACAGAAAAGATGAGAACGTTTTCAAGTTTCAAACTTAGGTCAAAAAAGACATTAGCAGATCCAGAGGGAACATAACCACTGAAGGAAGTAACAGGTGATTTTTCTCCCTTAACTAATACAACTCTGGCCTAGCAACTCAACCCTACAAATTCTGCAACATTAACAATGAAAAACAATGTATTGCAATAGTTCTATTAAATTCTGCATGTGTAAGATAGAATTGAAAAATTACCCTCCTGCTATAATATACAATATGGCAAACAGAACTGCAGGATGTCATTTTGCCAGTATTTAAAATAAACCTGTGGTAACCATTGTTTATTTTATATGTGTTCTAGATAGCTTGAAACCAATGGACATTTACCCTGATCATGCAGAATTACAGCTGCTGTTGTAATTCATCAGGAAATGTTTTAGTTTAATACTTTCTTCCTGTAGTAGGGAATGGTATTTGTAATAGAAATTCTCATATAATACATTTTTATGTCTGCCACAACCTATTTACTTTAGGAGGTGTGGGAATACAGAAATTTTCTACAAAGTGTAAAAGAGCTGAAGACAACAGACGGCCTGAGCAACAGATGGCACTGTCAGAGGGCACAAGTGTGACAGTGTTTGAACTCCATGGATTTTTCACAAAAATAGAGGCATGCCCTAGGACTTCTAAAAGGAGTTACAAACAAATTAATTACATTATTAATTAATTAATATCCCCGCAGTCATAACCCAGCTGGTTGGGGGGCGCAAAGCTGTACTACATGGTAGCCACCTGAAGTTCATGAGATCATCTTCTCCACAAGGCTTAGGGCATGGAGCTCAGAGTTTGATTCCAGTTTTAAATAACTTGTGATAGTTATAGATAACAGTTTAACTAACTTGGACCTGAGGACCACTGTTTCCATTCTACCTCTGGAGTGCCCTGTGGTCACACTTTTAACCAAAGTATATACCTACGTATATAGAGGTCACTGCTAATCACAAAAATAGTTTGGTGTATTTGGTCCTTTAACCAACTCCTTATCAGGACCTTCTGATCTCATCTGCTTTCTATCTGTTATCAACAAGACACTTGAAACTGGAATTACAGTAGCAATTTACACCACACAGAAGTCTAAGCTTTTCCCTGACCTCCTCAGCCAAGTGACAGCACCTCACTCACTCTGATCACCACCAGAGAAAATCTATTTCTCCAATTAAAAGATGTGAAGGAGCCCCACACTTCCACATTGTAAATCTCAAGGAAACAGAGCCCTTTACACCAGCGCAATACCTTAAGGTGAAACAATAGATACTCAGTCACCAGCCACATACCAGCTACTCAGAAAGCCAAAGAGTCACTTCTCTTGCTGACCAACCAAAAATTTTATGTATTAACCAGGATAAATACTTTATCCTAGTTTGGGGTTTACATCCTGAAAGAAATTTAAAGGATTTTAAAAAATCACCTGTGGTTCCAACTCCAAACTACTGATTTCTCTCTCCAGAAAGTGGGGTTTTTTTTCATACAAGTTGCAATATTTTTTGAGATTATAAACTGCAAGACAGCAGCCACAGCAAGGAAGATGAATTACAAAGACAGACTACTGTAATTTGGCAGCAATAGCGTAAGGCCAAAAAAAAATAACAGAGTAAGTGCATTAAAAGTTCAGGACTATAGCAAAACAGAGTTTGCAGCAAAAAATTTTATAAACTGCTACAGCCAAAAAGAACATCCTTGGGAAAACTTCACAGCCATAATATCAAACCCTGACATGAAATGGCCAAGCAATCAGGCCAATATTCATTGATTAAAACACCAAAAAGCACGAAAATACAGAAAGAGCACTAGAAATTTGAAACATCATCGCATAGCACTGACCCACATGGTAAGTCTTGAGTTTCCAGCTCAGAAACCATCTGCCACACAAGGACCACATGGCAGGTGGTGACAGTACTCAGCAACAACAACAAAACCTTCCAAAGAGCTGCCATGGAGTACTCCAGTGGCAGATGAGCTACTGTTAGGAGACTCTGCATGTTTGAATGATATTTCAGGCAATACAAACTGCATAGGGAGAGGATAAAGTCTTATTCGACAGCACAAACACCACCAATTCCTTGTAACCATACTGCTCCATTTATCAAGTTACTTTTTATAAGAGTTTGGAGGCTGTTCTTCCACAAGGGCCCATTTTTCATCAATTCCATATTCAGATTTATTTTCCTGACAAGAAGCAGCAGATTGCAATGGGGTAAGGGACCCATACCCCAGGGGCCAGGGGGACCACATGCACTGGGCAAAGCTCTCAGATACCCAAACTGCATGTAGACACACATTCCTTCCTTTCCCACCCTCACCTGACTAAAGGTTCATTCACAAGCAACTTTTTATTATTTTATTTAATTTTAAAAGTTTTTACAGTAACCTGTTTTCTCAGTTTCCTATAGCCACCCTTTCCTTTGTTCCCTTTTACGACTTTCACCACTTTCTGAGCTCATGTTTTCCCAAGGCCTTCTCTTGAGGAACAGAACTGTGGCTTTCCCCATCCTCCTCCTCCTTTGTATTTTTTACCCTTCATGTACTTCTCTCCCCCTCCCAAATAACCCCATCTCAAAGCCCACACTCACTAAGCATTAAAGACAGATAAAGAAAGTAGAAACACAGTCACTCCATCTTTTCTACCAAAAAGTAACTCTCTGATGCTCTCCACTGAGCAGCCTTTATGGAAGGCCAAAGCTTTGTGTTTCATGCTCCCTACCAGCTCTTTGTTCCTGCTGTATTCTGGGAGTTTTGAACCAAACCTTCAGAGAGTTTTAAACTACTAATTCTGTGTGAGACAGGACACAGGCAGAGGACAAACACGTAAGGATTGCCCACAGAGACAAACAATCAGGGGGGAAAAAAAAATCTCTCAGTGACCTCTCCTGGAGAGCAGGAGCAAAAATAAAAAGAAAAAAGGAGTTTCAGGGCAATATCAGGTCACTCCAGAATAGGACAGTAGCGAAAAGGTCCAAGGAGCTTTCTCCCCTGAACCCTGACCAGCTCAGATTTGAAGATAGATCACAAAAAATCATCTCAAAATCACATCATCTGACATCTGACTAGACCCAGCACTTTTCTACTTGATGTGAAATTCTACTGAAACATACGCTCACCTTTATTTCTAAACAGAGCGTGGTGGCAGAACTCTGAAGGAGAACCAAAACTTAACAAGGGTAAGTTTTGCACAGAAGCAATCCTGTGCTCTACAAAGGGAGGCTGCTTTCAGGTTGGTTCATGAGGAAGCAGTGATTTTGGAAAGCTTGGAGCTCAGATGAAGAGACAACGAATGCTTTACAGCAAATAGGAAGACATGTCTGAGTCAGAGCAGCTTCAAAATTTCTGATTTTTAGCTTCACAGATTGCTGTTTCTCCTAGTCCTTCCCTATGGTGGAAGACAGCATGAGCACACTAAAAGGCTGTGTTCTTACTGCAATTTCTCAAGACTTAGTCTAGCTTACACTAACAAATATTTTCATCCTTCCAAGTCTGAAAAGCTTGTTTACAGTCAAAATGACTAAAAAACCCTGTGGGGAACAATGAAATATCTGATTTTCCTATTGAAATGGATGTAAAGGTACTTCAGCACCACAGAACTCTCCATTCTGAGCTATTATCACAACTTCATGGCAACTTTACCGCCTATAAATTAAAAAATAGCCCAAACATAAACACAAGCCTTGATGCCTGCATCTACACCATTTATTTCATAAGGAAGGATTCCATTTCTCTGTCCACAGAGCCCACATCAAGAACTTTTCCTTTTCAACCCAGCAAAAACTTTGCCAGTGCTCAGAGCACACACTGAGGGCTCTCGTGGCAGTCCCACAGCCAACACTGCCTTGTCTCCCCTCACATCTGTCTCAATGAACAACAGGGTTGAGTTAAAATTTCTTCCCAGAGTACATTTTTTTCCAGAGTATGAGCCTTTCAAAGCCCACACAATTACCTTTTATTTGACTTTCAAGTTAGCACCAGTCTTTCCCAAAATATTTTGGTCACAAATAATTTTATCAGTAAATAAATTAATCAGGAATATTGAGAATAAAGGGCTGCCTTTTTCTTTTTTGTTGCCAAGGGAATAAGAATATATTTTTAAAAAATGCTGTTGAAGCAAAATCCATTATGAACTGCAAGATAATACACAGTCCAAAAGTTACATCAGAGTATTCTCAGTCCTGCCAAATGCATCTTTACTGAAATTGTTTAGTAGGAAGAAGGTGATGTATCATGCCATTATTTGAAATGTACCAAATATTTCTGCAGTAGGTCTTGGGTTTGCAACTGTAACAGTGAAATATTACACACATATTGCCATCTCATGGATACTACAAATACTTGTTTAAAATTCCAAGAACGCGATCCCTGACAGAAAAATATGCAGAATCCACAGCAAATAAAATTGTAAGGATTTACAACGTGAAAGCAGGAACTTCACATTTGAAACAGTCCAAAAATCTGCCTCAGATTCTCTCGTAGTAGTTACTATTTTTATGACTTGGCTCAGACTTGCTTTAATCTCTTTATTTAGGAAGAAATTGCAAGCTTGCCAACTCTAGCAAATGTTAAGTACTTCAGTAAATTCCCCATCAATATAGGTCGTGCATTCGAGGGAACAAGAATGTGGTGAGTAAGTTCTGCTCCATCTCCTCCAAAGAGGATTTCAGAATGAGGCAGTGATGGCAGAGAGAGATAAACAACGTGGCTAAGCCCCTCGTTCGGCTCCATCCTCCTCTCCAGACATCTGTCCACACTGTGTTGTGCCGTGATTGAGATGTTCTGCCATGCAGCTCACCCAGCCTGCCGCTATCCCACATCCCTCTTATCTGAGCAGGCAGGAGAGCAAATGCATTGCCAAGGCTACTGCACCGTCACTCTTCCATTAAAGTTCAGGAGCAGCACGAGGCGAGTTCCAGCAAGTAAGCAAAACCACAGCAAACCCAACAGATGCACACATACCCGAGTATGGAGCATCAATTCAGAAACAGCCCCAATAGCCCGTGCAGGCTTCCTGGACCATCCACCGCACCAAATTCCCCAAACCCACCGAGCCCTGTCAAACCGCGAGTTCTGCCTTCAAAGAGAACTTGGCGGCCAACAAACCAAACCGCGCATCGTTTCTCAGGCTCTGCCCAAACGCACCTCCCTACCCAAAGGGCTCGGACGAGCCAGCGGACAAGTTTCGGCTCCCTCCCCGCAATTCCCCGGGCGGGACCCGCGGCTGTGCCCGCACCGGGGACAGCACCGGGGGCCCCCGCGCTCAGCCCCTCAGCAGCACCGCCTCTCCCCGGGCTCCCCAGGCTGCGGAGCCCCGGCCCTGCGGCTCCCGCCCATGAGGGTCCCCGGGCCGCCCGCAGCTCTGCGGGGACACGGCAGCGCCTGCCCCCAGGGCACCGCGTCCCCGCCGCGGCCAGGGAGGAGGAGGAGGGAGGCAAGGGGAGAAGCCATTACCAGAGTTTTGTTGCCGTTCTTGCTGAGGGGGCCGCGGAAAACTCCCTTGATGTTGCGAAAGTGCCCGTTGCTGAGGTGCGCGGAGCTGATGACAATGTAGTAGCACTCCATGGGGCCGGGGCCGCCTCCTCGGGCCGGGCTCGGCGGGGCTGGGCGGGGGCTGCGGCCCCTCAGGCGCGGCGCGGCCGCGGGAGGAGGGTGAGGAGGATGAGGAGGGTGAGGAGGATGCGCGGCGGGGCGGCCGCGGCGGAGCCGAGCGAGCTGCCGCCGCCGCTGGCAGGCATAGTGCTATTATAGCGAGCAGCCTTGCCGGTCGGCTGCACTGAGCCAATGGCAGGGAGCCACTGGGCTGGTACCGAGCGCTGTCAGAGGAGGACATCTGTCACACGCCGCCTCCACCGCCACCCACCGCCCCACGCCCCGCTGCCCCCGCCGCGGACGGGCCGCCGGCAGGTAAAGGGGGACGGGCGGGGGGACGGGGCAGCGCCGGCGCCCCGAGCCAGCCAGCCCCGCAGGTGGGCTGTGCCCTCCTTTTTCCGGGGGTGGGGACGGCGACCAGTGTGATTCCTCCGGGATCCGGGGGGTGGGCATGGAGAGATGCCCGGGGTGCGACGCCCCCAGCCCAACGCTCCCGCCCTCCCCCTCCTCCGAGCAGCCTCCACCGCGCCCTTTTCTCTTTTTTTGTTACATATTTCTCTAACACCCTACTCACAGGCACCTCCACCTGCCCGGCCGGAGCAGCCCCCCCGCTCCCCATCGGCCGCCGCTCTCGGCTCCTGTGGCCCGTGACAGTGCAATTGGGGAAAACCGGTCATTCCCCATCCTCGCTCGGGGTAAGCTCCATCCCGCCCTTCGCCGGGCTGCGGCCGCCGCAGCCCATCCCCGCCGCATCCCGCAGCATCGGGAGCGGGCTGGCAAAACTTCTGGGTCACGGGAAGCGCTTGGGGCCGCATCCCCCTTTCCCGAGATGCCTGCATCCCTCGTCCTTGGGGGGCCGCATCCCCCATTTCCCGGAGTGCCTGCATCCCTCCCGCTCGGGGGACCGCATCCCTTCCTTGGGGGCCGCATCCCCCGTTCCCGGAGTGCCTGCATCCCCCTTCCCGGGGCTCCCCCGCCTCTCCCCGCGGTCACTCACGGTTCTCCCGGGCCGGGCCCGCCGGCGGAGGCGGCTCTGCCCACCCGGCCTCGCAGGGCTTGGGCGTTAGCAAGGAAAAGGACACCGAGCATGGTTTCTTGCAGGCTCTGGCGCAGACTCTGCGATCCTCAGCCTCAGCGCCCGTGTGATGTGCTCGCCTCGGTTGTACAAAGCCCCCAGCAAAGTGGGCTAAAAACCATTAGGTACATCAGCATGAGGCAGCTGTGGCATGCCCCTGCTCCTTCCCCAGCATAAGTGATCCTTTCTTTTTGCAGCACACAAACCAGAGCTGGCTTCCAGGACCAGAATTTGTCACTGCCTAAGATGTGCACAAGGAAGATGCTTTAAGTGTGGTTTGTTGTTTTGTTGGGAATTTTCTCCCCCATAAGGTATCTGTGGTTTGCAGCTTTTCTCATGTGAGGTGTGAAACACTCTTAGCTGGCTCATCGTCCAACCTGCTTCACCTTTAGTCTGCTTTGTAAAAATCAAGATTGATGGGATGAATTTCCAGTGCCAAAAGAAGGAGCACCTTAGAAAAGGAGCCCAGAAACATGATGCAACATCTGAACACGTCTCTTAGTCAGCATTTACTGCTGGCAACATAATAGCAGTGTCCTATTATCTTGTCCTCCAAAACTGATGAGCTGCTGCCAGATGATTGAGGATGGGGACACACACAAACACTTCCCTGGCAGAAATTACTGTCTCAGGTGCTTGTATCCTTCATGAAGGAAGCCCCATTTTTTTGAGATGCGCCCCTTTCTGATAAACATCTTCTATCATTGCCTCAGATCATACACAATGAATAGTAAATTTTGACAGCTGTCACTCATTCTTTAGCATTTCCAACATTTAGGAGGAAATTATGGAAATGGCAAAAGTGGAAAGTTTTGACAGCTGAGCCACAGGTGAGAGATCAGAATTTGCTGCTTCTTGTTACAGCCAAAAAAAGAGTGTGATAATGTATATGCACAGATTTTTCTGGTTATCAGGATGTACGTGTACATCTAGAAATAACCAGCAAGTTCGTTGCCATGTGAAAATCAAGTCAATATTATAAATACCTGATAAATTTAAAAACACAGCACATTTAAGGCCTGGTTCCCTTTCAAGACAGAACCATGGGTGTGGATCCCTCTCAAAAATGTCAGAAGAAAAGACATGAAATTATGCAAGAAATAAAATTAGGCAACTCTTTGCTGGGAATAAATATATTCCAACTGGGACTAGAACAATTTTTTCCCACCTTCTAAACAGAACATTTCTGATAGGTGAGGACCCTTCTGCCTGGGAATGAAAGTCCCTACATCCACCATCTCAAAAAACTGGAACTTTTTTCCCTGAAATCCTTGCACAGACACTTTACTGACACATTGACTCACAGCTGCTATAGCCATACCTGGGCCCTTTCAGGGTTTTTTAAAAGTTAAAGGGCTGTACAGCTGCTCTCTGGCCTTTCAGAGACGGGCAGGCACTGCTTGCACACTCTTGCTAAGAGTCCAAGGACTTGGGAACATCTTGAAGCAGCAGAGAAAATCTGCTCCCACAGCTCAGGTTTCAAAGGTTCACCCTGCTTTGTACCAAGCAGAAGTGAGCAACAGCACTGAAAGCTGCTATAGCTTCTGCTCATGAAATTCACTGTCCACCTCTATTAAAGGAGGAAAAAATATCAATTAAAAACCACCTGATTCCTCCAAAGCACTGAATAAACAAAGGACAACAAATAACCCCTGACAAGCAAAGTACATCTTTTCTAGTCCTGCTTATTCTGGTTGTCTTTTATTTTTCTTTTTTTTTAGCTGATCTCTGACCTTTCTCAACCCTTCACCTAAATTTTCATGCCTCATCCTGTGTATTATAATCACACAGGCCCAAGATGCTTCTTCCTACCCAGATCTTTTCTTTTCAATAAATTGCTGATTTCATCAATCCCTGACCATCAATATTCCCTATTTCCATCTCTGTCCTGCTCTCCTAGGTAAGTATCTGGGGTTTCAGCTGTTTTTATTGCTATTTATACAAATCTCTGCTATGTAATAATAACCAGTGCTCCTTATTTACTCATGGTTTTATTCCTCCATTTGGGAAAAATCTCCAAGGAGTTGTTCCTGTATAAAACAGCAAATACCAACTCAAGAAGCAGAGTATGGATTTGAGAGACTTTCTGGAAAACTTGTGAACTAGAAGCCAGTGAACAAATGGAACTGATTCTTGTGCATTCTACTGTTTTTCTGCCTGTGAGGAATACTCAATATTCTGCATTCCAATATTTAATAATATTCATTAGTTAAGAAATAATCCTTGCATAACCCAGAAAAAATATTCAAGAGTATCAACTCTTTTGGTTAGCAGTTTTTAAAGCAAGGCACAGCATATGTGTTACTAACAAATCCTGACAAATCAAATGATTGAAACAAATTCTCTCTTGAAACATACCCATCAAGGATAGAAAGGAATATCTTTGCTTAAGTCACAACAAACCCAATTAAATTTCCATAGCAATTCTTACTGAATTCAACAAAATTCACTTTATCCTAAGAATATCTCCCTGTAAGTAATCTGCTGCCTGAGACACACCTTTTTACCATCTCCTGCACTTTCAGTCTCCTTTTGCTGGTCCTTTTTTCCTTTCACTGAGCCTTGTATGCATTTCCCTATTTCAGAGGCCCATCATCCTTGCATGAAGCAGAAGGAAAGCTGGGAGTATCCCGAGTACCTTTTAAAAGACATAAGGGGTGATGTGCATTAAACACTGTATTACAACTGCATTCATTCATTCATCAGCTGTGGGGGTGGTGCAGCAGGAAAAAGAGGAAACTGGGATGCTCTGGTAGCCTAGTTCCCAGCACATCCCTCATGCTGTGTGAGGAGCAGCACAGTGGGCTCCCTGCTCCAGCCCTTGAGCTGAGTGCAGCTCTGCTATCACAAAGTTAAGGAAAGGCAGCAGTGCCTTAAAGCCCTGCAGCCCCCAGGGCTGTGTCACAGGGAGAGCACTGGGAAGGCTTGGACTTGCATTTCAACCTCACAAGTAGCAGCAAAGATTCATTACAACACACTCTGTTTTCATTTCTCAGCTCCTTCAGCCCTGCAAAGCACACAGATTCATAGCTCTGCCTATGCAGAACAGCTCAGGGAAAAGGCTTGTCCAGCAGCAATCATCCCCTCCCTCTTTCCACATATCCACATCTGTATCCAGCACCACATCCCAGTGTTCAGAAATGCAAACACTTCTCTGCCCCTGCTCTTCCCAATCACCAATATTACCACTGCCTGCTTTAGGATACTGCTGGGAAAACCTGTGTTGTTACTGGATATAATACAGCATTCTCTCTATCCTCCCTTCTTAATGTTTGTGCTGCACAATTTCCCTAACAGCACATCCACACTGCATCTTTTTATTTTCTCCACTAATCCATTCCTGAAAAACCAAACCAGACAAATAAAAATTTAAAATAAAATTGCAAATGGCACACTGAACATGAGGTAACACCAACAAGGAACTGATGTACTATAACAGCATTAAACAGCAGGATATTTTCAGGCCAGAAAACACCTGACGGCCCAAGCCAAAACACCTGATGGCTGCACAAGCCACTCCTGAGCATTTCAAACACTGAAAATGCAACTCACTGTGCTATGTTAAACACTGCCTTAGAAGCAAATCCTCTATCAAATAGAGTGTCTCTGTGTGAAAAGCAAACTGGAAAATGAACCCCTGAAACAGTCCATCATGGAATTATGGTTTCCCAATATCCACTCAAACCCTAGAAAAATAAATGAAATTAAATTTTCAAAAATCATAAGAAAAAAATAGATTTCATCTCAGAGGCAATGCTTCCATCTGTAATGGAAGGTGTACCTGCACGTGGCAGGGGAGTCTTCAGCGTTTGTTTTTTAGATGACCTTTTTTAAAAGGTCTCAATCCAAACCATCCCATGACTGTTCCCAAATGACTGCTATATCAAATCTTTTTCACTTTCCCTTCCCCAACAATCTAGCACAACAGTGCAAGGAACAATCGTTCAGTGACAACAAAAAAAAAAATTTAAAAAAAATATATCTTTTCATAAATCAAAAAGCAGAAGTCAAAAGACCACAGAATGGATGTGATTCTACCAAGCCACCAGCCAAAGCTCAATAAAATCCAGCAGGCAAGGTACACAACTAGCATTACAATAAAGAAACAGCACATGAACACCATAAACAATATCCAAAGAGATTTCAAGCAGGCATTCTGCATCTGGTACTTTTCTGGAGATGAATTTGACGACATAATGAGCACCAAGTTGTCATTTTTAGCAATTAATTTTTTTGTAATTAATTTTATCCAGTTAAAAATGCAACATTTCCAAGGTAAGAAAGCTTTTCATTTTAAGAAATAAAAATCTTTTAACAAAAGTAAGTGAGGCATCAAGGGAAAACCTGATAAAAGGAAATCCACAAAATAAATAGGAAAACTGTAAATTTTGAGATCTAGGATAGATCGCAGATTATTTGTGGCCATTTATTACAAACACAGATTATTTTCCATGCCAACAGTCACATAATTTTTTCCAGAGTTCAAAAGTCTGGAGTCTGAAAATTTGATCAAAAGTATTCCACAGTCAATGAGAAACTTCACATCTGTGAGCTTGGGCTCATATTTCCATGGGAAGAAGTCCTCAAGCTGACACCAGGAATTGGCATTAGCTCCAGACTTTTCCACTGGGTGGTGGTAATGAGACCAGGAAGTTCAGGAGAACTCAGAGCACCACCAGCATTCCCTCATTTCTGTATTCACCCCTTCAATCGTTCTGTCTCTCCTTGTATACACACGGACCGACCCTTTGTGTACGTGTGCCACACCGGACATCTACTGTCACAGCAATAAAAGGATGAACAGAACCATTCTAAAAATTTTACGGGCTGGACTGTGAAATTAATCTTAACACAGTTTGCTGCTTTAGCATTCAGTTCAACGACATCATTTTCTCAGTGTAAAAGCTGAGGAGAGGTGAGGTGAGACAGATGACAAGTCAGAAAATAGCACTATTTATTCCTGAACGAGCAGGTATAAATTAGAGCCCCACTGGAGGGAAAACCACTCCAGAGATTCAAATTGTAATACATTTCATCGAGTTCAATATGTGACGTGCTATGATGGCTTCCTTTCTCATGTGATCTGTAATTGTCACAGAAGAGAATGGAAATTAAATTTAAAACGTTGTGTTTACTTTCCCAACGTTGCACGTTTCAGCGAGATCCATTTTTCAAAGTGGGAATGTTTGGCATAATCTGGAAATCAAAGCCCCTTACAATATTTATGGTTACAACCTCCCAGCTCAAAGCACCATAAATCACATCAAGGATTAACTGGTTCACTTTCACGGGGCACTAGGTGTAACAAAACCAAAACACAGCACAGGATCAAGCACGTGCAGGGGAAGGATATTTCTAATATTACATAATATGATGCATTGCCAGACTTTAAAACCACACAGTTTTTATTAATTATGATTTAAATACTGATAAATACCTGCAGTCCAGTAATAAATATCCTTCAAGTCCTTATTTTGGCCGTCCTGAGTGATGCTTGACAGTACCAGCTTACTGTCTGCAAGGCCCTGTTTATTCATTAGAACAATTTCTTTTCCCTAATAACTCATGACTTACCAATCTGTCTGCTCTAGTGAAATAACATAATTACAAATTGGCATGGTAAAATACTATCAAAAGAACTTAATCCAACTCGCAAAATATTAATAAGTTATGTGCTTAATTAAAGATAACCATATCAAAATAGCTCAAGTACATTATAAATTACTAGCACGGAAAAAAAATGTGGTAAGAAATAAAGTCAGTATTGCTCTAAAAATAGGGAGGAGTTGCAAAGCCCAGTGTATCTGGTTTGGCATTTGGACAATTAAAAAACGTCTACATAATTCATCTAATTAAGTAAGAACTTACTCATCGCTCCAAGCTATATAAATCATGCCAAGTTTTACCAAATGCACATTTTCCTTGAGTATCTGTAAGACCTGTGTGATCAGAAGACAAGGCAAAGTACAATTAACTATACCACAGCAAGACAACTACCATGGGTAAGCTACAGATCTGTGTTTAAACAACAACTTATAATGTTGTTTTCTCGTTCAATTTTTGGGGACCTTGGAGCTGTGATGCTCTTGTATTGCTGAGCCCTGAATTAACAATCCCTCTTGTTTACATGATGGGGAAAAAAAGTATCATAACTATTGACTTCTCATTAATTTAATTAAAATAATGAGCACTCTGATGTCATTTATTTATTATTAGATTGGAACAGGTTAGTTCCATTATTTTTCTACTCTACAGCTATGTTCACATGGCCTTTTGGATCAATAATTCCTTGTGATAGTAACATGGGAAGCATCACAGAAGAAAAACCTTCTATAATATTAAAAGGCTACATTCTACTTCCTTCTTTGCATAATCATTATACAATGTATGCATGCATATATATATATACATATTGTCATGGTTTGAGCCTGGCACAGAGCCAGTGCCCCCCATGAAAATGCCCTCACCCTGGTGTCTGCTGTGAGATGTGACCAGGAATAAGCAAAACAGGCTTTAGCTTAAACATAAAGAACACTTTATTACCTAAACTACAGGAAAATAGGGAAAAACTATAAGGAAAAGAAAAAAAATTGAAAACCTTACAAAAAAACCACTTTCCTCCTCCCCACTACCTGACTTTCTCAATCCGATACATTCTCCCAAATCACCAACTGCCCAGCCTGGCACCACACTTTAGTATACTCAAACTTCAGTTCATGAAGAGGAAAGGAGTCCTTCTTGTTCCATAGGCTTCCCCTGGAAACACACTGAAACCTCGTGTGCTTCCCTGTCACTTCGGCACCGCCCGGAAAAAAGTCCTTTTGCCGCTTGTGACATCTTCCTTCCATGCCCAGTGCTCTCACCACTGACGCATGGACCAGAGCTGCTTTTAGGGTTGTCTTTCAAGGATGCCTTGTCTCACTCCAAAAAGGCACAGTCTCTGCTTTGGGACATCTGTCCCCCCCATATTTTTCCAACCCCCTGGGGCCGGGGGGTCCTCATGATGAACCCTCCTGGTTCTGAGCCACTGCTTCCCCCTAAGTGCAGTCTCTGTGTCACAGGAACAAACGGAGTCCATGGCCACAAGAAAAGTCCAGCCAAAAGGCCACTCCAAATCATCTCTCCCCATTCAATCATCTCCACGTTCTTCGGGCCAGGTCCTTGTCTCATCTCATCTCTTATCTCCCTTCTTATTCAGCTTCGAGGAGGATTAGCGTTTTTGCAAGGCCCCAATCATGAAAGAAAGGGGTTAAAACTTTCAGTCTGCGGCACTCCCACACACGCTGCCGCTCCGGCCGGGCACTCTCCCCCCCCCTTCTCCTCCTGGGCCGGCTGCTATCACAGTCGGTATCGCCGGCTCTCTCTCTCCCTCCTGGGGGGGGGGGGGATGGCTGCCCGAGGGCTGACTCCCTGGGATCTTCCACCCTTCCATCCTCGAGGGCCTCCTCACCTCCCATCTCTGTCCAGGCCCAGGGCCTACCACGTGGCTGCCCCTCCCCCGCCCAGCAGCAGCGGCTGGATGGGGGGGGGAGATCTGACTTCTTCGCCTCGACGTCCCAAGAGAGCCTGCCAGGGGCAGAGCTCTGCTTTTTAACCCCTGTGTATTCTCGGAGGTGTGTCCAAACCCCACTGGCTACACCAGGTGCCAGTCTCAAACTCTCGAACATCCATTGGTTTGACCACAGCATCCCAGAATTCCCACTTCTTCCTGGTCAAACCACCACAATATATATATATATCTTTTTAGACAGTTAGGAGCTTAATTTTCTATTTTCATTATTCTTATGTACACTCCAGTGCCACTTGACATACTTCTGTAACTCCGTATTACCTTTTCTCCACCCAAACCTGAATTCAATACAAGATATCTATTATCTAGACCTACATCCAAAATAAAGCATCTTGGCTTTTACAGAATTTCAATACCTAAATATATTAAATTACCCTTGAACTAACCTTAACATCAGCATTCCTAATAGAACCAGTGACCCTAATGCATTCTAAATGCCTGAAGTTGAGAGGAAAAGAAAGTATAAAATGTTTTAAAAGTCAAAACACAACTGAACTATTCCCTGGGAACCCATGTGCTGCAGTCTTTACAGGAAAATGCATTTACTGTAAAAAAAAAAAAAAAAACAAAACCAGACAAAGCAAAAATACATGCAGAAAGAAAAAAATATTTGTACCAAATTCTCACCTCTCTGGAAGAAACGTTATGTTTAAACTTGCTCATCTTGAGTTAGTTTGAAAACAAGAAAAAAAAAAAAACAAACAAAACAACAACCAACCAAACAACCCAGCCCCTAAACCAACAAAAATACCCCACCCTACTTGTTTTGAAGCCTATGTTGGAATTTGTACCTTATATTTATTAAGCCTGAGCCTGGCAGACCCAGACACTGGCAGGACAGTCCCTCATAATGCCTAAACTTGCCACTTTTAAATGTCTTTGCTGCTATCTTTTTGCCAGCTGGAAATCACCATCAATTATTTGACCTAACACTGAAATAAAATATTCTTCAAGCTTTTCTCTCCCTTTTTTATAAATAATCATGCTTCACTACAAGACACTGAAGTCTCTGTAGCCTCTGCTGGTAAAGCTTTATTGTCATTACTTTAATGCTTGAACATAAATTGATTCCTTGAGCTTCCTAGTTATTTTTGTCCATCTTCTCTAAATTCCCTCTGCTCGCTTTCCTGAGTGAATTATTCTCTTATAAAAGTGCATTTGTACCCAAATGACTATAAGTGTAATCTACTTGCAGGCAGATTATATTTAAAGATCAACCCTTAAAGACAGCAATTTAAGATTTTTTGATTGGATATTCATCTCCGTTATGTCCTCCATGTTATTTTCAGAAAGCCAAACACAGATTAGTTATGGAATAACACCCTAAAGGTCGAAAAGCAGGAGCTGTAACAAAACTGTTTCACTGAGGGTCTTGGAGAATAAAAATAATGTTCAGAGAGTGCCGCTGCAAAATGAGGTTGGATATAGGGATGCAGGGCACACGTTTGCATCTGTGCTGCTGCTCCTTCATCTTTCTGGCTTTCCACTGGTGGAGGGTCTCTGGTGGGGACTGAATTTGGCACTCCAGGCTGCCAAACCCACCCTGGCTTTTTACAGGGAGCACAGACTCCTCACACCCCCAAATTGCTCTTCTCACTGCTTAAATTCTAGCCCAGCCAATTCTTTGACTGTAAGTGATGCTTCATTTTTTCCTCACCATTTCTCATCTGCAGTTTGCTGGCCCCTCACATGAGGAGCTAACAAGAAAGCCAAGAGAAACCCAAACACTATTTGTATGAATTTATTAGCAGGAAGCCAATTTTTGCTCAATATTACAACTGTGTATTTTGGATTTAACAGAACATTCCTCAAACTGAAGGCCAGCAGAGAGGTAAGTGGTTTTTTGGACAAAGCATTTTCTGCCCCTGTGAAAACAGCAGCAGGAAACAAACTCCAGTGGTCAAAATTGGATCATAAAGATGAAAAACCATATGTGTTTCTGGTCTTTAAATTGCTACTCTACAGAGTGATAAGAGACATCATATAGAACCTTATCAGGATTTAATTTCCTAACAGAAATGAGAAAGGAATGTGCAAAGCCCCTCTTACATGAGCTAGCATTAGATTGCAGTACATGATAAAAATATCTTAACAGGCGTATACCTAAGGAAGATTACATTCCATCTCTTCTTCCTGAAGATGCTTTCTATATACAAATTCTTTCAAAAATAGCATATTTCTGGTTTGCTGGGCATGACTGTCTTCTTCAGGAAATGTTTTCTGGCAAAAAAACCTCCTCACAGTTTCTGTATCTTTTTAGTGCTTCTGTAATAATACCTGGAAAAATGCTCTTGATATAGGAGGCTTATGAATGAAACCTGTCAAAGTATACGTACTACAAAAAAAAAAGATTGCTAAATTTCTTTTAAATTTAATTCTTGGCTGTAGTCTTTGTCAAAGACAACACCACTTAGTGAAAAACCTGGTTTGGATGTATTTGTATTTTGTACCTACATCTTTGCCATGTCATTCTGCATCTGACTCTTGCATCCTAAATATATTTACTAAACCCCCCACATTCTATTCTATTTCTAGTCTCTACCAACTACAATGCTATTTCCAGATAAACTCTGATTTCCAAAGGGTTCACTGTGAGCAACGTTGCCCTTTTGATCAAGAAAATGAGCACATTTTAACACAAATTTTAGACTTTTCACATGGTTATGTGTTCACTGTGGGGACGCTATCAAGAGCATTTACAAACAACATGTTCAACATGTGACAAACACGTTCAGCCTCCATGTAGGGCCTCTGGGAACAGTGGAGACAAGCAGTGCTCTGGATTTTGGGATTACTTGCTCTGCTGGGAAATGGGCAGCATTTTAGGACAAGTGGCCATAGGAAATGAGGGCTCCCCACCCTCAGCTTCACCTTTCTCAGCTCTGGAGATTTTCCAGTTTCTCCTCCTCATGTTTTTAACCTCATCTAATTCTTAGAACCTGAAATACCTGTCACAACACTCAGAACAGGATTATTTGCTATACCATAACAAGTGCTAATCTCATTTTACAGCACTACAAGTGCCATTACAAGGAACAGTTTTTCCACAGCCATCTTGGATTTTTGTTAAATAAATTTTAAAAGGCTAATTATTAATAAAACACCCTAACATATGTACCCCACTACGACAGTGGCCATGCTGGCTTGTTTTAACAATTTCTGAGCTCTACCCCTATGATTAAATATATACTATAAATGCTTTCTGTGAGGTTTTTTTTTTTTGTTTGGTTGGTTTGGTTTTGGGGGGCTTTTTTGTGTGAGTTTTTGGGGGCTTTTTTGTTGCTGTTTTTTTTTCAGTGGCACTGCTTCCTAGAAACATCTCGGAGAAGGGTTTGGCTGTTTCCTGCCCGCTCTGCACATCCCCTGGGATGATGAGGCAGGGAGGATTTCCCACACTTATCTCCGGCGTGTCTCCTGCGTCAGGCTGTTCTGTGACTCTGCAAGCTCACTGCACATCCTGGGGCTGTGCCAAGCCTGCCTGGGAACACACACTCCCAACCAGCTCCTCATGCCACTACCAAAACCACCCAACCTTACAGAAACACGCTGCTGACTACACTCTGAAATACGTCTTGGTGTGAAAAAGCTTCAGAGAAGTAAAAATTTCAGCAGAATCTGACCTTTCCTTGGACATGCTTCAAGATTTACTGCAATGTTATGTTCCAGTTATAGAAACACCCCAAATGAATAAGCAGATATTTAAATTTTACAGATGCCACCCTAAGGAAAAAATGTAGTTAAACATAAATGGCATGATTACCTAATGGGCATAGCAAAATGTTAGAAAAATGAAGTGTTTGGATAAAACAGCAACGATTAATTTTTCATTTAATTTTTTTTTCTCAAATATAACATGCTTCTGGAGATCATACTTAGTGAACATACTCGTGGTTCCAGGCCCACACATTATTTTAATTCCATAAGGTGCGTGGGAGGTTTTTAAAATCCACATAATTTTGTGTTATTTTCTTTTTACATGTTAAGTTATTATCATCAGATGGAGGGGAAATTAAACATTCTGAATGTGTTAAAAGCCTTGGTCTTCTTGACTCCTATTACCAACTGCTAACTCTTGCTAAACTCATCCATTTTTGGAACATGAACAACCTTGATAACATCAGATGAAGACAAAATAAAAATAGAGCTTTGGCAAATCCTGTGAATTCAATTCCGGTATCTCGGAACACCGTGTAAAGCTCTTGACTGGCTTTGCAAATGGAACTCACTATATTAATACTGAAGCTAGCTCATTTCCTAACTTTGCTAAGAGCAGCCAGAACCATAGTCATGCTGCAATAGTGAGGAACTAAATAAAATCTAGGCTATGAATATAGCTGTGATTTGTTTTTTCCTGAGAAAGGTTTTGCAAAAAATATTCCTAAAAAACTTTGTATCTAGTCGTCCTTTCCTTTGGGGGTGCATTATATATGATATTTCCTCCTTTTTCTGAGAGTAGGCAGTAAAAGCCATCTTTTCCATCACCTTAATTATTGGGCTTTTAAGATGACCAGAATTAAAAAGCATTTCTTTCTTTATGCAGTCCTTATTTTGACATACGGTCCTGCACAGAGCACTTGGATTTCATCACCACTCAGACACACTGCAATAAAGATGCTTAATGAGCAGCAAGCCCAGTTTCTGCTTGTCTGGGTCATGTTTACATGGCATGATGCTTTGGGAACAGGTCCCTGGAGCACATATTCTGACATATTAACATGTGAAAAACCATCAGAAACACCAGTGACAACACTAGGGAGAGGCAGATGTAGATTTATATCTAAAGAAGGGTAATTTGTGCTGATGTGGGTACAATAAAAACAAATTCCAGTATGTACTAGGTAAAATCCTCTATTTTCCAAAATCATATCAGCTCTAGACAATCACATAAAGTTCAGGTGCTTTGCTAATAGCTTTTATTTGGTGGAGCACTGCATAAGTCTCTTTGCTACAGGGTGAGAAAAGATAATTGATAATTTTAAAAAGTATGGAATGCTTTAAGAACCACCAAATACCCTGAATAAATTCAGTTTCAGATTATAAAAAATAAAGCCTCCAATGTCAGGTGATTTCACTGCAGTCATAAATATCTGGAAGTTGTGTTATTATTTAATGCTTTCCTCTGTTCATAAGCCTCTTAGAACAGAAGCACATTCTCCAGAGATCATTGGCTTACTGTGTACCTAAAGAAATTAAGCTACAGTTCAATTATGGTAAATATATTTCATTTTCCCCCAGGAATGGGCAGGTGAAAGGGCTTAAGTTCAAATGGAAATTAGATTAACCATAATAAGAAAGTTCTTTAACCCCTAACTTATATAGTGTAGTCCTTGGGCAGCTTTTTGAGAGCATTCACAGCCAGTGTAGAAAACAAAGCACACAGAGCATATACCTCCATTTTTGTGATGGATTTTAAATCCATTCTCAAATCCTATCAGTCAACAATCTTTCACTTGGTAGCCATGTGTTCTCTCAAGTTTTTTACTAATATTGAAAACCTAATGTAAGCAACATGCAGCATTTACTGATGTCCATCAGTATCCCATATCACCACCCAAAACATGATACAACTCAGCAATAGATGTCTTTCCACTGGAAAATTTCCAGTACTTTGGCTACAGCCTTTACTTTCCATCTGCCAAATCAGTTTCACCATACTTTTAATGAAGTTTCCAGAAAGGAGTGGTTTTGCTGGTTGGGGACATTTTATCCTAAAAGGTCTAGCAGAAACCAATTTTTTTCCCATTTCTTTTAAAGCTCCACAACATGCTGAATATTGCACTAGGGATGGTTTTGCTGTTGCTGGTTTTGCCTTGGACTGCATTGCAATTTAGTGATCCATTAAAACGGTGGGGCCATACTTCTGGAAAGGACATTCACATCCCTAAATGCACTGAGGGGCCCTACTGGAGCCACTGAGCACCAGTCCACACCAACTGAGGAAAGCAAGCCTTGAAACCTCTACAAGGGGGGAGTTTGCTGAAACCAAGATACAGAAATGCCAATCTGTTGGCAATAAGCAGAATCAGAAACTGGAGATCTGGGTGGCTTGGCTGGCTGGTTTAAAATCAAGACTAAACCAGAGGTTGTCTAAGAACAAGGCTACCTGCTTCACAGACAGAGTGTGGTACATCAGAGAGCAATTAAATCCGACCCTCAGCATTTGTTTTTGTTTGAACTGCAGTCAGCACCAGCCATCGACCAGTAACAGCATTTAAACGGCAAGCAAGCAGTGTCACTGTTGGGCAAGAAACCGAAGCAGCAGAGATTAGGAAATACACTGCAGTGGGAAGGCAGCTCAGCACAGGCAGCAGTTATTTAGGGATTCAGTCGTGCCTGTGCTGCCCACAACAACAACAACAACTCTCCCTGCTGTATTTTCAGCAATGAGCTTTCTGCCAACAGTAACGCAGCAGCTGCAAGCTCCACTGAAGATTTCATCTTAATTACTACAGGGCTCCTGCAAGCCCTGCTAAGCACTGACCTTACAAGGACTGACTTGTGGCTCTGGAGCAGGGTGTGCAGCATCCCCACTTCCCTGGAACCAGAGCCTTTGGATGTGGAAAGCTTCATTCAAGCTCCTGAACACGTTGAATATTACACTGACAAGCTCACAAGCACCACCCCTGCTATTCCACCTCCTTCCAGCTCAGTTATTCCTGCAGGCCACACACAGTGACATATAATTTCTTACAGTTTGTGCTGCCATCCTACAAACCCACAAGAAGCCTCTTGCTCCAGCACATGGCAACACATTCCCTGCCTCATCCTGCTCTTGGAGTTAATCAGGACTACAGCATGGTTCCACAAGAAAAAAAACCTTCATTATTCAGCTGAGAAACAGATACACACACACATATATATATTCTATCCATATATCTGTAACTATTGCATCACTTTCACCTCCAGGGAATGCATAAAATATTAATGCTTTTCTAATGTATGGCTGGATTGCAATGTATAATCTTATAAAGGATTTCATAATGATTATCATACTAATAAGTTATAGACAAGAGACTCTGGGGCATATAAAAAGCATAGTCAAGCTCTTATGGGTGAGCTCTTGTTTTATACCCCATGCCAGATCCCAAATAATACATGGACTCCTGCAACCATGGGCAGGAAAAGAGCAAAACCTTTTGATTGGCACAGGGATCAGCTGCTGCTCAAGGAACTCCCTGCTCATGCTGGTAATTTCCTCTGCCATGTTCCCTGTGATTGATTTTCACAAGTAGGAGTGAAACAGAGTCATGCAAGCTGGGACACTGCCTAGAAAATAAATCTTTGGATTCACCTGACAGAATGAGTCAAACAGCAATATCATCAGGACCACGATACAGCTCAGTTCACCTTGCCAAAGAGCATGAGCATCTACTCAGGAACCTCACTCTTAAAGAAAAGCAGTTACTGCTGACAAAATGTGTTTTTAGTGGCAAATAGTGCCAGGCTGGGAGTGCTGGTACACTCTAATGGCATAAGTTAATGCTGTATCAACTTAAACCCCTCAAGGTTCTGGAACAATAGATCTGAGCGACAGAAAAGTCTTCTTTGTGATCTATTGAAATCAAATGAAAGGGAAAAGGAAAGGCAAATAGGTTACAAATACATCTGAAAGGAAATTCAATGGCTGAAATTCACTGCTCCTTTTCCTTTTACCACTTCCTGACAGTTTATTGCTCACATCTTGCTCAGGGCTACCTTTTGCCTATTCCTAAATGGTCCTTCTGGACAAGCTGTTTCTAGCTACCACATCCCTGTACTTTGCTATTTTAATGAAGAACCTTCTTAGTTATCACAAGGCTACTTTCCATTTAAAATTAAACTGCCTGGTTAGTCAATACTTAGCAGTAGTAGAACAACTATAAAGAGAAAGTTGTTGTCCTGAATTCTGCGGTCCACTCTTAGTTTTTACTGAACAGTGATAACTTGCACTGCTCTCCTTCACAGTACCTAGAAACAAAGAAAACCCCTCCAAGATCATCTCCTGATGTTCAAGTATAAAAAGTTTGCTGCTAGTAAATAGTTAAAATTAATGGAGAATGGATGAAAAATATCCCAGTGGGCATCTAGACATGACACTTAATTTGCAGCTCAGTGTTATTGCAATAACTGCCATTACAGTAAGACTTATAAATGTATTTACAAGTAAACATGTTCCAAACCATTGCAATACACAGTGCTGTTGGGGTAACACAGCACATAAAGAAATCCAAAAAATCAAAACCAATTTGCCACATACCTAAAAAGTCATACAACACTAATGCCAAAATTAACAATGCCATTATGCTCTATGAATGCAATGCCCTTCTCTCTTCCTTTGGACATACAAACCTATTCCCCAATCTCACAGCATCTCTATTTACATCCACTGCTGGTCCACACATGGCAGAAGAGTGCACACTTTGTGCACACTAAATCTGCCTCGGGATACTTTAATGCAAGAGTTATTTAGGGGGAGAACAAAGGCAGCCAGAGGGGCAAATGCCTCTGCACCAATTTCATAAACTCTGGGTGGAATTACTACAGGAGACACTGTACTACCTCTTGCTGGAGTTGAGAAATGCCATCTGATGGAAAGGATGAGAAACAGGAAGTGTGGGGAGGTGTTAAATGGTTTTTTTTTGCTTTTTGTTCCATATCCAGGTGAATACTTGAAAATATGGCAGCTGTAAAAGCCAAAGCCATACAGTTTTTTCCAGACAATTCATATTCAAATCTGCCTTCCGTTGTTTCCAGAAAGAATGTAAATTTCACCAGAAAATTCACATGCATCCAGAATGCATAAAACAAAGTTACAAATAGGGTAAAGAGTAAGATGATGTGCATTTTTTATGAGAATTAAGGCCACATAAAGGAGCTGCAGAAGCAATCCAAGCCCCAATTTCTGACTTGCAAACCTTCAACTCAAATCTTCCTCCTCCTTCCAACGTAAAAAGTACTAGTGACACATGGAGCTCTTTTACTGACAGATTTGCAGCCTCTCTCTCAAGCAGGGAAATCTGAACGACACCAAAATATGGTTTAAGAGGTTTGGAATACAGAAAGCTGCTACAAAGGTCCTTGTACATGGATCCCTGTATGGCATTCCTGGAACCAGATGGTGAATGGGATCAGTGTGTGCAGATTTTCTCTATCCTAACAAGGCAGAGGCCAGACTGGCAGGCTGAGCCTAAATTCCTCAACTCATGATCCCCCAGGCCCACAGAGCAGCTGAGCTACTACTGACAGGCAGGTGAATGTGAAACATGCTTTTTTATCTGTGGGATTATGTCTTTCACTATAGTTACTCTCTGCCTTTCTATCTTCATTTTCTCCACCTGATCAGGGCTCTCTTTGCTAACGCAGGCACCCTCTCTTTGACTTCCAATGGAATAATATTCAGTAATAACCAAAAAGGAAGGCTTACATAGTGATGCTTTGACTATACAATCACTAACATCAGAGCTTACAACAATTTCCTCTCCCCATTCCCTTTCTTCTCACTACACAACTCCAAATGTACATGCTTTACAAAGAGAGACTCACCTGCAGAATTACCAGGGAGGAAATTCTCAGGAGAGAGTTTTCTCCAACATCTGAGACTCACTACTGCCCAACTTCTGTGAGATCTCATTTCTGCTGCTGTCACAAGAGTTGTACAAGAAGAATTCCTTGATTTTTTTTTTACTCTTTGCTTGCCCAAAGAAGACTTCAAGTAATGCAGTAATCCAATATCCTAAATCTATGTTTATGCCATGCTGATATCACATGGAAGCACTGCCCTGCTGCAAAGGACTTAAAGATCCAACTCAAACGGAGAGTGTGGGGATCTTCAGTGATCTTTTGTATTTTATTTGCATCCAACGCACATATACCATGTTTTGTATTGAAAATAAAAGTTTTTCCTTCCACTCGGCAAATGGATCACAACAAATCACCTGTAAACCTCTACAGCCAGCAGGTGCAAATGTTCTTCCTCTCCCATTGAGCTGTATTCTGAGGGCCATGAAAGCACAACCTGTTCTCCCCCCTGTCTCTCACAAATCTTGAAAATAAAATGGTACCAGCTGCTTCAGAACAAACACCAAGAACATTCATTTTCTCTTAGACAAATGTAACTTTTACACCACTTATAGTGTTTTTCCACTTTTTTTACCCTACAGTCATCTCTCTGCATAAAAGACTCTCAAATGTGATACGGGTAATGTTGAAGAGAAGTATCCATCACCACTTCCAGGGATAAGGCACTGAGGAGAAGGGACTAAGAGCCTGACAGCATCATCAATCTAGCTGCACTTAGGTTAAAGAAAATAACCCCAACCAACCAGCAGAAATCCCTTCTCAGATCAGATTCTCTCCATCTCAAGAGTTTTGTCTACTGCATATGCCCACACACACACACACCCTCAGTAGCCAAAGTTTTCTGCCTTTCCCCTTCTGTCACTGCTTCCTGGATTAAAGTCAGCACCATCCCAACAGCCACTCTGGCTCCAGGGCAGGCAGCAGCCAGCACTTGGCATCACACCCTGCAGCTCTTAGCACATCCTGACAATAAAAGGGGAAGGATGAATCAGCTGGTTTAGAGTTATAGCATATCTTGGCCATTAGCAGAAAAAAAAACCTACAGGAGACAGTGCTGATTAATGCATTCCTCTCCTTTCTGCTTCTCAGCTAAGCTTGTAAAGGCTTGTCTGTCAACTCCTGCTCTTCCCAGCATCCATGGGGTTTCCTATGATATAATTATCAAAATGAACTCAAACAATGTTTTCTTGCTCTTCAACATCAACTATATTTGTAGAGGACATTACAGCTCAGGGAAGAGGGAAACAACAGTAAATCTGCAACAGCAAGGACAGCAAATAACTGCACTCTCATAAGCACTAAAGAGTTTTATTTGCCACACTAAGGATGAGATAAAGTTGTACCATAGGTATTCAAACGAGCTTGGAATTAGGGAGAGCAAAATATTTCTTCTCTTTCTCTCAGAAAGTAAAAAGGTGCCTCTGATTTTAAGGGATTGAAGTGGATGGCAGCATGAGTGCTGCTCACCCAGCCCCTGCCCTGAAATGGAAAGCACTGAAATCCCCATTTATTTCCCTTCCAGCTGCATCACCTGGGAGCTGGAAGCATGTTACACGCTGTGATCTCTCCCTGCTTCCTTCCAGCACGGCTGAGGCTGGTGGCAGAGGGGATTAGGCTCTGAGCTCCACTGGCTCCAAGTGTGTCATTAGGATGACTCACACCGAGGAGGAACTGTGGTTTTTGGTGACTCACATGATGGCTAGTTTGGAGCTTAAGCCCTGTGTTCAATCCTCAGCCTGCAATCCCCTCAATAATCTTCTAATATGAAGTTTAGTTCATACACAGGCCTGCAGAGCTCCCTTCGCTGAAATTAATTGGAAATGGATTGTGAAAAGCCACTCACATTAATCACCATGAACAGTGAAAAGGAAGCATACTTCTTGGGGTGGGCTCTTTTTTTCTTTCATTTTATCTTTCTAAAGCATTTCAGAAGGCCTGCTAACCAAAGTCAGCACAGTACAGTCAGAACCAGCAAAGGCTTTTCAGAAATCTTTGTAAGCACACAGCATCCCTGCATCACCAGAGGTAACAAACTGCCCAATTTAGGCTCAGGCAGAAAACAGCCCTTAAATGCAACATATCCACTCATCCCCCAGCCCCACCTTCCTCTGTCCTGGAGACATAGCCAGATGGCTTAAAAAATGTGTGGAATATGACATTTTAATTATAGATCACCTGCAGCTCAATGAGGAGAGGCCTCTCTGAAGAATAAGGAAGAACAATTAAAGAAAAAAAGGATAGGCTGGTTTCTAATTCTCCATCTCCTCAGATGGCACAGGGGAAACAGGAGCAGGGAACAGAGCGGATGACAGGCCAATTAAAGTTGTTCTTCTGGCCTGGGTGATGCTGGCACCAAGCCCAGATCTCATTCTCCTGGCATCTCCTTTGTGTCCTATGGCATCTTCCATCTGAGGAAAAGCATCTCCTGCAGCCCCACTGAGCCAGCTCAGGGCTCCAGCTGGCACTTACATTCTAAAGTTTTGGCTTTTGCTTCAGCAACTTGCTGGGCTCCACCTCATCCTCCACCACGACCAAGGAAATTATTTTTGGTGCAGAGGAAGTGGCTTGATAAGTGCATGCCATGGCTGACCCAGAACCATCCCCAAGGCACCAGCAGAGCTGGTGAGATTTTGGAGCACCTCAGAGCCACAGCTGTCCTTACAAGAGCACCTGTCCGTCCCCAGGGGCTGTGAGACCACAGCAGATCAAATGTCTGAGCTTTGCAATAGATCTTTGCTGTCCACGTGCAGTTAAAGTGGAATTATCTCAGCATTCCAATCCATAGGTTTTCTGGCATTACCAGTAAATGGTTTCATTCCTTGCCTGGCAGTTATTTCAGCTCTGAATTGCTCCCCATCACTCGGCTTCATTCCATCAATAACAACCTAATAAACGGACTTGAATCTTGCAGTAATGGATACTAATGGCAGCTTACCCTGGAGTAGCCTTTAATTAAAGCAATTTAGGCTCAGTTCTGGTCACAGCCCAGTGCTAGCCCATACCACTGAGGTTTTCTGCTTGGGATCCTGTAGCCCAGGCTTTTGGAGCAAGCCATGCAAGCAGAAAGAAACTGAATTTGTTGACTGAAGTGGGAAACTGTCACGGATGTATTTTACGAAAAATCCTTTGCCAGGATCTTTTCTCCTGACAAGCTGGCAAGTTTCAGCTTCTCATGTTTTGCTGCTTTGCAATGTGATTTGAAGAATTGCTTACCCAGAATGTGAAATTGTTTTTACTTGATGACCAATGACAGCCACCTGTGTCGAGGCTGTGCGCAGTCACAAGATTTTATTTCCATTCCCTTCTATTCCTTGCTAGCCTTCTGATGAAATCCTTTCTTCTATTCTTTTAGTCTAATTTTAATACATCATTTTCTTTTAACACAATATATATCGTAAAATAATAAACCAGCTTTCTGAAACATCAAGAGTCAAGATTCTCATCGCTTCCCTCATCCTGGGATCCCTGTGAACACCACCACAGGAAAATTCTCTCAAAGGTGTCTGAAAGGTTTCTTCAGCCCTCAGCAGCAAATATGCCCCACGGTTGTGGCTTTTTTAATATAAATGGCTTGTTTTAAACAAATCATTAATTATTTTTTTATGTGAAGTTTGGGGATCAGAAAACAAACTAGAGTACTATCCCAGACACCAGCCCAGATTTTAAAAGAGTTCAACAGAACAAAATGCTGCTGTTCTCTGAACATTTCCCAGATTTCACCCATTCCCTGAAAGAGATGGTGTTTTCCAACAGGTCTGATTTCAATCAGACTCAAGAATTAAATATTTCCCTTTCTTCTGTCCCTTTCTCAAGAGTTTACTATGCAACACTGTCACAGTTTATCACTCTTTTTGTGCTCTTTTAAGGCCCAAGGTTTTTTTTTGCTCTCTCATCTTCAAAGTGATTAATTTCTCTTTTTCTATCAGACCTTTAATGAGTGAGAAAATGAAGAGTGCAGATTGCCATGGTGGTCTGGGCAGCCTTCAGCAGCCCAAACAAGAGACTGCTCTGCAGCAAATCCAGCTCTGCCAGGACAAATGTTCCACAAACCTGGGAGGAGGCAGATGCTGCCATTTCATTTCTGCCTCCTATAAATGAGCCTTGTCATTAAACCCAGGAAGAAAACAGGGACTGGGACAATGCAAAAAAGATGAAAAAGCATGGAGTATTTTGGGCACAGCCATTTACAATTAAAGTGGTGCTGCTGTAAAGTCTCCGGCTAAAGCGTAACTAGAGTCAGGTTAAGATGATACAGAGAAAAACCTAAATACTTTCCTTGAGGAAAAACTTTGCATTTACCCAAATTTCTCCACTGATGCCATGCTTAACCAATGTCAGGTTAAGTGATCAGACTGTAGAGCATTCAACCAATTAACTCCCCTGAAGCATTTCCCAGCCAGAGAAATGCAGTGCTGAGCTGTAATAGCAGCAATCACATTTTTTAACTGATAATTGAATTAATTGCTGTAGACATTTAAATTTCCTAGCATAAGATAAGCACAGAAATGTTAACATCCAGATATTTCTATCAAAGGCAAGTGCTAATTTTTTTCAAGTCAATATTCCCATGGCAACTTTGTTGCTGCCAACAAGGAATATGAGACAATGACACACATCAAGTGGGTAAGATAAGAGGGAAACAGGGAATATACAAATGCCTGCAACTTCTTAATTCAGAGAACAGCAGAAAATAAAAGTTAGGCCCTCACAGTGGTGAAAACTTGTGCTGTGTACCCCTTTACATCCACTGACATAGTCTGGAAAAGGTTCCTCAGAGGTTATGGAATAATCCCTTCTCTTAGATTTCTAAATCGGAGAAGGCAGCCATCTCTCAGGAATGGTCTAGGAGCAGGGTAATCTCACTTGACACCACCACACAGACAAGACAATGCATCTCCTCAATTTCTGGACATGAAATTACTTGCACCTCTTGCCCTCTTGTTATTCCCTCTCACAGTCCTGCCTGTGCCTACAGACTCAGAAATGGAAAAATAAAATCAGGAGTAACTCCATGCATTACAAAACCTTCTTCTTCACTTGCAAGAACATTACAGGAAATTTCAGAAACTACATTACTCATAGGTATTTTCATAACTTTTCTTTTCCTCTATTATTTATCCTTCTCCCAGTTTTCTACTCCAAGACATTGCCAACAGTCAGTGACTTTCTTCTGTGTCAGCAAGTCTTCTGATCTTGTATCTGACAACCAAATTTTCCCACATTACTATAAAACCATTTACCCAGAGACTCAAACATAATTATGGCATGCTGTAATGTCAAGATATTTCAGCAAAAAAATTGTCAAATCAATTAATTGTCTGGGGATAGATGCACATATCTACTTTAAAAATTTTTGTACTTTAGCAAGTATATATGCTGGAAAGGAGACAAACTGTGGCATTTATTCTGTCTTGAGCCATTTGCTTACGCCACCATATAAAACAGGTAATTTTTATACCAGTGAAAGCAGTTTTTTATTTTTATTATTAAAGAATGACAAGCCAACCACAGATGAAGTTTAGATATGTCCTTCAAGAACTTTATTAGAAAATGAGAATTACATCTGAAATTTTGAGATTTACACACTGTATGAGGACAGCTTTCCCTGAATTTTGACTAAAGAGACAAACCCATACAGGCTGCAGGAAACAAACTGGTAGAAGCCATACAGCATGAGCTGTACCCAAAAGATGACCGCTCCCTCCTCTAATACAGTAAAAGGGGAGAAATAATATTTCCATTGGATGTGGTTCCACAAGGTGAGGAGGTCCAGCTAACACAGACACCCAAGGTTACTGCCCCATTACCACACAAGTTACATAAAATTTTGGCTTCTTCCCATCCCGGCAAATTTGCCATCAACAGAACTACACCAACACCTGGGCCCACCAGGCATCTTTCACTATCTTCTTACACAAAGAAAAACAAGGCCAAAGAACCTGACATTACCACATCTTATAAGGACACATTCAACCTGGCTTTGAACATCCTTACAGTTACAAAGCAGTTCAGAAGAGCCAAGGGCTCAATTCCCAGCCTCAGCTCCCAGATTTGAGGGCGCCAGTCAAGATCTACAGGGCACTTGGGAGTGAGCTCTCTGAGTGGCAGCTGAGGCAGAGGAGAGGCCCTGGAGTTTAGTCAATAAAACCAAGGACAGAGAGCACAGCCACAACAGAGCCCCAGAACAACAGGAGCTCCCACACAGAGTTCTGAAAAGGTAACTAAATCTGAGTCCTACCTTATTGCAGTTGTGATAGCCAGGATGCACAGAGTAACACTGTCCAAATTCAGAAGGCTTCAGGTACCAACCCACACAGAGTAACACCTCACCTCCTCAGCAGACTGCAAGCATCTGCCCTTCTTGTCCTTCAGCCCAGCCTTTTATCCCCTGCTGTTGATGCCCTGCCCCTGTGTGCCCTCTGTTCCCTTTGGTGGTTGGTCAGTGCCCCTGGGCACTCCATGGCTCGTTCCCTTCAACAGCATTCACCTGTCCTGCACAGCTGCAGCAAATTAGGGATGAGCCCCAATTACCCCAAACTGTGCCCACTGTGGATGAGCCCCACTCCCAATCACCCCAAACTGTGTGCCTACACCACCACAGCCCCAGAGCACCTTTGTCAGCATCCATCCCTTCTGAGGAAGCCAGGGTGGTTTTTTTTTTCCCCAAAAGGTTTCACTCTATGGCTCTGTAGTGCTGGCACTGAGAATATAACAATTTGACCAAAATGGGTTGAATGCTCAGGATAGACCACAAAGAGTTAAAACCACTGTGGCTGGAGCAGTTTTATATCCAGTAAGACTGCTAGCTGCTGTTGCTTTGCCAGGCATCTTTAGTACAGTACTGAGCACTTCCCAGCTTCTTCTGTCAAAGTCAGGGGAGGGGAAAACGCAGCATCAAACCATACTGATGCAAATTCAATTGCACTTGTAATAATAGCTGTCATCCTTATCACTTTCCCTGAGAATGTTTTCTGGGTATCCTCCTTTTCTCCTATACTGACAAAAAAAATATATATATTTGAATTCTTTTCTAATAGTTCATTCAGTGTTTTGAATTCTGATATGAAGGGACCATTATGCACCATTTTTATGGAGATAATGGGAGTAGTTCCAGCAGTGGGCAGCTTCCCTGTGATGGTTTTATATTAATGCATTGGTCAACAAAGGGAGTAATTCCTTATTGTGAAATATTCTATTCAATAACATTATGAAATTTCACAGTCCTGATGAAAACCCAGCCAAATAATTTTTATACTAAAAAATACCCAGAAAAGTTACTAATAATCTACAAAAGTATTTATTCCCCATTCCCCAAAACATTAAGTGCCCTTTACTTGTTGACCTTCCCCACCACATGCAGTTAAATGTCATGGCATTTCCAGATGTGAAATCTCTTCTTTGTACTATCCGAGCACATTCAGAAATTAAAATTTATGCCAGGGAAAAATTCCCATTTATCTACAATATTGCAGTCCATTGAGAATCTAAGTACCTTACATTTTAAAGTAGGATGCTTTATGATCCAGCTCCTCCCCAAGCTGGTGGTAGAACAGCATCCAGTATGATACTTCAGAGATTTTTGGGCACTGTGTCTGTGAGAGTGTGATTTTTGGGCATTGTGTCTTCAGGGTCTTGCTCCAGACCTTCCCTGCTAGCAAGCAGGGGAAATTTTAACAGAGAACAGAACACACAAGGGTGGCAGAAACAAGAGATTATTAATCCCCTCTCCCTGTCACATTGCCCACATGCTGTTCTCTATACATTGATGTAAAATCTCCAACTGCTTTGTTTTATTCAATATTTTGATTTTTTTTTTTTCCTGTGGCTTGGAGACGTGTATCCAAAATGGAATACTTCATGCATGTCTCTTAAGGTCTTTCACTATCAGGAATTCAAAAGGAAAATGTGAACGGAAACAGGGGAAAGCACTTTTGGAGGCAACAATTCCAGTGTTACAGACTAGATGATGCTAATAGTGATAACAGTTTACACATCATCCACCAGGACAAAATTTGCCATGTTTTTCAGAATTCTACTCTGATTCCAGTGCTTGCTCTGCTGCACCAGAAACACCCAACAGTTTCTGATACCAACAGAAGAGGGTGTCTATCCTCTGTGCTTTGCAAAAATCAACAAAACACTGAGTGATCATCTGAATTGCTTTATTGCTTTATCTCACAGTTTTGCTGAAAAAGGGAAAGTTTAAAGACAGAAGGAAATAAGCAGATATATCTTGCCTATTTTTGCATTGTGTAACCTTTTATAATGCAAGACTTAAATAGGTCAAATTAGAATTAAAATATTTTGCTAATAAGTTCAAGATTACTTTAATCACTTTGACATCCTCTATAATAGATTTCAGTCTTGCATTTATATATTTATCTAGTTTGCACTCAGGCAGACCTTTTTCTTAAAGAAAACCCTTCCATTTGAATCATTTTACATTCCTCCTTTAAAAAAAAAACCACACCACCTTTAACATTTAGATTATCTACACTGTAAAATAAAAATTCAAATTACCATCACAAAAATTTAATGGGATCAAGTCGTTTAAATTCACTAAAAAACTAAGGTCATACTGCTCAGCCAATAAAGGTTTAAAGTGGGAACATTAAAAGAAAGAAAATGGGCAGTAAAACATTGTGAGAAACATAGATTGTTTTTCTTTTTTCTTACTTAGAAGATAGAGATGGTGTAGGACACCTGGGAAAAGTGCTAAGCATGGGAATAACTCCAAGAAATCCCCATTGGCTTCAGCAGAAGGAAATTATAGTAATGTGGAATGGGAAAAAAAAACCCTTCTTCAGTACTTTAGTGTGGTATTTTCTGGGAGGAAATTATGAATCTGACTCCATGTTCTTAGAAGGCTAATTTATTATTTTATGTACTTATATAAAAGAATACTACACTAAACTATACTAAAGAATAGAAGGCTAAAAGGTAATTCCAAAAAATTTGTGACTGTCTTCAGAGTTTGACAAACCTTGGCCATCATTGGCCAATAAGTCAAAACACTTCACCTGTTGGATAAACAATCTCCAACCACATTCCAGAGCAGCAAAACACAGGAGAAGCAAATGAGAGAATATTGTTTTCCTTTTTCTCTGAGGCTTCTCAGCTTCCCAGGAGAGAAATCCTGGGCAAAGAGGATTTTTTCAGAAAATATGATGGTGACACTTCGGAGCTGCTTTTCTCTCCAGACTTCCCTTTGAGCTAAGACTAAGAAAGCAATAGTCATAGAACAGGGAAAATGAAAACAAGGAAGAAGTCTGCTCTCCCCACTAAACAAGAGTCCCTTCTAAATAACTCAGTCAAGGACACCTCCTTAGGTATTTCTCACATGGAAATGCTGATTTTGCACTCTGAACATCCAGGCTGTGTCCCTCCATGAGGAGCACTGCACCTCTCTGGATCATCACTCCTGCAGCAGCCTGAGCCAGCACCAGCTGCTGTCCCATCACTCTTGGGCTAAGCCCAGCATTCCCAAGCCCCTCAAGGTCAGGAAATCAAGGAGTGCATTTGATATTCCTGTTTTAATAACACTGAAGAGAGCACTGAGGTCTCCCTGGGTCGGGCTTCAATTCAGAGCTGTCAGTTCTCTGCCAGCACTTACAGCAGAGCAGCATCACATTGCTTGTAAATGATGAAAGATTGCCTAATTCTTCCCTAGTTTGCTCCCATACATCTGCAGAATGCAGCGTGTGGGTGACAAGTGACAAAGAATCAAAATGTTTTAAAGTAATAGCTCATCCTGCAGGAAACCAGAGCCTCACCTGCTTGTCTTGCTGGCTCAGGGAAGATGCTCCAGAGAACAGAAATAAATCAGAATTGTCAACATCCTTAGCAAGCAGCAGGCCTTAGAACAACAATAATATTGTCACAACCCTTTCCCAAATAGTTGCAGTTGTTCCTACAGGAAGATACTGAAGAGCTCATTCCATTTTAAGTATATTTTATTAATGAGTTATTCCACAGAAGGACATGATAAAATCTCCTTCCTGCCCTTTTGATGGAAGAGCCAGCAAGCTACTCTGCAAAGCAGCTCTAGTCAATACATTTCCACATTTCCACAGGGTTTTTCATGTGTCATGTCAGGTGATAAATATCTGTCTCCACTAAGCCAGATACTTCAAGGAGACTGTTTGATATTTGCTTTGAAAAATGAATGACAACACATCAGTTGTACCTGAACTGAAGAACACAACTATGCAGACAGAGCAGATTGTTTTCAAAGATATAACACTAAAAAATGCCAAGCTTTTATTTCCTGAGGGGAAAAAAAACCTTCTCATTTTCTATTTATGTTGGGTCATTTTCAGATGGAAAGCATTTTGTCTAATGTGGTAGACTGCAAAGAAATAAAATGAGTGGAATTTTTCAGATGACAATATCCTTTTTCCTATTCAAAAAATAACCAATAAAAATGTTGGCAAATCAAGAACACAAGCAAAACAAAAATCCTAAAAAACCCTTAGTAGCTAGAGTACATCTGTGTAATGTAACAGTAAAATTGATGGAGTACTTCTCACATAGTCTCCATGTTCCTGTAAAATAGTGAATTCTTTGGATACTCTGATTAATGCATGAAGAAGCTGAAGAATTGACAAGAATTTTAAAAGGGAATGGAGGGAAAGGGGAGTATTCCTTCAAATTTAAAAATCAATTTATCCTGAGCTATATTCATTTCGCACATAAATTTTCTTGGGTCTTATTACAATCAACTCTCAAAAATCATATATTAATTTTGAATGCAAGATACCTGATTAATTTCAAATTAATGTCAATTTAAAAAAAAAATATGTGAACAATCTGAACTACCAAACTAGGGCAGGACAAAGCTACACCTGCTAATTCTAATGCAGTCCCACTTTTACCCCTGCCAGGATTTCACATTCCCTTTTGGCTTAAGCAGGGCTTAAGAGCTTCTATTGGTTTCACTGCCATCCTTGAGCTAACCTGCCAATTTAAAGCTGGACCATTATCCCTTCAGCTCTCCAGTAATGACCCACATCTGCTTAGCACCACCACAACCCACAGAATGCACCACAGGTAAAAGCCAGGCTGTTTATTCTACTTTTTAATGTGAATTTGCCTGATTGTTCAATTTCAGTGCTTCACTGGCTGCCTAATTGCATTAGCAAGGCTGTCAATAATCACAGCATCACTAAATACAGTCAAGCATTTCTTGAAAACACTCTTCATAACTTGTAACTAATTGACTTGGTGAAAAACTTAGATTTTTTGATTTCACCAAGCTCACCTTTAGACTACTCTTTTTCTGTAGTACCCAACACCTTGTCTGCCTTCAAACTATTCTGCAGATAAATTACAATGCTGGGAATGCCAGTAGCTTGGTTTTATTCAGACTATACCAAGAGCAGCCTGAAAAGCTGTGCACTTTTTCATTAAAAAGTTTGCGTGCTTGTTTAAGAAATTAGCAGCACTAATTAAATCAATATTTTACTGATCCTTCCCCACAGACTTCCTATTCTTACTCAAGCATTCAGGCTGGGTTTCTCCTACAGTTGCAGGCTGTACTGGATGGATCTGCACAGATCCCTCAGACAAATTCATGCCTCCATTTGCAGGACTAATGAGTGTCTTTGTTAGACTGACAATAAAAATGAAATACTGACAGGAATTCAAACAGCAGCACTTTATCCTTAAATACTTCTGTTTATTAAGGACTGGTGCAGAGAGTGCCCTGAACTCCGAGACAACAAAATCCACATGTGGTGTAATCAGCCTGGGACCAGGAAAAAGGCATAACCACATCATGCAGTCATCTTGTGCAAACTAATTAGATCTGCTGAGACTGATTGGATTTGGGGCACTGCAGCTGAAACCAGACATGAGGCTCCCAGACTGGAGCTGCCGAGCGATGCAGTGGCAGCACCTCTTGTCCTGGACAACTAAAACTTAGGATGCTACATTCAAAGTGAAGTAGGTTTTTAGCTCTTTATCTTAATCAACAAAAAGCCACCCGAGCTGGGAATTCAGACTGTGGAAGAAGTAAAGCTGAAGGTTGTATTGGCTGTTCCCATCCCTCACCTTCTCAAAACAGCTTCATTTATGGTAAAGATGCTTCAGACAGAACTGAATAACTACATCAAGGAAGGAATAAAGGCACCAATGAAAAAGAGCTAGTAATAGAAACTATTAGTCACCAGAAGTGGAATGGAGTTACATAAGTTGTGTCTTGCAGAGGTAACAAAGGCACAGAGTCACACTGAGATGGGCGGTGTATAGAAAAAGAGGGGGGAAAGGTTCTTCAGCTGCATATTTTGGCAAGAGAGACATCAAAGAAAAAAAATATTACTCTTTCTCCCTGTTAAACATAGGATAAACCACATTGTTAAAAAAAGACAAATAATTTGCTTCAAATATCAATTGGAACACTATGATGATCTCAGGAGGAAAAAAAAACAGGTGAAAAAATAATGGAAATAGAGGACAATGGAGGAGAGGATATTTTTACAATTGAAAAATAGAAAAAAAATGCAAAGGGAATTAAACCCAAGAACCTAGGCAAAAAATTACATGAAATCCAAGAATCTAGGCATAAAAGATCCAGTAGTGATTTGGCTGCCTTTTGCTTCCTTCTAAATTACCAAACTCATGGGTAGCTTAATGTGTGGAGACTTAGAAAGTCAGGATTTACATTTGGGTGGGAAGAGGGTGAGGAGAATGATCTGGACAATTTCTACATGGCTGTTCAGCTGATTGCTTCAGTATGTCAGAACAGCTTTCATCCCTCAGATAAAAAGCTGCAGGTTTCCATTCCAAGGAGAACTTTACTCTGATAAACACTGGACCAAGCACTCTGTTTATATTCTGTCACTGGGTGCTAATATCACAAAATAATTTTACACTGTCCATTGGTATTTTAATCATGCATAAGTCAATTAAACTGAGAAATACAAAGCTGCCAAAAGCAGATGTTGAGGCCACACTAGCAAACATTTACAGCTGTACTGAAAACATTGATCATTGGTTTTAGGATGAAAGTCAGATGTCATGTTGCCAAGTCAGGCTGCTCTTCTTTCCTGCAAGTAAACCTGGTGAATCCTTTTTCTTGTTGTTCTTCTTTGATAGTTCTATCTCTTTTTTTTAAATAAGGTGTTAAGTATTGGGCCAAAGCAAGTGTTTCTCAAATAAAAGCAGGGCATGTATTTTTATGCCGGACAACTTTCATTATAGGAGGTCACTTCTATATAAAAGAAAAAAAAAAAAAAAAACCAACTCAAAAACACTGAAGAAAATGATGGAAATATTTGAAGACAATATTGAGGTCTCTCTGAATGGCTTGGTTACTCAGATCTTTCTTTCCTTGTTTTCCAATTTAAGCAAAGTGAAATAGATGTGGCTGCTGGCACTCACAGAGCTGCTGCCTTCCATCAGCCCAGCTGAAAGGCACTTAAGCAGCAGCAGGAGTGTGTACTCACATGAAATTTCACTGGCATAAGCTGGTTTTGGATGGATAGATGATCCAGTAGTAGATAAACTGGGATTTTTGCAGTCACATCAAGAAGGCAATTTTAGGAGCTGTTACATCTTCAGCATTAAAGAATTTTTTTAAACTCTTGCAAGAGAACACTGAGGATATGAAATTTCAATGTAGATGGATGCCATAAGCAGCCATGGGTGATTTTTGGTCTTGAACATAAATTTTTACCTAAAATTTATTAAAAATGTGGCTGATCTATACACTGATATTCAGCTGCTATACTTCATGCATACCCTTATTTTAATGGAGTGAAAACACATATTTCTTCTACTCAAATATGAGATCATGACTACTGTGTGTTTTTACTGTGAAAAATTAAGCAGATTAAAGCCAAAAAGACAACTTTGTCTGAACTGCACATCTCAAGCAAGGTTTCCCTCCCCCCAGTCTGCATAAGCAGTGGTGACAGCTTTGCCACAGTGGCATTCACAAGTGGCCTCAGGCACTACAGTTTGTGATCGCTGTAGTTGATGTGGTAGATTTAACCTGAGATGTGATAAGTTAAAATAAACAGGGTGTGATGGAACTGACAAAATGGGCATCTGGAAAAAAGCACTATGATCATGGTAAAAAAAAAAAAAAAAAAAAAGATCCAGTGCAAATTTTGAAAGACTGTGTTTTTCAAGAAACATGTATTGATAGATTTTAGCTTTACTGGCTAAATTAATTTATTGCTATCTAAACAGGGTTTCAATATTTAGAATTAGATTTAGCTCTGACTGGAACTCTCTGAATCCAGCCATTCCTACCAATGTTTCCTCTGTACAGTCTATAACTAAAAGTCAAAAGTATATTCTTTAAACTGCTGCAACTGCCTGGAAATTCCCGTAACAGATAAACTCTGCTTCCTCCCCCTGCAAAGTCTTTCTAATTGCAGCCAGGGAAAGAAGTGGTGCCTGGCTCACTTTTACCACTCCTCTCAATGCTGATGAGATGGTAAAATTCTCCATTGTATTGATCAGTGTAGGCAGGGGAATTACCAGGGGCTCTGCTTACAGGGCCCTACCAGTTATGAAGGAACTTGCACTTGTTAGTGCAAAAAGCAGGAAATCCACATGGCACATCAGCTCTGCTTCAGGTTTAGCCACACACTGAATTGACAGTCCCTGGATTTTGCCCACCTTACAGCTTGAATTCCACCAAATTCCTGTTAAGACAGCAGGAACTTCAGTCAAAAGCATTAATGGGATCACAGGTTAAAAATTACTCACTGTCATTTTAAAGTCTTCGTATAAGGATCACTTGGGAAGTTCTTTTTACTGGGGCTGTCATTTCCACACTGGAGTTTTGGTGGAAAAGCTGCTTCTAAAAAGAATCATCTTTACAAACCCACATGTCCCAAGTGTGGGACAATGTGTAGTGCAGGATGGCCAGACTGGGAGTAGCTGATGCCTTTTTATTTGATTTGCATTCTCCTAGCTCAAGGTGACGCTCTGTTACTCACACTGATGATTCAAAGATCATGTATGTTGTGAAAACGCTGAATTCAGGAGGTCAAGGGCATAAGATCTAAGCAGAAAAAATGAGCAAGTAAATCTAGGAAAATAATATTCAGAGATAGACAGTTACAACCACAAACACTTTTCCATTTCTTTTCTTCCAGTTGGTCACGTTGTTGATTAAATAAAGATGTGCATAAAGATCAGTTAAAAAGGATGCTACAGACGATGAGTATTAGCCCAGGAAGAGAATCTTAATAAATTGCAAATGCAATTTATTTTATATTAAAATTTAATCAGATTCATCTATTTCTACTACTACATGCTAACAACTTGGGCACATAGTCCCTCCCCTGATATTACTGTCACTCTCATAATGCTACTTGATTTATCTGATATTAAGCAGCAGTTGCAAGACAGACACATTAGAGTTGCAACTATCTCTAAAATTCTTATTAAGAGAACTGTATAGTTTTTCAATTGTGTTGTAAAATTTCTATCAGACACTTTACAGCCAAAGTCTTAGAGCTAAAATACAGGCAATAGTTTCTTTAGTTACTTGCTTCATCTGTTGTAATAAAGGAAGCAATAAAAATAGCAGGCACGTGGACAAAGCCACTGTCTTTCAATATTTGTATGAATTTATTTGACATCACCTCTTTAATACTAGACTGAGTTTGGTCCTATGACCATTTAAGATAAGAGAGAAAAAGAACTTCCCATGGTGCAGGCACGCGGGGCTCTCCAGAGCTGTAGCTCCAGGCTCAGGAGGAAGGTCAGGGTGGAAAGGGACTGGGCTCCAGCACAGCCAGTGCTGAAAGGAGAGAAATTGCTGGAGGGGAAGCTTCTGCAAAAGGAAACACCAAGAAACCTTTTGTTTCTCAGATGCTGCCACAGAAAGGTCAGCCACATCCAGGCTTTGGGTCTCTATGAAGAAAGATAAATCTTCATTTCAGGAAAAGGACACAATAGTGTTGGCATTGGTTCCCAAGCCACTGCAAACCCTCCGAGCCACTTCGCATAGTGCAGCAGCAGGGTTTAATGCCAGCACAAACACCCGGCAGTGACAACAGGCTCCAGGCTGGGAGGAAGAGTGTTTGTCTGGTGGAATGCATGAAATAGAAGCCTCTCTGAGTCCCTCAGAGACAGAAAGGAACACAGGGACTGACTGGAACCTTTGGAGAAACTGAAATGTATTAAGCCACACAGACATGAAGTAAGAGTGTAAGTTTTAGTTTTAAGTAGAAACAAATCTTAAGTGCCTTAAGAGACTGTTAGGTAGTAAAAAGCCCTAAGGCCTAGTTTAAAGTTCAGTAGTGATACCTTTCACAAAATTAACTTGGCTCCAGACATAATGAAACCATAGCAGAACACTGCTTGCATTTCTTGCTAGAACACATTGAACCATGTGGTGAACAGATAGAACTCTATGCATACATTTTGTGTGAGAGATGACACTACTTTCACACACTGGAATTAAGCTCACATAGTTTTTGAAGAAGGTTTTAGCTGATTGGATGATTTATGAATAAAACTCCCCTGTATTGTAGTGCAAAAGAAGGAAGAAGAAAAAATGGTGGCAGCTTCTGCTGCCTCTGCTTGGAACATCGGGACTTTGTGCCAGAAATCTTCTAGTAAGGATTTTAAAACTCTGAACTCCGCACCTTTGAGACTGGTGTATTCATGCAAGAAACAACTTTACAGCAACCAACAACTGCCCCTGTCTCTTTGAAGACCCAAAACCCACACACAACTCAACATTTGTCCTTCCAGCCCCATCCAAATGGAGACAAGCCCTGCTGGCCAGTGCCATACCTGAGCATTCCCAAGGAATCCACAGTATCCACATCCAAAGGCATCAGGTGGACTCCCTGAGCTGGGAGTGCTAAGGACTTTCTCCACGTTTTCCAGCTCTCTTTCCCAATCCATCTTTGTGCCACCTACCCCCCAAACAATCCCATTAATGCTTCCATGGGGCTCCATGACTGAGCAGGACCAGTCCCTGGCATGAGAGGATTCCCTGCTCAAAACCCAGAGGAAAATGTTCAAGAGGAGCAGTGTCTGTATCTCTGGTGGCCATGGGTGGGTGTTTTCACCCACCTTCAGTGCAGATGCAACCATCCTTTCACACTCCAACACTGGTCAATGCTCCAGCTTATCATGGTTTAACCCAAGCCAGCAAATCCCCACACAGCCAATCACTCACTTCCCACATTGGGCTGGGAAGAGACTTTGGAAGGTGAAACAAAGAAAGCTTTTGGGTTGAATTAAAAACAGCTTCTTAACTTACATGAAAATAATAATAATGATAATCATGATCATACATGCAGTGAAAAGATAAACAGCAAAAATGCAAACAAATTCTAAGAAAAACAAGTAATATAAATGAAAAGAAATTGCATACCATGAAGTTACTGTGGCCTAGTCCTTGAGCAGCAGCCCCTGGACAGCTTTTCCACTAACTTATTTGCTGAGCATGACTCAGAAGGGTTTGGGATATCCCTTGGGTCAGTTGGGGTCAGTTTTCCCCAGCTCTGTCCTCTCCCAATTTCTTGTACCCCCCTCCAGCCTCTAGGCTGGTGGAGAGGGGAAAAGCTGAAAAACCTTTGATTTTTATCCTAAACACTTAGCATAAGCGCTGCTCAGAAACAACTAAAGCATCCCTTTGTTACCAACATTGTTCCCATGCTAAATCCAAAGCACACACTGTACTGGCTACCAGGAAGAAAATTAATTCTATCCCTGCTGAACCCAGGACACCACTGCAGTCTGCAGATAAATTGCAGGACTGTATTCATGTCAATCACACAACTGCCAATAGAAAAGGCACTGAAAGTTTTAAAAAGGTCTAAGAAATACCACATTCTTCTTAATTCTCAACAATCTTCATCCCTAAGTACCTTCTGCAGTGTAACTCTTATGGAACATGGAAATATCCCTGCCTTGGGTGGCTTTAGCAGAGATTTAGACTTTGTTTTACTGCAGGTAATAGTTTACTTCAGTGGTTACAAACAGCCTGCTCAAGCTGGAGCCACCGGGTAGCACCACAAGTCTTTGTTGAAAAAAAGCTCTGGTTGCAAATGAGAGGGGAAATACATACCAATTAATTAATTACCCAGTTAATAACCCAGAATGACTCTGACAAATGAGATCTTCCTGTGCATTGTGGTGCATGAGCAAAGATCCCTTCCCAGCACAGCTGGCACTGCTGTCCCTGAGCTCTCAGAGCATCTGCCAGGACAAGAGCACAGCTACAAGCAGGACCTCTCTTTCTTCACCTCATAATTCTCTGTCACAGGCCACTGAATAATAAAATAAGGTGACCCAGGAGAATGAAGTCAGCAAGGGCATTTATCCATCCTTTATACTGATAGATGAAGATAAGACATTATAAAAACGGCCTGGCAAATACTTAACCCACATCCAGCTGCTTGAATAGCACCCTCAGCTCCTACCTGCACTTGTCTCCAGGTGTGACTACTTGCTCATATTCAGCCCTAAATCCAAAGGTACTAAAAGAAAACCCTCAAGAGAAAAATAAAAAGGCAGAAAGGAAGAGGTTAAATACCAAGAACTACACCTGTAGTTACAACAACTTTCTTTCTTGTGGCTAGGGGACAAACTCATCTGCTCTCCTTCTCCCTTTCCTCACTCATGTCGCTCTAGGACATGAAATAAAATGATGTGGACACTGGAATCTCCAAGGTAAAAAGAGGGGAAGTTTAATTCTGACTCCAGCATTTATAGATTTCTAAAAGTGACAGTGGATTGGAGGATGACAGCGCCACCGCTCCCATGACTCTGGACAAACCAACAGTCTATCAAATTTCTCCTCTTCTATAAAAGAATGTAAAACAATAAGTATTTACAGAAAAGTGCGTGACAAAGTTCATTACAAGAATGCAAACATCAGAAGGCTTAAAAGAACTTAAAAAGCTGGGTGACACACTCAAGGCTCAGTTGGCTGATCTCACACCACTTTTAATTTAACATTAATTTAAAAGCCTGCTCCCGCTGGCACTACAAACACTCATAATCCCACCACATGGCTGTCTCAGTTTGGGGAGAGGTAAAGCTGCCCAGAGTCACCATCTGGCTGTGGGAACTCTCCCTGTCCCAGCTGTCCCCACACAAGTTCCTACCCCAGACCAAAGAGAGCACATTCAGCTTTCTAGGTAAGGGTATTTATTTCCCATGGGTGCTGGAAAAAGGCAGAATTTGTCATATGGGAGGTTAACATACAAAAGGATGTCTTCACCCCTATCACCTCCAGGTCTGGATTTTCACCCCCAGATCCAAAGCATCCAGAGGGAAGATCATCACTGATGTTTTTCCCCTGTTCCATCACCCAGAAAAGCTGTCACCCAGACAGGGAAGTGACCTATTCAACAGTTTAAAGGCTGAGTTGGATGCATGATACCCTACCCACATTTCAACAAAGAAAGGCAGCAGGGGATTTTCCAGGGGCCCTTTTCATCACACTGCATGGATTCAGTGGGAATCTGGCAGATAAATTCAGTAAAACTCACAGTGCTATCCATCAGCACAGGCCTCAGTGGAGCTCCATTGGCTGCTGGGGAATTTCATGAAGGCAGCATATTATAAAAGCATGGGCGTTATTAAAAGTAAGTAGATTTGTCTGAGAGTAAGCACATATTTCATGACAACACAGCACTATTTAAAGAACATTTTTTCTTTGCCCTCCTTCAGAAGAAGGGTATTATTTGTTTTATAATGTAGCTCAAAATACCTCTTTAAAATCCATAAGATACTATGGAAGTGACAGGTTCACGATGAATAGCTTCTCCTCCAGATTAATTTCTGTTTTATTCCCTAAGTGAAGCACAGAGCAGCAAGCTTTATACAAAAGTGAGTCAAAAGTAGATGTTTTTAAAATGAGAATTGTTGTCATGCACAGCTCTGAAAGAAGTCTAAGTATGCTTTCTAAATATGCATAAGTGAAATATAAGAAAAAACCCAAAATACCCATGAATGTATCAGGAACATTTATGAACATGTAATTATGAATTACATTTTTGAATATGCAATTAAAAACAGATGGTTGGCACCCCTGCTTTCCAAACTAAAATAACAGAAGAAATTGTGCCAGGTTGTGGACTCATATTTGCACTATCAAGTATTTTAATTTTGTTAATGAAGGTTGGTTTCAAGTCATATTTGGCCAAACTTTTCAAAACACAATAATAAAAATGCCACATTAAACTTTATAAACTGTATTTTAGGACACCATTTACCCCCTCCTCCTTAAAATTAAAAATATTGATAATTAGAAAACAGAGAAACTGTGTTTTTAACTCACAATGAATGTTTGCCATGGAATATCATAAAACTCCTGAAACACAGAGCCTAAGGAGAAATGCTGAGTTTTCTACAGCCTATACTACAGTTTTATCAACCTGAGTTGCCAAATCCTGAGAAGATGGAATTCAGGAAAACTTCAGTTGTGCTGGTGTCCAAACTATTTTTAAATACTTCTTTATTTGATGATCAAGTGCTCATTCTCTTATTAATCTTGTTGCTAACAAGATTATCAATCTTTGTAAAGCCTTATTATTACTGCAGCAATGAGATAATCTTAATGTTTATTATTAATTTTAAAGGGATAATGAAATCTCTAACAAGCTATAGGGATGAAGAGAACCTTCCTCAAAAGTCCTTCTCTGAAAAGGTCATTCTTATCAGCAACTCTTCTATATACTTAAAACTGATTGTGGCATTCAGCAAGTTTCATTTTCCAGCTAAATTATTCAGCACCTGTAGGAAGCCATTCTGAAAGCTTTCTTACACAGCATGAGACGAAGCACAAGTGGTTCGGGGACGAATATTTGAAATGGCAAAGTTGCTAAGGCATCTGAACATCCAGCCAGAATTAGTGCCAGAAATAAAAACAGCTGGCTAAACTCAAGGAAAAGTCAAGAGAAGCAGGCAGTTGGAAGACAAGCAGACTCCAAGCAATGTGTGGTATTTTCAAGGGCACCTCTCCTCAACACTGATAAATCAATTCCTGTATAGATTTTTTTTTTTTCCTGTACACTGATTATTTAAAGCCTGTGCATAAAAGGGTGCAGCCTTTGGGATGCTGACCCCTTTCAGCACCACTCCCCCAGCTCAGCCCCGCAGGAATTATTGCTGCTGGATTCCCACTCCTCAAGGAGCAAGGGCACTCATCCAAAACCTTTCCAAGGTAACTCAGCAGCCCTGGGGCAAGCCAAGGCTTGATCCATTACCAGTACTCACTAGAGAATGGCAATATCTTGGCAATTTTCTGCACAGCTCTGGATTTAAGGGCAGCCCTGGGCTGGTGAAACATCCCAACTCCTACAGCAAGGGCCATGGAAGTGGGGGACAATGCCTGACAGCAGCTGCACCCAAAACACGGGGCCTGCTTCATTTTTGGAATTTTTGCTGGTTAGACTGACTTTGAGAGGCATTAGAAGGTCTTTTTCTTAGCCCAGCAGTCCAAGAAGGAGTCAAAAAACTTCTATTTTTGAAGAGTCAAAAAAGTTTTCTATTTTTGTTTTTAAGATTGTTTATTGTTTTTGATCTATAAAATTCTTTTTCTGAGTCACTGAGGTCTGTCTAGCAGGTCAGGTTGAGGCACACTGCCCATCTTTGGGGCGGTGTTATCTTTTCATAATAAAAATTACCTGTACGCTATTTACAATAACTTCTCAATACTTATTTTAGATAGTGAGCTTCTACTCTAAACTAATTTTAAAATGCTAACATCACTTAGAAGATGGAGGTTAGGAAGAAGAAAGAAAAAGGACAAGGCACACCTAAATTCTTCTATCTTGGGACTTTGAGCCCCTATTCTAAAATCTTCAAAAATCTATTTTTTACTTTGTGACAAACTATTATTCCACTTAAACATTTTGACGTGTAATTCCTCATATAAAGGTTGGTAATTGTTTTTTCTAAGGGCTAAATCAAAGGCAAAGGGGTCTTGGGCTCTGTGCCAAGGTGTCTGAGCTTCTTGGCAGGGTCTTGAGTCTTCCAGGGCAGTCAGAGGAATTTTTTGGGTTGTGACACATCACGGAGAGGAAATACCCCTGTTGAAGCAGAGCCTCAGAAACAGAGAGCATTTTTGCCAAGTTCATTCTTAGTTCAACTTCCTCTCTATTAGATTTTTACCTGTAGCAATGGCACCAAAAGCAAACCAACAAACAAGGAAAAAACCCTCCAATCAACGAGCAAAAAGCAACCAAAGTTACTGCCACAACGGCCTGGTGTACACAAACACAAAATCAAACTCTCTGCCAGCTTGTGTCATGTCTCAACAATGGGAAAAGAATTCTATGCCTAGACACATTAAATTTTCAGATCTCACTAAGCAAGCACAAGAGATTTCTGCAGCATTTTCGTGTTGCTGTCATATTTGCATCAACTTCCTTTTGAAGTTCCTGTGAGGAAACTCAGAGATAAAAGATCAACCGATGTTCTTGTGCAAAAGATAAAGCGAGGATTACCAGACTTACATTGGGCTTTGCAGGAAAACACAGCATGTGAAACTCTTGAAAATACCTGAAAATAGGTTGTCAAAGGCAGGACTATAACTGTTGTAATCAGACTTCTAAGAGATTATGTGATCAAAATATGTTACAATAAAATGCAGTGCATTTTATTAGAAATAAATAAGAAAATTAATGCCAACGTATACCCATTTTATCATTAAAATATTTATCAAAAACTAGAGGCTTTTAGAATACTGTTTTCTTTTAAGAAAGGAACACCCTGTCCTCTTGAGTATAACAACAGCAATTCTCAAAACTTTAAAGCAATTTAAAGTTTTTAAAGAGAGGTAAGACTCTCTGGTAAGAGAAGGCTGGGGATGCTAACACACAGAGCTCCTAAACCCCACGCTTTATGGGAATTCAGGACACAATTTTACATCACAGGTTGCATCTTGGCCCTGCTTGGAACTCTGTTTCCAAGTGTAATGGTGCTATCAAATGGTGCAATCAGCAGTGGGAGTGTCTGGGGGCAGACACTTCATTTGAACACTTCTCTAAATTCCAGCAGAACACAAAAAATGGAAAGAAGAACAGTCCCACAGAGCACTTGAGGGGCTCTTGGTAAGAGTGGGCAAGCACTGACTGCAACACTGGTTCTTCCCTAGCAGGTAAAAAGAAGCTGTGACACTTCACTGTGACATTCTGTCCTCTCCACATTACACATCAAGTAGAATGTTTTGTGGAATTAAAATTTTTAGAGCTCAGCATAGTCAAACTCCTTCTTTAAATGATCTAAAGCCAAAAAGAATTCTAATCTCTAGCAGGCAATACAGGTTTTTCCAGTGCATAAATTTGAACATACAGCTGGAGTGTGAAGACTGATATAATATATTTGTAAATATTCTGTATGAATATAAATCATAATAATTTATAGAGTTGGATTTCTAACCCTTTTTCTTTAACAACCAGACACCCACTCTTTGAACTCATGTAAATAAAGCCATTTATAGCAGTCTGTATTTTTTGATGATACAATTAAGTTTGAGAAATTAGGTCTTTTTGGTAAATACAATGAGAAATGCATTTTAAAAATCTGAAATAGTACTGTAGGTGAACAAAATTTCAAGTAAAGACATATGAACTTGACATGAATTCCTCAAAACCTTTAGCTTGTCAGGGATTTTCTATGTTCAACAGAATGTATAATAATCTCTTGTTGAAAAGGGAGCTATAATTCAAGCAGTATCCAAGAACCTTGTTCTGAACGTGGTGAACTTTGGATGAATGATTTCCAAAGGCCTGAAATGATCCAGTATGCTTAAAAGGAGCTTAAAAAAAACTGTGAACTGCAGGCAAAATTACAGTATCCTTCATTTAAAATAATAAAAGATAAATAAATTCAGAGTCTCTGAATTTCACTCATGTTTTGCACTGAGACAGGGCCACTCATGAAGGCCACTGACAGATGTCATTTATAGGTATGATCTGCAACTCCCACACTTAAATCTCAGAATTTTAAACACTAAACAATAACACTGCAGTGAAAATGCTCTTACAGATGGTTTCCTGTACATAAGAGCAATCTGTGGATGATGTTAATTGCATTACTTGATTCCTTAACAGAGAACTTCATTTCACTACTTTAAATGCCTCTGCACTTTAAATACCTGCATACAACTGCACAGAAGAACTCAAGACACCCTGAGAGTGCAATTTTGGCACCTCTAACCTTTTTGGAGATACTCCTGCAGTTATTAATTTATTCATTATTTCCTATTTTTTTTTAAGTAGTGATGTTGACATTCGTATATTAAAATGTTTAAATATTAAACCTGACTTTCCATCCATAATTAGAGAATATAGACATACACAAACCAAAGTTTTCAAGAATAAAAGATAAACCAACCTCAGAAACATCTGTCCTGTTCACTGAATGAAGCCAGGTCCTCTGGGATGAGTCAGAAAGTGATAAATTCAGGGTCCTGAGTGGAGAACACAACAATAATATTAAGTTCCCAGATCTGAAAAGACAATGGTCTTTTTCAAAGTGCTTTCTGGAAAGTATATTTTCTCGGCTTTCTTTTTCTAAAAATATTACCCATTATTCTTACAATAAGAGACTAATGACAATAAGAATAATTTTCTCAGAGGCAGAATAATGTTTCGGTTTCTAAGTTTTTTGAATATATGCATGAATAAAAATAGATTTTTCAAACAAAGTCCTTAACAGCAAACATATCAAGATAATGAAGGAATCAAGAAATTCTGCCTCTTTCCATCAGTCTTAATTTAACCACAGAAATTAAGCACTTCATGTATTCCTTGGGAAACTACTAAAAGGCATTAAAAGCTGCTGTTACTATTTGCTGTTGGTACATAAAGGGCATTAAAGTTTACACCACATTGCCAAATTTATTGAGGAAACCTTTACTGCCATCCCCAAGAGGGAAATTCACATTACCTCAGGTGTCTCACCCCAGAAACAGCCAGTGCTTAAACCCCTACTCCAGTAGTGACCTCAGTGCCAAGTATGGCATTTGCCCAAATAAATCCAGGAATTCACCACTGGAATTTACACCCTGAACAATAATTGGTGAGACAAGGCTGAATATCACAGTGATCCACAAGATCACTTATTTAATTTTATTTGAGAGGGGAAATGTCCAATAAGCCTAAAAGATGAATAACCTGATGTCCTCAAAACCACTACACCTGTGGAATAAAGCCACATCAACAAGAGAAATTTCCCAAAACTTCCACCTTTCTTTGAGAAGTACTTTTTACCAGTTAATAACAAAATAGAGCAAAAATATTTGGTTTTTTCTCTTTTTTTGGATTTTTTTTTTTCTTTCCCTCACAGGTCTGGCATTCCTGAAAATATATACATTCAACAAGAAAGATGGAGGGAATCTCCCTTTTCTTGCACAAGCACTCTGCCATCAGGCCAAGGAACCACAGAGAGGTGTTAAGCTCCTTTACTGGGGAGAGTTGGAGCAAATCCATCCTTACCTTGCACCTTCTCAATGAACCAACCAGCCCACCCAGAGTGAACACAAAAACAGGGATGCTGGGCTTTGCAGGAGATTTCCTGAGTACAGACATCACTGACCTGCCCAGAATCATTCAAGTGAGCCTTGTGCCTTCCAGGTGGCTCCAGCAGCAGGTGAGAGTGGTGCTGGCACCCAGGAACTGCTACAGCTCCTCATGTCAGAGCGGAAAATTCACACAAAAATTCCATAGCCATGGCACTAAACAATCCTGCAAAAAGAAGATTTTTGGTTTGTTTTTGTGACCTTTAACCAGCTTAAAAAAAAAACTAAAATAAAAAACAATTCAGCTATTTGCTTGCAGTTAATGAAGCAGCTCCATGCACACTTTGTGACCATGTTCACAGGGGCTCTTGGATGAGGGAAGAGATGAGGATTTGACTCCATGTTTCAGAAGGCTGATTTATTATTTTATGATATATACTATATTTAAAGTATACTAAGAGAGTAGAAGAAAGGATTTCATCAGAAGGCTAGCCAAGAATAGAAAAAGAAGGAATGATAACAAAGGCTTGTGGCTTGGTTAGAGAGTCTGAGCCAGCTCACTGTGATTGGCTATTAATTAGAAACAACCACATGAGACCAATCACAGATCTACCTGTTTCATTCTACAGCAGCAGATAATCAATGTTTACATTTTGTTCCTGAGGCCTCTCAGCTTCTCAGGAGGAAAAATCCTAAGGAAAGGATTTTTCATAAAAGACATCTGTGACAATACTTCAAGCAGCAGATCACACAACAACACAGCAGCCAGTGCAGCCACAGCACAAACACAAATTGAAGATGATAGCTAAGATCCAAAACAGCAGCAAAAGGTCTGTTTATTCCCAAACAGCACCAAAATACTCCTCTTCCTGCTCCCTGAATCCCAGAGCAGGGTGATGGGAACTGCTGCAAGGTGGCTCCATCACACCTGCAGGGTTAGGGGTGTGGGCAGCCACATGAGGCTGGTTTGGGGGCTTCTCATCACAGTCAGATTTTGAGGCTTTAAAGCATGACTGCTTGTTTGCCTTCCTACCTTTTTGACAATTTTTTATTTTAAAAAATCAAACAGAAGCCATTCACAATTACAGTAGTAATAGGGGCTTTTTTAAGCAGTTATTAGGACTGAGATGTTTTGCACAATGCTAAGTGTGGTTCAGGATATTATTTACTATTTATTTTTGCTACCCTGCATAAATTCAGATATTATTTTAACCCTAAAAAGCAATACTTTAATCCTGGTGAGAAATATCCTGTGTTTTAGCAGAGGCAGCTAATTCCACTGCCAGTATCACCAGCCTGAATGGCCACTGTCAGTGAAACTACAGCCAAAGGCAGGGTAACACCAGCATTAGAAAGCTGCCCTCTGGAAGCAGTGTCCAATTCTTCCCCTTTCCGTATTTTACAGATCAGCTTGTGTGAAGTTATTTAAGAACTATTGTAATATTCAGAGAGGTGATTTTTTTCTTTTTAATACACAGATTTTCTGTCTCTTTATAACGTGTACAGCTTTCCTCTGTTCTTACTCAACTATTCAAACAGTGAAATCCAGTTCTCTCCTTCTGGGGAGAAAGTAGACGGATGGATTTTTGGGGCAGCAATGGGGAGCACTCCAAATACTTCTGGAAAGTTACAATTCCTTCATAGCATGCAATTTGTATTCTAAAATATCTACTTAAGGAGCATGTAGCACCCAGCATTTAAATACTGATTTGGAAAAAGTATATATAGAAAAAAAATTACAACTTGCTAATCTCTTAGTTCTACTTAATGGTAAACCTTTTCCTTAAAAACCAGACAAAAACAACAACCACAGAACATCTCCACATTTTGAAACAGAGTATATAAAGCTTGTCTATGGTGAAACCAAGGTTTACTTGTTTATTAGCAATTAAAAATCTGCCTCCCCACCCTCACAAGGAAGAATTTCTTCCCAATCTCTGACCTAATTTCTCCTCTTTCCTTTTGAACCCAGTATCACAGAGGTTTATCTGCAGTTTATTACATTATGTGCATGTGCTTAGGATAGAAAGTTTGCCAGAGGGAAATGTGTGAGTGCAATTTCTGGGTTGTATGGAAATGGGCAATACAGAACTGGAACAAATCCTGATCCCCTCAGATTTACACCTCCATTTCTGTATCTGATTAGTACAGATAAGCACCCACACTTCTGAAGCAGCAGCTCTTCTGCAACTGCTTTACCCTCTGAAAATCTCTTCCTAACTTCTTCTGTGTTAAATATAGTAAATCAGAACTGCATTCCTTGCCACCAGCTCTCCAGCTCAGAAGGTAAAATCAAAGGCTGCGTGCAAGATAGTCAGCATTTAAAAAGCTATTAAGATCCTATCCACTCACTTTTATAAGCATTCAGTGGGGCCATAAAGGCTTCATTTTTCACAGCCTTCCCCCTGGGCCCTTTTCCCTGGGACAACAGATTTCATCAGCATGAGGTGCCAGGGAATCATTTCATGCCTTAAAGTAAGAAGAGCAAAAGATAAACATCCGAAGATGTGGAAACATCCTAAAATACTGCAAAATACTTTCTAAAAAGCAGGAGCATAGGAAAGTAGAGGTAAGGAAGGACAGGGAGGGGGAGCTTGTCCTATTGGGATGGGGTTTATCATCTCAGATGTGAGCACCAGAGTCAGGGATGTACCTCCCCCCATTAAACACCATTACATTTTAAAGAGCCACCATTAGTGCAGGGAAGCTCCGAGCCAGGGGGTGCTGCAGACCAGGTTTCCTCTGTTTATCTCCACTTTCCATCTTTCCCTGGCATCCATTAGCGGAGAGTGCAAGAAACAGAATATGACTGGGGGAAATGGATCTTTGCTCTGACATCCTAGAGCCCTGTGCCCAGGATGGGCAGAGAAAATGCCACAAAGGGAAAGGGAACCAAAGAAAGTCAGGAGACCAGAATAGCATTTCTAATAATGATGCTGTTCCAAGCCCTTATTTCCTGGTTTTTTAGGTATTTTCCTATTAGTGAATGGGACAGAAAAGTAGCTCAATGCAATATAAATACACTTTTGATATTTGTGTAGTTCTATGTATTTTAGGGGGACTACAGGAGCAGTCCTTAGAAGAGAGACTGAAAATTTCCTCCTCAATTAATATAACAGCATCTGCCTATTGTACAACTTCAAAATTGGAACATTTGGCTAAGGTTTCTCCAAGCACAGAGAAATTAGCTCATAGCAATCAAGAACACAATTCCCAGCCTCTGTTCCTGCCTCTCCTCTGCTGGAGAAAGGAGGACTCTGACACTTCACTCTAAAGTTTATCACTTATTTCTCTTCATTATTACACGAGAAATGTGCATTTCAGATCATGGGCAAGGCATTCCATTTACCTGCTAGAGATTTCATTTCTCACCTAAAAGAGAGATCACAATTATAAAACAAATGCAAGGTCAATGGTGATGAGCACTGTGTAGGGAACCACAACACAGATCAGAAAAGCACCAAAAAAAGGTATTTTGTTCTCCAGGCATTACAGAATTTGAGTCCTAACATAAGGCAGACCTCTGAGGCTTCTTGTAATTACATTCTTTCTTTTCCCTAAATAATTATCTTTTGGCTAAAATGCATTTTTCTTTATTCCCCCTTTACTTATCTATGTATGCTCCCCTGATAGGGAAGTGTTATTGAGCTGTGAATCAGCTGCAGCCAGTGGAAACAGTGAGCTAAACAAACAGGAAAAATATGGACCCTGATGCAGCAACATTCTAAATCTGAGGGTGTCTTCATGACAATGTCCAATAAAAAGAAGAAATAAGTGGAAAAACTTCTGCTTTAAAGAACTTTAACTCAGCCATAAGTTTTCTTGCAAAAAAATGGAATTAATATTCACTACTGTAAATCTGAGGGACAACTGCACAGGTATGAGTATTCCCCAGAATTATTTTCTTTTCCTGGATGCAGGAACTGAAGACCTAACCACAATCTGCACTGCACAGTGGCAACAAGAGACCTGCTGGGCAGAACTGTGGGAATGAATGCTATAAAAGAGATGGTGATGCTGCTTTGCTCCAGCAGGCCATTGAAGCAAACACATTTTCCTGTTCTTCAGGCACTCCAACAGCCCCTCTGAATGCTTATGCAAGCCTCAAGTCAGGATGTGCATATATATATATATATATATATATATATATATACTCATCTTGAATTCATGTTACATCTGGTTTTTATTGTACCGCAGGTACCTTTAAGCTCCCTGTGCTAGAATTGGACCACAACGGAAAGACATTTAACTATTTTTATTTTTACTGTCAGCATTTAACTATTGCTATGATCACTTTGTTCCTCCTGAGTAAAATAACAATAAGCTTTAGCCATCAGGTACCAGCCACTAGAATCTCAAGTACCAGAACTCACTCCGAGAGGCATTTCTATTTTTCAGCATCCTTGTTCTGATCTTGAGCTACGAAGCAATCCAATATTCTCTAGAAAGAAAGTGATATTTTCTGTTATTATTGTACTAGCAGGTTCTGTACTCCAGGTGAAGGCATTGCATTTCACTCTAAAACTCCTTGACCTTCATTAGTGCTTCAGGGAGCTTGAAAGCCAGATGCAATAACAAAAAAAAATTCAATAAAATACCCTGGTTCATATCTTTCCTGAAACAACAGGGAAAATAATAGCCATCAGGTCTAAAGATTAATTTGAAATTAAATACTTGCAGGCAAATAGGTATGATAATTGCATTAAATCATATGCTGCTTGTTTTTAAAAGGGACATGAAATCTTATAATTAAATCAACATCTAGATCATATTTTAAGTTCTATTATTTTAGTTAATCTATTTGAAAATAACTTTGAAAATAGCCAAGGCAGTCATTAGATATCGCAATTTAATCAGCACTTAATTTTGACATTTAAAAAAAAAAAGTAGATGAAGGTTTGAAATGAGATTTTTAGACATTTATGGACCAATAAAATATTCATATGTATGATGACCATTAAAGTTTTCATCTCTGCCTGCTGTATTTTGTTATACTGCAGCTCAGGACTGCCATACAGTGTACGTGTCATGCAGATTTTTCAAGAATTAAGTTTTACATGCACATGCACCTGGAATGAGTGAGTGAAGCCCTGTATGATCATCATGGAAACCTAAGGGTGGAAAAGTCACCAAGCAGTGTCTCTGCAAGCATTTCACTCCAGAACACGTTTTCATGTCCCCTGACTTTACTTGACATGTTATTAAACCAATGGCATAAAAATGACCCAGTTTAGCCCCAGTTTAGATTGAACATTGAGACAGATCTGGAAATTATGACTACAGCTTAAAAATGTTCCTTGACTTGATGGGAAACAAGGGGAAGAGGACAATTTATGTCACTGGCAGCAAATCTCTCCAAGCCCAGAAGCTAAAACACTTCCACTAGCATATTCCATAGATACACATATATATTGTATTTATAATTTAAAAACCTACAACCCATTTTAAATTTTTTGGCAAGATCCAGAGACATATATTTACCAAAGTTGTACTTTATGCCTAGGAAATTTAAAATTTTTAATAGGCACTTCTATAAACACCCTCCATACCATTTCAAAATCCACTTGTCAGGAGCACTCAAACACAAGCAACATGCATAATTCTTTAAGGAGAGTAATTACATTTGATTGATTTTATCTTCTTGTATTGGTTTTCCCACCCTACATACAGCCTGATAAAATTCCCATCCTATTACTTCCATGGATCACCTGCCCTAAGCCCACATGACACAAAGCTTTCCTGCTCTTTCTGAAAAGAATATATAAACAATCCAAACACAAATGAAACTTTTCTTTTCCCCCCTAAACTGTGGGATTACAATTTATTTTACAGGAATCTCTTTATATCACTACAACCTGGCTAATGCCACCTATTACAGATTCCCTGTATTTAAAGGCATAAATTTCCCTGACAGCTCTCAGTTGCACATGAGTAACAAAGATTTTGGAAGTTTCAACATTTTTAACTTGTCTGGCTTCCAGATGTCAAAATCAACCACTCTGCTGTTATTTTGAATCCAACTCAATAAAGAGAAAGATATTTGTTAAAGACGGAGCAATTTAAAACCCTGTGTTAAAACACCAGTTTTAAACCACATTTTTCCTCTAGTGCACCTATTTTATACTAAGCTAGCCAAGTTTTTAATACTCAGAAATATGCATTAACCCATGGCTTTTTTAATGTCCTTATTCATATTAACTTAACTAATTCTTCGTGCTTCTACTTGGCTGCAACAGCTTTTTTAGAATTGTTGTCTGCTCAGTAGCTTCATTTTAGATATTTCTGTACAGAACTGCAAGGAACATTTCTGAGGGTAGTGCACAGAACTCCTGGTTTTAATTTGGAATTCTAAAGAACATGTTCTTTAAAGTTATTTGGACTTTTTTGAGGCTATTTAGGGCTCAAACCATGGCTCTCCTTTAACAAGTACAAAGATGTGTGTTCTGGGGCAGAAATAGAATGGAAAAATTATGCGCAAAATTCATAATTTGTACTTTAAACTGCATTTTCACTTTGGTTTGGGCTTGGGAAGATTGCATGTAAAAAAAATGTTGAAAAAATGGCAAAAAAAGTCCTTGATTTTTATGTTTATTGAGGGAATAAGAACTCCCAATTTAAAAAGCAGACCCATATATGTGTGTATGTATAAATATGGCAAACAGCAAAAGTAGTGGTTTATAAAGACCCACATTCTATCAACTTGCACACAAAACTCTATAAAGGCAAGATCATTCCTCGTTCTTTACTATAACTTTGACATTAATTATTTTTTATTACTGGTCTGGTTAGGTATTCTAGTGTTTGCATGCAGAATAGCAGAAATTTGCATACAAATAAAAGCTGTGTAGCCATATTTTGTTCTAATTTCCCATCCACGTCCCTAAACAGCCCAGGATGTATAAATTACAGTATCATTTAGCTAACAATCTATGATGGCTACGTGCAATAACATAACCTGCCCAGGATTTAATTAAGCAAGTTCAAAACATGGAAATTACAAGTAAGGAGCCACTAGAGAAGGATAAATTTAAAGAGCTGGCCTCCATTTTTAAGCTTTTATGATTTTATTACCTTTACTGAGAACGAGGGAATATGCAAACAGAGAGGATAAACACTTACTGTTTATCTTACTTTTCTCTTTCCAAGACAGAGAAAAAAAGATTTTGATCTTAGTGCTCCACCTTCTTTAGTACTTTTGGAAAGGTTTTGAATTTTCATTCCACCAATGGCAGGGATAAAATCTGTCTAAAAAGAGTAATGTTAAAATTCTCCTTCTACTCTCTGAAAGCAGATATGGAGAGACAGAGCAGAATGATGCCCTGAGGTTCTATAGACTGTAAAAACCACAAAACTGAGACTATACATGGGGAACAGTCTCTTCTTCTCATATTTATGTAGCACAAGATGCGCAGAAAAGTTCCCTTTAACAGTAAACCTGGTGCTTTTCAGTGCCTGTGTCCCATTTATCTGTGTAAAACAGCTAAATGTGAACTAACTTTACTTTAAAAAGGAACAACCACATACCCTTTAATTAGAGTAATCCCCATGTTGCCTCAGGTCTGAAACTGCCCAAAGAGCAATTGTTTTGATTTTACATGGGATTATTTTGATGTTTATGATGTCAAGTGGTGGTGAACCCAGCAACATCTACCTCTGATGTGTCCCACAGCAAGACATCCTTTTTTTGGAAGCTCAGAGGTAAAAATGAAAGACAACAATTTGATCTACACCACTATGATATTTTAAAGTTAACCATCTTTACCCCCACTGCATTTAATTAGCTTCTCTTAGCAGCTGCCATTTTGTTTAAATTATCCAATCATTTATTGCCTGGGGTTGTTTAGTTATCTGTGTTTTGGGGGTTTGGCTTGTTTCCCTACTACCACCATCACACCCACCCCACTGTATTTTGATCTTGTGGGGCAATATTCCTTTCAGTCTTGTGAAAATAACTGATCAAGGAGAACTTACTTTGAAATTCCTCTCACACAGCTAGAACTTGTCATCTGTGTTGTTACAGATATTCAATTCCTTTCCACTATTACATCAGAAGTGATGAGTTTGGGTACCTACTACAACCTGAGGTGCTTGAGGTGAGGCAGATCAAGACTCCTCTTCATAGAATTTTGCTAGAGTGGAAAAAATATTGATTTTTTTTTTTTATGATTAGTTTTTGCCAATCATTTTGATAGTGAACCTTTCCTTAACACACCACAACAAAATGAAACTCAGGAACCACCCCTCAAAACAGGCCATGTAATGGTGGCTCCTTGGGGTTCTCCCAATTAACTAAGTTAGGTGGGGCCTGTCCTCAGGTTACTAAAAGGATATAAGTTTTTCTTGGAACTTATGCCAAGTAAAGGTTCTGCAGGGATTTTCATGGAATTTAACATTATTGAACTTTTGAATAAAAAGGATTTGTCACTGTTATTCAGACCATCAAAATGAGAGGAAAGAGGACAGAGCTTGTGTGTGTAGGAAAACAAATAAAACTACCACTGAGAAAGTAGATTAACCTCCAGAGCTCCTTATTAATAACCAGAGAGCAAGGACTCTGTAGGTTTGCCAAGTTTGTTTGTGTGATACCTCTTCTGCTTTCTGAGTGTTGGTTTTCAACCTGTGCTTTACTTCCTGATTTATTGTTCTATTCCTTATTGCCAGGAGGCTGGAGAGACTTTGGAATTGGGAGGAGAGCTTTCCTCTCAGCTGCTTTCAGAATCTGTTCCAGCAGCTCTGGGGTATCCCTTGCTACACACTGCAGATCCATCATCTACAATAAAATAAGTGCAAATGCAGTGGGATTATAGACTATATATCTGTTAATTTCTCAATATATCAGCTTCAGGTTGAGCTTTTGAACAGGTATTAATTGACACAACAAGCAAAGTGGCTTTATCACATAAATCAGTCAGCCCTTTTTTCACATCCAGAAAACCATGACGATGCCAAATACTCTCCATGGTGCTTAGACTGGCACTGGGGAGGAAATGTTCTGTAAACTTAGAGAATTATAGCAGTGTAAGTGCTCCAAGAAGTTACATCGGGATTGGGATTTCACCGATAAAACTGTAAAATGATGAAAATAATCCAAAACATATACTTCTGAGCAAATAATGTGTAAAAGGGTTTACAAATCCCTTGAAGCTTGTTTTACAAACTGGCTTTAAAATTTTTGTTCCATATCTTCTTTACTTCCTATCCCATGTTCTACTGTATAGTACAATAACACAAGACTCTTCTAGGCAGTATTTCTTAGAATAGAAGGAGATAAAGCTATTTGTGGAAAGAAGAAAAAAAATCTTTCAAACTTGAAGAATCTGCATTCATTTTTCCACAAGCAAACAAAAAAAATGCAGAATGGTAAATCTCATAAAAATGTATAAAGAGATCTATAGATGGCCATAAACAGCATACTAGTATTGCAGTATTTACATTAAAAGTTCTTTCCTGTATTCGCTGCAATTCATAAATTTCCTTTGCTATACAAAAAGATCTTCATTGTCATTTATTATTTTGAAAAAATCAGAAATACTGAAACTGCATGAGCACATAAAAATGTCTGGGACTACTTTGCATTTTCATCATTTCAATTTTTCCTCCACAAAGGGGAAAAAAACCCCAACATTTTTTAAACCCCTTCGCATCTGTTTATTGACTTAGAATTTAGTATAACAACTGTCTTCTGATCCACTTGCAATTTTGATGCATATCTTAAGGAAAATACATGAATAGAACATCTGGCACCTTATAGATGCTAATTTAATTTAATTCCTTAAGTTCAATTTTTGTCTGGACCAAAATAATCTGATATTTTCAACAGAAGCACTACAAAGCTCAAAGATTTTTTGATTTATTTTCGATTCAAAAACATATGTTTAGTTTATAAGAATATTTCCATATTTATAGCCTTTCTTTCTGCATGTTCTTAAAAGAAAATAATCTCAATAATTCCAGAAAGGTCAAGGAAAATAAGATATTTCTTCTACCACAGTTTAGCTCAAATAATGTTAACTCTAGGATTTATGGTGCAAAGCAGAATTGCAAACTAACAAACTGCACTATCCAGAATTCTGGTTTTTCCTGTTTCAAACCCCATTTCTGGGTTCTTTTTCCCTTACCATTCTGGAAGCAGGGAGGGCACACAGCAAAGCAGGGACTGAACTCACTGTTCTGTACAACTCCACTCCTCCTCCAAGAACCAAACCCACCCATGTTTCCTGATCACCCTAACCACAACAGAGAGAATCCTATTTGCATCGTTATTTTCCTACAATAACAAATATCTCACTCCATAAATGAAGCAGGACTCTATCATTTCCCTGGTTGTTTTGTTATTTCTGGGACATTTCACTCAAAGCACTAAATTGCGTTTACAGAGTTCACACAGCTCTGTGATTTGTGTATTTGGTGACTTAGATGAAATCAAATCAAAGATTTTTTTTTTTCCAGACAAGCAGGAAGCACCAGCTTGGGTAACAGCAGCTAAGGCTCGCCTGAAAGGCAGTGCACCAAGAGGATGTGCAAACTTCTTTCACCAAAGATCCTCACCAGTGCTCACCACACCCTTCCCTGCTTCCTTTTGTCTCTCCAATTCCTCTTATAGCCAGAGTAGGTAAGAGTTCCTGAAGTTATGGGTAAGGCAGTGCTGGGAAATACCAGGGAAGCACCACATGCTGATATTAAAAAGCTACAAAAAGGTTGAGTGGAGCTCTGAGCAACCTGGTCCAGTGAGAGGTGCCCGCGTGAGAGGGTTGGAACAAAATGAGCTTTAAAATCCCTTCCTGGGAAGAGGTTTTACAGCCACTTCTGAGAGCCAGAGAGAAGTTTGGTAGGAAGATCCATGTTTGCCCCTGAAAGAATTTTCTACAGAGGTCATTGACATAGAAACCAAGAGTGAAAGAAGGATAAATAAGAGAAACCGGCAAGTGCCTATTCCAATGAGCACTTTGCTTGTCTCTGGTGACCAATGAATAAAGTGTAAACTTATGAGTTTTTTAAGAATGTATAAAAAGCATGAATGCTAGAATAATAATAATAAAAGCAGGTTTGAAGCCTTCTGAAAATGGAATGTGCTGCTTTGCATTGTCTCTGTCTCAACTGTGACACCTTCCAACCCAAACCACCACATGGCTTTGTAACAGAGCAGTGCAGTTGCAGCCTTGGGCAGGACAAGCACAGAACAAGACTCACATTTACCTGCCCTTGCCACCCAATTTGGAGAGGAGCTGCAGGTTTCAAGAAATGGGCCAGAAAAGCAGGTTTGGGAAGGGAGTGGTTTAGATCAGAGAGATGTTAGGGATTGTGGGTACAGGATATAGCTCAAACTGTGTGTGTGAGGGGCAGGTGTAGACACAAGGGCTACAAGAGCCCTGACCTGGGTTTTAGAAACTCAAGACTGTCAGAAAGTGATCAACCACCATTCCTTTCTGCAACTTGTCTTGCTGGAATATCTCAAGAATAGAAAGAAGTGATCAACCACCATTCCTTTCTGCAGCTTGTCTTGCTGGAATATCTCAGCCCCATTGGTATCTTGCCTGCATGGAAATCACATCATCCCCAAATCCAGTGTGTTGAGGACAGGGCTATCTCCATTAGTCAGGACTTAGATATTTGCTGTTTTGCTTCATGCTTTTAGTAAAAAGGGAAGGAAGTGGAGAATATTGTTCCTAAAAGCTTATAGTGACAAGAAATGCCACACAGTGCCCAAACACGTTTGCTTAAACTACTTCCCACATCTCCAACAGGGAATGCTGAAGAAAAGACTGTGAGATAAAATAGGACAGGATCTCCTTTCTTCCTTAGCACACTCACCTTTTATTCTGGCTATCAGCAGCTACAGGCTTGAACTTTATCAGTGCTGCTGTGCAATATCTGTTTCCATACCGATGCACTTCACAACTGCTCGGATCCATTCCGTAAATCCCATGTTCCTAGGAGGGAACAGAGATTGGGTTGGGCTCAAATGACAGCAATCAGGGGGCTTTCAGCAGAAAGATCTGACCCTGTCTTTGTTAACATAAACCAGCAGTAATCCAGCAATCTGACACGGCAAGATATATTTCATAAATCAAGAGCTAAATGCCTGCATTTCTTCTGCCTGCTGAACTCCCAGAGCCTGAGCCCGAGGTGAGATCCTGCTTGTACTGAATTTAGCATCAGTACTCCCTTTGACTTTGGTGGGTCCAGGTTTTCACTCCCTAAAGCCACAGGGGTTTTAAAACACTTTTTGGCATAAAGAGAAAAGCGAAAGTAACCTATTTGGCTTTTTTTGTACAGTAATTCTGGGCACTGTTCTATATTTTCTTAGAATCAATTACAGTCTCCTCTACTTCCCTTGACTATTGACTACTTTGTGATTGATGTATTATTTCAAGTAATATATAAAGCCTCATACCTATTTTATTGACAACATGCTAAGTTAGGTACCTTTTAGGCAATTCTCCAGCTTGAAAAACCAAGTGCTAACAGTGAACTCCAGACATCTCAATACCACAGGCTGTTGTCATTTTGAACATAAATGTACATATTAATCAGCTAATCACTAATCCCTGAAACCTCTAACTGCAATATTGGCAGATCTTCTTAAAAACTATTTCCAAGCTTGCCTGGCTGTTGTTGCATTTGCTTAAAGAATCATCCATCACATAAATGGCTAGTTAGCGAAATGAACTAATTAACAAAGAAATTAAATAGAGAAATAAATCTCAAGCTCAAGACTACTGAACTGTTGTCGCCCTCTTCCATCCAAAGACACCAGAAAGGCTTACATTTAAGAAATACTGCTGCATTTTGAAAGCCTTTTATACATGTGAGACATGTTCCATTTAATCCCTATTCTATCACACTGAACAACCATTACATTTATTTTATTAAAATATATGTAGTACAGTATCAAATACAGCTGTCCCCATCTGAGCCCTCTTTTCCTCTTGTTTCTACTTAAAACCCTTGATTTGCTTTTTAAGATCAATTTAAGAATTATTCCTGTGCATGCTTTCAAAATATTTTATTAATTTGTTATTGATCTGTACCTTTGGGACTCACAGATCTGTAGATCTGTGTTTAATTTCTGTTAATATTTGTTCCAACTTTTCTTTAATATCCAGTGGGTATATTCATATTTTAAACTTCCTCAATATTTTGACCCATAACGTTGTATGGAAAACTTGGAATCAGATTAACATTTTAAGCTAAAACTAGCAATGCAATTGCTTCCATTTCTGCTTATGTTAATACATGAGAGTATCTTGTTGAAAGCAGTAGGAAACAGATGGACACTTTGTCAAAGTGTGAAGCTCAGTGGTTTGGGTGTTAACACACTCATATGCGTGTGTATATATCTAGATATAACTGAATAACAACATTTTTAACCTCTAATACTCCAAGTTCTTTAAATAGCAGTCACTATGTTGTTTTTTCTTCTTTTCCACACGTAAAAAGGACAGAGTTATTGGAGGAAGAAAATGACTGACAGCATCACAGAGTAAGCTTATAGCAGGACCCAGAACTGAACCTTTTCCTCCTAGTTTCAGTCCAAACCACCGTGAACTGGAAACTCAGGGAAGAACATGGTGTTCCCATGGAGCTCTGGAACAGAAACCAGACACACGCACACAAATTCTGTAAAAGGATAAATGATAAATTCATGTTCTCAGACCTGAGCAGTTTATCTCTGATTTACCTCATAGTGCATCAAACGTGTTAATGGTTTTTTAACTGACATGATGTGGGAGTTACAATAACACTGCCCAGCATTTAGCTTGCTAATGGCTTCCTAATTACAAAAAGGGTATTAAGGCTTCATGGGAAGCTGCACCCTAATGCTCATGGCCCCTTTTATCCCACTTGATCATTTCAGTATTGAGGATTGTTTTAATCTCACCATTATTTTGTCCAGCCCTGTCTCTGACAATTCCTCGGTTCCTTATTTTGAGTATCTCAGCTACAGTGTTGATATTCATACTAATCAGTCCCTTCTGGCATCTGCAGTGTCAGCTTGGAGCTGATTCAGGAAATGCCACAAAATCATAACACTACTGTTTCTGTAATTTTCTGCTATTTAGGATGCATGTAACTCAACTTCTGAGCTTTTAAAGATGCATCTGTAAGGCCTCTTGCTGTCATTTTGGGGGGAAAAGTACAAATCTCAAACCACCTTTGTGTTCATGATATACAAACAATTCTGTTTCCTCCCATGAACTTACAGTATTTCTTCTTCATAACAACGATAAAAGAAAACTTCAAAGTTCAAAAGAGGTAAAAGGGTGATATTGGCACCTCTGATTTAATATTGTACCTAGCCAGATTGCTTTGTGGATCCCTATCCTCTGATACAGATATCTTTATTAAAACATCACATCCATCTCTCAATCTCACCCTTTTTCATGACCATAGGAAGGAACCATGCCAACCCCATGGGCAGGAACACCTTCCACTATCCCAGGTTGCTCCAAGCCCCATAAAACGAGGCCTTGGGCACTTCCAGAGATCCAGGGACAGTCACAGCTTCTCTGGGCACCCTGTGCCAGGGGAGAACTTCTTCCTAACACCTGATATAAATCTACTCACTTTCAATTTGAAACCATTCCTCCTTGTCTTGTCACTGCAGGCCCTTGCCCAAAGTCCCTCTGCAGCTCCCTTGGAGCCCCTTCAGGCAAGGTATCCCCAAAGCCTTCTCTTCTCCAGGATGACCAACCCTAATTCTCAGCTGTAAACCAGAAATATCTCACCCCATCATAGTTGGTCTGCTACAAAAGCACAGTAAGAATCACAAAATACAATAACCACCTCAAACATCTACTTCTTCTATTCAGGACACAGGTGGGATTATAGATGTCACTAAGAGTAGCATATTCAAGTTCTTAAAAGCTGTAAGAGAAGCAAAATCAAGAGAGGGTTTTTATTTTCCTTTGATATTCCACACTGACAGAATTCAGAAACCAGCAATAAAAAATATCTCAGCTGTCAAACAAAATAAAAGGTCTCGTTTACTTAGCAAGGCCCAGACTACCAATAATAATCAAGGCTCTGCTTCCCAAACAGAAATTGTCTGCAAAACCCAACAAAAGCACCAGCTGAAGGTAAGTAAATTGAACAAGCTTTGTCCCAGCACTCCAGGTCTGTGCATCTGTACATGGGTTAAATACACCCAACAGTTCCCCCAAGGATTTCTGATTTTCAGCTCTTGCCATAGCTCACTGCTGATTGCTCTAATTACCTCAACTATGATTCAGACACAGCAAATTTGCTGCTCTGCCTAAGATGTGCAAACCCAACAGTTTTCATTACTTTTACTTCTTTGCATAGTTCTGGGTCTGCTTTTTGCGCTGCTGCAGCAAAGGTTAGGGCATTCTGCATCACTCACTCCTATAGCACATCCAAGGAGATCATGTGAGGCAATAATTTATTGTCCTAATCTTTTGTCCAACGATGGGTGCCTGCAAGGACAGGAAGTTCCCTGCTATTGATTTCAAGACCAAAGCTACTGCAGGTGAAATTCAGATTGTGCTTACTATCACCACTGATGGCAGAGTTTTCTTGGGGTGCGTTTCCATCAAGACATTGAATTCCATAGACTGAAGTTTTATTTAAGGCTAACCTTTTATGTACATCACCCTGGTGCAAATTGAGACCTTACCAGGAGCAATTCCCAAATGAAAGCATCTGCAGGACGACTGTTTTAATTAATGACACCTTTGTATAACAACAGAGATGGTATGGAACAAAGCCAAGCCAGAAAAAACCTATTCAAATGCCAGTGCTTTGCAAAGACACAAGTCTTGATAAGATCAAGTCACACCAGGAAACAAACCAAATCATATTCCTGAGTGCCAGAGCACATACAGGAGATTTTACTTCACCTGTAATCTGTGCAATTTAGAGCATCAAATGGATGTGCTTAAAAGACACTTAAAATTTCTCATATCACTTCACTAACTTCTGCACACAAGACAGGGAGTCTGTGTGACTGGGAGGGGTTCGTTCAGATTTCTGCTTAGATTTAAACTAAGAAGGTGCCACTGCATTATCACAAATCCTGAACAGAAATCTTCACTGACAGTTTGGCAGATTTTTTAAACATATATGAACTAAACAGCAAAGCAAGGACAGCTCATCTGGGTCTGTGTCAGCAGCAGAATTTGATGACAGCAGCAAACTGTTCTTATGGGCAAAAGGAGTTTTCTGCAGAGCTCTTATCCTCAAGGTAATATAGGCCTTGCTATTTTAGAAGTCTTGAATAAGAGGCCAAAGATTTTTTTTCCTATTATATTAATGCAAATTCATATTAGTAGCACTAGAAAATATATTAAGTTTTTGTTAACTTTGCTGACTTAGGCTAAAGAAATTCCATTTGTTCCTAATGCTTTGACATGCTTATGGTCAGTCTAACAAAGAACTGCATTCCCTGTGGCAGCTGCATCTTTCCCTAAGCATTTTTGAAATATTTTGATCCTAAGTATAGAAATTTGAATCCTGTCAAGAAGGACCGGAACCAGTGGACAAGAATATGGCTCCAACAGATCTTCCTAGATAGGAATTTTTTGATATCTGTACTCTGCTAATTCTTTAATATCTGTATTAATACATATATTTTTACTTCTCTCAGGTACCACTAGAGGAAACTGCAAGAAACTTCAGAGAGCTATTACAGAACATTTACCCCATCCAATTGAACCCAACAGTGCTCCTTATTAGATATCAATCCATTTTGCTGACACCTGACTGTTATGAACAATGTACCATGCTTTTGTGGCTGTCATTCAACCACCTTATAACACTGCATGCCAAATGCTAAATAATGCAGGGCTTCTTTCAGGGATGGCATGACTTGCACACAGGTTCACTTTTAGTTACAGGCAGAAGGTGCACCCAGCACTCCCCTCTGCCATCAGCCTGGCAGCAGCTCTGCTGAGTTGTCACATTCTCCCCACGGTTGTTTTGCTCAAAATTTGTCTCCACGTAAAATTTCTGTTCTGCTGCAAACACTCAAACTGCAGTTCCAGGCATGAAGATGATTTTTGGATCTATTTTATGCTTCCCAAATGCTTTTCTCACCATCCCTCCTAAGCCCATTTAATGCCCACTAAATGTGCCCGACTGACTGAGGCTTAGGGCTGCTCTTCATTCTCCAGGAGAAGAGGCTGTGGCACTGCAAGCTCCCACCTGGAGGTGCCAAACCATGGCCATGGTGACCTGGGGGGATCTAAGGGATCACTCTGGGTGGTTTATGTGCCATGAGCACAGGATCATCACTCTTCCTTGCAGCCACAGCTACAATCTGTCAGCTGTAGCGCAGACCAGAGGAAAATAAACCATTTTTAGCACATTTAGGCCATACAATCATAGCTCTGGCTGTCATTCTGGACAAAGACAGCAGTGGAAGGCCTTGTGTTCATTAGGAACGCTCTGAACTAGCCTGGTGGCAGGGTGCACCTCACAGCTCTTGAGAAGAGGTCATCTACTGTCATGCAAGTGGGCTTTAACTGGACCCAGGCATGTAAAACACCAGCAGGCCCAGCTTTGCTCCAGGGATTCCCAATTTATCCATGAGGGAAGGGGCTGCAAGCAGCTACTGCTGCAGTGAAAAATGTGCAAGCAGCAAATCACTGCCACAGCCTGAGAGAGCTCGTGCAAATCACAGGGAATAAAACAAGCTTTGCTTAATGCAGGATACTTCATCCTCTGCCTTACACCAAAGCCTTCATGTTACACCTCACTCAGTTTATCTCCTCTGCTAACAAAGAGAAGCAAAGAGAGGAGATGATCATGGAGAGGTGCTGCAGCACAACCAGATGGTCCAACTCTCCCCAGCCTTGGCATTGTGTGTCTGTCTCTGTAACTTGGGTATTTTTATCTTCTCCCACCCCCCTTGGTCCCATCTGCACCTTCCTCTTTCCCCATGTCTGTCACGTTGTTTTTCAGTTCAGCTTCCCCGGGAAGAGATGCTCATGCTGTCATGTCCCTCACAGTGAACTCAGCAGAAAAAGGGATGGGACTCCTCTGGATTTCATGACAACATGCCTGAGGGGAGCAGAGATGTCCCAAGAATGCTTCCTAGCAAGGGAAAAGCTCTGTGCTCAGCTTTCCTGTGAGGTTACACAGCAGGGCCCTGTGCAGAGGTCCCACCTCTGCTCACAAGCATTGAAGGTGCACAGAAACAGCCCTGAAGGAGTTTGTGATCATTTCCCAGATCATTTGGAAGGGTTTTTTTGCACAGTTGTCACTCTCCACCTTTTCCCTACCCATTTTCCAGCCAGACTGGATCTTGTCTCTTGTTTTAGCTGCTGATGCCCTCCTGTAAAGCCCCTTCTCACACATCCACCAAAAACAAAGGGCACAGCAAAGGGAATTTCTTTCTTTCTTCTCTCGTGCAGCATGAATCATGAAAAAGAAAACCCACATAAAACTCTTATCCCACTGCTTTAACTGCCAGCCAGAGCTGACTTCAGTGGACAGATGTTTCTCTGCATCAGTTGGTAGTAACATGAAGGGCCCCAAAACCCCCAAATTTATTCTTAGTTTCACTTACAAAGAACATTCTAAAAGTAAAGCAATGAAATAATGTTGGTTTTAGTGGCATGGTAAATAGATTTACGAACTAGTACAAAGGAGTTTGTTCATATATTCAAAATATGCTCTATATTTCATTTCTATGAAGTTCTGCCTTCATAGGAATATTACTAAATACCAAGAATAGGGTCTCTGCCTCTTTAGCCCATTTACTCAGATGTAAATTAATGTCTGGCTTTTAATCCTCCCTCTGCTCTTATTGCTTTCATTGAACAATAGGGAAGCCTACTTGTAGTTAATTTACCACCTGAAGACACTAAATAAAAGTTGCAGGGCCTCATTTATTAAATCTCTCCCTAAGTCTGAAGACACTAGGGATCCAGTCAAGGCTATGTTTTAATAAAATATTTTCACCACTCAAATTAGAGTATTTATCCAAACAAACTCCCCATGAGGGAATCCAACATAAACCAGCTTATTTATTGGTGACTGTTAAGTCAGGCTGGTAGTGCTGACCCTTGTGTGATTCTCCAAAGCACATCATTCTATTATTTTCATTCTCAATATTTATTAATTTAGCAAAATTTCCGGCAAGTTGTCTCGTGCATGCTGCTTCCTTTATTGTCTGCCTTTTACTAAAGTATTCTGGCACTCTTAAAGTTAGAGGAAGAAAAGTTAGAGGAAGAAAATAAATTTGTCCAAAAGGAAGCACCCCATGGCCTGTGTGCTCCAGCTTGCTCCAGGCTGTATCACTGACCCAGGACCATTTTCCACAGCAGTCCCACATGCAGCTTGTGAGGTCAGTGTGTTTCAGGTGCATTCTCTGTTTCTCTGGACAGATCAGTCCCTTTGCTCCCATAAAGAACAGAGACTTTATTAAGCACAAGCCATATCAGCTGGAAGCTCTCTATTTACACAAAATCTGAAGTTTTTACTTCTTAATCCCCAGTACAGGACTTTCAGAATCTGCAGATGTCACTAGTGTGGTTTTTAAATGCAGCATCTCTCCTGGATCTTACCTGGTCAGCTCCTGCTGGATGCTGATGACGTGAGTCCTGTTAGGATGATGTTTTAAGTCCTTCCCATGAGAATTTGGGGCGGTGATAAAGGGTCTCTTCCTTGGCTGCAAAAATGTCACAAGATATGCATTGAACAGAGCTGATTGATGAGGAGAATTTCTGGTTTACATGAGATTTTGACATTTTGAAGTTTATTTCTCTTCTAATTCATAACATATAATATTTTTAGATGTCCCAGAAAACAGATGATCTGCACAACTTTGCCTTTGGACAAATATTAACACACAGTTTCCAAAATTAATTTGTTCCCTCAAACCTCAGCAGCTGCTGACTGAAAAGGCTTTGTTCCTTAAAATATGATTTGGCATAACATAACCTAACAGCATACCCTAGTATATTATTAAGGTTGAATTGTCAAATGAATTGTGTCAACGTAAATTAAACGCTGGGTTTATATTTTTTTCCCTTGAAAGAAATTTTCACCCATCTTCAAACTTCCTCATGAATTCAGAGGACACATTTTCAAAGACACTGTTATTGTTTATGAAACATCAAAGTTTCCGGCAAAACATTTTCCCAACATCTTTTTCAAGCTCAGCACAAGAAATACTGCTGAGCTCCTGGTTCTATTACCTCAGATCCAGCTCTCTGACAGCAGGGAGAATGGCTCCACAAGAAAAGTGCTTTCCCAGCTCATGGGATATACAGCAAACATCAAAGATCAAGTGGTTAATAATGTGCCCATCAGTTCCAAGTGATTTTTTAGTAGCCTTGGCAAACGTTGGTATTTATGAAAATTTCTGCCAGGCTCCATATGGTTTTATCTAAATGCAAGTGAGCACTCATCCCTTGGACTGAAGGCCAGCACAATGCAGCCAGGTTATTCTGCACCTCCCATGGGCATGAACACATCCCAAAAGCCCAGGCTGGACCAGGGGCCAAGAACAAGAGTTCTGTCGGCTCCCACAGAAGCACTCATCCCTGGGCACAATGGTACAGGGGTCACAGTCCAGGTGCCACCAAATCCATTGGAGTGAGTCCCTAAAAGCAGAGCAGGCCTTGCTCGCACCCTCCTGCAGATAAATAAGTGTGGGAGGCAGTGAAAGGAAACCTGAGGGCCTCAAGATGCTGAAGCTCAGCCTCACAGGGGAGGACAGTCAGACCCTGCCACTCACTTTGGCTATTAACATGGCTTCATTTTGGAGATGCTCTGAACATGGCACTGCACAGAGCTAAAGTATATACCATGAGCTAGAGCATGTTCTGTACCCCATCAATGTACAACAGTGTATAGAACACCCTCTTTGAGAGGGATTAAACCATGCAAAACATCTCAGCAATAACAGAATCACAGAATTGCCTGGGTTGGGAGGGACCATAAGAACCATCTCATCCCACCTCTTGCCATGGGCAGGGACAGCTTCCACTATTCCAGGTTGCTCCAAGCCCTGTCCAACCTGGCCTTGGACATTTCCAGGGATTCAAGGACAGCCACAGCTTTTTGGAGAACCTGTTCAGGGTCTCACCACCTTCTTAGAGGGAAGAATTCCTTCCCAGTATCCCACTTAACCCAGCACTCTGGCAGTGGGAAGCCATTCCCCCACCCTGTCACTCCAGGCCCCTGCAATGTGACATCCCATGCTCATTGCCTTGGCTTTCATTTTTAATGTCTTGTATAACAGATTTTTTCAGCTTTATCCTTCTGGCTTCTAAATTAGCCCCAGCTGAAAGCCAGCACTTTGTAGACTTCTGCACTGCAAAAATTGGTATTACATGTTGTCCTGTCGTGCTGTACAAGGGGGAGTTGGGGAGGATTCTCTATGATAAATTTTTCAGGTAAAAATAAAGGACAAATGCCCTTTATTTACATATCTGAGAATATTATAAAATCTGATATAATACAATATAAATATAATATTATAATTATGATTATGATATAATTTAATGTAATATAATATATATTGTAATAATATATAATAATATATAATATAATATAATAATATATTTGATATTATATCTGAGTATTATATCTGAGAACTGTTAATTGATAAAGGAAAATACATGTTCCTATGGAAAGGGGATAGAAAAGGAAGCAAAGAAGGAGAAAGCAAAGAGAGAGAGAAAGAAGACAGGGACAGTCCCTAGAGTACACCTATCTACACAATTTTTCACCTCATGTATAACATATGTTGAGGCATAAATAAAAATCAGACTGGCTCCTCTCACATGTGTATCACCACATAAATATTTATGCATATAAACTCATTCATATATATTTGTGCCATGAAGAAAATCCAAACCTTTAAAATTTTAATGCTGACTATGGGAATATTGCAATGAAAAGTGTTCAAAGAAAAACAGTCACATATAAACAGTGTATTCAAGCAGACTCATGCAAGCTAAAAAATTGATGTTTATACAAACCTGTATTTTGTTTGCACCAAAGCTCTGCAGATACGACATCTACAATGGAAAGAAAAAAAATAAACATTCAGTTGACCACCTGTTGGTAGCAACACTTGGCTTAGTTCATATAAATGGCACTAGTTTTATTAATACAAGTTGTTAACATCCTCTATTCAACCTCATTAAAAAGCATGTCTCAACTGGAGAGGATACCGGGATTATAAAGATGTTTATAAGGAATTTGATTTACCAACATGTTCTTATTAAAATTAGCAATTATTTTGTCATTACAGTTCTATCTATCATTAAACCTCTCCTACATTTTGGTTCAGTTATTTATGACCAGTATTTGTTATGCCAAATCTGAGTTTAAAACCTCATTTTAAAACAACTGTGAGTGGATATTTCCATCCAAGGCTAGTAGGAAGGCTTGGAAGTTTAAATATCAGCTGGAAAAGTTCTCTGCACCTTGTGCCCTTCAAGGACAAATGTCTGTGCTTGAGTTTATGAAGACCTCACACATTTTGTATGTCTCAGAAATAAAAATAATAGAAAAGTTGTACTTTACCTTTTCACTTTCTGGAATGAACAGTAATTAAACTAAGGATTTCTTAACAATACTGTTTCACATATGTTTTTTAAAAACTGAACAAGCAAATATTATTTGGATCCACTTTTACTAGCAGAAATAATACATTTATAAACCATTTAAATAAATTAATCTTAACTCAACTTTTCTAAATGTGAACAAAGGAGAAATTCTCTTCATGAGCATAGAGCCATCACAGTCCAATTCAGTAATAACAGCAATTTCATACTGATATGAATTTGTTTAAAAGGTGACCTAGACAATGAAGCAAGTATAATTAAATTGGAAACAGCTAATTCAATAAAGTACTGATGTCAAAAGTAATAATCAGGGGAAATTTTAGTGCAACACTCATCTGCAGAAAGGATCATTTTAGAACAATGGTATGCTCATGTGAAGAAATTTAAAATATAAAATGTCTGATGATGGTTGATTGAAAAATAAAACAAAAAGGGCTTTATGATAATAGATTTCTAAATGAGTAAAAGGAACAGAGACACAGAATTGCTATCATTAATATGTTGCCACTGTTTTATAAAACAAAGAAAGCTCATTGAATTTGATAAAAATATCTGTTTCCTGGCTTGAAATGGTTAAGTACAACTAAGTTTCACCCAACCTGAGCATTAAAAAGTGTTCTATTAAACAGGTAAAATATTTTCCAGAAGACAACTGTCCCTGCACAGGCATTAGGGTACCAACCATCCCCTCTGTGCAGGAGGAGAGCTCAGCCAGTGCCCAGAGCTCCATCTGCCCCCAACACAGAGGGGAAGTTCCCAGCCTCTTCCTCTTGTTCCTGCAGAAAATCAAGGCTACCTTAATATTCACTCAGCCTGCTGATCTGCTGGCCCAGCACACTTATGGAGCTGAGGTCAGGGTGGAAAACACCCAGCAGAGCTCTACACCAGGGGTCAGGTTCCTTCAACCACGAGGCTGAAGTTCACCTGTCCAGCCCACAGAGCCATCTTCAATCAGCTTCTGACTGACCCAAGGCAGGGAACGAGCTCCTGTTGACCATAAAAAGACTCAGGCCACATGGCCTAAACATTTACTGCTATAAAAACCCGAAAGACACTTGGAAAGACAAAAGTAAACCTATAAAATTCATTTGCTGAGCTGCATAAGTGGTTCTCCCAGAGGGAAAATCATGAGAGAGCATGAACAAACCTGACTTTTTGTGCCATTGCTTCCTGAGCAAAACTCTCACTCCTGAGGTTTACCTGATTTCAAAACACTACCAACAGTTTTACAAAAAAAAATTAGTTAATATATGTGCACACACATGGGAGAAATATTCCTTTTGCATTCTCAAGTGGTGAACAGGCTACTTAAAGTTGCTGATCTGTAAAGAAAGATGTTCCAAACTTAACCTGTTCTGTGTGAGACTTGCATCAAGCTATAATCACAGAAAGTTAAAATAACACACTGTTCTAACCAAGGATCGGTGTGAATTAGGTGGTGTGAACTATGTAGAGCCCACAAACAAGCAAAAATTAAATTTCTTGTTTAAAAATTAGGAAAATCCAGAAGAATTTTGCCTTTCACCCCAGAAGTAACGCCACCACCTCAGGTCTCACAGCCAGCACTGCTGCCTGGCAGTGAGAGGAAGAACCAGAGCTCGTTCCTGTATTCCCATGCTGAACAAAAACCCTGGCAGCTGGAAAAATGTGGGAATCAGAAAAATAAAAAGCTTCCACAATCACTGAAATATTTGATCTACAACCTTAGAAGAAGCTTAAATTAATATAAAAATAGACAACTATTAAAGAAAAAATAATAAACATCTATTTCTATAGTTACAAGAAAGAATACACCTTAAGTGAGGAACTGTACAAATAACATAGTAAAAAGTTGTATTGTAAGGGTGTAGTTGTAGAGTTCAGAAGTTTAAATGATCTATATATATATTATAGCTTCTACATATATATATTATAACTTCTAAAGGTTTGGAAGTTATAATAAAAGCATATGTGTACATGTAAGTTTAAAGCCCATTAAATAAAAGTATCCAGAGTACAGTAGAAATAGGTAAAAGTAATGAGTTTTAAAAAAATGCAATAAATCCTGTAGCAGCTGTCTATTAGTTTGAAAAGTTACTACTCTTGACTATAACCAAATACCCACTTGTCTAAAATCTCACAGCCTCTGAGACTAATATTTATCCAAACAATAAATGCTTCTTAACTTAAAAATCCCTCCATCCCTTCATTTCTTACAACACAAATAATAGAAAAATCCCTGCCTGGCTTGCCAGCTGAGGCAGCTGCAGCTGGAAGTCCCAGAGAAGGGGAAATATGGGAGCCCACGGTGTCATTTTTGCAGAGTCACTTTTCCTGACTACAGGCACTCTGTAATTTGTCAGTCAGGGTCTCTCAGTCCCACAGAGATCGCGTTTCCCTGGAGACAAGTCTTTTAAATAGCAGCTGGAAACACCAACCAGATTGAGAGAGGAATTCAATTAAAGGGAAAAACCACCCAGTTCTACTGGGGGTCTGTGCTAGGAGAAGCTTCTGGAATATGTATTTCTGGGGTTTTAATTTATTTCTTATTTCTTATCCACTTCTTTGTCATAGGCATGGATAAACTCAGTAAGGTTTTAGCTGATAATTCAGTTATACTGATGTTTCCTATTTTTTTATTATTGGCTAATAACTTGGATTACTGCTATTTTTCAAACTTGATGTAATTTAAACATTTACTTATTTTTAACTTTTTGACAATTCATATAATATTGTTCCTGCTGTTTGAATGAGATACTTTTAGAGGACAATGAAGTTAAATCATAGTTAATCTTACTGACTTGCTTTTTAGACCAGACACTGAAAAAAAAAAAAATAAAGTTGGACTGGAGAAATGTTGGATCAAGAGATCTCCAGCCAAATGATTCATGCTCAGGACTTCTGTAAAGCATGAATTCTGAGAAAATTAGTGCCTCCTTATCATGAGATGCAGCTCAAACACAACACTCTAAAACCACATCATATCCATATGTAGATACCCTTCCCACTGGCACTTTAAAAAAGTAATTTTTTAATGAAGGAAAACATGAATACCCTTGCACTTGAAATACACCTGTTTGGAGTTCCAACAAATGTTAATATGAGCTCTGTTTTTCACTTCTGCTCAGCTTTGCAGCCATTAATGATGGAAAGAAAACAGAAAATCACTTCCAGGCACTATTACTTGCAGCAATGATAGGCTGTTTCAATAAGTTACATTTCAACAGCCACAAAACCCAAGTAATTAAACCTCTGTTTTCTTTACACTTGCAAGCACAATTTTCTCCTTTACCTGTAATGTTAGCAAACTAAATTTGGTGCCAACTTTCCAAGCAGATTTCCAAATGTTTCTAAAGAAACACCAAATACTTGGAAGATTTTTCCCTTCTTAGCACCAGACTAAAATCTAAAACATTGCTGTTGGGCTGTGAGCTGAGTGGTACTGATCAATATAGATCATGATTTATCACTGAAAAAGCAGGGAAGTGTCAACTGTTTCTTCTGCATCACAACAGAGCAGATCACACAGAGGGAAGAAGCAAACTCCTGTTTTAAAATTAGGCTTTTAAACAGTATAAAGAGAGAGTGTTACATGGCTTTGTTATGCCAGTATTGATTGGCAAACAACACAGACTTCTGTTAAAAGCGATTTCCTTCAAAGATGCTGTCAAGACACCAGAAGAATACTAGTTCCTAATCTTGCAAAGAAAAAAAATAATATTTAATGCCATCTGAATAACTTCTTTACATAACTGAGCTACAGGTTTTCAAATAAAATTTTGTACACTGAAATGTTAAAATTTTGTACACTGCCTAGCCCAAAAATTACAGATGCTGGTGAGGATTTACATATTGTTCAGTTTAAATTGCTGAAACGAAGTATTTGGTATCCTGAACTTGAGAGAAATTTTTATTACTTAAATAACATTGAGGAAAATTGTGGAAATATGACAACAGTCTGGTGCCAGACATTTAGTAGAGAACAACATATATAATACAAACAATTTGTCTAGGATCTGCAATATTCTTATATTTACCACTTTAATACAAGCAGCATATGTTCATCAATGTTTTCTACCTGAGTTTATTAAAGCAAAATTAAATAGATTAATAGTATCTGCATTCAGCCTTTAAAAATCACCTAATCACTCTTCCTACATACTGATCTCCAGAAATAATAATTTTATTAACAAATTATTTCTACTATTTTTACCATATAAAAATATGCCAAATTACACTTGGAAACATTAAATTTACTTCAAAGCATTTTGGGGTGGGGTGCTTTGTTTTTAAGTAAACATAAAAGGATATTAAATATCCGTTATGGGTCAGATTTTACAGATTTGTGAAGCAGAGCAGCAGCGAATGGGGGAGGAGATGACTTTACCTGGTGGGATCTGATCCAACAAGACAAGAACAGGATGCTGTAAGAGATCTCTCCAGTGAAAATAATGGCATTTTCAGAAAGCCTTCTCCAGCAAATGTGGTGTGAATAGATAGGTTTGACTTTTCATAATATCTGTTTATTCCTATTTTTTCCATATAAATAATATTTTTGTATTTAGCATATCATCTGCAATTTTAAAATGTGCCCCTTCTAATCTAAAGCAATCAAAGCTCTTGTCTAAATTACTCAGATGTATTATAAACTGAGGCTCCATCTTGTCCAACTGTGGAAACAGAGCTGAAAAATGAGATAGTGCCTCTCCAAGAAGGGTGACCTGAACCAGTGGACAGCTGCAATTTGAACCAGAATAAATCAACAAATAATTCTGATGGAAGATTTCTTGTACAATCTTCAACCCAGCAAATTCAGATGCAGACATTTATTTGTTTGGCCTTTATTGTCTGGAAATCCACGTGGGCCTGGATCTCAGTGGTGGCTGCCTGAACCTCTGTGAGCTGAATTAGCACCAGGATCAGCAACTTTGCCCCAGCTGAGGGCTCAAGGAGCTGTCAAGAGAAGAACTCTCCCTCCTGGCAGTAATTCCTTTTGGAGAGCATTTATTCTTTCAAAAAGAGAGACAGCCAGTGTATTACAGAGCTGCAAAAAGAAGCAATCTGTCTGAATAGCGGGTAAAGTTGTGAGCAAAAGAAAAAGCCTGGGTGTTGAGCCCTCCTCCAAAATTTTTTCAGTTATTCAGGGGTGCAGGACAACTGAAATAGGTGATTGTTAACCATTATTCCAGCTTCATATACAGTATATTATACTTAATTTTACCTTTTTTTGAAACATGCTATCAAAAGCAAAATTTAAGGAGAGGGGACTGTATTACATAAAACCTGAAGAATCTCTTTTTATCATTACCTAAGCTGATGATTTTTACTGGTGGGAAGATTAAAGTCCTTACAACTACAGGTTTTGATCACCTGCTTTTGTTTTATATTCTACTGTAACATTTTAAGTTTCTAGAGTTGTAATTTATTCTGACTTCGCTCAAAATTGCTAGATGTAGCCATGTGCAGATTTTTGTATTAAGAAGAAACATTTTTACCCAAAGGCTTTAAATAAACGCCACACTCCATTTGGAAAGAGTGCTTAGCTATTTTTATCTTAAAAAAAATAGAGATGGAAAAAATGCAAAACACTTAGTACTGAGATCAGCGTTGATCAAGTAGAATTCAACAATTTTTCAAAGTACCACCACAAAAGGGTGTGGAAAAGAGCACTTCTTGTAACAGTCTTCAGAAATAAGAGAAAAAAAATCCTCCTGATCCATACAGGCTGGGTATCCACTGGGTGAAGAACATTGTTAATTAATATTTACAATTTTGGATGATTTTTACCAACCTGAACAACAGCGAGATGCAATTCTCACCTCTGCTGACATCTAAAATGTGTGCTGGGAAAAACCCATGGGCAAAACCCATGAGCTGCTGAACAAACATGCCCTAAAACAAGCCCTGAGAGTGCCTGTGCAGCAAAGAATCATCTTTTCTTTTGGAAAAGACACTTACAATGGTTTGGTGGGAGTCTCTTATCATTTCTGCCCCCTCCTCTCTGCTCACATAATTCCTTTTAAATGACAAAGCTGAATCTTAACTCATGTTGACTCAACTCATCAGTTAGTGGAGCTGAGAGGGGACCTTACCTCCCCTCAGCCTTGCCTGTCATTTTCACTAAATATCATTTTCACTAAATATTCACTTTCTTCCACACTGAGACTGAGCAACACCAGAAAGGGGAAAAAAAAAAAAAGAAGTAGATCACTAACTTCAGTGTGCCTTGGGTGAAGCCCAGCAGCAGCATCCTGCTCACTGGTCTATCAGGAGTTCCCTTTCAAACCCTTGAGATGAGATATTTCTCTCTCACATCAAAACAATTCACATTGTCACTTTCAAAAATCTGCTTTCTTACCCAAATTTTGGCCATGAAATTTGGTCTATCAGGAGTTCCCTTTCATGCCCCTGAGATGAGACACTTCTCTCTCACATCAAAACTTTGCCACTTTGCAAAAACTGCTTTCTCACCCAAATTTTAGCCAGGAAATTTGGTGTATTAGGCATTCCCTTTCATGCCCTTGAGATGAGATATTTCTCTCTCATATCAAATCTTTGCCACTTTCCAAAAAACTGCTTTCTCACCCAAATTTTGGTCAGAAAGTTTGGTCCATCACGAGTTCCCTTTCATGCTCATGAGATGAGACACTTCTCTCTCACATCAAAACTAGTCACTTTGTCTCTTCCCAAAAAACTCCTTTCTTACCCAAATTTTTGCCAGGAAATTTGGTCATTTGGTCTACTAGGAGTTCCCTTTCATGCCCTTGAGATGAAACACTTCTCTCTACATCAAAACTTTGCCACTTCCTAAAAAACTGCTTTGTTACCCAAATTTGAGCCAGGAAATTTGGTCTTTCAGGAGTTCCCTTTCATGCCCTTGAGATGAGACGCTTCTCTGTCACATCAAAACTTTGCCACTTTGTAAAAACTGCTTTCTTACCCAAATTTTAGCCAGGAAATTTTGTCTACCAGGAGTTCCCTTTCATGCCCTTAAGATGAGACATTTCTCTTTCACATCAAAACTATTCACTTTGCCACTTCCCAAAAAAAAATGCTTTCTTACCCAAATTTTGGCCGAGAAATTTGGTCTATCGGGAGTTCCCTTTCATGACTCATCTCATCCTTGAGATGAGACACTTCTCTCTCACATCAAATCTTTTCCACTTTCCAAAGAACTGTTTTCTCACCCAAATTTTGGCCAGGAAATTTTGTCATTTGGTCTATCAGGAGTTCCCTTTCATGCCCTTGAGATGAGACATTTCTCTCTCACATCACAACTACTGACTTCCCAAAAAACTGCTTTCTTACCCAAATTTTGGCCAGGAACACCCCTGGCCTGGCTTTTCCAGCCCTTTGGAAGCACATTGTCAGGAATTTGTTGAACTACACAGACCACGGGGGAGTCCTTGACTTCTTGGCTTGCAGATGCAGAGCCCTTCCACAATATATTTTGAATACCCAAAAGATCAGCATCTCTATTAGGAAATAAAACCAAACAAAGCAAGCAATCTCAACACAAAAGGACAACAAAAGGTGACTAAAAAGTACCCAGTCATAAATCTGAAATAGGAAACACAAACATGTCCTTGCATTGACAAGGGACAGGACAAGTGCTGTTTCTCTGAGGAGGAATTCAAAGCAGAAGCCTCACTTGGGTACCATGCGCTGCATCCTCCAGGGAAACCTCTCTCACTTCATTGAACATAAAAGAGTCTAGACAGATTGTTTCAGGAGACAAGCCTAAAATGAGGCAGAAAGAATACCGCCCACAGGGAATTTGTTAAAATTACTGGAGATACAGATTGCAAAAGAACTCCTCAGAAGACTCGGAATCCAATTCTGATTTCAATAGACTACTCCAAGAGAATTTATTTTTTCTATACTCTGCCCACAGGAAGGGAAAAAAAGATACATTTGGGTGGCACACTTTAAAGGTTGGATTCTTTTCCATACATAGAGTGAAAAGCAGAGGGATGAAGCACTCAAGAATTATTTAGTAGGAACTTTTTGTCTTAAAAGTTGGCAGAAACGTTTAATATCAACTACTTGCTAGAAAGATAAATTCTCAAGAGATTTGATCAAAAATGGCAAAATAATGGCTTGCATCACCACAATTATATCCTGCTTTAAAATACATATGCAATGAGGATTATCTTTGTTATTGGATAACAAAAATTATAATACAAGGAACAGTATTCCTTCTGTGAGTGATAAGGAAAAAATATATTCTCTGTGTCCATTATGGAGTAGGAGTGGGTAGAGTGGAATCTGAAAATCATTGAAGGGAAGAGCTGCATGCAGTTTGATTTATGCCTGCTCTTCTTTTTATGCATAGCCTGGGGAGCCTCATGATGATGTGTAATGAGTCAGGGTGAAATGTGGATAAATAAATGCACTGCACAATTTGTGAAGGCTCCTTAAAGCCTTTTTTTTATACACTCCATTCCAAATTGTATTTTCTGGGGGAAGAGATGGGAGACATCAGACAGAGCTCACGGAGTAAGACAAATCTCCACTTGTGTTCTATTTCTGCTCTTTCCTTTGGTTTCTGGCTTTGTTTCTTTTTCATTTTCCCCTTGTTCAGAAGGAAAGCCACTGCCCAATATTTCATCCTGATGCAGTAATAAACAGGTGGACAAAGTTCAAGATGAGTACCTCTGGCAGATCTCTGTGTACAAGCAAGTAGCATTCCTCCTTCTCCCTGCAGCTGGGGAACTCCATAGGATAAATACAGTGCCATTTTTTCCAGGGAAGGAGAACACCACCATTCTCTTTCTTATCACCTTTCTCCTGTGCTCCTCCAGTCCACAATCCACATTTTCCCCCCAGAATATCAGGTGTGAGAGTTCAAGCAGTTCCTTCACTAGCGAAGGAAAATCTATAATATTCTAAACAATGTTTTTCAATTATGGAAAACAGAGTGTGAGGAACCATCCACACACCAGCAGCTCAAAAACCAAAATTCCAACCCAAGAAACAATGATCCTGAATCCTTTCTATATCTCCAAGTGCCCCTAACTACAAAGGGGAGCAGAACTGGAAATTTTCTATATTATGGCAAATTTTTTATATTAAGGCAAATTTTCAACCATAGCCAGCTAAGGTAACTGATTCAATATTTTTTTACTATCAAATTACACCTAATCAAAATAAATCAAGATATATTCATCCACTTCTATTTTTTGTTTTATATTTTCTCTTCCCCCAATCCTCACGCACTTAAAAGTAAGAAAATGTATGGAAGATCTTACAATGAAAACTGAGTTATACTGTGCTGTAATTCAGTCCACAGGAAAAAAAAATGCCTTTGCCTTTACAGAGGTTCAAATAAAGTTCTTTATATTCATTTCTTCCTATTCTCACAAATTTGCTTTCAAATATGTTCTCTCTAATCATGAGGAAATTCTTAATAATTTTCAATACTCAAAGAATATTGGGTTTAAGATCCAAAAGCAGCCTTGGGCATTCAAAACAAAATAACAAATCTGTCACTTACACATTGAAAGGGGTGTGTGTGCATATATAGGCAACAGCAGTTTTTTTCCATATGAAATGTTTCATATGACTAATAATTTTCCTTCAGTGTGTGGTGGAAAAAATTACTAAAATCAGTTCTGTTATTCAGTGACTGGAAGCTGGGAGTACAGTGTCACATACTCCTAGGAGTTCAGTAGCTCCTTTATTAGAAATGAGTTCCAAATTACCAATTTACAGGCTTAGCTCTCTAGGACATCCCTATCCAAATTGTAGCCTTTACTCACTAAATGTTGAAGTTCAAAATTAATTAATACAAGCTAAAGTTCTACCATGCCTTTGTTGCAATTATTGCTATTCACTGGAGGCCACACTTCGAAAATACTTTCTATTTCTACCTGAACTCACTTGCAATTGCTAAGAAAGTTGCCTTAGAATTAAATCTAAGTCAACCATATTTTTTTAACAAATCAGCACGTTGCCAGTCTCTCAGAAATGTTCATTACCTAGGGAAATGAAAACAGGTAGGTTTCTTAGTTGGGTAAGTACCTGCTAATGTACTGCAGATACTTGGGTTTAATTGACAAGAGTCACTAAAACATCCTCCAAAATAAAAAGGCATCTCCCTTGATCAAAGTAAAGACATTTGAGCTCACTCTGCCTTTTGATAAGGTCTCTGCTGTCCCCCTGTGTTTATGGCCAGAGAAGGAGGAGACCATCATCTATAGCAGCATTCCATCCCCCTGGCATTGCCATCACTTGCACCTCTTGCCTCTTTCCCCACCCTCAGGTTTAGAGGCATATTTATCAAAGGAAGCTGGAAATTACCAGTGTCCCAGTTGTGCTTCTGATCTAATTCTCTAAACACTTCTCACAATGTGAATTGCAGCTCATGAGCTGCTGGAGAGCCAGCAGAAGAACAGCAGCTCTCTTATTTCCATAGAAATGGCCTCATTGCTATGCAGACTTGGGATAATTTATGGGAAGGGATTCTCAGCTGAAAACTGGGGTCCTGCTGCCAATGCCCTTCTATTTATACACAAAGAAATTCAATTTCAGAAAGGTTTAAGAAACAGAACTTTTAAATGAGTGAGGTGAGCCTCACCTGGACCCACAACAAAAGCACCACAGAGGTGCAGAGCAGACAAGCAGTGGATCAGTGTCACAGAATCACAGAATGGTTTGGATTGGAAAGGACCTTAAAAAACATCTCATCCCACCACCTGCATGGTCAGGGACACCTTCCACCACCCCACGTTGCTCCAAGCCCTGTCCAGCCTGGCCTGGAGCACTTTCAGCAATGGGGAAGCCACAGCTTCTCTGGGCAACCTGAGCCAGGGCCTCAGCACCCTTGCAGGTGTAATGGTGATATTTGGGAAGGAATTACAGGTGTAATTTCTTCCCATATATCTCCTCTAAATCCACCCTCCTCCTTCAGCTTTGGCTATTCCCCCTTGTCCTATCAGGAAAAAAATAAACGGTAAAAGGCTGTTTTAAGAAGGAGTGAATATCTTACCAAAAATGCAAGTAGATAAGACATATGAAAAAATATCTCTAAAATATAGATTATTCCTATAAATCCTATATTATTCCTGTATTATTACATATGAAATCAGCATATTTACAAGAAAAAAAGCTGTTAGTCATGATTTTCATTCCTAAGCTTTTGTCTGCCTGTTAATGTTTGCTCGTTTTGTGTTTCATCACTTTTCATTTAGAAAGGTTTTGCCCAGAGACTGCACAGATGACTGAGTTTAAGATTAGTTCAGATAAAAAGAAAAATGATTGTACACACTCCACAAGTTGCTGGTTTACAACCCCTACCTTACAAAAATACATCACAAATATCAAAGAAATGGGTTTGTCTCAGGTTTTGTTGCTATTTTCCTATTCTGTCCTAGTCAAACAACAAAATTGCTCACAGTATTTTGCTGATATTAGTTATTTTCTGCACTTTAATTTCACAGGTGAAATATTCTGAACTGTTTTCATAGAATAGTTATATTAAAAATGAAAAAATATCTCCTTTTCGAAATGGTTCTTAAAGAGAAACAAAGATTCACAAAAGTGAACTTTTACAGCTACATCCAAGTCAATCTCTTGACAGGAAATGAGGGTCCTTCTCAAAGTTTTATCCAGCAAGAAGGAGAAAGCAAAATTCATGGAATGTGAAGGGAACATTTATTTCTTCCTCACTTACTTAGGTGAGCATGACTATTTCTAATTGCAAGTGTTGTGAGGACACAACATGGCAAAGATGCTCCTGCTTAGCCACTCCATTTTGTGTGCACGGTACTTAATTCTGAATTTAATTGTAATTTGAGTGATGATTTAAGTAGATGGGGAAATGTGAGTGCTCTGTGGGATGAGTAAAACATTCAGAGACCACAGAGAAAGGGAGCAGAGGGAAAACACCACAGATCCCAAAGGATGAGGACATCCTCATCCTGCTTTGCCTGTGTCTAAAGCAGCACAGCAGAGCTAAATTGACACTCACTTGTTGTCATGTGCAGGTTCTTCCTCATTATTGTGTTTCTTTCTCTCTGGAATGTAAAATATTAAATATTCTTTATGAAGGACTGGTATAACAGCAACATATCTTCCTTGGAGGTGCTGCTAATGTCAGAGGGACATTTCTCCCTGCCACATCCTTTGGGCTGTGACTGTCAGAAGTCCTGGGGCTGCAGGGCACCAACCCTACTCCATAAGGCTGAAATTTTTTTACAACCACCTTGCTGAAACAGTGACTTAATACCTGTTGTTTTCTCTGTGAATTCTGGCTTTTTATATTATCCACTTTCCTGACAAGTAAAAACGACCATCTCCAATGTTGGCATTGAACAGAATTATACATTCAGCTAAAAGTAACTTATTGCACCAGCTGAAGGGTAAAGTTAATTATCAATGTCCTAACACACAGTGTAAGTTCCTTAAAATTAATTCAAAGAGGAAATACAGTTTAATTTCAAGATATGGGAGTAGATTTTTTTCCCTATGATTCTGCTACTGCATATACTTACATTCTACATTCTATTTTCCATTTCAATTTCTCCTTTGCTGGTAGCTTCTCAAGTGCCAGCTTCTATTTCTGACACTTTTACAGCACAGTTTATTAATTAATTATATATTTACATGTAAGATGACTTAATTATCTAGGAAGCTCCACCAAATCAGCACAGGCTTATGTCCTGGGCATAAATGTTTTCCTCTTTTGCTAATTACCCCAAGCTTTCAATGCACACCCTCATTCTAAATTTCAGTCAGCCACTATGGGCATCATTAGAAAACAAATCTACACATGATTCAGAGACCGGGGCATTTGTGAGGGGAAGGTTCCTGTGTGAACAGCTTGCACCAGTGATATCCTGACTGTTCCAACACATTACAAACCCCTGAAATTAGGATTTTTCAAAGTTAAAACCTAAGTTCAGAAGGTCATTATTCTACTATCAAATTCAGCTTAATTACAAACAATAAATGCCTGTGAGGACTGTAAGAAGCACTTCTCACTGAAGAAACATCAAAACACTGAGATAATTTTTACTGTGAGAGATGTTGGGAAATACAAACCCATACAATTTATAAATATTCCCAACAGCTGAGTCTGCAGAATTGTTAGAGTTGAGCATATACTATCGAGAGATGAAAGAAAATGGATTGTATTTATGAGACATGGCAGCCTCTACATACTTTTCTTGAAACTACTTGTTCATGTCCTAGAAGCCTCTGTAAATGTTGTGATAAAATAAGTGCCAGAATAGGGAGCAGTCATGCATGTGATAGGAAAATTCACTGGCGTGGCAGAGGAATATATATGAGCACTTGCATTTGTTTGTTTGCTAGCTCATACTTTTCACAGCAGAAAGAGTTATTATATTGGATGCTCTGAAACACTCCTAAAATACGCAGGATTTTTCAAAATATCTTTGTAATTGTAAAGAGGAGATGTTCTGCTTTCTTTTAAGAATGATTATAGAAAATTGGTCATGGCAATTTAATATCCTGTGTTATGTGCCTTCATCTCTCCCCATTCTCTGCTAACCTGCTGGAAAAGGTTGCTGTTGATTTATGCTTTTGTTTGTGAATTACACTGTAGAGTTTCAGAGGCAATAAGAGCCAGAAAATTGCTTCTTACAGTCAATGACCTCCTTGTAGTTTACTTCCTTATTTTATCATAATAGAGACATTCACTTGATGGAGATTTCCCTACCAAAGAGAAGACTCTGATCCTTGACCTTAATGAACATGTTTTCCTACCTGCTCAGAGCATTACAAGTATTTTAGTGGCAGCCAACTTTGAGCGGAGATTTAAAGATGGTTTGTTATTCAGTGATAAAAGTGCAGTCTACTGAGATAACTGCTGCTGTTAAGAAAACAATGGTTTATCCTTTAGATTACAGTACCTCTCACATAAACTTTCATTTCTCTTCCCCAGCAAATTCATCTTCTAAACAGGACCAGCCTTGCTTGATCATTGCTGTTAAGGCTATTTATCTGCAGCTCAGAATGAAAGAGAAGTCTCTAACAAGAGAAACCTGAAATCACTGGGAGGCTTTTCCTTGACTCCAGGAGGATCTGATCCATTTCTAAATGCACAGAGCAATTATATTTTCAGAAGAGGTACAGAGGGCTGCTGCCTTCTGCCAGCAGTGCTCATGTAGATGAGGATTAACACCACCACACTTGAGCTAATGGAATTGCTTTATGGAACCATTGAGTCATTAAGGTTGGACCTTTGAGATCACCGAGTCCAGCTGTCAGCCCAGCACTGTCGAGTCCACCACTAAACCATGGCCCCAAGTGCCACATCTCAGTGTTTAAATATCTTTCAAAATAGTGCTTCAACAGCTTCCCTGGCCAGCCTGTCCCATTGCTGACAACCCTTTGCTGTGAAGAAATTTTTCTTAATATCCAACCTAAAGTGCTCCTGCCACAACTTGAGACCATTTCCTGTCATCTCTTATTCATTACTTGGGAGAAGGGACTGACCCTCACCATAACATAACCTAGGAGAATCACAGACTATCCTGAGTTGGAGGGAAAACACAGGAATCAGGTCCAACTCCTGGCCCCGCTCAGGACACCCCAAGAGTCACATCATGTGCCTGGGGGTATTGTCCAGACACTTCTTGAACTCTCGCCAGGCTTGGTGCCACGACCACTTCCCTGGAGAGCCTGTTCAGCGCTCAACCACCCCCTGAGTGAAGAACCTTTTTGTAATACCCAATATAAACCTCTCCTGACTCAGCTCCAGGCCATTCCCTTGGGAGCTGTCGCTGGTAACAGAGAGAGCAGCAGTTGTAGGCAGCTGTAAGGAGTGATAAAACCTCCCTTGAGCCTCCTTTTTCCTGGGATAAACACTCCTAGCTCCCTCAGCTTCTCCTCACGGGACTTGTGCTCCAGACCTTTCTTCCACCAGGTCTGTTGCCCCTCTCTGGAGCTGCTCCAGAATCTCAATGTTTTCCTGAACGGAGGGGCCCAAAATTGGCCACAGCACTTGAATGTGGCCTCAGCAGAGCCCAGCGCAGAGGGACAATCACTGCCCTGGTCCTGCTGGATCCTGTTTTGGATCCAGGTCAGGTGCCACTGACCTTCTGCCCATCCTGGCTCATCTGCTCAGCCCCTGGTGAGCAGCACCCTGGATCCTTTTCCATGGAGCCACTTTCCAGCCACTCTTTCCCCAGCCTCAGTCTCTGTGCAGTTGTGACCCAAGTGCAGGACACTTTCTGCGAGCATAAGTGCTTGTTCCTAATGACAGATGGAGTGCTGTGGTGCACAGGGAGATGTGGTCAGCCAGTTCTGGTCAAACTGGGCATCATTAATGTAGCTCCGTCATCTTGCATTAGTAATCAACTCTTCACAAATACCACATTGCTAGAAAAGGGGAACCTCTGCATGCAAGAAAATGAAACCTATTACAGAAGCAAGCTTCCTTTTCTAAGCCCAGCTCAGAATCCCCCTCTTCCTAAGGAAACAAAAATTAATAGATTTTCATTATTTCTCATCCTCCACCTGGTAGCTCTCCAAACACCCAACTTCCCACCCACGCCTAGGAGCTATGGTCAACCCTATCTGACAGTGGGGTAGAAGCAGCAGAGATGTAAAGCTCCCAGGTTTGTCAGAAGAGGTGGCATGAAGCGACCAAGGAGAGAGGCAGATTAATACTCCCACTGAAAAAGTGTTTACAGAGCAGATAAAACCATTATTAGACATTCCCCGCGACAGATGGCACTGGAGAAAATCGAGCGTCATGCGTTCTGCCACTCACAGAAATGCTCACTAAATAGGATGCAGAATAGTTGCTAATGAAGATAACACGTAAGAGAGAGTATTATACTGCTCTAAGGCTTAATTTGACTCACAGGGAGCATTTCCATCTATCCCAGATTGCTATTTCTTTTTGCAGAATTTCTTTCATGCCTTTTTCTTTTAACACGTTTTGTTCTGTTACCTTGATGATAGGGCAGTAAACAGCAGAATGAGATTTCTCCTAGGTTTCTTGACAAATTTCATTCCCTAAAAAAAGCAACTGAGGTTGAAAAGCCAGTTTTCTTTGTCTTCCTTTCTGTGCCACTCCAATTAGAGCCTCCCTCTGTTGATGAGTTCTTGCTTGTCTCATCATGTTAGATGCTGTAGCCTTTACGCTAAATATTTTTATATGCAGATTTTTGATGTCTCCTTAATTTAAATACCTATTGTCTTCTTGAAAATTTAATAACCTATTATTCGGTTATGTTCATGCTTGTTTTATTCAAATTCTTCCATCTTAGTTTATAGCTAATGTCAGGTAGCATAGAAGGACAGGCTGCATTAAAAGCAAATGCTCAGCTATTTTTTTATTTAAATAATAGGTATGAAATTGCTGTATAAAAAAGTAAAAAGGAATAGTCAAAAGTTCCCTTCACCCCAGACCACCAGGCAAATCTGATAAAGGTGTATCAATTACTCTATAGAATAAGATATATATGCACGACGTTGATGAGTTTACCCTCTGGTTATGGCTCTGCAGCTTCAATTACAAGCTAATCCCTCTCAGTCTGCAGTGACTGAAAAATGGCTGTGACTCAGTGAAAGCCCAATTTCAGAAATGACATTCAGAGAGTTTCAATAGAAGGAAAGAAAAGTACTTGAATCACAATTACATTCTGGATGTTCAGGAAATGTCTCGAACTGCGCAGGTTGTGACTCCTCAAATTGAATTAAAAGCACAAGTCAGGCAGGTCCCCTTGTTCAAAAGCACAGGGTGACCATGAGATACCCACAGGATGAGATTCCTCACACAGGTGACATGTTCTGAGACGTCTGGATGAAGTGAGCTCTTTCACCAAGCATCTTCTACATTTCCAGATCCCACCTGGATGTGGGTTTTCAGAGAGCACCTGAAGCTACAGGCAGGAGCAAATCCCTGTTTTACAGTAAGTCAGTAAAGTGCCTCTGTAGTGGGAAGAGTAACCAAGTGAAACTTTCCTCTGGCATGAAAGAAAATCCTCTGACTTACATGATTACCTCTTAGCCAGTCTCCTTTTGAGCAGCAAGGTGTCTTGTTGGGGCCAGGCAAAGATTAGTGCTCTCTCAGGACTGACACTCCAAATGAGAAGAGAACCTCAAGATGCTCAAAGACATACTAAAAAGTACAAAAATTTCCTGAATCTTATGTCCATTTTCTACCTTAACCAAGAATTTTCCAACAAGTTGCCACACTGCTATAGAGAGTAGTGGAAAGAGACAAAAGCCCACAAAACTGAAGCCGAGTGGAATGTTCAGTCCCAGGGGGATTTATGTTATTGCTGAGACACAACTGCATCACCACCCACACAATCACAGCAACAGACTGAAAGGCACTGCTGCACCATCCCTATTGGACCATTTTCCCAATGATTAAGTTTCCTGTTATAAGGCAGAGGAAATTATATTTACATTATCAGTAACATAATCAATTGTAGTGAACCACTGTAATATATTACAATTTATTTCAGGACTTTCTGCTAATTACCATCCAGGAACTTTATCATTCAGCAGAACTTGAAGGAATTTATTGCATTTATCACAGGGCAGAGGTGAAACTTATAGGTTTAGACAAGGAGCTGTGTCCATGGCAATAAGTAGAAATTAAATTAATTCAACCTTCAAGCTCTCTTTCTGAAACAATAATACTTTTGTCTTTTACCTCTTTCTTTCATCACCTACCAGCTGTTTTTACAGACACTTCCATTTTATAAACACATTGTTCTTTCTTGCTTTTATGATGATATTTTTTTCTCTACGCTCCTGTAAACTCTATAAGACTCCTGCAATAAAGAATATTTCATTTTCAGTCTTTCTCTGAGCAGAACAAACCCAGTCCTGAGACTTATCTCTCCTTAAAGCAACTACTGATTGCACACCCTAAAAAGACCACTCTATTGACATTCTCCTGTAGTGCATTGTTGTCCAGGTCAATTAACTGGCATCACATGATCTTGAAATTGATATGACTTGGGCACTTTTCTGCCACTTCAAGGGACAGCAAAAAATCTTATTTTCAATTTTCTTTCATTGATCTTTTTGTCTTTCTTCAGCTAAATAGTAGGATAGACAGAAGCATTTTATATTCTCAGCATAAACCTCCCCTTTATTCCAATGAGGCAGTCTGCTTCCCAAGGAAAGGAAATGCACATTTCTGTGAGGTACTGCAGCCAAGCTCCTACAATGCAAAATATTAGGACATGCACAGCATTTTGTAAAATATGGCATACATTTCTGTTTCTCATAAACAGACTCTAATTCGTCTCACTCGCTACCCATGGACAGTAGGTGTCTGGGCTTTCAGGAAAAACAAGGAAAATGCAATCTGGGTGGGTTTTAAATGGAACTTGGTGCGGTTCAGCTGAGAGCAGCCTGGGAGATGGGAAGGAAGCTGAGCAGTGCTCAAGGAGACAGGCTACTTGGAGATATTTTTTGTCAAACTCAGAAGAAAGCAGACATAAACCAGGAGTTTTCGCCTGCAGCAGGCGTTCCTACAGAGATGTGCATGCATGTGATCCATTCTGACAAACTCCTGAGAGCCCACTGCTGTCTAGGGAAGGTCATCTCCTCCAAGCATGATCCCCACAGCTTTCAGCTGCATGCTGCTACCCTTGTGAGGGATCATAACCCCAACCTTCCCTGCACACCACAAGGAAAGCTCTCACATCCCTTCAGCACATTTCAGTCCTCCTCCAGGAATGAAATAAAACAAAGATCTTTTTTTTCCAGTCTTGTCCCTTTTATTCTCCTCTCCTGAGAGGGGGATTTCCTGCCCCAGAGGGTAAATTGCACTTAATAAAACAGAGCTCACAGCTGCTTGGGTCACAGGCAGTCAGGAGCAGACGGAGCATGTTGTGCCCTGGCTCCCCACCGATACAGATTTAGGCCTCACATCTGCCATCCCATCCTCATCTCTGACAGCATGTGCCTCAATCCTCCTTCCTGGCTTCTCCACCCCAATGACTAATTCCTCTCTCCCATTCCTAAAATGACAGAGAATTAGGGGCTGCCACAGCAAAGTATAAAGATGTTTTGCCAGCTTTATGCCAAGAGCAAGGTTCCCCAGTCAGCAGTTTTGCCTGTTGCAGGGTCACTTCATGCTGCTCCAAAAGCATTGAGAGGCCACAGAAAATCAGAAATTCAGGCCTTCTGTGGCTGTGCGACAGCAGGAATCTAGAAGGTTGGATTAAATTTACTGTAGCATGCATGCTTTATGGCATCCAGTAAACTGCACAGAAAAAAACATACTCAGAAACATGAGCTTATCATCACCCCTGGTCTGCATTCCCTCCCAAGACAACAGAAAAGAACAATTTCCTCCAGGAAAGGGTTCAGAATTGCATTTTAATTAAAGCTGCTCTGGCAACTCTTCATGTTAGCCACCCTCTTCCAACCCAATGAGCTGGAAAATCCAGGGAGAGCATTTTCCTCCGAGTTAGCTGCTGAGAGCAACCTCTCCCACCCCACACCTACACCAGAGCATGATGGAAACCATGCTCCAAAACACCTCTGGGAGCCATGCCTTTAATTTCAGTACTTCTAATATTATTTTGCATCACTATTATCAATGTCACCAAAAGATGCAATTTCTTTTGGATTCCTCTTGGCTTTCTAAAGTTCTACTGTTGTCATCCATCTTAAGACCATTATTTGTTTAATATTGACACTTGAATATGAATCTCATTTTATTCCCAATCTATGCAAAAAGCAGTTTATTGATTGTGCTCTGTATATGTTATGAGGGGTTGATTTCTTGTTTGGGGTTTTGGGTTTTTTCTTGTTGTTGTTTACTTTTTTTGGGTTTGTGTGCATTTGTTTCAGCTTTTACTTCTTCTAAAATGGCAGAAGAATTATTCCCACTTCTCTTACACAGGAGAGAAAAAACTTGGCAGTTAGTGTGTGGTATTATTAATTTGATATTAGTATTAGTGAATGAAAACACTACTAAAAAAGATCATTTACATTTTCAGAGATTAATGGGATTTCTTGATGCATATTTAGTTTCTGTCATCATAGCCTAATTACCAAAACTACTTTTTATTAATGAACAGCACAGAAATGTTCAAAAATAAACAGTTTTTTAATCTCCCTTCAAGTCCTAAATCACTGAAGACAAGAGATTAAGAGCTGGGGACTTTGTGTGGGGCCTGGCATAGCTTTTAAACTTTATATTATCATACAGTGGATCTTAATAAAGTTACTTTTATTTAGAGAAAGCTGTTCTTCCTGAGAACATAAGACTCACCTTCTTTAAGAAAGGGGCAAAAAAACCTAGATACTGTAAAAAAAAGGTTAATCTAAAAGAAATAATGCATCTAGGTGTGTTTAGTTGAGTGATATACTTGTTTCTCAGCCATGTTGTAGTGCCCCTGTTGTAACCATAAACTCAGGGGAAGGAAAATTATCCTGGTGGACCAATCCTACAATGAAATTTGAGAGCACCAAGGTCCTGTTCAGAGACCCTTTCCACCTTGATGGGAGGTGTGTCCAGCTGACTGCCCAGGATTCAGGTAAGGGAATTTTCTCCTGGGACCACAGCATCAGACTGTTAAAATTTCTATTTTATGACTCTGAAGGCAAGAAGGTGTCCCTGGCAAATTGCTACTTCCTACAAAACAGAAAATTATGCAGGCAACTGGCTTCAAACTCAGTTCCTAAACATGCCTTCCTCCCAGTGATGTAATACTCCAAGGCACAGAGGAATTAAATCAGTACAATTATGGAGTATAATAACAGTAATAAACATCATCCAAAATTAAAAAGGTAAGTCTCAAAGGACATGTTTTACCACCAGAACAAGCATGCCCATGGATTTTGTTAAAGTCACTAGCCTGGGGATTTGCTTTTAGCTTAACAATAGCACTGAACTCTTGAAAAGAATTAAAAAAAAAAATCCTATATTAAACCAGAAGCATCACAAAAACCACAGGCAATGAGACATAAAAAAATATTCCAGAATTATAAAGAACAGTCATATTCTTGCTGCGAGGGACTTTGCAAACCCTGCATCCAAGTTGGAGCTGAAGATATGAACTACAGGGGCCTTGAGCTTTTTTCCAAATCTGCTTGAAAACCATGCTCAGATTAAAACCTAACCTTTAATCATCTATCATCATCAAAACCAGGAAAATCAAAGATTGCAAAGGACAGTGCTGCTAAATCCCAGGAGTGTGGAACCTTCTCAAAACCCATTAATAGGAAATTTGGTTTGCCAGTTTTGCCATTAATTTGCCTATCCTGTTTTGTTTTGAAAACTCTTCCTACAATAAAATCAAAGCAAAATAAAGAAAAAGTTTAGAGCAGAACATTTCTACTACAGGACATAGCAGCTCTTGGGTTTGCACATGTCCTGTTGCATGTAGTTAACAAACAAATTCAGTTACTCATAACCAATGAGGTACCTGTTCTTACATAACCTAAAACTTGGAAAAGGAGTAAAACTGTACTCAGACACCCTGACTACAAGATTCACTGCCCTACAGCACACAGATTTCTGTCCAGTAACAAACCCTGAATAAAAAACCCTTCCACCATCACAGGAAAATATTGATACCTATTTCAGTTGGGCAGAAATGAGTGTCTGCCCCTTGTATCAAGTGGGTGCATTCCACACCATTTTCCTAAGCCCATGTGCTAATTGCTTGTTTTTGCAAATGCTGCGGACTGTTACATAGAAACCTTTACCAAAATTGCATTACATGTCCTCATTTACCTCATGTGCTCTTCATTTAAACAGGCTATGAGCAGTCAAAGAAGAAATGTGATTTCTTCTTGACAGACCTCCATCTCAGCAGCTTATTCCCAGTTTCTACATATATACATATGGATCATTTAAATTTACAGCATCTTCCTTGCTTTTTTGTAATTAGGCTGCCTGCTTGATATTTCCTGAAACTCTCTGCATTCCATCTGTCATTGGAAATAAGGCTTATTTTGTGCCTTCTTTAGTTCTCTGGGATTTTACCCAATTTTGAGCACAGACATTGCTTTGGTTAGTCCTGAAATGCCCTAGAGAAAAATCATCAGATCCTGTTGAGCTGAAAGCATCTAATTGATGTAAAAGTTCTTTGACCTGTTCTTTCTCTTGTTCCTGTCCCCTGTTGTGTTTTAATGATTGTATTAAAATAATTAATATAATTAAAAAATAATTAACCTTTTATGGGAAAACTGAAAGAGAATAGGCTGCTAATATTTGGTATTTTCAGTTGTTTACTCACCTTCCTCACAAAGTCATTCTCTTAAAAGTTAAGCAGTAATTTATTTTAAATCTTCCTTTAAAAATTATATCGCCACAGATTATCATGAGGATAAGGTTTCTATTCTCCCATACCAATTTAAATTCCACTATTTTCAGCCCTCCCTTACACACTTTCACTCCTTCCCACACCTCTTTGGTCTACCACCACTTTTACAACTCCATTCCATTTTTTTTATGACCACCTGTTGCTTTCCAGTCTCCAAACCTTTTAAATCTTCTTGTGGCCTCTAACTCCATTTCACCCCTTCCCTTGCCCTGCATTACCAACCCCTCCCCTGCCTTATTCTTGCCCATCCTTTCCTTGCCAACCCAACCATTACTTTTTCCTCCCTTCCCTCCCTTTCCCTGCCTTGATTTTCCAGTCCTTCCCTTGTTTGCCCCTCCTGGAATCCTTGGCTGCACCACTCCATATACAACCACTAAGATAAAAATCTAGAAACTTCTCCCCAAAAAACATTCAGGCCACTGAATCACCTGTAAACATTGCTGCAATCATTTTATAGTGGCTTTTCCATGAACAGTAACTTTTTGGAGCTGGTTATGCAGGAGCACTTCTCAAGGCTGCTTTTCCATATTTTAAAATAGTGGAATGTCGAGTGCTGAAGTCCCTTATTGGATACCAGCTATTGCCTCCTGATAATCATCATGCACCTCATTCCCAGAGCCTCAGACAGATGTGTGGGATTACCACCATTTCTCTGAGAAACAGGCCTGCACTCTGCATATTTATATAAAATTATACAGAAATCTCAGGCTTTGCCAGGACCCCATTTTAAGCAGTGCCACCTATGCTCAGACTTTGCCAGGACCCCATTTTAGGCAGGGCACCTCATGCTGACAATTCAATAATCTGCCTTGGTTTTACCCCATGGGATTGTGGTAAAACATCTCAAGTTCTATAATTTACTTACATTAGTGCTGTAGCTTGCTTGTATAACTCTAGATTAGCACTTAAATGGAAGAAGACAAAGTGTTTCACTGTTAGCATCAGATAACAAAAAGTATAAAATCCCTACATCCCTATTACTTTTGATAAAGTCCTTGCCCATACTAATTACAAGATGCTCCTCATTTCACTTCTCATTTCACATCATTAGGACAACTTTTTTAACCGTTTTCTTAAAAATTAGCACAAGGGGAGGAAATGCAAATATTTCCCACGCAGCCAGAAAGAAGCACAACACTGTGGTGGTGAGAATTTCCTTCCCTTCCTTATCTCCCCAGCACACAATCTCACCAGAGGAATTATTACCATTTGCACTGTGCTGCTCCTGAGCTACAGTTTGAAACACATCAGTGCCACGGAGAGAGGCAATGTAACAACTTCCTAGATTACACAGAGGAGCGATTAGCCCCACAGCAGATCAATAACATCAATGGTTTGAGCACCAGGATAAATAAAACCTGATATTGATAACAGGTTAATTGTGTTTTCAAGCTGCTCATGCCAGGGATAAAAATTTGATAAGACTAAAAATCTCAAAGCCTTGTTGCACTCGGTTCTGGGTTTGGGGTTTTTTTTAATGACTAAACTAGAGGTTTAAATTCAGACCATAACTCAATTATGCTGAGAGAGACATAAGAACAAGAAAATAAAATCAGAGAATTTAATCTGGTGAAGTGTGGTCCTGACTGCTGCAGCAGCAGCTCAGTGTGTCACTGTGCAAGGAGGAGATGAACCACAGGAGGCTGCTCTGCTTTGCCACTTACATTTCAATGAAGGTCTTTCACTTCAAACCAGAATTTCCTCAGAAAAGAGCCAGATTCTGACCTCCACGAAGCTTAGTCTGTGCCTTGGTGACCTTCAGCACCTGACAGGAGATTGTTCATTATTTTCTAACAAATCCTGTAAATGTAGGGAACACCTCCTTTCCCCCCCCCCCGTACCTGTACTTAACTACTCCAAGGTAAAATTAAACCTTATTGAATGATCAAACCACAAAAAACCAGCACAAATGTAAGTAACAGACACTCCCTTTGCCACAGTATATTGAAATTAGCATTTTCTTCTCTCAGATTTGTCCTGCAATACAGAAAGCTGCTTAAAAATATATGCTTGGAATATTAGTGCTCAACATTTTCACAGTTAAGTAAAAGAAGTAAAATCTCAGCCACACTTGAACTCCAGTGTATTTTCCAACAGTTTGAAATGTTTCTGGTAGCAGTGTGTAACAGAGAGGGCCATGTTATAAATGAGTTACATGAAGTAAAAATGATTATTTTCATGTTGAACATGATTTTTTTCATTTAAATGTTCATTGGATTCAAGGTGACTCAATCATGTGCTGAACCCAGGGTGGTTCAGGAGTGAAATTTAATCACAGACATATCTCCTGAGAAACTGAACATAACCTTATTGTGATCATACGGAAACAGTCACTTTCAGACACATCTCTCATTTCAGCCTTTAATTCTCCTCAGAATTTCATCTTTTTTTGCCCCAAACTCTGTTTGCCAACTGAAATTGCTCTTCCACTACTTTGAGTTGCTCTTGCTCACTGGAATATCAGATTTACATCTGTGTGTGCCTGTAGTTACTTACATACACATATTCACCCCATTGCTCACTTAAGGTTTCCTATTTACTAATTAACTCTGGGAAGGAAATTTTCAGAGGGAAGCCTGGTTATTACATGCCCAACTTCCACTGATTTCCAGAACTATCACTTTTTCCCTCCATAGAAATTAACTTACAATTGCAAAGTCTAAAAAAATTTCCCATGTAGATGTCCAATAAATTATTTCAATATTAGTGAAGAAGCCTCATATAAAACTGCAAAAGAAAAATATATATCAATAGCATGCCTCCTATATTGCCATATTCCCTAAATAAGAAATAAGGCTAATTAAAATTCTACTCCATTTCAAAGGAAGAAAAGCACCTCGTTATGATTCAGTTTTCCTAATCTCTAAGTAAACTATTATAAAATGCAAATATTTACCCATTTATGCATAAAGAAATCACCACTTTTCTTTTCAAAATAAACAGGTGTGCAAGTCAGCTTTAGCAACAGTCCCTGGACTTGGTGGAACCACGTCTGACCACACCAGCAGACAAAGGGCCTGAAGCATCACAGATCTGCAGTTCTGCTGCTGGCAAATTAAATCCAGTTTCTACAGTATATTTATTCCACAAATACTGGTCAGAGTTGGAAGTCTTTCACCACAGGGTTTTTTTTCATTTTTTTTTTTTTTCCAGTCTAAAGTTTTGCGCTTTAAATATGTAACACTGGGGTACCTTCTAGCAACCTACACGTTGTACTGTTTAATGTCACTAAGACGCTGTAGGTACTGAGGAACAATATCTCAAAACAGGTGAACTGACCTTTAGAGTCTTTCTGGGGATTCCAGTCATATTTGTCTCAGACAGAAATTGTATTTTGTTCTGGATTTTATTTGATAAAGGAAGGTTAAGCAAATACAAACAGCCAGAGCAACAACTGCTTGCTCACGTAACGATACAAGCGCCAAACATCCCAGATATATTGTAGGCATATTTCCAAGATTGCCACACATACCAACTTGCAGCTTGTCTCTTATCAGTTCAACTTGCTATGTTTACAAAATTTTACTTTCCTAGTGGACAAGAAAATAGTCCAAAAAGTGGTGATGAATTTTATATACACTGTGGGGCAGACTGTCTCAAATGAATGCTGCATTTTATCTGCAATGTGTGTCTTTAATATAAATGCAGCAAAAAGTCACTTATTTAAAAAGAATTTCCTACATTTAGGTGCTTCCACAGTGCCAGAATAGTGCCTTATGGAAGCAGTCACTAGGCTTTTCTAATTAATGATGTGAGTAATCACTCTGTAGGAAGAGAGAACAGAAACCCTAGCATCCTTGGAGTACAAATTCTGAGCCTACCCAGTGAAGCTGGTGGAAACTTCCCAGCTTCCAAGCAGCAGCTTGTGTTTCAGAGTCATTTGCAAGTGCAGATGTAAACTAAACCTGATGAATCCCAGCAGTAAGAGAAGGATGAAAAGACCTGCAGCAAGATGAAAGAGAAAGAATAGGACACAGATCAATAAACCCAGCACTTTAATTGGACTGAGCTATTTGCACGGAATATTTCAGAAGAATGAAGAATCATTAGTTATTAACCAGCACATTTACCAATTAAAAGCCATTATGGGGAAGCGGTACCTAGTTGTATTTTCCACCGAATCTGGCCATGAGAAGTCTGTTTTCTAAGGGATGATGCATGAAAACCCATCACCTGATCTTGAGAAGGACCCAGCGACCAAGATTACATATTTATTGCTGGTCAGAAGCAAGCTAATGTTTGAGGATGTACAAAGTACTCATAAAACTTTAATACACTTGCTGTGTTGAGGTCAGTCCTGGAAGAATCTGATCTCAAAAAGCCTCCTGTTACATCTTAACCACTTGAAATACATGAATTTTCTCTTGAAATGCATACAGACAAGCATGAAATGCATTTATGAGCCACATATCTTATAAAATGCTTCTCCAATACAAAATAATTATTTAAGGGATTAAAAAACCCAGTTATGTCAGTTAAGTAGAAACAGGACCAACCAATTATGAGAGAACGTCAAGAGCTACAAAAAAAAAAGAAAAACACCAATGAGTAGGATGTCTACATAAGCCTCTTTACGGAGGTTTTTGAAGGATATGCAAGGAACTTAAGAAAGGTCATATAGAGACTGAACAGCAAGAAATGTTCCTGGCAGTGAAAATACTTCTTGCTGTTCAGGCTGCGTTTTTGTATGAAAATACAAAAAATACTTAGTTGGTGAATCAAGCTTCCAAAGGAAGTGCTTCAGCTGGAGCCCTGAGGACTACTCAAAGCAAGACAGGACACACAACATTTTCAGATGCATTAATTTTCCAGATGCAATCTGGACTCTGGTTGACATGAGAAAAAACTGCCTCATTTTCCCAGTTTTCAGTCAGACACATGTGAAATTACCAGTGTTTCCTTATGAACTTGCTGAGAGGATTTTTTTCCTTAACATTCATTTCCAGTACGAAAAAAAAAGTTTTGTCTCCGATTACTTTACAATCCATTAAAAGAATGTAAGAAAAGGCATTTATAGAAGTAAAAAATGGGAATTAATAACAAAGGCAGGAATAAAGCAGTATGCATTTCTCTATAATTAAAATTTCTGCCCTCATCACAGAAGTCACTAACTTTATATGAATCTCATCAGAACAGTCATCTTCTTTGCAACTAGCTGTGAGACAGAAATCATCTGCAGTAAAATCAGTTTTGAAAGCACCCTTTAAAAGAAGTCCGATTGTTCCTTTTTTTTTGTTTTACCACAGATATTGTTATAATGGTTTCCAGCAATACCTGGCAGATGCAGAATTAAAAATTCAGATATATAAAAAAATTAAATCTAAGAGGTGTTACTTAAAAAAAATAATAATCCTGTGGCTCGTGGCTATGACTGCCAGAAGAGTTATTGGTGTATGAATCAGGTGAGGGGAGCAGAAGGCTCAGCTGCCTGGAGAAACAGCAAAGCACATGGATGCGCTGCCCCTCAAGTGTCTGTCCCAGCTGCACAGAGAAACAGCCATTTAGTGAATAAATGAAGCAGTGAAATTATGAGAGCAGGGAGGGAGTCCCCTAAGGATACCAATTTCCACGGACTGTGTAAAGCACTTGAGGCACTTCCCACTGTCTGTGAGAGCATGTTTAATACAGCACAAATCAGCACTTAAACCAGTGCAACTCCAAACCCCAGCCAGCAGCAAAAGGTGTCTCACCTGCATTTGCATCAGTAAAAACCTAGAGCTCAATTTTGCCTTCTAATTTTAACAGATTCTTCCAAGTGTCTCCCTTTTCCCTTTCCATCTCATGCTTTTAAAGTAGCCTCAAAACCCAGCTAAAAGTCGGAGCTCCTAACAGAGCCATTCCCTCCTCATTCTTGGCTTTGGGGATGTCAAGCTGCAGTTACTGCTGGAGGCTAAAACTGTGGCTAAAACTTTAGAATACCTTTGTTTTGGCTCAGTGCAGCATATAAATCGAAAATTGTTATGAACAGCTTGCATGTTGTTTACTTTCTAGCTCCATTTTAACAAGCTTAAACCCAAAACAAACAGGGAGATTTTGGACACTCCAGACCCCATCATTTTCATCACTGAATAATAAGTGTCTGTATGGACCTGTGAACTGGAAACTGGTCTCACCTGTGACAATGGTGTAGAGATAGAAGATTATCTTATCCTACAGCAAATACCATTGCAGCAATCCTAGTACAGCTGGAATGAACTCTTTCCAAAATCCTGAGGTGTCTGAGTCCCAACAGGACAGGCTTGAGGAATGAAATGCAGAAGATAATTTCTCCCAGAACAACCTGTGTTGCTTCCTACTTAGAGATCTCCAGAATGCCTTTCAGCATGGAGCACAGACCATCCCAAAAGCCCCAGTTCCTCAGGGCTGAAAACCCAGCTCTGATTCCCAGTTCCCTGTTTTCTCAACCCTCTAATCACCACTTTAATCTGAAGCAATGCTGGGATAACAATCTTTTCCTGTCTCCTCTGCCAACTGCAATGGTGCTGGAGACTTTCTGCATATGTTCTCTAGATGTCTCTGACAATATCAATTCTCTCTTACAACACATCATCTGTGTGCACTCAGAGCTCACAGTCTTCCAGGAGGGTTTTGCTCTCCACATTGGGAAATATATAGGAATTAAATTCTGTTCCACAACTTTTCTGCTTCCACAACTTTTCTGTTTCCAGTGCAGCACCAGTACATTATGCACATGGAAAACATAAAATATAAAGTGATAAATTTAAGCTCTTTAAAATAACTGATTATTTTTACCAGAGTCTTTCTATCATTAAGCAGCTTAAGTCTGACAATGTTTTTTCTCTTTATACTATTTACATGTCTGTGTTTTTAAGTTCTGCCTGATATAGCTGCATTGCATACTTACAGAGCAGAAGAGATATAAAAACCTCTACTGAAAAATGACCTTAAGGGATCAGACATGAGGATTTTTGAATTATATTTTTGAATTATACTCGTACTTCAACCATCTTTAATAAATTCAGCCACTTTCTCCTTCCGCCCCCCCCTCCCAAAAAAAAAGCACAGTAACACTTTTAGATCAAATTTTCCTCAGGACTGCACATGACTGAAACATATAAATGAAATAGACTGAAAAATGTGGCATTTTCTGGTTCACCTCCTATGCATTTAAAATTTTCCATCCAACATATGTGCAGAATTAAAACTTGCACACAGAAATCATTTCAGTTCAAATAAGTGGTGGAAACACTGAAGGAACAAAGAGTCACTCCTAATCAGAAATTTCCAGGAAAGAAGTCAAGAACAAAGAGTTAATTTGCTATTCACTTGCAATTCCAGCCAGATGACCTTTTTGACTCAATCCTTCAGCAACAGAAAGTAGTTTCTTCCTGCTGATTTTCTGAAGTTTTTTGGGTTCCTGACTTTTTCCATCAGCAGGCAGCTCTATGTCCAGCTGCAGCTCTCTTAACACTATTAGCCTTAATTAAGCAGCAGAGTCTCCAAGTTGCTCTTAAATTTAATCCTGCCATGAATGTAATGGAGTGTTCTGGTTTCTCCCATCTCACGAGTCCCTCATTGATTCCTCTTTTCTGCTTTGCATTATCTTAATGATTTGTTCCTTTGCTGCATTACGTGTTCCTGAGCTATCACACCAAGCCCTCAGCTCTCCCACCTACAAGAAGTTCAAATCCAAGCTCCCAGGTGATTTCCCCTCAGCTTTCCTGAGCTGTGTTACCACAACTGCCTGCAAAGGATCACACTGAATATAAATATCAAATGGTATTTTTGCTTCCAAAACAACTTCTGGAAGGATCTGTAGATGAAATAATTAGAGGCAGAGAGCAGAAGAACTTGAGGGGAATCACAACAGCTCTATTAGGAGAGCAGTCAATACTTCAGTGCTAGTCAATAACCATGTGAATAATTATTTTCTGTCAAATTACAATCACACAGTGTGCACGATTTACCTAAATTATTCAACATGGGCAGGACAGATCACACAGTGCAGTGATGAAACAGGAGAATCAAAGAGCCTATTTTTTATAGGAGACTATCTCTAGTGATGCTCCTCATAAAAAGCATAAAAATAGTGGGTTGCAGCAAACTTCAAGAGCTCAGTCTGTATCAAATATTTCTAATTACCTAATTTCCAGTAGTGCCATAACATATACCCACAGAAAAAGCAGCTCTCCTACCTTGCTATGGTTTCATTATACAGCAAAGATTCTTTGTTACAGAGGAATAAAGGTGGGAGTAAGTAGAAGCATGCAACCAATATCTCAGGATAGATAATTAAAGACTAGTAAGAATTTTTTTCCTCATAAATTGTCACTGGTGTTGTAAAACATGCTGTTGCTAATGTGTTTTACAAGATGAGGTAGAGCTGGAGGTGGCTGGCAATAGCACGTGGCTGCTGTCACACTGTCTGTTAAGGTAAACTTCCCTGACTGGAACCCCCTAAACCTTTACATTTAACATAAACCTCAAGAGAAAAGAAAAAAATTAAAAATAAATCTACATCTTCAGATCTGAATTGGTTGTCTTGCTCTGCAACTGGCAGGATTGCCAGAGAGAGAAACAGAATCTGATCAGGGCAGAAGAAAGAAACAATTCGTGGGAATTCCACCTTCCACACTGCTTCATTTCTTAAACTGGGTTTTCACAAAAAATACGCTTCACAAATGCTGCCAGGGAAGATCTCACCACAGGCATGAGGACAAAGCAGATTCAGGAGAGAGTGCAGAGGGTTCTTCCACAGTCCTCTACCTTATATTTGCCTTTCATTTTTTTGTCAGAAAAAATTACTCCATTTTTTACCCCTTTGCCATTTCCTTGGCAGCTTACATCAGTTCATATTAGGTTTATAGCTTTCTATTTTTTTTTCTCCTTTGCATTGCATTTTGGGCATTCCCATTGCCTTTAGACAGCACTATACCTCCTCCGGTGGGGAAATCCAGCCAGAAAGGATCCAAATAAACACCCAAACATCCAAAAAGTCCAGACCCCAAATTTCCTGGGAGCTGTGCTCTGGGAACAGAGCTGAAGGGGCCTCCAGAAGAAGCTCTGAAGGAAGCTCAGGGGGCAGCCTGGGACCTTACAAATGGTGAAAGGGGGAACTGTTGGACCTTGGCAAGGAATTGGTGTGGAGGTGCACTATTACTGGAAACCCCAACCTTCTGCAGCCCCCTGGCTTGAATTTTAATTGCAAAGTGGCCCCAAAAGGAACAAGTATTAAAATCCCATGCAGCCAGCATGAAACTCTAAAGCAAAAGGATTTATTCCTCAAACACACAGCTCTGGAGGGTGCATCTCTACCAAAGGGTACAAAGCCATCCAGTCCCAGCAGCAGAGGAGAGTTTTTCACACAGAAATTATTTACTAGAAGGTAGAAGTAGAGTTTGACTTTGACCTTTGAAGGGGACACACGCTGACACAGCAAAAATCTATTTTTACAGACTTCCAAGCAGGAGGTGAGTGGAGGGAGATGGAACAAGGCCACACATTTTTCTGCCCTGCCCTCCTTCCATCCCACAAAGAGAGATCTGAGACCTTTTCCTATCTTGTTTCCTTGCACAGGGCAAAGCAAAGCTCAAAGGGAGGCTGAAAGCACACTGCTGCTCTTCCCCAGCCATGGCAAACCCATCCCTGCTGTAGACAAAGAAAGCTCCTATTTATTTAGCTAAAATACCCCAGTCTCAAAATTTTCTCTTCAATATAAGGACAACATAAATAGTGAGGACTTTGTTTTAACAAAATGCTAATACTGCGACTTTGTGTTAGTGAATAACAGCAATGAAAATATCATTAGTTTTACCAGAATAAAACAGGGGCTATGCTTTATATAGCTCAAAACACTCAGAAGCATTGATTTAAGACAAAAAGTTCAAATCTTTAAGAAAGAAGGGAAGTTGCTTAAGACAGCAAGGAGTGCTGCAGCTGTCTGAAGGTCAGTGGGCACTGCAGGTGGTATCTGAGATGGCTTTACCCAGGTCTCACAGCCACACTTCACCTTGGGCTTCAGTCACAAGGTTTTAGAGGCAACTGAACCACATCATCTGTTTCATATTATCCCTTCATTTGATTCACACTGCTCCCACTGTTTGCAGCACTGCTTGAAGGGGGGTGTGAAGGACAAGCAAAATAAATTCATGAATCTGGAGAACACAATCCTTATTTAACCACCTGATATCTCAGAAATGTGGGAGGCTGAAAAAACAGTCTGACCCAGAGTGGAAAGCAGCATTACCCAGTTAAACTAACCTTTCCCCTGCTTTGCAATAAATATTATCACCTCTAGTATTTCAAAGTATTTTCATGCTAAATTTTGAAATTATTAATCAAACAGGTTAAAAAAAAAAAATTAGACATCCAAGCAAAAGCCAAATTATAGACAGAGTCCCGTAACAATCAAAACTAAAGGTATGGCATAAATCCTTGTCTTGACTTTTTATCCATGATTCCTTGACACAATGCAATGGCATCCTTGGCGTTGGTGCCAACTATTTTTTGAAAATTTCTATACCAGCCAATATAAAGCTTTCTCCATCTTCATTCTGACAGCAGACCGCCACAATGTGCATTTCCATAATTTGTGAATAAAAACCAAAGATTGTATTTACCTTGGTATTTTTTTCCTCCAATGTTTGTCTACCCTCCCCTTACATCTTCTTGTGCCTTTGCTGCTACACATTCCTCATGGCTAATGGGGAAAGCAAAACATTTCCTTATAAATGTAAACCAAACCAGCAGCTGGAGGTATGGGCAGGTTTCTGCTCTACTCTCATGTCACACAAAGGGTTGGTCACCATGGCAATGACATGCCAGCACCCATTTCCAAACTTCCATGAATATTTAAAGACAGGCAGAAAAAGTTCACAAATCCCTTCAACATTTTGCTTCTTTTTCTTCTCATGATCTGTTAGGAACACCATTGCTGTTTTCTTAGTCATTCATTAGTCACAATTATTTTTGCATTAGTTTTAACAAAGAATTTATATTATTATTGAGGCACTTGAATTAGAGCCACAACACAATGTTCAGAAGTATGGGACAAGGTCACATTGCACAAGATACTGAAAACAAAATACAGATCAGAAAAATGGTTATGGCCCCAGTAATTTGGCAAGTACCAGAAATTAATCATCAGAAATGTTACTAGAGCACATCACACATCGAAATTTAATGATTTAGTGCCTTTGTGATTTAGTGCCATTGGAACTGAATGTCACAATTCAGTTCGGTCTTCAGAAGAAATTGGGGTGTATTTTGTATGCAGACCTGGTGGTAGCTATTCTGTAATTTTGCCTGAAACTCCCATTCAATAAAAGCAGAAACAATTTTCTAGAATTGCTACTAAAAGCCAATACAATATGTATGTAAGCATCGCTAAACCCCTCTTTTTTAATAAACTCATAGCTGGCACCACAATAAAACATGAGTTATGATGTCATCATATCTCAGCAAAAACTGCAGAATTATAGCTTTGGTAAAAGTATTTTGATTGCAACACTGCTAATGTCTTCTTTATTTAAGAAAAGATCTAAGAACTTTTTTTAATTTGTACACCTCGCAAGTATTAAGAGATAGAAACTTTCTAATAAAAGTTTTTCCTTTTCTCAGTAAACACAAGGCTTCTGCCTCTCCCACATCTCAAACTTAAGACAAATAACATTACCATACTTTCAATATTTGCTATTAAATTAAATGGAAATAAAACCCAGAGTGTCTGAACTAGCTCCAAAAGATGATATTGTAACCTTTACAAAAGAACTACAAAAGCAAAGAAAGAAAATGTTTCGGCCATCTTGTGCCTCGGCATTATTAAATGCATAATCAGTTTCCAGGTCTTTCTGAAAGAAAAATCCAAGTAGTAAATTCAATCTCATTCTGCCTTTCAGCCTAAATCCTTACATTTACTGCACCTAAGTGCAGGAGACATCTTCCAGCCAAAATTCTGTCCCCAACAAGCCAGCTCGCTGCCTGAGAGCTGTAAACATATTTTTATAAAATCTTTAAAGCCTGCCACAATCAAAAGTTATTCCACAGCACTACAGCCAACAGAAGACCAAATTTCCCACTCCTCCATGGGCTGCCCCAACCTTGCTCACTCCCACTTTGATGGTTCTGTAATATTTGAAGCTGCATCTAGAAAAAGAGAATCCTTCTCCCCCCACCAAGTCTATCCAGTGAGTAGAAGTAGCAGCAAGTCAAATGTGTCATTGCATGAAGAAATTCAATTTCTAAAGGGATATTTAGGCTTCACAGTGGCCCAGACATATATTTAGAGTCTCTATACACGGCCCATGTGTATGTACATATATCTCAGACTTTAAACAAATACTCAGTTTCTCACTGGGCAGAGTTTCCAAACAGCCACACACAAAGCAAAAGTACTGGCAGTTTTGTACGAGATGATTTCAGGATACAAATAAGCCAAGGACTGGAGGGAGAGGTGATATTTCCAAGTGCTATTTTTGAAAGAAACAGATCATCTTTTGGACACCAGAGCTTTCTTTGATCTGAGCAGGAAACAAAAACCTTTAAAGCCAAAACAGATGGAGAACAATTGCTCAGAGTTTAAAGCTGATTACACTAATCAATAGCAGTCTAAAAAGAGATCACTCCTTCCTCCATGCACTGCAGCATTGGCAGGGCAGCTGGGTGCAATGTCCCAAATTGCTCCCAGCCACCACCATGCCCAGTGCCACAAGGACACCACGAGGGCAAGAGCATTGCAGCTACATCATCTTCAACCCACAGCACTGAAAAACAGCACAGACACAGCTCTAGACCATGTTTCTCTAATTAATCTTCATTTCAGGTCTAATTCTGTTTTGTGCCATGATCTGCATTAACGTGCAGGGATTCGGGTCCAGAAAATGTCAATTGTCAAGGCAATATTTGTTTTACAGGAAAACAAGCTCATAAGTTCTTTAAATAATAACATGATTGGTTTTAGGTCTGGTTTTATTGCAGTGGAAAGGAACTTTACCTTTATCAGAAGTTTTGTAACTGCTTCTCTGTTGCCTACATTACCTCTTGACAAGATAATTGTTGGCAAGACACGAGCAAGCAGAAAACAAGGCATCAGACAGACAGCACATCCCTCACCAAATTAAATCAATGTCTCTTTTCAGCTTAGTTTGTCTAGGGAAAAACAACAACAGGAAATTAAGGAGGATATAGCTCATTTTGGCCAGAATGTTTGGATACTTCCCCATTATTTTGGGGTGTGCGTGCACATACTCCATCCCCTCAATATCAACCCTTCATGAGCAGTTTTATATTTTTGCTTTACTACAGTCCAGATATTAGTAATAATAATAAATGTTGATACAATTCAGATCTATTCTGACCAGACTACAAAATCATTTGAACAAATGCAAAGTCATTAAGAGACACAATCTGCTCCTTTTCCAAGAGAGTGAAAATTTATTTTCCCAGCCCTTCATTAATATAATCTATTTTTTACTCTCCTGAAAATTGAAGCTTCAGCTCTGGGTTATTTATTAACAGTAGAAACAAATTTTTAAAGGGCTATTTTTCCTATCGTAAATCCAACCCAGGACAATTCAAAACACCTACTGCTATAAAACTTTTATTTTTTTGTAAAAAACTTTGCTTAATACTCAGGGAGGTTTGTTTTTTTTTTTTTTTTTTTGCATATTTCATAGACCATAATTAAGTAATTGCAATTTAATCTTCTTAAGTTTTTGAAATGTGAAGGTTAGTTTTCATTAATTCCAAATTCTGCATTTGGATGCTTAAATTAACACATAAAACAGGTTTTTTTCTGGAGAAAAAATTCACTAAACTGCATGAAACTTATATACAGCAGCCTGATGCTCTCCAGTTTTTGATAGAGGTCCATATCAAAGGATCTCATTCCATCTAAAGAAAGCAGCCAGTTCCCACAGACTGTAATCAATATTTGGATGTTCTCACAATTTGCCTATTTACCAAATTAAATATGTAGTTAGGGATGGATGGCAGTGCAGCCACTGTCACTTGCCTGCCAACTTCAGCCACTTTTAAGAGCATTCAGCGATCAAGAGAGATTTTGGATCTCAGATGAGAAGGTAATTCCAAAGGAGACAGAGATGGTCAGGTGTTGGTGGTGATCCCCACCTTTTTTCTCCCCTCCTCCACCCTCTTTGAAGATCACAGAAAAACTGAGTTTCCTTCATCACTTTAAAGACTGTAGTTGGTGGGAGTTATATGACATTCAAAGGAAAAGTGTCTCTTTCTGTCCAACAGCTAAAATGTTTCTTTTTGCAGAAGAGTTTTGATCAGTACTTATAATAAAACATTCAAACAATGCAAGTTATTTCAAATTGCTGTCTTGTTCAATTCGTATATTTTCAATGGCTTTAAAATGGAATGTGAATATGCAGGCTAACATGAATATCTTTAATCAAGTTGCTTACTTCAACTAAGGCTTAAACACTCAACAATTTGAGAGTATGACTGATCATGGGAGTAACACAGAATTGTTTGGGCAACTTGACTGGAGGAGTTTCCCTTGTCCTTTACAAGGCTGGTGATTTTGGGAGCAGGAAATATGAAAAACTGCAAGGCCATTGAAGCAGCAAGATTCATTTGTCCTTCTACAAAATGTATTCAACCTGTTCTTTTCCACAGGTTTTTCACTTTCAGAATAAAGCTGAATTCAAGTCTACATGAGCAACAGTATAAGAAGAAGTAAAGCTACTTTTTTTGATCCTTTCCATCTCAAGAGTTATAGATTTTCTTGGACTACATCTATTCATCTCTGCTCTGTAGCAGCTGCACCAGATCCTTCTGTGTACAGAACATTTGAAGCTGAATTTTTAAGCAGGAATACTGAAAAAAAAAGGAAAGCTACCTGAAAGTCCGTTCCCTGAGCATAACTCAGAGAAAGCATTTCCCGCAAAGGACTCCAGCTGTGACACCTTCCAGCATGTCTTACTAATTTGGATTCATCACGGCAGATTTCAAAGTCATACTCTGAAGAGCGAGGAATTAGAACAGGTCAGCAGCACAGTGGGAGAGGTGCAGCATGCAGGCTGCAGCATGCAGCATCCCTAGCACAGCCCTGGATGTGCAGACACAGAGCGCGGATCTCCGCAGGCACAGGGGCTGGGTGCTGCTCTGCCCCTGCCCCTGCCTGCCACTCACACTCCTCCTCAGCTGCCAGCACACCTGGGAAGAGCCCTCAGCAGCAGCAAACTTGGAAAAGCATCCTCAGCGTGACACATTGCTGCCCAGCATCCCCGCAGTTTACCAGTCACAGCAACCAAACCCACTCCCTCCGTCCTGCTTCTCACTCCAAAGGAAACTCTCAAAATCTCCTTCTGAATGTGCCCATCATTCCCCTTTCAGATAAAGCCATCACTGGAAAATAGTCTCATCCTGAATATATACACACCATTTGGACCAATGGATTTATTACAGCTTAAATCTGATCCCTACATCTAAATATTTTCTTTATGGGCATTAAGGCAGGAACCAGCACACTCTTCTCCCAAAGCCCTTCTCTTTAGGGCCAAAATTTAAACAGTTAAATCACCATAGGAAAATTTCCTCTGTGTTTCCTCTTTTGCACATCTTGGGCTTTTTAGACTCTTGTATTGCAAATTTATCTTGCCTCTTGTTTCTTTATGCATTCATTACAAGCCCTTTAACACAGATATTTCACAGGAATAAAAATAGCATCATTAATTTGTCCTAAACTTTTTTGGTCTAAATGTACTCAAAGAACTTTGAAAGCACAGTGCACTTAATTCCATCATAGTAAACAAGGAGGGATTGCCTAAGAGCAATAAAAAATGAAACCTGTTTCAGGACACCACAGTGCATTCTGAGCTGAGCTCATTTTTAGCAGAAACACTGATCCCCATGGATTTATCACATTCTGTCCTTGTGGCTATTACTATTCTTACAACTTCAGCACATCCATTTTGCTTTTTTTCCAGCATCTACAGCAGCCAATTCTTCACATCATTTGGCAGCTTATACATTATAGTCTTCAGATTAAATTTACATGTGTAAGATATATTTAAAATGTTTTTCTTCAGCACTGAGAGTTGTACATTTGCAGGCATGGTTCCACATACAATCCCACACATTCAGATTTTGGGTGGGGATTTTAATACCTTTTACACAAGTAAAAGTCACAAATATTTTTATTGCTATGATTAGAATGTAGGTTGTTTCTATTTCTATGATTTATTTAACATAAATTTATATCTATTGCTATAACTAGAATATTATTAGCATTACTCAAAATGGGTGTCATGAATAACTGCTTTTTACATATATATAAATACTGGATTTTATAGATTTTCTGCAGGATCCTTAAGACAGTGTTTCCTGGGAGTCCAAACCGTATTTGTTCTGCTGCTAAAGATTTTTTACACATAAAGCCAGTGTCTGGCATCACTGTGAATTCAGAGAAAAACAGACATAATTTTAACCTTAATTTTTGCTGGTTTAGGGCCTTGGAGCTCAGTTTACCTTTTAGACTGGGCAATATCAGAGTCCTGAACAGACCTGTTTCTGCCAGAGGTTTGTATGTTTGAAACAATAGGACATAAACATGCTTGTGACTTAACAAGTAATTTTCTCTATTCCTTTTGTAAATAGCTCATGTTTTTCTACTAAGTATTTACCTACCTTATTTCACTATCTGTTAACATAGCCTTAACTTTCTTTTTCTTTCTTTCTGAGAAAGAAGCAGAGCAAGAGCATCACTCCACGTGCTGCCCCAGCACAAGGTCACCAAACTTATATCTCTGTGGTATAAGATGCCTTCCTCTTCCTTCTCTTTTTGAATCTAATTCTTCAGTATGGAGAGCACAAAGGGGGCTGCAGAGAATGACTGCAGAGCACAGAGACCATCTCACAGGTGTGATTTGGATTTATCTGTACTAATGGCTTTGAACCTGTGAGATGTTTTCAAGTTGAGGATGACTAAAGGTTCTATTTTACAGCAGAAACAGTCCCTGGAACCAAATCCATTAAGCCTGCAAGAGTCATCCCTAGAATGAGGTAAAAGAGAGTCAGAGGAAAATGAGACAAAAGCATTCTGGTGTTTGGCTAGATCCATTTGATTTTCATTTGCATTCGAATGGAATTTAGTCTGTTGACAGACCAGACCAGACCCTCAAAATGCAATATGTCAGATACAAAATTAAATTGGCAGTTTGACAACAAAGCTTAGAGAGCCCCAAGTAGTTCCCTTAATATCCCTCTCTGTTTAAAGCATAAATATGGATTCTACTTAGACAATTTTAAGCTACATCCAAATTAAAAAGCTGACTGTGCATTGCCTGGGGGTGCAGCTCCTGCTCTACTGCAGGCAGAGTAATTCTGGGGCAAATACACAACAGCTGAGAATTAGTTCTGTGCATTTCCAACCACAGTGTCCATCTACCAGCCCCTACCCCAGATATTGTGATGTCTGCATAAGGCACACCCAAAACAGGGGAGCTCCAAAAGTGAACTTTCAGACAGAGATGCACACAAATATTTTTATTCTCAAGGAGAATTTCCTTTCTTTTTTCCTCTGGAGTACACAACACTTTCTTTCCAGTAGGGTACTTTCAACTCAGTCACAAATGGAACCACCAGACTGGTGCAAAAAGTCAAGTGCAACCAGAGACTCACACAAAAGAAAATAAAGGTTGGAATATCATTACCTAGACTGTTAATTGTGCCTTAAAAAGGGAACAAGACCCTTTGCTTACATACACCAACATGAAGAACAGGAACTCTTACAAGGATTCCCTAATACAAAGTCTCAGCACTGGAGAAGCCTAGCTCTTTTGAGAGCATGCTGGCCAAGAAATATTTGAGGAACTGAGAAGGATGTGTGGGAAGCTGCACTAATGTCACAAGTTGTGAAATACTGATATTGTCCAAAATCCTGTCCCTGCCTGCAGCAGCAATACCAGCCTATCCTCAGAGAGAAATGCAAACAGATTCTGCTAAAGCACCTGAATTATCTCCAGGGAACACAAATCTTAGCCTGATTTTTTTAACCTGTAGTAGAAATGTTTTCCCTTAAATAAAACAAACATAACATTCTGTGAGAGAGTGCTTCCAAGGCATTAATTATTTTTATGTCCCAGTAGGCTACCTGGTACCAGAGGAAGAGAGACATTAACTGCCTTCTGGGAGACAAATGGGAGCAACATTTACATGTATATTTTTCAAGTAAGTTAATGCATACATTCAATAAAATCTCTACCTTATTGCTGAGATGATGTGTAATAAACTAGGAAAGTATCCATTCATGGAATAACAAGGTTTCTTAAGCGTTTGATTTAGGACGCACACTCCAAACTGTTCACTTGCCAAGGCAGGTATTGTGAGAAAAACAAAATAAATTATTACACATCACAGAGCTCAGTCATCATGCTTATATTTGAAGGGCAAAGCTGCCCTGGATGTAAATTCACGTAGGATGTGCAGCTGCACTACCTTGGTATCAAAGCAAACAGGGGATCTGCCAAGCCATATGGGGACAACAATGAACAATATTTCTCTTTTTACACTGCTATTGTCAGTGTAAAAACACTGCTCACCTGCCTACTGAAGCCTCGCCAGTGTTTGGAAATCTGAGAGTCTGAAAAAGAGCATCAGTGGAAGCACAAGCTGCTCCTGCAGTCCTGACACTCACCTGGGACTCAGCACAGCTTTGTATTGATCCTTGCTCCCAGAATAAAGCATCCCAAGACAGCCTATATCCACCTGCATTTATGGATGGATACAAACTACTGCCTGGTGGCAACTGTGAATAAGATTGCTTTTTTCATTTTTGCCTTGGGAGACTCCTAAAGACATTTTATTTTCACATCCCTTGTCATATGCCTGAATTAGTCTTCTCTAAAGTTTGTATTTGCTAATTAACAATACAACAGAGCACCGAGCTCTGCTGGCAATTTTGAAAGAGTTTTTGATATTCCCTTCAATAGCAACTGATTTCCTTAATCAAGGTCTTTAGCACGGAAATTGCTGCTTTTTCTGCTGAAGGTGTCCTATAAACAAACCCAGATCTACCTTTAAACTACATTGTTTAGTGCTGTTAAGCTGCACAACAAACAATCTGTGCATATATCCCATAAACTTCCAGTTTGGTTTTTCACAGTCCATTTTAGTGTAGAAATCAACTGCAAAGATGGGGCAGGGTATATCCTGAGTGTCAGAAGTGACAGCAGACAGGACACAAATATAGGAAATCACAGAATCATTGGAAAACTCCTCCAAGATCGCCAAGTGAAGCCACAACCCAGCACCACGACTGTGCTCATCATTAACAACGTCCTCAAGTTAACAACCACAAAAATCAAACATGTCAATGAATATTCACTGCCATCCATCATGGAACCACAGAGTAATTTGGGTTGGAAGGGACCTTAAAGCCCATCCAGTCCCACCCCCTGCCATGGGCAAGGACACCTTCCACTAGCCCAGGGTGCTCCAGGCCAACCTGGCCTTGGGCACTTCCAGACATGGGGCAGCCACAGCTCCTCTGGGCAACCTGGGATAGTGGAAGGACCTCATCACTACAGAGTAAAGGATTTTTCCACATATCTGTCCTAAACCTCTCAGCCTGAAGCCATACTCCCTTTTCCCTGTCACTCCATGTAAACAATCCCGCTCCATGTCTGCTATAGGCTCCCTTCATGTCACAGTTTAGCTCAGCTTTGAGCAAAGAGAAAGATCTACCACTGGCTCCAGCATTTGGGTAGAAACACACTATTAAAGTATGTAAAAAATAAAATAAGGTTGTTCAGTTTCAAGGACAACTTATTGCCTATTTTCGGCTAATTTTTATTCACGCATGTGATGGCTGAGGGAAGAACTTAACAGATGTTCCTCTATGCAAAGCTGTGTTATTTTCCTGATGATTTTGCAGGCTGGTTGTTTCAGGGGAAGGAAGAGGAGCAGCCATGCAGACAGAGTGTCTTCCTTGCCAGAGAGGGGGAGCAGCAGGACCTCTGGGACACCACACATGTATTAACATCTATTTTATTCTGCATGCTCTCAGTCCAGTGCCTTAACAAGCATCAGTACTGGCAAGGGAAGCTTAGCATACAGCCCCTGAGGGGTCAGGAAACACAGATGAGCAGCAGCACTATCAGAAAGTAAAATGAAGAGGAAATTGTCCTAGATCTGAAGGGAAAAAAATCATTAAGTGAATTATTTTTCTAACTGTGAAGTCATGAAGAGAAGGGAAAAGGACAATGCAGAGGGCAAAAAGATTCTTCCTGGATGTGTCTTTAGAAGAAAAGAAGTCTTTGAGATCTTTCCCCAAACTCTTAAGTGTAAAAACCAAAACCTTTCCTTTTGGAAATCATCAGAAGCATTTGGAATAGCATATGCATTTAATACAATCTTTTACCTCCTGGGAACAATGGGAAAGAGCAATAAGAATGATGAATAGGCTTCATTCATGAAGATTTCTTAACATGCAAGCTGTAGGGCAAAAAAAAGAAGAAAAGAGGAAAGAAAGTGTAAAGAGGAAACTTGGGCTTTCTATTAGTAACATAGTGTATTAAAAATTCCTTGTAAAGTCCCTGATGAATAACACATGCACTGACCCTGCATTACAGTGGTCAGAAGAGGAGAACACCACCATAAATACGTTTTGGTCACATCAGCACCTTTGGATTGCCTTGCTCTGCTTACTTTTAAATGTATTAAAAAATGCAGGCAGTAGATTCTGAGGGCAGCAGTGATGCAGTGGTTTGTATAGGGAGGGCAAAAAAGGCCACCAAATCAAAGCAAACCTTTTCTAAAACAGAAAACCTTTTCCTAGAACCTTTTCCATAAAAGAAACCACATCAATTCTACAATATGCTGCACCAACACACAAGGGACCATGAGAAGAAGCACCTCTCATGAGCTTCCCCTTCCTTCCCCCACACTTCCAGCAGGAGCAGATTTGCTCACTCATATCATTAAATCTGGTCAGATCAACTTTCAGAACTTGAAATACTCTGCATTTCCTGGTGGCAGCCTGTATTGGCATCTGGAATCCTCTAATGAATGCTAAACAGCTAACGATCTATAAATGGAGTTTGAGGTTCAAATATCTGACTAAATTTCTCCGTAAAACCACAAGGTGGTCAATAAAAGTTGTTTGCATTTTCAGTGACTACTGTGACAGGGCAACACACTTGAGCTGGGAAGATACAACAGTAAAGACAAAATGATGTTCCCAAATTGCAGCGTGGGAGTATTTTATGGAAAATTTCAGGAATATTCTTATTGCTCCTCACTTCTTGGTCTTCATCTAATGAAAATCAAGAAGTCTACAAGCAAAAATTATGGTAAACAGATAAGGAAAATCTACCACATAATTGGGAGAATACATATATTACATCAAATTAAAAATGAAAATAAAAAGAATTGTTATTTCACGTGAGTAGATGCTGACTCTCATTTCACATCTGTGCACATGTGGTAACCAAATAAGTGCTCTTGATTCTTGTCTAGTCATGTATGAATTTAGGATTTTATGCAATGCACTTTGATTATTTTTATAACCTTCTGCCGAGCAGAGAGAAATCAGAAATTTATGCAAATTACTCTACTGATTGTGCCCATCATATTTTAGGTATGGCAAGTACAAGCAAATTAGAATTACGTTTTAACAGGAGTTGGTTGAAAAACATTCATTATTCTTCAGAGATCTTGCATCACTAAGTTACATAAAATTAGAGTTGGACAGAAGTCAAAGAATAAAGCATTACTATTTTTTTCATGTGAAATCAAAGTTTTTCTTTACTTCACAATTTTCCAAGAAAATAATTTGATTTTGGAAAATGTCTTTCAAATAAGATCTTTGTGGGGGAGATGAAAAAACTATGTATTTTCCACCCTATTTTAGGTACCTTCACACATCTAAGAATAATGCTTGGATAAAAATTTTTTAATTAAAAATAGAAAAAGAAAAAAGAAAAATATTTCTATTGAAGACTGACAGAAAGCAATTGCTCAGTATTTCCTGTCAACCTGTTTCAGAGGTTTTTGGGACCTGGAAAAGATGCCAAGTCAGACAGTTTATGCCTCTCTAACATAAGGCTTTTGCAAGTGCCTTTCATTTCCAAGGCTGTTGTAACACATCTCAGCTATTTGAGAACCCAATCTGTTTAACCAAAGCAAATGCTACAATTTATAGATATAAAAATACACACACACACACATATATGCACCCACCCTTCTGAGCTGCCTGGTCAGGATACCTTTTTTAAAAAATACTGACAGGGCCACCAAGCCTTGAGCACATGGCCTTGTACTGCCTGTGGCACTCCCAGCTGTCCTGCTCTCCTGGGGCCCTGGTGAAGCAAAGGGTAAATGCACATTTTCTTCTAAGAACAGCACAATAATTCTCTTTCTGTCAAGGAACCAGATGTAACATAGCCAGAGGTGCCCCTGCAGCCTGAACCTCAAGGCACACCTTACCCAGATTCTCTGAGCTCATCTCCTCCTGACTTTTCATACTTTGCTTTTTCTCTTTTCAGTATCTAAATGAGCTCTTCCTCTCTGGTCCTGCCTTGGTGAGTGTCTCCTCATCTGTAAGAGACCCACATGGGGTAAATAATCTCCTAATTTCAGGATCAGCTCCCATAGCTCCTTGGAAAACAAGCTGCCTCATCCCCTTCAAATGCAGTTCACAGATTACACAGCGTCTTTTAATTTTGGTTCAGAAAACCAGCAACAGATGGAGATCTGTGATTTGAAGTCACTAGAAATGGCTGAGCTTTGAAGATAAAGACAAAGCAATAGGAAATGCTTGGTAAAGCGACAGACAGAATTTACAAAGGCCTGCAGGAAAACAGAGCAGTGAGATGAAGACAACTGCATCAACATCAAAGATACAATTACCTGAAAAAAAGCAGGAAAAAAATCATTCCACCACAAGTATTAAAACAGGCAGCACATTCAAAAGTCCTGAGCACACAAAAATGATTGTTGCTTCAGTGGCTTTGACTTGCACCACCATCAGCAAGAGCTCAGAGGCAGCAGCACCCCCGTTGGTCTCTGCCTCTTGTACAGCACCCAGCCATGGCACAGAGCACACCCCACACCTTGGAAAAAATTCTTTTTTATGGAGCAGATCACTGATGGGAAAAATCAGCACATGGCTCCAAAATCTCCCTGCAGAGTCAACCAGGACATTGGGAGAACTCATTCAGCTATAAAAAAACACTAAAAAACAGTGTCCCCAAAGACCAGAGTACACAATACACTCTGCAGGGCTGAAGCCAATGGGGCACATCCCTAATTGTGCAAACAATTCAAACTCTTGGCAAAGTAATCAAGATCTGAGCTGTATATGATTATTAGACACAATGTCTTCAGTGAGTCTCTGTCTCTATATCCACTCATTTATGATTTTAAATGGTTGCAGTGCTACTATATTCCAGAAAATCCATAAGCACACAATTCCCTGCTTGTTAAAACATCTTTACTAACAAGTTGCCTGTTTCACTTGTTTCGGTAAGATGGAAATAAACATATTTTCATTTGTGTTTCATTAAATTATTCCACAACCCATATGCAGTGTCTTGATGCAGTTTGAAAGGTGAACAGATGGGGTTTTATTTTTAGCTCACGTTAACACAGCCCATCAAACACTCATTTGCCTGATATACTATCATAATATAGCTTACTATTCAGCCTTTAAAGTATATCTTTGCTTGCCTTGTAACAACCAAATGACAAAAGAGAACTGTATGATAAATATTTAATTACAATCACGATGATCACTTTGTCACTGAATACTAGCAACTGTAAGTGAATGGAAGAACTTGGGTTTTTAAAAGGAACATTCAGCAACTGTGTGCTACTGAAATCAAAGTACATTTTTAATCACAACGTTTCAAATACAGGCTTTTTATGATTGGAAGAGTGCTTGAGGAGACAAAATATATGGTTTTGTATAGATACATGAGGCATTTGCAACACCTATTAGGTATCAGAAGTAGAGTGAAACTTTTTTTCAGTACTTAACTATAAAAGCTTTCAATTGCATATAGTAATTTTGCAGTATTGCAATATGCAAAAATACATATAACAAAATATAGCCTACAAAATATAGAATGATAAAGTAGATGTTAGAGCTGAAACTGACTTGTGCTTTCTCACTCTAATTCACAAAATATAATTTGGAGCAGTCTCCACACTAGTCTTCTATATGTTTTGCATGGATACACACACAACCATGCAGAAGACAGAGTTTTCCAGGTTGGCATACTACAACTTTTAATTTTGCATTTTCTCTATATATTCCACTCCACAGCCAATCTTCTCACCCCTCCAAAGGGATCTATCAGCCAAAGGATATCAGAGTCAATCCCAGCACAGAGAGCTTCCTCCACACAAATACCTCACTGAGAGAGAAATGCAGTTGTGAGAGTTATAAAGGATCAGAGAGCGAAAGCTCTCATGAATATTGTGCTGCTATCAGAAGGGAGAAATGCAAATGGCTCCCCAGGGCACTACCAGTTCTTATAGCCATCTCATACATTTTAGGGAAATCTCAGCAAATATAGGGGAATGAAGAAGCACAGAAGAAAGAATTCCCTGTCCTGGGGAAACCACCAGCAGCTATCCAGTGCTGTGTCTTTGCCACAGGGGATGTTTTACTGCAATCACAAAATAAAGCAAGGGACCAAACCCACAAAATCCGGCAAGAATGAAATGCCTTTTGCATCTGGAGCAGCTCTCTTGGCCCTGCCACAGCAGGTCTGTGTCCTGATTCAGCAGCTGCTTCAAAAGCAGAACCGTGCCGCAGCAGGACCTGCAAGGGCAGCACAGCCCAGACTGTTAGCATGTGTGAGAGTCAACATAGCAGCTTCTCTGCAAACAGGAGAGGTTTCCGCTCAGAAACGGCTAATAATTTTCACATGACAGAGGAGGTGAAAAGTTTTCACACAACTCAAAGGCTGCCTTTCATTTTCACACTGAAAATGTGCTGTGAGGAGCAAAGTACCTTTGAGGAAAACACGCAAGGACCGACAGGAAGGATTTGTTTAAAATAGAGCTGTACCTTCAGTGATCAGCAGTGCTGCCCATTTGGAAATGTTGGGGGGAAAAGGGAGAAATTGCAGGCTGAAATGTGAAAGGAAAAAGTAGGTCCTGGTGCCTCACAGAGCCTGGATTTTGTGTTTGATGGGAAAGGCTAAATGTGCTTACATACCACTTAATGCTAAATCAACTGAGGGTAAGCAGATGCTACCCTCTCCCTCAAATTTTTGTTCATGCTCTGTGCTTCTATCTGTATTATGAATGTGAGAGACAATAGTGATAATAAAGTACCCAGAAATAGTACAAAATCCCATGTGAAGAAGATAAATCAAATGAGGCAAGTCAGCTATATATAAAGGCCCTAAATTATTCAAGCTGCCTAAACACCCAGAAGTGCATTCGCAGCTTTATACTAATGATTGCAAATTCCAAACTGCATTGCTATATTTATTTCTAGTTTCTTTTTTTTTCTCCTCAAACAGTTAGGCACAGAGGAATTAAGTCTTTACATCCGTATTTAGTCAGCAGACACGCTGTACTAATTAATATGGAAAACAATGACCAGAGAAAAGGAGCAGATGGCTTGAAGATAGAGAATGAAGATAAGCTGAGAGAGATCTCTGTGAAGATACCAAGTACATACTTGAGCTTTCTTAAACACTGAAAGCTATAATATAGCTCCTTAATAGACAGATTTTATTTGAAATAACATTTTAAGAAGAAAGGTCAGACGAGTCTCCACATTTAGTCAGCAATAAACCTTTTTTCCAAGCTCTTTTTTTATCAAATCACATGACAGAGATAAGATAATTTCCTACAGGATGCTGATCATCTGATGTTTGAAATATTCTCATCCCTCACTAGCAGCTAGAAACATTTATTCATCCTTTGTTGGTAACTATTCTAATGTAAAAATTAAATGTATGGGAGAGAAATAAGAAAAAAGACTAACAACATTAAAACATTTTTTCCTGGCTCTTATTTCTGATACATATGTTCAGAAGTAACAAGAAGGAAAATGTGTTCTGATAATTCAGATATGAGTATTATTCTCCCATGTGAAAACTGACTCCTCAGCAGAAGAACAGGTATGGGATCCTTCCTTTAATACAAGAATCCCAATTCCAAACTATTCCTGGTAGCATCACCACAGCCTAGAACAGTGCTGCAAAGCATTTGTATTCCTATTAATTTATAAAAAAGCAATAACCAATATTTATAAAATACCAAATATAAAACCAATTTATAAAAAAACAGATATTAAAAAACCGAGGAAAAGTAGCTTTAGCCACCTACTGTTACTATTAGCAGGGAGTGACTGCGAAACCTCAGGGGAAGGATCAGACTTTGGTAGTGCTGGGTTTCCCTCCCTTGGCCTCACTGGCCAGGAGAAATGGAGGGAAAGGTGTTGGGAATTGTCCATCATCATCACTAAAACACTGAATTAAGGACAGAAATAACAGAGGCTGAACGGGTGCAGCAGCATTTCAGAAACCAGTTTGGTCTGACAACGTTTTACATCTATGAAAGCATCAGAGCAGTATGGTTACACATCCTAAACTAAACAATTCATAAGCACAGAAATAAAAAGCAGGGGGAAACTTAATGAGTAAAACAACCCACACAATGTTGTGAAGGGAAACACAACATTTTGCTTTGTTTTTGTAGATATTGGGTAACACATGAAACACTTTGAGCAACATTTCCTGCACGAATTTCAAAATATGGAGACCGCCAGTGACCACTGTTAAGTGCAGGTGCTGCTCATTTCACCCTGAGGCTTAAATATCTGTCTGAACATTCACACTTGGTATATTTATTGAAGCACCTCTCTTTCCTGGGTGCTGACACTGACTCTTCTCTTTGGACTTCTTTGCAGCTTCAGTAACACAAATTTTCATCCCCCTTTCCCCTGTGTAGACTCTGTAAATACTGTCACACCTGTGCCCAACCAGCAGTGGTGTTAATTCACTCTATTTGTTCATTAGCAGTCCCTGCCTTCACTATTTCCACATCTAATAGGAGACCTCGAAGTCTAAATCTCTCCACAGGATTCTATTTAGTGCAAAGAACTCAAGAAAATTCTTCATACTGTTAATTTTCTGCGGCAATAAATCTTCAAATCTTTGCTACTTCGTGTTTTTATGCCATGATCATCACTTGATCTCTGCCCCACTTTTAGCATCAAAGACCAACAAAAATTATTCTGACAAAAGTTATGAGTTTCTGAAGAAGAAAAATCAGATTTACTTTTTCCACCACAGATGCATTTCTAAAATGACAACAACATCAGAAATTATAATTTAGCAGGTTTTCTAGGGGTGTTTGCTTGTCTATTCACCTTCAAGCAGCCTCTGAGCAGCCTTAACAAAGCCATAGTGCATGGGTAAGGTCATGCCAGGCTAGAGGAAAAGGAGAAAATCTTAGAGATACAAAGAAAAGCTGATTCTTAACCAAGGAAAGAAAACGCTTGTGCACCTTGGTGGTGTGTCTCACTGGATGACTGATACACAAATATAAGTCAATTCTGTTCATTAATGTCACTCCCTCAAATTATAAGAAACATCTTCCCCTGTAGAGAGCTTTTTTAGTAGATAACTACAACTCCAATTTTGATCACACCATGATGAGTTTTAAATTCCCAGAGTAATTTGAAAATGAGTTTACTTGACTATAACTTCTCCATCAGCTTTAAACATAATTTCACAATGCTGTTTGGGCTGGTAAAGTTTTCATGGGTTTACAGACACCTTTCCTTATTAAAACAATCAAAACCAAGAAATCACATAACAGGAAGGGGGTCTTGGGTAAAAATCCTACAATAAAATGAAGAATACACACATATCCTGCATCTAAATAAAGTGCTCTACTCAAAGTCTCATTAAATTTCAATTTGTTTCTATGATGTTTCTGTGTCCCAATATACAGTTCTCTAACCTTTCACCTTTCCAAGATGTAAAATTAACAATACTGACATTTTCATGATATTGGCTTAAAAATGTCAGTAGGGGAAAATAAAAAAGTGGAAACAGAACAATATTTATCAGTTGCAAAGACCTGGCCATGATAAACACTAATATTACCCTTGACAAAATTATACACCTGCAAGTATTCTTCTCTTCAAAGTACAAGTTTCTGTATTTCTGGCAGGTGACATTTATATAAAATGTATGACAAGAATTACTATGGTAACAAAAAACATATTTTAAAAAAATATTAGTTTTCCTATTTCTGTTTCATTTTTCTTTCAGAATAGGTTAATTTTGAGCACTAAGCAACATTTCTATTTTATTTCTTTGGCTCTGCTATTGAGTTTCCTGAATCATTGGACTTTGGCCAAAGATGCTGGGCTGTCCAAGAGCCTCAGCACTATAAGGTGATGCCCTGCTTTAATTTCAGATTCTAAGGCACATTGCAAATCACAGCTGTAATACTAAAGGATTCCAGCAGAGAGAGACACTTTTTTAAATTGCATATGTAAAATAATTGGTATATTACAAGGCCCATCTCTTGGGATATTTAAATTAAACTGAGAAAAAAGAAATCCTGGTAGCTAGCACACCATCCAATAGAGAACAATCCCAAAGGAAATGGAAAGCACTTATTAGTTTTACTTCTACTCCTCTATAACTTACAGGATTCTGTTCCAACAGACATATAGCTCTATTCCACTGAAATAAGGCTATTTTATTGATTTCAAACTCTCTCATAAACTTGAAATATTTTAATTACCAAATAATCCATTTTGCATTTCACAGGCAGCAATTTGCTGAGCAACATAAACCTAACAAAACAATGCCTGATTGAAAAAGTGAAATATGTTCCTGTAAACAGAAAGTACCTGGTGTGTCCTTGAAGTCTATTGTTTTGGGAAGGTGCCAGAGAAAAACATTAATACATGCAAGTCAAGAGAGGATTTTCTTAGTTTTAATAAGTCAACTTTTGAAATTCCCATAGATTAACATAAGACAGAAACTCTCCAACATCCTCACTTCAAAAATGCTGAGAAAAGAGGGTGAGGGGATAAAAGGTAAATATCTGCTATTGAGTCCACTCTAAGAGAGACAAGAGGAAGCTGATAAGGGTCCTCATTCATTGATGTTCAATAATATTTGCTTTCAGTCTAATGTCACTTATCTCACAGCAAGTTAATAGCAGCCAAAAATTTCCTTCAGCATGCAATACTCCTGCTAGCCCCAGCACAGCACCTTCAAAGCCACCTTTGGCAGCCCTGAACATACAAAAGCAAATGGAAAATCTGAGCTCGCTCTGTGTCGAGCCCTGGGCTGCCACAGGGCTGCTCTGAGCTCTCACACAGCCTGTCCCCTCCACAGCTCTGAAGGAGTTTAATTGTAAGAAAGAATTGCTCTCCCCACTTTGCAGTCAAGACACAGATAAACAGAGGCACCATATCTGCAAGTAAGAGATGTTAAAATCAGCTCTTTAACCTGGAGGCCACACCAACATGCTGCAGAGTCTGTCACATCTCTCCTTCATTAGCATAAATAATTCTTGGTTGTGTCAATCAGGGTGGCTGCAAATGCATTTGAAAGCTTTTGAGGTCTGTACACAGCCCACAGGAATACCATATTACAGTTTGATATGCAAGATTATTATATTTCTTAAAGTTAGGCCGAAATCAAAGAGTGCAGAGAAGAATGTAAGAGTTCTGCCCATGCTGCAGAGCTCTGTGGACTCCACAGCTTTGTCTGGAGCTCCACAGGTCACAGGACAGAGGGACATGGATTTAAAATGCCAGCTGTTGCTCCCTGTAAATACATATACTATGGAACTGAAGTCACCAATTTGCTACAGCAATGAAGTTTTACCCTGCAAGAAACACAGAAACAGAGAATAAAGACTGTAAAAGTAAAGTAAGCAGAGGATTATGCTTTTAATTTGTGGAATATTAAGGCTTTTTCTCAAGATAAGTAAATGCATTAAAGTGTGCTCAGTTTTAATTTTTTTTTTTAACTTGCTTTCATTTTCTAGTCTACATTTTATCTGAATTAGTATCTGAAATATTTAGAGCAGCACTGTGGTTAGCCCTTAACAAATCTCCACCTGAAATCTCCTTTAAAATACTTCAGCTTCCTTTTTCTTTGCTTCTGCAATCAGCAAGAGAAGGCAAAGGGAGAATAAAAATTAAAATCCACAGCTGGTTAAGGTGCAAGATGTGCTGTGGTTTTCCTTGGGCAAGGTTACCTAAATCCACACCATCAGCTCCCACACATTGGCACAAGGAGTAAATTTGGGGCACTCACAATGCACAGAGCAGATCAGCCAGCACCTACCAAAGAAGTAAAGGAGCAAGTCCTCATGTGGTTTTTCAAGGTTTTTGCTGGCTGCTGTCATTGTGGTTGTGGCCATCACACAGCAGCTCTCACAGAAGCATTTTGAGTGAAGCCTTTATCAGGAGCAGGGCAGAGCCATTTGGATGAGCACTCTGTTCACGGCCAGTGCCTGGGTGCAGGTATGCAAGGAGCAGGAGAGGAGGATCCAACTTGCTCCGAGTTTGGATACAGTGTGACATTTCATTGCATTCTGCCTTCAAATTAGCATTTCAAAGCCTCAGCCTTGCTCACCCTGGTGCTTGTTTCAGCTGTTCTTCAAACGCCCCGACTGTCCCTTCTGTCCCCCTGACATTTCTGTCTTCCAGAGACAAAGTCAGAAATGCTAAACATAGAACAAATGCAGTGAGGGGGCACCCATCATCTCTGGTTTTATGCCACAAAACTCTGTGTTTTCCATAAACCTCCAGATTGTCCCTAAACTGACACTGGGGTGGTGTTTGCTGGGTGAAGCTCCAAGGCAGGAGAAGCTGACCTCATCCTTGGGGCATCAGAGCCCAGGAGAGAGGGAGAGATCTGTTTTTTCCTTCTCCCTGCTGGACAGGAGAGCGGGAGAAGCTGAAAGCCAGGGAGGGAGGTGAAGGACAGGGCCAGGGAACAGCATGGCCCCTCTCACCAGATGTGGTTCTGGTCACAGGGCATGCCTGGGGTTTTATTAAAAGCATTACAAACACGCTGGCAATTTTTCTGCTTCCTGACTCTGCCTTAGGATGCTGCCCAACTGCTATGGGAGCTGCATGGAAAAACCTCAGCCATTCTCTGCAAACCTTACTCCCACTCTGGAGGACTTTTTTATTTCCCTGGTGGGTTTAGGACTTTAAAGTTTTGGAATAAATCTTCCTTAACACACACACTTAAAAATGCAAATAAGCTTTTCAACAATGAAGCTCCTGAAGAGGAGAGTTTATTGAAAACATAAGGCTCTTACACACTAAGCCACATTATCCAGGAGGGAGGAGACCTGCAGGAAGAGGAAAAAAGTGAGTGAGCTCCATGCAAAATGCATGAGTCTTGATAGCTTCCTCCAGTCCACCATATGCATATTTCATGAATTCATTACAGCAACTACTGCATCTATAAGTCAAATAAGCCCAATTGTTCAAATGAAATGACTGGTTTGATATACAGAAAACAGGTGCTGTTAGAGGACTACTGACAGTCCCCACACTGAAACTGCCACGTGGCTGTCAAAGAGCTCTCAGTGTCCTGTGGGCTTGGCCAGGAGGAGACACAGGAGAAGAGTCCTTGTTTCCACAGGATCTGCATGGAAAACTAAAAGGGCTGATCCTCACTAATAGCTGAGTTACAAACTGCTGTTCCAGTCACTGCTAACTCACATCCAAAATGAAAAGTTTGTTGATGAGAGACAATGTTCACTCTCAGCACCTCCACAGGGACAAGCACTAAAAAGACAACAGAGACCTAAAGAAAGGAACCAGCAATGCAAAAATACTCGTTCTTCCTCCTGTTAGACTGAATTCTATGTATTCTACACATGGAAATAAGTTGACAAAACAATGAGGGTGAGAAATCCAGGTTGTCACGCAGAGGGACACGGTTGCACAGTGCTTTTGGCAATACCAGCTCCAGACAGAGCCCTGTGCTGCTTTATTCTACTTTATCAGAAGCCATTCCTGATCATCCCCAAATCCACTCCAGCAGGCAGGGACATCCCCTTCCCACATCCTGGAAGTGGTGCTAACTCAGTGTACAGAGCCATCAGGATCTGTAGGGTCTGCAGACCTTAGAAAAAGGGGGCAACACCAATGGAAATGGTTTATCCAGCAGATGCATTACTAAGAAAGGCCCAATTTGTTGACCAGCATGGATACACTGAGATTTAACATTATTTTTCATCTGGCTGATGAGAAGTCTCAACAATGGAAAACAATCTAAATATCTATTCTCTCTTGAGTTTCAGAATAAAATATAATTTAGATATTAAAAGCTCCAAATGTTAGCAGTAAAAGAGAATTCAAGGTTTGTAGGAGTGAGACTCACAAGGAATGTCACAGGAGCATTCCAGCAGAGACCAGGAGGTCACAACACCACCCACCCCAACCTTCCATATAGCAGGTCCCAAACTCAGCACCCTCAGACTGCACGACCTGGATTTTGTTGGGGGGAGATGAAGCAACAAATCTTTTCTGCAAAAGTTCATCTAAAGTTCTTCCACTGGTAACAAACACTCATCACAGCACTGGACTAGGCAAAGTGGAAAACAACCACCATAATTCATCAAGTACATATATCACTTCACTGCTATCCTAACACTGATCTGATCCTCCTTTCCAACACAGAGATAGCAAAACAACATCTCAGATTTTCTCTAAAAAAATCATTTAATTATTTTGTTTTGGAGGCATGGAAATTTAATGCAAAGTTATCTCAAATTAACTCAAAGCAGTTTGAGATTTATTCACAAGCACAGTGTGGCTTTAAAGGCCCATTTATATTTAGTAGGTTTCAACTTGTCACTGCCAAAGTATTACCTTAAAAAAAAAAAAAAGGAATATTTAACCTTTCTTTTCTGGAGACAAAATAAATGAAAGTTTGTGAACTTTATACAGTAACATTTGTGCTTTGAGTGAGCTTAATGTGCCTCCAGCAAAGCTGTACGACATTCGCCACTTCACAGTTTAAAAGTGTGTTCTAATAAAAGGTCAAGGGAAAGAGAAAAATAAGAGAAAGGCCTTCAAGGTTATAAATATCCTAGACAGGAAAGCCATTTCTGCTCTGCTAAATGCCTGTTTAAATATAAGTCTATTAGTCTGATGAGGTTAAGACCTGAATGGAAATCTATGTCTGATTTTGAAAAGAGAGTGGTGACATCCCCTTATTTTCCATTTCCCTCCATTTTATAATTCTCTTTACTTCTTCCTCTTTTCTTTCTAACTATTTCTTGGGATTTAAAGACTTAAAAATAAAGCCAGAATATTTAATAAAAGCATCTCATCAGAAGCAATTATCTACTTTCTGCGAGAAGTTAGTGTTAAGCATTTTGAATGGACAAATAAACCATGTGGTTGACTGTTGGAATTTTGGTTAAAAACTTTGGTTTATTTGTTTTGGGAATTAACAGCCCCACATTGAAAAAGTGCCAAGCTCTTCTAAACACCTTGAGACTAAAGCTACATGGAAGTTTCAGATTTCTACACTGTCAAATTAGTCCAGCAGCTGCATCTCTTTTGTCCAGGACTCTCCACGAGCCCAAACCTCCCTAAATGTCTGTCATCAAAAGAATCTGCCTGTGATAGTAGAACTCTGAAATTAACTTACTTAAAAGTAATTTATTCCATTTTTTCTTTAGGTAAGGTCTATTAAATATTAGACACATACCCAGATATTTTAAAATGTAGTTATAGATTCCACCTCAGTAAGAAATACATACCTTCCATATAAAATTTTATAATGCCAAATCCCTGCTTTATAATTTCTAATTGATAACTTTTATTGCTGAAAGGATAATTCTAGCATTTTTAATAGGAAATACTCATTTAAATTAAATCTTATATTTAAAAAGTGCCAGGCACAGGAGCTGATTAAATGTCATAAAACTTACACCGCTCTGTCAATTTTTTCCTCATTTTTTAACCCTGTTGTATATTTCAATTTCTAATTTGTTTTGGTTGATATACTATAAACTTTAAGGTTTGTGATCAATCCTGCATCTGTGACCATTTTGCTGTTAATGTTAGAAACCTCTCATCTTGAATTAACATGCAACCCTGAGCCTGAAAATTATTGCAAGGTAACTTCTTGCATCTCCTTTTGAGATATCCACCAAAAAAAGCAACAATTAACCAGAAATTCTGTACCAATTTCTACTTTGCTACTAAAGATTAAGAAAATATTGAAAAAAAACCCAAAAACATGCTGATTTACAAGACAGCCAGAATCCAGTGTTTACCTGAATAGTAGCCAGTAACAAGAAAAACAAATTCCAGCATTCAAAAAATTACAATGGTATAATCAGGTCTACAAAATGTAAGGCAACTGAAAACTATTATTTCAATTTTATTCTGTAAAACATAGAATTAGATATTGATTAGGTAGATAGATTAGATATTAAATATAGATTGAAGAAGGCAAATATGGTAATTTTGAAAAACTAGAGCTGGGGAAAAATAGGCATTAATTTCTTCTATTATGTAATGCTTGCTAAAATCACTATATTTATGTCATTTGGTTAGAACATTTATCTTTGGTTCTCAATACTTCAAAGCAACTATTTTTTTTTATTTTCAGAACCACAGTCAAAGCCAGCCTCATTTAAAATTTTCTTTAAAACAAGGATTAGATTCACTGCATTAGCTGATATGCTGAGAAGATTAATTTCTTGCATACCCAATTGGTTGGAAAAAAATCCCAAATCCTGTACCCTGCTATGTTGTTATCTTCTGTTTCCCTATGCCAATGGTTTACTCTCAAAGCTTTGATAAATGATTGCATGATATGATATATATGATAAATGTAAATAAACACCTGCATGTTGCAGAGGTGTAGGTAAATAAATGACTCCAGCTGGACAAATATACAAGCTTGGGTGAAAATATTTCCAGGAATTGATGAACAGAATATCTAACAGTGAAAATTTGCATTAGACTCTTAAAATCAGCAAATTTGACACTGCTTTTATGTGGCAGATCACCCAAAAATTTGCCTAAACTTCCTCCGGGTTGTCAGTGATGTGGTAGAAAGACTTTCAAACATGTCATCCTTACAGGGCTGATAGCTTCAGTTCTTGCTACCTGAGAATTTTTAGGTAAAACATCTCTTTAAAGAGATAAAGACACTTTGTCAAAACTGGAAATTTATGTGAAATGGAATTCATAATGTTCCCTGATGCATTTTTGTGCAGATGTTTTCAAACCTCCCATTGTCATAACTGCAAATTGAAGTTTGACTGAAAGTGATTTTTTAAAAAAAATTGCCTATGTACTTGACATATGCCTTTTTTTTTTCCCTTTAGAGATTTACTAGATTTTGTCATTTCATCCTGATTTAGAATAAAGTTTTTCAAACACAAAAGCAAGTCAAAATATCTCTTCCTACTTCGTGCTACTGCACAAAGATTAACAAGAGCTCATAACTGGAACTGAACTAGATAAATAGAATTTCTATCCATGAGCTTTCTAACAAGTTGATGCAAATTTCAAAGGAAGAAAAAGTTTTCTTGAGAACTCTACAGATTCATACTTACAACACTAATTATCTTTCTAACCACCAGTTAAACTCTGCTCTTAGGTGGAGCCAGACAAATCATGGAAATATGATGGGTTTTGAGGGGAATTTCAGATTCTGCACCTTTTTAGGATGATATTCAGACAATTGAATTCTAAAAATGGCAATTTTGCCATAAAATTCATCCAGTTTAGAACATGACCCTGAACTGAAAGTCAGTTTTTGCTCTGCTTCCTTATGGAAGCAGTAAGAGTTCTGTAAATACGATTGTGACCATGTAGGCACTGACTACGCCAATAGCAACAGCTCATCATATGCTCAATTCACTTCAATCTCTGAGCATCATCTGTGTATTTTATCCTTGGTAACACCCACTAAGCTTTTATTTGCTTTTCACCAAATTATCTTTGTGCAACACTTTTCATATCAATCACAGCTCCAGGCAAACTTGTGAACATGAGGTCCATACCTCTTCCATGAGGACAAAAAAAGAATATGGAAATGCCTTGAGTAGGTGATTGTAGGGAGTTCACAGTTATTGTTGCTCTTTTCAATTGTCATTCAAAGCCATCTTTTAGAACTTCAGATCATCAAAAGCCCAGTGAGCTGGTATCAAGTTCTCCAGACTCCTAACAAAAATGGCTTAAAGTGTGCTCCTCCAAAGACTCCACCACATTACTGCAAAAACATATTCAAAATGTAGAACAATCTCACACTATCGTTATAGGAATGCACATTCTTCTTTCTATTCCTGTCCATCTCCAGAAATTAATTAACCCACAAAAGATGAGAAACACTGGAAATCTCCAGTGGCTTGAACCAGATACATATAGGAACGAACTATGGCCACTACCAAAATATGCCATACAGGTCAGTACCTATTGTCTTGTTAAAAACTCCATATGATATTTACAGTGCAATTAAACAAGGAAAACATCAAAATTAAACAGGAAATTAAACAGGAAAAGCATCAAAATTTTTTTTTTAATTTTAAACAGAAGACAACTGCTGTACAACATACCCCATCCTTAACATTGCTGTCATTTCCTAACAAAAAGATATTTTTGCAGAATTTACAATAATCCTTGACTTCTAGCAATCATTTCCAAATAAAGTTCCTACCATCAGGTGCCCTGTGTTCTTTGGCAACATTTTCTAAGACCCTGTGGCAGAGAATGCCACCTCCCACCAGGGATGTCAGACACCAGCTGACACACAACACTCACCACTGGATTACATCTCAAGCACTCTTGATAACAAATGTTTGAAAAACTAAAGCAGCTCCAAAGTACTTCAGTTTCTCATATTTAATGAGCTGCTAACCCTTCAGCAATTTGCTTTTGCAGAGAAGAGATATTAATGACAAATAACAGCAGTGAGGTAATTAATAGGTGACGCGTTCTGCAGCAAAAGTAACTTTAAAAAATAAATCAAAGCCAGCAGAAAGGGGCTGTGCTGAGCCACACCAAGGGCTCATCCAACCAGGACTCCTCGTTCCTGACAGCTGCCAGCAACAGAAGCCTGGGAGAGCAAGCAAGAGCCACACAAGCATGAAATGCTAATTCCATGTGACTCTCTTCCAGGTTCCAGTTGTTACCACCTCAGGGGCTCCCAACACCAGGAATTCCATTTTAGACCACACTTATTAGAGCAGGGTGCATCCAACACCCTCATGGTTTTTTCTTAGCTAAATACTCCTGCTGCCTTTCTGAAAATTCACAAGCCCTGAAAAAATTGATCATTTCCATATAGACTGTTATAAGACACTGGAAATGTTGTGTGATTATGAACCTTTACCAAGAGCAAAAACATGAGTGCATGAAACAGGAAAAACCTGGGCATGGGTGTAGGTGGGTGCACAGGTACATAAAGCTGCATGTACACACATAGAGACACTGAGCTTCATGCCTTGAGCCCACATCAATAGTTTTTGGATGAAGAAAACTTCAGGCTGCACTTCCAGGATACTCTGATAATACTAGAAAATAAGAAGATAAACCAATGATGGCTTGTTCCATCATCCAGTTTTAATTCCTGCGCTGGATACGAGGAAACCCCAACATATGGAAACAGCCTCAAAACTGGGCTACACCATCTGGAAATCACCATTTTAAGCAAGTTTCAAATAATGGACATACCAGGCAAGTGCATTCTAGACTCTACTTTGAAGTACACAGACACAGAAAAAAATGACTTGCTTTCTCTGTTTTGTTCCATGTGCTTTAACAAACACATTTTTACAGAATTCTCCTGCATTTTGAAGGCACATTTTGAGTGCAAGCTAGCAAACTGCTTTGCATACAAAAATATTCACTGAAGTATTTTAAAATATATTTCAGTGTAGTTTATTATCTCCATGAACATTAAAAACAGCTCACACATGAAACTATAAATACTGAATATTTGAAGCAACTCCTCTACTGAGAAACCTGAAAAAAATACACAGTCTTAAATATATCTTTAGAAAACAGTCAAAATAATGAATAATTTAAAACAGAATGAGTTCACTAACAATTTACAAGAGAAAGAGCCACATTCTATAATATGTCCTTTAGTCAACATTCTCTCCTCATTCTTGCAGTTACTTTTCATAGCACATTATCTAGCTTGACATACATGTTACAACAATTATGCATACAGAATATTAATTATCCAATTTGATATTTTCTAAGACAAAAGGATATATTTGGATATATTTTTTTTTTTTTCAAATTAAATATATCCTTTTGTTTCATCTACCTTTCATACGTCTTTTTATCTATTCCAGGACATCCAAATCCATTTTCTATGCCAGACCCATAAATCTGAATGGGGGAGGGGGTGGGAAATTACATATTACAAAGTAACCCTTCAGCTGATTAATCCAAGTTCTGTTCACACTGAACTTGCTGGAAAAATCCCAGTTCCAGCTGTTTTCAGCCTCTGTTGGATCAGGGGCATCTGCTTCAGGACACTGGACAAGTCTCAGAGCTTGAACATCTTCCCAAAGGAGGGAAGATGCAATTTTTGAGGGAATATTCCTGAGGTACAATTTTGACAGATTCTGACAACGTCCAGGTGAATACAAACCGAGGATAGCAGGCAATAGTAAGGTAACATAATAGGAAAAAGATTCCCAAAAAGATTCATGCAAGGTTCAAGTTGCAGCTGACTGGCTTTGCCACATTATCTCCTTCAGTCTCCTTCCATCTCATAAATACTTGGGATTATAAAAACACTGTAACATCTTTCTGAGGAACAGATGTTAGTTGGCTCATACAATGGCTCCAAGTACCAGATTGCAATGACTTACAAGAATCCAGAGTACAGTATGTTTTTCTATTGCTTAGCAATTCATGGAGCTGAAAATAGGAAATAGCACTGAAATCAATGTATGCCTAATTCTTTTGATGGCAATTTGCTGCATGGGAAACTGTAGGTTTTTATTAGGAATTTTGTATTTCAATAATAACTGTTCATTACTTTCTAATAATAGATATTTGTGTTCTGTGTGACGAGAATGGATTTATATCATTCTAGCAGAGCATTTACATGGAGCCCATTCCATTCACAAAGAAAGGCTCCAATTCCTGCCTCTGAAACCCTGATATCATATCTCCTTAAATCTGATTCAGGGTGCAAATCTTGAATGTGCTGAGGCTGTTCAGGACTGGTCCTGCCTTCCAGATAATCCCACAGACCAAAACTGAGAATTTCTGAATTTTTCAGGTGAAATTCCTGCCTCTCAGAGATGCTTTTTCCACCCAGTTCTTCTCCCTCACATCTTTCCTGCCTCAGGACTTTGCTGTTGAGCAGAAAATGCTCCAGGGCATACAAAACTCTCCCTATTCCACCTCCCAGGCACAGGAGTCTGTGGTCCCTGTGTGCCTCACCCATTCCAGAGGATGGCTGTGCTAGAAACAGAGATGCACATCCCAAGTAGAAACCACATCACATTTTAAATCACACTTGAATTCCAAAAGTTCAGAATATAACAGAGGGTGCTGCAGTGTTTGTTCAGGCTGTATATTTTATGACACAGTCAAAATAATGTAAATATACATTAAAAGTCATGAACACGGAGGATACAACCCTGCTTGGTGCCTTGCAAATACACTCAGGGAATAAATACTGTCCCCAAATAATCTGAGAGGTGAATTTAGCTCTTCAGGTGTTGTACTTGAAAACAAAACATTAAGCATAAGCACAAGGAGCTTGAAATATTTTGATACATGATAAATAATAAAAAGATAACGAAAAAAGTGAGCACATTTTGGACTCAAGGCTTAAACAACCAAAGAAGTCACAAGCAAATGGATTTATACAAACTATGGAATGCTATTAAATTCATGTGTTTGCATCAGTAGAAATGAAGGCGCAGGCTGAGGAAGTGAATAGAAATTTGCATCTTATAATTGTTTCTGCAAAAGACTGAGAACATCATGTTAAATGACAGCTGTCTTTTTCTCTCTCTTTTCTTGAAACAGACTTGTCACCAGCTTCATCACTGATATTCAGCCACCAGCAGACAATGTGGTGGTTCTGGAGCATTTTCAGTTATCCACAATCATATCTTTTAAGTTTTGGTGGGGAGGGGCATGTTGCTTGAGGGGGTTTTGTGGTTTGGTGGGGTTTGATCCTTTTTTTTTTGTTCATTTTTTGGGGGTTTTTGGAGTATTTTTGCATGTAAATCAAAAATATGTTTTTCTCATTGCAGTTGTTAATTTAAAAAATTATCAATAAATATATTCATTTGTAGCATTAACTGGCATGCTGCCACCCATGCAAGATGTTAGCAGGCTGCTGCCACAACTGAAGTTTTGTTAGACAGACTTTCTTTTAACAAGATTGTTTTTGCCTGAGGTAAATAAGTACAACTGGTGTGAACATTTGCCATAGTGGAGGGGGAGCAGTGACACAGGATTAGAAGGTCCAATCCAGATTTTTAAGATAAGCACACTGAAACCAGTAAAACTGCAAATATTTCTTGGAACAGCGGAAGGCAACAAGCCTGCTCTTGATGCTGCTTCCAAAGACGTGCTGCCAGCAGAGTTTTGTCACCTCCACCTGACAAAAGCCGGTTCATGGTGAGAAAATTGATAATAAACATTTCATTCTGTGCTCAGATTTTATAGAGTATAGCTGCTAAAGGATTAGCCAACATTATCAATAAGCACAGTGAAAATAAGAGGGAAATCCTACTAGCAGTTTGTGGTTGGCTTGTAAAATGTGTTAAAAACTCAATAAAAAGTTGAGTGAGCAGTACTTGCCCACCAAAGCAGCACTCCTGGCCTCCTGTCAGAAGGCTACAATTTTGAAGACCCACAGGCTACTTAGAGTGGCCATTTGTTGGGAAGATTTTCTGTAAACCTATGCAGAAACACCACCTCATGTTTCAGAAGGAATCTCTCAAGACCTCTGTAAGAGACACCATACCCCACAATCAGCACATTCAGTACACAGAAGTAAAACACTTTTGCCAAAGTGCTCACTTACCCAAATATCTTTAACTTTTATTGGATTCAGGAAAAATATAATTATCTGGAACTACATCACTTAATAAAAAGCCTTTTATAATCTCCTCTTCTTTGCTATCTATTTGCTTCTCCTCTTATGCTATATATTAAGAAATACTATAGGGGTATGTCACACAGAAGATATTGAAACCAAAGCCATACACAGTTCCATTTTCCCTACAGTTCCTTAAGATGCCTTTTGCTGAGAATATTATGCACGTCTCACAGGAAATATCTGGGTTTTACCATGGGGAAAAAGTACCACAGCCAGCCTTATACAGTCCCACAATGTAAGCTGCTATTTAGTCCCTGAACTTCACTTCCTATATCCCATTTAACAACTTGTCATCCTTCTCCATATTTTGTAGAAAACTCTGCCCACAACTCTAATTCAAGAAAAAAACATGATAAGCAAGACTCAAACCAGAAGCACAAGAGGTCTTTCAAGTCAGATTTTTACTCTGCTTCCTTAGGGCTGTGCTGCAATTATTTAATTATTCAGGTGATGCCTTGTGAAAGCTGACTTAGAACAGAGGCCAGACAGAGTTAAAGAATAAAGTAGGGATTTATTAAAAGGCCTCAATGGATGCACCTTGGGCAACACAAGGGCCCAGCCAGGGCTGCACCCAAGGCGAACCCAAAATGGTCACAAAAACATATATGACACAAAAGCACAAAATATAAAATGCCTTAAAGTATGATCAATTCAGTCAAAACTGAAATAGGTTAAATATTAATTAAAATATATTTTGTTCATTTAGCTGAATGTTTTCCCCTAAAGTGCTTATAAGTAATAAGATTATCACTACAAAGTAATTGGCATAATTTATGAACATGTCCCTTTAAAAATGTAGGCAAGGACTATATCAAGGCTTTTCTAGCATAAAAACTTTTTTGTGTGTATTCTAAAGAAGCTGCCACAAAAGATATCTGCTAAGCTATTCAAAATCAGAAACTTCCATATCAAGAAAATCTTCGTTTTTAAAATAATTTACTACATGTAAAAACATAATGTAATGCAATTCCAATTAATTTTCTTGCACAGTCTCATTTACTTTTGAAGCTACTTTAATTTCAATGTAAAAAGGGACATATTAATTTGGAATTTGTCTACTGAGATTTCATGCACAGTATTATCTTACAGATCTAATCTTGGTAGAAATATCACCACCACTGCTACCCATCAAAACCCTCAGTACCTCAAAATACCTATTTTGAACTGCAGTGTTTTCTACTGTAAGTTGATTTTCATGGTAAGGTTGCTCAAGAGCAGCCATGTGCATCACACCACCAGCAAAACAAATAGATCTTTATTAAAGAATAATTTAGAAGTTGATGGTGCAATCTACACTTTAATACAATTTTGCTGCAAATTGCATGTTTTCCTGTTACAAAAAGATTTGTTACAAATATTTATAAATATTTGTATTTAAATATTAATATTTCCTGTTCTTCTACTTTGCTATCTAGATTTGGTTGCAGAAGGAGGGGTGGACTACTCTTCCCACCAATGTTGTCCCCAAAATTGTGCAATGTATTTCCACTCAAGCAAAAGCGCCAAATGCCCAAAAGAAAAAGGTCATCCCAGCAATAGCTGAAATGATGGAACAGCCATTTGTCTTGATCTTCTGCACACTTTGTTAATGATGGACTGAACAACACCGTGACTACAGCCAGCTGACAGGAATTCTAACCTGATTAAATGTCCCGCTATGTTTTAATACCCTTAAATGGAATTTTTATGGCCTGTTCTGCAAGCATATTATTAATACAGAACCATCAAAAAAAACCACAGACATCCATAATAGCTCATCAATTTATAGCCAAGCACTTTTGACCTTGAAAAATCAGCTGTCTTTCAGATTAACACAGCTATGTTTTGAGCAGAAAAAAAAAATAAAAAGGAAGCTATAAAATTACCATACTTATTTTTGTCACATACCTCCGCTGCAGCAGGGAATAAAGGCCACACTACTGGCTTTTTATTGATATTGCTGGCCACCTCTGACATCAGAATTAGAATCTGGGAGACCTATTTCGAGTAAAAACCCACTTAAACATTAACATTTCAGCTGGAGCAGGTCACAGGCTGCACTGCTGGTGGGAAGGTGGTGTTTAGCCTGACGTGCCCATCAGTGGGTTTTCACATTTCCTGTCCTTCACAGAAGGCCTCAAAGCACTTAAAAAACATTTCTAGTGTGGACCACAAAACCCACCCACAGAGCAGGTCAAGGGTTCTTCTGGGAGAAGAGATGAAGGAAAAGGACAAGTGGAAGTCAGGAGTTCCATCCCCATCTCTGGAGTAGGTGGTGGTGGTGGTGCATACAGATAGATGAAGAGGGCTGAAACATTCAGGGAACAGAATTACACCTGTACCTTGAGGAATGAGGCTCCACATTGGTGGGGTGGGAAAGGAATGGACAAAACGAGGATGAAGGTTGTTATGAAAGATGAATTCTCATACTAGAAACAAGCCATTAATGGGATTTCTGAAGGGCTGGTCTCAGGATCTGAGACAGGGGCATGCTCCTTAAGGCAAGGGGAATGGCAAATCATTCCAGGCAATAGAACATTCCCATTTATACCTAAGGAAAAGACCCAGGGAACACAGTCTTATAAGCAGATTTTTAACTTGTATCTTTTTTCATTTCAGTATCAAATGGCTCACAATTGGTTATTTCCAATAACCTGGCATAAATAACCAAATGTACCTCCAAACACCAACTCAGCACTGGGCTTCCATTTTCCAGCTGCCAGGCCACTGGGACCCAGGAGCCATTTCTCATGCCTTCAAAGAAACACTTATTATGCACTAGATTCAAGACAGATGTTTGACATTCAAGCTTACCAAGGTTTTTGATTAATGGAGTGCAATTTAATTGCCTTGAACTTGATCTAGTTAACTTTAATATTTACATTATTACTTTGGACTATGATAGACTTACAAATGAATTTTTTTAAACAGACTTCCATACACTTTTGGCAAGCCTGAATCTCCTTTTTTTTTCTGCATATGTTCCTTCAGAAAGCAAAGACAAAAATCATTCTTCTCCATAATCTGTTCTTTTTAACAGACTTGTTTGGAAAACTAAGCAAATTATATATTTTTTTTTTTAAGACAGACCTTCCAGTCTCAGTTTCTTTCCTTTTGTCTTTACTCGGCTTGTTGTGAAACAATGAAAGTAAGAAGACTACTTCTGCTCTGCTTTTTTATCCTTTTGTCTTTAGAAAAATTAATAAAAAGAAACATCAATAAAACAGAAAAACGAGAACAGTACAAGAAATACTCCCACACAAGGCTTTCAATGCTCTTCCAGCTTGATTAACAACCTGCCCATCCAATCAATTAAAGATTCAATTGAGACAGGCATCTTCCATTTCATTTGTATAATTACAATGCAGCATCCAGGAGAGCCATCATGGTGCCAGGTGACAGAATCTCTCTAGTACATAGAATATTAACTTCACCTGATCTTATGATTACATTGTCTTTTAAAGAAGACATTCTCAGGGGAGGCCCACATGAGCATTACTCACACTGATATCGATATCAGATGAGGTGAAAAGAGCCAGACCAGCACTACAAACCATCCTATTTTTGTCACTAAAACTCAGTTATTAAAAGCCAAAGAGAGTGCTGGTATCCCCCTCCCGCTCTGAATGCTATCAAGTAAAAATCTGAGAATTAAATGAAAAGTTTAAGGTGCCCTTCTTGAACACATTAATGATTTTCTGTGAGACCTATAAAGGATTTTGAGTGGAGACCATTATTAGCAAGGATAATTTAGAAGGAGTGAAGGTGGAAGCAAAAGAGTGAACAGCAGAACAGAATCCTGCAAGGCTGTAATTTATAAACCAAATCAAGCAACCAACAAAACAAACACCCCTTACGTACAAAAATCAGCACTAACTGCTCCTTTGTGATATTCCTAAATTTTGATTTTAGCTAAATGTCAGTCTCCCCCAAACAAGAACTAATGATGTCAAAACCACCAAGCTCTCCTGCAATCATCTCTGACACTTTATTAAAAGTGTCTCAGGAACAACACCTGAGCAATTTATCCTCATCAGAGCCATCTCATATTTGCGCCACGGAGAAGGGAGGGAAGGAGAAAAGGAGAAACACAGACACCAGACCTGTTCCTACAAACCATGGCAGGCTGCCTAAAGGTTTCCAAGGCTTCATTGGATCACAGAAGGCTCCTCTGCTCTCCTAGAGACAATTTTCCCAGAGCAGAACAGTGGCAATGTCGGTGCAAAGGTTTGTGCTCTGTTGGTGAGGTGGCACTCTGAACCATGCAGTGAAATATGAACCATCCTCCCCAAAGCAGCTGTTCTGCTGCACCTGGGATTCCCACTGCACTGCCCAGTGACTCCTGGAAAAATGAGAACAGTGCACGGAGATAATGGAATCCAAATCTTTGCAACACAACAGTAAGGGAATAAAGACTCTGATTTAGGTCATTTTTTCAAGAGTCACCCAGATCACTACAATGTTTTCCTATGTCTTGAAGCATGTGAAGGGAATTCTTTGGAGATGAAATTGAGCAAAAAGAAACAATCCAAGAGCCAAAACTTTGCTCACTTGACAGGACTTGGCCACAGATACTACAGGATAATCTTCCCTTCTGCATATTTAATGTGAGACTAACATCCTCAAGATCACCTATTCCCTTCTCCCAGGCCTCTGTGGGCCCATAACACTTTTTGATAGGGATAAACTCTCTCAGACTATAAATATATACATGTGGGATAAATATACATATATATATATATATGGGATGAATAGATATAGATGGGATAGTATAAATATCCCATCCTTTGGGATATTTAGCATAGTGCCAAATAATCTTCCTTCTCTCTAACACCTGCACTTCCTTTTCTACTACCACCTGCAGCATTTCCTACACATTTGTATTTCTCCTATTTCAAGTTGTAATGCTGGAGAAAAGCACCCTCCTTAACCCAGAGATTTCAGCTGGGTTGAATGCAAAAATCAGACAGGCAAAATGCACAGTAAAACTGTTTAATCTCTGTGTTAAAACCTTCTGAAGCTCAGAGTAACTACAAGCTCATTAGATGATATGAAAAAGAGGTGGCAATAGCATTTGAATAATAGTGGGAGAGGGTAAGTTTGAGGCTTCACAGTAAAAACCTCACAGTTTATATGCTTTACCCTCATGTTTTGCCAAATTGAATAAGGCTGACATTTTTTTGTTCATACCTCATAGCAGGCTAAATGAAGCTGACCACAACTTATGTATTTATTTCTTTAAATTGCTCTTTTTCCTGTATTTGGACCTCCCCAACACATCACTGCAAAGGTACACACAAAAATCTGTTGTTCCAAAAGGGTTTGGGTGTCACAGCACACCCTCAGAGGGAGCCCTATTTGGAGAAACAGTTTGCAGGGGCTTTTAATCCTTATTTTCAGTATCCCCCAACTGATCATGGACTCACAGAGTGTTTGAGGTTGGAAGGGACCTTTAAAGATCACCTCACTCCAACTGCCTGCCATGGGCAGGGACACATCCACTGGACCAGGCTGCTCAGAACTTCATCAGCCTTGGACACTTTCAGGGATGGGGCAGCCACAGCTCCTGGGGAAAACCTGTTCCACTCCCCACACTGATTTTATTTTTATTTTTTTTCCTATTATCCAACCTATGCCCATTCTTTTTCAGCTTGCAGCCATTCCTCTGTGTCCTGTCACTACATGCTTTAGTAAAAAACCTCTTTCAATATTTCTTGTAGGCTCCCTTCAGGTACTGGAAAGCTGCACTTGAGGCCACCCCAAAGCCTTCTCCTTTCTTGACTGAACAACCCCTCTGAGCAACACTTGGTGTCCCTTCCCTGGACTGGCTCCATGTCCTCCTGTGCTGACACCCCAAAGCTGCAAGCAGGGTCTCACCTGAGCAGAGCAGAGGGGTAGCATCCCCTCCCTCCATTAATTAAGAGGAAACAACTCTGCGCTGCCTTTTATCCTCATTAATCCAACTTTGATCCTAAATCTGTGAATAAAACTGCTACAATTTCACTCTTTAGCAAGAAACTTTGCTGCAACCCTCCTGAGTGCTTCAGCACTTATGTTCCCAATGAACACTCCTAAGTGAGCGCAAAACGGGATAAACACAGCTCAGAAATGCATTTGCACATAAAAGGTCGAGGTTACAAACAAAGGACTGGGCTGACTGAATCACCTCCAGTAACACCTTGGCCACCAGCATAACACAGAGCCAAGACAGAGATTGTGCACACGAGCTCTTGGAAAGCCTTTCCTTACCACCTTCCTACTCCTCAAGATTTCAAAGAGCTTCCTGGGAGGTGGTAAGTTACTTTTATGATAATACAATCTGCTAGGCAAACAGCCTAGGCTATCTAAAGTGTGTATTATGCATATTTAGCTCTTTGTCTTTCATGAAGCAATAATACTAAAAGCAAAATATCTTCATACAAAATACAACATATAAACAAATCAGCAACTTCCCTTTTTGCCAAATTGGGGAAAAAACACAAACCAAAATAAACCAAAAATTCTCAAAACTACTTTTTTTAGATAAAAATAGTGTGTGCCCTAGCAAAGTTCACAACCAGTCCAGACTGGTTATACTCTGCAAGAACTGGTTCCATTTCAGACACACATACCCAAATATACACCCAAATGTCTCTCCATTTACCTATTAGCATTCACAATTTAATCTTCATTTATTAGGTTTTCAAAAATAAGCCTTGACTTGCACTCTGAACAATAGCTGTCTTTGATATTTAGCTTTTCATTTCTGATGGTTGCTTTTTTTCTCCACTCCCAGAACTAGAATAGAAACACAATAAAGTCTCACTTTAAATATCAATTTTAGCAATTCAAATTAAAACACTAAAAACTTGCACTGGCACAGTATTGTTTCAGAGGCATTTTGGACTCTATTCGCTAAAAAGTCGTCAGAGCAGCGTTTTACAGAGCAGATGATTTGTTACAAAGGTAAAAAAGGTGAATCTGTGGTTACAAGGCCATGAAGGGATATTTCACTCGTTGCCTACGTGGAGAGCCCTGTTCCCCTTGTTGACAGAGCAGTATTATTGCAGGGCTCTGAAATGTGCAGGAGTTTCAAAGGGAGCAGGTTAAGGGATAGATTTGCTGAAACTATTCAGGCCAAAATAAGTATTTATCCCTGAGTTCAATCACACGTTGCCTGACAAGCCAAAAGCACAGCTCCTTCTAGAGGCAGATCCTCCTTAACATCAGCACTAAGTCATAATAAAAACTATCCTTAACCTTAAAAAAGGGACAGAAAAAAGCTGCTGTGTTGTGAAAATCACAGGGTGTGAGGAAATGGATTATTTGAAGAAAAAAAAGAGCTTCTTGCAGCCTGGACAGATCCTGATTTCCAGTTTCATTCCAGCTCTACACCAGCATAGCCCTCTTGACTTCTGGATGTTATTTCCAATTCATGGCAACAAAAACAAATAATAGCACACAATCAAAACCAGCTACAACCACTGTAAAAAGGGAACAAGTTTCTGTATCAGGATGACACTGCTCCAAAACATCCAATTCAAGGCAAGTTCATAGTTTTCCTCAATTTTCTGTAAACATATACTAAAGAAGTTACTGGCAGCAAAAAGAACTGTCTGAAAAATTGCATTTAATGGCAAAATTCTCTATGATCATTACCATCATTCATTTTTTTCTATTTTGTTTTCCACTTGGTAAGGAATAAAAGACAAATTGCATTTCTTAACACTGAAAGAGGAGGCACAATACTGGATACAAACTTCTACAAACACTGAAGGAGCATGATGCTGCAATTTGCTGGTACTACTAAAGAGCTTGAGGCTCACTTTCCTTCCAAAAACACACAACAAAAAATATACTGCAGTTCTGTAACTTTGATATGCTGGCAAAAGGGACCAGATCAATAAATAACCTGTGTAAATTTAGTTAGAAATACTACCAAGGTATTAACACAGTCTTTCATTTAACATTCAGCTCAAGACTATTTCCTCCTCCAAGATTTCTTTTAATTATATTCCTGTGCATTTTATTACAAGTTATCAAGCACTAATTTCCCATGTTTGTTTCTCCCAGATAACTGCAGGCACCAATAGTGTGCTGTCCTGTGGTTTCCCCCATCCCCCAGATTTTTCTCCTTTGTTATTTTCAGTGAGAAAAGCAAGGCATAAAAACAAATCAAAACCACAATAAACATAATAATGGGCACATTTTCCACTTCCATGTAATAGGTACATTTTCCACTTCTTTTAGAAAGCATGTACTAACACATTATATAAAGCCATAACACAAAAAAATTGACCTAAAATCTTGGCAAAACAATGTGGGGAATGGGTGTCATTTCCAACTAACAACAAAACCATTTCACATTCAGCCTCTCTTTTGGTATATTTTATTCTAAAGACAGATTGGCTTACTGTAGCAAACGCATGTAGGATCTGTTGTTGTGGAAATGGCTGTGGTGCCATTAATGAAAGGTGCTGTTAATGAAAGGTGTACCCAGGGATGGCTGGATGGATATCAGGAGCTGCAGGCAGGGTTTTTACCTCAGTCAAAGGAACTGTGCTGGGGTTTGTGCTGAATTATTAAGAACAGTGACCATCTGCATCCACAGATGTGCAGAACAGATTGTACTTCAGTTTTGAGAAGGAATTCATGGTTCTGTACTCCAAATTTCTTCCCTACCCTTTAAAAGGAAACAAGTCTGAAGAAGTAGACCCTGATTTTGTGGTGCAATTCTGTTCTCCCATCTACCTTCCGTGTTTTGGCCATTACTGCTACTATACTTTTATTGGTTTGATCCCTTTTTCCAGCCTCTTCTCCTGTGTTTGCTTTTCCTTGAAGTTCAGAACTATTTCTTCCCACAGCAGGGACTGTAAAATTCAGAAAATAGATTTATTTTTTTTCTAAAATACTTTTATTTATATTTGTCCCTCATGACTGTCAGCTTTTTACCAGGATGTGGCTAATCCAAATAAAATAGACTGGGCTGAGTAAAGCTAAGGAAATGGCTGACCTGTACCTGAAGGGGTATAGAGAAGGGCAAAAGCACTTTTTCCATGAATTAACTGAATGCAGACTTTGAAGGTGGCCAGAATTCATCTGCACTGCTTGTGCTCAGGGAACTGAGGATCTGGGGAGAGGGGTGATTGAGATCCAACCAAATCCACCAGCAACAAGAAGCCTTTGATCTGCTACTTCTATTCTACATAACTTCTAATTCCTGTTGGGCACAAAACACCTGTCCAGCTTCCCATTCTCATAGACTGTATTTAAATTTATATTTATTCTTTATAGCTTCATGTTTATCAAAATGTATATAAACAAAATATACCTAACAGTCAAAAATCCTTTTTTTTTTTTTTTTTTTTTTTTTAATTCTAGCACCAAACCACATTTTCAAATGCTGGAAATGAGTGTGGTGATTTTCTGGACTGTAACTCAGTGTCCCAGAACACACTTATTAACAGTGAAAGGAGAACACTTAAATCTGGCTAACAACACTTCAGCAAATCAGCACTTAAGAGAAGCACATATGGTTCTGCCTTCTGCCTGGCTCCACGCTGCCAACAGGAAGAGCAGGAACTTAATTTAATGTTGGCACTTAATAGGAATCTATTTTTTTCTCATTAGCAGAACTTTGTTGCTTCACATCTCTGGCCCAAGATGGACAAACTTTGACTAGAGTGACTAAGTTCCCAACAAAAATAGGAAGCTCTATTAAAAGTAATTGCAAATGTTCATGCACGCCATGGAGGTCAGTGCATCCTGGAGTGGGTAATCTTTGAGTTATTTCATCCATTTGCTTAAAAAAAAAAGTGAGTAGAGGATTTTACTTTGCAATGAAGAATCTTCTAAGCATTTCAGGATCAGAAGCAGTGTTGAGCTCCAAACTGATTATCCCTGTCTCTCCCAGTAAGGTACACATATCCATGGGAAGCAGTCAAACACCCAGGGGAATTGAAGCCCTTGGAACACAAACCCTGTCAGGAATGACTGGGGGAGCTGGGGGTGCTCAGCCTGGAGAAAAGGAGACTCAGGGGTGACCTTATCACTCTGCACAGCTCCTGAAAGGTGCCTGTGCCCAGGTGGGGTTGGGCTCTTTCTCCAGGAACTGACAGAACCAGAGGACACAGTCTCAAGCTGCACCAAGGGAAATGCAAGCTGGATATTAGGAAAATTTTTTTTTAAAAAGAAAGAGTGATAAAGTTCTGCAGTGACTGTCAGGGGAGGTGGTGGAGTCACCATCCCTGGATGTGGCACTGAATGCCAGGGTTTAGTTGAGGTGTTGGGCCATGGGTTGGACTCCATGATCTCGAAGGTCTCTTCCATCAAGTCATTCTGGGAATTCTGTGAATTCCATGGGACAGAAGCTCTGTTTGTATGGGAAGAGGCCATGTGTATCTGGGAGAGCAGCTTGCTTTCCTCCTGGAGCACAGTCCATGCCCTACTAGACGGAGTTGCGCTAACTCATCAATATTAGTTTCCTGTACAATAATATCATATTCAAGGAATTTTTTAATGTATCTTAGACTTGCCCCAGATTAACAGAGGAGGGGGAAAAAAGCACACTTCTAAAAACACTTGACATTCAGCAATCAGAGCTGCAAAGCTGATCCTGCAACTAACCCCCTTCCTTAGTGCATAAGTCCTTCCAAATCCCATAAATTCCAGAAAAAAAAAAAAAAAAAAAAAAAAAGATCTGCACTGTCATGACCTTCTAGCCCTTAGACTTTTCCATGCCAAAGCAAGGCACATTAATAGTATGAATGTGCTAGCAGGGAGAGATACTTTCTAAGAATTGCAAAGAATCATAAAACTCAAGAAGTCTTTGAGTAAAAAAGCAGTTGAATGACAACCTGCAACAGTTTCACAATCCAATATTACTCTCTAGGGAAGATTATCATAAGTGAACTTTCTGTACAAACATTTATTAGAACTGAAATCCATGTGACTGGAGTATATAAAAGATTTTGCGTGGAACTGACAGCATATTAAGATTTTCAGGTTTATATCCATCTTCCTCTAAGATTCCAGAAGAACAGACTTATTTTTCCAAGTCAAAAGTTGATAGTTGAGATTTTAAAGAAAGGAAACTCTATAGAGAGACATATTAATATTTTTATTTAAATTAGCTCACAGGTAAATATCCTCCTTTATCTCCCTTCTTTTAAATAATCAACTTTAAATATTTATGATCCACCAAAGGATTTAGGAAGCTGAGCTAAACCCTCTAAATGTCTTTATAATACCATTTGATTTGTCAGAAAATTTAAAATAACATGCAGAAAATGAAGGAATTTCCATTCACTCTGGATCAGTGCCTTAGGGCTCCAAGATCTTTAATACTGCAGCTGAGTTTGCAGCTTTGGAGCTGACATACGGGAGTTCAAACTTTGAGAGGATGCAGGCAAATGTATTGGCTATCACTTAAGTTCTAATAAGCTCTGTCCCCTAAAGACTTCATACACTGCACAGAGGAAAAAAATTATTTCATATACAAAGATAGGCTAGAGCAAAATAATTTTTCTCTGTAAGCTGAGTCAGACGTGACTTCTTTAGCATATTGTGTGAGTCACATTTTGAATGTGTGGTCCCAGCTCTAATTAACACCCGTGACAATTACTGATTTTAATCTTGCTGTACTATTTTAGCTCGAGCCCAGACTGCTTAAGAGACTTTTTTCCTCCTCTTTTGTTTCCCAAATTAATTAACAGTTGCTGCTGTCTTGCCCATGGACCACATTTTCCTTTGCTGCAGCTTCACCATCCACACATAGAGCCTGGAGCTGGTTGTGGTGACACCTCACACTGGTACTGAATGAAACTACACATTTCAACAATTTATATTTATTTAAATTAATGGAGCTACTAGGGTATTGGTGTGGGACAAGGCTCCAAGGCATGGACATGGTTTCCAGGCCCTGGGCAAAGATCTGATTGTTCCTTGGCCTGTGGACACCATCACACTTTTCCCCACCTACTTTAGTTGTTTCTATCGACAACAGAGTAGAACTTTCCTGGATCCTCATTGCATTTCTTGCTCTTAGGTATTCCCCACAACTCCCCTGAACTGCACTGAACAGGCAGCACAGATCTGTGCTACAACCTCTTGACACAATAAGAAATTTTAGGGTAAAGTCTCTCATTTAAACACTATTCCATTAAACCTTTGTCCATGGGGAGGGAAAGAGCCAAGAAACAGGTATACCAATGATAGGGACCAGACATAAAGATAGAATGGAGTTTGCCCTGACTACCAGAGCTAGACCCTACAGTAAAAAGGACTATCTGTCTTAAAAAAAAAAAAATACAACAAAAGACAGAGAGAGAATACAAGTCCAACAAGATATAAAGTCAATGTTACCACAGCTCACTTAATGTCTTAATCCTGAATAGTTCAGACAGGAAGATATGTTATGAAAATAATCATAAGAGCATGCAAATATTTTCAGGTTAATAGAATTCCAAATTTCATCATTAAATCATAGACAATTAGCTTCTGCACAGTGGCTCCTTCTAAGAGCCAGCCAAAGTTCTCAGGCCTCAGCAGTATTATTCAAGTGCCAGTGTGATGCTCTCAAAAAAATTCACTGAGGACAAGATAAAGAGATGATCACCAAGTATTTGGGTCATTTAATCTTTCTTTATACTGCACACCATCAGTGACAGTGCACTCTGCAGAGCCTCTTTGCAAAGCTGTGCTCAGACCTGCTACAGGTATTAAGGTTACAGGAGTGGACTTGAGGCCTCATCATCCTCTGTTCTTCCAGACACCGGGAAAATGAAGACACCAAAGTTGCCTTATAAATATTACATGAGCCTCAAATGAAGCCCAAGAGCTGCTCAGAGTCAAGCCTTACCTTCCTGATGGCTAAGTTAGAAATCTCTCCTGCCTGTTAGGAGGAATATTCTGTGCAAAGGCTTGGCCACAGCAGCCCCACTGAGGGCAGCTGGGACCCTCAGCCTCCCCTTCTCTCCTGCCTCTTTTGCTTGTCCCTTTTCCCTCCACTACAAAGTCTGACTTGCCGCCCTGGAAAGCTTTTTGAAGTTAAGACCTTAATACAATTTCTTCCTTTGTTTGATATAGAAATCTCTGATCTCCTTCTTTTCAGGATTCTCTTCCCCAGTCATGTACCCCTTGGAGCTGTGAGAAGATAGCTCTGAGCATTTCAACAAACACTTGTTGAAAAAATTTGGAATTAGGAGTTTGAGCTCTCCTCTTCATTTCCCCCCTACACTATTTTCTCTAATGTAAATAATGCCTTAAATATCTTGAGCTAATTTAAACCAACTAAAGAATACAGGTCTTTTAAGACTGCTATAATCCACCCATCATAACAAAGATATTCATTGTAAGTATCTTGCCAAATGAGATTTGGTTTAGTTTTTTAATAGGATCGTAGGCAAAAAAAACCTTTAAATCACAATTCTTCATTCTGTTCCCTTTTCACTGCCTTGAGTTCATAAAGAGTGAAAGGAGCAGAGGCATAAATGTGAAAAGTACACTTTATATTTTATTAGAAGACAGGAGCAAAGATCTAGATGCTGCCAGAGAAGAACATTTAAAACAGCAATATATGAAACAGGATTACATCTCTAGGGCAAAATCAGATTGCTCCTTTCCAAGCACTTCAATTGTACATACAAATAGAGCGATTGCATCTAATAAAGGAAAGAAAGAGGAAAATAACCACAGACAAACACAGATGGATATGTGGGGTTCCTACATATATGGTTAAAAGAAGCGTATCTGTATCAGTATAGACCTGTACACGTGTCAAATTTGGAGGTACAGCGGAATGTACCCAGCTCTAAGATGAGCTAATAAAAACAGCTCATTATTTCCATGTTCCCACATGGCCCTTAAAAATTTTCTTTGCTAGCAAAAAAATTGTATTTGCTCTAATTACCAGTTATGGTACACAGGCAAAATATTGTCCTCCTTTCTTTCATTTTTATGTTTTTCTATTATTTCATTTTGTTATAATTTAAAATACATTTATAATAATCTTATTCTTGTTTTGCTTAACAGTCTAAAAAGTTATTAGATATATATTAGCTAATTGAAAGTTACTTCCAGTTTAGTTTCCACCCACCAAAGTTAAATGAGATAATGTACCAGCTCAAAAATAATCTTTAACAAATATTTAATTATTAACACATTAATAAAAGAAGAACAAATGAAACTGAGAAGGAAAACTATAATTTTGCCTTCCTAGTCTTATTATGATCATGTGTTTAGTTATAGATAAGAAAATATTTTACCCCTTTTATTATGGCTTACCCTTCTTACTGCTCATCTCCTTCATTAACCTTAGTTTGGACAAAATGCTTGAAGACAGCACTTTCATAATTATCATCCCTTCTATAATCAGATAAATCTTTTACTTTTCCAGTGGCTACCAAACAATGAATTCTGTTATTTGTTAATCTGAGCTAAATCTCCTTAACTCAAAAAGGAAAAAATTTGGTCCAAAGTACTCAATTCTGTTAATGTAGACAGAAGTGTACATACAGCTACAGCATGAATTCCTGCTTGGGCTTGCTTTTTCTGTTTTGATTTTTAAAGTACCTTCCAAAGCATTGCTGATTTCTAGGAAATCTTCTGTGCAGCACACTATGGTGCTAAGAACCCAACAGAGTCCCGAGGTGAGTTTTTCTGAGACAAGGAGACAATGTCATCTCACTAATTAGAAAAGGTTCTACCACTTAAGACCTTAGAACTAATTTCAGGCTGTTTAGCAATTATGGAAAAACTACTGAACACTAGTGAAAAAGTTATAAATAGACTGCTTGCCTGCATTAAATTATTAAATAATCCATCCACTTCATGGCAGCTGCACAGATCCACTAATCCACCTTTCCTCACTTTCACAGTGCATGAACTCTGTGAGTTCACTCCTTTTTTAGTCTCGCAGGTAAAAGGTTTTATACATTCAGAGCAGGGAAACATTCCGAGTAGAACTAAGAGCAGAGGAAGGCACAGTTAGCAAAAAACCCCTCACATCAGCACAGTGATGTGGGAATGCTCCAGGCAAAGCCTCCAGAACCAGGGCTGGAAGAAAGCAAAGCTGAGAGCACCCCAGCCACTCAGCTTTTAGGGAGTGTCTCCTGGAGCAACACATCCTCTGCACTGCTCCCAGTCTTTGTTGAGCATGGACCAGAGGGAATGATCCAAAACAAAGCCAAAAGCCTCCTCTTACAGGTGATGAGGGAGCTGTCCACGTGCTCCCTGACCTTGCTCTCACACTGCAGACACAGCTCAAATCTCCAAGAGAAGCAAAACCAGATAGAATTCAAGGACATCTCCTGTATCAAGCCTTTTTCTAAAGACACAGCACTAAAGCAGTAGTTCCCTGTGATGCAATTTATAGTAGCGCCACTACACAGTGCTGTACTAACTTGTGAGTGCACATGATAATTTTTTTAGAGGCTTATTCTGCTTTGGTGCAGAAATGAAACACTGCCCAGCTCTGGTCTGCACAGGTCTGGGAATATAAACTAGGTCTCCTCTGATTTTAGTAATGCCAAGAAATTCTTGGATTTTACACTGGCAATCTCCCAAGGAGAGGAAGTCGGTGATTTATAGGAAAAGACAGCTATAAAAAGCTCTTGCTTTCCTCAGTTTTAATCGACTACAGCACCATTGGCCTTTAAGATTTACTTCCCCTCTAGATATCTTTTTAAGATACAGAAAGCATTTCACAGAGTGCCGATTAGACTGTGTCTGTTTGTTTCCTTACTTCTCTAAGAGAAAACCTCAAGAACACAGATAATGAGAGTGTGGAAGCCATGTCTGTCCCAGCCAGGCCCCAATCTGCCTGATGGCATTTCTCTGATATTAACATTTCCTTCCAAAAACGTGCATCAGCACACTGTGGATGCTGTGGTGCCCCTGACACTGAGCATTTCCATTGCATATATTTATATGCATATATATGCAAGGCACGAGGCCAAGGCTGCAAATCCCTCTTACCAAGCACACTGTTTAATACTGACATTAACACCAGGGAAGCATCCTCTCAAACAGTGTAGGATGATTTCATCTGGAATAGCAAAATTGCACACCACTCTGGCTTGCTGGGACATGGGAAGTTCAGATCCTCACTGAAAGCCCCACTCAAAAAGAGGAACAGAACCATAAACCAAGATGTACACCTGAATTAGACCCATTTTCAATAATGCTGTACCCTATAAACTCAAAAAAATCCCCCTTTCACCTATTTGTGCTTGTCCAAAAATAAATTTTAAGGTGGTAAAAAAGAGCAGCTGCCCAGGAGGGATCAGGGGTTGGCCCTTCAAAGCCACTCTGGTTGTGCCCTTCTCTGTGCCACTGCTCTTGGTACAGATGCTTTCTGCATAACTATTTCTGCTGCTGAAATCAGCAGTCTCTGCCTCGGACCCTGAGCAGCAGAGGTTTTGGTGTGATATTAAGCAAATGATCACAGTACACGGAAATGCCTGTGTGCAGCATGTGAGTGATCACAGAGCCATCCAGTGGACCAGCAGGAAAAGGAAGGCAAGAAAAGTCAACTAAAAAATGAAGTTACATATAGGGAATAAAATAAAATCCCACTCTGCTGAATGTTTTCGTATATTATTATTATTAGTCACTGCCCATGATTAATAGCTTTTAATGTCATTATTTATAAAATGCAAAAGTGCACAGACTCTGCATAGATGTTAAAGGGCAAATTTTCCTAACCTAGATCTTCTGCTCTACTTTCTTCTTACACAATAAAAATTGGAAGAAAGAGGTTTTTTCTTCCCCTTTTATAATGCCCCAATGATATTTTCATCCATTTATGCCTCTGTCGTTTTATTTTTCAGTGAAAACTCCTTCATGGATGAAATATTCATAACCAATTATTCTTGATCAGTCTTCACCTACTTCTACACTCTCAGTATCAGAGACAAAACAAGTTTTCTTTAAAAAGCTTTTCCCAGTGCAGAGCCCACATTTAGTTTTAATCTGAAGCAGAACACATTTTAACTAGCAGGGCATGAGAAACCCCATACACTGCACAAATATTAAGTTCCTAAACTCCTCCCTCCTGACTTGTTCTCAGTCTTTAGCAAAAGAGCACTTATTGTTACAAATCACACAAGAAAAAAGGTTTTCTGTAATAGAAACAGCATTCAGTTAATGGAGAGACAAAATCATTTCAGCATGTGAAACAAAAGGATTCCACTGAAATTATAAAAACATACTAGAATTTAATTTTCCTGCCACCCATTTTATCATTTTATTTCAGTTTAAGCAATGAGGTATTATTTTTTTGTCTTGCCATGCAAAGCACTGAGATTAAAAACGAATTTTTACTCCAAAAGGGTGGAGATTTTTATTAAAACTGCTTGAAATTTTTAAGCAATCATTCAAAACTTTGTCATGTGTAGAAACCAGAAGGGAGTTGTAATTGGTTAGGCATCCTGATGGGGAAATAAACTGCATGGAGTCCCTGGATGGGACACACAGGCTAGTGGCAACTCTCCTTGGTGGTCCCAGATTATCAGAGAGACATGATTTAATTTGCTACAGTAAACAAACATTTTTCTAGACACTGTGGGCAAGAAACAGAAATACAACTCATCATTCTGCTACAAGTGACAGTTCCCACCAGTGTTGCTGAAACGATACTGAAATGAGCTGCGGTTATAATTAGATCTCCTCTCCAGGTTCCCCTGCCTCTCCAGAGCATCACATTAGCTCACCTTTGACAAAACAAATGGCAATGTCTCCACTTGAACTTGCAAATTGTTGAAGCAGCACAATTGTTAACACAAAATGAGCATTTTGGAGGCGTGACTGAAGTGGTTTGACCTTGATAGGTTCCTCCATATGGAGCTGTGCTTGCAGGTCTATTGCTCTGTGCTTGCTTGAGGCGGAGAGGAGAAAAGAATGGAAGTAACAACAGAAAGACATGATAAAAGATGTCTCCATACCCCCTCCATGCTCTACACCACATCACACATGCTCCTCTGTGTGTACATGCACAGGAAACAATCAGACAAAAAGTTACAGTATGGGAAGGAGAGCTGGCTTTATTCCTTCATTCCTTAATTAAACACAATCCCGCTCTACTTCAGCACAATTCCCAGGGTTTAAATGCTTTCCAAGGGGGAATTTCACAGTTTGCAACAGAGAGACACTGAGCTCTAGAAATAAAACTGGAATAGGCAGAATGGGACCATTCATGGTAGGATTGCACCCCTGTTCCATGTATATGGAATGAAATTTCCCTGAAGGGTGCACACCACAGTAAAATAACTCACTGGAATTAAGGGATGTGCCAGGTGACTGAACAGAATTGGTGCCACATGCCTACAGTACAAACCAGGGTGATATTTGCATTATATTTCTACACATTTCATGGCTAAATTCTAGTTGTGTTTTGCCTTTTTAAGATCAAATTCGGGCCTTTGCTCCATGGTTTCTCTATCTCATTCACAATTCCCCCGAGAAGCACTGCATTTCCCTCTCATACATGACTTAACACAATTTTAATACTATTTTAAATGCTGGTTGAAAAGTGCATTACCATTTTTGATTAAAATAGACATATTTGCATCACTGGAAATGCATGGATTAAATCAATGGATTGAAGCATAAGGGAATTGGTGACGCTATTACATTAACAAGTAGATATATACTGTGCTTTTGATACAAAGATTTCAATACCATCAGATACTTGCTACCTATTTTTCTTGTGATAAGAATATACCCACAGGTATATTATTTTATTACATGTTAGGATTAGTGATAATTATTTAATATTTCCATGGATACCTGTGACAGTTCTAGAGCAACTCAGAAAAAGCTGAATGTTGAAAGGATTTGTGAACTTGGTGGAAAAATTCAGCAGCATGTCCTGATGCTGTATCTTTATGCCTAAAATATGGATGCCATTCTTCCTCCTATGAGATTTCTCATCCGTGAGAAATACTATGGTATGCTGGAATGAGTGGGATTCCTGAATTTTAAAATATGGAACAAAAATTCACGTGACAATGCCACTTCAGACATCCTTTCAGTAGATACTTATATATGAATATATTAGCAATAATTCTTCATCTTAGTTTAAACAGAATCAGAGTCAAAATATCTAGAAGAGGTCAAGAATTCACCCATTCCATTTGGGTTCCCAAGGCAGACACAAGATACACTCAACCTTTCCCTGTAACATACTATTGTAACCTTTAAGCCCCTCCTGAAACCCCTAATATTTCAGTTCAATGATCAATTGTTGTATTTTCTAACAGTAAATTCTACAATACAAAGCCTAAACTCTTTGACTAATTTAAAAATAAGAAAACTAGCAAAAAAAAAAAAATAAAACGACTAGCTATAAATAGATTCTTGAAACTCTGGACAACTAAAAGGGAACTGGTGCAAGTGGCATGATTAAATAAAGCAAACATCTTACAGACACTGTCACACACGATTGCTTCTTTGCAGAAGTACACAGTGTGAATATCATGTTTTCTTCCATAAAAAGAGAGAATTTAGAAATAGAACACATTACTGTAACAACCAACTTTTATCAGGGTGCCCCTATTTCATCAAATAAACATGTATGGGCTAATGCATACCAACACAACATGAGATTCAAAGGAATTAAAACAAACCCAAGAATTTTTAAAAGTATCTTTTCAATTTTATAATCATGTAATTTTATAGTAGAAAGTTTTCCATTCTTTTCCCACTCTTCTAGGCATTATTTTCTATTTCATATGTATTAACGTCAGAGAAAAGTATTAATATGGTAATATACATCAAACGTTCTATAATCAACAAAGATAGCCATGAAGCAGATTTACAGTTCAGGCAGAAAAAGAGTCTGAAAACAGAAGTTTCCCTCACTGAAGAAAAAACAAAGATAGAAATAAAGATAAAGATAGATAAGATATAAATAAGACAAAGAACACTCTACAAAAGTACAATCAAAATATAAAGGAAGGATAATAAACATGACTCCTTTGTGGAAAACTGGGAATGACATCACAATCCATTACACATACTGGTTTTTGGGGTTTTTTTGTATATAGTGAAAAGACCCATTTTGTCTCATAAAACCCCAAGTATTTAGCCTATTACTGAATGCCCAAGATCCACCTTTTCATAGGAGTAAGGATAAATCAAATAATACCAAATATATCCTGTTTTTTCTGCATTTAGCAGTGGTTAATATGCAAAAAAAAAAGACACAAAAAACCCCACAGGTTTGTTAAAGAGGAAGATTCACAAATCCTAGAAAGACACACAAGTGTGTATCCCAAAATGTCTTCCCACTTAAGTGGCACTTTTTTTCTTGCTATTCACTAAATTATCTTATTATTCCAGCTGAACAGTATAAGAAAAACATAGAATACAGAAAAGGAAATAATCAGTCACATGATAACAACACTTATTCATGTTCAAGTACAGTAAGAGGGCAACAGGTAACTGGTATTTACAAATCTCTGCAGGGAAACATGGAGGCAATTGCTATTCCTGCCTTCCAAAATAAAATTATTCCAAAAGAACAATTGCAGAATCAACGACCTAAAAAACCACAAAGGACCCCCTTTTTTCCTCACTATGTGTTACAACACAGAAAAAAGAACAGTACAAAGCACCTAAAAAGGTAAAACAGGCTCTCCAGAGAGAAAACAATTGATGAATCTTGGATACCACAACCTCTGCACACAAATTCCTGCAAATAGAGACTCTTAACCAGGATCAGAAACAGAGGAATTCTGTTTTTCACCAAATTCCTCCCCACCCTGTGCAATACTGAGGTTTCTATTGCAAACAACTGTTTGCACTTGGAGGGGAATTACAAGGAGCATCATCACAAGCAAGATAAAACCTGTCCACAGAGAAAATTTGTATTCAGTCCTAAGCATTTAGTGATTGATTTGTGACATTTGCTATTTGATTTCCTTTATGAAAATTACATCCCAATGTGACTGCAAATGATTAAACTGCATCCAGAAATACAAGCTCCCTTTTTTACCCATTTATCCTGCTACAACAATACAGAAATTTGGGGCATTAAGTCCTCTGTTTACACAATAAAATTGTCCTTCTTGCCCCATGGGACAAAATGAAACTGGAACTGCCTGGCATCTTTTACACCCAAGTCCATCCTGCTGCCCTGGCAAACACCACAACTCAAAAAGATTTTATGCCACTTTTCAGTCTCTACTTTTGAACAGCAATTTATTTATTCCGTTTCACCATTCCCCCAGCTTTGATAGTCAAACTGAATTCAAATTGCTGCTGGTATTTGAAACTAATCTTTTGAAAGGTATTATCTTTTCAACCAGATATGAACACAGGGTTCCTTCAACAGGCACCTGGGTGTGTACAAAGTGTGCTCCACACAGGAAAAGGCAAAACGCCAAAGTGCAAAACACCTTCATCTCTGAAAACAGCATTTCCTACAAGGTCTCAGACCCTAGAGAACAGCAACTGAAGTAGTAAGGATAAGGGGGAAACAAAGAGATCTGAGAAATCACGTGTATTTAATCTTCAAAGCACCATAAAACCAAAGTGAAACATCTTTTTATTTTACATCAAAGCTGACTTTTTAAATCACTGTTCTGCCTATTAACAAAGATAAAGCTGGGAAAACCTTCTTGTTGCCAAACCCAGATGGCTATTACAGAGATCAGGGGCTGGAATTTATGGAGACTTGCTTTCTTCAGCAGCCCCACTACTGCCAAGTGTCTTTTTGTTTGTCACAGAAATCTAAAGAATGGGCAGAAAGCCAAGTTTACATATCCCACTTCCACCATGCACATCTCACTTGCCATTTATTTAATATCCAAAGGAGCTCCCTTCCAAGAGTTTGCCTAAATCTCAATGGGCAGCGAGTTTAAGCATCATGTTTTTCTTTAAGATTATACAGCACAACTGACATGTAGAGTAAAATATTTCATTTTGGTCAGACTTCCTCCATCTCACCTCCCAAGTGAGAGCCCCAAAGTGCAAAGTGATTTCCACACACAAATCCTCAGTGCAGTGTGTGTCAAATCTTACAAAACACCGAGACATGAGACAGCAGCTCTGGCACAGCCCCAGCTCCTTGAAAAAATGGGAGTACTTTAGTGTTTTGCTGACTTGTGAAAGTGGATTGCAGCCCCAGCTGCTGTGCAAACTGAATCACATTTTCCACAGAGGGAAGGGAAAAGGAGTCTCCTTTCAGAAGTTCTTCCAGAAGCATCACCATTGTAGTGGTTTTGGTTCAGTTTCCTGGCCAACGCACCAATTAAATGTAGTGGGTTTAGTGCTGGCCAAATGCCAGTGCACCCACTAGAATTATTTCCTCATTTTCTGCTCTGAGATAAGGATTAGGAGGAGACCAAAGCAGGCCCAGAACTTTAAAGAGTATAAAGAAAACTTTTTAAACAGAACTAAAAGAAAAATAATAACAAATCAGAATAAACCTTTATAACACTTCTCCCCCCCCCCCAAATTTGCTTTCTTTTCCCACTGACAATGTAGAGACATGTACAGGGCAAATCTCCTCTACTGCTGAAGCCAAGGTTGGCAGATCTGCAGGAATCACTAAAAAACTTCAGGCACAGAAAAGCCCTTACAAATTCTGCTGGTGTATCATTCTAGGTGTTTTGACTAATTTTCCATGAATTTTCTGTAAATGAATAGGTGTGGGAGAAATTGTCATCAAGATTTACCTGGGGGAAAGCAAGAGACAATACATCATATCCATAGAATCCAGTGACATGTGATTTGACGACACCACAAAAGATCTCTTCAAGAACAAACCATCCTGGCATTTAGAGCCAGATACCCATCTCTGGCTTGTTTTTATCATGTGTGTGTTAGTGGGTTTTTGTTTGTGAAGTTATTTATTGTTGCTTTTCAGGTGGGGATTTTTTTTTCCTACAAGTACTTGGCAACAAGAAACAACTTGATGGAACAATACATATCAAATCCAGCACAACCACATCAGGCTGAGGAGGTGTCTTCAATAAAAACAAGGCAGGAAGAATGAGAGGAGCAGGAATATCACATGAGTTTGTAAATATATTGCTTTTCCCTAGGAATCCATTTATGGCAATAAGTAGATACAATTCACAGAAAGGAAGGGAAGCAGAAAATGCAATGGATTAACAAACTGCCCAGAAAGAATGTGCAACAGATTTTCTTTGCCTTTTTGCTGTAGCAATATAAAACTGTTTGAATTCTCACCCAACTAAACAAATGTAAGACTTCCAAAGTCACTATTTGATATTTTTCCATGAATTTCAATCCTGTGGATGCAAACAACAAACCCCTTGTTTGCCTTGCCTCTTCTTTTATCAGAGAAGCATAATGAAACTCCAAAATGAAAATTTGCAGAGGCACCCAAAGGTAGAATCTACACTTTCTTATTACAGACAGGTATAACTGTATGTCAAGAGAAAAGTCCAAAACTGCAAAAAGTATTTTTTCAAGGCCAAGAAGATCAAGTTCAAGCTGAAAAATACCACAAAAGGGAAACACCTGCCTAAGAAGACTTGGTCCAAGGGGCATGCTCATTATCAAATTAGCAGTTTATCCCTAGTGATTAAAAATGCTGAAATTCCTAATGGAGTCCAAATTCACCATTATGCTTCATATTGAGGAAAATATGTATTTCTGCATTGGATCATCAACTATTGTTCAATAATGTCTCCATGTAGAAGTAAAAGTAATCCAAAAATTTTGAGATCATGGCTTTGGAGCTTCTTCCTTGTTAGAACAGCAGCTCACATTGGGGCAGTTAAATTGCAAGAAATATGCTGGTGAGTTATCAGAACAGAAAACAATTTCTTTGTAAACTGTTTAAAGAAAAACAAATCTACAAAATGCACATATTTTATTCCCTTATTAATTTTTAAAATTGTTTCTCTGGCCTGCTTGCCTTACAATAATGTTTCACCTGATTGCTTATGTCAGATATATTACTGACGTGCTACAAACCATGCTGTACTCCAGAGCAGATTAATGATGAATATTTGGTTAGAGATGAGAAAACAACAGTGCACTGATTTCTGGAGAGCGAGCTCTGAGCAGAATTAATAAGGCAATCTGCACAGGGCAGAGATCTGCTTTGCACTGATTCTGTGGCTTGGCCAGCCAGAAAGGAAGGATGAGGCTGTACATAAATGTTTTCAGATGATGAAATTTCAGCAATTACTTTCTAATGTCAATAGGAATTTTTGTTTGGAGATCAAAGTTTCACTGAAGTAAACACGACATTCAGTTTAATACGTGACACTCTGCATCCATTGAAATGAATGCACTTGCTGGATGCAAGCAGCTGGCAGAGGGCAAAACATGAAAAACCTTATCTTGAGAGTTCTGCCATGCCATCTGATCATAAACAGTGCCCCCCACTTAAATCAGAATTATTTTCAAATTGTTACTCTGCCACTACTCCTTAAGGTACTTAAGTACCTTAATACTTTCTATTTCTTTTCCCTCGTTGAGCAGAGGCAAAACCAATTTAGCCACTATATTACATTTATTGCTACTTCTAAAGATAAACATAGGAGGAAATATCACAGCTCTTCTCTAAAATATTCACTCATTTGGATAAAAAAAGCTTACAAAAAATCACAATTCATTATGTGAATGCATTTTGCAAAAGTTGCCATGCAAGTATGTTTTCCTTACAATCACCACCAACCTATAAAAACCCAGGTGCCCCAAATACCTTTCCCTTCTTTATTCTTACACAAGAAGACAGACACAAATTATTCTGATGAACTCACACCAGGGATAAATGGAATTCTCTCTTAACATTTATAAATTCAAGCCTTGACATGCTCCAACACTCTGCTTTTCCCTCTACTTTGCAGCATCCCTGTTTGAAATCTGCTGCTCCAGAGACTCTCAAACTGTTTCCCAAACCTGTTTCTTAATGTCAGTTCAGCATTTAATGGTCAGGCTACAATGTGCTTATCTGAATTTGACATTCTGAAATGGAAGTGCTTGGCAGGGAGAAGAGGAAAAGCCTTTTCCCAGATTCAATACTTTGAACCTTTTCTAGGTAAGTTGCATGTACATTCACAGCTAAAAATGCTTCTCATTTTATCGCAGGATTGCTTGCAAATATTCACTTTAGACAATTTTACTTCAGAGTCGAGAAACAGCTGTCCAGGGAGGACATAAAATGTTTGTTCTGTTTATTCTGCTACTTAAGACTTTTGTTTTGCTGGAGAATAGCAACTGAATATAGAATTTTCACACTCTGTTATTAGACTATGAACTACATCATGCATTCACCTACCCAATTCCCAGTAAAATCCAACCAGCTGGCAGGGGACTGTTCTTGCATTTGAAATGGATGCTACCAAATATGTAAAAGAAGGGGGAAAGAAAGTAATTTATAAAGACTCTTCAAGGTCCAAAGCAAGTTTCAGTGGTAGGGAATCACTTTGATTACACATTACAACGCTCCAGCCTCATAGTATGCATCACTGGGCAAGGCAGATAATTGCTTGGAGGAGATAAGCAGCCATACCTTTGAAAGCTGAAGTGCACAGTGTCACTTGGGTGACCCCTGCACAGAATATGTGTCCCACACCATGCTCAGTAAAATTTAACTTAGTGACAAAAAAGCCATTCTGACATCTGATTGAAAATCAAGCTGCTGGTAAATGTTGGTTTGGTGGTTCACCACCACAGATTTAAAACATTCCTTCTCTTTACCCCATTGTTCTGAGCCTTCTGGATGTGGAAGGAAAGTAACAGAAAATGCAAATACGTGACATCTGAATAAGCAGTTCAAGCACTCATTAAATCCAAGTGGGTGAGAGTTGTCTCAGCAAAACACTCAATTTTTCAAAGTGTAAAATATCTCCCCTTAAATTGCTGATTTCACAATATCTACTCCTTACCACAAAATAAGGAATAGATATTGGTCTCTCTGTACAATATCCTAAATGACTACCAATATTGTTTGTCTCAAAAATTAGAAAAACCATTCTAGCTCCTCTGAAAATCAGTAAAAAACCTTTCTGTACCTCCTAGTCATGGCAAGTTTAGGTTATTTACAGAGAGAGTGTTAAAATACACATCTTTTTTTTATTTAATATATTTCTCTCAAAGTCATATGCACATGTTTTAAATCACACTTCAAATTCAACATTTGAATTCAAGTACACAGAATGGTACTTGCTCAGGATTTACAACCATAAGTTGAAATTTTATTTCATCTGAAAGTCACCAGTCACAAAGAAAATCCATCTACCAGCTCATGGAAAATTATCTTCTGTTACTTATTTTGTCTGTCAATCTTCATCCAGATGGTTTAATCTTCTCTTTCAAGGTCTGTCAAGAATCTATGCCTGAATCTTAAGTGATTACTGAAAAGCTTTAAACAATCTGCTATCTTCTTCAATTGTTATTTTGTCCTCTAAATGGATATTACATCAAATTCCAGCTTGCAGAACATGAACAAAGTGAAAAGATATGTTTGAGCCACATCCTTACTCTAAAAGATGCTACTGAGGACCCCTTAGTTGAGATGTTCTTTTACTATTTTTGGTATAAAAGGAATACAGAGGGAAACTTGAGTGTGATTCAGTGTCAGTGAATAGATTTCACACAGCATCACCTTTACAGTTGAAGGACATATTCCCATGTAAGATAACTCTCAGTAGATTTTTTAAAATTATTTTGTGTTTTTTAACTGTTTCATCCAACAAAGAAAACTATTTAACTTGCCTACATTATTCTATGACCCTACTTTCACCAAAAAAAAATTTCCTTCTTGAAAAAAAAAATCACAGAATCACAGAGTAAGCTAAGTTGGAAGGAACCCACAAGGAAATCACAAATTAGGTTGATTTCAATGGAAGGAGGGAGGAAAGCAAAGAGGACGTGGTGTTGATGCAAAGAAAAACTACCCTCATGGTTCTAGCCACTAATTCAGTACTGAGGAAAAAGTGTGTGAGCAGGTTTGAACCCTTGACAGCCACAGTCCAGGAGAATGCCAGGATAACCAGGGTCACATCCTCTAAATATATTCTCTCTGCTGGCATTCCACTGGGCATAAGGTCATAAAATACCTGTTGCAAATATTTATTCTGCCTCCATATGAGAGTCAGACACAAGAATGTGGAATTAATCAGTCTCTTGTTATCATTAAGTACACGGAGACACAAGACAGTGAATAACAGAGAGAATAAAGGGTGAAAACTCCCTAAATCTGTTTTCCCCATTCTAGTGATAATTTCACAGCAGGCCCTTATCTCTCCTATCTCTTAGCTACCACACTGCAGATTCTTCTCTCCCTGCCTTTCTCTGACATAATAAATTGTCAGCTACTTCACAAAAAACACCACAATGGGCAAAAACAAAAAAAGGAGATTTAACCCTAAACCTTCTACCACAGGCACTCTGAAGAGGTTAGTGCTCTGGACTCCTCCACCAGAATAAAATGATCCAAGTCACCATAGTGAGTGCCTTTATTCCTAGGTGGAAGTGAAAAGAACCTCCCACAAAATCCAGTTTATACCATCTGTAGCCTCTGTTGGAAATGACACTTCTGAGAATTCAATGCACACGTTACCAAGACACAAAACCACCTTTCTCACAAAAATATATGTATTATATATATTCTATTATACATATAAAATATATATATTCTGTTTTCATACATTATATATATAGAATATATATAAATAATATATATATTTTATATATATAATATATATAACAAATATAAAATATATTTTTAATATATTTTTATTTTATATATATAATAGAATTTTTATAGAAAATATTATACAGAAAATGGAAATACATCTGTAATTTATTCTAAAAATCATTATATAGAAATACTAATATTAGTATCATATTACTAGGGTTTACTTAGAGGGCAAACTAATACAGCTCATGCTATGCATCATTGCTTGAGCCTCTCTGCAGAGCTCAGTGGTTTTCTGATCCCAGACATATTGACCACCACAACCAAAGCTAAGTGGAACAAGGACGTGTCACCACAAGGCTGCAAATCTTTGCTCTCTTCTCTGGGAGTGAAGCAGCTGAGAAAATGCTGCTATTTAACAATGACCACCCAAGAAAACACTGAACAACTGAGCATTGTCAATAATGCCAGGGATTCCATCTCATCTGACAGCAGTCATGGCTGCATTTTTACAGTTCTGATTATTACTCAGGTTACACAAGAATTTCTAGCTTTTGTGTTATTTCTGTTGATTTCCACACAGATAGGCAGCACCAGCTGGAAGAGACAACACAGCAAAGCTGGCCATCATTACCCCTCATTCCCCCATGCTCCCCTCTGTTATTTCACATATATAATATGAATATAAGATGAAAATTTCATATAAGGCAAAATTTGAGATGAACTTTCAGATCTTAAAAGAAAACTTAATAGGCTCAAGACGTATATTAATACAACAATAACATTATAACTCAATTATTCTTTTCCACGTGAATACAAATATGACTTGAAATACAAATATTTTCTGACTTGATCTTTCTGTAAAAGAAACTGAGAACTTTCTCTGTTACAGGCTGCTCTGAAGAAACTCCTACAGATGTGTGTGAATATATTTCAAATCACTTAAAATGCATGTTTAGTAGTTAGAGTGATGAAAGAATTCATTAGGCTGCCAGAAGTTCCTTATCAACTGAGACAGATGGAAAATATACCTAAAATAAGGAGAATCTTGAGAACCTTTTATTTAACTAACAAGATCAGCTTTTTATTTAGAAGTTATGACTTCAAGCCATTTTTTATTCTGATCTTCATAATGAACAGTTGTTTACTGTGTCTGTGCTGATTAAAACCATTATGTTTGCAGCATTGTCCTGACACTTCTAATAGAGGAACAGCAGAGTAGCACCAGGAAGAGAGATGGGATGCATAATCATGCACAGATGTCATATTAGCTAAAGTAACCCCCAAATGTTTGTGACAAAACTTCCAGTGGGGCTAATAGATCAGCATTTATTTTCTTCATAAAGATGAATTTAAAGATGCTTTACTTGCACCCAAGAAGCTCAGTTTTGCAATTAATCTAGATGAACATGGAAATAAATGTTTGTGACTATGTTTCTGCATCCTTAAATGTATTTACATTAATTGTTTAGTCACATATTGTATTTTACGTAAATATTCCAGCAAGAAGTTTGGTGACAGAATGTTTATACAAATAGAGAATCTCAGAGGAGCTGCTTTTCTATAAGTTCTCTGACTACTCTAACAGAAAGATTCATTGAAACAGGAAATAAAAATAACTGTGTGATTCCAGCACCCTATCAAACTGCTTTGACTTCAAATGGCAAGCATTTAACATTAATTACAGACAATTGTAGTCAATTTATACCCCAAAAACCCTCCACACCAACTGTCTGCTCCACACTGCTGGATGCAAAAAGCCCAAATACATTTGAAGACATCTTAAGGCTCTTTGTGAAATTCAATTAAATAAATCAAGTGATTTTTATTAGTGAAATATTTCTACACAGCAGTTCCTTCAACACTAGAAGTACCTCTAATTTTAAATGACCACAGCAACACAAACAACTTGAGTCATAACAATGAAAAATCAATATGGACCCCAGTGTGAGCTACTAGACATGGGTATGGGGACCTAGAATTTAAAAATTCAGTGGATAACACACTGCTGAGGAAAACCTCACAGTAGAACATGTACTATAAAGGCTGAAGTTCACAAATACAGATCAAGAGCTGAAAAAGATAGAAGCATAAAAATGGAACTACTATTTTATTACCTGCCCTTCTAAAATGTCATTTTTAGTGCAATTAGAAATCTCAAACTAGAGGTGCAACTTTCTAGTTCTTATGTTTTAATCCATTTTTAGAGCAAAATCAGGAGGGTCCTGCTCTATTCAACCCCATTTGTTGTAAGATCAGAACCCCATGGTGTAGTCATGCCTGAGAAGAACCTGCACATGGTTTGGAGTACAGGATCCACAGCAAGGAAGATTTCAAGTGCCAGGAAATCTAACATCTCATTTTTTAACTTCATAATGCTAACCTTTAGCAAACATGATTAGTCATGCAATGATCCCAGAGACTTCACCAAAAAGATGGCATATCCCAAAGCTGACACTGACTATTGACAGGATCTAAGAGCTCCTGTCAGCATTGCAAGGGTTAACACTGAGTTAAGCAGTTCATGGTTGGTCTCTAATTAGTCTGAAATAAAAACTTCATCCTTTGATCATTGCTAGCCAGCAGGTTTTAGACTAACTGCTTTCAAACACTCTACAGAAAAACTGACTGCAATTGCAGTGAGTGATTAGACACAAAACTCAAGGCTCTTCACTCGGAAGCGCAGGAACTGTTCTGCCTCATGGAATCATAGAACACCCTGGATTGGTACAAGCCTTTAAACCACCTATTTCCATCCTCCCTGACATGACAGTGACATCACTTCATAATATTTAATTTAATAATGGTTCTTACAAACCAGTTTGCCTAATTCTGACAAGAAAGCATGAACTGAAATCCTTCACAGTTACCTTCATTTTTCTCATAACACATCAGCCAAGTTTGGCTTCCACTGGAAAAGTATCTACAAACAGATCTTTTTTGAGGGGAAGGAGAGGGCTCAGGGATTTTTTTTTTATTTGTACAATATAATATTATATTTTTAAACTTCACTTACCTTGAGGACTTGGAAAGCCTTGCTGTTCATGCCAAGGTATTCTGGTATCAAGGTCTGGTTGGTGTAGCCATGGCAGTTCCCTGCAGTGCCTGCAGACAGAGGAAAACAGAAAACAAACTTGTTTTAAACACAGTCCTGCTGGTTTGCTGGGACAGAGTCTGGGTGTACAGGCTTGGATAGTGTCTCTGACAGCTGCTGGCAGAACAGCTGGCAGGAGATCATTTCTGCAATTTCTTGGATCAGCCATTGCTCCATTTGCTGCTGCCTGCACAGCCACAACCACTGGGTAGTGCCCAACCCTCCTGACCAGAGCAGAATGACAAAGCACAAGCTCAGTCATCTCATCTTCATACAAGTTTGTGTTTTTCCTCCTCCCAAGGATGGCCACTCTCTGCTAAGCCATGTCACTGTTTAATGCCGCTACAGAATTTATCATTTCTATCTTTAAAACACAGATTATTTTCAATTTATCTAAACTGCAGCAAGTCCCATAACAGATAGACCTGCAGTTCTTGAAGATGCATAGGACTTTTTTTTATTTATTTATTTAACAGTTATGGAAATCCACACTTATCCCTTGAGCTTTCAGAGATTTGCTTCAAGCTTCCTCCAGGTTTTTTGTTTGGTTGGGGTTTTTTATGATAACAGCTTTGTAAAGTGTGCAGTGTTAACATGTCACATTTCACACCCAGAGTGAAAACACCAAAGCTTTGATGTGTGATTTGTTTCCACAGCTGCACTTCCTTGTACATTCTGACCACATTAAGGACTCAGTTTTAACATCTTGACAGAGGATTTTAAATGGGATTGGAGAACAGGGTGAAAATTGGAACTTGGAGACACTAATTCCCTCACCACTACACTACAGGCTTTGATTTAGAGTACTCTAAATGAGTGATTAAATTCTTGCCTGTTGCAGAGAAGTAAAAGACTCTAAAAGAAAACAGCAAAAAAAAAAAAAAAGTCTTGTAGTAAATGAAATTCAAAAGTGCTAAATACAGATAAACTCAGTCTGTGATGCAGATCTCAGTTATTGTGCTACATGAGACTAGAAAATACTGTTCTGGAATTCCATGTAAATCATATTACCATCTCTGTACATGATTTTTTGTAATATATTACACAGAATATGAATGTTATCTAGCAAGGCATTTAAGAGTTTCAATTATAAACAAATCCAATAGATAAATATAGCAAAACTTCAAATTAAATACTGATGCTATAAATTAATATTGCCTTTTTCTAACGAGCAACCTTTGCTCCTGAGGAGCAGAACCATGAAGGAAGTGTAACTGCAACTTCTTTTTCAAATATCAGTGGCATTAAGTCTTCTTCTTGACTAAAAAACAGCTATTGGAAAACAAGCTGAGTCAAACACACTTTGGAAAATCACACTGTATGTTTTGAGCGCAGCAGCAGATCTGTGATTCCTCCAGTTTCTCCACACAAGCAACAGAAGCTGCTCCTGGTTTCACACCCATTTCCTAATGGTTTTTTTCCCTGAAAAGGTTGGGTTTTGCAGAAAAGGAAACTCGAGGCTGGAAAAACTCAAACATTTCAACCGGATATTTTGAAAGGAGTCACTGAGATTGAGTCTTGCTAAACATACCATGGAACACCAAAGGAAACAAAGCCAAAAAATCCGGATAGTTGTGTGTTCTATTTCAAGTCTGCGTGACAAACTTGTCACTTTTCTGATCTCAGAAACTTTTTTAAAAGAATCCAATAACTAAACTGAGGGGTGGAGAATATTCTAAAATATTCTATTCCATCAAGGAATTTTTCATTCTGGACTGAACAAGATCAACAGGATGAGCACCACTTTTTTGCACGTGAGCAAGCAGCAAGAAAATTAAATGCATTTTAAATGATTGTCTTAAAATAGGAAAAATCACAGAAAAGATAAACCCTGCATTCCCAAGCAGGGAAGTCAGAAGTTCTGAATTACAGAAAGAAGCTGTGATTTTTCAGCTACAGAACACGCATGATATTTAGATGCAATGTTAGATCAGAGACAACTACTGCTTAGAAGGAAATGCGCAAAGACGACACTAAAATTTACTTTAATTTTTATTTTAGTATAAAAGCTTAATTTATAACCAATATACTCAAAAAAAAAAAAAAACAAACAAAACTTTAATCCTTTTATATGTTTAACCAGTCCCCAAGGATCTGATTCAATACAAGAAACAGTAAGATAAACACCTTTACACCTTTGCTTTCCAAATAAGTTTGTGGCAACAGTTTTTAGAGAGAGAAGGCTACAATAAGCAAAAAAAAAAAAATTAAAAGAGCTAAAAAACCACTAAACAAAATCAAAACTTTTATTTCATTAGCTCTTAAAAAAGACATTCAGTCAATACCCTGTATGGGAAGAATCTATCACCATTTACAAAGGAATAATTTCAAAAATGTTCTCGTTCTGATCCTAGCTCTGATTTGAATTAAGAAAAAAAAGTATTGGAGAAGTGAGAAACTATTAAAGTCCAAGTGCTACTGGCTATTAATTATTTTTAAAAATAGCATTCAAGTAAAATTAAAACATCAATGAATGATCAGAGTCCAAAAGCTCTACTTGTCTTGGCTCAGTCCTGTAAGCATTCTCAGGTTAAAGGATCTGCAGTGATTTACTCTTGATGATCTGGTCTCTGCAGCTCCACTTCATTTACTCTAATTGCATTGGCATAGGCAAAGATAATATTTGGCTTGAAGACAAAGCCTGTGCCTGGACCTGCTTTATCAATCTGGCTTCTGCCAAATTTTAAAGAAAGAGCTCCAAAATGGATCAAAGACAGGACAGACTGGAAGAAGAATATGATGATTCCTTTGGAATTACATTGACTGGGACTCTGAGCTGGCTGGAGCTGCTTTACTCAAACCTCCATAACAGATTGAACAAGTTGTTCTGTGCTACTGCACTTGGATTTAGAAACTTCCCTTTGTCCTCCTCAGCATAGGAAATGAAAAGCATTTCCAGAAGTGTCATGAGGAGGACTTTGCCTTAAAAGTATTTATTATTAATATCAGAAACTTCTTAATTTCTGTGTTAATAAACAGTTCAAACATATAAATATACAATTTAGGCAGCCATATTCACTACTCTACATGGGTTTTCTTGAAAGAAATAAAAAATATAGTGTTAACTCATCTTGAATGTAATCAAATTATTTAATTGAATAGATTTTAGAAACACATTTCTGTCATCAGAAGTAAACTTATTTAATGGACAAGAAAATGCAAATAACCTTGTTAGATAAAAGTTTATAAATCTGTAAATCAAAGAGACTTTTATCCCCATGATTTGTCTTTGTTCAGAATATTTAATCTTCCTGCAGAACACCCAGCCAGCTAATGCCCTGATACGAGTGACAGAGGTTGAAGTTTGACTTACACATTTAAATATGACATCTGAGGCTGGGACATGCTGGCTCTTGAGTCCTGCTGCCTCAGCATCTGAGCATGGCCACAGACAAAGCTTGCCAAGGCACTTGAAAGAAAGGCAGCTGAAAGTGATGAAGGAATTGGACTGGATCAGGAAAAGAGCTGCAGCACCTTTTTAATGTGAATTATGTTGCCTTGGCAAAAGCAGCCCCTTTTAGGCAGATTTCTGACTTCAAAGTACTCCATCACTGAGCAAGGCAGCCCAAAGTGGTACCCACCACTTGGTAACTGCACTGAGGATCCCAGCACCCAAACAGCCACTGTGGCTCCACATGATTCCAAATGTGCTTCAAGAGAACAGCTGGCAGATGGCAGCTGGAATGGCAACCAGACTGGTAGGAAAATGGGCACATTGGCACTGTGTGCAAGCAAGGTGACAGATGGAAAGAGAGGAAGATGCACTAAGTGCTATTAGAGATTTCAGGCAGAAGCTCACCAGCTACTAATTTGATCATGTGGAGAAAATTGCATTGAAAATCTCCAGCCAGAAAATTGATTTACTGGTTCCCCTACCAGGTGGATACTCTGGTACAACAAAATGCAGCCATTTTACACCATGAATGCCTTTAAAACAACCTGAGTTACTTTGCAGCCATTAAACAAAGAGATTTGGGCACGATGAAGCAGTACTTATGCATTTTGTTTGAAGAATGTATCTACACAGGGAACACAGTTTGGTACAATGTTAACAACATTACAATGACAGGGATGAGTTTAACATCTGTCTCTTACTGTGTTTGCATTTGTCCAGATCTTAAGACAAAAATAAATAATCCTGATCAGTGAGAACTGTTATCAACAGCTATTACAAGTCTAAATTCATCTCCAAGAATAAAGAAATCAAAATCAATTTGTATATTCATTTCATCCAATGTGATATGATCAGCCTAAAACTACTTTAAGTTGCCTCTTTACATATAAATTAACAAGAAATATAGAAGCACCATTTGTATCACCTTTGTTCAAACACCCTCCTTTGAACCACCAACGACTAAAATCAAGGTGTGCATTACAAAGACTCTTTTTTCAAAAATAAGATAAAGTTATTTGTGCTGGTTGTACAAACATGCAAGGTGCTGTCAGTTTTAGTGAAAGCAGTATCAGTAAGACAACCAACATACTAAATTTGGGTTCAATAGGTCACACCAATCACTTGCACGTTATTTTTGTTTTGTCATTCTGCTTGGATAATCACATTATACCCGCATTTCAATCTCTCACTATTTAATTAGGCAAAGCCTTCATTCATTCAGGCCACTTGCACAACTATGGCAGATCATTTAGGGAAGTAGACAAAGATGAAGAAGAAATCAAAGCTGACATGATGCAGGAAAAAAAAAACTGAATTACCATTTTCCCTCTGTCAGAAGTTCCTTCTCCACCTGTGCTCCCTCTCCTCCTCTCAGGCATCTGTCTGAGCAGAGCACTCACAAGTAGTGACAGGTTGGCAGATTTCTGTTAATTTTTTGGACCTGTAAATGTCCATTCTTTATTTAGCAGTGGTGCCCACCAGGTTCCAGCAGCTTTGCAGTGCAGGTGTTCAGGACACAGTCCTCCCAGAGACACCATCACACAACATCCCAGCACACTGGTGCTGGACTGAGAAACATTTTCAACCTCTGAAAACTTTGGCAAGTGTAGAAAACTCTGCCGTTGCTATGTTAAAAAAACACTGCAGTTTTAATACAGCTGATTTTGCCCTGTTATTCAACAAGCAATTGAATAGCATATTCAGCGAGCAAGCCCTGCTAGCCCGGTTTTCAGGGTGCTTTTTGATTGCAAGGAGGTGGCAGACAAGCAAGGGAGGGAAGGCAGTGTAAAGTGTTGCAGTAATTGCTTACAAGGCCTGTTACAACACCTCTAGAGGTGATATTTGCTGTACACAGCATCCACATTTGGATAAGGAACTGATACTACTCAGCTCTAAACCCCTGCTCACACACTAAACCACACAAAGCACTGTTGGACAGAGTTGAGCTTCTGGTTTGTTAATTTATAGTTATTTCTTCAAGTATTCCAAAGAGGAAGGGAAACCTCCCCCAGGATTAGCCATACTTGATTTCAAAGTAATTTACACAAAGAAAATAGTATTTTCTTGCATTTTAGACATCAGATCAATTGAAACTTCTCAGAGAAACACAGATTAAAACTCATGAGCTGGAAACTGTGCAGGGCACAGCTTAGACTACAACAGCCTGGAATTCTGTAACAGAAGCAGATGCCTACAAACACCTTCAGGATTGGAAGAAAAGAAACAAAGCCACAACTTTAGCAGACACCACCTCTGTGCACCATCATCAGGCAGGCACTAACCCAGTCACCAAGGCCTGAAATTCCCACACTCAGCTTGGAGTAACACTGCTCATTATGAAAGAAAACAGGATGAAAGAGAAAGTTCATAGATACTACTCAATACATGATGTCTAGTAAGTACTTATAAGCCATTTGTATCAAAAACAATAGCAAAAAAATAGCAGATGAGGAAAGCATCTACAATTTCCCAGTAACTAAATTATATTTAGTATATACTATACCTATACAATAAGGTACATATAATAAATACAGTAAGTTTATATAATAAACTACAATAAATAAGTCTATATAATAACCTACAGCTCTACCACTGGTTTTAGGACTGCTGCAGCTACAAGTCACAGTAGTACAGTCATATATTGGAGGATGTATGCACAATTCTCCACTTAGGAGCTCTGAGGCTGCAGCACTATAATCAAAATACTTCATTGTCTGGCAGTAGCAAACCAAGACCTCTTTAAAATTTGTGTAACTCCAAGAGGACCAAGAGACTTAAAACTAAGACATGTGCTAGGCCTCTAAGGATTGAAGAGGAGAGCCACAAAATAACATCCCATGGCTGCTAGGAATTCCCACTGCCCTGATGTTTGCAGTGTTTCCAGGGACGGTTTTTACCATCATGGTTATTTCTATTTCCAACTCTCTATTTCCTGCTTTAAAGCTCAGGATTCTCTGCAAGTCAGATATTCAGAAGAACACACAGAGCTCAGATACAAGCTAAAACAAAAGCTTTTTCTTTTTGCAGTGAAAAGCTCAGCAAGTATTTGATGAATGAGGAAGAATGGCACTGCTGAAGTTTTATGAAGAGCTTCCTTTTGAATAAGACTGCTGAATAAAACTTGGACAGTCCTTGAAACACCTGAATTTAAGGGAATTTACTGCCAGACACCCTCTCAAAGACTTTTTATATCACAGAGAGCTTCTTTTATCAGTTGCTGGATCACTTTGTTGTTTTTTTTTCTTTAATTGAAGTCATTTGTTACTGACTTCCTCTCTCATGACCTCAAAATCAGATAGAGATGTATTTCAGACAACCATCAGCACCCAGAATTCATAATAAAGACTGAAAAGCACTTCAAGCACTCTTTGGTAGTACCTGTTTTATTTGGAAGGAAAAGCTCAGCTCATGAAGCAGGCTTTGGGGGTTTCTTTCCCAAAAGTCTACGAACATGGAAGGGTTTTTTGTGTCACTGTTTGATGAGATTAATGACAATTTAGGTCATTTCCACAATATTTGTAACTTGTCCAGAGCTACATAAATACTGACAGAAGTACATTGTGCTTTGAGAGCCCTCCAGCAATTTTAACAACCTTTCATCATGAAATAAATACTTGATTTTGATCCTTCTCATGTTTGGGCTTTACTTCAGAAATTTCCTTTCTGTTTTATTGTATGCCTCAGGCTCATCTTGTTTCCTTTTTTTTCCTTTAAGATTTCCAATTTTCAAAGAAAAAGCAAAACCCAGTTTGGGAATGAGACAAGGCATGGCAGGAAGTTACCAGGCTATGTAAACTTCTTGGACTTAAAATAAATTATTTCAAATACAGAAAGGAGTCAAATGAGCTGTCCTTAAAAAAATTAAAAATTGTTTAAAAATTAAACCAGGTTTTTAAAAGTATCCTTAAAAATACAAATTATTCCTGCATGGTCAGCAGACAATTGGAAGAACTGTATCACGTTAGAATGATTTATTTTGTGTATCAGTCACATAGCAGCAATATTTTACTCTATAAAAAGGAAAACCTTAGGGGGAAACATCTCCTTGCTTCAGCAATGAACTGGTGCCAAGAAAAAAATTTCCTGCCCAAATCTGAAGACTAAATTCTGCGTCAAACACAATATTTGACATTCAGGACCCTGGACAAGAGAGGAAATCCACCCAGCTGTTTCCTTCTCAAAGGAAGGAGCACGTGATGTAAACGTGACCTCCCCTTCACCCAAAAATATGGATAGTGCTTTAAAATACAGCATTCTTGAGAAATATGCAAGAGTAACATTTCCATTTGCTCTGATATTATCAATTTAACATTTCTGTAATGGGGCTTCTACTCATAACCCTCTTGCATTCACTGCTGTCAAGATCTTTATTTTTTATCACATACAGATAAAGATTCTAGTATTAAAAAAAAAAAGCCTTTTTCCTTTAGCAGCAATCAGAACAGATTTCAATCCCTCCATCTTGCTCTGTCTTCTTCCTTCTATCCAAAATAAAAGTTACTAAGAGACAAAATGACCAACAGGGAATCTTATAGGGGAAAAAAGGAGATTGTGAGGAATAACAAGTCTTGTGTAAAAAGAACTGAAGCACCCACATGACCTTTTGCCACTGCCTTACTACGTGGATATGGTTACATGAGAAGACAGGCAGGCTGTGAATCATAACAAGGGTAAAGAACAAGAAAACCCATCAGCTTTAAATTATTTTTAATGGAAGGTATTTAAATTAATGGATGTCCAGAGTAATATGGGAAACTGGTGAAAAGCTTAAGTTAGGAGAAAGAGGGATTAACAGCATTTTTTGTTATATTTCATAGCTTTCAACTCATGTTGCTGGTATATTCAACTGTGGACCAGAAATATAAAATTGAAACACATCAGAAGCAGCACACATTACCTAAACTAACTTGTACCAAGGGAAGCATAAAGGAATCTACCAGAGACATCTTTAATGCCAAGGAATAGACTTGGCTGAGTACAGTACATTTTCTTCTCTCTTTCCCCAACCCTCCAAGCAGGCAGAAAAGTAAAGAAAGTGTTGAAATTACTAAATCAATAGAACAGAGGAAAAAAGTGAAGCTCCACTAAAATCAGGCAGGTCACAAGCTCCCTAAGGATACACAGCATCTAGGGGAAAAATCTTAGGGAGAAATCACCCTGAAAGTAAAACATCTGCTACATTAAGAACATTTTTTGAAAGAAAGACATTCTATTAGTAGGCCAGAACTCCAGCAGAAATGGTGACAGGATAACTACAGTTATTTTTCTGTCCAGGGTGATGAGGGAACAATAACTGATGACAAGAATGGCATCTAGGAGAAAAGTTTTATTGGCAGCCATTCAAGAACACATTTCTCCAAACAAAAAAAAATGTCAATATGCAGCTAAAAATAAGGAGTTTAAAAGTTAAAGCAGAAAATATTTAAATAATCTTGAAATGGTGTCAAATCAAAAAGAATAAAGAATTCAAATTTGCTACTAAAAATACATATAAAGTAGGAGTACAAAAGAATGATGAGTTTCCTGACTGATTTTCATAGATGCTCCATGCTTAGTCCATAAAACAGAGCCCAACAGTCCATTATCTTCTGCTTATTCCATCTGTAATTTCAAATGACTTCAAGTCTGGACACATCAGCATCACAGCACCCAATTTCTCTGTGCAAGAAACGTGTGCAGAGATGAATCCTGGAGTTCATCAATCAAGCTATGGCTAAGGTTATAGTTCCTTGTTCTGAAGGATGTATGGATGCATATTCCATTAAAAACACAATAAGAAACCTTTTGCCCCCTTCAAAGGAACAGTAAGCAGATGGGAAATATACACCACTGAAAAATTCCCACTACAATGTTCTAAAGCAGCAATTGAAATCAGAAGTTATTCTACTTTTGATATCCAGATTTTTGGCAGATATGACTTCTGGATCAGTTATTTTTGTACAAAATATCCTTGAATATATATATATATGTGTGTGTGTGTGTATATATCTATATCTATGAATATATATATATGTGCATATATATAGGAATATATACATATGTGTATATATATATATGAATATATGTGTGTGTGTATATATATATGAATATATGTGTGTGTATATATATATATATATATATAGTGGTTGCAACTGAAAACCAATTCTACCCAATGTCTCAGCTTCATTTTAATGAGAAAGGATAAATATTTAAACTATAAACCAGACATTTCTTTTCCCAGCTCCTAGACAAGTAGTCCTTAAATTCAATTCTTTTATCAGTCCTAGCACATTATATCACATTTGATCATAAACCTTGCATTTTTGAATTACAGACCAATTGGGTTATGTGTTGTTTCCTCAAGAGCCATTGTACAATTTAACATGAACTACATGCAGTAATCTAACATAAATTTTAAAAATAAAGCACTGAAAAAAACCCCACTGGATATGCAAGAGCAAGTTAAAGAAATAACTACAACCCTTACTGAGAAGACATAAGCATTCACATATCTTAGACAGCTTCTCACCTTTTAAAGGCTGAGTCAGGGGAATTATAAAAGAACAGGTGGTAACTGGGGCAGTGAGATTAAAGGGATTGCTGCCAGCAGGTGAACCTTCTCCTGAAAAATCAGTTATCACTGTGAGTCATTACATGACTCTCACCTGGCTCAGGGATAATGTTCCACATTTGTCTGAAGGAGAAGCAGGGAGAGGGTCACAGCAGAATATAAATATATTTTAAAACTGTTCTAAGGCATCTTGTGAAAGTCAAATGCTAAAATATAAAACAAAAAAAAAAGAAAAAAGGTAAATTAGAAAAAAAACCCTCACAGTATCAGTCATTCTCTATGAATGATAAAGGAAAAAATGCTTAGTGAAGAAAAGAAGTATTTTGTTTGAGGCACAGTAGAGGCACACAGTGGAACAAATTACATTTATTTTGGTCAGCTTATTGAGAAAGCAGTAGGTGATTACAATGGTGATTTGAATGTCACAGGAATTTGATGAGGCATACCTCAGAGCTCAGCAAATCCTGCACAGCAGCAGAACCAGAGGCATCTCAGTCTGGTATAAACTACATGTGGCACAGATGATAGAACTTGCTATTTTTCCCCAGGATTTTCTCTCCGGAGACCCAGTCTATTACAATGTGTTCACAGCCTCACAAGCCATGCAGACTGCGAGTTCACGGAGGCTGATTCTCAATTTATTGAAGAAAAATGTCAGCCAGTTATTAAAAAAAAGCCCTTTCTAGAGAACAGCAGAGCTGCCCCAGGAAAGGAGAATTGGAATGAGTAAAACATTTGCCCCCAAACACTCTGATGCTCTGCACTCATGTCCTGTCCTTTGCCTTCTTCCCAAGGCAATGCATTTTTGGGAAAGCTCAATTCCAGATCTGCCAGCCAAAGCCACTGCTCCAAGGCTCCAATCCCGCTTAAAGCTCTTAGTCTGTTGACCAATAAATCACTTGGCTGTCTCTAAAACACTTCCAGTAATACTGACTGCCATGCAACAAGCTGGAACCAGCAAAGCCAGAGCAGCAGTGCCACTGGGAACCCCAGGGGATGTCCCCGCTTAGGGAAGACACAGACCAAAGTGCAGAACCAGCGGCATTCCTGGGAAATGCTGACAGCACTCTGAGATTTGGCCTCACTGATGCAATATATCATTGTTTGGAGATGGAAATCATGACATTCATCTCAGCTCAAATATAAGAGATTCACTTTCATTCAAGAACCAGAAAAGCAATTTCGTTGCAATTATTTAAAGCACTTTTAATTAAATCCATCCCCTTTATTTGTAAAAGTAAGGTTTGATAAACTTCGTTTCCCAGTGGGAAAAAGTGAATTAAAAGAGAGAATTCTGCTGGTTCTAAAATGGCACTTCATAGCTTCACATTAAATAGATTAAATTACTTTAAAGCACTAAAAAACTGACACATTAAAATCCAAAGTAAAAGACAATTAATCACTACCAAGTAAAATAAACAGAGCCACCATTAACATATATGACTATCTCTTTCATTATGTTTGTCATAATAAGTACTTAATTTTATTAAAAAACATAAATTTTGGTATAGGAACACATGGACTAAGAAATTTTTGCATATATTTCTTACATATATGAGAATACATAAGCAATAGGGATCTACAAGTTTCATAAAACTAAATTATTGAAAGAATATGTATGCAATAGAGCTTAAATCAACTCTAGCTATTAACTGGCACTTCACGAGCACACAGTACAAACAACTCCTCCAAAATGCTTTCCCCTCACTTGGCAGCCCTTCATAAAGCAGTAGTATTCCCTGGATACAGCTGGAGGATGTTTTTTGGCTGTCCTCTATAACCTCTGTGAGCCCCAGTGGTTTTTTCCTAATCTTTTCTCCCAACCTGTGCAGTGACAGGCTACAGCCTTGCCTGGCTGCCTTGCTGAGCTGTTTTGGGGTTTGTGGGCTGGCTCCCAGCACTCACCAACCAGCCAGGTTCGTGTCACAGGTGCAGGGAGCTGGGCAGAACAGACCCAAGGCAAAGGGAAAAAGATGCTTGCCCTGAAAAGGTTAAAAGATGCTGTGTTGGAAATTTCTTGTAGCATTTTTTTATGCATAGGCATCTCAAAGTAGGGTTATAAGAGATGTGTTTCCTTTAATTTTGCTCAAAATATGTATGCTGTACATTCAAGAGGTGAAAAATAAAGTTCTACACCAATCATCATTCAGTATTTTACGGCAAAGAGTATCAGCCTTTCCGTCCTCAATACTTCATGAAGTCTGATAAAACCGTGAAGATCATTGATCTATCATGTATCATTTAATCAATCAGAGTAGGAAAGCATGAACACTTCACTCCTAAAAATACACAGTAGTGGTAACACACACCCTTCTCAATTGGAGAATTTTTTTAAATAAGCCTATATGAGCCAAATAGAGACATTTTTAAGACAAGCAACCCTCAAATGGTCACAAGCAATTCAAACACAGCTCTAAATACCTCGTTCAGACTTTTTCTTCCAGTTTATTTCTGAGAAGATAAGGTGTGAAAACCCAGTTTTAGCATAAACAAACATTAGAAGGGACTAAAGATATGCAAAGCAAATAGAGGAAATCCTTAGATATAATGCTGGGTGCATTAAGAAAATTAGTTTTCTATTGCAAATTCTTTAAGAGTTGTTCCCACAACTGGAGTTGGGCAAGTTATTTGCAGGGAGCAATTTATTCAAGCCTGGATTTGCCCCTGCACGAAAATGAGCTAAAAGAATTACATTACACAGAAATAGCTTTAGCTAATACTTTATAATGCACCAGGGATGTATGCAAATTAATTTCCTTCTCAAAGTTTAGAACATTGCACAGTGTAGAATTATTTTATGATTGTCTGGCAAATTGTTGTAATGTTTGTTTATGCCTGATAATGCATACTACAAAAAAATGCCCAAATTTAACAGCTTACACCAAAGGGGCTTATAAAGACATTCCAATTTGTTCTGTGTAAAATGAGAGAATCAAGTCATGTAAGGATGGGTTATTGGAAGATAACCCATCTGAATATCTGCAGTACCTCTATGGAGAATTCTCTACTGGGAAGCTCCATAACAGGGAGGGGAGGGCCTGGGATGACCTAACTGAGGGTTTACAGTACCTGAAGGGAGTCTACAAGAAAGGTGAAGAGGGAGTTGCTACAAGAGCTTGGAGTCACAGGAAGGGGGAATAGCTTCAAACTGAAAGAGAATAGGTAGAGATGAAATATTAGGAAGAAAACCTTCCCTGTGATGAGGCCTGGCACAGGCTGCCCAGAGAAGCTGTGGCTGCCGCATCCCTGGAAGTGCCCAAGGCTGGGTTGGATGGAACTCTGAGCAACCTGGTCAGGTGGAAGGTGTCCCTGCCCATGGCTGGGTGTTGGAACTGGATGATCTCAAAGGTCCCTTCCAACCCAAACCATTCCATGATTCTACTGGTTTATAATGACACATCAGAGATCATACAGAAGACGCTTTCTGGAGATCTTCTGGAATATTTTCATTTGAGATGTATCCACAGTGAATATTCCCAATGGGAACAGGTTTAAACAACAATGATTTGGTTCATGAAGAAAACCCAAAGCCAGACTGTGCTTACTTGACAATTAAAGGAACAATGGAAGAGGCATCTCCTTCACAGAAGTATTTGAGTACCAGCACAGCTTCAAGCACCTCCCTTGCACATAGCTCACTTGAATAAGAGATATTGCTTGATGAAGATGACTCTAAAGACTTGGTTGCTAACTAAACCACGTCTGCTGTAGAATGAGTACTCCTGCAAAGGACTGCCATCAGCTGCAGAGTCATCTGTCAGCCCACATGACTTGGTATGGAAGAGAATTATTAACCTAAATAATTATTTATATAATTTTATAATATTTCTATTTAATGATTTAATATTTTAATTATCATATTGATAATTATTATTTAATAAGAAAATTATTAATTAAGATAAAAAACACCCCAAGTCATACTTGGAGTTCTTTTGCCCACTGACAGAGCCTCCAGATTTTTACTGGCAATGGGAAGTCCAGAAGTGAGACTTGTAATCTATGAGCTATGGCTTTTCTCCTATAAACTTTCTCCTATAAAGCACAAAGGTATTAGAACCTCAGCTTGTTGCCACCAGAAGCCCTCCAATATGCCCATGAAGAGGAGAGCATTTGCAGTTGAGGATTAAAGATGGCAAAAAGAATACAACAGCATTAGATATAGCAAATTATGACCTTGAGTCTTTGTTCTGGCTCATCATTGCATCTCTACAACAGCTTGACATCTGAAGCACATTTTGCAATAGCAATGACTTTGCCATTATGTCTCTATGATACATATTAGAAAAACACACACAGAACAATATACACTAAAAAATTCTCCACTTCTGTACAAACGTACCAGAAATGGAAAGGACTTCACACATTTCTAAAACATGTCAGGGTATAAACATTGCTGGTGTTTATAATCTGACTCATGGACAGAATATTTATTGGTACCAAATCAACTCTTTCACACTTGTACTTGCCAGGTCTCATGGCCAGCCCCTAGAAACATGGAATAATCTTCCCAAAAGGGAGCAAACTTTCTCTCCGTTCATCTTCCTCCTCCTGCTCCTCTTGCATGGCTAAGATTTCAAAGCTAAATGTACCCTAAGTACAACATTGTACAGAAATCAGGAAATGAGGAATGACTACCTGGATATTAAATACAGAATTTTCTAGTAACATTTTGGCTTGCATAAATGCATTTTGGTTTGCATTTATGTCAACATCTGCTTGGGCATTTGCTAGTCCTGAGTCACATCAAGATGAAGAAACTCAATTTATTCCACACGATATTTTCATTGATGCCAAGTGTCACACAATGATTATGATGAAAGCAAAGACTGAATATGTACTTCTATTAATTAGCAATTATTAAAAGACAGGTCCCTGTGATTACTGCTTCACGGGCATGAGAAGGAATTCATTATTAAAAGACCGTTGCCACTGCATGAATATCTGATCAGTGCTGGCAGATCAAAAAAGCATATTAAATAAATGAGTAATCAAATGATAGTGTATCATTTGTATAAATTACCAAAGGACAACCTCCCCTTCTGACTGAGATACAGATTTTACAGAGATCATTTAGGTAGTCTCACAGAGCAGCAAATCCTTTTTGTTACCCCAAGTCCTGCTTGCAGAAAGAATGATTGTTACAAGAAAAATGGAAAAACAACATTGATTCAAAAAAGTTATTCATATTCTGCCCGATGATTCTGTAGCATACAACTACAGATTTTAAATGAATAGTCTGATTTTAAATGAATAGTCTTTTGACCCACACCACAATGTTTCTATTTTAAAACAATCTTTCTATTTTAGTTCTATTTTCATTTTAAAAGAAAAAATTAAAGATGGATTGGGAAGGCAAAATGCTAGATTCACAAGCATTGAGTACCCCTGTATGCTTGGGAGCAAAGCAACACTTATTTTCAGAAACACACAAGGCACTGGTATTGAGATAGCACAATATACCTCAGAAAAAGAATAGGGTGGTTTCAGGGCAGCAAATGTGTTGCTTGATATTTAGATACTTCACAAAAATATGTGGACTTTTCTTCATTACTGAAGTCATTATCAAAATCAATAAACCACATTTCATAAATAGGCAGCATAAAACTAAAGGATTTGATTGGTGAAGAATTAAAGGTTAATTGGCAACAGAGGCCACAACTTGCTGGCCAGTTATTTATCAGATTATAGAAAAGAAATAGATGGCAGCAAGAAAGCTATTGTACAGATGTGATTCATATATACTTGAACACATATGTAAGAAAAAAATCAAAATTATATCTGTCTCCTAAAACTTGATTTAAAATAGCTATTGCCTATGTTCCAGAATTTCCTTCAGCATGCCTTGTTTATATCTGAATTATATCTTCAGAAGGTCTGATATTTCAAATTCATCTAAATTTAGAGGTTATCCATTTCCTGATGAATTTATACTTTCTGGAATTTATTATTGGGCATGTCTCTTATAAATAAGGCTTCTTTCCTGTCAATATGTTCAGCAGCAATGAAAAATATTATTATCATTATTATTATTACTCAGATGATTATGACCTGAATTAAACCCTACTCTTTTTTAAGGTAAGGTTAAACCCTATCATCTTTTCTTTCAGAGAAGCAAATAAGTGCACAGAAGCTGGCTGAATTTATCAAGTGAATCAGAAAAGTTTTCATCAGTTCTGCAGGTAAATTTCCAACACTCTGGTTGTGATTATTGGTCCAATGATAAAACCTGTTTTTAAAGTGCTCCAACTCCCACATTCTCTCCCCCATGACTTACCTCCCCCTTCTAATTACATACCTATAGGTAGAATAATATGGGAAGATTAAAAGTAAGAATATAAAAGTTAGATTGACACTACATATTTAAAATTTAAAAAGGTGTTTTGCTCTTTGCATAATTATCCAATATTATTATAATGAAGTTACAGAAACATACACTTGGAGGAATACAGCTGCTTCTGGCAGTGACAGTCAAGTATGATTTTATATAATACTTGCAGAAAGGCACAGATCAGAAAATGTAAAACCATGCACACATTTCTTTTGCCTTCAGATGCCAGTTAACAACAATTGCTAATATAGGCATCCTTGCACACAGCTATCCAAGAAATCCAGGTATTTTCAATATCCTTCACAATCTGCATTTTGATGCGCCACTGAAACAATTCTACAATATTCCCAAGTTTGAAATTTTTCTTCACCATGCTCTCTTTAGATCAAAACAGGTGCACAGAACTGATGTTTTACCACCCACCAAACTTGCAGCATTCCTTCTAGGTTTTATTTGTCTAGATTATTACTAAAATCCATTTCCACTGAGATGTCTAGATAAGTTAACATAAATTATCTACTTCTAAAACATCATGTCATCCCTAGTTCTTTCCACACAGGTTTTCCTTTTATTTTCTCAGTGTTTCCTTACCTTTTGAAGCCCTCCCACCTATTCCTCCAAGACCATTTCCCTTCCATAAATAATGTAAGCCTGTAATGCCATACTGAAGCAAAGTGCATATTCACCATATTAAACAGATCAAACACACACAAACTCAACAAGCCAAAAATTGGCTCCAAAGTTCTAAGTTTTTGCAAGTACTTGAAAAGGAATTTCTTGAGCAGCAATATTTACAAAAAGTTCTATTTTTACCTGAGTAATTTTTTTATCATCATTATTTGATACATCACAATTTAAACGTTTTTTGAGGTTGATGGGCCAAGTGGCATTCAAGTTCAAAATAACAGGAAGGCAAACTATCAAAAACCATCTCAGTTAAACTAGAATCCTGAAACTCCTTCACTCATAAGGTAGACAATTATAAATTTTACTGAAATAGATATTTCAGACTCTGAAAAGAGGGAACATCTAACAATATTGTTCATGGCAGGTGAGGGGTACAGTCCAAGCTAATTATCAAGGCACTCTCTGCATTCAGTGGAGGCTGATGGACAGCAGATGACATTTTCTTCAGTACATTGATTGATTAGGTTGACCAAACACACTTCTTAAAACACCTGATTTTCTGTCTTAAACACAAAGGGAGCCCAGGAAACTACCATAAATTAATGATAGCACTTTCACACAGCTGGAAATAACTGAGGTGAACGCCATCCTAACAGTGTGGCTGTTAAAGAATGAGCAATCCCACTTTTTCTAAAATTCACAAGTCACTGTGATTAATAGAAAGATGTTCATAATGATGTTTGAGAGCCCTTTTTGGCAGAAATTTGTGATGAGTAAGAGAGTAGCAGCACACAGCATCACCACTCAAAACAGCTTCCACAGACCCTAAACCATAGGCAATTCCTGGATAACAAATGCCATAAGGAAAGTAGTTTGATTATTTAGTAATTAGTGAAGTTAGTATTATTTCAGAGCTAAAAACAATACATGAGCTCTGTTTCCCTTATAAAAAGGATTAAAAGTATTTGCTGAAAATTAATCCTATTTATTTGTTGCATTCATGCACAGGAGAAAATATTTACTGCACCATGATCTGGTAATAGTTAAAATGTGCTATTTGTTTAATTCAACACAAATAATTTCTAGATGTAAACTTTTTCCTGAATATTACCTGTAGGATGGTAATTACAGAAAACCTCATGCCATCACAAAGCAGAAAAATCTGGTTTTTTCAGAATATTCCCACTTTGCCAATTAGTCAATTGTTATTCAAAGTAGAAATGCACTAAGTGCTCTAAACACCAAAACATCATTCTCATCTTTAAATAGACCTAATTAGAGAAAAATGTTGACTATGTACTGGCTGTATTTAACATCCTTTGCAAAGACACATAGGTCTGGTAATTACAGGTACTGATATTTTAATTGTTTCTTATTAAGGGCCACTAAAATTTTCTGCCTGTAGGTTCTGTCAAACTGGAAAGTTTCTTTGTAAATGCTCGTTATCCCATTTGGACTTTTCCAAGTACATTCCTTTTCCAACAAGGAGATAAAAATCACAATTGTGCCCTAATAGAGAGTGATCATACTACTTTAAGGAGCTCTCCATGATCATGCCAGACCCCATAGCAACAGAGAATTTGTTGAGCACCTGTTTTCTTTTTCCTTAAAATAGTCATTCCTTACCTAGAACAAGAGGAAAGGCGTAGCATCAGGATTAAAAAGTTCTTTGATTCACTTTTAAATATGTGGGAAATGTAGTCAAACCCCTAAGGATGTCTGGTTAAAACAGACCATTTCTATTTTAAGATTTATTTCCCATTAGAACTTAATACTTCCAATTCTCTGCCTCCAGTATGTCACACCAAAAATGCAAATAGCAATGAAAGTTGCTAACTTCCCTTTCAAGAGATCTACATTAGACCCTCATTCTTTCAAAAGCATCACTTCTGTTTCCAGAAATGCCATCACAGAAAAGATTTCAGCTAATAAACCAAGACACAGTCCAACTCCTCATAGTCAGTTTTAATTGATCACATATTTCATCTTTCACACACCAAGTCCTCCAGTAAATACTCATTATAGCAAGATACCAGCACTGCATGCCAACCACCCCTTCCCAAACCAGGGCCACCTCTTATTTTGGCACAGCCCTGAGTAACATACAGGGCGCAAGTTCAGTGAGAATTCAGCAGCTGAGCTGCTTTTGCAAACTACAGCATGAAACAAAACTGAGGATTTGCAGAGACATTGACACTACCAAATACTCACTGAGCCCTCACAGATCTAAGCAAAACTGAAAGAAAACCATGCTAATTTGTAAAGAAAGATTAATAACATGCTCAGCACTAGCACACATGCTCTGTCACTTGTAGCAGCCCCAATCCCAGAAGAAACTGGAAAATGCTGTATTGATCTAAAAGCCAGAATAGTGATCAAAAGTATTGGAAACATCAGTTATCTAATTAAGTGATTAACCAGAAGCAGTGACTGCTTTAGCATAGAACATCTGGAAGATGTTGAGCTTTCCTTAACAATATTTGCATTTATAGGCCCTGTAATACATATTGACAGAGCTGAAGACAGAAAAACCTGTTTAGAAGCTTAGGAAAACTGCATTTGGCCCTCAAACCCTTTCCAACTGTCAGAAGTCTCTTGTGGAAACAAGTATGGGAGATTGAGAGCTCATAAAAGAAATGCATAGGGAATTAGGAAAGAAATATATTTAACTGGAAGCCACAGGAGTTGAATTAGCAACAGGAAAATGGAGAATATAAAAAGCTGCTGTATATGTGTCAAAATTTCTCCAAAACATCTTGAAAGTGGGATCCAGATTAATTACATTTAAAGTAACCAAAGTTTCAACTGGTCAACCTCACATCATCTTAAGGGATTCTGAAGAGAAACCTGAAGGATACATCTCCATACTGTATAATCTTGCATCATTCCCGTTCCACTGGAACTGCAAATACAATTTTACATTCACAAAGATGGTCATAAAACTGCCAAGGATTACAATGACAAATTAAATTGCTTGTTATGCAAATTTGCAATCAAGTACCTCATCAAAAACAAAAAAAGCAGTGAGTGAGCAGTTGTGTTTCTCTACCTCATCACTGCTTCTCCATCAGGAGAACTAAGCTACGGGACATTTGGGGAAGAATGAGGGCAAATATATTTAGGCTGTTAGAACAAGGAAATGTAGCTGGACTGCAATTTTTCTGTACTATAAATTTACAAAAGCTGAGTACCATTGTAGATTTTTCATCTTTAAAAACAAAACAGTGTTAGGAACACATGAAATCAATAAATTACAAGGATAACACTGACATGTAGAGGACTCACACACGTGCTCCAGCAGGCTTGGTGGTGTTGTGGATCCTTCCTGCCTCAGGGTCTATAAAACTGTTCATAATTTACAAGATTCTTCCAGTTTTATAGTACTGGATAGTCAATATGAAGAATTATTTTGGAATAAAACTCCATGAAGACACAGGCATCTTAGATTAACAACACTTTCCCATAAAAAATCCCTTTTTTTTCTGGAGTATGACTGCTTGTGTGAGAAATATGTGCCAGTACAACTATTCAGAAAAATAATCCAAAAGAGTTATATTGGGGCATTTGCATACGTAGACAAATCATTAATCTCTCTACTTAAATGAGGGAAAAATCTTCACCACAGGCTGGACACAAGTTGTATTCCCTTTACCTCGTTAGTTTAAGACAATTTAGTTTAATAGGAATGAATTCATCCTGCTGTAGTTTCAACTTGCCTCTAATTCACTTGATAAGTACTTTGGAAATTGCCTGATTATCCCTTCAGTGTCTTGGTCATCTAACAGCACCACAATAAATAAACAAATGGTAGCTTTTCAGAAAAAAACACCACAGAAAAAAGAAACCAAGAAACTCATAGTGTGCAATTTTCCAACCCCTTGATTTTAAGTGACATAATGGAAATAGTTCCCAGCTGAAGAAAATAATATTTGGGCTTTATTCAGCTGCTTAAGTGACTGAAAGTGGCATGGGGAGATATTAGTACTTAAAATAAATTACTCTCAGCATCATTTTCAGCACTTAGAGCACGCACAGCTTCTTTACAAGTGGACTATGGTGTGATTTACAATTAGCAAGTTAAAAAGCAAGAGCTATTTTAGTAAAATAACCTATCCCACATTTATTTTATCCGAAATTAAGGAAGTGCTGGGATATATAACTGGAAATGGTAGATCTGCCCTTAAGAGCAGAAGTCTAAAGCTTGTTATGCAATTTGAAAAAAGCATCTAACAACATGTGCTTCAGACAAGAAATGTGCTTGGGGTGCAGGATTACTTCTCTTAGGCTTCTTTCACACTGATTAACAAATATATAACTTTATAGTTCCATTTACATCATCTGAATTTGAGCAAGAATTGATCCCTAGAAGGGCTCTGCTTTCTAATCAGACCTTCAGTGTAACTTCTAATTAACATCTAGTTTACTGAAGGAACAGAAATACTCCATTAGTATGGACATTACACATGCCTAATTTCCATTAAATGATAAATATTTGTGACTTCTGAATATTATACCACAAAAAGAAATTCTAGCCTGCTAGATAAGGGGTGTTTAGGCTGAAGCATTGGCAAGGAAGGACAGATTGTGTGAAACACAAAATTAGAGGCTTTATTTCAGAATGCACCATGTCCCAAACACTTGTTCTTTCCCTGAAAACACAACAACAGGAATTGCCTCAAATTCATGCTGCTCTATCAAATTCCAGAAATGCAGTGCTGGAAAAGCTGCAGTTACAAGTTTCAAAGGAGACAGAAATGTTTCTCCCATTCTTCCTCTTCCAGCTCCAGGATAGGTATTTTAAGGAGATAAGAAACTAAGCCAGTAATTTAAAAATTAAGCTAAAATTTAGCGAGAAAGGAATGTCACTTGCAAAATAACCCCAAGTTAGTGAACAACCTGAGCATATGCACAATTACAAGGTAAGAAACTCATTTTCATGGGCCTCTGCTCAATTATTGTGAGCTGGCACTGTGCTGTCAGTTCTAAAGGTTAATGCAGTAATGAAAGATGACAATCTCTCCTAGGTGATTACTGAGTGATGCTCAAGCAGGTATCCACTTTTTAAATTAAAGGTGCTCCAAGCAGCCTGAGGACACCAGGTTTGTCCCAGGGCTGGGTACAAACTGAGTTAGGTACAGCTCACCTGGCAGGATATGGCACAGCTGCAAATGTAATATTCTGCCCAAAACTAAGACAAAATATTTAAATCATCTGAACAGCTCATAAATGAATCCACTGTGATTTCTCATAAGGCAAAACTTTTGGGTATTTGCTCCTGTCTAATGTTGATCAGTACTTCCTAGAATCTCATTTAAAGTCCATGAGATGCATTTAGGTAAATGGGGAATTAGATTATAAATTAATAATCACAATACCAATTCCCTTCTCAAATAAACGTTTACAAGCTAATCTGATCTCATTGATGGCTGTCATGTCTTTATGTGGAGATAATGCTCTCCAGGGGCAGATCCAATGCAGGAACAGCCAGCACACCTAAACAAAGGCTCCATCAGACACCCAGAAACCACACACAGATACATTCATGGGCTGGAGGTAGCAGAGGAGGAGGGGGACCACCATCCATTCACACTGGGTAATCTCAAACCACTCAAGTCTTTATTATGCCACTCATAAATAAAAACATAATTAAGCTACAATTAGCAGCAATAAACCAGAATTAAGGGGTTGTTCCTGGCAGATATTTCAACCGAATCCTCATTCCTGCCAACACTCCCAACACCAAAAGCACTGACCACCTCAGCCCCCAACAAAGCAGTGGTAATCTCACTTTTGTAGGCATCACTAACATCTGCAAGACACTTACTAAGCACCCCCAAGCAATTCATACAAGGCCAAAAATGACAGCAATGATAATGTCTCCTTTCGGGGTGAAAGGACTTTGTGATTAAGAAATTAATTAATCCTGCTTTGACCATTTCTTGCAAGTCTTGGGTCATTTTTCAAATTATTTCTGCTGCTGAAACCCTAAAGAGACAAGCTAAAGCTTCATTTCAATGTTAGTTCAGATGAGGAGGGGAAAAGTTTAATAAGTGAAAGAGCATGAAGAGTGTAAATCTTCAGACTCCTCCAGGAAAATAAACTGCCATAAGCTTCCTGAAATGTCATAAGATCTGACACCCAGAAGGGGTAACCAAACAAAGGGTATGAAGGTGGTTACAGAAACTTGTAGCTTTTAGTAATGCCAAGATTTAGGGATGGCTGAAGAGCAAGTTCTGTTGGAAAGCAAAGCAAAGGGAGATGAAGCACACTCAGAGATTGAGGAAGATGCTTGAGAGAGCCCAAACACAGCAAGTCAGTTCTGATCTTACACACTCCTTTCTGATGTCTTTGTGGTTAGTGCTTCTAAGACAGCTGCTAGTTTTCAGACGGAATATCTTCATTTGAACCTCATGCAAAGAGAAAAAAGGGACAACCTACTTTTTCCCAGAATCCATCATTGGCTTACATTCCAGCTTTGCCCCAGTTCCATTGAAACAGCAAAGTCAAAGATTAAACAGCAGGGATGATGTGTCCCACCATGATCTGAGGGCATGCTTAATCCCAGATCAGAAATATAAATCTGCATCTTTAATCATGCACAAAAAGCAATTATTAAATGTCTTAAAGATGCTGGAATTCAAGCCTCTTCATGACAGCATTACAGACACACTGATGAAAGCAGAAATGAGTATAAAAAGGAAATATTGTTTTAATGTTTTCTAGCTCCAGGTAAAATAACAAACCCATAATTTTTGATGAAATTATTAAAAGAAACATTTAAACTTTTTAAGTATGTAAATGATCCAGAGATCATTTACAGCAAGCTCTTTCATGTTTTACATGTTCCTTTAAAAAAAGCTAAAATCAAGTTGAAGTCAATTAACTACTCAAAATTTAAGCATTTAGCATTGATACATATTTTGTTGCCAAAACCACATAAATTACACATTGCCCCTGTTAAGAGCAAAGGTTAACAAATCCACCTGCTGCATCATGAGCAAGAAAAATTGCTGATAAAGTGTTTTGGAAAAAGCAGTTGTGTTCCCCTCTTGGAAAGAGAAACAAATCATGGTTCCAGATTTCCCTGGATTTAGGAGCTAAAGAAATTTTGATTTTTAAGATTGGCGTAGCAGCAGGCAAAAACTGGTGCAAGAACAATGAAAAATGGTGAAGTAGTAATTATTTTGAAGAGTTTGGTCTTTTGTTGCCACAGACAGCAAAAAGTTTTGAATCAGAGAGTAAAAGATTTTCGTGGAACACCAAAGGAACAGCTTCAGAAATGGTGAGGCATCCCTTGAGTGGCTGAACTACTAAAATAAACCTTGTAATTTACAGAAGTACATTTTTCCTCCTGATATCTCTTGTTAGGGAGTGGCTACTGAAGCCCACAGCAGTGATAAGAACGCACTCAGGTTTTCTGTCAGTCCTGATAGGAAGAAGAACTTTCCCATCCACAGAGCTCATCCCATTCTGGATGGTCATGGAGACCCCCTGAAACTCTCCCTGAGACTCATTAATACCTCCCAGATCACTTTATGTGCAGCAATAGCAAGTCTTGTTCTCAGCAACAAGCACATAGCTGTGCTTGTCCCAAGCAACAAAAAGCTACTGAAGCTGTGACACCTGAGATAATTCATTATCTGTCCAAAATTATTTGGGCTTTCATTGTTAATTTTTTCAGCAATGGGAAAAATTCCTCATTAATCCCAGTTCTGGGAAAGATAAGAAAATGAATGCAGCATTCCAGTGAAACATTCCTAAATGTTTCTAATTTTGCAGAGTACAAAACTACATACTCTAAGTGCTTTGCAATAAAATATTGCAGACAAGGTTTATGGAATAGCTGGGCATTTTGGTAATTTTTTTTGGAGGGGAAATAAAAACTTCTAGTAATTTTCAAACATTTAAATATAAAAACATTTTGGTATTTTTTTTTGGAGGGAAAAAATAAGGAAAAAATTTAGGGGATATAGCGACATTTTATTACTCAGCCTGAGACTTAGCTTTAACAATTTCAGCCATGTCATTAACTACAAGATCTTTTATTCTTCAAATTAAGACGTTCATATAAACAGAAATTAATTTTATTATACTTAGCAACTGGCAAGCATTTACTGACTCCAGCACAGAAGGGTTTCAAATCCCAGCCCAGGGGAAAAGATTAAGCCTAAGGTTAAACAAGGTGAATTCCTACCATCTGCCCTTTAAGCAAACTGAACAAAATTGAAAAATAGAAAACTGACTGCAGAACATATAAATTTCAGTTTTAGATATCTTAAATTAATCTTTAGAATAACAAAAAAGAAAAATAAGCAAAGCAGTAGAATAGAAGAAGCAGCAAAGCAGAAACCACTTTTTTAGTGCTGATGATCAGTTGTACCCTTTATATTGCCTCCTGCTATTGCTTACACTTGATTTTTCTTTTGAGTGGTGCAGGTTGATTGAGGATAATGAAACAATCAGGTTTAAAAGAGCCCACATTTCACACAATATTACTTTGGTCAATCTGCTCCTGGGTCACGGTCAGAGGGGGAAATACTGCTCCCAGGATCTCGTTACAGTCTCAGTGCTCTCCCTAATGGAGTAATTAGAGGCAGCCCAGCCTGACTGCAGCACCACACTGAGGGGATGCATTTGCAGTCCCAGCTCACACCACAGGCTCAGCCTGCTCTGCTTGAGCTCAGCTTTTCAAAGCCTTCCTTGGCCAAGCACAGCTCAAGGCTTGCAAAGAGAAGGGCTTGCAGACCCGCATCTGAGAAACACACACAACAGCAAGGGTGGACAGCGCTGTGATCTCAAATGCTATTGCAACTCCACGCTGCAGCTTTAATCAGGTGTGCTCAGAAAGACAGAAAATATCAGAAAACACCAAAGTTTGTGCTCTAAACCCCTCGGTAAAACAATACACAACTTCTCTGCGAGAGTGGGTGTTTCACTAACACAGGTGAAAACTTTCCATGGTCAAAGCAAAGGAGGACACTGAGATGCCACCCAGCCCTAGAACCTTCCCAACAGCTGCACTCCTGGCCTCCTCTCAGAGGTCAGCAGCACCCAAGAGCATTCACAGCCTGCAAATTCCTTTTCTACACTTAAATTACCAGAAAAACACATTAAAACAGCACACAGTTACAAAATTTATAAAAGCTACATTTTTATATAATTATGTTACCCAGATGGGATTTTAAATAATGAAATCTTTTACTTCATGGTCTTTCTCACCCAGACTCCTCTAAGAAACTGAAAATCCTACACATACACCCTACAACTGTGTAGTTATATACTACAAGAATTTCCATTAAAGATGAAATGTGACATTTTTCTTAAATACTCCTGCATCTAAGCTATCATGTTATAAACATACCTTTATACTGCCCAGCATGAGACTAATGATATAGAAAATAACAAAAAAATCAGATTAGGTGGAAAAACTTCCAAGTTCAGGTTATAAACTATAGCCTTTTACTTTTTTATATTAGAAAAATACACCAATTTAACTGCTGTTATACAAAAATCCACTAATTTTATTGCAATTTTACTAGACCTTCAAAGGTTATGCTGTTCTTAAATATAGCAATCCTCCAACAAAATATTGTCCTTTTGCTCATAAGCCTTTATCAGCTGGTTGCAGATGATATCACATTCACATTTTAAATAATATTTAAAGGTCAAACCAATAAGGCATGGAAAATGTTGAACATCTTGTACAATTCACACAAGGCCCTGCAGAAGCCACAGGGGGGTACTTGCTAAAATGATCAAGTACTTTTTAACACGTTTATTCAATGATTACCAGGGGCACAATGTAATCCACTTCTGATGGAACACCTCAGGAAAGGAAAACACTGCTGAAAATTGATAAAAAAAAACAAGACTTTCTTCCTCACCTGTTTTCAAACCTTAAAATGAGAAGGTATAGCTCAGAATATTCCTAAACAGTGTGTTATATAAAGATGCCCAAGCTAATTTTGAATTGCTTCAGGCAACAGGAACTTCCAGATGAGGAAGGTGACCAAGCTGGGAAGCTCAGGGTCCATGAGACAGATAATTCCCATCCAAGAATGGGATCAAAAATGGGATCCCATCCCAATTTAGAATGTCCCATGGGGAGGCTCTTGGTATCCCCTGAGCACCACTGCCAACAGGATAAAATTTAGCTACAAAAAAACAACTCAGTCTCACTGCATAATTACAACTTGGCTCTGATTACCATCAGTTTACCCCCAAGAAGCAGAAAAAAGAGATAGGAAAAAGGTTCATTTTCCAGTTCTGACTAGTGCAATTCACCAGCACAAACCTTGAGTCAGTCTGCATCAGATGCTGCTGAGGATATTTAATCTAGAAACAGGTAACAAACAGGCAGATATTAAACTATAGTCCTGTTCTGCTGGAATCCCAAATGCAGCAAACTCAGAACTTTGGGCCTGTAAGCCAAAGTTTAGAATTAAACACAGGATTTTATTTGAGACCTTGGTAAATGCTCCCAAACGTAGGTGCTAGAAGCAAGAATGTGGACTTATAGTTTGAAGCAGAGACACATTAGATTGAAGAAAGTTTAGAGTGTTAGAGTTTAAGATATAGAAAAAATAAAAGTAGTCCGAAAGGTAAACTTTACAAAGAAGTTCAGAATTCAGTACTGTAGGTTTGTGTGTAATAACATGATTGGCTAAGAAAGCTTACACTGTAGCATGAGTACATAAGACAGAATATTTAAGGAATGGGTTAAAACCATAAATATCCTTGTTGATAGTGTTTTACTGGTCAATAAATCCTTAAAAGGTCCTGTAACTAAAGGTCTTGTGACCTTCTGAACTATGCAGTGGAATGTGAGCTGAACTCACCCTTCCTCCCTGTGCAGAAGATAGGAAAAATAAATTACATCATCTAAAAAATCAGAGGTCCTGTCTCTAACTCATTCAAAATTCCTTCAAAAATCCCCATAATGTTCCTATTTAAGTGTGTGCATCTTTTCTTGCACCAAGAATTTGTCCAGGTTAGACCTTATGGGAGCACACATAACCTGCTGCTCCAAGAGTCTCCTTGAAGCTGCTCAGAGCTTTATCCACACCAATATTTATGGTCTGCTGTACCCTATTTTAGGTGTTCAGGCTACAACAGCAATCCCAAAAGCCATAAATCCTATGCAGATACACTTCTACGTGCAGAAAGGGCATTAAATATGCAGGGAAAAAAATTCAAAAGAAACAGTGGCTCAGAGAGGTGTTTTGAAACCAACATGTACCTGTGTAAAAAGGTGTTTTTCTGTGATGAAACATTTCCATCAGCTTTCTTTCTCCCTGCATGAATAATTGCTGCAGCTTACAAGCCATTACCTGCAAAGTGCCAGATATTTCTCTGCTCTCCCACACACATAACACAAGAGAAGAGGGAGGCACAGGCCTGGGTCTCACCAGGAGCTGCATTGTGTGAGGATGGCACACAGGATGCTGAGGCTGCAGGAGATGTGGAGGTGCCAGCAGGACACTCCGGTGCTGACAAAAGACAGCAGCCAAACTCCTCCATCTTCTCAATGTGACAGAGTTTTGCCCCAGCAGAACAACAGCTCCTGGATGCCAGTGTTAAGGGACAGCCTGGAGGCACCAACAGACTGGCTGCCAAATCTTCTCTACCATGGTGGATTGTCCAGATCCCTGTAATTCTGAGCATCAGCTCTATTTCAAGGTACCAATGAGAAGACTGCCTAAACATAGCTTTTTTCAAGCCTTCCTTTAAACGAAACAAATGCTTAAGGCACTGCTCACAAATGCATTCACTTTTATTGATAAGATAAAAAAGAAAGCCTTCACGACAACACAGGGGGTTTTTTTCCTCTTTGAAAACTTAGATATGGAGGAAAAAACCAGAGCCTAGTAAAAAACCTCAAACTTTTAAATCAAAACTTGACTTACACTGTTGGTGCATCACTAACAAACATTGCAAAGCACATTGTATGCTGGATTTACTAACTCCATGGAAGTGTGGGGGCACCTGTGCCTATACCAAATACCTATGCATGATATTTATAAGAATTTGTATTATATCACTGTACTAACATAATAACATATTTTGAATCATAACATTATAATATAATAACATATTTGTATAATTTGTATTATATCACTGTATTAACATAATTATATATATAAATGCAAGTGATATTTATGCACTCGAATAAATTAACAGAGTTTACGCACCAATGGTTATGCACCATTACTAGAGTTTACTAACAAAAAATTAACTTTAATCTGCCTCCTTGCTTCAGGGCAGAACTGTCTCCAGACAGATGGGTTTTACCACTTCCTTAAAATCCCTCTTAGGGTCTTAGAGAGTTTCTGTTGAGTAATATTTATCAGTTTTTGCAGACTCACCTTTAAGTTTCTGGAGGAACCTGCTTTGAGTTTGATTGATGGAGTTAATTATTTTGCCAGCATTATCTCACAACTGCAGCACAACTTTCTGCTTAGCTTGTTGTTATCATGGATATTGAGTTGGTATTGACAGTCCAGACACCAAAAAAAAATAATTTTCACATTCTCAGAATTTTATATATATATATATATAAATTTTAAATATATTTTTTAAATTCCTCTGTCTTATTCTTTGAGACAAATTCTCTTTTGTTTCAGAGAGATTTCTCATATTATATTTCTAGTAAATTTTAAAATAGAAAACTTCCATTTTAGGGAAAAAACTCATCAGAAATAGCTTAACCACATAGAGATTTGTTAGCTTGCTTGGGCTAGATGCTTGTGTGAGTGGATGTGTGCAGTGACAAGGATATTTTGCTCTGAAAACAAAGGTATTCTGTGATCTCATTCAGTGAGTAATAGATCTATTTCCTATTTTAAACCTCATCTACCTTTACCCAGATCCTCACTTCACCCTGAGCTCCCTGTGCCCTCAGGAGCCCTCAGGTGTTTACACAATCCACATTTTAAACAATTAAAAATGGACCAGCATTTAAAATATAAAGCATTCTTAATGCTGTGGCAGATGCTTCCTTAAAACAGGTATGTAAAATTTTACAGAAGAGATAGAAACAGATGAATATTTAAAGTACAAATCATGAGCTTCAATGATATTCCTTTTTGCCTTCCCTTTCACTACAAAATTTATAATAAGAATCTTTTCCTTGACAGGCTTATAGATATTAAAGATGGTATTAACTGCTGCTTTGCAAAATAAGAAAATACATTAGTGCAAGAGCTTTTAATCTCTTGTTACTGTTAAAAATTTAATTCTGTTCTGGAGAAGTGAGATTCGAAAGGAGACAGAAGAAACAGCATAACAAGACACCACTTCTGAAGAAGCAAAGAGAGAATAGATGTTCTCATCAGCCACTCCTGGGCCCTTTGTCTGTTTCTACCTTTCAAGTGCTGGGAGTTTCTCAGCAGTCCTGGAAGGAAAAGGCAACAGCTGAATTGCAAATTCAGTTTTTTGGGTGTTTGTCTCAGTTATCTTGACACAATGCAGATGTTGTCATCAATATCTTCTCTTGTTCTCTCTGTCTGGCTTTGTCAATCAAGTAATAATAATTTTTAGAAATAGGAGATTGCAATTCAACTTCTAGGAAGTTGTTAAATGCACCAATAAAATAAGTTATATATCATTTCAACCCCTAAATGGACAACTTGAACATCTTGTTTCCTCAAGAGCTTCCCTGTTAGCTGGATCTACCTTTGTTATGTTGATATTATTCCAATTATCCCAAATGCTGCTAAGGGTGATTTCAAGTCACAGTCTAAACAGGTATTTGCATTAAGTTCATTTAAAAAAACAGGTCTGTTCTAAAACAAGTCAGCAAGAAAGTGAGAGAGAAGAACATATCCTTGGGATAATGGACTGTGCTCATGCACCTGGTCACTTTTACTTACAAAGCACTGGAAATATGCAGGTTTTGCATTTTTTACACCAATCTTCTAAGTAACCTCTGAGCTACTCAGCACAAGGTATCATAGCTCCTACTAGTTCACATGATTTGAAAGCAACTAGAAAATTTAATATAACAAATAACAGGCTATTAAATCAAAAACCAAAATATGCTTAGGTCAAAGTGTACAGAAGCTGCCAATTGTTAATGGCTCACAGACCCCTCTGAGGAAATTTCACTAAAAGCTTGCCTAGTTAATCTATTTTTTCCCAGGCACGATCAAGTAGCCAATTAAAGCACATAGCTGAATGGACAAATCTCTCATCTGGTCAAGCTGCTCATTTGTTCTGGAGGGAAAAAAATATTTTGAAGTATTCTCTGAGGGGTTTTTTTTCTTTTTTTCAACAACTACAACAAAACCACCAAAAACAAAGCCCAGTGTGTTCAAAAGATGTGCAACCAGAGACATGATCTTTCAGAAGCTGGTTAGAATGGGTAATAGGAAAATAAAACTTCATGAGTTCCCTGAACACCTGAATCTCTTCCCTAAGCATCCATCAGACTGCCAGAGTTCTACCTGACAGCACTTCTCCCCTGCCTGGCTCAATTTTTATTTCATGTCTTCATTGGAGGAAAGATTTCCCGATTTTTCTCTGTTTCTCTGTTCTCAGTTAGGATTTTTCCCCCCCAAATGAAGAGTACATAGACATGGGGGTACACGGGGTAGCAGTGGTCGTGGTAATGGTTACAGTCTTAAGCATATTGACTTTTCAGTGAGTTTTGAGAGGTGAAAATTGACAATTGTGCTGGTTACTCCAAATGCAAACACTGACACTGAAGCTATACAACTCAATTCACTTTAAAACTACACAGAAGCAAGATTCACCTTGCCTTTTTCAGAAGCCCACACTACACACAAGTAAGTCATCATGCACTCTGCTGTGCCCAGCTGATCCACTGCACAGAGCAGCACAAACACAACTCCCCCTGCAAGTACTACTACCAACAGCAACTCTGTCATTGCTCCAATTTTCCTCTTAGAAACTATTTAAAATAGTAAATATAGAAGCTATTAAAAAATTAAATAATAATAAAATGTAAATAAAAATGTAAATAAAATGTAAATAATATGCTGATGGCCTGAGTTGGCAAGTTCATGGTTCTGTCAGGTTGTCAGTAGATGACAATTCCTTCCTATTGCTTTAATAGGATTATTTTGGTGTTTCTCCACTGCAAGATGCAAACCATACATTCAAGATGCTCCCACAGTTTAGCTCTTGGTTACTATGGTCTACTTAATCAGCTGTTCCACTGCTGGTTTATACAGAAGCCAGTAAAATGGGCATCTGCCTGGGAGACCAGGTCATCATTAACAACAGAATATGTCAGTGACAGTTTACATTTTTAGGCACCACCAAAGTTGACAAAATGAGTAATGGAATTCCTTTCCCTCTCAGAAAGGAAGCTGTCACCACAACTTCTCAAATATATCCAGGCCCCACTGAGGCAATGAATTTGAGTTCTCCGTGTTATGAGACCTGTGTAGGCAGAGTTCCTTCCTCATAAAGATTTCACTACAACCACCATTAAGTTACATTTTAATACTTGCTTACACAAAAATACCCTTTTACCATGTTACTGTTACCTAGAAAGGCAAACTTTACTTTAAATATTTTCTCAAATACTTGTCTGGGTTTTTGTTTTGTTTGTTTTTTTTTTTAACCTAAGAGACAAAAGAAAAATCAGAATGAGGTCTAACAAACCCAGATCTTGTTGTTATTTTTCTTCAGAAGCATTTTATAAATGAAACATATTCTACCTTATCTACAGGGCTTTGCAGTACAATGAGCAAAAAGTAATTGCTCCATAAGTTGAAGATGTTTTGGGCACACTCCAGAGTGATTTGCTGGGTGTGCACAGCAAACCTGATGCCTCAGATGGGTAACTCAGGGCTGCACCACACACAGGCTTTGCAAACCTGCCACACTTCCTTCCTACAAGTCTTAGGCTAATGAAAACCTGAACCTTTTGCTCCATTACATATTAATTCGCTAATGTATGCTTTTTTGAAGGATTTTCGGACCATTCATTGCACTGTTAGGATTTTGATTTTCTTCTCTTTCATTCAAGCTGATGTTTCTTGTGAAGTAAATTCTGTTGAAGCAACTGAGTGACAATTTTTTTTAGTAATAACCTCATTGTTTCAGTCAAATCTACTGCGTGGTTAAACATCAGTGATTATTTGCTCAATCTTTATAATGAAAGTGTCCTCAGTGTGCTGGCTGACTTTGCTATGTGAGGCTCAATATACACATTAATCATGTAGCTAATCTAGTTCTCATCTGACCTTGATTTAGTAAAACCACAATATTGCAAAGAAAAAAAGATCTTGTGGTGATATTTTATCAGACTTAGAAATCTTTATTGCTAGATACTTTTTCCATTTGCAAAAGGATTGAAAATTACTGGATACTTTACCCATACTCTGCCTCTCACCTCTTTCTCCTCTCTGGTTTTGAGTTTCAGTCAAACACTTTTTGTAGGGTTTTTCCTTCTCCCTTAGAATTTCAAATTAACATTGGGAAAAACAGGAATTTTCAGGAAGGTTTTTATTAAAATACAGTTTCAGGCAAGCATAGGATAATAACACTATGGAAGTGTAAGTCCACATGGCCAAATCACTACCTGCTCCCATAACATTCCCTTGGCATGTTTTTAATATTAATATACAGACTCTCACAATCTTTAAGGTTTTTACAGTAAGAACGTGGGGAAGGGGAATTTGCTCATTAATTAGAACACAAACACTCCACTGTGCTCTTTTCCATGAATATTTATAGCCTAACAAGCATCTTTTCAAAAGGAAGGGAGAGATGGGACAGCTTCACATGGGACACAAGCTCTCCTGGACTGCAGAACGAGTTCTTAAAAGCCCTACACATTAAAGTTGCAAAGATAATAGCTGGTACTGGAGGGATTAGGTATGGAGTAGAAGGAGTGTTACTTAAGCCCCAGTGTTCCAATTTAACCAAAATCCCCCTCTCACCCAGCAGCTGAAGAGGCCACAGAGGCTGCAGGAGCAGCTCCAGCACCCTTCCTCCACCAGAGCAGCTCAGCCTCTCTGCTAAGGATTTACATAACACAGAGGAGCTGTTAAAATGCCCCCAAAATCGTTTCAAAGTAAGAGTTTTTTTGACCTTTCAGTGATGAATGTGAGCTGAGAGATGCTGAGGGTCGCCCTCCCGTGACGATAATCCTCTCGGAAACGCGAGCAGTGTTCCTCCTCGCCCCGGGCAGGTGACAGCGGCAGCGATGACACGCCGTGTCACGCTATCAAAGCTGGACAGCTCCAACTCGGCACTGCAGGGCAGTCCCCAGGCTTGCAGCACCGGAGTGTAACCCCTGTGGATCCCAAATGCTCCATCCCACTGAAGTTTATCCTTTGTTCAGTACTCCATGGGTGCTGCTTTCCCTCACAATGCTGTTCCAGCTTACCTGGGTCATTTGCCATCTACGCACATAGAAGTTACAGGGGGGTTGCTAAAGACACCATTGAAAATCAGACTGGGAAAGATGCCAGTGTAAAGACAAGGCTGCAATGAAAATTCCACCTGTTTACACACTTGCTTGCTAAAAAAACCCCAAACCAAACCATAAAAATACATTTTCATATGGCAGCCTTAGTGTCCAGGTAAACCATGTTCAGGTCCCCATGAATATTTGGCTTGATAGTCTTTACGTCTGTATAAACTAAAAGGTGTGCTAAGAAGCCATGGGATAAAGTACTCTGAATGTGTGAGTGGAAAACAAAGTAAAAATAGGAAGAGCAACACAGAGAGCAACCAAAGGAGAATACAGCAAATTTGGGTCAGAGTGACACAGAGAACCAAAGGAGAACATAGCAAATTTGGGTCAGAAGGCCCAGATAATTCATGGTGATGTGCCAGTCAAGATCTGGTCACAGTAGATGACAGACCAGATTAACATTTGCCCTTCTCTCACAACACCCAGATCAGTGACCTCTGCCTTTCACTGTGTGAAGATTTGACCAAGGCAGGCTTCAGCCTGAGCTGCAGCCCAAGGTTAATGAGCCCAGTCTGCAGTAAATCAAACACACACTCAATTCAAAAATCTATTCCTGAGCAAACACTGCTGGCTTCCAAGTTTCCAGCACTCACACAGTTTTAAATGTCTATTCCCTTCTCCTTGCAGTAGACAAAGAACTAAACACATCCACAGCTTCAGTCTGGTGCTTTCAGAAGCCTCAAAACGAACATGCCCAGGAAAGAGAGAGCAAAGAGGCTTTTCAGCATGTGATCCTGATCATGAAACTGGACTGCAGAAACCAGGAGGGGCAAAAGCAGCACTGCACACAGTGTTATTCAAATGCTGCTGCCATTACTTACATTTCTATTTAGCACTACGTACACATCAAGGAAAAAAAATCATTTTTATTGTATCTACAAGCAAACACAGTCCCCATTTCATTTTAACTGCATCTCTGGTACTTTTAACTTCTAATACATATTTACATGGGTAATTAAGCATAGTGGCCTAAAAGACATTTTAAAATGGTAATCATCAACTGGAATTATTCCCAGAAGTAATTTCTAAATCTGGGGCACTGCATTTCACTAAGTTTCAGTAGTACTATATAGTTTCTTGCCCTTTTTTTTCCTAGTTAAATGTACATCACAAGACTTCTTGATCCAGATGAAATTGCTATGATAAACACAAACTGGGGCTTTCCCCAACTTGTATTGACTCTCTAGCAGTTTCAGAGAAAAATCTGACAGCACAGCTAAGACTGCAAATATCAAAGTAAGAGACTTCCTGCAGGTTGGAAAGAGAAAGTCAACAAGCAACTTTTGCTCCAAGGTAATGCAGCATAGAACAGCACAGGCATAAATTATTTTAAAATAACTGGAAACTGAAATTCCCTTTACACACATGCACATGAACAGCCTTGTCCTTCTCTAAAACTGAACAGAAGCACTGGAACTGACTCTTGACATTCAAATTTGAACCAAAAAGAAAAGTATCATCTCTTGTTTCACCTACACACCCTAAAATAGTCTCTCCTTCAGTAACATGTTTTAGTGATCCAATTTCACTTTAAAGTCATGCAGGTGTTGACCCAAAGTTCTAATATTAATAACAAACCAAATTTAAAGGTTCCCCTGCAACATGGGTGAGGGCACCACAGTTTAACAAGTCAGTAATGTCCATAAAGCACGAGCCAAATTTACACCACCAGATCCATATAGCAGCCAATAAACAGAAATAAGCAGACAGGTGGTTTCCTTTTTGTGAAGGATCTTGGAAAAACCCTTTGCTGGCAGTGGCAAGCACTCCATGCATCAGTAGGATTCAGTGATGAACCCCAAAAACACTAATTAAGCCAGATTTTCTTTGTGGATGCCAGTCCTCTCATCCAGCCCTGTAAGTTTGTGATGCAGGACGCTTTCTATCCCAGAATAACATGTGACCTCAGACAAGCCTGAGGATTTTACAGGTCCCAGAGTCAAGGTAAAGTCACAGAAGCAACAGAAATAAAGAAATACAGGGAGACAAAGGTTTGGAGCTCTTCTTTGTGGTCACTTCTCTCTCAACACCTCCTTTGTAAACACCAAGTAAAGCTTATCACCCCAGAATCCTCCTACCAATCTGATATAATACCTCATGTAAAGTTTTAGCTTTGTCCATTAAAAATTAGTTTGCCCTCTTTGAGCAAATGAGGATTTTCAGAGTGGAAAAGTACACTTCACCTTTATTACAGGTATCACAGCCCTTGCCCTTTACCATAGGATAATAAGTCCCATTTTAAGAAGATTCTCATGAGAAATAACCAGTTTACATCTCTATAGTTAAAGTAGCCTGCTGATATTTCATCTTGAATCATCCTATAGGACAACTTCTCTTCATGCTGTGAATTTCCTGTCATATTAAAGCGGTTTTTATTTTAAAAAGTCTTTTCCCTCTTCCCCATAAGCATGCATTATAAAACAGTCTTCAACTACATAATCATATTCCTTTTTAAAGAAACATTTGCCACCTGGATAAATGGTTTAGATTCAAAATAAGAGATGCAGCTATTGCTTCAACCATCACAATTTTTTAATGTCCTGAATTCTAGTGCTTGACTGAGCAATCTCATTAATATTCTTATGTATGCTTTTGTGTGTAAGACTACGTGTTTACTTCAAATTATTTGGTAAATATATTTTTTGCATACATATATTATCAATAATTACAGTCAATCACCATCTCTCTGGTTATACAGTTTATTAAAAATGACATATGGAAATAAATCAATCCCCTAGTAATTTCCAACCTCATGAAAATTAGAAGTGGCTAAAGATCATGTTACCTAAGAATTATTCACTTTTATCCCCAGGCCTTTCCACATTTGAAGGTTGGGCAGAGATAACTGTCAGCTTTCTCTCAAGACTATTCTTTCCCTCATTTTGATAGGAATCTATGAAGCTCTAGGAGAATCATTAGCTGCTGCCCCAGCTGCATTAGAAAAAGTATCAAAACTAAGAGGAATCTCCTGCACAACTTCCAAAATAGGTTCAGTTCACACTGTTCCCATGGGAAATATCATCAGTGTCCATGCATGGCTTTCCCACAGAAGCCCATCCTCCTGCCCATCTTTCCCAAGACAGTCTACTACTGCTACTTATTACCAGAGTAAAAAAATAAAGTGGCAAACATTTAGTTTAAGACTGCAGATTTAGAGATGTGTCTCTGCACACTGTCTCCTTTCTCCCCAAGCCCCTCCAGTTGTTAATCCCTTTTTTTTTTACATTATAAGTGTTCCAAGAAAATACTGTAAATTTATATATCCTAAGTTTAATTGGTCACTAGGTACAGCCACCATAACAAACCATCCCTGCAAACCTGCCTTGGAGACTTATTCTGCAGCCAAAGGGATGAGGAATTTCTTTTAGAGTTCCCACAAGACAGGATTTATACCTGTGCATCTGCTTTTGTTATCACAGCTTTCTGTGTGAAACATTTCTATCTGAACACGGGTGCTTCTGCTATTTCAAAGTAATTGACAGCTGGATGGTTCACTATTTCTATGGTTAAATTATATTTACCCAAAGAAAGAAGTGTGATCCATTTTGAATAGGGTTTGTGCTTTCTGAGAGCCATCATGATGGATTCATACCTTTTTCCCTCATGACATTTTAAAAATATTATGGCATACTACAAACTAGAAGGAATTTTTTGTGTCTAGCAAATTAATTGATTGTTAATTTGTTTTGCTCTTCCATCAAGCTGTTTTGTTGGCTGTTTTTCCAGATGAATCATTTAATTATTGATCAGAAGGAGACTTTAAGCACCTTTAAAATACCCACCCCCTAGTTCTGTGCCTTAAGAACTACCACAAGTGTGAATATTGACTATCTATATTCTATACTGACACCATGCATTCTCCAATGCAGGTTCAATTCTTTTCCACATTTTCTCCGTGGCAAAAATAAACCACAACTAATTTTCTTAATATTAAATAGTTCTAAAAGAACAGAGAACGATCTGATTAGATGTTCCTTAATATATCCCATGTTAGTCACATAAATGCTTTAAAACTTCAGTCTCAAAATTCAGCAGATAGAAACATCTTTCATAATTATCTCTAAAAATCAATACAAGAAGTTACCTTAGGTTATTTTAAGTTATCAGGCAAGAAGATACATCAAAAGGTTGTATGTACCCTTGAGGTCAGAGCCTTAAAGGACACCTGAAAAACCTCAACAGTAAATTTCTGCAGATGCAGTCATTTATATTTTGCTGTGGGCAAAGGAGCCGTGCAGTTCCCAACAAGTCCATGCAAGCCAAACCAAAATTAGCAAATTGTCTGATCTGACAAAACCAAGTTGAACAGTCGCCTTCAGGAGGAGAGAGCTAGCAAAGCTAATAATGCAATTTACTCTGCTGCTAGCAATCAGTTGTGGCATAATGGTAGGATTCCAACTTAAAGGTCTTTCCAACCTAAAATGATTCTATGATTCCGCTGTGTACAAGGTTCGCTTAAAACAAAATATCGTGAAATTTTAAAAATACTTTTAAGACTCTCTTTTGCAGGATGCTCCCCTCATTCCTACAGGGATCATATTGACTATCATGCAATTCTGAGATTTCTTGCTGTTCTGGCTGACCTCTAGAGGCCACTGATCAGGCAGGGAGAGGAAATGTCATCACACAAGGTAAGAAGAAACCTCAGAAAGCTCTGCGCTGAGTGATGAGGTCCGTGTTCTTCTACTGCAAGAGCAGGAGAAAAACCTTCCAGCCCAGCATAAACCAGGATATGTGAGAAGCCTGTGACTTCCCAGGTCACAGGCTCCCACCCACCTCTCCCTGTGGGAATCAGCAACACAGCTGTCTCCCCAGGGCAGGTTCCATGGCTGAGCTGATGTCAGCAGGACATGGGGAGCACCTGGATGGAGACACAATGGAGCATCTCTGTGGGGCAAGACTCCTTATTGACAGCCCTTGTCAGAGAGTCCATCTGTATTTCAGCACTACACGAGTTCCAAGAAACTTCACAGATCTAGGAGATAAGTGTTTGGAGGAGACAAGAAGTCTATGGGATTCTACCATCTCACTTCCACAGCTAGAAGAGTCTTCTTGGACAGAAGGAAGCATGGTGGGGTGGGTTCTTCTGGGTTTTGGTTTGTTTGGTTGGTTTTTATTGGTTTAGGTCAGTTGGTTCCATTTAGATTTGGGCTATTGGGGTGGGTATTTCTGTTTTTTCTTTGGTATGTTGTTGGTATTTTTTTTAACTAGACCACTAAGTAAACTCTATTTTTTCAAGAGCAATTCCAGCACCTTACAGAGCAATTCACCTGGAGCTGAGTGTGACCATTTGCCTGGAGCTGCAAGATCAGGAAAGCCAGTGGTGTGACCTTTATATCATTTTTACTTGTAGAAGTGTTACCAGGCACTGAGATTTTTCCCCTTAAATGATTCCCTTTTGTGCAGAAACTCTTCACTGCAGGAAGTTACACTGCTCCTGATCTGGATTCCTAAAGCAACCAAGGGCACTGGCATACAAGCACAGCAGCCTCAGGGGAGTCCTAAGGAGCAGAAAACATGATGAAGCTTCCCATGTTTCATTCTGTAATAGAGCAGCTGCAAAAGCAGAGGAGAGACTGCTGCTATATGTCATTCAGAAATAATATAATCCAGACTGCTTTGTGAAAAGGTATAATGCACATATGCCTCTTGAATGATAATAATCTATTTTTCTGTTTAAAGTTTGCTGTGAATCCAAAGTGGTGTTTCTACTAGCACATTACCCACCACACTTTTCATACACAGGCTAAAGATGAGGCACATGCATATAATAAGTTATATTTAATAGGCCATAAGCAATGCTATTTTTGTTTTTAAATGTACTGCATGCTATTCTCCATCTCCTTTCCTGACTTGTCACTTGCAGATACGATTCCTGATATTTATATTAATATTTAAGATAATGCAAGTGTCAGGCACAAATGCATTAGACTTGCTGTCAACGGGCTAAGCTGTGGACCAGGTTATTGTTTCTCAGATTAAAAGCAAGATGAATTCATGCACCAGAATAACCTATTCATTTCTTACAATTCCTATCACCAGGGCTTTTCTTCAACCTGTCAGATAAAGTGCACATTAAATATTAGCAGATTTAAATCTAACATGTTAGGAGTTTCTTTTTTATGCTCTTTTTTAGTAGAGTTTGCTTCAGCTCATTACACACATCAACACAACAAACTGTGAGGTATATTGCTATATATAGTGAACATATTCTCCCTGACACAGAATGCTAATCTACTCTCAGGACTAAAAGCTCTTAGATAACATGATAGAGAGGCACTGATTTATTTTCTTTCCACCTCCCCTGTCCCCCCCAAGATAGGCTACAAGCCCCCATCCCAAGAAACTCTCAACTTGTCAAAAATTCAATGGTCCTCTCAATATCTTTTCAGGTTTTCCCCTGCCAAGTTCAATTAAAATTCTTTTTTAAGGCTTATTGGCATTTCAGATTTCATAAAGATGCAGTCAATGATGAAAAAGTCTTACAGTTATCTACCAATAATAGCTGGGTCATCAAACTAGGTTACAAAGAGAAGGCTCCTTTCTGATATGTTATTGGAACAGCATTGAGAGATACAATCATAAAACTGACAGGGAAAAAAAAAGCTCAATCCTAAGAAGACTGGGCTGAATTCTGCTTTGGCATAACAAGAGCAGATCAGTAGGAATTTCCTAAAATAAGTGGTTTAACTATAGAATAAAATAAATAAAAGTTGGTTTTCAGTTCATATAAAAGACCACAAATTAGTGGAGTCAATGCTCACACACACAGAGCAAGAGATTTATCACACCCTGAGCTCTGATGTCCCTCACAGAAAACTCCATCGTAAGGGCAGAGACAAGTGACCTGCTCCTCAGTCAGACCATTTAATACATAATATTCTCAGTCAAGCATATTTGGGTAAACTGGCTAAAGAAATGTAGTGATTTGGCAACTGATTCCCAACCAGATTATTTTAGCACTCTACAGGGATATGGCACAAACCAAATACTGACAGCAATGTGAATGATTTCTCTTTTTCTCTCTATGCAATATCAGAGCTATGAGCTAGCAGATGCCTGGTTAAGTTTTATCAATGTACTAAAGCATTTTGCTTAGGAGTGAATTCCAGCTGCAAAATTCGAAACAGACTTAAGATTTTGGGTAGCCAGAGTCAAGTAAATAAGCAACCACCCCAACAATCCCCAGCTCTAGGTACAGCTCTGTGTGCATGCCTGCTTTTCTTGATACCGGGCCATCAGCCATTAAATCATGCAGTAGTGGGACTTCTATGTAATAAAAATACACTCATACTGAACAAAACCAAGCTGACAACAACAAGATCAACAGCAACCTCTCTTTGGGCTCTGTTCAGTCCATATCAGCATGGGGAGGAGGGGGTAGACAGTCTACTATCTCTTGTCACTTCTTTTCACTCACCATAACAAAGGAAATTACTTTCTCAAAATGAAAGCCAAAGTTCCAAAGTCACAAGTAGCTGCTGCCAGGATCTCAACCTGGCCAAATACAAAGTAGTGCTCTTAAATCAAAGTGGGGTCTTATGGCTCATGTCCATCCCTGCTGTTCTCAGCCATGGCACTGACACATCTCTAGAGTCACAAAAGGGATCATTGCCACACACATGCCAGAAAATAGATGGCAGAGCACTGCTGATGCTGCAGTAACTGGAAGAATGTTCTCTATTGCTCAGCTGCAGAATAATGTTATTTTTAGACAGAAATAAATCCAGCCATCACTGAAAATGGAATCTATAAAAAATGCTGAACCTCTGGTTTGTTTTATTAAATCCAGTCCAATAGGAAGTCATGCATTATGATGCAGATTTCCTGCAAAGCACCTCTGTGCAGAAGCACTGAGTAATGAATCTCTACTCTTATGCAGTTCTGGCACAATAGTCATGAGTGCTGATTGCTTATTCATCTGATTTTTAAGATGGAACTGTAGGATCACATCCTGGCATTCCTTCTGAGCACAAAAGCAGAGAGATTTCAAAAGGCTTTCAAATCCAGAGGAGGTTCTCCCCCAAGAAAAGAAATGAGAGAAATTATTCTTACTATGTTTAAACATTGCTTTGTAATCAAATCAGAAGAACACTTTTTACTGATATGTAAAAACACATATAAACCAAGAATTTATTCTCAGTCTAGCTGCTCATTTAACAGTCATATTATTATTAGCTGAAATTACATAGAAAGAAGAATGAGAAGAAAAGTGTACATATAAAAATATTTACCTTTCTGGTGTTAGCTTGCCCTGCTCCTCTGAGCCCTTCTGGCAGGAGTTACATTCTGGCCTTGATGTGGCTGCAGAGCAGCCACCATCACAAATCCTTGGCTGAGGGGAATAAGATGCTCATGGTGATGGTTTCCTCTTCCTCACTCTGGGCAGGCTTTTTTAATATATGTTTGCTAACATTTTTATATTCATTCTTGCTCTATCACTTCACAGCTTCACATTACACTCTGATTTATTACATGAGACACTTCATACATGTTGGGAGCTATTCATTTGCTCTCAAAGGCAGTTCTGCCCAGGTCTGGGGGGTTGCATCTCTGTGCATGACCACAGCCAAGGTCACTCACAGACCCCATGGCATCTTATGCCTGTTCATCTCCACGTGCCTCCATCTCTCCACCTTTCTGCACCTTCACTGCCTCACCAGGCCTGGATTTCTCTATATTATGTCCTTTGTGGACCCCAAAGGTCATAAAACCATAGTGGCACCATACAAGATTTGCACCATTTGTACTGCCTTCTCTCAGGTGCAGGACACAGGTTACACCAGGAGAGAAAAAACGGGCTGGAAAAAGCTCACAGTAGAGTTTTCCCAGGCCAATGCCTTCAAGCCATTTCCCATAAGACAAACATGGTGCACATGGAATTACACATCAGCTTCCCACAGCAGCAACAATACTGATGGAGTCAAACAGCATTCTTGTGCTTGCATTTAATTAAGCCAGTACCTCACTGCCGAACTCTCATTCACTGTACAACAAAATAACCAAGAAGCAGATCTGCTTTAATCTTTCAAATCAAACCTACAATATCAGTACTTGAGTATAATTTTGCACTTTTCAGTATAATTTTGCCAAACCTTTGTCTCACTGCTAGCGTGACCAGCACCAAGTCAAAATTTATCCACTGTAAGAAAGACTCTCCATAAAGAAAGATTATTTTACTATGCATTCAGTGAGATGAGAACAGCATATTTTACTAGTAGAGATTTTAGTATTTGAGCAAGGAGAGGAATGAACAGCAACACACTCCAGTGCACACAGGCCTTGAGGCTGTTCAGCATCTCACTTATCAGTGATGCTCAGATGATTTCCAGCAGTGTGACACAGACTCCCTTCTTTGTGTAACACATCTGTATTCTAATGCACTATTCATATTTAAAATGTGCCATTCAGATGAGGCACCTTTGTTACAAATAATTATAGATAAATGAGATCCAGCTCTACAGAGAAGAAGCTTCTGCACCTTCACTGCTTGTGACAAAGAACCTTCAGCAACAAAAGCAAAGCTTCTGCTTTAAAAGTTGTGAACCAGCATGAAATAGGAGTAACTGTAATAGAATTGAAACAGAGTTGAAAAGGATTAGTGGTGTAGTTAAGAAAACTGAAGCTCCTTTCAATGGAGAAAAGACAGTAGTAACATATCTGCCATATTTTCAAGTGATGAAATAGTACACACTTCTTTCCTACATACTAAATGGAATCCAGAGATATGAGCAGACCTAGGTAAATCTCATTTTTCCATGAGTTTGTTGGGGTTTTTAGACAGTGTTTTTATTATTTCCACCCAGTCTTTCCTACATTTTGCTATCTCTCTCCTGCTCTTGGTTCCAGAAACAATTTTAGAGGCCAGTAAAACTCTATTTGCCCCAGTACTGCACTGAACTTCAGCCTCAGTGGGGATCAAGCAAGAGACTAAATTGACATCATTAACTTCCCAGCTGAATCCTTTAAAGTGCAGTGGATAGAGCAGCACAGTCTGAGCAGCAAAGAGGTTAATGTGACATCCCTAATTCACACCCACACACCTGCTCCAGGACTGCACACATTCTCATTTTTAGCTCACTTAAGCTTTATAGACAGCCTCATATGATAGTCCATTACACTACCATGTATGATATACTCAGGGACAGCGCAGTATTCAGGACTCTGATGTACAATCTTTTGAATTAGAGGATGCTAAAAGGTATCACAATCTCATTTAATCTTCAAATGCTTTATCCTGCACCAGGAATGCAGAAGGAATGAAGAAGGTGGCAGCATTTAACTAAGTCTTTTTTGCATCTTATTTTCTGTTGTCATAGAGCAGGATACAGCACTGGAATATCTTTTACACATGCTGCTGCAGTTTGCACAACTGCAGACTCCAAAATCTATTTGCCATCTCAGTTTGCTGTTCATTTTTTTCCTGGGGATAGATCCACCCCCTCCAGGTCAGCCTGAGAAGTCTGAGCGAGTGGGACTCAAAATTTAACCTAATTGCAAAGTGAACTTACAGGATATTTGGCTTTTAGTGAAGGCCAGTGTGGATGGGCTTGGCAGCTGGTCTGCAGACCAAACAACTGAGTTAGCAGAAGAAATTGATAAAATACAAGTTTATCCACAGCAAGGAAGAAACCAAGGCCATTCGCATGCAACTGATAAAATAGGCAAAAATTATTTGCAGTTAGAGGATACACACCTTAGTGAGCAGCATATGTGCCTTAATTTGTTGCAAAATCTTACCAATTAATTATTGATGTTAATTTTTTATACCAATAAAATCCAATCAGCTATTTCTTCGTCCAATTAATGTAATGAGCTTTTTTGATGTAACTAGTAACTTAAGATCACACTTTGTTAAGGGTACAAAAACTTGAGAACTACTTGTAATAAAATAGAAGCCATTGCTGTCTGTATACAAGTGCATGTCATGTGCCCATCTCAGCAGCCACAGAGAAAAGATTTCAGACTTCACCCAGGTTTACTCATGTGCGCCCTGTACTCACAGAATTTGTTAGAGAAGGAGTTCCCAGCTCTGCTCTCAAAAATGCACAGCTGCAGTGCTCTCCATTTCCCCCATCCTCTTCTAGCCCAAGAGCAGATGTGTCCTAATGATACCCAGAGCATGCTTAAATCTCATCCCTTACAGTGGTCCTGATGAAGGAATTACACACCAGGCTGCTGCAGTGACAGGGCAGCTCCAGGCCATGGCACAGGGACACCCCTGACCCTGCTGCTGTGGTTTGTCACCCAGGTGTCACAGGTGCCTGCAGGGGACAGCTCTGAAGAGCCCTCTGAGGGCAGGACACAGCAGCAGAGAGCTCCCATCCCTCCTGGGACAGAGGGATTTCTCCAGCCAGAGCAGAGGGCTGCTGAAGCGTGAGAAAGAACATCGCTGCTGAGCAGGGCTGGCTGGACAGAGGCAGTGCCTTTAACACTGCTGGCTCTGGACTAAACCCACAAAACAGCCCCAAGGGTGTATGCAAAGGTGATCAGCAGCAGAGAGGGCTGCAATGTCACACAACTCATAGGATGACATCTAGAGTCCCCACCCTGGCTTCCACAGCTCACCAAATCACCCCAGTGCAGTTCACTGGAATACTAACAAGTATTTCAAAACAAATTACAGGTTTCACATCCTCACAAAACCAAAGCTGAGTTACAGGGGCTTCTCTCTGTGTAAGTGAAATAAAAATGTTCAGAAATTTAGACGGCTAGAAGTGTAATACAGGTTTGCTCACGTAAAATCAATAAAGTGTTAAAGTATTCATTAAATCATCTTCACCAATTAACAGTGAAACTATTCTGATAGGTCTGATTTGTATTCTAAGGGTGTTTTGCACAATTACTCAAGCTTTTGAAAAGACATAATGAGAAAAATTACTGACAAAGAAGAAAATGCACCAAATGTAAATGACATTATCTTCACCTAATTTAATCAGTCATCCTCAGACAAGAAAAATAGCTAAATAAATTCCTACTCTGTTTTTACTTTAACTATTATTTCCCATTGAATCTTAGGACCAAAAAACTTACTAAAAGCATTTCAGATTATTTGAATGCTACTCATTTAAAAAAGAGCATCCAAATAAGAAGGGAAAAACAAAGCTGTACTACAAGAGGTAACCAATATGAAAGCATGATAAACCCTAATTGAAACACATTGCAGCTCTTATAAACAATGTCATTTATATCATTTTAAAAATCAGCTTCAGGTCTTAAGGGCAGAGGAAGTCAGGTGAGTGCAGGACTGGTTTCAGCTGTATTTAGGGCAGCAGTTCAGCACATGCTCATTGTTTTTCTGAGCCTGTCCTGCTCCATGGCACAGGACATGGGACCTCTGCACCTTCTTGTCCTTCCTCAGTGGGGAACCTCCCAAACCTGCAAAGGGGGAGGGGGAGGGGGAGGACCAGCAGCAGCTGCCACTTAAAGTTCTCCTTTAATGCAGCTCCTGCATTAAAGTTCTATTCTCTGACACAAAGGAAGGAATTCAGAACAGTTCTGGGCAATTCCAGGGCTTTTCCAGTAAGTTTCAGAGGATGATGCCCTATTTGAGGTCTTACCCTTGTGGTCCATTTAGTCCTCTTTTATAGATATGCATGGGCTCATCATTGCATACTACATTCACATGTTTTTGTCAGTGGAGATCAAAACTGTTTTAATAAAGCATTTGAAGAAAGTGTTTCTTCAATTTCAAACCAGTTTCGGAAGCATCAGGTAATTAAGCAGGCTAATTGTATGATTCCAAGGAGATATTTAATAAAATACATGTCAATTCATAATATACTTATTAACTGCTGCAGCTGTAAAAACTTTTGGGTTTTTGTTAAGAAAGCTAAAACTCTTGTAAGTTATGCACCTTCCAGGTGCTAATCTGGAAGTTGCATAGCCTACTGGAATTTTAGCTTTCTTAACAAAAATTCATTGGAATTTGAGTAGAATAGTAAGTTCAGTAAATTACAGATGAGGGCTGTCCTGTTCTACCTTTCTTCATAGATTACAGTAACAGTTACATCACTTATTTTTTTTACCTCTGAAGTAGTTAACGGGAACCTAATCCATTGCTTTACAACCCCATCAGTTGCTTTCCAAGCCCTTTAAACTCTGAAAAAACTGCAGCAACAGACCAAAACTGGGGTGCTAAGTTTGCAGGCACCTTCCTGCCATCTCTGTGCCAGAGACCCCCCATCTGATCCACTTGCAAATCCCCTCTCCCATGGTGCCTGTAGCCCCCCACAGCACAGCAGAAGTTCATCACCACCCTGGCAGACTGAAAACTGCTGCTCCTCAGGACCTCAGTGTGAGCAGAGCAGACATCCCTGCCTCGGGGTCAGAAACATTCATCACAATGACGGACCAAATGGCCGGGGACAGCAACAGCATCTGTTGTCAGCTCTGATCCTCATCCCCTCCCGTGTGCCTCAGAGCCTGGGTTCTCCAGGAGGGGTTAGGCTAGGCCAGAAAATAGCTTTGTGCCCACAACATCACAGCAAAGCCACCGGCTTCCAAAGGACCTGATTTCTAGAGCAAAATTAGAACCAAACCACTGAAATGTATGTTCATGCCCTTCTCCATTTTTCTAGCATCACACCAAAACCAACAAGATATTTGCAATGACTCCTGGACACTGACTATTAGAAACCAGGTCTCTGCAATAAAGCTCCACTTAAATAAATACTAAAGAACACACATTAAAATCGCTTAATCTGATAGTAGGAGGGAACAGGAAAAGGTCAGAAGGACAGTAATTGAGGGTAGGCATGTCTGCTTTGAAATTACACACTTTCAAGCATTGTGATCAAATACACTCAGTGACAAGAAAATGAGGTGTTATTTCATTTTGGAGATCAAATATTCTAAGATGAGGTGACTTGAGCACCTTAATGAACTACCTAGTTATTTGAAATTTACATGGAAAGGCACCAGTTTGCTGCCAGAAGCAGTCATAGCAATCTCCACACAGACTTCAGCCTAGCATTTAATATTTCTTTTAGCCCTTACTAGAGCTAGGAGTAGGTTTTTATCTGAATATGGTTGACTGGAAAATAAAACATAAGAATAAGCAATAAGATACTAGAGCAAGGAATTCTTTTGTAGATTTATTAGGGTTTGGCCTTCAGCATAAAATTCTCACGTATTTTCTTTAGGGAAGCAGCACTACCCATCTTTACATCATACACATCTGATTTTGGGGGAAAAAGAATTGCAGATGATTCCTAGAGCTCAGAGAACCTGAATTTTACTGATTAAATCCTGTTAAAGACTCACTCCCCTCAAAGGCCACTAAGGTCTCTTGCAAAGCTTGAAATACAGTTAAGTGAATTTTTATATGCTTTTATATATAAAGGTCGTATTTTTCAGAAAAAAAATGTCTTGAATTTTATCAAAAAATAGGTTCTCAATTTGCTCAATTGCTTTGCAGGAAATATTTCTCCAGAGTCACTGATTTCTCCTGGCTGAACTAATTTCAACAGTTTTTCCCAAAATATAAAAAATTTATGGGGGTTTCCCTGCAGGTAATAATACAGGATGCATGAGCTTTAAGTCTCCTAAATGGACAACACTCATAGCATGAAAAGTCCTCATTTTAAAATCATTCAACTCAAAGGCCAATTCCATGTAATTGGTCACCTTGCATGTGTGCTGGGATACCTCAACTTTGCTCTGTTATTTTTGAATCTGCTCAAACCATTGTCAGAAGGGAAAAAATCCTTGATTGCGTCCAGCTGCTTGTCTGTAAGGACCCCTCTAGTGACATGCAAGGAAGCTCTGCAGTCAGGACACTGAGGAAACTATTTTAGAAAATACCTTTTAAGACAAGTTATATCTTTCCAGGGTACAGAACACCAACTTTTAGGTCAAATTTCTTGGTTCCTCTGACTTGTAGGAAAATACCAGCTAGCAAAGATGTTTATGGTGGCAGAAAGTTTGCCCAGTGTTTGCTTGCTGCTTAAGTAGGTGCCAACTGCCTCAGAGGCCTGGATTTTGCAAAAATTAAAAAAATATATATAAATAAAAAAACTGAACCAACCAACTGAAAGAATTCAGCAATTTTATGAAGAGATGGTTTGGCCCTCTTCTCCAGTTACTTATTTTGGCCAAGGCTGAATACCAGATTCCAGCTTAATAAAACAGGATTGAATCCCTATTTTTTAATGTTTGAGTGAAATGAAAAACCAGAAGCTGCAATTAAGCACTTCATAGCACATTGTGATAAAGTAGCAAGAAGTAAATTCCATGTAGTGCAAACTTGAGCAATTTTACTAAGTGCAAGTCAGAGTATTCCGAGAATGAAACAATAGCATAAACATTAAATAAAAACAAATATTCCAGACTACTAGATGTTTTTAAGAGACCTAAATATGTAAAATCTACCAGCCACAAAAACCAAGAGTACAAACAGCAGTGGGAGATCACACACAGAGAGACACGACGAGAGACACGACAGGAGGAGCATGGGAATTTCAGCAACCTCTGTCTCAAATATATATTTAAGATACATTGCTTTCTCAATTTATGGTATTCAGTTCAGTCCTTTATTTGCCTGTTTTCAGCCTTCCATACTTGGTCTCAGAATTAATTTTTTTATCTGCTAAAGGCATCTTTAACACTGCAGCCAGTGCTGCTTGCACTCTCTTCCACTCACTGAAGCTGCAAGGGATGAAGGAGTTCATCCAATATGCAAGATAGATTATACATTTTTTTGATTAAAGCTAAGTCACAGTAAGTGACTCTCTTTTGAGAACCTGATAAATACACCCATGAGTGGCAAGGTAAACATTTGGCTGCTGCTCCTGTTTTACAGAAGACACTTTTACAAGAATGAGGATTGATGGGAAAAGGGAAGCAAATAATTACATAAAACAGTTATACAAGCAATAAATAATAATAAGGGATTGGTATGGTGCTATTTTGAGCAGTAGAAATAAAACTTTTGTTTAAATAATTATAAATATGAAGAACTAGCAAAGTCCTATGTTTAAATTTCAAATTATTATCTTTTTAGAGCACAACTAGTCATCCCTTCAATTAAAAAAGCTCTTAATTGGCAGAACCAGTGCATCATTTTACTTGGAGTGGTCCACCCACCACATGTGCCATTCCCACAGGCAGCATCTCCTGATGGGGACAGGTCACATCTTTAAGGAAAACTCATCTCCTGCCACCCTCCTTGCACCTGCACAGGCAACAACAGCTCTGACTCCTGCACAGTCCCACCCCACAAACTCTGTTCACAGTCAAGCAGGTCTAAGTTCCCCTATAATTACTCCTGGTTTTATTTGGTCTTAAAGAAGGTCTTTTTGTCCCTTTACTTCAGATTCATTGGAATGACCATTTTCCAGTCCTACCATCAACTGTATGTATTACATTACAATCACTATTACAAATTACTAAACATTTTTGTTTATATTAAAAATTATTTCAATACCTTTTTTGGATTTGAAAAGTCTAAAATTCAGCTCCTTCCCAAACTGTCACACCTTAAGAGTCACAGTACACAAGCAAAACCAGTCCATGAAAAGTTTCTGAAAAAGAGATTATTTCCCCACAAAAATTCAACTGCTGTTTAAGAACACATTTGTTTGGTGTGTATTTTTTTTCTTCCCAAAATCCTGAAAAATTTCTAGCAGGATTTTTCACATCCTTAATAGCCCTAATGTTGGTTTTCAGATATCCCCACCACCATGCTATTATCAACTTGTTTGTATGAACTAAAGTGATTATTTCCTTGGAATGCTGCACAGGAAAAACTCAAGACAGCTGCTATTTTTACTTCAAGGAGATTGTGCAAAAAGCACTACAAGTTAGAAACATTACTCAAAATGGTAATGCAAAGTCAGTGGGGAACCAGCTCACTTCATTAAACATCTGCATCAGAAGTCTCAGACTCACAGAAATTAAATTGGTTTACTGTAATCCACAATATTTACTGTAGCACCAAGAGTATTCCCCAATATACAGGAAGAGAGCAGGAATATAGAATTAGAAACTCAAGACTGGAACTGTAGAACTTCCTATGAAAAAAATCACTGATTTACAGATCAGTTGTGAGCAGGCCAAGTCAGGGCTAAGGGAAAAACTGATGTAAGGAGAAACATCCACCTGTGCATTATCAAAGGCAGCTCAGGAGTTACTGCCACTGTTTGCTTTGACACATTCCCAGGTGTCTGAGAGGGCCATGAACATTCCCTGGGCTGCAGCTGAGAAAGTCTGCTGCTCCCAAGTAATTTAGATTATAATCCACCTGGAAAGGAGCTATTTTTACCTTTATTTCTCTTCACAGAGGCACAGCAAGATCACCTCAAACTGCATTAATGCTCACTGTGCTTCAAGGTCTGCTTGAAGTTGGGAGAAATGGTGAAATAATAGGCTACAAGAAACTCAGCCAACTTTCAGATGGGGATCAGGCCTACTGTCAGTTTACTACACATTTTTTTAGCCAGCCAAGTTGCAGTTTAAGCTACCCCACTCTTGGCATTGCTCCCTCCTGAACACTACTGCACAGCATCCTGAAAATGCTCAGCCCTACACGCAGAGCTCAGCAAGAGACACTTTGGAGTGGATTCTGGAAGCACTTCAAAAAGCACAGCCATAATATTCTTCACAACAGTTTCCTACAAGTAGAGATTCATTTTTCACTAATGAAATGCTAATACATAAATAACTGAATATTTATGGAAAATGAACATTAACATTGAACACAGTAATAAATAGCACAAACAGCCATTTAGTTCCTAATTGTATTTTTCCATTAATTCTTATTTTGCTACTGCAATTCCCTTTATGGGAAGGCAGCATGTCACCTAAACTTTGCATTATAGACCATAAACTGGTGATATGTGGATACCTAGTGCAAAGAGCAGGGTTTAAGCAATGGATTTAGAGAACATTTCTGTGGGCAGAATTCACCTGCAAGTATGGATTTATCTGTTGCACAGACTTTGTGCCATCCCTTTCCATCAGCAAAATCACAGGTTTTTCAGGTACCCATCTAAAGAACATCCTGCTGTGAAGTTGCACTTGTACAGTAATTTATATTCCCTCTAAATATCAGCTGACAAAACTCATGAGAGTTAGATGTATAAACCACTCATTTTTTTATGCATCAGGAAAGCTTTCATTAACAAGTTTAATATTACACCTGTGGACAATATGCTTGTAGTGTAAACCAGATGATTCACCACAGTTGTTGATATTTTTATGCTATTTTAGGTTTACATTGTGTTAGTTTCCAATGAGGCAACACGGCCAGAGGAAAGAGTGAGAAACAAAGCTGCAAATGGAAACTGGGGAAAGGGCAATTAAGAGCAACTCCTGGGGAAGAAAATAGAACTTCTCTGACATGCAAAAGTTGTATTTTTCATCATCAATGACATTGCCATTGTCATTATTAATATGTCTCCTTGCATTAGTGGCACTTCAGTCAGTTAATGGCCCATTTCCCAAGCTACCTCACTCTTCATCTGTGTCTGTCTTTATTAAACCACTGGTAAGTCAGCAAAGACAGTGCTGGCTCTTAACACCTTCCACTGAACATTGCTTTGCTTCAAACACCAAACACACAGATCTCTAGAAATACTCTTAAATTATAAATAACACATGCAATTCATATCTTAGTTAGTTCAAAGACTCTCTGGCAATTCATTTTTCAACCCATAATGTATTTTTAAAAGTCTGTTTTGTTTGCATGAGTGTATTCAGAGTGAGAAAATGCAGCATTTTTTGTGCCTGGAAGCATTGATAAAGTTGGATTTTCCATTGACTACTCATTTAATAAATTTGGTTTTCAATAATTTTTTTAAATACAAATTGTTGTTCTACTGTTACAGCAAAAATAAAATAGTCACTCAGGGATAAATTTTCATTTCTTCCAAGAACAACTCAAGAAAGTAATTATAAAAAAATTAAAACTGCAAGCCAAAATATAGAAATCTTTGCTACATTCTTTTCGTATAAAGAACAGAAGGGCCAGAACTGCTGGTTCTCAGACTTAATTTTTTTCCTACTCTTTTCACACTTCTGTCCCAGAAAGATTAACTGAATGTGCAAATGTGAATATTATGTCAGGCCAGACACTACTGCATAACTGTTTATGTGGCAGAATTTTGCCAGCAGAGTAGATCAAGGGCCCAAACTGCCTGAATATTTTCCTCAGCACTGACTATATTGATACAGGAATGTTAAACATGAATCTGCCTTTCTTCCATGGTGGAGGAAGGAAGGAAGGAAGGCAGGGGCTCTCATGTTGCATCATCACCTGTTTTTGTTCAAACCCAGAGCTTCATTAAATCCATATTGGATTACAAAATGCTGAGGGAAGTAACTGAAAAGGTCTGGAAATGGACGTGCCTACAAATGCTCTCTTCTGACAGTTTCCTAGTGCTGTTTGCAATGCAAAGCTACATGAAGCCAGTTTCACCCAACCCTTTCCTTATAGAAAACAGATCTCTCAATATATCACTGAAATATGGGAAAGTGGTGAAATATTTCAAAACAAAAATATTTCCCAATAGAAAAATTCATTTGGATAAAGAAAGCTGGAACCCAGTCTGAAGCATAACTCTGACTGAAATATGTTAAGAAATGCAAGGTTCACATCCACTTTTTTTTTTTTGTTCTGCTGAGGAGGCAATCACCCAAACATCCCATCTCTCACAGAAAGCTTGACTGCTGCATTCAGGTTCTCTGAGACTCAGATCAGCTGTGATATGTCATTTGACTTTGAGGCTCTCTAAATTCATCCATCACATTCTCTAAAGCTTTGCACATCACCCTGTGCATAGAAGATGCTCAGGAAAAAAAAAAAAAAAACAAACCAAGAAACACCAAGATGATGCTGTGTCACCCTGTCAAGTTGTACTATGAAACAGGTTTCAAAAAAAACCATAAAACAAACTGATTGTTGCTCCCCCAAATATTACATGACTGCTTTAAAACTTGGCCTACTTAAGGCATCCACATTCATTTATAATTCTACATTGAAAACTCTTTGAATTTGACCTAAATTCATTAACAGTTTCAGATCATATTTCCCTGTATAGATTATTCACCAAGGGGAAGACAACCCCAACTCTGAATATTAAATTTATGAGAAAATTATCTGAATGGCTTTTCCAAGAAAACCCACAAGAGGATACATTCTGGTGTGGAAATTTTTCTGACCTTTTGTTAAGCATTAGAAAATGTCAGAGAAGATAGTGGAGCAGGGGTTTGTGGGATTTTTTTCCTGGAGTTTTCTTTCCCCCCTCAGAAGTTGAAACATTCAGAAGTTTAAACTTTTTATTTTCCACCATTTTCAGCTCCAGAGCATTCTATGTCCCTCCACATTATTGCATTGCTGCATGTCCATCACCTTTTCCATCACACACAGCTCAGATGGACATGACGTCAGTCTAACTTGTCATTATAACTTACCAAGACACACACACCTATTACATAGGCAACCAGATAGAACATAAAAATATTTATTAATAAACACACTTGGAAAATATGCATAGAATTCCTACAATAAGGGCAAGAGCAATGAATGACATCAGATTTGGAAGTGTCAGATGCAGTAATTGACTGTTAACATTTCTCCTATCTTAAAAAAAATATGCTGCTGAATTGCCAAGAATAATATTTTTCATTGTTCTTTGACAATTTTTCTTGTTGTGTGACCAGATCAATCAGGTAAGTTAAAGAACACAGGATATTCAAAAGGAAGAGATGGTTTTCACTGGGAATCTGACCTGCTGTCTGGCTGTGAACAGCTTTTTTACAAAGTGGATGTTGAAAAATAGATATTGTCAAAAAGAAAAACCAAACCCCTCTTTCATGGTAATGACCAGGCATGTGGCAATTTGCTCCCTGGTGGTCTGTGAAGAGCAGCTTCCAGCCCTGTAAAACCTGTCTGAGCACTGAATCTGCAAGCTGAGATAATGCAAGGCACCACTTCCAAGTGATGGCTCAGTCATAAAGCATTAGAGAGCCATCATTCCCTCTCCTTCTGCAAAAAAGCTGCAGTAGCTGTAAATGAAGGGTCTGCTACTTCAGCAGCAGCTGCTGATCTTGCACAGGCACGGGCACTGCTCCCTGTGACTACAGGAAAGGAGATCCCACCCTACAAGTAACCACAATTTTCACTCACGGATGGGGCTCCCAGCCAAGCAGCACTTTGAGGGAACAGAAAATTCAAGGTCAGCACATCTGGTGCCTCGGTTTCACCCCAGCATTTCTCAAATACTCAGTAAGGTTTTGGGTTTCTAGTTTTGATGGCATCGCTCAAAATAGGATCTGGAGAGGGGTGTTTTTCACATGGCATAAAAACACATCCTATTCTGACCTTAGCACTATAGGAAGACCTCACAGAATGTGCTTGTTTCTATACTATAAAGTAAATTATCTGCTATAAATACTTATTCAAGAACTGTATACAGGAAAAACAACCAGGCTCTCCTTATGGGAAGGACCAACAACTGTCTCTCTGTAGCCTCTACAGTCACTTCTCTCAACACACTTCTGAACTTTGCAAACTCAAATATCTTTAAGCAACAATGACTGAAGAAGTTTAAAGCTGAAAAATACCTTCAGGATGACAATTGAACTCATTTTCATTGAAAAGAATTGTTTGCATAGCACCTTAAGCAAAAAATAAAGAAAAACACAAACTTTTTTCTTTTTTTCTTTTTTTTAGTTTAGGAAAAACATACAATCTGGAATTTAAGATTTAATTATTCCTACTTGCAAGAAGCAAGGTAACATATGGGTGGGCCACAAAAGGACCTATGTTTTCAAAGATTATGAGGTTGAGCACAGATTTTTATTTCATTATTAACAATCAAAACAGCTGCTCCTCCAGACTCTGACTTCTTAGTCTGTGCTTTCTCCAGCTGCCTTTTAACCATTTTGGTTCTTTAGCTCAAAGAACTAAGAACCAGCTTCGCTAAGAACCAGTTGCTTTATTATTTCACTGCCTCCAAACAATGATACTGACATTGTGGTTTTAGGAGCTGAATTTTAAGTGGCAACTGCAAACCAGTATTGAGAATAGTTTCTACAATAACAGTATAAGAGAATCACATGGACACTGGCACCAGGGTGGGAAATGGGAGAGGGAGGTTTGGGAAAGGCTTTCCTGGAGAGCTCCTACATCAGCAATCTTGAAGCAAATCAAATAGATAAGAAAAGTTCCAATATCTAGCCAGGGTATGGTTTTATATTACTCAAGCTATATTTCATTCAGCTTTAGCATTTCTTACAGAAGCTCCATGAAAAATATCATTTAACACTTTCCATTACAATTTAAGTACTAGTAATATTTTACCTGTACAAACCACTCAACATAAGGACAGACAGGAAATTGAAAATACATTGAGACACCCTCACACTCTAGTACTGAAATCACCTTTATGTTTGTACAATAAAATCACTGTCAAAAAATCTCGTTACTTGTCCAATTAAAAAATATAACAAAAAGCAAGCTTAAAATGAAATATGAACCAAAGTAAAACAGTTTACTGCATCATCTAGAAATGATAAATATATTAGTAGGACAAGGGAGGCAATTCTACCTCTCCATCCCACTCCCAAACGTACTCCCCTTGGAGTACTGCATCCAGCTCTGGGGTGCCACGTAGGTCTGGGACTTTGAACAGAAGTGTAAAGGGATTTTAAGAAATCTTTTGTTTGAACTTCCCACACTGCTGCCACCTTTTCACTTTTCCATTCCACCCATCTATGGACACAGAACAGCTGAAAGAGAAGGAATGAATGAGTGACACCCCTGTGGGAGGCACTAACCGGAATTTTCTCAGCTCTGGTGCTGCCTGGTGAAGGAAGCAGGAAATCTCCAGAGCACCAAGGTGCTCCACAAAGCCACCTTGCAGGAAGCAGGGACTCACTGCAGCACTCATTCCTGACTTGTTGGAGCAGTTAAGGGAGGATGGTGTTCTCTAATATGTACAGTCACTTATTCAGCTCATACTTGGCTGCCTCTTAATCTTTGACTTTGCCTTCTAATTATTCTTTCCCAGAGATATTTGACTTAAATGGACTACAAGTTTCTTAACTTAAGAGCATTGCCTAACAGTTTCTTAACTTTTTTCCCAATCCTATGGGCATGGGATTTACCCCAAACCCACAGCCCTGCTTGGCTTCTCAGGATTGGTTTGGCTGGATTTGAGGATTTGGTACCTTTTGTTTGGGTTTTCATTTTTTTTTTTTTTGCTTTTGTTTGTTTGGGGGAGGTTTGCTTGGGTTGTTGGTTTGGTTTTATCAGTTTTTTTCTGTTTGGGTTGGTTTTGGAGAGGGTGATATTTTTTGGTTTTGAAGGAGGGATATTTGTTTGGCTTTTGCTTAAAATATTAGCTAGTTTTCCCTTTTCCTGTCTGAACTCACCCCCTCACTTCAGCAGCCCCTTCAGGAGGGCTTTCTTAGCTCAATTTGGCCCTTCAAACTCCTCAACTACTTCCTCCATGGCTACAGTTATCCAATTCCAATTCTTGTTGAAAGCCTTAGTAAAAATAAAGAGCACTTCCAATACAGACATAATATTGAAATAATTTTTCTTGAGTGTTGCTGTTTTGGTTGGCTTTTTTTCTGTTTTGTTTCTTTTCCCCCTGTCCTTGGTTTGTGGTGGGTTTTTACAGGGTTTCTTTTTTGCATATATATATATATATATTGAATTTTCTTGTTAAGCTGAGTTTTCAGCTAATCAGACACATTTCAGCTGTAGCTTTGTTATTGGTTTTGCCTGCTGTGACAGACATCAAGTATCTGAGACACTTATTCAAGTGTGAGAGTTAAATGATTCTCACAAGAACTGCTGAAATATCATATCTAGTTTTATTTTGGAAGCCACATAGGGAAGGCAAGATTGGGAAGGTACACATGCAAAAGAACAAGAGAAAAAAATCCATGTATGATATTTTGCTGCTTAAGCTAATAAAGACACATCTCTTTCTTAAGTAAGATTTTGCTTTCATTTGCACTTCCTCATAAAACTGATTAAAACCATAAAAGTAACACCCAGCCTTCTGTTATCTATTGAAGTTAAGTTGCCCAGGTAAGCATTTGTATTTGTGCAACAATTATATAAATAGAAGGGTCCCATTTGCCTTTGAAGGAGTAATGAGATGGTACTGACTGCTGTAATGCTGTACAGACAACTTCTTAATTCATTTATTATATTAGAAGAAATTTAAAGGTGGGGGTATATTTTTTCAATAAGATAATCATCAGTCCATTCATTTCTACTTTGATCTAGCCATTCCACAGTAAAAATTATCATTTTTAGGGTAGCTATTAGCAAAATAGTTTTGAGCTAATATTTTGACATATTGCCTAATGGCAACAACTCATCAACTGAGCTATTTCCAACAGACACCACAAAAAGGCTTTTAACATATAACAGACTGTTTTAATATTGTTTCCCTGGAGAAAACATGTGAGCTTGACTAAAGTTCTCTGTGGTAGATAAATATTTTATACATTGAAGAGGCTGCTGATGAAAATATCTGGATAGAAGAGATAAAGTAGACACATATGGTTATTAAAAAAATTAGTCACTTTCCCTAAATGGAGACTTCTGCCCTTCAGAGCTGGAGGTACTTCTCAAATACCAATGTCTCTGAAGATACTTCACAGTAATTTCACAAGACTCTGAAAATCACAAACTTATTAGAATAAACCTTATTTTATATGTTTCAAGCTACTCTGCCTAAAACTCAGAGTGAGTCATTTTGCTCCTTGAAAGGATAATAAATGAAAATGCTGAATTTTAGTTGGACCAAATAAGTGAATGTGAATTCATGAATAAATGACATGAACTTACACTCCCTTTAATAGTAAGGAAAGTCTAGCAGGATTAACTGATCTCTCCAGTTGATCATCACACTGGTCTAAGAAGAGAGACCATTTCCCTTTTGTGTACTCACAATGGATTTCAAATACTGCTGCACAAATGATTCAATGCAGGCCTGGCCTGAAACAATGCACCAGGAATTTATTGAAAATTGCCTTTTATTCACCTTACAGCAGCGCTCTGCTCAGAAGGATTTCCAGTCCTACACATTCTTCTCACAGAGCTGAAAAAGAAGAGTTGTATGCAGCAGAAACAATTTCCATCCCAGCACAGCCCTAAATTGCAGGTGGAAAGCAATTTCAAGAGTGCCAGCTTATCACACAGACAAACCACACAAGCACCAAGAGCAGTGGTGGAACAAGGAGCCCGACTCAGGCAATGCTGTGCACATCCACTGACTCTGATCATACACACACATGCCTGAATAAAGAAAACACCAAATTTCCTAAAATTCACATCTTGTTAAACACTGAGAGACACACAGAGTGAACCAGAGTCCAAAAACCTTCCTGTCCCCCAAACTACAGCACAAAAAGCCTCAGCCCAGGGAGAACATCAGTACAAATATTTTAAGCTAGCACAGCAAAAAAAGGTGAAATAACTTTGTTTCCTACTTTATTCTTTGAGCCTGAATCTGGTTTTGCAAGCTCCACTTTTAAGCACAGCAAGACCCAAATCTGAGCTGTCTGCATGTGAGACAGCAAATCTGAAAGCAGGTGAGAAAATATGGAAAACACGCTTTGTACTCATGTCCTGGGTGCCATGGAACACCCTGACCTCCATACCCATCTGCCAGGGTTTGACCTGGGAGCTGACAAGTTAGGCTATAAGACCTGTTGAGAGACCTGAAATCTATAGACTAAATTCACATTTCATGGCATACAGAGGCTTCCAAAAGAGTCTTTGCAGGACTGGGTGAGATATAAGATACACAGCATTGAATAGTTAAGCAGTCAGGGTGTGGATTCCCCTAGATCCATTCCGCATGAGAACCTTCTCCACGAGACATCTCGGGAGGAGAATGCAAATACCACCACTGAGAACAAAATTGTCAACTAAGACCCCACAACCAAAGTGGAAATTTTAATCTTTTACCTTGCAAAGGCAGAGTGCCAAGGAACAGAGGCACACCTGTGGGCCTAGTCATTATTTCAGACTGGAAAAAGATCAGAAGCTACCTGTAGCGCTGAACCCAATGCTCCTTTACCTGAAAGGGCCAGGAAGCATCTGTATTATCCTTGCACTCAGTTCATGCTTCAAAGCAGCAGAAAGGCACTGCTGAAGAAACTAGGTATTTCAAAATAATAAAGTTTCTAGCTGTATATTTAATAAAAATTCCCTTCTCACATTTAACATTCTACTTCAATATGATATAGAAACCATCAATCTGCTCATTATCTACTGCCTTGCACAACTGTTCAATCAGTCAGTGTTGAGATACCAACTCGCAATATTGAGTTTCAGCACAAATGTGGCTGCTTGTCTCCAACTGAAGATGAGAAAAAAAAAGGTGATAAATTAAAATACCCGAATTACAGCAATTTGCTCTGAAAATTACAGCGCCATAAATACATTCGGTTTGATTTCTGAGTAATGGCAACATTACCAGAAGTTATCTCAAGGCTTTAAAAGGAAAATAGATATTTGCTTATAGGGCACATTTAAAAATAGTTCTAGAAAGATATCGATACAGGAGCATACTTGCAGAAACCAGAAAGGTAAAAGTATCTGAGGAATTGAATTGTATAAAGGAAGAAGATAAATTATCACAATGCCCTTCATTATTTGTGGGTTTCATCCTCCTTATTAAATACCAGACAGCCTACCAGTTTTCCCTTTCTAAGAGAGAGTTGGGATTCCAGGAACGCTACAGGAATTTCCACATGTCCCAACTCTCATCTCCCTCAGTAAGATTCCTCTGGCTTGCCTTCTCTGGAAATACAAACACCACCATGGTTTCCCAGTGAATGATTCATCTCTGAGCTTTCTATTCTGGCTTCTCCTTATGGCTGCTGATATTTCAGCTCCAGCTCAACAAGGCAAGAGCGGAAATCCTGACCTTCCCACTCAAGGTAACTTTTTCCTAGTCATGCAAGGCAGTTCTCTGCTTCCTGTCACCCCAATACATCACTTGCCTGTCACTGCCCATTCTTTCTCTCCCATCCAGGATCTGGCTAAGCCTTGGTTATTACTCCTGCCCATTTCAGGCCAGGCTTTCCTGTCCATCCATGCACCATGGATTCACAGCCACTATTCACATCACAACGCATCCATACCGCTGCAATTCACTCAACGCAGTGTAGAGAAACTCTGCTTTGCTTCAATTCATTGACCAGTCCCCCAGCTGCACTAAAAGCTCTCCTCATACTTTTCCTTCTTATTCATCCCCATCTTAAAAGTAATCTCTTCTCAAAAGGAAATTCTTTTTCAGTGTGTGTGTATGCAGCAAACACGCTGCACATGTGTGACAATCTTTACTGGTCCTTGCTGCTGTCACCGTTACCAAACACACAAATCCTGCAGGACACCACTCAAAGACCAGCAAGTATCACTAATTAAGATGGGTGGATAGGCTTCATAAATCACACACTAGAGTAGGCATGTGACAAAGAAAGAATGGGGCTGGAGGGAGAAATGGCTACTCCAAAGCAAAAGGATGGCTGTAAGGAGCAGGGACACAAGGACACAAAAGGAAACAGGCAGTCCAAAGGAGTAAGTTCTTCTTATGAAATAAAAGGGAGGCAGTGAGCAAAGAAAAACTCCTAAGGTAGTGGCTGCACAAAAAAAATAGTCAATCTTTCCTGTCATGGAATCTTCAAAGGTAAGTGATTTTTAAGCACAAACCTCACTGACCACTGATGGCAGCAATAAAGTAGTTTGAAATTACAAACTCCACCCAGGTGAAAGGATGCTCAGATTAGAAATAAGATGCACAGGAGGACAAAATGACTGCTCTGATCTCTTCAAAATCAACAGGAATCCTTTGAATAATTTTAAGTTAATGAATGAGGTCCTTGCAGGGAAGGACAGAAAGGGAGAAGAAATAAATTTCAAAGTGAAAATGAATTGGAAAGGAGGATCTATCTGAAGGAAGCTGAAAAACTGGAAACACTGATTTTATCCATTCATATTGCCAGCTTAAGGAACTTCTAAATAACTTGTCTTCTACCATTACATCTGAAGTCTTTTATCAATGTAAATACAGTAAAAATGCACAGTAATTACATGAAAAATATCAATCATCATTGCCTTATTAAAATTAGTTTATTCAACAAATCTCATCTACATAAAGCATGAGGGAACAAACGCCCCATGGCTACTGAAGCAAAACTTTAAATCCATCTTTGTACACCCATTTAAGACTAAGTACAATCCAAAATCCTAGAGGTAACAGAAAATACTTGATCCATGGATAACAGTTATTACCACATTCAAGAAGTTTTAGCAAAAATTAGAGACAAAAATTTTGAAGTAGATATATTTCTTATTTAAAATTACATCTGCTACATGCATTCTTTTCAAGCCTTGTTCAAAATTTTCTAAGCCTTTGATAATTTTCTCCTCTAAAAATATCCTCAAATTCTTTTACAACAAATGCTAAATGAAATGCTGCACATCCCTTCTGAAGAAAGCTCTCATACAGTACAACTAGAAATGTCAATCTGAAAATGTCAAAATAGCTCAAAAATAACCCTTTTCAAACTGCAGGAATTTAACTGTCTCAGCATACTGATGGAAAGCATTCTTTCAGGTCAACAGAAAACAGCACACAGTGAAGCTACTTGGTTGGATAATTCCATCCTGCCCCATTAGAGCAGGACTCTAAGTAGCATATTGTAAAAGAGGAAAGAAAAGACCACGTATCTGTTCTGACCTGCCGTTTTGGAGCCAAGCTGCTCCCAAGGTATTGCATCCATCACACACCTCTCACACTTCCATCAATAAAGTTTCCTAGCAGCCTAAGCTGGTTTGTTGTTGTTGGTTGGGGGTTTTTTGTCTTTTCACCTTGGGTTTTTTGCTTTTGTGGGGTTTTTGTTTGTTTTCTTTTGTTAGGGGTTTTTTAACCATCTCATTATACATAGAAGTTCTTTACACGTTCAGGCCAAGTTTGGGTTTTAATTTATGTACTTGCTTTCAGAGAAGACAACCAAATCAATCTATTTATTCAACTGCTTGGAGAGAAAAAAAAAAAAAAAAACCCAGAGGAAAAAGACTGGATACACTCTGCAACTGCCTCTGTCTACAAGAGAAGGCAGTGTGGTGGTCCATCATCTCCTTCAGACTTCAGAAAGGGACACCAACAGGCCCACAGCAATCTTTTTCCAATTATTTATTGATCAGCTTGGATTTTACTTTCAAGTAAGGGAGGGAGGAAATTCAGAGGTCAGACAATTTTTGAATCCAAAAGCTAGAAAAACACAAATAAAACCAGGAAGAGACTGACATGCCAAAATTAACCATTAATATTTAACCTCCCATAAAGAGTTTCCATCCATTGTCACTTAGTAGAAAGCTATTTGCAGCAGCAGTGAGCTCTAAAAAATATTGTCCAATATTCACCAGAGCTCAGAATATCCTAAGGAAAAATGTATCCGTGTCTTGTGAATATTAGCTGATTAATGGAGACACATCAGGAACTTTTAAGAGGGGAATGCTATTTGGGAAAAATATCTGAATTAAAAACTACTAGAAGAACTAGTGACCACTGAGCCTCTCTAACATTTTTACATGCCCTTTTTGAAGCTTAGCTCAAGGTTATGACCACATTAGGTAGTGAATTTGTCAAGTGCAGCACTGACACACTTTAGCTGGGAGGATTCTTGAGCTTCACCATGAAAGAGGAAGAGACACAAACTCAATGACAGCAGACTCAAGTGATCCTCATAAACACTTTAGTCTCTGTGCAGTTTATTTTGTTGGTGACACAGCTTGGTCACCTCTTGCCCTGCTATAAAAGGATAACTTGTCTGACATGAGGACAGGTCAAGGCTGGGGAACAGTTCCAGTTTATGCAGACCAGAGCACACACACGAGTTCCCAACATGAACTGGAAGCTCCTCATCCCTCACTGTGCTCCCAGAAGCCAGCTCACAGACAATCTGTGAACAGAAAGGGATGACAATGACTCAACTCCTTACACATGGCAAGCTATCTGCTATTATGAATTACTCATTCAGACTTTAAACACCACATTTAAACGTGTGAATCTTCTCACTTTCTTGTTAATAGTGAAGGGCACAGTTACATTTACATATCTCTTTGAAGGTTAGTAGTTTATGCCAGATCCTCGTGGAGGAGGAAACTGGTACACACTCAGTTTTGTTGTTCTGGGTTTTTTTGAGTTACTGTTACATGTCAAATAGTTTTACATCAGAATGTATAAAAAATAGCTCAATTCAGGGTCATGCCCATAGCAACAGGAACATCACCCAGCTCTCTACCAACAATTGGTTATTCCCTAGGAAATAATTAATTTTCAGGCAGTAAACTCAAGCATGGATGGAGATAAAATTAGATCATAATCATCACAGCTAGAACAGTGAGGTGAACACACCTGGCTGGACACCAGGTACCCAAAGCCACGCTATCACTCCACTCCTTAACTAAACAGAAGGGGCAAAACAGAAATAAAGGATTGTGCATCAAGATAAAGGCAGAGAGAGATCACTCAGCAATTTCCATCACAGGCAAAACACACTTGACTTGGGCAAATTTGGTTTTATATATTTGTATTAACAATCAATACAATCTACCATATCAAAACCCAAAGTGGCAAATATTCCACACCAAACACTGCAATTTTTACACCTTCACACTACTAACACAGGGCTCACTTTCAGAGTACACAATCTATTTATTTGTTTTGTCTCCTGGAAGAAGGGGGCACATAAGTCAGCCTGATTTACTGGAGCAAAAAATAGAACTACATAACATAGGCTGGTTAGTAAATGGTCACGTCAATAAAGTTAGCTTTGTCCACCAGATAACATACTTGACAGTTGACTAACACCTACAAAAAATGCACAATATCAAGAAAAATGCAATTAATACACAATGTCACCTTGGCTGAGTGAAGTATTTTAATGTCATTTGGTTCATTTTTTTTTATTAGCACTTGCCTGATATTTTAGACCATTGTCAAGATGGTTTCAGAATATCCTTCTGTAGGCTATAGACTATCATTCCTTCTAGTAGAATGCTATTCTACTCCAAGACCCATAAGTTTGGGATGGGGGAAAGGGGTTAAGGTGTATTTGTTTTCCTTATTTTAAAAAATTATTCATACATAGCACACCCAAATGACAAATGCATCTTGTTTCCACAAATGTTTCACTCCACAAAAATAAGTTTTAAAAAATCCGAGTTATTATCATAAACCAAGATATGCACCTTCATTATAGCAAATCTCTCAAATTTCTTACCTTTATTTTTTGTAATGACTTTAATATCATATGTATGAAACACTTAAGGACATGTAAATTGCAGACAACAACTACTGAAAATTTTAAAATTTTAAGTCAAAATAGACTATGAGATGTATCCTAACCAGAAAAAACATTGTCCATGATACTATATAAAATCTGAAAGATAGTTCCCAGGGTGAGGCAAAACAAGTATAATTTTGAAGCTTTATTTTGCTGATCTGCTGGGTACAGACACATTGAGAAGGGGGTAACACCAATTGCAGTAGTTCATCTCAGTTTTTAAAAGAAACTATACGTACAAAGAAGAAAATAATATAGCATTAATATGAACTGGGAGTCTCTAGTTACTCATTATAAAGAATGTTGAAGAGGCAAAGCTTAAATCTTTCAAAGCATAATGACAGAACTGTACAATCAGCAGAACTGAAGAAAATAAAAAGAAAAGTACTACCACAAAAATAGCAATTTCCACAACACTGCCAGTATTGCATGGTAACATTTTAACTTCATAATAGAAAAAGAAGAGACAGACAAAAACTGTTTTTTCACTCTCTTCCCTCCAAAATGCAGAATGGTATTTATGTGACAAGATCAATTGTTTCATTCCAAAACTAACCCTGGAAGATAACTAGACGTCATTTTGGCCTGGCCATCACTCACCACAGCAGATACCTGCACCCAGGCCCAGACGAACAGGATGATGTGGGAGCCAAAGAAACTGCAAGAATGGCTGATAGATAATGATTTATGTTTCCAACTGAGTTATCACATAATTAACCATAGCATCTACTGCATTGAGGGAACTAGACTGTGCCAATGTACCCTATGGTAAAACATTTTGTTCTACTCAAGCTACATCCATATGGGACAAAGATATTTAAGCACCAGAAATAACTGTCATATCCTACATCAGATATTTAGGGACTTGCCAAAGGTGTCTGCAATGATACTGAATGAGCTTCAAGGTATACAACACTTGGGGTGGCACATGCCCCAAGAAGCAGAAAATACAATGAGAAAGTAGAAATCATTCTATGCTTGTGTTGCTGGCCCAACCCTCCACCAGCCTTGCATTCCTTACTGCTTTCCTCAACAACCAGAAGACAAAACCAGCTATCTTCTGACAAATAATCTGCACCACTAATATGGTTTCTTTCATATAAAAGGAAATGCATTTAAGGATGAACATTATTTTGTTTTAATATGAGTTAAAGACTTGTTCCTATTGTGCCTTGATGTATTTTTAATTGTTTTATAGAAACATCTTTATATGAAGCATGCAGTCAATGAAACCATATGTAGAGCCATATTTCCTCCCTCACAAGCAACATCATAATGAATACAATTTCATTTCACTGACATTGGGACAAAATATCACTGCTAAATTAATCACAGCTTGTGGTGAGGCCCTGGCACAGGTTGAAGTTGTGAATGCCCCATTCCTGGAAGCGTTCAACACCAGGTTACATTGGGCATGGAGCACCCTGGTCAAGTGGAAGGTGTCCCTGCCCATGGGTGATCTTTAAGGTCCCTTTCAATACAAATCATTCCATGATATTCTATTTTGCAAAATTTAGCTATGACATAATTTTATCACCCACAAAACTATAAATTGATGGCACTAGGCTTGAACTCAATATAAAAAAAAAAAAAACCAGAAAACAACACCAAACTTTTAGTTCCACATTTCTGATTCAGAACACAGTAGAAACATCCTGATGATTTACGAAAGGCATGCCCTGATATTACCTACAGGGCATGCCAAAATGAGCCATCAGAAAGGTATATATTTGAGCTGTGTGGGAGAAGGGGGTCTGGTGTCACTTGTACAGTTTGAAATTCAAAAGCAGTTTAAAAAAAGAATTCAATTAGCTCATGCATCTACTGTGAGTAGGAGGTCTCATTGGGGCTGTCAGAGGAAATGCTATTTAATCAACATGATGTCAGTCAAGTGCTTGTCAAACCAACTACAATTTTTCAAAATCCAAAATGTTTTAAACAATAATTGATGGAAAATTATATGTAGAGATCTGGCCACTTTAAAATAAATTACAGTATTTGAATCTTTTCTAGAAGTTTCTGGCAGGAGACATTGTTACTAGGTTTATTTCAAAAGCCTCCATTTCTACTCTATGGAAGAAATGTTTAATACCCATCCACCCAAGTAGGATTTGGACCATATACAAGAACACTTAATTACATAACTATGAAATTACATGAGACAAGCATTAATTTAACCTGCAGCACTTTCTCCCTGAGTTGCATTACATCAAGTGTTTCTGGAGAGCAAACCATGGGATCATGGAGATGCAGGCTTCCCCCTGGAAGTGTGCTGGGACAGGATTCCCTGGGGATCTCACACCTGCTGCTGCACCCACCTCAGGGGTTAACCAGCTTTACATTAGACCATCTCAGTGGCACTGCCTGGTGCACAGAAGGATTAGAGCAAGGTTAAAGACTCTAGAGGAGACAACACAAGATGAACAAGGACCAGAAGAAGCTGCAAGGAGTCAGCTCAGGGCTAACACCAAAGTCAGAGCTATAGATAAGTCTCCAGACTAACTGCTGATGTTGGCTTTGGTGTTTGAGTAAGGCCAGCCTAAAAACCCCTGAATTCCCATACACTGCTGTGCTGCCCTCCCAATGGCTGCATGGTGACAATCCTGGAAAGGGCCACAGCAGGCACCTTGAGAGAGCAGTGGCCAAATCAACATGTGAAAGTCTTGTAGAATTTCATCTTTCTGGAGGACTGGGAATCAGAAGCTCTGAAAATCTCTGGTACAAACTCTTTTTAACAATTTACTACATCTATCCACATGCCCAAAAAATTTCTCTTAGGTAACACAAAACTTTTTTTTCCATAAAGTGAGGCTCTAGGCAGCAAATGAAATCAACAGTACTCCATAACTCCTGACTACTGTCTACTGGAAATACCTTAGGTTTGTATCATGCAGAGAAACAGGTTAGGCCAGGAGCAGTGTGGTGAGGCACCACAAGGCTGATGATACTAAAGAACTCTGAGGGCTTCTCCAGAGGACTAAAACCTCTGCATCAGCTTTTCCCAACAAAGAGCAAGTTCACTTCAGATAAGTGTCAGGTCACAGAACAAAGCACATTCCAGTTTGTGCAGAAGTACATAAAAAAATATGATGGATGAAACAGCTTCATAAGCATTTCTGAGCTTCAGCAGGAGGTCTCGGCACAGACAAAGCTCAGCAAATTCAAAAGGAATTATTCATAAGAGGAAAGGGTGTTCCTGCAGGAGTAGATGAACAAACTATTAGACCCAAATCAAACAGAAGAGTTCATATTTCTGTGCTTGAGACCCTGGTTACCAGCTCCCCCCAGCTGAGGAGGGCTTACCACAACTACACTGCAAGAGGAGACAAGGGGTAAACAGATTTAAATAAATTAGAACAGAAAAACTTACAGTATTGGCAATACCACACTAAGGCCCTATTCAAAGCAACTGGCAGTTTACTGGAAAAGCTTAGTTTGATGGATAATTTTTTGAGTTATTGCACCCATGAGAATTCTTTGCAGCCTTCCAGTGAGCTCAGGTTATAAAAGGTGCGTTTCTGAGAAATGTAACTTCATTTTTATTTACCTTGGTGACTGACATTCCAGGGAAAGGTTTTTGAAATCACTGGGTTGTTTTGCAGCTACTGCTAGAATCAGCCAAGCAATGAAAACAGTCTTCTCTAATCACACTGAGCTACAAATGGCTATTAAGACAGCCAGCCCTTTCACAAAGCATGATCCAAAATGCATACACCTGTATTATATATATACACATTTAATAAAGAAATTCTTGCAATGTCTCTACACACATAGCACCACCTGGCAAAAACGCAGCTTGATTATTTGGAAAGAAAACTGCCTGATCACTAATTTGGCTCAGAGCCATCCCCACTATAGATACAGACTGGGAGATGTACAGATCAAGAGCAGGCCTGTTGAGTAGGACTTGGGGACATGGGTAGACAAAAGAAAAACATTGGAATGGGGCAGCAATGCACACTTGCAGCCCAGAAAGGCAGTCTTAACCTGGGCTGAATAGAAAGAGTGGCCAGCAGGTCAAGAAGGTGATTCTGCTCTACTCCACTCTCATGAGATGCTCCTAGAGTACTGCATCCAGCTCTGGAAACCCCATAAAAGACAGACCTTTGAGAGCACCTGTAGAGGAGAGAGAAAACAGAGGGCTGATCTTGTACCAGAGACGAACATTGTTTGGGGAATGCTCAGTCTGGAGAAGAGATGACACTTCAGACCTTACTGCAGCTTTTCAATAAAACAGGTGGGGAGGAAGGTAGGCTTATAAGAAAAACGTAGAGGGGCATTTCACCAGGGTCTGTATCCATTTCAGATGGTTTTATGTAAGGCCTTTTTGTTAACACAAACAATGGGAGTGGTGAGACACTGCCACAGGAACAGAGAATCTGTGGCTGCCCAATCCCTGGAAATGTTCCAGGCCAGGCTGGACAGGGCTTGGAGCAACCTGGACTAGTGGAATGTGTCCCTGCCCATGGCAGGGGGATTCAAACTGGTTGACATTAAGGTCCTTTCCAACCCAAACCATTCTATGATTCCATGAACCATCCAACAGTTGACTGGGATATCTCTAATTTTCAAGCAGGAAACCACCACCACAGAGAGTTTTGGGACTGGAGGCTTTTTGTGGGATTTCAAGGATATTTTTTGTTGTTGGTTTGGGGTTTGTTTCTCAGAGTTCATTAAAACTAAGATATTTTAGACAAGCAGCAGACATTTCTAGTTGTAGACATGGATGCAGTATTTTATACCATATAACTGAACAACCAAACATTGTGAGCTCCACTCTCTCACTCCTCAACAGAAGTATTTGAAAACCCAGAATATTTAAGCTGCTCTGGCTGGTGTCCTTGAAGAAGTGGATGTCAAATTGTTTATTATCATAACAACCTGTCACCAGAGAACTACTGTTATGTAGCAAATGCAGATAGATGCATTTTAGTTAAAAGCCTGAAAACTCTGAAGCATTTGGGGGATAAAATAATGATTCAAAAGCTAAACAGCAGATTTAGATGCCTGCCTGTTGCCACATCTAACCTCCGCATCTTCCAAACTAATCTAAATAACCCAGGCAAACAGATTCCTGCCTCCACAAAGAGTCAAGATTTAAATGGACTTTTGTTCCACATATCACAAACTCTGTAGTCCATTCCACAAACACGGATTACAGTTTTATTTGAAAGGTCTTTTTCTTATTGTCAGGTTTATCCTATATCATTAGAAAGACTGAATGTTTAAATTGGCAATCACCCAAGTTTTGCTTTTGCTTCTTTATGGTTGTTTGTCACTGTGTTTCAAAGAAGCTCAAATGCAATTTTCAGAATTTATTACAGCCTATTTTAGGTAGTACAGAAGGTCCAATGACAAATTTTTTTTCTTTTTATGTTTGGTATAAGATGGGCATTCACATTTAATCATATCCAATGATTACCTCAATGAATACAAATGTGTTACATTATCTTTAAATAAATGAATGTCAATATGTTCCAGGGTAACAGAAGTAATTGCATATTGATAACAGTCATTATCATAAGTCATGGTTGCTGGCAGAAAACCCACTTGTATTTTTTAATAAGGTGCAATATTATGGTCTATTTTGAGATGATAGCTTTCTATTTCCCCATACATAATACAGTATCACTTCAATATAGCTGGCAGACTGTGGAAATAGATAAAAATTCAGAATGCAAACCTGCAAACTGTAAGATTTTACAGTCTTTTGAAACTAGTCTGGATAGTCCAAGTACCGCAGAAAAGTGATATGAGGGAATCATTATCTATGCCAGGCTGATGTACCTTCTGTTCCACTCACCACAGCAGATAATAGCAACCAGCACATTATCCCAAATTGATACAACCAGATAGTTCAGAGTTTGCATTGTAGCTCATTGCAGTTCGCAAAGTAATCTGAAAGACACTTGAGAAAGGGACACATCCCCCCTGATTTTAAGGGGAACAAAACTTTAAAGCTAGCTCAATATTCTGTCTGCATCTGTTACAGGAGAGCAGGGAAGTTCTAACATCCAATATCAGCATTGGAGGCTCTTGTTCTGCACTACTGCTCTACTTTATTGCTTTAAAGCAGCAGAAAGTCAGGACTGGTTAAAACAAGCAGAGAACTGCAGAGTCCTGCAGTGTGGACAGATTATCCCCTAGGAAATGCCCAGGCTGGAGATAACTGTGTAGCAGGTTTTGCAAGAAAAGCTCCTGCAGGGTCGTATCTGGGCAAGGATTTTAATGTGGGTCAGCAGAGTGTGGATGGGCAAGGTCACAGCAAGGTCAAAGCTGAGTGACTCCCTGGTACTTGAGGCCATGCCTGGAACACTGCCTAGTTTTGAGTTCCTCACACAAAAAGTACCTACAATTAGCCCTCAGGGAGGCAAAAATAAGAGTGCACCTTTAATTTTCCAGGGAAGCAGGGGCTTTAGTTCATGAAGCATAGAAAGAGACTGAAGAAACAAGTTTTATTCACCTTGGAGAACATGAAGCTTGTGAGAGGTGGGTGTTGCTGCTGCTTTCATAGCAGAGCTGTGGAGAAGACATGGCTTCTACTCCTCCCCAAGATACTCAGTGAAGGGATAAGCAAAAAATACTGCCTGCAACAATGGAAACTCCCATTGCATGAACAAAAAAATCAACAAAAATGAATTTCACAATGAGAATGGATAGACCTGCTCATAGAGGATCCACCACCCCAGCACGTGCAGAAATTTCCAGAACTCAAACAGCAGGCTTGCCTAGAACAGTCTGTTTCCTTCACAGCAGCTCAAACTGCGCTGTAGGTTAGACTTTTTTTTTTACTAAAACAGTTCTGGTAACACAGTGATGTTGTCACTTTTGCTGAGCAGCATTGAGGCCTTTGTCACTCTGCCTCACCAGTGACCAGAACGGAGGAGGGTGCACAGTAGGCTGGGAGGGGAAATAGCCAGGCAGGTGACACTAGTTAGATATTCCACATCACATAACAGTACGCCCAAGCGGTAAGAGAGAAAACACGGGGGCTTTGGAGGGCTTGCCATCTTTTGCTCAGAAACCTGTGTGCTCCAACCTGCACACAGCAAGTGACTGAATCACTTCACAGCATCACTAGTGTTGAGAGAGACCTCTGGAGATAACCCAGCCTTATCCCCCCTGCCAATTCTGCCATTCTCCAGTAATATTAAGCAGAGTTAAATGGGATCAGCTGTGGGGCTGCAGCCACACCTGAAGCTGATCAGTGCTAATTAGGTGCAATCAGGCCAGGCAGGAGAACCTTCTGGAAGGGCCAGAAGAACCTTCTGGAGCAAGTGACACAGGTAGTTTGGAATGTCTCCAGCAGGGCTGTGCCACATTCAATGTCAAGAAGCTCTTCCTCATGTTGAGGTACAACTTCTCACGGTTTAGTTTATGGCAATTGCTCCTCGTCCTGACACTGGGCACCACTGAAAAGAGCCTGGCACCATCCTCTAGACACTTGCCTTTGAAATATTTATATGCATTAAATATCTTGCTTTATTTTTCCCCTTGTGAACCAAGTTTATTCCTTTCACTCTTGATGCCATCAAGTCAGTTCTCTAACAGTCATAGAAGGGTTTGTGTGAGGGATTCAGCAGAAACACAGGTGGAGCAGCCCCAGCAGAGCACTGTGCCACCCTTGGGAAAGCACTGCCACACCACTGCCCCAGAACACCCAAACCAGTCCTGTAGGGAGCTCTTCACTTATAATTACTCATAACTTCACAAGATAAATACATAATAGCACTGTTTTATAGCACTGTTCTATCATTCCACAGCAGTTTCCCACAGGAAAAAGCAAAGTGTCAGCTCTAACTTTTCTTAGTCATGACCACACAAATAAATACGTGAAATAAAACACTCAGGCACCAGAGATCACAGGAACCATGAAAACCTTTTCCTCAGGGGAGGAATGAAGCCTTGAGGAGGCAAACAACCCAAGTGTTCTGAACTCATCTGTGAGGAGCCATAATTAAACCTTCATTTGTTTCTATGCAACGATTCCATCAAAGTCTCACGCCCGAAGCTTTCTATCCAGCAGCCAAAACCAAAACTTTAAAAAGCCAAATATTTTGAAGCGTTATCACATGAATGCCTCAAAGGCAAGCCCTGAAATCAGCCCGCACTGCCCCGAGCCCTCAGGCGGGTGGGCACAGCCACCACAGCAGCACAGCGGCCCTCGGGGCATTCATCAAACATGTGCTTTGATGGGGTTTTTTTTCTGGGGTTTTCGCGGGGTTTGGGTTTTTATTTTTGGTTTTTAAGTTTTCTCCGGCCCAGGCTCGGCTCGGTCGGGCCCGCCGGTTGCCTGGCAACCCCGATCGGCGCAGCCACCGGGGCCGGCCGCGGCAGCCAACGCTGAACTTCTCCAACTAATTATGTTTCATTAACTTGTCTAATTAACATTGTTACCTCTTCAGAAGTATTGCAATTTTTCTCCAAATTTTTCTAAAGGTTTTTCGACAAGTCGCTATTGTTAGAATACGGTTTAGGACCATTAAGTTTTGCCACACCAGCCTTGGTATGTATCAAAGCAGAAAAGCTGAGGGAGAGATGGACTGCCGAGAAGTGGACACAAAGAAAGCAGAATTTATGGACCACAAGGACCAAAGTGTTGCAGAAACCTGAGATAAAGGAGAAGCTAACAAAGACAATTCAACAATTTTAATGAAAAAATCTGAGAAAAAGATAACAAAAAGACTGCAAACGTGGGCTAATTAGCATGAGAATAGATAAATCAATAAACGAATACTAATTAATGAACAGAATTATGCAATTTATAACCAATGCACATTGATTTCTTTGTTTGCTAAAAACACGCAAATATTGAGAAGCTTTCCAAGTGAGCCTGTACATTTGGGGAGCAATCTCACACACACCAAGTGCTATGAATAAAGTAACTCCTGCCTTCTAATACTAATGATACTTTGATTTATCCCAACATTTTTAATAACAATAGGGCACCATCAAAAATTAAAAGCAACAACAACACGGGCACATACCTGTTCTTCAAGGTTGAGCTGCTGGTCTTCCTTCAGGGAAGAAAGGTGTGCTCCTGTGTTCTCCAGTTATATGAAGCAGAGTTAATTTGGATCAGCTGTGGGGCTGCAGCCACACCTGAAGCTGATCAGTGCTAATTAGGTGTAATCAGGCCAGGTGTTGGGAGAACCTTGGGGAGGGGCCAAAAGAACCTTGGGGAGGGGCCAGGTGGATCTCAGCCTCTGTTTGGGGTGTTCCCATGATGCTAGATGTGCAGTTAGGGCTCGCCTAAATGTTTTCCTTGGGAAGCATGCCAGGTGTTAGGATTTCAGAAACCGTTCTAGATTGGGGTGATATCAAGGAAAGTCACCTCTTTCCCTGTGCCTCTCTGTCCTTCACAGAAACCATGTGATTCCTGAGAGCACCAGGAGCCTTACAAAGCATCCAGGGATTCACCACAGACCAAATTCTCGACATAGATGTAGAAAATATGTCTCTTGATATCCACCAAAAGATACAGCTTCTATGAGGGAAGAAATGTCAATAAAAATATGTCCTTCAGTAACCAGTTGTGACGGAGCACGTGCACGTACAAAAAGCCCTCACTATTTGCATACTACTTATTTTGAATGTTAGAGACCCAGCAATGTTGGTAATTAGTGCAAATGTACTGTAAAGTCAATTTGAAAGTGGGCATGTAAAAAATACTGAATTTCTAATATTTTACTGCCTCATGAAGGGCATCTAATTTGGACATTGAACATTTTTGCAGTGAGTAAGCACTTCTATGAATTTCAATGCACATAGTTTCCCACAGAGTGAAATTTTTATGGAAAGTTGCACAATTCTGAGCTGCAAATACTCTGTGTGCTTAGTTAGCAGTTTTATGAGCAGCCAAGTTGTGGTTGCTATCAGGTATCTTTTTTTGTTATGTGCTCTTCTTTAACTTCACAGCAAGTATAAAGGCTCTTCTTAGGAGAAAATCATCTTTCCACTGAGAATTAATCTTTTTTGGTATGCTCTCTATTTCTGGCTTTCACTCTTCTGCTGCTTTCAAAATCCAGGTTCTCTACAAGGTGACTGACACATTGAGTACCTCTTCCTTCCCTCTATTTTAATAATAAAGAATCTACAGACATAATGATTTGTTTATGCTTTTGTGTATTTTCTTTTGAAGGATTTTTTCCTTTTACATGACTATTCTACTCCAATTTAAGGCTGAGATAGAGCACACTGTTAAAACTATCCAATGGGGGCCAAAGAAGTCAATACCTCTCTGTCTGTGTCGTCTATTTCCTACCATTTTCTGGGTTCTCTGGATTTAAAAGGACTCTCAATTAACTGCAGTAATTCTGAAATTTGACAAAATTTTCATGGATGGTTCAGTGAAGATCTCTACTCACTGAAACCAAAAAAGGGTAATGAGACTAACATTGGTGGTATTTATAATGCACTTGGGTACAGTGACAAAGCTATCCTTAATATTGATTAGTATAGGAGAAGTTATGTGACATAAGGAGATTAAAGCAGAAAAGGTTATCATTTCAAAGGAAACTTTGAAGATAAGGTTGTTGATATTCAACAGGAAACACATAAGGCAATATTTTAAAAATAACAATATTTCAATTATTATATTTCAGTTATTTTCATGCATCTCATAATGCTACAGATTTGGCCTCTGTCTCTGTACTTACACATAGAAACTATATTATAATGTGAGTTATCCAAATAAAACAAATCCTAATTTGGGAGGGCGAGGGCGTGGTACAAGCAGCAATTATAAAGGATTTCCTGTGTGGAGGGCTGGTAACTCTGTTACTGAGTGATGTAAATGAGATCAGAATTTAGTCCAAGGTTCTGTTCTCCATTTCTAAACCGGTTACCTCCCACTGTGGCAGATGTGAATACATATGGGAGAAAGAACAGAACGGATCAGATCCATCTAGTGGGAGGACAGGAACAATGTACACATTGATCTATTACATGTAACCACAAATCAGAGAATTTTCACATGGAACAGGAACGTATGTATTTGTTTCATATATGACATACTTACATTTCTAATAAGCATTACATTTAAAATCATGTAAAGTAAGAGCACATGAAGATATGATAAATGAACAGCAGAAGTTATGTCACCAGGTATTCTTTAAATCAACACATTCTCCTTCTTTTAGCTTTTTAGCTAATGTTAAATTCAGATTTTTTCTATGTTTGAGCTTGGAGTCCTTTAAATATACCTAAGAGGAACAGAAATATTTCTAATAAGAAATAGGGTATGGTAGAACTTTTTATTTCTAATTCTTCATCCCTGCCCTGTCATATTCTCACTCTTAAGGCCATTAGTACTTGTTACTTTTTACAGTGACTGGTATCCTTGAATGCATATTTCAAGAGGAGTTCACGGTAACTATTTATTGTGATGGGATCTTGTTTTTGTTTCTGTCACGTAGTAAAAAGTTACCCTTACAACAAAAGAGCTGAAGTCATGGTGAAAAATCATCCAGAAAGTTTCTGAATTATAAAAATATGTAAATTATGCAAAGCCAAGTCTTGCCTGAAGGGTGAGAGACAGAAAGCCTTAAAGTAAGTTGACACAGTTTGTGAAGTGACAGACAGGCCTTGTTCTTGTGCAGGTTTTAAAATGGTAAGAAATTCAAAGAAAAAAGCCTGTAGTTAAACTGAAAATCACACATCTCCACAAATCTGAAGGAAATGTTTCCTGGGATGATGAATTTGCTGGTGTGAATGTCCAGCAGCTTGGCACATGAGAGTAACCCCTGTCTGGTCAAAAGTTTAATGGAACATGGGTTTCATTAATACTTCCACTAATTTTTCCAATATTTTTCCATTTCTACACTAAGCAGAAATAGCAGTTGAGCTCTAATTTTTTTTCCCTCTATCTCTCAGTATTGCATTTTTCTGCAGATGTGCTCAGAAAGGATTCACTGCTGCCATAAAAAACTGCTGTTGATGATGGAAAATGCATTAGATCAAATTATTCCTTCAAAATGGGCACAGCCTTGCAGAAGGACAAAGAGACCACATGGAAGTGGAGGATGTAATGCTTGATGCCCAAGATGATGGGAGTGGATCCTAGCAGAGAGGTGCACCCATTCACCTGCCCATTGTGTTGTATACCACTTTTATTCCTGTTCCTGTTAGCAGGAGTAACTGGCTGGAAGTAAGAGAGAAGTGGCAGAGCTTTCCAAAGATCTTGGAACTTCTCATCACCATGACAAGAAAGCAGGAGAAGAAGGGAGATGTGTTGGTGGTTTTTCACAAACAGGATGGGACCGCCATGATGTTCTATGAGATTTATTGCAGCATCAGCCTCATTACATGGCTGAGACAATTGGAAGATGACAAAGCTCATGTCTTGACAGCAGCAGTCAGAGATTTTTTTGTTACAGAGCATTTTGAAAACTTTCTAGCCAACAGCACATTGCTAAAGCTCACAGACAGTTGTTCTAGCCAATCACTAAAAGCACATGTACACCTGCTTCACACAATGCTTGTCTGCCCTTTATTAACAATACACAATACTTCATTATTAAGCTTAAAACCTTCTACTATCTTGCTAAGCATATTTGCCTGCAGTCTTAAGCTCTATCTTGGCCAAGCCTAAAACTCAAGCTATTGTTTCATGTCCTTGCTTGTACTATTGTAACTTTTCTACTTTCAGTCTTAGCAGCTGTAGCTAGTTTTAAGTTTTCTGTTCTTTCTGTTTCTAAGGTCTGCCTTCCCAGCTTTCTGAAAGTCTTCTTACCTTTACTATTTCCCACAGGGAGAGGTTAAAACCCTTTTACAGCTGTCCCCTCTGTAGAAAATATCTGCTTAGGCCAGTGTGCTGTTTTACACAATTTCCAAGTGCTACAGTGTTATCTGTGCTGAAAACTGTTAAACATTCACCTGAAAACTGCAGGTTCACATAGGAGCTTTAGATCTTGACCACTGTGCTCAGGAGTATATAAAGAAACACCCAAAAGTCGATTACTGTCCTGTAGGAAAAAATAAGCACTTAAACCTACTAAGTTCCAAATATTCTATTTTGCATTATAACTGTATTCCAAGAATTTAGAAAACTGGTTCAAGGGGGAGTAAATCTGATTTCCTGTGAGTCCATCCTTGTAAAGCCTAATAAATTATGTATTCATTTAATTTTCTGAGTCACTGCAGTGGTTTTGCAACATATTTGCCCCAAAGCAGAAGTTCAGAGGAGGGCTGCACACATACAAGGTGTGTGTGTATATATATAGTATATATATATATTTCATATATACTTTAGATTTTATATATATATATACACACACATATACAAGGTGTAAGTCCTGAGGGCTGTATATGCAAACAAAATCTTTCAGTTTAACAGCCAGTACAGAGCTGCCATTCTGACACTCTATGGAAAAGTACAGTATTTTATTGTATATTTTATTAGAGGAAAGAAGAGAAATCTGAATTCTAGATGGTCATTGGACAGTTTCCAGAGCTACAGTAAACTATGTTACCTGAAAACAACCCAGAGGACAAGAGCTAATATTTCCTCAAAAATAGTCTAATCCTGGTAGTGGCTTAGAAACAGAAAGGAGGAAAAAAGGAAAAACAAATACAAAATGTAACTAAGTCTAGAGCATCTCAGCTCTATGGAAAAGAGATTTTTTGAGATGCCTTCAGTCCCTCACAGATATGGTAAATTATTTATTAATATAACCTGGTACAAAAATTATGTGAAGGAAAAAAAGACAGAATTAAGGCCATGGCAATCAGTTACCAAATGTTCACTATCTAGATTTTCAGAGGACTTTTTTTTAATAGCATTAAGTGTCTAAAATGGTTGGGTTCAATCATATCTACTTAGGACTAATTTATTTGCCAAGACACAACATAATAAATACTAAGCAGTCCTGAATTAAAAGTCCATATGTCAAATTGTTGTTCTGTTTGCTATCAGCTGATGTTTATTTGTCAGAAGCCTTTCAATATTCTTCAGAGCTGCTATTGTTACCTAAATTTAAATTCTTTACATCTGTACATTACTTACGCTGTCTTGAGGAAAAGATGCAGGACCTTCAAAAGATTCTTCATAGCAAGAACTTAGTTTAGCATTGTGGCCTGTGCTCTCTCTATCAGTCATATGATAACCTGAGGGGAAACATTCTTCTAACTTAGATATTTGAGTTGGTCGCCAAATGGCAAGAAAGATAAATATCCTTGTTTCTCTTCTTTTTAAATACTTCTCTCAGGATCTCATTTGTTCTTGGGGGTAATTTACTATTTTAAAAGTAGAAGGATTAAGCCTTTAGCTAAAAACAAAAGCAAAGTTACAGAGAGAAAGAATATGAGAAGGAATAAATACATTAACATGGCAATTAATTTAGCCATTTTTCTGTTTGCATTTTAACCACTTCTTTATAGCTAATTGAATCAGAATATTTGGTTGTACTTTCTATCAAGATACTGATTTTTTTTTTAATCTGCCCTCTCTGAAATTATCAATTGGAAAGATTAGCCTGTAGAGAACTCTCTGTATTTCATCCTGAAATTATCTTCAAGTTAAAATAGAAGTCAGTGAGGGTACCTACAGTATAAACCAATCCACTCTAAAGATACAAATTTGTGCCTTTTGAATTCACCTGGTTAAATAAAAAATAGAAATGTTTTATATTTGAACTTATTTGGTTCAGAGGAAAAGTGATGGTTTGGCTCTTGCCATTTCTACAATTCAGAAATTTCTAATTCTCACCTCAGTTCTCTTCCAGACCATTTCTTCATTATTTCTTGCAGTTTTTCCAGTTTCTAATTTTCCACATAAAGTTGTATTTTCATTAATAGATAAAACATAAAGTGAAGGTTTAAGTAAAGTAACAGTAGAGAGCAAGCACAAAATTTTAACAACAAAGGTAAGTGACCAGTCAAACAAGCTCAAATTAACTGTGAAGTATCAAAGCTTTATCTTCAAAGCAATGCTGGGAGAGCTGTGTTAGGACAATAGTGACCATTAAAAACAACATAAATTGGGCTGTCCAACCTCAGTTAGGGTGTTTGATATTTCTAACATAGAGGTATCAGGGTAAACATGGAAGCTTGTGCTTTACTAAAACATAGACAAGATGATCTATATGTCTTTTTCTTCTCGATAGATGCTCGATATTTTAAAGTCATCAAAGCAAATGCTTCAGTCATGGCAAACTGCTGAAAATTAGAATTTGAAATGTGAGCTCCAGCACTGCCTTCTACATCAGCAAATCACATACATTACTTAAATGTATGCATATTTTCATTTAAGTGTTACCCTAGCTACTGCTCCATGGATTTAACCTCATGTTTGCAAATCATGTGACTGGCAGAGTTCATAATCCCAAAATTACCAAGAGGCCCTAAAGCCTTGCAGTAGACTAACAGGGCAAGACACTGCCACAGAAATAAATAAATATATAATAAACCACTCTGAAGAATTTAAAACTTAAACTATATATATATATATATTTGAACTTTTTTATATTTTGAACTTAGAGCCAGCTGAGCAGAATGTTAGCTGGCATGAATCCAGATGGTGCCCCAATTTCTTTAAGGAGATGCCAGTGTCTAGCCTGGTGTATCTGTTATTAGAAGAATAAAAAGAGGACAAATATTAAGCCCTATTAAAGTAACCCATATGGGCCCCCGAGTGATTAAGTGAAACAGCACACAGTGTTCCTTCCATGTGCTAATTTGCAGCAGAAATTTCTGTTCACTCCCCTCTTTTCCAACAAGAGCTGCTTCTTTCTGTGACTAAAGGGAGTGCAGAGAGCAGAACAGTCCTGGAAATAGCAATTTAACCTCTTGGTGATTTAACAACAATTTAGCTAAACAAGTAGAGTCTTCAAATGCACTTATCTATGAGGAAAATTGTTTCTCTTAAACACTTATTGAAAGGTCTGGGGGAAACCATGTGTATTCTTACCATGGAAATCCTCCCTTATTTACATTAAATAATCTTTGCTCATCTCTGCAGAGATGATGTTCTCATTGGACTAGAGCCTGATGAGATCTTTTTCATAAGATATATTTTAATTACTTTACCAGATATGTATAACATATTTATATTTAGAAATATTAGTTTCATTACCTCCTTTTTTGAAGCATTTATTGCATTTCTATTTGTAACAGAGCTCAAGATAATTGTGACCAAGTATCAAGAGAAAGTAGGAAGCAGAAATAAATATAAAGGAAAGGGAAAAGATTGAAACCTGTCTGATAGAACTGAATGTAAGACTAAAGGTTAATTTAGACATCTGATATCTGACCCAGAAATGTGTAAATCAGGAGAGCAGAACCCCTTTATAAAGGCACAAGGTTGTTTCTTTAGACATGAATAGTTCAGTGAGCAAAACAGTGGTTAACAGGGCATATAATTTAAAAATCCTGCTTCCACAACAGATGGCTTTATTTACCCTGTTTAGAAACTTGACATGGGGAAATCTTCCACTGGAAGCTCAGTTGTGAGTGCTGCAAAATAATCAGATGTGGGTCAAAAATCAGATTTCCCTAATACTCGGTGCCAGTGTTTATGTAAGATTATCACAATCTGTCCAAAGCAGGAAAATATTCAAATAATTAAATGTATTTAGTGTGTGATGTTTTCCCTCCTAAAATAATTGTGACCAAGTCTCAAGTGAAACATCCATAAGGAAACAGCTTTCCAATGCTGCTTTTTTTTTTTCCATTTGGTACAGTGTGACATTTGCAACATCCTTTCTTGCCATCTGATAAGTTCTGGGAAATATGAAGCCATATAAAAATCAAGGTATGCTGAAGACTAGCTTACGGATGGAAACACTGAAAAGCAGCTCTAGGAGACACTGGAAGGAAATGCTGGAAAACACAGCTTCATGTTCTTCAAATTTCCTTGCTAGTGAATGTTCTATACCTAAGAGAGTACCAAGTGTTTTCTCTGGTCCTTATTTTTCTGCCCAAGAACGCTGCTGGCCAGTGTGACCAGAGGAAAAGTAAAATGTGCTGTGGCACCAGGACACCCAAACAAGCAATCAAAGGAGAGCCTGAAAAACAGGAGGCAGGATATCAGTACTCTGTGCTGAGTGATGGAAGATAATGTTTTGTTTAGAAAAGAAAGTGGCCTAAGTTAAATGGAGATGTGTCTCCAGAAACCATGGATAACAGGCTGCTAGGAGATGATACCCCTTTAAAAAATTCTTCTCCTTCTGAGTTCAGTATCCATCCTGGTCATACAGTAAAGGAAAAAAAAAACCAAAAAAACCCCTTGTGGTTAGTTTATGGATTCTGAGGGTTTGGGGTTGTTTTTTTGGTTTAGTTTGGTTTTTTGTGTGTTTTGGTTTTGTTTGGTTGGTTTTTTGTTGGTTTTTTTTCCTAAATTTGTGTAAAACCAAAAGCAGCTTCTAATTAAATTAAGGTCATTAACGAGTTCCAGTGTGATTTGCTAATAGCAGCAGCAGAACCAAATTCCCAGGGTGGTTCAATCATAAGCATAATCTAGAATATATTTTTCTGCTGTTTGCTTCAGAAGAAGGTCATTAGCACAACAAAACTACGCTGGTGTGACTGGACTTCTCACAGATCTTCCTTCAAACTGTGGAGCCAGAACAGAGAGAACAAAAGAACTGGGAAATGAAAATACAGAACTGGGATGCTGTTCAACATTACTGATTTCTAAACTATCATTAACCTAGAGCTGTTAGTAATTTTAAGTAGGAATGAACCAAAAAAGTGTTTTATCAGTTCACCAACAACACATTTTTAAGGGAAGTAAAAAGAACAGAAGTGATATCAGCACTCATCTCCAGCTTCATTGTTACTGTACAAGAAATTGGGTGGCTCAGTGGTGAGCTAGCAAAACTGTTTTATACAGACATTTGCTGAACAGGATGATCAGGATCTAGGGGCTTTTCAGAAAAAGAAATGAGGACTATTTTAAATGCAGTTCTTTAAAAGTAAATGTACATTGCAAGGGCTGGCAAGTTGATTAATGTTACCTTGGGGTTTATGGCTTGATTAGCTATAAATTCTGCAGTGCTGCTGCAACAACAGCAGCACAAAATTATATATGGGGTTTTGGTTTGTTTGTTTTTTTGTGTTTTTTTTTTTTTAATTGTGGCATTAATTTCTCTGTTTGATTCTCTCATTTTTCTTATCCTGAAAGTTTGTTGACTCGCTGATTTTCACACTGTTGGCTGCCCAAGCTGTGCCTGGCATCTTGGCTCCGTTAAACCGAGTGGCAAGCTGGCTGCAGAGGGAAGGGTTTCATGTGTTCGCAGCAGATGTTCTAAATTGCCTCGAGGGCATTCTCACTGCAAAAACAGGAGAACACGACAAAGTCTGCCCTTTCTATCATACATACCAAGCAGCTGGAAGCTTCTCAGACTTTCTGTGCGCTGTGGAGGTATTTTGCAACATATCAATGTCAGAAGTTGCTACTTCAACACTTTCCGTAATGATTTCCAAGGAAAGAGCTCTAGAAGTCAGGAAAATGCATGGGTTAAGTGCTGTGCAAATTGTGTGCCGTTTGACATAAACTAACTCCTTTGAAGTGTTAATTTGGAGAATTTGTCTCCTTACTGCCTAAGTTTAAAAGGCAGATAAAGCACTCTGGTAGTGATAGATTTTTGAGATAAGATAATGGATAAAAAGGCTTAAACAAGAATAGTCCTTTTCTTCTCTAATTTTGGATATGGCATAAATTTCTTCTTAGGAAGCCTTGGGGGCCACTAACAAAAATTTTTCTTTGGAGGAGATTTAATTTTTTAAAAAGGCAGACAAATCAATCAATGGATATTGCGGACAAAATACTTTGTCCTTGCCTCCATCAAAACAACAGATTAAATTGGAGGGTGAAGAAAGGAACGAACGAGACACTATTTTTCCATGTCTCTAACAATACCATGTATTTTACTTTTGAATCTTTCCCTGCCCCAGTATTGTCTCCTCAAGGAAGTGAAGTGACTTAAATTGCTCCTGTATGTGGCTTTTCTATTAATACCACTTACAAGCAGCCTTCCTGCAGAGTTTGACTCCGTGTCTTTCCTCGGCCACACTGCCGACTGTGCGAAGGCAGATGTGCAGGATCAGTGACATTGAGGAAAGGCACGACACTGACAGCACATCAATTCTGTGTGGCCAGGCTCTGCACATGGGGTGCAGTGTGGCAGTGACCCTTCTCCCCACAGTGGTCCCTTGCAAGGGCATGGGTGAGGCAGGGACAGCTTGTCACAGCACCTGTACAGACTGAAGGCACCTCTGCACATCCCGGTCTGTGATAATGGACTGCAGTTTCTGCTTTAGAGGCAGAGAATGGCTTTTGTTGAAAAAATTGATCAATGTGATTGTGAAAGTCACAGAAATGACCATGTTCTGAGGTTCAAGAAACGAATTGGGTTTGTATCATTATCTCTGCTTTTAATGAAGGAATGGGACCACGTCAGGCTAAGGATTTATTGCTCAGATAAACATCAGTCTCAGAGGCCCTGAGATTTTAAGGGAGCAAGCAGCCAGACATAGCTCAAAGCAGTCACAAGTTCCTTGTTACAAGACAATATAGAACTTTCTAATCCAATAGACAGATGCCACAAAGCTTATTTTGCTTTTCTAACCTATCACCTTTACTTAATTTTGCTGCACTGCAGATACTTTTGTCCAATGGGCTGCTATCTCACATACACACATATATTTTACTATAACACACTTCTATGATAACTTCCAAACTCTTAGCTTACACCACACAACCACACCCCTACACTATAAACCCTTCATCATCTTATCAACACAGTTTCTCACTTACTTAAGGCATATTCTCACTTACAACTATAGAAACATAAGTTTATGATTTTTCTACTTAATGTCTGTGTATTGTATTTTTACATCAATCCAAGTTCCTTCCAAAGCTGCAGAACAAACCCTTCAGTGTCTGTGGAAGTTTCTGTTTTTCTGATTCCCACAGGTTTGTTCAGAACAATAATTCCAATCGTGTACCATTGCTACAGAGATAGCAAATTTACACTAGGTCCTACAACAGAGAGTGTGGTTGTGGTTTTCATGAGCTTTATATCAAAACCAAACATCTGTGCTTGAATTCATGGGTCTTTTCTGGATAATGATAAACAATTAATAAATAAGAGCTTCTGTATTATCTCATTAGTAGCTTTTTTCAAAAGCACAGAATTTTGTTAGACTCCAACATTATGTCCATGCACACAAAAATTCAGAAGTCACTTCAGTGACTTAAAATCACCAACCTAACATCTGAAAGAGCCTGTGGGAGGTGTTTGATGGTTTGAGATGTGCTTATAGTGATGGATAACTACTTCAGGCACCAGACCTCCCAGGGTGAGTGACCATCCTGAGAAGTCAGGGTGTGTGGAAGGTGAGGGTGCCAAGTCAGGTCCCTGTGAACGAGTTCATCCCTCCTGGCTGGACACTGTGCCACCTGCTGGGACTTTCCTTCAAAGAACAGAACTTCGCCTTGCCATGACCTGGCCCTGATCTCTTATTTAGACATCAAAACAGGCAAATATTTTCAGGCTGATACAGTCAATCCTACCAGCAATGTGCACCTGAGGCAAAACACCTGAGCTGTCTGTGCTGAAGGGATGTGACACTGAACACATCTGCCTGTAATTAGGGAGATACAGAGACCCACAGGTGTAGGATTTTTTTAGTTTAACAAGGAAAAAAACCTTAGATTTGAAAGAGAGAAAACAAACATTAGAATTGTATTCAATCATTTAAGCTACACAGTTCTCACTTGAGAAGCTTTGATCATGTATAATGCTGTTGAAAGGCTGACTTGTAACCAGCCTCACATACATTATGTTGAAATGCTGTGGCACTAGTGCATGACAGAACTTTATTTTCCATTAATTCATTCTTTGCTGGAAATATAAACACTCTATATGCTTAATAGCCCAAAAAATGAATAGTATTGCTTTTTTAAATTGCCTGTTAATGAGAATTTTGCTTGCTATTAAAGAAATCTGAGTGCCTGAGGACCATCTTTCAAATGCTGACACACCTATTTTCAACACCAACAGTGCTGAACAATCAAAACAAAATCATTCCAGGCACTGCTTTTATTAAAAGCAGCCATGTTTTTTAACTGATCAAAATAGATGTTTACAGCATCTGTGAACCACAACTGATTCTAAAGTAGCTTTTCACTGAACTTATGAACAATTTCATATCTACTCCAGTGCAGCAGTGATGGCTGTGCAAAAACATCCATGGAACAGGCAGTTATTTTCTCAGGAAAAAGCCTGTTGTTGTAAGGCACAGGAAAAATAAATTTTTTTAAAAATGGAAAAAAGAAAAAAAGAAAAATAAAGAAAAAAAAGAGGTAGGAAAGTCTGCATTGAGCCGAGTCATGAAATCGATATGCAAATACAGGGTTGGCACTTGTAGGAAGAACCAATTTCCATGGGCAGGGATTTTCTGTGTGGGAAAGTCTCCTACAAATTCCAGTCACACCCAGTGCACCAGCAAAGAGGGGGTATCTGTAAGAGCTTCTGTGTACCAACAAATCACCTGATCAGGAACAGCTGAAAGCACAACTGTGCACTTCCAAAGGAAGAATGGAAATCACACTGTTATCAGTTTTACAGAATATTAACTAAATCTGGATTATCCTACCTGCAGGGTTTCATGTATGCTTGTGAGAGCAAGAGCTTCATGCAGTCAGAATCTGAAAAGAAATTGTCATCCAGAGTTGTTGATAGAAATCTTGTGCCACAGGATTAAAAATGTTCCTGCTCAGTTTTGCAAACTTAAAGCATTACAGGAGAAACAGAACAATTCCTTATCTTACTTCCACACATAAGTAAGGACTTGTGATAGCTTCTGGTGACTGATATTATACACCTGTGGAAGCTGGATTTAAAGCTTAGTGCAGTTTGAATGTTTGGATTTTTTATTCCTGTTTTCTACTTTCTTTTTCTTGTGCTGGGAAGTAGGAGGGGGAATCCCTTCAGCTTATTCTAGATATAAATGTTAAACTTCAGGGTATTTTGGAAAACTTTAAACACATATAGAATGTGGCAATGATAAAGGAAAAAACAGAAAAGCCTGCTGAAAAATGTTAGGATTATTTCTATGTAGCAACAGTGAAACTGAAAACATGCCCCAAATTTCTAAGTCTAGTGTCTGTTTTTGTAGCTGCTTATAGATCTGTAATACATTCTTTGGCTTATTATAAAATCTTAATCCTATCTGTAGTTCTGTGTAATTTTTGGCTGGCCCTAATAATGGAAAGGACATTTCCCTCCCCATAGAAGGGGGTTTGGAACTTCATGATCTTTAAGGTTCCTTCCAACCTAAATTTTGATGTGATTCTAATGTAAAAAAGGCTTACAAAATTAATGATTCCATCATACAAAGAGAAAGGGAAAGAGATCATACAAATAGGGACATACTCAAATATAAAATATGGCTAAACAATCTTGATGAGAAGTCATATTTTCATTATATTCTAGTAGGATACAGAAAAAAAATATTTCATTTTGTCCTTCTGATGTCCTTTGGTGGTGCTCTGAGAGGGAGCTGGAGAGCTACAGGCACTCGTGGGTGTATTTATGATTGTTCTAATTCTGTGTTGACACAAACAAATAAAAGCAGGACAGAAATTAAGCTCAGGGAAAAAGAAAAGTTTACCTCCACTCAGCTCTAAGTAGAGATATACTGACACCACAAAACCTTCTTTGTTGGCACCAGGTGTAGTCACTGATGGAAAGGTGTCTTTGTTGGACAGCCAGGAAAGGAAGCCATGGAATGAGTGGGTCTGAGTAATGACCTGAGGTGACAAACTCCAAAGTTCAAGATATTAAAAAAAACAATGCTTTCTATATTACTATTTATACTGAAAATAAGTTGAAAGTAATGCAACATATTTTATTTTTTTTTAAGAGTTCCCTGAAGATGCATTTGTAATGATACATCCTGGGTTTTTGCACAGCCAGTGAAGTTCTATATCAAACATCTAATAATGTACCTTTTGGAGAGGCCCAAATATCATTTAGGAAACCCTATATATTCCCAGCACACTGCTGAGAATAGTGTAAAGAAATACTTTCTTCTCCTGGTTTAATTTCCAGCATATCTGTTTGTAGGAACTGTGCACTATTTCATTATGTATAAATACATTTTTTTTCCCTACAGGCAATCACCATATAACACATAGTGGCTGCAAACCTTAACTATACATAAATAAATAGTCCCATAAGGACTTTCTACAGAGACTGTATTTTCTGATATTCAAAACCACATTCTCCTGGTCTTTTGTTAGAGCTCTAATTTCATTTTCACCTAAAAATATAGAAAAGGAAGCAAGCCACATCCTCACACATTAGGAAACTCATGCATGCCCACAGTACATGGAATTACTGGCTGAGAAAGTCACCAGAAAGGCTTCCAGGCACTAACTTTTCATTTGTTGTATCAGGATTTGATGCCAATCCATACGTACCAGGCATGAATTGCAACTTCAGAGTAACCTTCTTTACTGCTCTGCTTAATATTTTGTCCTCAATACCACAAGGTTAGTTCATACACTGAACGGAAAAAAAAAAAAGAATACATTGTTTCAGTGCTGGACAAAATACAAATTTGAAAAACCAAGCCAAGAATTTTATTTTATTTCTATGGAAAGTGTGTTGTTTTGCACATTGTACAATTACAGACCCAAATGGAAGCGTGGTATAAACCACAGACATCACAGAGGGAAGGCAAACCCTGCATGGAAAGAGTTTAGAGTTACTTTGCTTGTCTGCTCTACTGGTGTCTGGAATAAAGATTAAATACTAAGTATAAAAGGCTTAAAAATCTGGAAAGAATAAGGAGGAATAGGTCTCCCTGGTACCTGGAGCCCTGGTTCTAAGGGTAAGGAAATTGAAATCTGTCTGCTGAGCTCTGTCCTTGTGACCTGGTTTCCTAATAGCATCCTGTAGGCCTGTGAAGGGGTACAGATGGCAATAAGCTGAGCCTCAGATTAAAAATATGTACAATATGAGGAGAGACTACACAAACTGAAATTCCATCACTTTAAAATGATTTGAGGAGGAAGACAGCGCTTTAATTAAAGTACCTACATTTTTGAATAGGATAAATGAGGTCTACTCAAGCTGCTATGTGCACTGCAAAAAACAAAAAATGAACTTGCTATTTAAATTAAAATAAACTTGCAGCAGGTGTTTTAAAGTACTTTTTTCATGTACAGAGATATAGTGAAATAGTTGCTATATCAAACAGGAAAAATTAGCTCATTTAACAAAGAAAAGACACAAGCAATAGGCTATAGAAGGCACCTGGAAGTATTATTTTAAATGCCTGAATTATAGCCATTAAAAAATTCTTTTTCCACCTCTCACTCTGCCCTTAGTGATTCCATAAATTAACAGCAAACATTCTGGCAGAAATAGAAGTATGTTGCACACTTGCATCTGAAAACAGAGGTGAAACACATCTTCTGAGCCAAACAAATAAATCCATGCCCTCAACATCCCAACTCTAATAACAGTCTGTGAAAGCAGGTGTTTGTTTCAAGCATTCCTGTTTATTTTACCCTAAAGTCATATAATGCCATTAATGCCCACTTAAAAAGATTTAGAAGATTAGACATAGTCTTCTCCAGAAGCAAGGGCAGTTTTCATGGAACAGTGTAATTTTCAGTACAGAAAAAACAAATCAGTGCTTTAATGACAGAGTAAATATCAAGATTAAATGCAGCAGGTCAGCAAAGCCTGCCTGGATTTCAAAAGAGCAGCTCACAAACTAAGATTTTAGGAGTAGAGTGAATTTTCCTTGACTTCTCCACAGTCCCTGCACAACACAGCAGGAAATGTTCCCTTTGGCTCTCATACCCCACTTTGCACATCTACTACCCACCAGATACATTAAACAAAAAGTTTGGTTAATATCAAACAACATCAAACACTGTTCAGCAACTGTTTCCAGTTTTACCTTATGATTATAAGCCAGCCTTTCCCATGCAAAAGAATGGAAGCAATGCCAACAGCAGCTGCTTTATGTAACTCCCTTCAGCTCTTTCCCCAGGTGAAGAATTTTGCCAGTCATAACTCACAGAAGGGATGATGGTGCTTCTGCCAGGAGTTTGAGCCTTGTGGTCAGACACCCCTGTTGTAGCACTGTCTGTCATCACTGGCCTTCCACATCATATCAGCACTGCTGAAATACTGAAACATTTCAAATGACAACTCCCTAGAGTTCTTCTATGAGGGACTCCTCTTTCCCAAGATTTTTGCAGGCTCCAAAATGTTCCTGTTCAGATGAAAATGGCAACACTGGTGCTGTTTTCTTGCCCCCCAGTAGCTGATTTCATCTCAATATTACATAGTCCTAGAGGAATTGGAAGGGTGAAAGCAGAAGGCAGCTTTAAAAATGAAAGACTTTGTATTTTCAGGGTAGGGTTTATCACTTTGTTCTACACCATTAATTATACATATCATGCATATGATCTGACAGTTTTATATGCTTTGCATCTTAGGTGAATCTTTTCCCTGGGAGGGCGGAAAGAGAAATTAAAAATTTGTCAGGGTTAAGACTCAGGAGGAGAGCTCCCTTGTATATTTTTATGAGGGTTTTTTTAAGTCTATACAGTTGCTGAACACAATTTTCAAAGCAAAAGCTTGTGTCTAAAACTCAGATCCTTAAACTCACACTAGAGAAACTTAATTAAGGAGCTTGATGTAGTGCCAAGGAGGCATTAATCCCAGGAATGCCAGAGAACTGCTGAATGCTGTGCAGGCTGGAAAATCAGACTAGCAAACTGCAGATACTACATTTGCAGGTTTTCATGAAGATACAGTTGTTGAAAATTCCCTGATTAGTTGGAGAATAAAGCTGTGGTTATCTTACAGGAGGAAAACAAAAATGGATCATTTAGATTTGGATGCTGAAAATGAAGCTCAGGAAAACTTTCTTCCTACCTAACTCTCAATTGAAGATTTGAACCTTCACCTCTAAAGTGGCCAAATAATTTTTTCCTACCATTTCTGCTAAGCTCTGAAGGTCTCCAAGGGCCCAATTCCTTTACTGTGGTTATGGAATTAGTGTGCCCAGACACTGCTTTGGTGTACATCAGAATAATGTCACACCAGGCTAGGGAACACAGATAAGGGCTAAGTACATATTTCTGAAAAATAAGAGTGTATTATTAGAAGAAAAGTCCATCTCAGTTGGTCACATCCTTATTGTCCCTCTCCCCATCCCTGCAGCATGTCTTTGTTGGCTGCCCATCCCTCATTACCAGGTACCCCAGGCAGGCTCTATGTTTTACTGCCTTCTTCCACCCCCATAACCACCAGTGGAATAATGTGGCTCCGTGATTTTGGTCAAAGGGTGGCTGTGGGCTTGGGATCCTTTCCTTTTAATTTTTTTAATTAAATAATATAGATTATTTAATTATGTTTTATAAATTATTTTGATTCTAGTTTTTTGATTAATTGTACGTTTTTATGAATGGATTCTGAATTACTGGATATTTTTATGTCATATACTTATTAAAATTGTTATTTTTATGTATTAGTAAAAGAAATTTTATTGCTGTTCTGTTTTGTAGAGTTGTATGTTTTACATGTCTGATATTGGTTAATAAGTTATTTAATGTAAGAGAAGTAGTATTCTAATAATAGAAAACTTAAATATATTATAGTTTCCTTAGAATTGAGGAGAATTTACCATTAAGACTTGGCTGAGAACCTTTCTAGCACATCACACAATGGCCCTGTCTCAGCCAGTTTCAAGCTTATTAATTTATGGGAGACATTTCAGGCTTCCCAAACGTACCATCTATTAATAGGCAGCTTGATGATCAGCAGGCTGCTGCCCTGTAACTTTGATTTAAGTACATTTTCCTCAGCACAGCCAAGGAACAGCCTGGGAGCTGCCCAGCTCCGTTTCCCAACTTCTGCTCTGCTGAGCCCACACGGGCAGAGTCACTCCTCATAAGAGTTTGCACTTCTTCCCTGCACCCTGAAGCCTTGTTTTTGGAGCATCTGACATCAGATGTATTGGACAAGTATCCTTTGTTTCAGCGGCTCCTCTGCTATCTCACACTGGGGTGCGATGGCTGCAGACGAGGTGAGCTCCTTCACGGAGCTGCTGCTGCTGCTGCAGAGGCTCAGCTCAAATGCAAGTGGCAGCACTTCAGCAGGGCCTAAGGTACATTCTTTGACAGGATATAGATTCCCAAGGAGAAGTCATTCTTGCTGCTGTCAGAAAACACTGCTTTTTTTTCAAACGTCAGCACCATATGGCGCTGCCAGCAATACAGCGACTGCTACCACCATCTACTGGCAAGAGCATAGAAGGATGGAGGGTGGATATTGCTTTTGGGTGGGTCTCAGCAGGGAAAAAAAAAAAAAAAGAAATGCAGGATGGTGTGGGTAATAGTAAAGGTAAGATGATTTTCAGAAAGCTGGGAAGGCAAGCCTTAGAAACAGAGAGAGAAATTAGAACTAGCTGCATCTGCAAAATCTGATTGCAGAAAAAGTTACAATAGTACAGCAAGCAAGGACATAAAACAATAGCTTGAGTTTTAGGCTTGGCTAAGGTAGACTTTTAGACTGCAGGAAAATATGCTTAGCATGATAGTAGAAGGTTATTAGAAGCTTAATAATGAAGTATTGTGTGTTGTTAATAGAGAGCAGACAAGCATTGTGTGAAGCAGGTGTACATGTGCTTTTAGTGATTAGTTAAAACAACTGTCTGTGAGCTTTAGCAATGTGCTGTTGGCTGGAAAGTTTTTTAAATGCTCTGTAACAAAGAAATCTCTGACTGCTGCTGGCAGGACATGAGCTTTGCCATCTTCCAATTGTCTCAGCCATGTAATGAGGCTGATGTTGCAATAAAAGCTCAAGGAACCATACCCAGCAATCCTGTCCTGTCCATGAAAAACCTCCCAGCACAGAATATGATCATCTTTCCCATGTCAGCAGCCAGTACTGCACCAGTGACAGCTCTCCAGTTGCATTGGTAGGGAAGAGCCTCAAGGATGAGGTAAAGCCTAAAGGTAAAGCCTGTGTGCTCCCTGCAGCTCATGGATGGTACTTCACTGCTCAGTTCTGCCTTGCAGAAAGAAAAAGCCTGGCTAATCTGCTCTCTGCACTGCCTTTACTGGGAAAACATCACTAGGATGTGGCGTCACAGTAAAGCAGAGAGAGCATCACATCCAAGTGCTCAAAACATGAAGTTCTGACAGAAGATTTGTGTATCTGAGCAGAATTCAGTATGGATGGAGCTGTGTCAGCATTACAGAGTAACTGGGAATAATAAAAGAGTTTAACAGAAAGAAAAGATTGTGCTGTGGTACAGTGATTCACTGTGGATCTGATTCAAATACTATCAAATAAGAACACCTTCTTTTACACCAGTGGGAATTAAAGCAAGCACTAGACAAAATGATGGGGAATGTTGATACTTCATAACAACTATTCTGATTTAACTGTAAAACTGTCTTTCCTTAGAGAGATGATGTGTAGTTGACTTAGAGATATTAAGGGTAGATTCCTGGGGCTTTTTAAACTAAAGTCTAAATGAACATGCAGGCAAATAACATCTTAGCTTAAGAAATCACATTGTATTTCCCCATTTTTCACTGACACTGATTGAAAGATAATTGAGGGTCTTGGATTAGATTCTAACATGAGTCAAATAAATTAATGCTGTTGTATTCAATCAATTTTGGTTGTGTTCTCTGCATAAATCAAGTCTAGAAGAGGTCCTAACTAAGGCATTTAATTCTGATTCCTTCACCTGACAATAAAAACAGAGCCAGATCAAGATGATTTTATGCTCACCCTAAGGGATCATAAAGAAATGCACCAACACCTCTGTCAGAATCAGATATTCAGACTCATAGCCAGACAAATCAGGGCCCACTGAAGTGCCAGAGCCCTGGCCCCACATTTCTTCCTGAGGAGTGCCTGGGTCACCTCTGCTCTAACCTGCAGGACAAATGACAGCCCAAATCTTCTCTGCACAGATGGGAAGACATCTGACAACCAGTTACCCTCTGGAAGAGGCTGTCCCATTTGAGGCAGTAGTCAGCAACTTCCAAGCTTCCAGAGAGTGAAGCTGATTTATCACCATTTCATCTTGCCAATCTCCTGCTATCCTTTACTGGATAGAGGGCACAAACTACAGCTGAATGCCAAGGAATAAGATCTGGTACAAACATGATGTAACACAGCAAAGTCCTGAGCCAAACTCTGCTGGATCAGCCAAATTGCATCCCAGTGAACTGTTGGAAATGATGAAACCATCAGTTCTTATAAGTTGTACCCTGCATCAGTGCCCAACACCAAACACTGCCAAGAAGTCTTAACTATATTTCACTTTAAGTAACCCAGGCACTTGGAAGATCACTCAGACTGCAGACCCCCTCTGCCTGTTTCAATCAGCTGAGAACTCAAATGCTCCCACAATTTACTGCAGTCCTTGAGACACTCTGATATACTCTGTAGAAATTTTACCCAAAAAGTGGTGACTCAGTCCAAATCCTGTACAGCCTCAAGAAACAGCCCCTTGAATTGTCATTCTGCTTCATTCAGGACACAGTTCCTCTTTTCTTCCCTGCAGTGAGATGTTACGTGAAGAAACCCACCCTCAGGGGAGAGTTTTCAGAGTTGCTGCTTTATGACTTGGGATGAAACGACCACTCAGATCTAGGATCATAAAACTTCCCACCCTCTGTGTTATGTGCCAAGTACATCTCCTTGCTATTTATTGAAGATGAAGGGAGAGACCCAACTTCCTTGTTCAGCATCTGACTCCGGTTTATTCATCAATCCATCACTTTTTATAACCGTGTTAATTAAGTTCATGCATATTGCAAACCCGAGCTCACAATAGGTCAGAGATAACATATCAGCCCCTCCCTATGTTTCCAATACCAAGATTTGGGTTCTCAAAATTATTTTTTGCTTTCCCAAAACAGCCAAAGATAGAATATCTACTTGTTATGAGAAAGCTGCCTGAGAACCCTGGTATGCCAGGTTCTCAAGGTCTTCATGTTTGTCACCTTTACTTGTAATTAAAAACAACCTGAGAACCTCTGCTGTTTACAGAAACAGGCTGTGAGAACCTGTCCCCCACAGCTGCCTTCCAAGCCATTTCTGAAAAAATCTCCAACAGCTATTGTCCTGAAAGACAGACAGAGTCTGAGCTGCTGAAATCCAAATGCCAGAGAGACCCAGGCTTAAATTTGGAGAGTTCACCAGTAAAGCAACCTAAACTGCTGCAGAGCTTGTGTTGTGATGCATCTGCTGCCTCTGCCCTGCCTGCTGTGCTCCACCAGCCCCTCCTGCACTGCTGGTGGCTCTTGAACCTTGCCCTGACAGCTCTGGAAGCAGTTTGTGTTTGATCAGTGCTCCCACACCTACGTGCAACAGCCTTGCTCCATGTTTGCCCACCAATCCTTTCCATCACTCTTTTGTCCTGTGGGTGAGGGTCCAGAATGACAGAGACCCCAGGCAGGTACAAAGGAGAGCCCTTCCTTGCAAAACCAGGCCTTTTCAAGTAGTAATTCTTTATCAGTTACACAGCTTTAAATCATCACAAACATAATCCAACCATACCCACAATCTGAACACATCATGGTTATATAACTTCTTTTTCTACCCCTAATTCAGCCCAGTCACTTTCCCACAGTCCTCTTCTACTTAGCCAAAGTAGCAGACCAGAGCAATGATTTTACAAGGGTAAAAAAGCCCTTATTTCATAAGATTTTACCTATACAGAACATTTTCCCTTCACCAAATATCAGCAGTCCCCTCTTCTTTTCCAGGCTCCCTTCCCTGGCATCCACTGGGGGCACTGCCACTGGAGCTTATGGATGAATTTTCATTTAAAGGGAAAATCTTTGAACTTCCCTTGATATAAACACATAAAACTGACCTCAGTTGTACCAGCCTCATGACTGTTCAAATAGTTCTTCAAGCCCTGCAGAAGTATCTGAGAAGTAAGAAAGCAAAAGAAAGTAAAATGGTTTGTCCAAGCCTCTCTGCACCAAAATAATGCAATTTCTCTCATGTTTTGTGATTGATTTATTTTGTAATTAAGGTTAGAAACCAAAGTAAGTAATTCTAATTTTTTTCTCCTTTTTACCACACTGCTGCAAATAATATCTCCTTACTGTTACTTTTGCTTCAATCTTTTTAGCTTGTCACATGGTCAAGGGCCCAAGGAATGCTGTCTCTCTGGATAAAAAACCCTAGATAGCCTAAATTTTATGTTTGATTACTTCACTTATCCTTAAAAGCTAATTGGTTTGCTGTTTTCCTCCAAGTCCTACCCTGGATTTTAATAACCTGTCACTGCAGGAAGGTACTTTGTGGTAAAAGCATGGTATAGCCTTGATTCTCTGTTAAAATTACATTACTTTATGTCCTATTTCTGGGCCTAATTCTGACCCTATAAATCCTGTCAGATGCTGCAATATCTCCACTTTCTCCATTTCCTACTGATTATTTTATGAAGACATTCAGCATATCATGGATTTGAGCTTTGCTGGTGCCAACAGCTCCCAGCTGGGTGAGAGAACAGAGCTGAGCTCTCTGTGCTTGTATCTTCTTCAACAAAGAAAATTGGGAGGCATTGAAGGCATCTATATACTTAAAAATTGATCAAAATTCAGGTGTTGAAGTCCATTTTCTAAGGTGACTTGGTCACTGGATACCCAGTGTAAGTCAGTAGGGTTTACCACTGATAATTTTTTGAGGCAACTGTTTCTTCTGTTGCAGCAGTGCAGCAATGTTTATTAATTGCTCCAAGAGCCTTTGATTAAAGGACTTGCAAATGTAGAATACACTATTCCCTCTCATTAATTCATTCTGTAAACTACCTCAATGTCCTTCTAAAGCTGCTGCTGCATCTGAAGCTGCTTCCAGTTACAGTTGGGATTAGCTTTAGACAAAATGGAAATTTGAATAACCTGGCTCTGAAAGGATAAGAACAGGCTGTTCACATTTTTATTTGCAATATTATGTATTTTTACTTATCATGCAAACATAAATGAACAAGTAAATGTTGACTGTTGGGCTGCCTTCTTTCTGATTAATGCATTTCCTCATAATAAGCTGTGATCCTCTACATTTCCCTCCAAACCCTGCTGCCTGAATTACTCATTAATATTCCAACTAAAAAAATTCTTTAGTTAAACTCTTATGCCTCTTTATTGCTGCTTTAAGTATCCAAAGAGTGCTGGACTTGTACCAGAGAAACCTGCACAAATAAGAAATTATTTGTTTGCTGTGAATATGTGGTTTTAAAATGATCTGATGAAGTAAACTCAAGAAAAATAGAGCCATAGTATTCCAGCATGATTGACCAGTTGCAGTTGCCTTAAAAATCACAATCTGCTTTAAAACATGTCTTTTTCTTCAAGGGGAAAAACCCAAATCTTTAGGGCAAAATTATCCCGTATTTGATGTAAAAGAAAATAGTTCACTGTAATCAACTTTCTTCATCTCACTAATGAATAAGTCAAATTCATTTCAGGAACAGATTAGTCTTCCTCATGATGTGACATACCCTGGAATGCTATAAATGCTTTTTGCTGCACACACAGTGTTCGTTTTGAGCTACCTATGCACTGTTCACAGCACTTTAAATGATTACATAGTAGGTGTGTGTTTATATATAGCAGGTAATCATCTCAAATGCTGGGATTGCAATGTGAATAGGTAATAAGAAATAAACTCCACTTTTGATTACATAGGCCTGTGATTAATTGTTTGAACTTTGGTAAATTAAAAAGACTTAATTAATTAAAGAAAAAAACAACCAAAACCAGCAACTCCTGAAAATGGGCTGTTATTATTTAAGGTTAATATATATTTTATGGGGTTTATGCACAGAGTATAGCCCTTTTTGGTTTTTTTTTAATTTTTATTTAATTTGGTTTATTACCTTATTCATTGATTTCCCATAATAATGCTTGTGCTTATATACTGCCTTTCACTTGGGCTCATAAGGTATTTTACAAACATTAATATATTTTTCTCACTCCTTTTATTTACATTCTCCTTCTAATGAAACTATCATAGACTAGCTGCATATAAACAACACTGAGTGCAAGAAAAGCAGAAGGCAGAACATGTACCAGACTGAAAAAAAAATTACAATTATTGAAAGGAGAGCCCAAAATGCCATATCCCAGGTGGCTGTTCCACCTTCTGCTCTGCCCTCGACAAGGACAAGCAGGATCACGGGTAGTACAGCTGCTTTGGGGCTGAGCCAGCTATGCAGAGGTCACTCAGACATTGGGTTAGCCTGTTCTTAAAAATTTCCTATTACAGAAACTGTCTGTGGAGAGCACAGACTCTGTTCTCACCCTGAACTACCTGTGCTGTTGGAAACCTTTTCCTAATGTCTAATTTAAATCAGTTGCTTCAGGTTTAGCCTATTACTCCATGTCTCATTCACTTGGACACAGAGAAAAATTGCTCCCTACCTTTTCAGCAGACTCTTCTCAGTTTAAAGGCAATTATGCTCTAGCACCTGTGTCTTTCTTCTTCTTTAGATGAAATAACAGGAGTTCATTACACCTTCACTAGTAGTCATTCTCACTGCCTTACACTTGCAGGTCTCTGGTGTTATCTTCAGTGAAGTCTAGTGTTGAAATGGACATCAGATTTCACCAGAGCAACTTACTCTGCAGGGCTTGTTTGTTCTTATAGAATATTCCAAGTTGGAACAGACCCACAGGAATCATCCAGTGCAGCTCCTGGCCCTGCACAGACACCTCAACAATCCCACCCTGTGCCTGAGAGCCTTGTACAAGTGCTCCTTGGGCTCTGTCAGCCCTGGAGCTGTGACCATTCCCTGGGCAGCCTTTTTGGTGCCCCACCACCCTCTGGTGGAAGAACCTTTTCCTAATATCCAACCTAAACCTCCCCTGGACCAGCTCCAGCTGTTCCCTTGGGTCCTGTCAGTGGTCAGCAGAGAGAAGAGACTGATCTTCCACACCCAGTGAGTGCTGGTGTTCTGCACAAGAGCTTGACAGTGGTTTCTCCCACTGGTGACGCCCAGTGATAGCCCAGATCTTTCCCTGCAGATCCATCACCCAGCGTATCCTGAACTGGCACAGCTGGCTATCCTTGTACAATCATGTTGTTGGCCAGCATTGCCAAGTTCATATTTGTCCTTAATTCAACTCCTCTCTATATTTCAGACCATTTCTCTAAATTATAAGGTTATTGGAAAAAAAAAAAATGTTCTTATTTTGCCAACATGCCCGAGTCTGCCTAGGATGATCTGGTCTGCATACGAACCTTTGCTTCATCATCCAAGTTATTGATGGAGAAGTTTCTGCTGCTCCCAGAGTACCCAGGGTCCTGCTTGAGAGCTTGGCAGTGAGTCATTAATAACCTCTCTGTGGAAAAGGCTTTCCAGACAGCCCTGTATCAACCTTAGGGCAGTTTAATTACAGACACACTTTTCCCAGTCTGCTTTGGAGGCCAACATGTTATGCTTACAAAGCTCAAAGCATTCCACACTGGCCAGTTCTATTACAGTCACTATTCTTTCACAGAAAAATTTTTTAAAAAGCAGGTTTGAAACTTGGATAATTTGCTTTTGACACATCTTTGTTGTTTCACGCTTCCTTGGCTTCATTTTTTTCTGTGCTATATCTGGGTTTTTTCCTCACAAATTATTTGTTTCTTCAGTACTTTTTTCTGAGAAGGCTGGCTGATCTGTAATTCCTCTGATCTTCCTTTTCATTCTTTTTAAATATAAGGACTGCATTTACTTTTTCCAGGATCTAGGACTTCATAAATCCTTCGTACTTTCTCAAAGATGATTTTTGATGCCTCCATTTGATTCACCTCATTCATAGCTCCCTGTGAAGAGAGACCAAGTCCACCCAATTTCACAAGTCAAAAGTTGCTTAGCTCCCTGTGATGATTTTTTCTCCTGCTGTAGCTCCAAATCTTGCTTCTCTGCTGCTGTTCATGTGCAGCTGATCTTCCTACTGAGAGCCCAACTCTGATTAATCAAAGTGCACAAAAAAAGTGCTATGAAGTATGTTGGCTTTCTCAGTGGTACCTATCAGGAAAATTGCTATCTAAAGCAGTATCCCTGGACTCTCCATCACTGGTAATCTCTCTGTTCTTTGCTGGAGTGTCATATCCTGTGCCCTAATGAAAAGGCTGAGTGCTGCAATAGCCAGAATAACTCCTGCAGAATCCCCCTTGATACATCCTTCTCACTGCATCTTATATTGTACAATATATCATTATTAAACCAGTCTTATATAAGTATAAAGGGCTACTTGGACATCTTCCTGCACCTTCCACTTCTCCTGCAAGATTGTTTTAGAAATACAGATTTGACAGGAGGCTTGAGCAGTGTCCATGTAGCTCTTTAACTACAGGCACTCACCATGTTCATTCTGCTTGGCATTGAACAGATTTCACTTATGTGGTTACAAAATATCTGGCACTGGCATAACACTTGCCATCAAAAGAGTTCACAGCACTTTCCACATGAAACTTTTTAATAAGGCAAAAGTAAGTAAAGTGACTTTCCAGAGGTCGCCCATCACGTTATGGGCTGAGCCAAGAACACAGTCCAGACCTCCCAAATCCCAGGCCAGTGCTCCATCATCGTGTCATCCAGCCTCCCATGCTATTAATGCTCAGCCTAAATATATTCTTGTAGCAATTGATTTAATGCCATTAGTTTCAGACAGCTAATCCAAAGCTCCTTTAGTTATCCAGCCTCCAGGGATTTACCGGAACAAAGAACTTCAAGACTGATCCAGAAAATAACATAATAACTTTCCCAGGAATCCTAGCTGGAGTTTCTTAGTGGTAAAGTTATTTTGAAGGAAAATGATCACCTGTAATTCTAAATTCACTGAAAATCAAGTGGAAAGATTGCATTTAACTGAGTGTATTTGCTAGCAGGCCCACAATGGTTTTCTGCATTTCCTTTTCAGATGACAATGTTCAATAAAGATGTACGATGGTAATTAATGGAATGAAGAGAAGATAATTATTGTGATACATGAAAAGAGAACTAAGTAAAAAATCCTTGGGGTCTTAAAGAGATGAGAGGGTGGGTGGAATTGGAGGCTGCAGAAAAATTCTATCCAGTCAGCATCTCTTGGGTTTAAGAGGAAATAAAGATGCTGTGTGAATTATAGAAACAGACCAGATTATACAACAACCAAAGGGAGATACCTACAGCCATAAAAAGAACTTTGGAGTCCCAAGTCTTTGGCAGTGCCCAGAAGGATGGAGTTCAAAGTCCTCAGAAGATGGCAGAGAAGTAGGAGGACTGAAAGATAACTGTTCATTAAATGTGTGAGAGAACACAGGCAATCAGGACAGCCAGACAAATATGTAACAAGAGAAAGATGAGGAGGAGGTACAGAAATCTTCCCATCAAATTAGCCACACAGTTTTCTATGCTTTTGGCTTTCATAATCCAACGTACTGAACTAGGTGGGAGAGGGTAAATGCACCTTTCAGTCTACCATCTGAGACCTGCATATAGATTTTCTCACTTGCCTGGATTCCTCCATGGTGTAGTTTCAAATTACTGAAGCCTTCAGAAAGCTCTGCTCATGCTGTATGTTCTCCAGGACTGTAGATCAAATAATGGAGTATTATCTTCTTTCCATGTACATTGTATATTTCCTTTACAGGACAGTTGTTTTCCTTGTCCAGCCAACCTTTGGATCAGATCTTATTCTTTATAGTGCTTTTTAATTGCCATTATATAACAATGCCAATTACTAGGTTTTATGTCAATGAAAACTACCATACCTTTTACAATTCAGAATAACTTACTGTTATTGTCTCTGCTTCAATATGGATGTCAGTGTTCTTAACAGCAAATCTAGTAATAGCTTCTGTTTTCTACAGCTGAGTACGTTAAGAGGATGCCTTGTGCTTTAAATACTCTATTGTGTACACAGATAAAACAGAAAATAAAAATATAAAATGCAGAATCAAATTATTTAAAGAGAAAATTTAAGAACTGTAGTAACATAGAATGGAAAACAGAAGACTTTCTCAACTCAAAGCAGAAACGGCCCTGAACAAAAGGAAAAATTAAATTTCACCCTACCACACTTTCAGCTCACTGATGCCACAGTTTTCCATGGATATAAAGACTAAACATCTGGTTTGCCTTTATATTCAGATGCAGCATCCAACAAGCCTGATACATTATACTGTCTGACTACATCCCAGCTTCAGAAGAACAACAGAGATTTAAAATGGTACATCTCAGGGGTGGAATATTGAGGAAAAAAAATCTCACTATGTTTTGTACAACAAAGACCACTGTAGTTACCTATGTACTCCCCTGATATTTAAATACATTTTTATGCACATAAGCATTTATAAAGTAAACTCAAATATACTTTTATAAAGAATACACAAGTATATTTTAAATATACTTTTCCTGACAGAACAGAAAAGAAAATCCTGTGACTCACATTTAAGGTGCAGAGCAGGCTTACATGCAAATCTCTCAAATCATTCAGGGGAGATGTTTGTCTGTAGGCAGAAAGCAAACACCTCTCCTCACTAATCTCATGTGATTGATATCTCAATGTCAGAACTCAAGCTCTGAATCTTCAATAAATTGCTCAAGCCCCATATAATATGCTACTGTATCTCTGTCTGCCACGAGCCCCGTTTGAATCCAGAGCTGCCCGTTTCGTGTCAGGCTGTTTGTCACCAACCTGGTCTCCAAGCACAGGAGCAGTCTCACATCTGCCTCCTGCACTCAACTGCCAGCTCTGAACTTGGAACACTTGAAGGAAACCATAATAAATCTCACACACAGTCATTTTCAGTGTTTTATCAGCCTCCAAGAGTCACTGATCAGACTGCAACAGCCCACAATCCTCCAAGCCCTAATCTGATGCCTCAGGTTTTAGCTTTTGTATTTTTCAGATTCTGTGCTGCTTTAGTGTGTAGTTCTGAGCTCCATATTAGGGCACGGTGAGCTCTCTTCACAGAGTAGGGAGACAAAACAATTCCTTCTCTAGCTGGGGACCAAGGAAAGATGATGCAAATCTCAGGCCCAAGAGCACAAACAATGGGGAATGAAGAGAGAAAAACAAGGATGGGACTTCATTACCTAAAACTATTGGACAATTACTCCAATATGCAAATGGACCAGAACTTATAAAAGTGAGAGACCCCGTGACCAGATGTCCATTTTGTGACCATTTGGGTTGATCCTGGGTGTAGCCCTGGCTAGGCTCTAAAGTGCTGCCCAACTTTATTCTTTAACTCTGTCTAGCCTCTGTTCTAGGTCAGTCTTGACAAGGCATCAAATCCTTGTGATTTCTGCTGGCAGCCCCTCAGCAGCCTGACCTGCATGGCAACCTGCCTCAGCAACATGTGGCTCCATAGGCATTTCTCATGCCCTGTCCAAGGAAAGATGAATGTGTCAAGAAACCTACTTTTCCCATCCTAAATATATACAGTGTCTCCTAACTCTGTCCATGATTCATAGTTCTCTGTAGTTGTCTTTTCTGAATCAGATTCCTGTACCAGAGTCAACTGAATCAGTTATATCAACCATGACAGTAAGATTTCTAACCACTTGTTTTGTTTGCCTTGTCATTTTTCACCTTCAGGAATGAGAAGCACGAGCTGGGTAAGGTCACTTTTATGACCTGTTTGGACACTGGTAGTAATGGAGAGTTAAACGGAGGGTAAAACTTAGAAAAACAGCTGCAATTCCTTGCACACTAAAGTATATTGACTGTGCTAAGTTCTGAATAGAGAGGGATGTGCTCTCTTGCACTGGTTCTATTGGTGCTGAGTTTTCACCTGTCCTCAGCCAAGCACAAACCTTGTGGGTTTAACAGCTTCCAGAAGATTTCCTTTTGCCTTTCACCTGAATAAAACCCATGCCTTCTTTCACCCTCCTGAACTGACAACAACCCACGAAGAGATGCATGTACACAGAAACATGAGCTGAAAAGAGATGGCCATAAATCAGCAGCAGCTTTTTGTGGCATTGATGTGTTTGGTCATTTTCCCTTTGTGCTGGCCTTGCCTTTTCCATGTGCTAAATGACCTGCAAAAGTTGTTCAAGAGTTTCTTCAACTGTTCTGTGCAAATGGAAAAGTTATACATCAGGCTGATGTTCCCCTCCTAAGCTGAGCTGAGCCTGGTGCTTATAGAGGAAAAAGCATAAAAACAGCCTAAAAGTATTTATTTTCTTTTTTGAAATTTTTCTTTGGGTCAAATTTAAGAAGTGATCCTGAGAGAATTCAGTACATCTCCTGAATACTTTTTTCCAAATATCCCTCCAAAGAGCAAGTCATCACATACCTATAGGTGCCTGCACTTTCTACAGCAGGGACTCTGCTGAATGAATACAAACTTTGTATTTCTACAAAGCTGAAATTTGGTAGCATCAGCATTTTGAATTCTGTTTGTGAAAGGAAAATGATAATGTGTCATGGTTTGAGCCTGGCACAGAGCCAGTGCCCCCCATGAAAATGCCCTCACCCTGGTGTCTGCTGTGAGATGTGACCAGGAATAAGCAAAACAGGCTTTAGCTTAAACATAAAGAACACTTTATTACCTAAACTACAGGAAAATAGGGAAAAACTATAAGGAAAAGAAAAAAAAAATTGAAAACCTTACAAAAACCACTTTCCCCCTCCCCACTACCTGACTTTCCCAATCCGATACATTCTCCCAAAACACCCAACTGCCCAGCCTGGCACCACACTTTAGTATACTCAAACTTCAGTTCATGAAGAGGAAAGGAGTCCTTCTTGTTCCATAGGCTTCCCCTGGAAACACACTGAAACCTCGTGTGCTTCCCTGTCACTTCGGCACCGCCCGGAAAAAGTCTTTTTGCCGCTTGTGACATCTTCCTTCCATGCCCAGTGCTCTCACCACTGACGCATGGACCAGAGCTGCTTTTAGGGTTGTCTTTCAAGGATGCCTTGTCTCACTCCAAAAAGGCACAGTCTCTGCTTTGGGACATCTGTCCCCCCCATATTTTTCCAACCCCCTGGGGCCGAGGGGTCCTCACGATGAACCCTCCTGGTTCTGAGCCACTGCTTCCCCCTAAGTGCAGTCTGTGTCACAGGAACAACTGAGTCCATGGCCACAAGAAAAGTCCAGCCAAAAGGCCACTCCAAATCATCTCTCCCCATTCAATCATCTCCACGTTCTTCGGGCCAGGTCCTTGTCTCATCTCATCTCTTATCTCCCTTCTTATTCAGCTTCGAGGAGGATTAGCATTTTTGCAAGGCCCCAATCATGAAAGAAAGGGGTTAAAACTTTCAGTCTGCGGCACTCCCACACACGCTGCTGCTCCGGCCGGGCACTCTTCCCCCCCCCTTCTCCTCCTGGGCCAGCTGCTATCACATTCGGTGTCGCCGGCTCTCTCTCTCTCTCCCTCCTGGGGGGGTGGGGGGGGATGGCTGCCCGAGGGCTGACTCTCTGGGATCTTTCCACCCTTCCATCCTCGAGGCCTCCTCACCTCCCATCTCTGTCCAGGCCCAGGGCCTACCACGTGGCTGCCCCTCCCCCGCCCAGCAGCAGCGGCTGGGCTGGACGGGGGAGAGATCCAACCTCTTCGCCGCGACGTCCCAAGAGAGCCTCCCAGGGCTAAAGCCCTGCTTTTAACCCCTGTGTATTCTCGGAGGTGTGTCCAAACCCCACTGGCTACACCAGGTGTCAGTATCAAACTCAAAACCTTCATTGGTTTGACCACAGCTTCCCAGAATTCCCACTTCTTCCTGGTCAAACCACCACATAATGACAAATTCTTTTTATGGAAATATCTAAAGAACCACTAGGAAGGGAAAAAGAAACCCTGAAGCTACCTTTCTCTTTGGAAAGAGGCATTTCTAAACACCATACAACTTTTCAGCAATTGAAAATATAATGCTAGTCAGAAGTTTCCTTTATGAATTACCACAGAATTTTTTCCTTCTACTGGAACAATTTTATCAGGTAAAACTGCAGAAAAACTTTATATCTATACTAGTTGACAGATCTCTACTATCTTCCCAAAACAACCATGACTCCAAGCCTACCGTAATGATCATATTTGGCCAAACACAGTGGAGAGACACATACATGTCAGGAGGACAAGGTGGTGGCATTTGGTGACATTTAATATACAGTTCCTGTGGCAGGTGAGGTTTGTTTCTTTAAGTGAATTTTCCTCAAACATACACTTTCTAATACTGTCTGGAGCCTCTAATTCTGTGAGAGAAACCTTAACTCAAGGCATGTATGCTTCCTTTTAAAAAAACAAACTTAAAAAAGAAAATTGCATATTATTGCTACACTAGGCAGCTTCTGACAGCCCAAGGGAAACCTTATTGACCAGAATAGATTTATTCATTAAAATCCAAGACACACAGCTGATGAAGCATCTGATGCTTATTCCAGTACAGACCAAAGTCTTCCATGGGGCACCATGAACATTTTGAGTTGAGGGGTAGAACAAGAAATGAACATCAAAACTTACCCAAGTTAGATCAGGTTCTCTCATGTATAACTGGAGGCAACTTCCTGAGGACTTTCAAATCTGTTTCACAACATTATCACTTCTTAAGTAGTCTTAGAGTTCTTTGTTTCCACTTCACTTCAAAATACATCCCTGCTGGAGCATCTCCTCAGGTAAACATTATCCTGATTTCAACACGCCAGCCAAAAAATGTCTTTGAACTAATCTTTTCTATTGGCAGCTGAACAATTTCTGTGATGTTGGAAGGACAAACATTTTACCATGGCAGGTATTTTTAAAGCTGAGACCCGACCTTGGTATCCACAAACGTAATACATATTTGCAAACTAAATTTTGAAAGCAAAATTCACCATCTGCAGCTCCACGTGCTCAATTCACACGTTGATATTTAGAAACAAACCAAGATTTGTAAAGACAAGCACAAAAAACGTGGGCAAAACACTTGCTCACATGAAGAAAGCAATTATTCTTCTGAATGTCTACTCCTTACCTGACATGTCAGTCCAAGGATTTAATGCTCAAACAACATGCCATCTTATATAAAATTGCTAACATTAACTCCTGTGTTAATGCCAAAGTACCTAATTTTGTGATAGATTTAAGGTCTCAATATATTCATCCCTCTTTGAGAGCTCACCAGGTTCTGACATTTGTTATTTTTGGCAAAACACAAATGTTTATAGATGTTTGTTATATGCAGTGAATTAAAATGCAAATCTCCTCAGTACAATGAAGGCATTTTGTACTCGGGGCTGAAAATTTACCCAAAGTACAAAAATAATGGAATAAATGCTCGCACTCCTAACTATTCACTGACTTCTGCTCTTCTAATTTATTTTCCTCATCCACACCATTACTAGAGGAGTCGTTTAGTGAAAGCTCATTTCATTGTGAAGCCCAAAACCATTAAGAAAGGAAGCAATTCCTTCCACCACTTTGAAAGACAACAGCTTGACGTGCTATGTATACTGCCTGAATTTAAAGCTATTTAGCTTTTCTTTCAGAGGAAGGCTGTGACAAAGCTGTCTCAACATAAACCATCTTTTAATCACAAGTTATAATAATCAGGAGATAGGATATTCCTGGCCTGTTTCACCTGACTGTATTTAATAGAAAATGCATCACTCAGCCATGTCGGAAAAATGAGACTCCAGCTCCCCTCTTCCTGCAGTATCAAATTATCTGGTAATGCAGATAAAAACACAGCACATCACAGCTTGCAGCTCCAGCTTTGGGTTGCAGAATAATGGTATGAAATAACAGCTGGCACATTTAAGTTTAGGATAGTTCCAGAAATAGCTAGTGCTGCATACTCTAAAGAAATATTAATAGAACAGGCCAGTTACAGATCAGAGACCCTGTGATTTTATCACTGTGATTTGGCATTATATACTTGCATATCAATGAAATATGTCATCTAAGACATAGTTCTATTTTCTCACATGGAAAGAGCCTTTTTCAGTTAATTTAAACTCCAGTTCAGCTCTGAATGGGGTCACAGTAAAAACTGCTTACCTTTCCACAGATTTATTTCTATGCCCATGTATAGCTGATACTTCACAGTGTTAAATCTCCTCTTCTTCCCTCTTCACCCATTTTTACTCTTTCAACAAGGACAGAACCAGTAGAGCAAGGAGCATTTGTGCAGGTTCCTTGTCACCAGAGCCATCAAACCTGTTTACTATGATCAGAATAATTACATCGTTATCTGTGTTGGTTCATTAATGATGAATGATGCAAAAGGAGAGAAGAACTGAGCTGGACTCTCAGCCCTCCATTTGAATTTCCATCAAGGAGGCAAACAGTTCCATGGCCAGTAAAACTCCTAAAACCCTGTTCCTGTGGATTTATGTCCTGTGCTTCAACCACCAGTTGCCCAAAAGTGCAAATTCTCATTCCTCTGCAATAACAGACTATTTCTGTGGGGATGATCTGGTGTCTACATGATTTCCCAGTAATTAATTATTAGACTGATGCAATAACTGACTTTTTAAAAGCAACTATGCTTAAGATACAAGCATATAAAGATTTTCTAATGAAATATAAAAGCTCATAACCAATTCTTGTCCACAGAAGGGTGGAAAATATCTTTACTTTAAGACTAAATTGTTACAGAGATAAAAAAAAATCAGGTAGTTCAGGTCCTCACAGAAAGCTGAATATATATATAATTTCAGCAAAAAAATCAGCATTTTTTCATAATTTGAAATACAAAACAGCAAGGCAGACATCAAAATCTGGTGATGATGGTCTCCAATTTAACTTTGGAACATTTCAGACATTTTGGTGTGTAAGAACAGCACAAAAACATTCTCCAACAGCTATTCAGAAAAAAAAAAGGGTCAGTGGACTTATTCCTAAAAGATGCCTCTGAGAAGGAGACTTACTCTTTCATCACTTGTGATAGGAGCTTTTGTTATTTTATTTCCAATCTGTTGTCACCATTGGCAGAATGGAACCAATTTTCCACTGAAGTCATTTTCGATCTTCCTGTTGCCTTCCTTAAAAATAACTAGGTGAGATTGTATTTGTATATAGTAGCATTTCTCTCATTTATATTATTTTGTAATAGTATTAACGTAAAAATTCAAATAATACAAATATGTCAGGCTATGTATATACATAAAAATATGTATAAAATTGACATGACTGACATATATGCTCATACATATACAGACCCAGACAAATAGGCAGAGCTTCCCTCTATAAGCAGAACACTGAAATGCAATAAACCCATTTATAATCATCCTCCAAGCACATGAAAAGTTTCCCATAAATGTTGTCATTCGACCTTTTCAGAAAAGGTCACCCAAAGGCCATCGATCTCTCATTGGATTTCGATTACACACACTTTGAACCAAGGATCTTTACATTTACTGCTCTCATTTATCACAAAATGCTGATTACAGGAAACATCCAAATTCTGACATTTCAAAGGTCAGTTTGCAATTTTTAAAGATTCCCCTCCATTATTCATTTTATTGCCTGTTCTGCTCACAAGTAATCCATTAGAAATACGAGTTTACTCCTTGATCTAAACAATTTGTATCAGAAGCTCAGATTTGAGTGAAATTAAAACCACTAAAATGAAACACAAATTATTATGCTGGTTATTCATCAGAGAAAAACATTTTGCTCCAGATAAACATCTTTATGTTTGTATAGCTGTAAAGGTGGTTGGTTGGTTTTTTGTAAAGGAAGGGGATGCTCTTGGTTTTCCTAATCATACTTTAGATAAAAGGTGAGGCATCAAACTGGAAAACAAGTGGTGTGTATAATGTTGGTTTCTGACTTACCACTCTGCCAGGTACAATGTCAGTAGCATTACAACTCCCCAAGTTCCCCAAGTTCTCCAAGGTCATGCCTTGGCAACGTGGCAGGCACCTCTAATCAGCTCCTACATCCTGCTTCAACATTCCAGTGAAACACTTTCTCTTTCTGAATGCTCAGAAAATAAATGTCTTCTCAAATACATTTTAGTCTGGGATTACTTGTCATTGTATGTAAATAAATAATTTATCATAAAATCTTAATTTGATATTCTGCTGCAATAATAAAGTGAAATAAATGTTCATAGTTCTGAGCACTAACATGATGCTCAGCTTATTATGGAAGGGGAACACTACCTGTGATTTTTTTTTTTCCCCGTGTGGTACTTGCATCCTTTACCAATAGCAGTTCTGCAGTCTTGGTAGAAAGGTGCTTCTAACAGAGCTTGAAAACCCCACAGATGTACATCTTCAAATAGGCAAAGCTGTTATGATGACCTGTAAAAGGATATTGGAACAAGAGTGGCTTTTTCTGTTCTTTACTGACTATTGGATATGAGCAAACACCATTAATTACATTTGCAAGACCACCCCCAGTTATCCCTTCCCCCTACTGTCCCACTCTCCCCAGGGTTTTGCCACAAAATTACAGAATAATTAATTAATTTTTGATATTTAGCTTCAAGAGGAGGACTGGTAAGCCCAGCAGTGCCAGGCCCCTTGGTCTGTAACTGATTCCTGTGCAGCTGCTGGCCTTTGTGGCCCTGCTTGTAAAGTCCCCTGTCACAGAAGTGACCCAGCCCAAACCTGAGCTCCACTGACTGCCATCAGCTCTGTATTTTAATGGAAAGCTGTGGCATGGGGTGGAAATACACCATTAAACTCTAAGAGTAACAATGTGTGAAACCCAGCAAACTATCTCACACAACTGAGTTCACTGTGGTGTTACATCTTTATTTTGAGCTCTGTGCACTGAGGTATATTTTGATATAAGACGTGGGATATTGGGGCTTTGCAGAGAAATTATCTGATTATTCCAGGAATGCTGAATAAGTACCAAACAAACAAAAATCTGACAACCAAAGTAAATCTCAGACCTCTGGCATTGCCACAGGACTGCAATAAGATCTGCCCCTTTCCCTTTGGGATGTTTGGTCTGTGCACTTGAAAATGCTCAATGTGGATATTCTCAGGAGTGGTGTTATGACTCTGTGGGGAAACAGATTTCCATCAGCATTTTGTACTGGCTGCCAGCTGAGGCCCAGAATCACTTAAATATCTGTTCCAATGCCATAGGAAATGGCAAGAACCATGATGTGCCATGACCAAAACATGTATAAACCATTCCTGCTGAACATACAGACTCACAGATTCAGGGTCAGCCCTTTGATATGCCCATATAACTCATCTGCTGCAGAGCATGGAGGAAATCTCCCTGCATTGGGAAATTCCCACATGTTAAAAATCAAAATGAGACAAAAGGGAAAAAAGCCACCCATACTTTTTATTCCCACAGCCCATGACTTGCATTTTCTGGAGAGCTACAGAATGTCAGATGGCTGCTCTTGTTTAAACCAAAAGTTGAATCCCTCAGGTCCTTCAGATTTGAAAAATGAAAGAAAACACTTCTAAATTACTTCCTTCTCCACCGTTTCCATGCCCTGCTCTGATTATGGCTTTTCCTGTTTCTAATTCAAATGAAAGAAGAAAAAGTTCTAAGCCACAGCTGGCAGGATATCATACTCCATTTCATTAGTCTTTTTAATAGAGATTAATAATATTCTCTCCTGTTTTAATGGGATATCACACTTCCTTATGTACCATGAGAAGCACTTTTGATAGACTAAATTCCAACTGCTGCCATATGATCTTTTAGGAAGAGCTTTTAAGAGTCTTTCTATTTCTCTGCTGTGTATAAAAAAAAAGTCAAGAAAAAAAAATGAAAGAAGATACATTTTGCATTGCAGATAAAATTTTATCCACAAAGATTATCCATGGTGTACTTCACAGATAATATTTTCCTCAATCCTCATTTAGAAATATTTGGGATTTTTTTTTTAGTGTTTGCAATGTGGCTTACATTGCTGTTAATTTCAACCACATAAAAAAGTCAGGCAAACACTAATGACTTATACCTTCATTAGAGTACACATTTGAGTAATGGATTTATTCAGAGCATTACAGCTCTTCATTATGCACTAGATTGAGTAGTTTGGATTTACTACCAGCACTTAGATACTCTGTGAAAAGTTCACTTTAGAATTGAATGCCTTCACTTATTTGCCATGTTAAATGTAACTGAGCAAAATGAACATCTCATATTCTAAGGAGGATCACAAACGAAAACTCTTTGAAAGGACTGCTCAAAACTCATTGCAGCAGCACAATGCATTTCTTTTAATGTTCCTGAGGTCAGCCCAGTTGATAAAATGCATTAATTTATGCTGTAGATGCATCAACCACCTTGCTTTGCATTCTACATGAAAATTATCATTGGCTGAGACATTTTTTCTTTTCTGTACTGAACTGAGGTGTTTTCATCAGCACATTTGATAGGTCCTGGCTTTGATCTCTATATCAGGAGGAGCTCTTTGGCACACCTTCCTTCAGATGATGTATTACAAACCAAAGCAGAACAGACACCTGAGTGTCAGCTCTGAAGGAGAGCAACCAAGCAGTGCTATCAAAAGGATGAAGTGCTCCAAAATTGCCATGCTTTCCGAGCCAGCTGATCTCCTTGCTGTATTTCAGAGAGTTTAATTTCACCATTATTACAATTAATTCAGTTAGGACAATTTCAATGCCATGAGGGGTTTCCAAGGTACACAGCTGTAAGGTGGGGCAAAAATCCCAGTTTCCAAGTGGATGCAGCAAAGGTCTGAGCTGAAGTACTGCAGCCATTTTATCATTAAGCTCCCATACCTTCTGGGTGATTTCTCATGGGCAGCTCCTAGCAGCACCGACTCCTTCTCCTTCACAGCACAGCCAACAAACTCCAACTCTCTGCTCACCCAGCTAATCCACTCTTTTGTAGCACGCTTCTTATTGGACACAGCTGTGGCCTATGAAGGGCAGGCCTGTTCCTAATCTTTGCTGATGAGTACAGCTGCAACTCCCCAGGTTTGAGAGTACCTTCTGCACTATTTCCTTAAATTCTATCCCTCCACACCCCTGTACTGCTTCTTCATTTGCTTCCTTTTTAGTACACCCAAAGCTCACTGGAAATCAGGGGCATCTCTGCTTCTGCCCTCTTCCTCTCCCTTTTCTAGGGAAGGACCACTGCTGTGCTTCCAAGGAACCTGTTCTTGAATTAACTTCCAGCATTCCAAGCTCCTTTGCCCCCAGTGGATGCTTGTCACGGAATCCCTCATGGCTGGATTCGGGAAATACTGAAGTTGACTCTTCTAAAATCCAGGCTCTGTGTTCTACTGCTGACCTTCAGTGTGCTCAGCAAGACCCTTAGATCTTTCACAGTGGTGTGAAACCAGACCTCCAGGGCAGGGACCTTTCCAGCCTGATGTGCTTTGCTTCTCTGCACAGAACGCAGCACAGAAAAGAACGGCAGGACGGGGCCTGTGTGCTCCAGGGCTCAGGTTTTGATCCACTTCAGCTCCACAAAGATACCAATGAGGTGAAGAAGCTGAAATGTTTATTAATGGCAAAGCTTGGGAGAAGGGAACAGGCAGGTTCTGAGGGCAGCAGGACCAGTAAAGAGGGAAGGTGAGCTCAGACTTGCCCAGCATTAGCTGGGCCTGGAGCTCCAGCTTCTCCCCTCTGATCTCCAGCTTGTTTCCTCCTGCATGGCATCTGCTGCTGTCCTGGTTGTTTCGATGCAGAAGATGAACTTAGTGATGTAGCTCTTTCATCCAACATGACTTGAACAATCAGGTTTGTGTTGGAGGGGCTCTCATCTGTGTTAAGGGCTTGAAGGGCTGAAAGAAACAGAGCCATGGCCAGAGTGAGGAAAGCCCCTGAAAGGACCGGCCCACTCAGCTCTTGCCACGGCCTGGAGGAAGCAGGACACAACAAGGATCAGCTGGAGGGTGCTGGCCACAAATGACATCTCTGAAAAGGCTCCGTGCTCTCCCAACGCTGCCCCTCGTGCGCACAAAGAGCGGAGCCGCCGCAGCCGGGGCAGGGATTGCAGCTTCCCCTGGCAGCTCCCACGGACAGACAGACAGACAGACACCCCGTGCAGCTTCCCCTGGCAGCTCCCACAGACAGATAGACACCCCGTGCAGCTTCCCCTGGCAGCTCCCACGGACAGACAGACAGACACCCCATGCAGCTTCCCCTGGCAGCTCCCACGGACGGACAGACAGACAGACAGACAGACAACCCCGTGCAGCTTCCCCTGGCAGCTCCCACGGACAGACAGACAGACAGACAGACAACCCCGTGCAGCTTCCCCTGGCAGCTCCCACGGACAGACAGACAGACAGACAGACAACCCCGTGCAGCTTCCCCTGGCAGCTCCCACGGACAGACAGACAGACAGACAGACAACCCCGTGCAGCTTCCCCTGGCAGCTCCCACGGACAGACAGACAGACAGACAACCCCGTGCAGCTTCCCCTGGCAGCTCCCACGGACAGACAGACAGACAGACAGACAACCCCGTGCAGCTTCCCCTGGCAGCTCCCACGGACAGACAGACAGACAGACAACCCCGTGCAGCTTCCCCTGGCAGCTCCCACGGACGGACAGACAGACAGACAGACAGACAACCCCGTGCAGCTTCCCCTGGCAGCTCCCACGGACAGACAGACAGACAGACAGACAACCCCGTGCAGCTTCCCCTGGCAGCTCCCACGGACAGACAGACAGACAGACAGACAACCCCGTGCAGCTTCCCCTGGCAGCTCCCACGGACAGACAGACAGACAGACAGACAACCCCGTGCAGCTTCCCCTGGCAGCTCCCACGGACAGACAGACAGACAGACAACCCCGTGCAGCTTCCCCTGGCAGCTCCCACGGACAGACAGACAGACAGACAGACAACCCCGTGCAGCTTCCCCTGGCAGCTCCCACGGACAGACAGACAGACAGACAACCCCGTGCAGCTTCCCCTGGCAGCTCCCACGGACAGACAGACAGACAGACAACCCCGTGCAGCTTCCCCTGGCAGCTCCCACGGACAGACAGACAGACACCCCGCCGGCCTCACTCACCCTCACAGATGAGCTGCAGCTCCTCCCGCTGTCCTCTCATGAGCATCCCGGCGGTCCCTAGGAACACAGAGCCCGTCACGGCCCCTGGCCCGGACCCCGAGGCCACGGGGACGGGAGGGAGCGAGAGCCGGCTTGGTGGCTCACCAATGGATCTGACGGCCGCCTCCCGCACGGGCTCCTGTGGGCTCTGCAGATAGGGCAGGGCCTGGCGCAGGTGCTCGGCCGCTCGGCTCCTGTCCTCTGCCAGCTGCAGAGAGCGGCAGGGCACGGAGGGAAAGGGTTGATGCGGGCCCTGCCCCCGGGCCGGGCGCTCCCTACGGCCCCCCCTGCCCACCGAGCCCTGAGGCCCGGCTGGTCGGCACCGGCCTGGGGGCCAGAGGGGTCCGGGAGAAGAGCCCGCACGGCCCAGGGAAGGGAGCGGCGTGTGGGGCGCAGGCTGGTGGCCCTGCCCACGGCACTGGGCAGGGGCCACAGCTGCCAGCCCCACAGACTGCGCGCCCTGGGCAGGCGGCTTCTCCAGGCATTGGCCTGGGGATTCCAGCCTGTCCTTACCACGTGCTCGGCGAAGCTCCACGGGTCATCCAACTTGAGCAGCTGTCTGAGATCCCTTCTCTTCAGGAACTTTACTGCAGAGAGCAGCGTTTCCCGAGAGGTCTGCAGGGCAGCAGAGAGCCAGAGATGGCACCGCGGCCCAGGGCACAGGAGCCGCATCTCTGTGCCAGGGCTGGGAGGAGGCTGGAGCCCGTCAGGTGCCAGGGGCTGGGCAGACAGCTGAGCCCCTCCCAAGGGGACACCCAGGAGGCCTCACCTGTGCCACACGCCGGTTCTCGTCGTAGCAATGGAAGAAGAGAGGAAGCAGGCTCTCGCTCACAAGAGGCTTCAGGGCCGGTTTTCCCCTTTCCACTACTGATTCCATCACATCTTTGTAGAGGCCAATGGAGAGCCACTGCACTTGATTGTTGTCCTGTTGGAAAGGAAAAAGCTCAGCACTGGATTCTCCAGGCCCCCCTGTGCACAGGCCCAACAGGCCACAGGGCACCCCACTTGTGGGCAGCAGCCAGGGGCCATGGCTGGGGGCACAGAGCCTTACACTGTCAAAGAGGGGCCGGAGCGCGGCAGCCAGTTTGGGGGCTGTGGGGCAGGATGTTAGGATATCCTTGTTCACGAGTATATTTGTGAACACAGACAGACTCATCTTGACCACCTCTATGTCTTCATTCCTCAGGAAATCCATGAGGGGTTCAGACAGGCTGCACATTTTTTTGGCCTATGTGGAACACAAGGCTGTGCTGTGAATCCATTAAAAGCTTCACCACCAGCGCTGCTCCAGCAGCGCAACCCCACCCGCCTACCATGGAGTCTATAGAGGCCAATGGCTGTCCCAAAGCAGGCAGCTGAACAGCAACCCTGGAGAGCTGGGAACAGCTGCCACAGCTGCCAAAGCCCAGCCAAGCCCAAGGGGCTGCTTGCCCCAGCCCCACGCTGCCAGCACAGCTTCAGCTGCTGCCCCCTTCTCACCATTGAGGGGTCTTTGCTGAGCATCACGAGGCCTCTGAGGGCCAGGCGTCGCATCTCCATGGACTCGCTCAGCAGGTGCTTGGTCAAGATCTCCAGGATGTTGTTACCCCATTCATTCAAATCCAGGCAATCCAGGACCTGAAAGGCACAGAGCAGGCACAGAGGTGCCCAGCTGGCAGGAGCTCAGAAGTGCACAGGGCCCAGCCCAGGCAGCAGCACAGGGCACGGGCAGCGTCCCAGGCAGCTGTGGCTCCGAGAGGGCAGAGGGCTGGGAGGCAGCTCAGCCAGGCAGCGCTGGCCGTGGCGCTCACCTCCACCAGGAACGCCAGGGAGGCCATTTCCCAGCTTGGCTCCTCCCGGCTGAGCCGGCAGAGCAGGCGGAGTGCGACGCAGGAGCAGAAAGGTTGGCAGACACGGCGCATCTCCCTGGAAGGGAGAAAAAGGCACCGGTGCTCCGGGGCCAGGTGGGCAAACCTGTCCCAGGGCCGACTCACAGAGCTCCGGTCTGCTCCCGAGCAGCCCGGGGGCGCTTTGGGAGGCGGCTGTTCCCGGGCCCCCTCCTGTGCCGGCCTTTTCCAGTCCGCTCATCCCTCCCTTGGGGACAAGGCCCTGCGCCCATGACCGCGGGGACTGCGCGGGGCCATGCGGGCACAAAGGAGAGGGGCGGTGGGCAGAACGAGGTCTCACCTGGCCAGCAGACCCATTGCATAGTGGTGGGTTTCAGCACGCAGCAGCGTGTCCCAGGCACACTTCCGTTCCAGAGCCATCAGTAAATTCACACATTGCAGGTGGTACAGGAACGACTTCACAGTGCTCACTACAAAGCTGTGTGCAGAGCAAAGCGCAGGTTATGCTGGGACCCCAGCCTGCAGCCCTGGGGACGTGGGAGTGACAGGAGGACTGGCACGGAGCACCTGTTGGGGTTGGCAGTAATGCCCTTTTCCTCCTGACATTTCTTCCAGAAAGTATTTACTTCTTCTGACATCTGCTCTGTACTGGCGTAAACTTGGTACAGCAGAGCCACAAGGAGATGGGGGGAATATTCCACAAATGGCTCTGGGCACCAGGGCAGGCGGAGAATCTCCCAAATCACCCTGGTTGCCTGCAAAGGATAAACCATCCAGAGACAGCACTCAACATGGAGTGGCAAGGCCTGAGCATACAAGGAAGAGGCCAGGGGAGACACAGGGGGAGCAGCCGGCCTGGTGCCCCTGAACCCTGCCCCCAAGCCAGGTGTCAGCCCAGTGCCTGAGGCAGGCAGATACGTTGCAGTGGGGGAGAGGATGGAGAGGCACTGGAGCAGCAACCTGCGTACAAGCAAAGGCCAGCTATGGAAACTCACAGCCAGGGCAAAGACATCCTTGTTGTCCCCATCAGCTGTGTACATTTTCTGCATGGGCCAGCCGTCCATCACACACAGCAGTGTGGGCAGCACCTTTTCCGTTGACGTTCCTGATGAGGCAATGGTCTTCCACATGATTGCAGCAGCTCTGCAGGACCAGAGCTGGGTGTCACGGGGGTCTCAGCCAGGGCACTGTGGCCTGGGCAGCCACAAGGGCCCAGATGGCAGAGCCACAGTGCCCTGAGGGGTAGGCAGGGAGCACATCAGGAGGCTTGTGGGCTGACAAGCCAGCGCTGGGAAATGGAGGCTCCAGTGGCTCCTGCATCTCTCTGCCTGTCCAGCAGAGCCTGTTGCACTGGCTGTACCGGGCTAGGCCTGAGTCCCCAAGGCAGGTGGGCCCTGTACCTGTCACATGTTGGGGCGCACCGCAGCAGGGTCACTGCCACATCAGTGGGCTGTTCCTCGGTCAGCCGCAGGATGTCCATGAACAGCCAGTCGTCTGGAGGCTCGTTGGACGCCAGCCTCTGGTGCATGTTCCTAACAAAGCCTGGCACCTGCACGAGGCACAGGGAGACTTGCAGAGCTGCCAGAGCAGCAACCTGCCCAGCTTCCCCTGAGAGTGCTTCCCTTGCCACCACACTGGGCCTCAAAGGCTTGAGGCGCCACAGCACTGCTGGGGACACCCAGCCCTGGCCACGGGCTGCTTACTTGATTGGGAGTGGAGACAACTCTCTCCCCAAACTGATCCAGGCTGGGAGCAGGAGGTATGCTCTGAGGGGCTGTGGGGCCAGCCTCTGCTGCACCCTTGGTGAACATGCTGATCATCTCTCGACACCAAGTGAAGTTTGTGAGCTTCTGCAAAAGAAGAAACAGGGAAGAGAGGCATGATCCATGCAGTGCTGCAGTGCTGATGCTCGGCTCAGAAGGAGGGGATGGCTCTCAGTACCTGGCTTACAGAGTGCCAGCAGCTACGGGCAGGATCCAGCCCTTGTGCTGGGTCCTTGGCTGCATCTGGCAAAGAGCAAGGAATGCCAGAGCTGAAGAGCTGCAGGAGAGGCCAGAGAGCACAGCCCAGCCCTGCAGTCTCCCCAGGCAGGGACAGCCCCAGGATGCCCCAGGCTACCAGGGGGTCCAGCCCCAGCCCCTCTTCTGCCCTATCCATGGGCATGTCCACAGGGAAGGGACGGGATGGGGCAGGGTGGAGCTGGCTGCAGGCCAGCCCTGTGGCCCAGCTCTTTCACTCACTCTTCTGCAGCAGCTGCAGCTGCTCCAAGTCAGCACGTCGCTGGAGTGCAGCACCACAAGGGCAATTCTCCACCTTCTTGGGTGGGGTGGGAGGTCTCTCTGCCATGTCTATGTCGGGATTAAGGGCAAGTTGCAGGACAGAGGCCTTGGGAAAGCTGCAGGGCAGCGAGGGCTGCAGCTGTGCCTTGAAGAGAGCTACTATAGGGAAGGCTTAGAACAGCTGCAGGACACTAAGTCTTGCAGCCTGGCCTGAAGGCCTCCTGGCACAGTGACAAGAAACATTTTGTAAAGGCTCTGGTCAGCAAGTCTGACACACTGCTCTTCAGGGCACCTGCAGCGGAGAAACCTTGGGAAGGCTCTGGGTCACCGAGACCCCCAGTGTGGCCTCAAGGTGACCTCCACAGAGAACACCTGGAAAAGCGAGGAACAACGTGGCTGTGTGGGGATGTGGGGACTCCTCAGAGCACTGCTCTGTTCCACAGCGTGCTCCGAGCACTGTGGCGTGGCCGTGGCGTCACCAGCACCTACAGCACGACGTGTCACAAAGGGTCACCCTTGCACACTCTGTCCTGTTCCATCCCACGGTGACCACGGTGCACTGTGTTACAGAGAGCCCCAGGACACACCTCCACGTGCCCTGGGGACACCCCCACCCCACTGCCTGCTCTGAACAGTCTTTATAAATATCAACTCATGGAATATAAACTTATGGAATATAAACTTTTTCACTTATGCCTAACCAAAGATTAATGGCTGCAATTCACAAACAAAATGCACATATTTCATCAGCAAACAAATACACCATACTGAATGATAGAGCTACTCTGTCCCCCGCTCCCACTGCTGGTTTAATAATTCTCTTCTTCTTTTTACAGTTCTTTGTTGTATTAGTTGGTCACTGCAGGCCTCTCTTGCCCTGATCTCTTTTCCATGTAGATGAAACAATCTATTCTTCACTTGGTATGTTATTTCCCATTGTGTCCCCAGTGGCTCACCTGTGCTCCAGGTGTTGAAATCTGTCAGGTCTGGACCAGGCAGCCTCCCCTGCTGCTCTCAGTGCTGCGCTGGGCTCCGTCTCCAGCTGCACCTCGCCCTACAGCCCAATCCCCAATCACTTCGGGTTACTGTGCACATGGCCACTACACAATTCTAGAGGGCTTCTCTTACATATTGTCTGTGCAGCTCTGACTCTGCCTCTCAGAGCTCCATGCTGCTTTTGTTCCAGTGCTCATGGAGCAGCAACTTAGCAAAGCTCCTCCCGTACTTCTCGGGGGCCATGCCATTGCTGAGGCACCGGCTGCTGCTGCTGCTGTGGCCAGGCCATTTCCCACTTCCATCATGCCACTCCTGTGTCCTGCTGCACACCCTGCCCTTCAGGGGGAACCTGGCACCGTCCTGGGTCCCCTCTGGGCTGCGGCCATACCTTGGCAGGGGCCACAGGGCTTGCTCCAATGCACCAAATAAGCAAAGCGTACAGTGTCCGCTCCTCATATCCAGCACTCTTCTTCTTGGGGGTGGTGTCTCATACACTGTCCAGGTTTCTAGGCTCTCAGGTCTGCTTGGCTATGATTCATCTGGATTTTTAGGCTCTCTCTACAGTTCTCTACCTGAATCACCATGGGATCACGTCGGGCTCACCCACTGTTTTCATCTTATTGTGAAGCTCCCATACCTTCTGGGTGATTTCTCATGGACAGCCCCTCGCAGCACTGACTCCTTCACAGCACAGCCAACAAACTCCAAGTCTCTTCTCAGCACAAGCAACCAACTCCAACTCTCTTCTCATCCAGCTAACCCACTCTTGTAGCACTCTTCTTATTGGACACAGCTGTGGCCTATGGAGGGCAGGCCTGTTCCTAATCTCTGCTGATGAGTACAGCTACAGCTCCTCAAAAAATAAGGAATGAGTTAGACCTCAGGAACATAATTTATTTTAACTATTTTAAAAATCCTTGCTGGTCTACTAAAATCCCTGTGTTTTAGCATATATATGAATGTAGACATTTTAGTAAGGTTCTTTACAGTCCATGATGGGGCAAGTGTCTCGGGAAACCTTCAGTCTGGTACAAGAGGATAATTTGGATTAGTTTTATCACAAAGAGGAATTCAGCATGAACTACTGGGTGCTGTCAAAACTGCTGGCAGTTGATAACCAAATCCCATATAGTGTAATTGCCGGGTATTGTTTTGACCAAAGGTCCTTATAACCACTCTAATGATGGCATTCCTTTCACAATGGCATTTATTTAAAATACCACAACAAAATGTGCCCAGTTAGAGAAGAAAAAGATTCTCACTTCTCTTTACCACAAATCAAGTCCTCACAAGAACTTTCTGATAAGGAATGACATGTTTCAAATGCATTCTTCCCAGCCAGAAGTCAGGATGGAAATTCTAAATGCATTTAGGCACTGCTTCAGGACAACAAGTATTGGGGGTTTTGTTGGTTTTGGTGTAGTTTTTTTTTTTGTTTGCTTGGGGGTTTTTGGGTGAGTTTTTTGGTTGGTTTGTTAGTTGGTTTTTGGTTTGGTTTGGATTTTTTTTGTCAATTTGAGGATAGAAACTTTTTGGACTTGTTCAATATTTCTTGTATAATTAAGCATTTTTGAGGCAAGTACAGCCCCCAGCCAACCTCCCCCACTGCTCTATGCACTGTAAAGAGCCCACATGTGGAGCAGGACTTGCCCACTGTCACTTTAACCAAGATATTCACCCTATTTGTACCAGTGGACTCTCAGAGTCAGCATTAAATAAAGTACTTGAGAGATTATTGTGGAGGAGAGACTTTTGCAATGTCAAAAGCAGACAAATCTGTCTTTCAAACTCAGCTGCTGTGGGACTTAATCTTTACCCATTTTACATTCTCCTTATGCATTGTCTTTTACAGCTTCTCAGCAGATAGAAAACTTTGATGGTTTGATAGAAATACACACACACACACACACATATATATATACGTAAAATCAGGCTGAGGCCAAAGGTGGGTGAGCTTTGAGTGATGAGAAGACTTTGGTTCCAGTAGAGAAATCCCAAAATTGTCTTGAATGGATCTATTTCAGAATTAAAGTACCTAAGACATTGGGGTTACCGATAGACTTCGTTTGAACTTCAGTGTGGGGTCTGAATCTGTGCTGGAAGTATTTTTGATAACAGAACTCGTCTTCCCTCCTACATCTTCTTAAATGAAAAACATTGTAAGTATTGTTTTATAAAAACCATTGTTATCAAGGAATCTCACTCTAAAACCATAGTTGACATTCAATGCTTAGCCTTTACATGCTGCCAAACCAAGACAGGAATGTAGTCCATTAGCTTTCTCAATCACTAGTATAATAAGGACCAAGGTATAATTAGCTGACATTCCAAATCAATAGCTGGACTATGAGCAATTTATGCTCTACTAATTCAAGAAAAAAATAACTAAAATGTACTCAGATTTATGCTCTGAATGAACCAAACCGCTGAAGAGCATTGGAGTGTGAGTTGTTCATAGACCAAGACCAGACAGGCAAATTTTAACCAAAATAAATGAGAGGCATTCATTCATGCAAAGCAGGATTTAGAATGGAAACAAGAACAAGGCCTCAGAAGATGGGCACTGTAACTAGTGGAGCTCAATATGGCACTGATGGGATCAAATTCTACCAGGGCACTCTTCAGCATTAGCCAAAATTAAAACCTCCACAGGATGGTCAGAGGACTGTGCATTGCATTTTAATTCCATTGCAGGAATTGTTGCTGACTGGTACAAAGTCTTTGTTCCTGTGGATTGCCAGGGTGAAGGAGAAAGAAGCTGGCAATGATTCTGTTTCCCCATTTTATCCAAAAGACCCATCAGGGTCTCTCAGACCCAAAGCTGCCATTTTACAGGAGCAGATGTAAAAACCCTACACCAGCTTACCTGGAATCCACACAACCCACTGCACCTGCCTTCACCTTCCCTTACTCATTCCTCTTTCTTGCTTGTAGATATTTTTGTTTCTTTCTTCACTGGCTCTCAGAATAGTCAAGATTGCATGCCAGCCTCAAATATTTACTTTCAGAATAACCTTGAGGAGAAGGGAAAAAAAAAACCTCCAGACATTTTGTGGACAAAGAGATTTTTAAAACTTTTCACAATAGTTTGCATTGAGCTTACTGAATCCACTCTCTCTCATGTGATTGACTCATTATTCCCCATCAGTTTCATCAGTGAAAATGATTTCCAATATTTTTCAAGAAAAAACCACAATGTCAGTAGGGCACAGTCAAACACACAATCGCTGTGAGTAGCTCAATAGACTGAATTACTCTTGCACAATTCTCTTTGCCCTGCAAAGAGACATTTTGCAGCATCAATTAGGTTCAGCAAGCATTTCATTTAAAGTCAAGAGCTGGGAGAATAATGAATTTCTTTGAAGTCTGATGACAGCCTAGGCAATAGCACAAGTAGAAAGAGAAACAATCTGGAAAACTCATTTACATAAGAAATTGTACCAGCTGACCTTTTATTAGATTTGATCTTGTGAAAGATATCACTAGATGAATTTGTCATTCTCACAAGCAATTTCTCATTTAATAAGGGCTATTTGCTGCAAATTATGACACTGGGCTCAGTAACTCCCTAGTAAGGGTCAGTGAGAACAGAAATGATGAATGTAATGGACAAGTGCAGAGTGCTCAGGTCCAGTGAATTTCACACCTCATCTATATTTAGTGTTAATTTGCAAAAGGAAATGTCTGCTTGCTACCAGGAAATATCAGAACACCAACAGACTTGCCAAAATCTCTCTGAGTACCTTCAGTAGTTTTTGGATTTTCATTTTGCACAGAGCTACCCAAAACATGAGGAAATTGAAGATGCATACATGTATAGTCACATATCTCTGGTTCTTACAGGTGCCACAGGACCCTCAAACAATGATTTTTAGGGGCATTGATGTACAGCTTTCCAAGAAAGTTTAAGTAAGAAATATGCCAGAGATGGTAACAAATATCAATGTGGAAAGTTTATATTGTTACTCTTCAGCATTTGGAAGGAATAGCACAGAGATACAGGAAAAAACCAAAGGTGGGTAAAGTGAGCAGCAAATTTAGGGGCAATCTGAAGAAAGAAGTCATGGGAGTGACAAAGAATAATTTGACTCAATGGTACAAAACAGATGTCTTAAAGTTACTGGGGGAAAAAAGAACCTGATAGCAGTGAAACAGAAACATTTTATTTCCAAGATAGTCAAAATATACCCTTTTGCAGCAATCTCCTTGTGGGTCTTTAGCATGTTAAGTTGCAACACGAGCAGATATTTCTTCTGTGATTTCATTGCAGCTTTCAGTAGCCTTAAAATGAAATCATTTTTTCTTCACAATAGCATCAATCTGTGACTATGCCAACAACTTCAGCTGAAAACAGCTTTCCAGACACTGCCACATCCAAAATGCCGTTGTCAATAAAGGATGAAACCAACTAGCACTGATTTGTTTCTCCAAAAAACATCAAAGGGCTTCCCAATTAATGTGCCAACTCTTGAGAAAAATAAATTTCCATTATTCAGAACAATTGCATGTTGTAAACTTATCTTTTTTCCCCAATCAGTTTATATTATCTTGACAATGAAACATAATCATTAATTAGTATTTCTGAAACAAAAAGAAAAAATTAAACCTTTGAGCATGTTTTTATAACATAGCATATACAGACATATAAATAGAAATAATATTTGCTCTTGTTTTTAGTTTTCAGATTACAGAGCATTTGGTAATAGTTATTAGTGTTGAGGACCTTCTTGCTTTGCAGCTTGAGATGTTTTGGTCCTGTTTCTTGGGAGACTGTGTGCAAAACCTTTTTTTCCTTGTTTTTTTTTGGGGGGGGGGTGGTCTTTTTTTGGGGGGGGGGGTTGGTTTTTTGGGGATTTTTGGTTTGTTTGTTTTTTGGTTGTTTTTTTTTTTTTTAAGGGGAAAGAGAGAGTGAAAGTACTTTTGTTACACCAGGAGTAGAGGCACTTTTCTATCATGCTTCCAGCATTGAATACTCATAAGCAAGACGAATCCTAGTTTCATGAGGGTATGAGTACATATTTCCTATGTACTATTCAATCCCCTTTCCAAACATCTTGATGCTATTTGCCATTCATCTCCAGCTGAACTGTAGAAACTACATCACATCATTAATGATCTTTCACCCCATCCTGTGATTTTTGCAGTTTGTTAAAACAGTTTATTTTCTGTTTTATTGAAGCAGTTTGTTTTGACTTGATTAAAAGCACCTGCAGATCCAGATATTATTTGTATTAAGTTAAATAATAATAATTTAATGTTTATTTTTAATATTATTAGGAACAAGAAAAAGTTTATGAGAGTGTTTATATATATTTATATTCACACTTTGCTGTGTATTTCCAGCATTCAGATGAAAGTGGCAGATCAGTTACCCTGCAAACTCATCCAGACCAGTTTTACAACTTCAACAGTAGCCAAATTATTTGTCACAACCAACTTGGTTTTGAGACTAAACAAATGAGAAATAAATTAATTAAATTATAAGAGTGGTCAGAAATGCTACATCCCCTAAACCTGAGATTCTGGGAAAAAAATCACAGAAAAAAATTGTTTCTACAGAAAACTGAACACTCGTCTAAAGCCCACAGCTGCCAGAATGGTTTGTTTTCTTGAACCACTATCACAAATGATTTTTACAATTCCTAGGAAAGCTTAGCAAAGTTTGGGTGAATATTCAGCTCTGCCTTCCAATAGAAGAGTTGACAAATATGCAGCCTGGATACACACACACATATCTACCTATTTGTACATTTATGTGCATCTTACACCAGAGAGATGAATCCTGCAGTCATAGGGGCCAGCATTGCCATTCCAGCCACTGGAACCAGACATCAGACCCCTCTTTGACCACAGTTTCCACTCATGAAACTGCTCCTATTGCAGATGCCAGCACCAACAGAGTGTTCAGAAATGTTAATAAATACACTGAATTAGAAAATGTCCCTATATGAACAATGCATCTGAGCTAGACAGATTAGAGGATTAAGTTTCCCACTGCAGCAGTTCATATTATGGTGACACAGAAATGTCAAGGATGACAGAAGTTACTACTGAAGCATTTGAAAAACTGAATATAAAAACCATGAGTTTAAAGCAAGAGGAAAAAGAATTAATAGATTCACAAATCAAATTAAGCAAAACAGTGAAGTAAATAAATTATGAGTAGAAATTATTCAACTCTATTGATAAAACTCATTAAAAGGTCAGGTCTCAAACAATTCTGTGTGATACACCAAAACCAGGGGATTCATTTCCTAACCTGCTGAAAGGGGCATATGGGATAAATTTCATCAATTTACCTCTTAGCAATTCAGAGCTTTCTGGAAGCATGTTTGCATCTTGTAAAAGCTGAAGAATGTCTCTGTATGAGAAATCTAGTTATTTCTCTTGCTTCCAAAGGATTAGAGGTGGCATGGGGGCTGTCCATCAGAGAGATCTTCATGTAAAACAAACTCAGTTGCCCAAACACAGAAATATCCTGTTTTAAAACCTCATCTCAATTCCTGAAATTGCTTTCCTGATTTTTTTCATTGTCTTTACTGTAAAACTAGTATTTGTTCTGTCCTGAAATTATTTTTTAGTACTAAATACAAAATTAATTGTGCATTAAATTAACCACATTGGAAGTAAAGTCTCATGTTTTCCCAGTATCACCCATGTAATGGAAAGAAAATCCTGCATAGATTATTCTTCTCGTTGGTTATTGCACCTGTGAGGCTGGAGAAACACTTGTGACCTTCAGGATACTAAAGATACTTGATGTCAAACCCAGAGAAAAAGGTAAATTCGCTGCTGATGTGGAAAAGGGATGAAAAATTGCAGTTAATGGAGTCAGTTCCCTCTGAATCGGTCCCTTTGCACTTGCCAATGTTTTTCTGTCAGGTAAAAGAATGAATTTTAGTCTACAATAAATCATGAGATGCCTGATATCTCCTTGAGGGTCAAGTGTTGCTGTTTGTAGAGGCAAGTTGGAAAGAAGTTTTCATTTTAAATGCATCTTTAAATGCAGCCCCTCATGTGCACCACCAGCACAGGCTCAGTGTTCAACTTTCCAACCAGAGGTATCAGCACCTTCTCCAAAATTCAGAACCCAGCTCCAAAACTGAGGTTTTGCCACTAATATTTCACATTTCTTTGGGGAATTACATCCCAAGAGAAAATAAAATATAAACATAGCCTTTATAAGCTCCTGCAGTAAAGGCAAATGATAAAAATACTTCCTCAGCATCCTTTTCACACGCACAAACAAACAGCTATTTCCAGCTCCCCCTTGACACAGGCAGTGCCTGAAACCCACCAGCTGTAATTCTGCCAGATCCCTGAACTGTGCCCTTCTCTGGCTTGGTGAGTCAGCACCTGCTGTTCAAGGTAAAGAATTACACAAGAGGTTGTTTTCTTCCAAGTCTGAAAAGGAGATGGAGTGAGTGGGTAGCTGAGAATTTTGGGTTGGTCTAAGTTTTGTTAAAATTTTTGCTTATGATGGATTTGGTTTGGTTTTGTTTGCTTGCTTTGTAGGGGGGTGTTGCTGGGTTTTTTTCCCACATAATGAAAAAATTAATGTTTTTCCCTTGAACTGATGTCTCTGCACTCTCTGGTCTTTTTGTTTATTTATCTTTGATTAAAGAGTATGTGCAGTATCAGATAAGAACTGATTTTTTTTCCAAAAAGTCCAATAAACAGGCATTTAGAATGCAGATGTTTCTGAGCCACCCTGTTGAGCACCATTAAATTCACCTTTATGCTGCAAATCCACCATACCAAACAAGCAGGGATGTGCCAGTAAACTGAACCACAAAGGATTTGCTGTCAAACCTGGCCTAATGACTGTTATTTATATTTTAAATCTTTGGAAGGCATAAACCAAACTTACTTGATGCTATATATGCAAATGTGCTATCAAATACTGGTGCCTTTTAGATTACAAAGCACTTATTTTCCTGTGGTGTTTTCCCCATAATCTAGCCTCAAATAAAGACATCAGTAATTTTGACTTGATTACACTATAATTATTTAAATATCTTTAATTTCATACACTGGACTAATTATTGTATCTGTTGTTATCATTAAAAGAGATTGTTACAGATGATGTATCTCATATATTCTCCCTAATTGAAAAATGCAGTTCTTGAACAATAACAGTTGTGAAAACAACAGCAATTCTGTTTAAAGGCTACCCTGGCAGTACAGCTGGAATTATTGCAAACAAACTGCAGTGAGGCACCACAATTAACAGCAGAGCTCAGGGACAAGCTGCTGACAGCTGACTTGGTCCTTTTGCCAAATTTCTTTTTCTTTACAATGATCCAATAGACAACATTGGGATTTTGCCAGGCAGCCCCCAATGCTTATTATTTATAAAAGTGTAAAATATCCAGGTTTTATCCCAAGTAAATTCTGTGTAGTTGTCTTGTACTGAAGCCTCTCCAGATCCAGGCCCCCCAGAAATGGTGAGCAGAGGGGCAGGATCACTTCCCCCGGCCTGCTGGCAATGCAATCACCTTCTCTATTAAAAGGTGGGCTTTCTCCACATGACCTTTTCCTGTTGGCAGATTCTTGCTGGATATGGGAAGTGAAGATGATGCCTCAGGTTTTAGCTTTTATATGTTTCAGATTCTGTGCTGCTTTAGTGTGTAGTTCTGAGCTCCATATTAGGGGATGGTGAGCTCTCTTCACAGAGCAGGGAGACAAAACAATTCCTTCTCTAGCTGGGGACCAAGGACAAATGACCCAAATCTCAGGCCCAAGAGCATAAACAATGTGGAATGAAGAGAGAAAAACAAGAAGAATGGGACTTCATAACCTAAAGCTATAATTGGACAATTAACTCCAATATGCAAATGGACCAGAACTTCTATAAGGGAGAGACCCCATGACCAGTTGTCCATTTTGTGACCATTTGGGTTCATCTTGGGTGCAGCCCTGGCTGGGCTCTTGTGCTGCCCAAGGTGCATCCACTGAGGCCTTTTAATAAATCCCTACTTTATTCTTTAACTCTGCCTAGTCTCTGTTCTAGATCATCCTTGACAAGGCACCAAAGAGGGATAGAACAATTTGCCAGAAAAAGAACAATTCACTCACCTTTGGACAGATGATGGCAGGAGTTGTTTTTTCACAGATCTCCCTAAGGGAGAACCAAGAGGGAAAATGTCAGACAAAAAAGCTTCCATGGAAAATATGAGAGAATTGTGACAAAGTTTTAAAAATGGAGACCTAGACAATACAAGCAATTGCAGAAAATGAGTGAAGGAAATAAGAGAATGGGAATGTTAACTGTGAGAAGAAGAACCACTGAGGAGAGGGAGCCCAAACACTAGGCAGACATAAAAGTGAAGATGGATGAATTTCAGATTTGCCAAACACCAGCACAGCTCTGAGAAAGAAGTTCAGGTGCTGTGTACCAGAATAAAAGAGGATGGAAATACCAGATGAAATGATGATCACTGTGAATATAGAGTGGCATTAAGACTGAAAGCTCTTCAGGGGAGAGATTGCCTTTTTATTGTGTGCTTTAGCAGAAGTCAGGAGGATTTTTAGCATAACTCTTTTCTCCAAGTGCTACTTCAGTACAAATAATTAATAACAATAACAGTCAAAATAATTCATAATACTAATGACTTTACAAATGATCTTGTGCAGTTCTCAAGGGCAAGTGCTCCCTTCCCTCAACTCACTCCCCAAAATTCACCAGTGAATGTAGCTACTTCCCTTGACAGCTCATCTTATCTCTCTCTTTTCCTTATTTCAGCTTGAATTATGGACCAATTAATATACTTTCTACCTTATAAGTGGAGCCACAGTCGGCTCTGTGCTGAAGCTGACTGCATGTTGCATTGAATTTGTAATGAATATCCTTCTGGCTGGCACTCAGCACTGCTTTTCCAAAGCAAAGTTTTTTGGATAGGTAAATAACAAATGCTGGGTTTGTCAGATCTCTGGAACATTGTCATTCTACCATGGATATTGCAGTGTCTGATTACCACACTCGTGTTAATATCTCTTTTTAAATGTAAGCTCTCAAGAAAATGAGTTTCCCTAAGAGCACATTTGATCATTAACTTATACTTACAATTATGGACCAGCTCCAGTCTACTCACTCTTCCTCCACGCTGGTGTTCCTTCCCAACACACACTTTGGGCAGGAACAAAACCTTTTAGATTCCTGCTATCTTGATTTCTAAGTGAAAACATTCTTAAGGTGCAATTTCTCAATAGAAAAAAAAAACAATAAACAAACCACCAAACACCAGAGCATATCATCACCTTCCCCTGCAGCCCTTTTGAAGTGAAGTGGACAAGCAAGGATTTCTCTTTCTTTGCTGTAGTCATGCCCCTGTGTGAATGAGTGTCTTCCCAAAAGCCACTTGTCAGAGAGCACTGTTGTATTTCATCAGAGCAATTTTCACTTCTGTAGATGAAATTATTGTAATTGAAACAGAATCCATGCAGATTAAAGGGCAGGCAGGCTGATCCTCTCCAAGATCCTTCTTCATGGTTCTCTCCACCCTCCATTCTTGCTATCTATTGACTAAGATGTAAGATTAGATTCAAGGGGAAAAAGGAAATTGGTATTTCCAGAAAATAAGGGTTTTTCTTTGCTGCTGCATTTTCTAACATTGCAGCCTCTCAATTCTTGAAAAACAGGTGGACACATTAGAAGAGAACCAGGGAAGAGAAACTAATTCATGTCAGCTTTCAACTGGTCTGTTGCTATTTCACCTTTCTGCTAACTGTGACACCAGCACAGAGATATTTAGAGGCTTTAGTGGTTTTTGGTAAGGCTAGAAAAGGGTCTGGTATTTCTCCAGCTCTATTTATCAGCACAAGCAGAAACAATAGATGAGACATCCATCTGTAGACAGAGCTTCCTTAACAGAAGTGACTTGAAGAGACTGAAGGAATGTCACTGTGCTGAAATTCTGTTGCCACCTCTGCAGTTCTGGGGCCACTGCCACCACATTTGGAATTTAATGTACATGCTTTTAAGCCACAGATTCATTATTTCAAAGTAAAACCTCACCACTGTCTCTAATGAATGCATTTTTGTGCTAGCAGCAGCTTCACTGCAATACTATTAACTTTCACTTGTGTGCAAACTGATCCTGTCTCAGCATATTTGAATGAGCAAGGCTACCCTGTAACTGCAGTTTTGTTATAAATCTAATAAATAATAATGCAAGGTGAAATTACATTTGCTCTTTATGCTGTCATATCACATCCATCCCATATGGAATTATTTGTCTGCTCTCAAACGAGAGAGCAGCACTCATCAAGCTGCTCTCCAGTTTTTCCCTTCTGTACTTCTAAGTAGTGTTCCCTAATACTGTTGGGAGAGCTAAAAATGGGGTTGGGGGAAAAGTGTGTTGCCTAGGAGGCAAAATATCTTCAATGTTCATTAAAAAAATAAGTGAAAACAACAAATCTGCGTCAACTTTCCTAAAATAACAGCAGGGTGCCAAGGCAGGCAGGAGTGCTCAGAGACAGCTGGGCCTTGTTGGAAAGGGAGGGGGGAGAGACAAAAACCAAAATCAGCATTCCTGTGCACCAAGAGGATTAATTTTGCTCATTGTAAACATCTCAAAACAGGTCCCACAGTGTAGAACACCATTTTAGACTGACCTATGATACAAAAACATGTCCTACACCAGGAGAAACATGACCTGGTAGCATGTTCTAGCAGTTAACTACAGCAAAGCCAGGCTGACAAGTCAAGAGGGACCTTTCAGCTGCAGGGAGGAATGCTTCTATTTCGGGAATATTCTCAACACAGGATCTGCTACATCACTTCCAAAACCACGGTCTGATGCAAGCCTCCAGTGTGTGATTGATTTGAGACCAGGTCAAAGCTGTCCATGGCAGCCTCCCAGGTGCACTGGAGGCACTGAGCAGCCCCTGGCTACTCTTCAAAGGCTCAACAATTAACAATACATCTGATAATGCCACATTAACACCTGTAATAAAAAAAGGAATACCAGAAGCTGAAAAGTGAGGGACAAAACAAAACGAAACCAAAAAAGCAGCAAAACAACCCAAAGGAGCAAGTTCCTTCAGAAAAGGGCAGGTTGGTAATCCAGGGCTGAATATGGGGATAAAGAGAAAGAGAAGCAGTATTGCAGACATTTTTATGGAAAATCCTTTCCTTGGGATTTTTCCTCCTGAGAAGCTGAGAGGCCTCAGGAACAAAATATAAACAATGGTTATCTGCTGCTGTGGAATGCAACAGGTGGATCTGTGATTGGCCCATGTTAGTTGTTTTTAATTAATGGCCAATCACAGTCAGCTGGCTCAGACTCTCTATCCGAGACAGAAGATTTTGTTATCATCCTTTCTTTTTCTATTCTTAGCTATCCTTCTGATGAAATCCTTTCTTCTATTCTTTTAGTGTAGTTTTAATATAATTTTAATATAATATATATAATAAAATAATAAATCAGCCTTCTGAAACATGGAGTCAGATCCTCATCTCTTCCCTCATCCAAACCAGTGAATTCTGGGAACAGTTGAGATCAACACCTCACTTAACAGGAGACACAAACACAGAGGGGTGATTTTTACATATAGGACCACTGCAGGAACTTCTTTAAAATACAGATGTCCAGTATCCTCAGCCCACAGCAGAACTCTGCAAGCATTCTCATCTTTTTTTCACATCCTGAAATACTGGAAATTATCCATGCAGGCCAAACTGAACCCAAGTGATCTACCGTGCAAATAAGGGAGGTGAAAGCCATGTTTCAGAAGAAAAGGTTCTCGCTGGTTAGCTAAATTACCTGATTAAATACTTGTCTCCAAAGATTCTATGCTTAATCCTGTTGATATTTGCATGGTGGTAGCTGGGTTTTAAGATTTAATCTGTCTGAAATAAAGTGAATAAAATTGGGTGATAAATCTTTAAAAATCAAGCTGCAACTTCTATCTCACTGATTTTATCCTTCCTTTGGGACTCAATGCTATTTGATTAAATACTTGCCCTTTTCTCTCTATTCCATATTATACTAAATTCATTATGACGATTGCTACAATCTGTGTAGCCCTAACTGTAAAAAAAAGCCTCCTCAATAAATCTCTGCTTTGTTTGTGCCAGGTTCTGTAGTGCCTTCAGGACACGCAGGAGAGGACAGTCTCAAGCACGACCCAGCTTGTGAGACCACTGCCCATTCCACCCCTGCTCCAGTTCTAGGAGAGTCAAGGAGCCACCTGTGGTGAAGGCTATGAAAATGACAGCAAGGAAAAGGCTCTGAGCCAAGGGAACAACAACCACCTGTGAAAAACCCACAGAGATCATTAATAACTCACTGCTCTACAATTTATGGTGAATGCCCGTTTCCTGCTGCCTGGGAAAGAAGGAAAAGGGAGGAGGACTTCTAGAATACAGTAGATATTTCAGTTGGAATGAATCAGGTATATAAAAAAATAGAGTTTCAGAAGGAGAAATCTTAGAATATTTACCCTGAAAAATTTAGTTCAGATTTATTTAAATAAAAGAGACAGAAGAAGTCCTACTGAGTCCTGCAGCAGTGCTGCTTAGCCAAAGCATTCAAAATTCAAATCAGACCATTAAAAGTAAAAGGATAAAGAATAATGTGCAACGATGACTTTTGTTCACTGCTTCAGCTTTGCTCAACAGATTTGAAATAGACTTAAACTGCTGGTATTCCATTATCTCTTAAGTTACTTCTTTTTTACGGTGAATATGCTTTCCTAACCATAACTGGGATGTGGTAGAAAGTTGAGCTTGAGTGCATGCATTTTATCAGGAAATGGTGGGCTGCATACACCTCTCCCTCTCCTTTTCTCAACAGATACATCAGCTGTGCTGCTTCTTAACAGGAAAATCAAATAAGTAAATAATCTGATTAATTTAGTAATGCCTCGGGCTTTAATATGTGAGATTAAAAGACTTGATTTCTTAATATTAGGAGAGTATCAAATAAGTAGGACAACTCTGCAAGCCTCTGGCTTGATTTCACTCTTCCTAACTAACTTTAATCAATCTCTGCAGCCACTGATCCATGATTGCTGCACTGTGGGTGAAACAGCAAGAGCCTTTTGCCTTACTCAAAGTGTGGGAAAAGATCCTGTGCACTAGAGGAGTCCATAAACATCCAGTGGGCTTAAAAAGCAGGAATGCTTGCTGCAAACTTGGTGGAGGAGTTGAAAATCAGGGCTGTGCAAACTAATTGGTCTGTACTGACTGCCCCAAACATAGTGTGCTCCAATTCCAAGGAAGAGCATGGAATAAAACAATTCCCTGAGTGATCATTCCCAAAAGAGGAATCTGCAGCAGCAGCATCCCAGAGTTGTGCTGGCCCAGGGACTGCCAGCCAAGGGGCAAAATGGCAAGGAAAGACAGGACTTGGCTCCCAAGGATCAAGCAAGGAAGGAGGGCAGGCTCATCCAGACACCAGGCAGCCCAGCTAGGCACTGAATGCTAAGTGAGCCATCACCTTTATATTCCTTATTAACCTATACAGGGCAAGAGGAAGATGGGAGGGTTTTAACTATTTTCATAATTTTTTAAGTATTTTCAATTCGAAGTATTGATTTGAATTTTTAAGTATTTTCAATTCAAAAATTCCAGCATTCTGGACTAATGCCTCTTGGGCCTTCCACAACTGTGGGAAAGCTTAGCCTGAAAATCCACCAGAAATCCAACCTATCCATCCTAAAAGTCATTCAACTGTACACTTGTAGCACTCTGTCCCTCACCAAAGATGATTGGTTTAAACAAAGCCTTGTGCCCAAAGCAACTACAAAGTTCCCAGTTTACACCAGTTCTGTGCCTGAAGGCTTAAATTGCAAGCATAACAACCTGAAAAAACCAGGTCTTTAAGGTCTTGCACATGTAAATTAGTCAAAAGTACAAAAAAAATCAACTCAGCTAGGGAGGACTAATTTTTCTTTGCCTTCATATATTTTATTAATCAGAGCCAGTTTAGCAGGGAAGCACTTCCAGAAAGCACATCAGTCAGCAAATCTGACACTGCCTCTCAGTGAAAGGCCAGCTGATGTCATGCTGCAAATTAACCCCTTGTATCACAAGCAAGAAGCTGCCTCACTTGGAGGTGGTCAGGGCCTTAAAGGCTGAAGGAGAGCAATCCAAACCCCAAACCCATCACACGTTCTGTAGCAGCCCACTGGAACACAATTTTAGGAGATTTTTCATATTCATAGACTGTGGTTTCATGATTACAATAAAACCTATTGCACTTTTGGTGCATCTCCATTGTTGAGGTCTTCAAGTTCTATGAGGACTTGACTGCATCTCTTCCTGAACAGGGATTGAGCAAAGTCACAGCTTCCCTAAAAAACTGGTTCTGTTTGTAAGGACATAAAGAACTGTTTCATCCATGTGTATCAAATCCAGCTGCTTCCTTCAGCAAAAATACACATTACCTCTGCAATTATTGTAAAAATTCCATTTCTTAAAATTCTAGCTTCTGATCAGAGCATATAAAATTACTTGATTTAATTTAAACCCAAAGGAAACCTCAAGATCTCAGCATTTCTGTAGCCAAAACCAACACCATGGCACCATCTTCTGGGCACTTGATAAAGCAAGCTCTGGAAAAGCCAACACTGCCCACAGGTACAGGCTCTTCCATCCCTGAGCTCATACCGAAGCACTGTGTCAAAAAAGGTTTTTAAATCTGAAATTCTTCATATCCAGCTGTTTAGGAAAATATTTTACAAGTTCCACAGCAGGCTTAGGAGAATTTATATACATTTTCAGTACAATTGTATCACCAAAAAATCCTAAAAATACAATAAAATACAATAAAATACAATAAAATACAATAAAATACAATAAAATACAATAAAATACAATAAAATACAATGCTCAAACCCTGCAGGTAACATGAATCTCCACAAGATCCTCAATGTGAATCCTAAATGAGACACATGGATATATATCCTGCCTTCAGGAGTAAAAACCCCTACTGTCTTGAAGGCTTTTTTGTTTTAGCACAAAAAAAAAAAAAAATCTGATTTCTAGCCCGTATTTTGATGCTGGTTTTAACCACAAAACCATATCTGGCTTGAAACTCCAAGTCCTGACACAGTGACACACTACATCAATCTATCCAAAATGCAGAAGAAGGGGAAGCGGAGTAGGATACTTTTACATTTAAATTTGTCTGCTCTTCCATTTGGGTTAGCAGTTCTTTTCATATACAACTTTTCTGCTGACAGAAGGAACAATTGCACTTGGAATTGCATAAAAAAAAAATGCCTGTTACCTGCTTGTTCATTTTGTGTCTTTTCTATCCCTGAATGTTCTGTCAGCAAGTCTGTAAAGACATAAAGAAAGTAATTCCTATATTCAGAGATTTTACATTTCAGTTTGGACTTTTGAGGAGCAGGAGTGGGCACAATTACGGAGGATGAAGAGCAGAAAAATCTGTTGAAGACCTTCCAAAGACCACACCATAAAGACTGAATTTCCCTGTAAAATAATTTAGGGATCACAGCAATTGAGGCTACAAATGAAGCAGTAATAGTTGGGATTTCGTGCAAGTTCTTGTTTGTATTTGTCTGTCTTGTCCCTAACCCAGAAGTTGGTTATGATGGTGTTCACAAGGGTCTGAAGTTGAGGGCAGAGATGAGGATCTGACTCCATGTTTCACAAGGCTGATTTATTATTTTATGATATATATTATATTCAAACTATACTAAAAGAATAGAATAAAAGATTTCCTCTAAAGGCTAGCTAAGAATAGAAAAAGAAGGAATGATCACAAAAGCTTCTGTTTCGGACAGAGAGTCTGTGCCAGCTCACTGTGATTGGCCATTAATTAGAAACACTCACATGAGACCAATCACAGATGCACCTGTTTCATTCCACAGCAGCAGATGATCATTGTTTATATTTTGTTTCTGAGGCCTCTCAGCTTCTCAGGAGGAAAAATCCCAAGGAAAGGATTTTTCATAAAAGATATCTGCGCCTGTCAGTGGCTCAGATAAAATCAATTTTGCTCCAGCACCCTGGAATTCCCTTCTGGTCTCTGGGGAAGCCACTCTTGGATCAGAGCCACAGCTATCAAACTCACAATCTCTGCACAGTGCTGGCCAGGGGAATGATTGCACAGTGTGAAGGGGCATCTCACACCATTTTTCAGGGACAATAGACCTGAAAACTACATTCCATTTGCTCTTGGTGAGAAGGGTTCTGAACAGGGAGAAAAGCACCCTGCCTGGCAATTCCAGGCTATTGTAACAGATGTCACTGAAAATAATCTCCTGCAGTTCTCCTGACACTGCTGCCCTGGATTCCTCCTCCTTGTTAGAGATTAAAATGGCTGAAGTCAAACTGAAATATCACACTATTGCAAAAATCTGTTTGGGAATTCAAAACCCAGGGATGACTGCACTCTGCAACAGCTCTGATGCCCTACTGACACTTTAACATCCTTCCTTCCCTCCAATTTCAGCAGCAAAACCAGCTCTAGGACTTTGCTGTGTTTTTGTTGCAGCTGACTGATTTCTGCTGAGTGTCTTTGCCCTCTCCTCCCCTCCTCCTTCAGTTGCACCAAGCTCACAGGCAGAAAAAGAAATTTAAAACAAGGAGAAAACTGAGATCCTGGCTCACCCTGCCTCACGCAGGCAAGGCAGGCATGAAAATCACCCTGAAAACTCCAGTCTCCACAATCTTTCAAGTGCCTCCTTGAGAAACTCTCCAGTGACCAAATTGTTCCTAGACCTGCTGAAGCTTATTAAGAAACGCCTCTGTAAGCAGAAACAAGACTGCTCTGCCAACTGCTTCATCTCAGTGGAGAATTTGTTGGGGATGGATCCTAATTGGCTTCTCCATAATTCAGTCCTGACACTGGCAGCACACATGGAGAGGTCTCCAGAGGCTGAGCCCCTGCTGCTGCTGATAGCACAAAGAAGGGACTTGAACATCCAACCAAAGCTGCACAGCACTGAGTCAGCTAGTTCAGGACCTCTGCAAAATAAACTGGATAGAAAATCAAGCCATTCCCACTTTCTGTGTATATCTGAATTCACAGGTGCACACCAAACACCAACACGATGCACGTTGAAATCAGAGCCAGAAAGAATAAAAAAGCAAATAATAAGTACAAATAATAACAACTTCTTATAAGAATAAAATACAAAGTGGTTTTGGCTTCTCGGAGCTGGCAAAGCATCAGTTTGGGCTTGTTAAGTGCTCAGCTGGGAGGCTGGAGAGCTGGGCTCACTGCTCCTGCCCCTGACAGACATCATGCTCTAAAACAAAACCATTAAAACATTGTAAGCATTATATTTCATTACAGGAGGCATCATCATGGACGTAGGTGTAAAAAGCCCCCTGGACTCTCAGCATGCAGCACTTCTGCTGGGAGACAAATTTAGAGTTAAGGATAACGGGGAAACACGTGCAAGTGCATCCCTAAGTACCCAGGAGAGACCCAGGTACCAAACACTGCCCGAGCTCCCTGGGGGAAAAAAAAATCCTAATTTTCTCTTACATTTGCTCTGGCTGCTTGCCAAGGGGTTGGAAGCAATTCCTGCATGGATTTCCAGACTTTCTAGACTTTTTATGTTCATATATATGCATATAAAATCTCAGAGCACTCAGTAAGGTGCTTGGAGTGTGATCAGCACAGACTGGGAAGGAAGCCAGCTCCCAGAGGCCGCAGTACATGCAAAGCAGACCCATTTAAACAGAGATTTCATTCTTCATCTGCTTAAGATAGGGCTCCATTTAGCTGTATTTCTCTATTGGACTTTTATATAGACATAATATACGCAAATATGTACAATACATATATTAAACAGTTATGGCTTGAAACACGGAACTGGCATTCTCAGCAGAAGAAAAAAATACTGCTCATCAACGGAATTCTTCCAAAGAAAAATAAAATATACTCAAAGGCATGCAAAGGCCATTGAAATAATGACAGAAACCTCAAAGTGGTTACCAGAGGAGATGTACCAAGTGCTGAGTGAACACAGGTTTGGACCCTGTTTCATCACCAGGGCACGTGGGCATTGCCACACTCTTGGCAGGTTGAGCTGCCTTGAGTGGCACAGATGAAATTCCCAAGTTTCACCTCCTCTGCTTTCCTACTAGACTTTAGAGTATGTTATATCCACACTATGACATTATAGTATTCTCTTTAACATGCACGAAATTGTCTTGCACAAAGTTATTCTGATCCTCTTGCAGCAAAGCAGAAAATTAACTCCTCTAAGAAGCTGCACTGCTCTGTTGTTGAAGTCATCTTTTTATGATAAATCCTTTCCTTAAGATTTTTACTCCTGAGAAGCTGAAAGGCCTCAGGAACAAAATGTAAACAATGATTATCTGCTGCTGTGGAATGAAACAGGTGGATCTGTGATTGGTCTCATTTGGTTGTTTCTAATTAATGGCCAATCACAGAGAGCTGGCTTGGACAGAGAGTCTGAGACACAAACCTTTGTTATCATTCTTTCTTTTTCTGTTCCTAGCTAGCCTTCTGAGGAAATCCTTTCTTCTATTTTTTTAGTATAGTTTTAATGTAATATATATCATGAAATAATAAATCAGCTTTCTGAAACATGGATTCAACATTGTCATCTCTTTCCTCATCCAAGAACCCCTGTGAACACCCTCACACTCTGTGACTGTTCCAAGCCTACAATATCTAGAAGTTTGTAAGAGCAAGATGCTTAGGAACCCCATAACCAGTTTATGACTTGCCAGAGAGAAGAGGAACTCAACCCTCAGCTTGAGGGAACAGTTCTGCAAAGTCATCTCCAGCAAATACACCCCAAAACAGAACAGAGGAACCTTGGTCTAGGAGACAATCACAAATTTACCCATCTCAGAATTCACTTTCCTCCCACACTCTGCCAAAGGCCAGCAACACCTCAAACTGCCACAGCTGCCCACTGTGTGAGCATGAGTCCTAAATCTTTCCAAAGCATCTCCAGGATTAGTCCAGCTTTACCACTACATTGTCCAAGCCAGGTTAATTCACTCCTTTACATCTTTACACACCTCCACCCCATCCCCTCTGTACCTCTCATGCATTTTGATAACTAAAAATGTAGAGTTTATCATCTTCTTATCTATTGCTCTATTACCCAACATGAATCATATCTACTTGTTGTACCAAAGGGAGGAAATTTGGTCAAAGAATAACCTAGGTATGAATTTCTGCTCTTTTATATGCAGCTGAGTCCCCGAGTGCAATAGAGAAACAGCTAAGACAGATACTCAACCACAAACCCATTATTTCATGGAGTTCTCTACACCCAATTCCTTTGCAGCTACAAAAAATGATATTTTATTTTAACTGGAAGGGCAACAAAATTCAGAGCAGCATCCTTCAAATACCACCATGGGGATTTGTTCTCTGAATCAGGAAGAGGAGGGGCAGTAGAGAGAGGCAACAGCCTGTGTTTCTTTTTCCTTAAACACCTAGAAAGAAAAATAAATGGCCCCAGTGGCCAGTAATTTTCCTCTTTTCCAAGGAACTCGGAGACTAATATGTCACTTTGAGACAGAAGAGGCTTTGGCTACAGGCTCGTTCAACACACAGAAAATTAGTCTTATTTCTGGGACTCTGTTAAGAAAGCAGCCTGCCTCTGCTCATTTCTCTCTTAATTTTGCTGTTTCCAAACACACAAGCAAGCAAACAATTAGCTCAATGGGCTACTACTGATTGATGAAACTCAGAAATTAAGTTGCACTGCGAAGAAGATACTCTGACAACCCAAAGCTTAAAACTGAGGAAGGTTCAAGGTGAATTTATGCTAAAATATATCATATTTCAAAACCAGAACCCTAGGTTTTGCCACAGATTATTACAGTTCATTAAGAGCATTTTCATGGGACAGCAAAGATGAAACATGGAGAAGAGTCACTGATTGAATGAGTATAGATCCCTGACCCAGCTATCCATAAAATATAAAAAAAACCACATCAAGGCCTTCATGCTGCCCAAAAAACAATCAACGCCCAAGCTCTTATTTATCTAATTAGCCTAGAGAAAAACTATCCAACTATAACTATTGGATTTGGGCTGCATGGGTCTTGAAAATTTAGAGATTAAGTTGTGCTTTGAAGGAGATACTCACACAACCCAAAGCTAAGAACTGAGGAAGGTTCCACCATCTTCACGGGGAGTTTATGCTAAAATATATCATATTTCAAACCGAGAAACCTAGGTTTTGCCACACAGTTTATTAAAATTTTATTCCAATTATTAAATTAGTTATTAAATAATTAAATTGGTGTTATTAAAGTTGTGAGGGAAAGGTGCTCGGTGCCTTCACCAGCTGCTATCCCTTCCTGTGCCCAATGCAGAGCGCTGGGAGATCGTTCATGGAAGGAACTCCCTTGGCAACTCCTGGCAGATCCCATTGCAGCAGGAGCAAGAGTGTTTCAGGCTTAGATGGAGGGGCTTTTGTAGCCTCCATGTTTGCAGAGCAGAACAGGGGGTGAATTGATTAATCTTCATCAAACAAGCAAACAAAGGGACTGGATAACCTCAATTTTAAAGCTGATTGTTTTTCCTGGCTTTGTTATAAACTAGCTACTCCTAACCCAAGGAAAATAATGAGATCATCTGCTGTCAAGCTTTAATGAGAATGCTTTATAATAGTCATTTATTTAAAACTTGATTAAAGTTTAATTAAAATTGGTTTTCTGCACCCATATTTCTGCAGAGCAAGCATCTGGATTTGTGTTCACATGCACAAAATGGGAAAATAAGCTTTGGAAAGAATGGCTGTGGGATTGCATCTACCCAAGTACATTCCAAGTTTGCAGGAGGTGGATTTGTTTTCCTCCAGATAAACTAGACAGAAAGTACACAGCATGAATTGCATCTCAGTTGTGAAAAATATCCATACAGCTCTTGCTACCCCTACCCATATAAATAGTCTGTTCCCTGGCTATTTATATGTACCATATTCTGTTTCTTACTAATGATCCAAGAGAAAGTTAAAATGGATACTCTGAGCACCTCCATTTTGTGGCTCATATTGCAACAAAATGAGAATTTTACTCTACAAGCAGCAGTCACACCAGTACAACTTTTTACTGCTCTCTGTTCAGAGCCTCATAATTCCTGGCATCCATCACCGCAAGATTTTGGATGCTCCCAAAAGCATCCTGAAGGTCACTATTGCCACACTGCTGAAGCTCAAGTATTCTGTCTTTGGCAAGCACAGAATCACAGTGCAGTGCAACAACCAGCAACACTCATAAAACCCAACTAAATCTTTAATTCTTTCTCAAACAAAAGCAGGAAGGAGGCTGAGGGGTTTAGGATTCACAACACAAGCTGCAGAACTCTTTGCAAGCTGCCAAAAGGTGACACAGACACAGACTCCATGCAGGGGCTGAGTTTCATCAGCACTCCTAAAGCTCCTCTGAATTTTATAGAGTCAGATCCTAACCCAAAGTCCTAAAGCAAATCTAAGGGACTTGTTCAAATTTATTCACTTGTTCAAATTTATTCCTTTGGGAATAAATCCATTTGTTCCCTGGGCCCCAGCTGCCTTTAGTGGATATTTCTGGTTTCCACAGCTCTGCTGGCAAGTTGGTCACATTTTCAAGGAGTACCTCAAAGGGATTTTTATTAAAAATTACCATCATTTCATCCAGTGCTACAGATCTGCCTCGAGTGGCACAGATGAAATCCTGCAGTTTCATCCTCTCTGCTTTCCTTTCATACTTTAGACTATGCTGTATTTAAAATATAATATTATAATATATATAACTCAGTACAGCTGTTTTTACAGTTCTGACAACCTCTGCTCCCTCAGTTGTATCACTCTCTAACTTGCATGTTAATATAATTTTTTTTGCTTTCTTTTTTTTTCTGATATATTTTATTTTTTGTGTACAACCAAGCCATTTTTACCCAAGCTGGCAAGAGAAGTGGAATGGGAAGTAAATTCCTTTTCAAAGCAATTAGGACATTCCAAAAATAGTAAGGAAAAAGGTGGCAAAGTGCAGCACTGTAAGATCTTGCTTCAGTAGAAAGAAAGGAAAACAGTGGTTGCTCATAAAAATGCCAAGTGAATTAATGTTTCATTAAAGAAAAAAAAAATTCCAGTGGCACAAAAGACTAATTTAGGTGTTTAGATGCCACACAGTCACTGTTGGCTATTCCCACAGACAAAGGGTAAAATAAATTCATGGTCTGGTTGCCTGTACATGTATTTATGGCACCTAAGGCAGCTGCTCTGGGATACTCAGTGCCCTTTAGACAACAGCTACAGCTAAAACAATTCCCTTCTCTCCAAACAAAGTTACTTGAGAACCAAGAAGCATAATAAATACTAATCTTCATGACCCATAGTCCTGACCTAAAGACAAGTAATGTTGGACATGAAAAACATTCATCTCTTGATTTTCCTAACTCAGACACTTTGTTCATGACGTATGGATTGTCACTTTACCTAAAATACATTTCTGTGTTGTTTGAAAGGCCCTGGAAAGCGGGATAGCTGTTTCAGAAAAATTTTAAAAACTAAGAAAGAACAAAAGGCATGGGATGGGATGAGAGTTATTTTGCTCTGTTCTTTTTCTGGGCTACAGATGAGCACCCAAAGTGCTGAAGGGCAGTATTTTAATACAAGACAACAGCTGTAGCATTCCCTGACCTGTTTCCAGGCTGCTCAGCACAGCCCAGCCCTTATTTATCAAGCAGGTCACCCTTTCCTCCAGTTTAATAAAGGCTTACAGGGCAATTTATGGACCTGCATGAGAGCTTTGTATCAGTAGTTTTTCCATTTGTGCCTAGAAACTTCCAGGACAGCAACACCCTCACAGGGCCATGGTAAAACCGTTTGGTCTCATGAATTTATCTGTTTGGTTGGCAATTACAATTTGGTCTGGAATTACATCACCCAGTTTTGAAAAATAAATCAGAAAAAAAATAAAACCAAGTAACCCCTGTGGTACTAGGAAGCCACGGGATATGAAAGGATGTGCTGTACACACAGAACATTTCAAATTCTTCCCCCACCCAGGTCATCACACTTGCACTCTAATTTTCAGGCTTTTTCTCTAAAGAGGTCTGGGTCAGGAATAACTTCTCCACAGAAGCAGGCTCATAAAATAGCAACAAGGAATATGAAAAGGGAAAGCATGAAATGGAAATTTGCAGTCATCTCTCACATCAGTAGCTCACCTCTCAGTTTTCTCAGCCCTACTTCCCCATTAAAGGAATTTTCCTCCCCTGTCTACACATAAATTATACACTTATTATGCACGTAATTATGTGCATAAATTATAATGATTTTAATTGCTCGATCTTCTTCAAAAAAGACATACACACTATTTATGCATGCTCTCTCTCCATGTAAGCAAAGTGTTTCTCAGCTCTGGAATTAGTTACAAACAACTTGAAGTTGTACTGTCGAGTGAGAGAATGCTAAGTGTGAGAGAACTTGAATGGCTTTGAGGCTGATTTCACCTGCACACAGCAAACAGGTTTGCATTAAAGTAGATGGGTAAATCTTTGTTCAAGGAATTCTTTATGATGCTTCAACTTTGACCAAAGTTACCAAACTTTTTTCCATTCACTTCCCCCCACGTGCTGTTTTAGCGAACGCTTTGCAATCTCAAATCCATCCTGGATCTCAATAGTTATTCACAAAGCTATGCAGGAAAAAACATGGTGAATTTTCACTTTGAGAGTTTGCAGATGTGATTTCCCCACAGAAATCAGTGTCTGAGAACTGCAGGGGTCAAACCCCACAGGACTCAATGGTTCACCCATAATTAGTTTCAGTGGGGGATGAATTTTTTGCTCTGTTTAAAAAACACTGTGTTTGAGCAAAGAGTATTTCAGGAAATAAATATTGCTGGAACTGTTGGAAATTAAACTCTTTTTTTTTCCCTTCTCCTTCATTTTACATTTGACACATATTACTTTTTCTAATGTTACTCCCTTTATATCATTGCAGGAATCTATAAAATGAGAGGGGTTTGCTTCAAAAGGCAGGCCTGAGAGACAGCAGAACTGTGATTAGAGCTAAGCAGCAGCCATGAGATAGGTCAGCAGAAAATTATGTAAAATGTAGAAAAGTAGGACAGATAGAACAATGGTCTGTGTATTAAAGCTTGTCTAGAATAACTCCCTAAACTGCAGAAAAGTTTAGCTAGTGAGATATGAGGAAGTTCTAAGCTTAATAATGGAGTTCCATGCATGGTGTTTTAAGGTTTACAAGCAGATATTGCATTCAAAATAAGCAAACATTATTTTACCCAAAAAGACATGTTTTTATAGTAGTTAAATAAAACTACTGTCAACATGCTTTTGTGTAATTAGTCAAAAAACTTATAAAGTAAGTTGTAACATCAAATTCTTAATCTACTACCTAAAAATGTAAGTTAATAACATCTTCCCATTATCATAACCATGTAATAAAACTAATGCTAAAAAATAAAACAACTCAAAACACATTCCTAACAATCCCATCCCATTCATAATTTACACATGACCCCAAACCAACAATATATCATGACTATTTTTGTCAAACACTGTTGGTATAGCCATAATATTCATGTAGGGCCAGAACTTTGCTGGTAAGCACAAGCTCAAGTTGGTCTTCCAAAAATAAGTTCTAAAAATCTTAATTTTTTTTTTATTCTATACTGATCTGTTATAGAGAACAAACTATTTGAATTGTTTCCCACCTCACAAAATACATTCCAGAGATTCCAATTTCACTTTCTATTTTAAGAAATGCACAGGATTTGTTTAGAGATCATTTTGTTTCAACACCCCAATTGAGGACTGCCACTTAGAAAAGTGGGCAACTGTTGACAGGAGCCACTTAAGCTGTCACACACACACACTAATGAACAGCTGTGTGCTGTAAACCTGATGAATACTCAGTTTCTTTTTATAAGTATTGATTCCTGAAGCTCACAGTGTTTCCAGCTGATGAACGCACAGCAACAGTTTTCCCTCCCAGGACCTGCATCAGTGTGCTGCACCACTGGTGGAGATCCAGGCATTTAGTCAGGTTGCTTCCCTGGCTCCTGGCTCTGCACATGCAATGGGAATTATGTGTTTGCCACCCGTGCCAGCCTGCAGCCCTTGGGGGAGAATGGCAGAGTCAGCACCAGGAGACAAAACACTGCAGAAAATAACCCTGGTGAGGATTTCCATTCTGATCCCAAATGCTGCAACTAATGGATCATAAAGAGCTAAAGATGGGACAGAGTTTGTTTCTACAGTCTGACCTTGTCAGCTTAAAACATTGTTGGATGCATTTTAAAAGTAATTAGCTTGAGAACAGACCCTGTTCCGTGCCCTTTAGGTGTAACAACCTTGTACTCAGACTGCAGACATGAAAAAAAATGAAACACACTTGAATTTGAACATAAATCACTTTTTTGCTGATTTTCAGTCAAGACTGTGTGTCACAGACATTTTTATGGAAAATCCTTTCCTTAGGATTTTTCCTCCTGAGAAGCTGAGAGGCCTCAGGAACAAGATGTAAGCAATGGTTATCTGCTGCTGTGGAATGCAACAGGTGCATCTGGGATTGGCCTCATAGAGTTGTTTCTAATTAATGGCCAATCACAGTCAGCTGGCTCAGACAGAGAGTCTGAGCCACAAGCCTTTGTTATCATTCTTTGCTTTTCTATTCTTAGCCAGCCTTCTGATGAAATCCTTCCTTCTATTCTTTTAGTACAGTTTTAATGTAATATATATCATAAAATAATAAATCAGCCTTCTGAAACATGGAGTCAGATCCTCATCTCTTCCCTCATCCCCTCAGACCCCTGTGAACACCGTCACACCTGTGATAAAATCTCTGCTTCACGTGCATTACTTTGCATATTTGCAAACAAGTTTTCACATCTGAAAACCACGAAAGAACAGGTTAATTCTGCACATGAGTGCATGTAAGCACACTCAGGTTTTGTAATACCAGTACAGGTAGCACAATATGCACCAAAAAAATTTAAAACCTTTATATCTATTTTCTTATCAAATGATTATATTCTAATATTCACTGGTGGTTTTTTCTATTCACCAAGACATTGATGCCTAAAGTAAGCTCCAGGCTTTCTATGAAGCCTACACTAAAGTCCATATTATTTAAACCTGTCATCTCAAAGAAGCATAGCCCTGAATAATTGGCTAAATGAGGATATCCTAAGAAATTACACATTAATAATAAAGCATTTAATAATAATAAAAAGTATTATCTGAGACTGTTGTCAGTCTGTTCCACACTACAAGTGCAAAGCAAAAATAAAGAAATACATAAGCAGTGTCCAAGGGATCCTTTAAAAGAGTGCTAATGGACAAAATAACCTAAAGATTTAATTTGTTAGTACAAGAATATATTAAAAGAAAGTCCTCAATGAAATAACTATGAAGCACTGGAACTAAGGCCCCTCCAGCAAACCAGCCCAACTCAGTATTTGCAAACTGGTGAAGGCAGAAACAAGGTAACAGAACATAAATCACATTTTGAATTATAGGTTTTTCTATTCTCTTGAACACTGAAATGTTTTAAAACTCAATAAGTGAAGATTCTATTTTTATAAATGTACTCTGCATTTCCATGAATAGAAGGTTTCTCCCTGCAGCACCAGCAGGACAAGCAATTAAGGAATGAGCTGATCAACCCCATTATGTGACAAGGGACAACATGAGACACTAATTAGGTCAGCCCCACTTCATTTGTCCCCAATAAAACTGTCTGGTAGGCAAGGGGTTACAAATTGTAATTAACATCAATTATTAATTAGCCCATTACCCAGCTTCTCATTTGGGCCAAATGTAGGTTTCCCATTTTAAAACAAAATATTGAATTTTGTATTTCATCACTAGCAATACTGAGACATTTTCTTGATTTTTCTAACACAAAAACCAGAGGGTTTTTATTTTCATCATAAAATAAGAACAAAACAACTGCTTCTTGTTTTTTTAAGTTGCATCCATTGCAGCTTGCATCAATTTTGTGAATCAACTTGAGATACCCTGTTGCTCTGTTTTAGGGTTTTGTAGAAGGAAATGCAGAAGGAAAAAAAAAGCTTAAACTGCCAAAATCTCATGAAAGAAAATATAAACCTAAATGGCATCACGGAAGTGATGGCTAAAGGAGTCTAACAATACAGAGATAAGGAGACTAAAGGATACACACAGAGCTTATATTACTAAGGCAATATTGTAAAAAAACTTAATTTCATCACCACAAATATCCTAATTATCACTCCCAAGCCAACTTTTTCATTTTGCAATTTTTAAAATTTATTTTTAGAAAGAATGTTTTAGCTGGATCTGACTCTTTATCTCTGCCCAATTACCTAGGACCTGCAGTCCAAAATCAATCTAATATGACCACTTTCAATAGCACCTAAATCTTTAATCAGAATTTTTTGGAGTGACCATTGGATGACACCCTTTGTTCCACTCATACTTTAGTGGGCAGAAGCAAAGCTAATCTGTGCGACCAGAAAATGTCAGGTGGAAAAATGTGTGAGCAGGCACTCAGCTGGTCAGGTTACCCCAACCTCTGGTGCCTTTTTTACCTCTCAGAAAGTTCTTTCTCATCCTGAGACCCTTCTGCAGAGCTCTGTGTTCGAAACCACACTGCCTGAGCAGAGACCATGGGAAATCTCACCTGCAGCCACCACTTTTAACATTCCAGGCAAACACATTTGGATCAATACCTGGGACTGTATGCCAAGCCCTGCAAAGACTTTGGTGGCAGAGATGCACACTTGGATTTTCTACAGGCCATACTCCTTCCACCAAGGTGCTAATTTTAAGCTTATATTCCTTATCTTTGGGAAGAAAAAAATATTTATATAGTAATTTATACATATTATTAAAACCTGAGGAGGGAAAAAAAAGGAAAAAAAAATAGAAGCAATACACCAAAATCTCTATTTGTCACCAAAATCACAATCAACCAAATCATTCCTACCTAAGTTGGGAGTTTTTTAAAATAAAAAATAGATTTTTCATACTTGTATAAGGATAGATCTGTTTTTTGTAGAGTAGCTGAGCATTTAAATCTCAATCTGACAAGACCTCTGTTGGGAGGGAAAAACCAAGTTTCTCTTCCCCTCACTGGGAGAAGCTGCAGTGTGCAGTTGACACTTCAGATGCAGGAGGATTTCACCCTGTCTCCTCTGTGTAATACAATATTTCCTTGTTGTCTTTTACTGAGAGATCTCTATTGCTTCTGCAGGAGACTGGGATTTAACTTTCATGTATGTAATACCTGCTGCCACCCCATAACTCACCAGCCCCTTTTTTGCTATTTCTATTCTCATATTTGCTATTTCTATTCTCCTTTTTGCTGTTATGGCACAAACCCGGCTGCACTGGAGTGACAACACTTGTGTACAGCTCTTGGTGCTGTCTCATTTGAAGGTGACAAGGTAAAACATCATTTCCACCCCTCTCAACACACTTGGACTCCTGTTTGCAAAATCAGGGGGAGCACAAAGGAGGGGAGCAGGCACCTCCAGCTCTGTGTGTCCCAAAGGAAAGAGTGCACTGACACAGCCTTGGCCACAGCTTTATAGCAGAAGCTGCTCAACACCAAGCTCTCTTCAAATAAAGTTAATTTGCTTGTTCCATAGTGACATCAGCAAGAAGGGAAGAATGTTTTTTGGTGCAGTGCTAAACCAGACTCTGATCCACACGTGCCACTCTAGATCCACCCTGTAACTCTTGTGAAGGCTGACCTAGAACAGAGGCTGGGCAGAGTTAAAGAATAAAGCAGGGATTCATTAAAAGGCCTCAATGGATCCACCTTGGGCAGCACAAGAGCCCAGCCAGGGCTGCACCCAAGATGGACCCAAATGGTCACAAAATGGACAACTGGTCACGGGGTCTCTCCCTTTTGTAAGTTTTGGTCCATTTGCATATTGGAGTTAATTGTCCAATTCCAGCTTTAGGTTATGAAGTCCCATCCTTCTTGTTTTTCTCTCTTCATTCCCCATTGTTTGTGCTCTTGGGCCTGAGATTTGGATCATTTGTGCTTGGTCCCCAGCTAGAGAAGGAATTGTTTTGTCTCCCTACTCTGTGAAGAGAGCTCACCATCCCCTAATATGGAGCTCAGAGTTTCACACTAAAGCAGTACAGAATCTGAAAAATATAAAAGCTAAAACCTGAGGCATCCCCCTGGCTCCAGCGCCCTGACCTTTCAGCCCAATCATTCCCATGTCTGTAAAAGGAAGAGCCCCATCTCCATCAGTCCCACATTTCCAGCCCTGCAGGGCAGCGCCTCCTCCCAGAGTCTCTGCAGTGCTCACCACAGGCATGGGGACAGGAGTGGCAGCCCAAACCAGTGTGATGTGACAGCAAGTGCTGGAACAAACCATTCTGTGCTCCGCAAGGTCAAGTCCTCCACACGGGATTTGGAAGGTTTAAATGTTCAGATTTTGAATATTCCTACTGAAGACATCCTTCAGCAAATAAGAGAGGAGGTACCTGGATTCCAGAGATTCTCCTACAAGAGCAAGACCCTCCCCACACAAGAGTGAAGCTCTCAAAACCCAGGTTTTGATGGTATTATTAAAACAATAAAATGTACCCACAATTCATTTAACACTCTGTCAAACTCACCAGCCTATTTTAGTCCTGTCATTTCATAGCTGGAGATTTCAATTTTAAGATTCTCACTGATTTCAGGAGACAAAAGTTTGAGAAAATTAAACCCACAGAATATGAAATAAAATACTGTAAGGCTTCAGAAAAGAACAATTACACTTATAGGTGAAATATAATGATTTTTTTTGGCTCTTAGTGACAGCAGAGAAAAAAACCAATATAGATGTATATATGGAGTTAATATCTAATGATCCAGTGAATCATTAGTCCCTACCTGAAAATTGAAGTCTATATATGCAAAAAAAAAAAAAAAAATTAGGCATTGCCCTGTCAAACACATCCCATGAGCTTCCAGCTCAGGGCAAAGAAACAGAGAGGGCAATTTTGATCATCTTTCTTTAATAGCACCACAAAAAGGGGCACTAGAAAAATGCTGAGAAAATGTTCTTGAGCCCTTTCTCTCATATGCAGTGATAAGGCTGAAAGAGAGTAAATTAATGCAACCTCATTTTCCCCATGCAAGGCGTCAAGGTTCAGAGCTGAGTGCCCCCTTGTTATATGCCAAAGCTAAATTTAAAGGCAGAATTTTAAACTGCTTTGGGGTAGGTCTCTCTCTCAGTGAATTTCTTCTGAAAAGATGCTTGGCAGGTGGGAAACTTCTGTTACTGTGCTGTTGTTTGCTCTGTGTTATATAAATACACACACACAGAGATATCCTAAATAAAGAACTGTTGTTCCTTTTCCTTCATTTTTGCCTGGACCAATGACTCCCTGACTCTCTCACACACAAAAATCATTTATCAATGTTCATTAAATGCCCATCCAGGGCCAGATGCCACAAAAGCCTCCTAGAAATAAATGCATCTACACAGCTGCTCCTGCATCACAATTTGTTTTGCCACTACAGCTTTAGTTCTCCTAAATAAATTTGGATTTTTTTTCCTAGGGCTCAGAATGCCACCACCACCACAGTAAAAATAGGAGTGAGTTAAAACAGGTACCAGTGCCATAAGTGTGGTGACAGGAGCTGGGAGCTGTGATCCTTATGGATCCCTTCCAGCTTGGGATCATTTATTATTTTCTACCTTCAGGACTTTTCCCAGTGGGAACTCTGCTTAGATCTGGGGGAAAAAACCCAAATATTTCAAGGCTCAGCTAGGAAGATGATCAGAAACATCTAAATTTGACCATCACTAGCTGAAGGGAGAGTGAAAACTGTCACCCACTGCACTAAAACACCCATTTTCCAGTTAATCACTGTGTGTCTATTAGGCTAGCTGTCTCCATAACAACATAATTAAAAGTACATTTTAAATTCTTCATTTTGCCCGTGTTCATGAACAGGATTAATTTTTAGAAAGATGCTCTTGCAATGGCTGACTTTTGTTGCAGTCTGGATTGATAACTATTTTTGAGCAGGAGACAAAAATTACTCTAGTTGAATTAATAATATATGTTATTAATGTATTGAAAGATCTAAGCAGCTTTAAAATTTGATTTTACAGTGGGGTTTTTTTGTCATTACAGACAACTTTGTAATTCAAATTCTTTCAAGCCAACTATACAAGAGTTTTGGCAAAACAACAACATAATTTAACTCACCAGCACCCAAAACTTACATGGCTGAGATACACAACAGAAAAGAAAAAAATATTGAAAAATTCTGAGTTTTTCATACTAAAACATTATTTCATCCTTGCAACCAATGATGAATCTGTTCATAAACAGATTTCTGCAGTGAACTATACCAAAACCTAATGCAATAAACAATTGATACCATGAAAAAAAGGCTGCTCAGGACAATTTCTCACTTTCCTGCTGCTCCTAAGCAGAAGAGAGACTCCAGCTTCAGGCAAAGAACTGGAATGAACAAAACCTCACAATTCATCTGTAGAGATCAGAATTTTGGGGTCACTTTAGCTGCACCTGAATACAGCAGCAATAAATTCTTTATTGAAGCTGAATAAATTTATTAATTTATTTATTTCCACTTGCAAAGCTGACAAACTTGAGAAACCAAGATATCTGCTGACATGGAGAACAACAGAATTTAGAGTGAAAAATTCAAAACATCACTTTGTTGGTAGAAGAGCAGCTCATGGACATTACAACATATCTGAGTCAAAGCATTCCTTAATAAAGGCAAAAAGCATTTTACAAAGCTTTTATTCTAAGATGTTTAATCCTGAGCCTTCTCACCTGCAGTCTGAAATGCAATAAACCAGCTCCCAAATCCAATTTTTTTCTGGACTAGCTGATCAGCCTAGTGTTGCTAAATACAGTTAAGCAGCACTTTTTTAAGGCTCATCTGTGAATTAAAAGAAATTTATGCAAGTTTTGTATTTTTACACATGCACACAGACTGCCAGAAAATAGATAATTATGTTGATACAAAAAAAAAAAATTATGGCATATTCTGCTGAAATATCATTTGGTCAATGCACCCATCTCAAAACGGAGATGAGTGACCACTGGTGAGATTTAAAGAATGTTTGAGAATTTTAAGAATGACCTCATTGAAGCAATATTTAGAAGCCTGAATTAACCCATTTAGTAAACTCATTTTTGTCCTTTTTTCTACTTCTGTGCAAAAGCAGTTCTGAAGAGCTGCCACACGGTGGAGGCAAAAGACAATAATCTAAAAATGAGAGGCACACGCGGGTCACTGTAACATTCTCTCTCCCTTTATGTTGGTGAAAGTGAATTACCAAAATAATCACTCCCTTTGAAAGTGACCAGAAAGCTGAACTGAGGAGGCGTGGAAGGGGAAAATAAGGAAAAAAATAAATAAACCACAAATTTTTATCCCAAATATAGCTTAAATAGTAGGGAAATTACCATTGAAACAATTGAACAATCCCTTTTTCAAATTAAAACCTGTGCAGATCTCTGTACCAAAGAATGAGATACCTGAGGAACATGATTGTGAAACGTGATTTTACTCTTAATTTTGAATTAGTTATATTATTTATTAGTTATATTATTTATTTTCCAGACAACAGAAAATAAATATTCATAAGATTCCTTTCAAACTGAAGCCATAATACTACAAACAGTGTCCTGGGCAGTCTTACAAGAAACCCCACGTAAGTAAAATCAGAACTGCCTTTCCTGAGCATGCTCCCAGCACCAGCTGAAGCCCTTAATTTTGGTTTTAATTGATAAATTAAATCACATCCAGCCACACGCAGAAGAGAATCCTTCCTGCAAAGCAGCAGGTACACTGTTAAACTGTAAAAACTGAATTTTTAAATGCAATTCTACCTGCCACCAGTAGCTATCCTGGAAAAAGTTGGCTTGAAGAGCTTCCAAGCACTGCAGAGATTTTACACAGATGTACACTTGTCAACACATGGACATTTGGGTAATTAATAACAATCTCAATGAAATTTTTAAAACAAACAAACAAAAAAAAAACCCAAAAACCAAAGCAAACAAAAAAAAAAAAAAGAAAGAAAACAAACTGGCCTTTTTGGGGAGCAAAGGGCCCAATCTGTTGGCCAAACTCTCCTTTTAGGGAATTTTTCTACCTCCTTGGGACTCAGGATAAGACATTACCAGTAAACTTGAACAACCAATAGAGGCTTGGGGTTATTATTATTGGCTGTAATTTTTCTGTGTGTACCAACAAAGTCCCAAGGAGAAGCCCAAGGGTGGTGGGGAGATTTTTAAAGGCTTTGGGAGGGAAGGTGCTGTTTTCTTCCACCCTCCCAGCTGCAGAGAATGACACCAACAGGAACAGTGGAAGCCGTTTATCCAAATCTGGCTCTGAGAATGGCAACTTCTTGTGGGTTTGGACCACATCTGTGCAATGCCAGGACTATTTGTGCACAGCAGGATTCACCTTTATCAGTGAGGAAAATAACTTTAGCCTCATAAGTTGGCAGGATCCATCAAAAGAGCACCACTGTGTTATTATTCCATAGGTTATTCAGGAAAATCTCTGGATCCTTACCTTGATGGATAATTTCAGCTTCCCAGCTGTTAGCTGGGACTGTCACAAACAGACTCAAAGCAGCTGCAGCAGATTGAGGTAAAATTCAGCTGGCAGCCTGAATGTGCTCCCCAGGCTCAGAGTTCACCCAGTTATAACAGATTAGAAGGAACAATTAATTCCCATGGGGATCCAGAGATCATTACAGAGAGATCCTGAGGGATCAGTGCACTCCAGAAATCACCAACCAAGTGAAATCTAGCAAGGAGAAATGCTGGATTTCTGCTCTTAAAATGCTGCAATTCTAGATTTACACCCAGATTGAGGGACAAGCTCCTCACTGAGGGGAACTGGAACACACAGGCTGCACTGGGTTTGGCTGACAGAGTTTATATTTGTTCACAGGAGCTGCTTTTGCAGGTTTGAGCCCAAAGCAGCGTTAACAAGAGGGCAATGCTTTGCTGTTGCTGAGCAGCACTTGCACAGCATCAGGGCCTTCTGTTTCTCACTCTGCACCTGCAGGGGAGTGGGTGGCTTTGTTGGGATGCTGAAGGAACAGAGGCTGAAAAAATCATCATTATCTTTCCGTCAGGTGTCCTGTCCTGCTGTAAGAGCAGTCAGGGAGGATTATATTTTATATTTCTCAGGTGAAAATAAAGCACAAATGTGGTAGTATTGTATCTGAGAACCTGAGAATTCTCTATATCTGAGAATTTACCATTGAAAAATGTCTCTGCAGAAGAGGGAATAGGAAAGAGAGAAGGGAAAATTGTGGAAGCTTTGTCAGGTGAAACCTCCCAGGTACAGGGCTCCCCTCCATTTTCTGTCTCCTTAACACGTGGCACATATCAGGGCTTTCAGCATAGCCCCTAGAGTAATTTTCCATCCCGTGTTACAAAATTGATTCTTAACATGTTGAGGCATAAATAAAACTCAAATTGGCCCCTCTCATCAGGGTCTGGTGTGTAATACAAACATTTGTCCCGCCACAGTCCTGGCCAATGATCCAAGGGCTCTCCCTGTCCCAGGGCTGTAGAAGCCAGCCCCTGCTACCACATAGGGCTGCTGCTGAACCCCAGCTTTTTGGATGGTTCATCTTTTGTTGTTGTGTGGTACAAACATCCACAAGTGACAGCTGCCAGAAGATTCCCACTGCAGTGCTTGAAACATCCATGGAAAAAGCACATGTCCCTTAAAAAGCAGCCTGGCTGCCTGCACAGCCATCCAAGGAGGACAATGTCTCTTGAGGCTCACCCCTCTGTGGCTCATGGGAGGTTTCACTATTTCCAGCCATGCACCTGATGCACTGAAGAGAGGGGGATGAATATCCTTTTATTTTCCTGCAAGAAGAGGAGCACAGCCCTGCTGTGGCCTAGGAAGGCTCAGTGCTGTGGGGCCGTGCGAGCAGAGGCCTCAGTGAATTGAGAGGCGCCTGTGCAGCCACACATCTCGCCCTCTGCTGTCCTCTCAGAGTGTGCAAATCTCCTGGTTTCAGTTCAGCACAGGCTCTGGGAGGGAGATAATTGGCACTTTCAGCAGCTGAAGTGCTCGTGTCTGGGCTGATCTCTCAGTGGGAAGAGCTGAATCAGCAGCAGCACCAGCAGGTCCCACCTCTGTGTTACCACTGTGGCAGGGCAAACTGCAGACATTCTGGCCATTTCCAAAGCCTTGAACTGAAATTCAGAGCCCAACTTGTCCATGAGAGTGACAAAAAACTCCATTTAAACTTACCTCGGTACCCACAGGCTTCCAATAGTGCTTCCAATAATTCACCACTCAGCTCTCCCATAATCTTCCCATCTGCTACAAATGACATATTTCCAAGCAAAACAGAATAAACACAACTTGACCTGCAGGGGAAGAGCTCCTGCACCCTCCCTGTGCTGCCCCTGGAGATCACTGCCCTGCACCAAGCACCAACAGCTGAACTGGTGCCATTAACCCTGGTGGGCTTTGTCACCTGGCTGTGCCACAGCCTGGGGGAACGTGCCACAGCCAGGAGCTGCTCTTGGCACTGCTGCCTCTCCATGTGGTGCCCCTATCCTGCATCTTCCAAACTGCGGCTGTGCAAGGGCTCGGTGACAGCACCACAGGTGCAGTCAGGTTGGAAAAGGCCTCTGAAGTCACCATGTCCAGCCTAACCCCATCAAGACAGAAACCACTTTCACACTGATGGAGCTTCCTTTAGGACATTCCTTGCTGTTGTTCCTAGGAAAGGTCACAGAATCACAGAATATTCCAAGGTGAAAGGACCCACAAGGATCATGGGAGCTTACAAGGGGCCTTTCCTAAACAGGTGCATCACCCATGCAGGGATCTCCCATCTTACCCCTGCTCCCAATCAGGAACTGATCTGATAAGCCAGATGATGGCTGAAGGCTTCTCTCCATGATAGCCCCACAAGCAGCAGGCTGAGGAGCAGAACTCTCTTGGATTTGACTCTTTTTTAAGATGTATTTGTTCTATGCAAGGGAATGTGGTGCCCCTGCTTCCAGGGTGGCAGATCCAGAGGGGCCATGTGTCCGTGGCTCCCTGCCCTTCCTCAGCAGTGCTGCAGCCCTGGATCTGAGCTGGCATTCCTGACTGAAAACTGAGAGCAGGATTCTCCAGAGGCATCCAAGGGTAGCACGTTTGGAGCAGACCTTCCTGCTCTGCTGAGAGAGGTGCTGCTGAAGGTGACCACCAGGTGTTGGGGCTCCTGCTGTCCCAGCACTGGGGAGCAGTGTCCCAAGCTGTGTCCCCTCCTTGGGCAGTGGCAGTGCTGGCACCCACAGGGCTCACCAGCTCAGGATCCAAACCCAACAGCAGACACGTGCTGAGGTGATAATCCTGGTGAGCACCTACAGGTATTGGGGATCCCATTTGGGATTTGAGTGCAAAATGCCACTTTTGAAACACACCAGAGGTGGCACAGCCCTTCTCAGACCCTGCCACAGGCCATGTGTCCCCACTGGAGTCACAGACCTGTCACTTGCCCTCCCCTCTCCCATGCTCCTAGCAGCTCTTCAGGACATAACCAAAACCATCATCTTTAGGGCATGCCCAGTACCTTGTGACATTTCACTCATTGCTTTGCTGTCACTAGCAACACTGACATGAAAAAAATAATAATGAAACTTAGCAATTATATAGCTCTTTATATTTTGAAATCTCTGTACAAACATTACTTAAACAAAGCAAGGTAGTATGCAAAACAGTCATTGCTTAAAATAATCGACCAAGGGGTTGTGCTTCAGCAGTGACACTGGGAGGAGGACAGAAATGCTGGAAGGAAAGTGACAAACCAGAGGTATAACAAGGTCTCCTCTTCAAATTTGGGGTTATGAATGGAGAAAGTGTCAAGGACAGTATCTGAAAGTGTTCTTTAATAACCTTACACCAGGCAGGTAAAGCTGATGTGTTTGCACTGTCACACAGGGAAGAGTAACTGCTCAATGCAAATAATATACAGCAATATTATACACAGGGATGTATAAATACATATTCACACACACACACATTGCATCTTAAACCTGTTGAGGACATCTCAGCCAAACTGCAACAGAAATGATACTGGTATGATAGCGATGAAGATATTACAAACATAAAAACACGGCAGTGACACCAACTGTGGAGCTTCCCCTCCAGAGAACAGGTATTACTTAAACTGCTCAGTCTGCTGAGGTGGCTGCAAACACAGCAGATTTCTCAATTCCTCTCTTCTGGAATGACTGAAGAAAACAAAGCACAGCTACCCACAAAACTCATTGCTGCAAACACAGATGCTGTGGGTGCAATTAATTACCCATTCTAGTGGAAGAGGCCTTTGGCTAAAAGGTGCAGAAAAACACAGTACATGGACAGGATCCAACAAGGAATGTGGGCCCTCCCTGGGCCCCACAGCCCGGCCAGCCCCAGGACTCCAGCCCCAGCTCAGTTCCTGCAGCCCCTGATGATTGCTTTGCATTATTCCCAGGAAAAGCAGTTTTATGGGAAGCCCTGTATGGGCTCGAGCACACGATGCCAGTGGATGCACTGAGGAGGGAAAACTGCCAGAGTCCATCCCATTTTAGGGACAAACACCTGCCTAGGGATGAACCCCCCATCCTGCAGCTCCAAACACCAAGCCTGCCTGCCCAGAGACCCACACAACTTCTCCTACAGGGAATCAACCCAAAATTGCTGCAAATCCTCCAGCTGTTTGCACAAAGGAAGAGCAGCAGGCCCAACGAGCCTCAAAAGCCTCAGATGGACACACAAAAACCTCTGTGCCTCTGCTAGCTCCAGCCCCAGGATAAACACAACCTCCTCTGCCAACAGGAGCACACAAAGTCCAGGTGGAAACATTGAAGCTCAACTGAAAACACTTAGTAATAGAAAACAAATTAAAAAATGGACAAAGAAACCCAACAAAACCCAGGCAGTGATTCTGAGACAGAATAGTTATATTTTATACATTTTATTTCTGTGGAGTCTTAGGTTGTAAATAACATGACAGATTTTGGTTCTGACTCTCTACCTGAATTGCAGCTCTCCTTCCTTTTCAGTAAACTTTGGGATAATTTTCACAGTGGACAGTTAATGATGATGAAATTGGAAAGAATTCAAAGTGCAGCTTCTCTGCAAGCATGAGCCTTCCAAACAATAATTTAAGGAATGGACATAAAACTATTTTGAAAACTACTGATATCTAAAAACCTCAACATTTTACTTATGTGGTGACCATGACTAAGCAGCTCTTAGAACACATTCTCAATTCCTAGCTAGTAATTCTTCTAAAACCAGAGCTTGGTTTCCAAAGGCAGCACTACTCCCTGACACAGGCTCTGCCTCATGCTCCCAAACACTCAGAACCAACAGCTTTCACTTGAGCACACATCACTGAGAGCACAGGGAGTTCTGGGGTGTTCCTTGGCTACATGCACTCTTGGGCATCACAAAATCATGGAATGGTTTGCAAGAACCTTACAGCTCATCCAGTTCCAGCCCCCTGCCATGGATAGAGACATCTCTCACTGTCCCAGGCTGCTCCAAGCCCCATCCAATCTGACCTTGAACACTTCCAGGGATGGGGCAGCTTCTCTGGGCACCCTGTGCCAGGGCCTCCCCACCCTCACAGGGAAAAAATTCTTCCCAATATCCAGCCAAAATCTAATGTCCATTAGTTTGTAGCCATGCCTGTTACCCTGGCACTCCAGGTGCTCTCCAGCTCTCCTAGAGCCCCTCTGGAAGGTGCTCTAAGGCCTCCCCTGAGGTTCTCTTTTGGTGAACAGCCCTGTCTCAGCACATGCCACTGCAATGCCACAGTGAGACAGCCACCACACACAGAGTATCACCACACAATATCAGAAAGCTTTGGAGTAACTCCTTACCCCTTCTGAAGGCTTCAGGCACCTGCCCATACAGAGTAACACCTCACCTCTTCAGCAGGCTGCAAGCATCTGCCCTTCTTGTCCTTCAGCCCAGCCTTTTATCCCCTCCTGTTGCTGCCCTGCCCCTGTGTGCCCTCTGTTCCCTTTGGTGGTTGGTCAGTGCCCCTGGGCACTCCATGGCTCGTTCCCTTCAACAGCATTCACCTGTCCTGCACAGCTGTGCCCGCTGGGGATGAGGCTGGGCCAGCCCCACTCCCAACCACCACAAACTCTGTGCCTGCACAGACATTGCAGCTCTCCCAGCCCATCTCCAGAGCTGCACTGATGAAAAGCAACCCCAGTTCCCTGACCCTGAGCCTTTCAGCTGCTAGTTCTCTTACATTTAGAGGAACTGCACACAAAAATCTTCCTCTCCAGAGCTGCCTGTGCAGTGACCAGCCATGAGAAGATTTCTCCAAGACAAGGAGAAAATGGGAATTGCCAGCTGTACAGAAACCCCCCTGCTGTACATCCCTAAGGCAGCAGAGTCCCTGTTCCCATCACCAGGTGCTGCAGGGGCAAAGCCAGCTGGACACCCCCACTGCTAACAAGCTCCTACACAACAACACTCACACAATCAGTAAATAATCTACAGTTATCACCAGTCCTGAGTACAGCCATAAGCAAGATTTCAAGTGTTAACCTTTAGGCCCAGATTTTCTTAAAATGATCCTGCAGAACATATACATATATATATATATATATAATTTTTTTTAAACATCTATATTTAAAATTATCTATTTACCTAACCTATAAAACTTTACTACAAGCCAGACTGCCATCTGGAGAAAAAAACACCTTAAATTCAATTTCAAGTATTCATCAACATTAAAGTTGTTACTCTAAGTCCTTTGAAGATCCTGAGACAAATACTCAATTATGCAAATATTCAATCAAAATAATTATATAAATATTCAATCAAATATAAGGGAAAAAAAATAAAAAGTAAAAGAATGGAAGCAGCTCCCAGAGCAGCAGTACAACCTCCCTGTGCAGGCCTGTTGTAGTGTGTTTTAAGTTTCTCAGTTTGCTCCCCCATTTTATGCACTGTACCCTCCTTTGTTCTTTGTAAATGGTTCCTCTCTCCCCAGTTTTTCCCGCCACTGCCTCCTTGCCAGTTAAGTTGCCTAGTTACCATGCTATTTTTAGTTGCTAATGTTACAGTTTGTATGACCGCTCCTCCCTCATCCCACCTTATAAGTAGATGTTTTCTCCTCCCTGGGCACAGTCAATCACCCCCCACTCCTCCCAGGTTTCGAGAACCTTCTCCTCTCTGGGGGTTGTGGTTGGCTGTGGTCCCGGGGCCCCTCCTTTACTTTGTATTCGTTGGTTTCTGGTGTATGTCAGTTATGTTCAGTACCTCCCTTTGAGTTTCCCCATTGGATAGCTGGGCTCCCCTCCTCTCTCCTCCCCTTCCCTATAAAACCTTGTCGCTCCCCCTGTTCGGGGCCATTTTGCTGGTTGGTGCCCCTGCTTGTTGGTGCCTCCGGATCACCCAATAAACCGACTGTTCACCCCCAGCAAGTGGTCACCTCCTTTATCGTCTCGCGTGCGCAACTCCGAGCTCTTCCTCCAGCCCAGCCTGAGGCCAAGACGCCGAGGGGGGCTGGCTTCTTATGCGCAGGGGCGTTGGCCTTCTCACCCCTCGTGCTAGCCGGATCTAGGGCCGCGTACGCCCTCGCGCACAGGCCAGCTCCCACCTACCCTGCCCAGGCTTTCCAGAGCCCTCAGTCTCCAAAAGCTGGTTTCCTACAAAACCTGGCAGCTGCCAGAGGCTGAGGTGTCTGATCTTTTTAGCAGCCACTTGGGATTATCTACATGGCCATCCTTCCTTGCCCAGTAACACTGATTTCCAGGGAGCTCTCCCTACTTCCTTCCACTCTGAGCTGCACAAGAAGGAACAAGGGATTGAAGGAAGCCAAGCAGTTTTTATTGACTCCTACAAGACAGACTACCCTGGACAGCTTCTTTTTAAAATCCCAGAATTACCAACAAGAGAACTTTTCCTCACAAATAACCTGGCACAACTCCTTTGTCAAAAGATTCTGGCATGGAATATATTTCCATTATAGTTTAATGTTAATAGTTCATTCCAACAGCTAAAAATCTAGGTCTTTAATACTATTTAAATATTTTGTTCATATTTCTGACTTAATAAAAAAATTAGTTTGAGCTACTACTTTCCTAGTCCTCGAAAAAAATCAGAGAGATGCCAACTTCTGAATGAGTCCCTTAAAAATGTGTATTTCACCTGAGAGCAGCAATGACTCCAAGGAAACACACACAGCTTGACCACCTTTTCCTCAGAAAAAGAAACATGTTCACACACCCAGTTACAGCCCCAAACAGAACTTCTGTAGGGTGACCAAGACAAGGTCAATCCCAAGATGGGTGTCCCAGAGCTTGCAGAATCTGACCACATGTAACTGAATTCCTTTGTTTTGGAAGAGGTCAGTCTGCACCTGGGTTGGATGATGTCTCCAAGGGCCTTGCTGGCCTGCAGAGGCCACAGGAGTGCTCTCAGCTTTAATGAGAAGCTCAATGAGGTGACTGAAGCCATCACAAAGGTGAATTAATCCAGCCCTTCTATTGCAGCATCCTCCCCCAGCATCTGGAAAAGGCAGTAACCTCCAGAAGCACCAATTCCCTGAGGGAGCCCTGGGTCACAGCCTCTCTTGTCTTCCCAGAGGAATGCTTGCTTTTCCACAGCAGCACCCCAATGCACTGTCTGCACCTCAGTGTCTTCCTCCCAGGACATGAACCCAGAGACTCCAACTCATGCACAAGTGATTTTCAGGTCCTGAAAGCTGAGAACAGGCTCCTACTCAAGCAGAAATGCCTTAGGATTCATGATTGGTGTAAACCCACTTCTGGCCAAAGTCTTCAGCACCCCAAGGACTTGCTGACCCCAGGGGTGCTGGGGCTGAGGTGCTCCTTCTACACAGCAGTTCATCAAACCTCAGTATCTCACTTCCATCTTACATTTTTACATAAAGCCCAAGTGTCCACACCTCCAGGAAAAACACTTGTTAAAGGAACAGTCAGAACAGATGGACACACGTTTGAGGGCAACTTACCTAATTAGCTTCATGATGCCCATCACACATGTAAAGCCCAAAGGCAAAAGGGAATCTCAGACACAACAATTTGGCTGAAAGCAGATATAACTCACAGGAAATAAGTTTTAAGAATTGGTTTCTCTGTTACAAGAATTTCTAGAGGAGAGCAATTAATACCCAACAAGTAGTCACTGGTTTTGGCAACTCAGGCTTGGTGCCCTTAAAATGAGCAGATTTCTTTAAAGCTGTTACATTGCTGTTACAGTTAAGATTGTATTCAGATGAGTTCCTGGGAGACACAAATCATCTACTTCTAAACAGGCTTCTGCATGTGATAGACTAAACTTTTTAATTTACAAATAATTATTTTGATGTTTCCAGTTTACAATGGTAAAAAAAATGAAGACTTCACAATGGGTATAAATGGGAGGTAAATGTATTTTTAAAAACAGAATAAAAAGCTGCATGTTAAAAACTGGCTCACAGACTAATAAATACATACATCAAAGACATGAAATTTTCAGCAGCTGGTTTTAAAGAGCAAGGAATTGGGAAAAAAAACTAGCTGTCCAGACTCCATTCCGCCTCTGTGGTCTATGTACTAAAAATATCTGCAGTTGAAAAACAAGTTAACAGAGGAGTAGAATCAGCTTTGTCACCTATCTTCTTTTTTAAAAATTAAGCTACTTCCTAAAAGTGTGGTGTAAAACCTAGAGAAACTATTAATTTCTTCATGCACTTGATGACATTGAATTAAAAAAGAAATTATTTTAACCCAGAAAAAATGAGTCATTGTATACAGTAAGGACAGCCTTACTGCAAGTTTTCTACAGTAAAAGTATTTCTAGAAATACACCAGAAATTACTTTCCTATAACAAAATATACAATTATGTGTTGCATCATCATTGAGTTTCAATACTTAGGCAAAACAGAAACAGCTACTGTGAAGTTTCGAAGAAAACCCAAAGAAACCCAACTCCAAAGAGCAGAGGGATGTTTTGACGGCTGTGGAGATGCCAGAAAGCAACGCTGGACACCAGGAATCTCCAGAACAACTCCCCTTCCCCAGTGATGTGCAGTTTGTCAATCAGACTGTGAGAGAAAACTGATCCTGTTCTATGGGCTTCTCCACCCAGGCTCCCAGTCCTGCCTTCAGGAATGCTTTAAACAAACACTCTTTAGCAGTTTGGTACTCCGTGGCTCCTTGCTTGGTGTCGTGGTACAGGTTGGGCTTGAGGACCTTGGAGCGCAAGCTGGAGGAAAGCTGTGGGGTCAGAGACAAGACAAGGAGAGAGACAAGACCCCATTAGGCCAAACAGCACCAGAGTGACTGAGTATTTAAACAGCTAATATGAAAACAAGGTAAAGATCCATCAAACAAAACCTTGAGGCCAAAAAGCCACAGGCATAATTACTGGAAGTTTTCTTCCTGAGAGTAACGAGTGAAACTTCAGCAGTGAAAATGAGATTATCCTTCCAAATAAATTAAAATGCAAATGCAAGCTCAAAGGAAACAGCATCCTTCGCCTACTCAGCAATAAACCAAGGAATATACATTTTGGACCAGACAGCATCACATTAAAAACTAAGTTAACAAACACATTGCTCTTCTCTGTTACTGCATGAGGCAGCAGCTACCTGGCCTCAAGTTGCACCAGAGGATTAGATAAGATATTAGGGAAAAAAAAATCGCTGGAAGGGTTGTAAAGCATTGGAGCAGGCTGCCCAGGGAAGCAGTGGGCTCTCCATCCCTGGTGATGTGGTGCTGGAGGGCATGGTTTAAAGTGAACATGGTGGTGGTGCTGCGTTGGTGGCTGGACTTGACCATCTTAAGGGCCCTTCCCAGCCTTAGTGATTCTGTGGCTCAGCTTAAAACAGAGCTACTAGGGAATTCATTAGATATTAGGTAATTAGATATTAGGGATTTCATTAGATATTGGGGAATTAGATATTAGGAAAAACATGAGGCTCAGTTTGAAACAGGCTGAGATACTAGGGAATTCATTAGCTATTAGGGAATTCATTAGATATTGGGGAAAACACGAGGCTCAGCTTAAAACAGGCTGAGATATTAGAGAACTCATTAGATAGAGAATTAGATATTAGGGATTTCATTAAATATTAGGGAAAAAAGTTCACTGAAAGGGTTGTAAAGCATTGGAACAGGCTGCCCAGGGAAGCAGTGGGCTCTCCATCCCTGGTGATGTGGTGCTGGAGGGCATGGTTTAAAGTGAACATGGTGGTGGTGCTGCGTTGGTGGCTGGACTTGACCATCTTAAGGGCCCTTCCCAGCCTTAGTGATTCTGTGGCTCAGCTTAAAACAGAGATACTAGGGAATTTATTAGATATTAAGGAATGAGATATTAGGGAATTCATTAGACACTAGGGAATTAAATATTAGGGAATTCATTAGATATTAGGGAAAACACAAGACTCAGCTTAAAACAGGCTGAGATATTAGGGAACTCATTAGATATTAGAGAATTAGATAGAAGGAAAAAAAACATGAACTGAAAGTGTTGGGAAACATTGCAACAGGCTGCCCAAGGAAGCAGTGGGTTCGCCGTCCCTGGAAGTGTTCCAATAACATTTGATGTGGATGTGGTGTTAGAGGGCATGGTTGAACATGATCATGGTGGTGGTGCTGCGTTGATGGCTGGACTTGACCATCTTAGGAGACTTTTCCAGCTCTAATGATTGTATGGCTCTAGCAGGAGGCTCAGCTTGTAAGAGGCTGAGGAAGGCCAGAAGCACAGCACTTTTCTGAGTGCCCAAAGCCCACGCAGGCGTTCCCCTCAGCCCTGAGCAGTGTCAGGGTGCCCTGGGGCTGTACCTTGGCGTGGATGCGCATCCAGCGGCTGTAGAAGGCGTGCTTGCAGAGGCGCGACGCGCGCCCCATCTCGTCCTTGCCCGTGGTGGCATTAATGACCTCCAGGCCTGAGTCTCCCACTGTCCAGTTCACACTGAAGTTGGGGGCTTTCCCTGGCTGGCGGGCCTCTGCGTTGCTGATACCTGAAAGAAAAGTGGTATTTCATGATGACAATAAATACAAATGCTTGGCTTTTGGTTTTGGGTTGGAGGGTGAACAGTCTTAGAAGCAGATCTTATATTTTGAGGGTTTTCTCCTGCAGATTTCTCCCTCACTGACAGAGTGACATCTCACTCTCATTCTGGCTAAAGTGGTCTCTAGTTCTGTCCCTCCCAGCACAGCAAGTGTGCACTGCTGGAAGAAGCAGCCTCCTTGGCAGGGGAGGTCATGGAGAGCTCTGTGGCAGGAGTTCATGGGGTTCACCTCATTCCCAAATGGACGTGAAGCTATGAACCCTGGAAATGTTCATGGCCAGGTTGGATGGGGCTTGGAGCAACCTGGGATAGTGGAAGATGTCCCTGCCCATGGCAGGGGGTGGAAGGAGATGGGCTTTACAGTCCCTTCCAACACAACCCATCCTGTGATTCCACTGCAAGCGAGCCCCATGCTCAGCAGCCTCCACAAAGCCAGAGCTGGCAGACATTTGGGTCTTCCAGCACAAATCCACCGTGTTCCAGCTGACTCCCCACTCCACAGGCCCAGTGCTGCACACTGAGCCCAGAGACAGGGAACCACAGGATTCCAAACAGGACTCAAATCACTTTGCTCAGGTGTTAAATTATGTGACACTTTCCAACTATGGCTCTACCAGAAGGGATGGAGAAGCAAAGCCACCACAATCCAACCCAAGTGCAAATCGAGTCTGGCTGCCTGCCCAGGGCAGGATTTATTCCCCACAACACCCCAAACAAAGATGGACTATACAAAATGAAGGTCACAGAAGCTGCTGCCATGCATGTGCAACTCCTCAGACATTGCAGGGGTGGCAAAACTCTGTTTAAGATGTCTCAGTCACCTCACCAGGAGAGAACAAAGCACCAGGGCAATTTGTTCTTTCTAGTAAATATAAATCCCACTTTTACTTTAAGGCAGCTCCCACTGAGAACTTATTTCACTGTTAGGCCAGGTCCTACACTTAATAAAATCTAAAGAATTTGTGGAAACTGAACATGAGCAACACAGCAGGATGCATTTCTGGCTGCTATCTGGAATACAACCCAATAAAGCTGGACACCTGGGAGCAGGACTGGCTCACCTGGCTCAGTCCCATGGCACCTCTGGCCCAGCACTGAGAGTGGACAAGGCCAGAATGACCCAGCAAAATGAAGTTTGCTCCCTATCATCAATTCCTCATTTAATAAACAAAGAAACCCTTTGAAATATAAACTACTGAAGCTGTTGTATTTTTAGCCTTGGTTTGGATCAATCTTGTCACTATGACTGATGAGAAATCATTAACTGAATAATAACAGAAAATAACCTACTATTCCCCATTTTCTTAAAATATAAGCTGAAAAAATGAGAATTGGCACAAAAGTTGGTTTCACCAAAAGTACTGAGGCAAAAGTGCTAAGAAATTGATGCCACATGACAATTTTTTTGTCTTTTTTTTCCTTAAATGACATCTATACTACTACTTTCTCTTTCATTCCATACACTATTAAACAAGTACAGGGATCAGACAGAGGTCATCAAGTACTCCAAATCGCTTTGTGGTATCACAACCAGTCCCACAAACAAATCAAATAAAGATGAGAAAGCTGAACATCCAGCATGCACTACATTTCCACTGCAATTATATGATTCTATTCCTTGTTTTTTGATGAATTAATTAAATGTTTTTAAAAACCACCAAAACCAACCCAGATTTAGAATTTCAAATAGATTTAATTAATAACAACCCATTCAGCTGCTTATGTGCATGCAAGAACCCTGGAGAGATGTCATTGTGATGGTGGATCACAAGTAGCAGGGGCAGGGAATAAAGGTCATCTCAAAATCAAAGCATTTGATAAACTTTTAGGTGGGTCCTATCTTCCCCATCAAAATCTAGACATGAATACAGCACAATATGCTTAGATTAGAAACAGAAATTTAGGATAGAAAATCAAATATTTTACTCTTCTTTCAAAACTCATGGAACTAAAGCTATTTAGAGAACCTTGCTCAGAACTTATTGTTGAGTATTATTACAAAGGGATATAATAAACAAAAGCAAAGGTCACAGCTCTTGGTGCCACTGCTTATATAAATAATAAAGTTTGACAGTTCTTTGAGGAGAAAGCTAAAACAAGCTTCATGAAAAAGGACACAGGAAGCTGAAAAACACCAATGTGAACAGGAGGATAAGGTACCAAGGGAACAGGCAAATAAAAAAATCACCAGAAGTCCTGCTGAAGGATTTATTTTTGTCTACCTTAAAAACAAATTCACTAACACTTGGATAAAGATGATCTCTTTGGGAAGAGTGAACACAGCTGGGAGAGCCTCCAGCTCAGGGCAGACCTGGGATATGTGGGGGGGAAAAATGGAGGTAGGATCATTAATGATACTAAATTATTTTTAAACAGCAAATAAGAGGAGCAATGGCAAAAAGTAGCAGAAAAAAACCTGCCATACTGGGTGTCTAGGCAATAAAAAGAGATATTAAATTATTCACAGATAAATATAAAGCAACGCATATTAAGAAAAAACTCAAAGCAATCTTTGACAAGGAGTGCTGGACTTGGAGCTCTGTATTAGAATTCAGGAACGAGATTTTAGTTTCTAATATTCAGCTCTACCAAAAGGTCAGGCCAGTCACCAACAGTAATCAAAGTGAAGGTCAGGAATTATCAGTGAAGGATCAGGGAAGTGAACAGAATATATGCCAGTACAGGGAATAGTATTGCTGCTCTATCCTGAATTTCAGCTACTGCCCTGGTCTCACTAGCACAAAAATGATCACAAAAATGTGAAAGGATCTCTGTGCAAGGAACAACAAAGCAGACTAAGACACTTCAGCTTCCTTTATGTAGGAAGGAATATCTGAGAGGTACAGAAAACTGAGTGTCATGACCACTGCTTATGGCCTGGATCTCACAGAGCACTGAGGAACACCTAATTGAGGAAATCAGCAGAAAGGAAATTCCTCTGCACAAACCTTGGCACATTCCACAGTCCTCCTTACTCAAGGAGGCCGTGGATGGCAAAAGTTGAAAGCATTAAAAAAAAAAATGGAACCAGGAATGAACAACTGAAAGATGTGTTAAGGATTTGTAAACACAAAGATCTCTCAAACCTGACTTGGGCTTCAGCCCAGGTGAACTCCTCCATGCCCATCTCCCACACTGGCTCCCCCTCAAAAAGAGTTTGTGCAGGTCACCCTGCAGGTGGCAAACTTGATATTGGCTGATTTATCCAACCACCCTCACTCTGACTGAGAAATCAATTTTTTTTCAAATTATCCTACAAATTTACAAGATTCAAACCTGTCTTCTCTTCAAGCCACCTCTCAGGGGAGAGCTCAACTGCCCTCAAAAGCTGGATCCTGCAACCAAGGCTGCCAAGAGTCAGCACAGGAGGGAGTTTTCTATGAACAGACAGATTTCCTGCATCCCTCAGGTGAAAAACATCTGCTCTGGTATGCCTGTTCCCCACTGGAATTGAATATATGGGGATATGTTAGTGCTGGACAGGGCATTTCTGGGCTCATGGTTGCATTCAATGATCTTGGGGTCTTTTACAACCTTAATGATTCTAGGATTCAATCTGCTGCCAAAAGGGCCACATAAAAGTCTCTTATAAAGAAACAAAGATTATAAAAAGACAGTTTTTAGCAGTATAAATAGTATCTCAAAATAATTTTGACTTAATGCAGGTGACCCAGCAGACATGAAATTTGCTTTATTAGAGGAAGAAAATCTGTTTTTACAGTACTTTCTCAGCTAAACAGGCAGGACAGTGGGGCAACACAGGTATTTCTGTTCTAGTTCATCCCCCTGGTGGGAATAAATCTCAGAGGGGTGTGTGTGTGTGTGACACAAGAAAGAACACAGAACTGCAGACAGGTATTTCTGCCATGCTTCTTCTAGGTAAAAATACACTGAAAAATATGTGAATCCAAGAGCACATGGGGAGCTACACAAATGCCCCAGATGAAACCAACAGCAGAGGTCAGAAAATCACCTTTCCAGACTGAACCAGTAAAAGAAAATACATCAACACAGTTCTCTGCCCAAGCTCCTAGAGAACCTTGCTGTACATTTTTGAGATGTGTATTTTTGTGAAAACTCCACAGCTGAGAACATTTCCAGACTCTCTCTGCTGCACAGCAAGTCCTGGCTCAACTGTTTAAACAGATGGTTCTCTTTCATGGGAAATAGATGATAGCACCATTGCAGAAAGATGATTTTCAAGACAACAAGGTACCGTTACATGCTGTGAAAAGGATAACAAAAATGCTTCTCACCCTGCCACAAACCTGCTGTCTTGAAGGACTGATAAAAATTCCCCAAAATCAGGCAGAAACAGTCCATACACCAACTACTATGCCCATAAAACTCTTAGATATTTGGTACAGTGTTGCAACTGTTACTTACTTGCTAATATAAGGACAAATACATTATTTAACATTTGTATACATCCTAGTTCAGAGAATTCTTACCAAAAATTATCTTTCTTACCTAAAGAAATCCTCATTGTTCACAATGCTTGTTTCCCCACTCCCTCCCTAAATTTTTTTTTAAAATTCACGTCAAGCTTTAAACATGCTTTAAAATTATGAGCTGCTTTTTTCTTCCCTGGAAAATAAACACATGCCAAAAGCTAACCTCTACAGAACAAAGCAATAACACAGTGAGTGAGAGGGAGGATGAGATTTCAGTTTTAAAGCTTTCAGAGCATTACTGAAACAAGCCATTTTTGAAATGAAGACAGGTGAGGTGCTATCTTTGTCCATTCTGAATTGTGAATCACGTTGGCATACTGAGAGATGAAGGGACCACTCAATAAAAATGCGCAGTGCAGGAGAAGTGACAGTGAGTGCTAACACACTATTCCACAGGTGGGAGGAGATTTCCCTAAGCCCTCAACTCTGCTCACATCTCCCTGGGCATGCTCCAGACAGGCATGGTGTGAAAACTCACCCCAGGTTTCAACCCCCAGCTGTTCCCAACTTTTAAAGGTCCTTGCTATGGTATTTCTAACTGGGTGTCTGTATTATATTTTGACCACAACTTCTCTATTGCAAGCAGCAAGCAGTTTACTCACAGCACACAGTTTGCAAGGTTTTGAGAACTACAAAATCACAAAGCTACTGGAACAGACTTAGTTACCGGCACGGCCTTCTCCATTAGATACTTGCCACTAAGTAAAGGTCTGTTGAGTGTATAAAGAGGTGGTAGATCTTCTATCTCTGCTATCCTCTGGTAAACGGCTCTGGATAGATGATCCCCATGATATAAACTCCCCAAGATGATGCTAGAGAAGTAAATTGGCTCCACAAAGAGGCTAAGTAAGGCTCCTTGAATACCCAATACGTTCCACCTAAGAGGGAGGGAAAAACAAAACAAAACAAAAAACAAAAAAACACTTTCTTTTTAATGAAACAAGTAACATCTACCAGACATAACAGCAGTTAATCACAATGGACCAGACTTTCAACCCTTCCTCCTGACTAGCACATGACCATGGTAGATAAGCTGTGACACCTGCCAGAATTTCAGAGATCAGCTTAGGGGACACTCAGTGTAATCCTGAGCAAAATGACCTTAAACAGGAGCAGATTCTATAACTTGTACCCCTGCTGACATGTCTGGTGATGCATTTTACAGCACTCTAATGCCAGAGATGGACAGGACCATTCAATGGGAGAAAGCCAAACTGAGAAATTATCCACCAGAAACAGCAGCTGGTACCTGCAGAAGACACCTGGCAGGGAGAAGAGCATCCTTCCCAGAGCACAACAAGGATTCTCTGCAAGACCTCCATACCTCACCACCACAAGGAAAAGCCTGTCCTTCAAACCCTGGCCCAATGGCAACACCCTGCTGACAGAAAGGGCATGTGCACTGGCTTGCCATAGCCATGGGCAGGGACAAAATTGAATATGAAAACTGAAAACACAAAGAATGCATACAGTCCTTGCTCCCTTTAGATACTTCACAGATTCCAAACATAAATCCCTGTCTGAGCACTGGGATTTACACTGCATCAAGTCTGGGATATAGAATGCCTAGGGGTAAAATACTGATTGTGATAATTTTTTTTAATTGTGCTCATTTCATAAAGTTTTGGCTCTCAGTGTCTCTGTAACTGTCACACAAAATACTTTTGAAAACCTCAGCACCTCCTGCAGAGTATTTTCACTGCCTTGCTCTGAGGAATACTGAGGCACAATGAAAATAGCATAACTCAGTCTTGGAATCTCAGAATGGCCTGGCTTGGAAGGGACCTTAAACATAATCTAGTTTAAACACTGCCATGGGCAGGGACACCTTCCACTACCCCAGGCTGCTCCAAGCCCTGTCCAACCTGGAGCTGGAGTCCAACTGCAAAAGCCAGACACAAGCAGCAGGACAAGTTTCCTTTGGTGCTTGGATCAAACAGAGGAGCACAGAATGGTTGTCCTTACTAAAAAGCCCATGCTACAGCAGGCTGCAAGGTTCTCCTAGGGAAACAGGGAATTCAGATGCTGCTTGGAGTGTTTCCTGCAGCCTGTGCTGGGCAGGATACACTTCAGCATCCTTTTAGGTTAGGAACTCCACAACTGTTTCACTACTGCAGTAACTGAACTACACTTCAGGACTTGCAACATGCTTCTTTTTTTAATATAAAAATGGTAAAACAAAGATTATCATCCAAAGAAACAATTTCTTTGCATATCTTTAGTGATGATGAAAATGGAGGCAATATTCATTAATTTACTCACCCATCATTAAAAACCTGGCCTTAATAAGTGAATAAAAATACTGTGCTAATATATGAAGTGCATTTTACACAGAATAAAGCCATATTTTTTAGAAGACTGAGAACACAATCAACAACCAAGTGTCAGAGGAAAGATATCAAGTGAAAATTATTGCTTCCCAGGACCAATATGCCTTTCTGACTGCTACAGACACAGGTAATGCTATGGAAAAAACATCTGGAAAGAGAAATCAAGACAGCATTGCAAAGACAAGGCACATCCCATTTTACATTACATGATCAGTGCTCAAGTGATGATAGACATTTTAAAATAGGCCAAATCACTCCTCTGGCAAGCCCTTACTTCCTAAATAATCCCTCAGCCACACCCTTTCCCTTACTTCTGACTTCAGTATTTCCAGAGCTCATGTTTTGCTGCTTCCTCCCACAGCTGGTGACCTTCTATGGTGCAGAAAATGCAAGCTGACATTTGTCTTGTCGAGTTCTGGTTAGAGGAGGACAAGGAGTGAGGAGAGCTGAGCGAGGCTCTGCAGAGAGGCCTGCATGAACTGATGTTATACATGAAGGGTATGAACTGTTTTTCTGGGCTGTGCTGAATCCCCTCTGGCCCCCAGCACACACTTGTGCTGGGCTCAGAGCAGTGGGGCTGTGCCAGCACTGCACAAACCACTCACACAACCAAAACTCTTCATACTCAGTAGGCAGGGCTGGGTGGTGGTCAGGTTTATAAAACTAGCTCTAAATCTCATGGTTATAGCAGAAGAAGATTTACTTCTCTACAGAAATGTATTGTTGTATCAGGAACTGGTTATAGTGCAGAGACAAACATGAAACCCAAAAGAATCCCATAATCACTAAGGCTGGACAAGGCCTCTAAAATCATCAAGTCCAACCACTAACCCTGTCCAGCACCATCCTGCTCACCTCTGTTCCCAGTTGCCACACACCTTCCAGGGACACTCCAGCACTTCCCTGGGCACCCTGTTCCAGTGCCTGGCCAAACATTTCCCCAATATCCAACCTGAGCCTCACCTGGCACAGCTTGAGGCCATTTCTTCTGGTCCTGTCCCTTGAGACCAACCCTCAGCTAACTCTGCCCTCCCACCAGGGAGCTGTGGAGAGCAAGAAAACCACCCCTGAGCCTTATTTCCTGCAGGATGAGCTCCCTCAGATCCCTCAGCCTCTCCCTGGCAGATTCATGGTTGTGTGCTGCAGATCACAGCAGAGTGAAAGTCTCCCTGCAGTCCTTTCCTTCTTTCTTCTTGTTCCTTTTTTATCCTGTACTTCTGTCAAGCAGCAATATCTCACTTCCATCAGCATGTACACTCCAACAACTTTCATGAATATAAACTGAGAAGGAACCACCACCACACATCACTTTTCAAAAGGCCACAGGCATCACCTCCAGAAGTGGTAAAACTGCCTCATCCTCCAGCTTACAAACACAGACTGTCAGAACTCACACCAACAACTGCTGCCAAAATAGCATTAACCTTTACCGAAAGCAACATTGCTTTTGGAATTAAGGGGCCAAATGCTGTATTTCACTACAAACCATGCAGTGCAGAGCAGAAAAAGAAAAATGCACTGCAGAAAACTTCAAGTCAGTGTTGTCTTTCCAGTGGAGCATGTAAACAATTGAATTTCTTTTTCTTCACATGAAAAATAGCATCAGAGAAGAGTTAAGTGAAGTGACCCAAGTCTAGCTTACAAACCCAACCCTGGGTGCTAAAGAACGAGCATGAACAGAACACAGGAATGTTGTATCACATCCACAGATACTGAAATGCCTAAAGTAAGGCATGTAAAGCAGAGTTACAAATGGGAAAGAACACCCAGGAAAACTCTCCCAATGAACATCTTCTCACTGGAAACACCTGCAATGCTTGTCTAAGGTAAGCAAAAAAAAAAATTGTCTTATGACGGTATTTAGCATATTCTGAGTGTTCTGGTTTTAAGTTACTACAAGAATTTTCTCTGACAACCTCCAAAAACTTTACCTTAAAGTAATGACATTTAAAGTGCAAGCTCTTGGATGGGTATAAATAGCCACAAGATTTACATTCCGACTGCTAACATTTAAACAGAGGTGCCCTGATCTGAGCTGGGGTACAGCTAACTGAGATTCTTTCACTGTTGGAGTAGAAGGACAGTGTTGGGAAATGCTCCTTCAGACCAGTACATCCCAACACCTTTGCAGATCAATGCACATGGGCTGTGTTCAACTCCTGTCCATTTACACAGAGGAATTTATTTACTCTGTGTACTGTGCCCACCTGATGCCTTAGAGATGAGCACCTCAGTGGGAAAAATCTGAATTTTAAATATTTGTCACACTCACTGGTTTTCTTATTCTATATGCACTGCTGTATATCTTGTTCATAACAGTCTGGAGGATGGATGCACTTCCTCAACCTTTCTGCTGTTCTCTAGCACACTGCACTAAAAAAGAAGGTGGAGAAAGCAGAAACCAACACCAAATCAAGAGGAGTCCTCTCCTCCTTGCAATGTTGGACCACCACCTGCTCAGGGGTGTCTACAGTGAGTTCCTAAAAGGTCTGTGGATTTCTTCATGAAATGCAGCTGATTTCACAGCTCTTGACACATGAGAAGGTAAGCAAAATTTAACTCTCAGCAACCCTTTCACAGTGTGCTGGTAGCACCTCTTGCCAAAAATAAAACCAGTTAAAAACAAATGTGCAAGGTAAAAACTCTCCTCTGAACTTTCCAAATGCAAGAGGTACAGAAATTCTGTTGTTCACATTATTTTTGACAAAAGGCAGAATTGAGGGAGGCCTAACAGGAGTAAGTCATACATCTTGATGTTAAAATCAAACATTTTAGTTACTGATTTTCATGCAGAGAGGAGCATAGGGCAGGGGAGTCACTATGTGTGACCCACAATGGTGCCCAGTGGAACTGGTGCCAAAATTCATCTCAGGAAAATAAAAGTCCTGCAACTACTCAAACAAAGGCAAAACCTGACAAGTGTTTACAGTTCAAAGAGCTTCCATATCAATATTATTTATAAACAACAATTACTATGAAGATATGAATATTATTTAGTTGCCATTTCATTTATCACAAGTTTTTACTTGCAGCTGATGGCAAGTGAGAGAAGGTGTCACTGTGGAAGATGTAGCAGTATCCCAGAAACCACTTCTTCTGGTATGCAGAAGGCACAACTTGAAACCTGATTTCTCTCTGTCTCCTAAAGAGATTAATTCTCTGTGACCACTGCTCTTCAAGAGCCACAATTGTAAACAGGCAGCAGTATCTTGACAAGGAGTGAGAGCTTCTCTTAAATCAAGTGGCTGGGTCAGCAGCCCACACTACAAAGCATAAGTGCAGGAAGTCTCTGGTCTTTGACAGCAGCTCTTCTCACAAACACCATTTCAGATTTGCAGTTACAGACAGGAAAAGTCCTCCCTTTGTAGCTGCACTGAGGCAGGCAACCACACAGCTCTGACTTGTCCCAGCTTTTCTGGCATTGCCTGGATTTGCTGCCTGCAGGCTGTTGGAGACTGAAGTGTTATAGTTTATGACTTCAACATTTTCATGAAGGACCTTTGCCTATTACAGCAAATTGTGTAAAACTGAGAGAAAAACACCAAAACCCTGAATGGGGGCCTGGAGTGCGTGTTGATAAGATAAAGTGACTCAGGTCTGGGCTGGGGGATGAAGAATACATTCCCAGAGGAATGGATCAAGGTCAGCACAGCTTGGGGGTGGAGAGCACAGCCCTGGGGCCATCAGCTGCCAGGCTGGCACACACCCTGCACCCAAGGCAGGAGGGAGGAGAGGTTTGGGTGCGTGGTGACAAAGCCTCTGCTCGGAGGCAGCAATGCCATCCTCTGCTGTGCAGAGCTCAGCTGTGGAGTCCTTCCCCCCAGGAGAAGCTGCAGGACAGCTGAGGGGTGGCATGGCCCATCAAAGGCCCCCCAGACCCTGCACATGCTGCAACACACCCAGAGTCCTGCAAGGGACAGTGTCCAGCTGGCCCCCTGCAAGGGAGGCACCTGGGCATCCCCACCTGCCCCAAACTGACATTCACCCACTGCATTCTGTACCTCTCAGGGCTGCAGGGGACCCTCACCACCAAGACCAGATGGAGGGGAGCAACAAGGCATCACTGGGACCCTCAGAAGGGTGATACACTCCTACCTAACCCCTGTCACTCTCCCCCCACCCCCCATACACACTTCTTTCTCTATTTCTTTCTTTCCTCTTTCTTTCTCATTGCCTCTTCTACTATTAAATAAAACATAGCTATTTTCTGGCACCAAGATCTAACCTCATTTGGTTTTAATCACTTTTTGGGGTATTTTTAGAACATTCAAAGTTCTGCCCCTTTTACACACAAAGACTTAGTTTTCTTTGCTCTTCTTGGTTTAAACCAGATTGTAACACATGTGAGCTTAGCTGAGAGGTTCCATAATGGTACACGTTGGGTAGTCATTTCTCACCACCTGCCCTCAGGTATTTCACCCCAGTGCCACAAAGCCACCATGCACTGCAATTCACATCAGCTACTGCACCTGGGTTAAGAACTGCTAAGGAGAAATGCTCGCTTTTGGGGGGAAAAAAAGAGAAAGACTGAGTTACAAATGTCTGTTTGGATTTCCCCAAATCTCTGAATGAGCACAAAAGGCCAGTGAATGGGTGTGTGATGTTCTTTTACACAAAAATTTATCAGAAAAATATTTTCTCTTCTCTAAAGTAGAAGAGAAACAATGACTCCCCTTTTAACAACTCAACTGAGACAAGTTTTTCTCAGCTCCTAGAGCTTTTCTAAGAACCTGTGATAAGGAATTTTGTGCTTCTCAGCAGGACATTAGCCATTAACTGGAATGTTTACTGAGAAGGCAAGTAGTTATGTGAAACCAAAAACATGGGCAGAAAAACACATCAAAAGAAAAATGACAAAAGTCAACATTGTGAAGTAGCATGGCAGCAGGCCAGGATAATTTAAAACAAATGCATGTGTATTAATGTTAACTCTGGTTAGAAACCACCCTAACACCTTAGTGCAGAGCCACCAAGCTCTAACACACCAGGACAAGAGTACAATTAGGAAAAGAGTATCCTGTTTTAATGAAAATAAAATCCTGTTTTAATGCTTCCAGTCCAAGTGGGATTAGACTCATGGCCCTCCCACATTTCTCACAACTGTTCCCGGATGTTCCTAGCAGGTCTAGGAGGGTGCTGGGCAGCACACTGCAGCAAAGCACCCAAAGGCTGCAAACAGCAACTTGGATTATCCAGGTAATCCACACAGATGAAGCACAAGTGGTTTGATACAACTGCAATCCCACACCCCAAATTCATCCACATCTTTCCCAGGCTGTGACTTGTGAACCTCTGGGAAAGCTCAGTGGAAATTCCAGTGTCTGAGGCATTCTGCAGGACTGACTGCTGGACACTATGGAGCAAGGCATTCTTTCAAATGCAAATGGACAAAACATGTCAGGGCAATGTTTAAAAAAAAAAAAAAAAGGAAAATTTGGGCCTCCTTACCCGTCATAAAGTCTTTGTTGTGTGTCAAGGGGTTCTATTTGCTTCCTTCACTGGCACAAACAAAATTATTCCCATTAGCCCCAAGGACAGGAGACAGCTAGCTATGGAAGCGAGAGATGGATTCTGTTCTGCATCACACAAATCAACAAAAGAGTCAAATGTGCTCTAGCCCAACAACTGGCTTTTTTTAAATATAGTTGCAATGACAATGTGATAAAAGAATGTGGTTGGGAAAAGCCCCTGGCATGAAATAGGGGATTTATTTGGTGAATTTTACTGAAAGTATTATAAAATAGGCCAAAATTTGTAGAATTACCTTTCCCCAGCTGCCTGTCCTACCTTCTGAAAGGCACTATTCAATTATGTTAGGGGTATTTAAACTAAAATAAAATGTCTTTCTTCAGTAGAGATGCTGATTACTTGAGACAAGACTAAAGGAACAAAGCCATTATATAACTTTCCTCCTCTATTTTTCATTTGGCATACGCAGTTCACAAGAATAGTTCCAACTTAATATCTTTATTAAACTTTAAATCAGGCTAACAGTGACTTGAGAAAACAGTAAAGCTCTTTTAATTAAAACAGATATAGCATACATATCAATGAAAATAACCAAAGTATCATTACCTGGAAAATTTGGCATTCCTCATCTACTCTGCAAGAGCACAAAGGCTGCAAACATGCAGACTCATTTAAAAAATTATGATGTTGCAACTCTCCCATCCTTCCAATGCTTGTTAAAGCTACTGCTGATTTTTTTTGTCCATTTATGATTTTGAAAACAAACAAGAAAAATCTTTCGATCTTTGTCAAAAAGAACAAAGGAATTTGGAAAAATTCCAAAAAAGGAATTTGATGAAATATAAATTAAAATAACGATCTGGAAACAAAATATTTAATTTCAATAAAATATTTAAACTAAAAATAAAATTCTAGAGTAAGAACTAGAAGAGCCCGTCAATTAGGATTTTTTTAACAGGGACACTTTTCACCATAAAAAATAATAAAAATCTAAACTATGCATGGAAAATGTAGCAATCTTTAATATCATGGAATGGTTTGGGTTGAAAGGGACTTTAAAGCTTGTCTCTTCCATTCCTGTGCCATGGGCAGGGACACTTTCAACTAGACCAGGTTGCTCCAAGCTCCATCCAACCTGACTTTGAACATTTCCAATGATGGGGCAAGGGCATGTATCATCAGAGGAAGTTATCCAAATATAAGTAATGCAATAGACTTATTGTATCTTTTCCTAATGCTATACTACTTTAGGGGGAAAAAATCGAAACCATTCCTCTGCTATTCCCCAGTGACAGAAATACAAAACAAAGCTGTCATGACTTGATGTGGCTGGAATGGTACAGAGTGACTACACCTTGCCTCTGACACCAACTGCAGGTGAAGAATCAGAGCTTTATCCCAGGGGTGACAGCCACCCTCACACTGTGTCCAAGCAGTGAGATAAGCCCATCAATTCCCTGCACATTCACTGTGGGTACCAAGCACCCCTCCTCGGAACCACAGGATGGTTTTGGATTGGAAGGACCTTAAAGATTTCTCTTATTCCACCCCTCTGTCACAGGCAGGGACACCTTCCACTAGTCCAGGTTGCTCCAAGCCTCATCCAGCCTTGGCCTTGAGCACTTCCAGGGATCCAGGGGCAGCCACAGCTTCTCTGGGCACCCTGTGCCAGGGCCTCAGCAGCCTCACAGGGAAGAATTTCTTTCCAATATCCCACCCAACCCAGCCCTGCTTCAGCTTAAGGCCATACCCCCTTGTCCCATGCCCTCCTCCAGCAATAACAGCAACAAACCCAAGCATTCAGAGTCTCACCTGGCTATCTTGTCACTGCAGGACATGGTGAGCAGCCTCTCCCCTTGCAGCACCCCATCCCAGGTCTGGATGGTGGTGGTGGAGCGCACAGGGATGGTTCCTTCCCCAGACTCGATTTTGGTCCGGAGCTGCCCTCTGGCCTTGCGGTTTGGATGTCTGTCCCCTTGGTCTGAAGGGCAAAAAACACTGAGCATCAGCTGAGGAACCTTCTCCAAGGGTTTGACATTAGAATCACAGTAAGAAGGACTGACTTGAGGGCTCTGTCTGCAGTTACTGCTGGTTTGCACCACAGTTCCTACTGCTCTTGGCAACTTAGCTACAGCACCAGACACCTCTCACAAGTACTGCCTTCCAAAACACACCTGCAGTTAAACCAAGCTTTCACCAAAGGAGCAGTAGGAAGCAGGCAGCTCTGGAGCTCTGTTCTGTGTGTTACAGAGTTAAAATGAAGTTAATGGGCAGACTGCAGAAGGGGCAGGCAGAGAACTGCTGTTAGGGATGGAAACAGGGAAAGGGGATGGTTAGTTCTGTAGGAATACTTGCTGACTCACTGGCTTATCTCAGTTAGCATCAGCCTCTTCAAGACCACAGGGCTCATCACTCTATACTGAACTTCTACCACAGAGGAAGAACAGCTCAGAATTTTTTGGAAGAGATCTTTGTCTAACACACTTCTATGCTAAAAGGAAAGAAGACACCTAAATTTTAACCGTGCCACTTGTACATGCCCCAAGAATAATTCAAGCTCCCTTGGGTGGAAGAGGAGGACTGCTGCCATACCCTCTTGTGCTGCCTCATGGGGTGAGAAAATCCGAGCATCACCACAAGGAGATGTGCTGATATAGAGGTGGAACTGCACATTCTCCTTCAGCTTAAACCCGCCTTGCTCTGACCTGATGAAAATGGATTTTTGCTGATCTTCTTTATTGCTGAAACAGAGAAGAAAGCTGGAGTCAAAACTGACATTAACATGGAAATAGGCATAAGCTGGGCAGACTTAGCAGGCACTAAAAACAAACACAGGATGGCTGAAATTTCTATTATATAAATCTAACAGTCGTGACAATTAACAAAATTAAAGGACCATCGAGACAGGAAACAAGAGTTTTCAGACACTTAAATGAAACATCAGCAACCTTTAGCTCACTTCATATTATTCTGATTTATACATTTACAGCTTACAAAATGATTGCCAATTATTTTCCTTGTCCTCCCCTCTCATGATTGACACCTCACTGAATAAATGTTTTGTTCAACTCAAACTTCAGGGCAAAGGGCACGAGTTCTAAATTCAGCATCCTAATGCAACAGGACAAGTGCTTTACACCGAAATGATGAAGACACATGTTTTCCACAGACACCTTTTCAGCTCTGTGGGATCAGCTCATCATCTTTTCCCCTCCAGCTCACCTTAGGTAAAGCTCAAGTTGTGTGTACAGAAATTTCAGCAGACACCGCCGAGCTATGATTTCTGCATGGCAATCATTTAATGCAAGACCACGATCACTCATGTATTCACCATTGATGCATTTTGTTCCTGTAGAAACACTTATTACCAGGGCATCTTTCACATCTGTACCTGCAAAATAAAATTTCAGAAAGGAGAGGCAATTAACATCACAATTAATGCACTGAGTGATCTTCTTGCAAAACCCAAACAAGGCTTTTTTTCTTGGTGGTTTGCTTCTTTAAAAAAAAAAAAAGAAATGTTTTCTCTTCTGATAATTTATTTAAAAACAAAAGCTTCACTCAGCCATACCTCCCTGCACCAGCATCATCAGTGGTTTTATGAGAACTACTCTTTTCATGTTGGAGTTCAGACAAGTTAAAAATTGAAAACCTGAAGGCAGAAAGAGCTGCTTCAAGAAGAATAATTAAAGCCTGAGATCCAAAATGCTTTTTTTCCTGAGACTCAGGCAGACAAAACTTTCAGCTTTACCTTCTGGTCATCTATGCAGATATTCACAACCACTTGAGAAATCTGAAGGGCACTGGTTTATTAAAGCAGCAAAATATTATGGAAGGGTATTGAGCCAAATACAGGAAAAGCAAGACTAGGGGAAAAAGAAATATAAATTCTTAAATCACTGTAAAGATTACCAGTATAACGTGTAGTTCTTGGTATTAAACCATTCCATGCAAAAGTATGTTGGGTGGGTGTTTTCTAAGCAGAGAAGTGCCTTTATCACTCAAAAAACCCAGCTGGATGAAGGACTAAGAAAGATGGGTCAAAATGCCACTTAGCAAAACACTCAGGGGTTAAGGAAAAAGCCCAACAATTTAAATGAACCTGAGCCCAGCTGGGCCCTCCTGCCCACAGGCCAGAGGAGAAGCACCAAGCTGTAACACAAGGCTGTGCCATGGAATCATTGAATTCCAGGTGTTCCCCAGACACATGTTCATGGCAACATATTTTCTCATTCTGTGTAAAGCTGTTTCTTCAGTTTATCTAAAGGCATCCACATGTTTAGTTAAGTTTTAATTCTTTGGCACATGACTCTTCTTGGAATTGCACATACAGGGCTGTAAATAGCATAAAAACCTGTTAAATATCACAGAACACAAATAAATGTCACAAAATAAAATAAACAAAACTACAGCATGTCCCTCATGTATTTGGGGCTAAACCAGTGTTAATAGCAGATGGAGGTGTGGCTGTTGCTCAACAGAGATTGAGGAGCATCAAGGCTTCCCAAACCTCCCAAAAGCCTGTGTGAGTGGGAAGGCAAGAGATCAGGAGGGGACACAGCGGGGACAGCCCCAAAATGAACATTGCACCAAGGGTTCACATGGATTGAAGACCAAGAGAAACCTCAATGTGAGGAAAATCAGCAGCAGCACGGCCACAGATTAGTTTAGGGCAGAACTTCACTGTTTTGGGTGATCTGGACAAGCAGAGATCTCGTGTCAGCCACGACACCACTGCTGACACGTGCACACCCCTGCCATCTGCCAAAACATCAACTGCTCTCTTCAGATATTTTTGCTAAAATGACTAACATAGAGCACTAAGAATAAAATGGAGCAAGAATAACAAGTGCAAAATCTTAAAACCTTGAAAAGAAGTGTAATTCTTACATAATGTGACCAAATCAGGAATACCAATGGGGAATTTCATTTATTTTCCCAAAGCTTCATGATTAACTTTAAAACCTGAATTTTGTGAGCTACTCAGATGTCTCAGGCAGAGGACAGGAACTCTGTGGAAAAAGAAGTATTTGCAGGTCTAATTTTCCTGTAAGTACCTGAGATTTAATGACTATATTTAGTTCACCTTCAAGATTTAACAGTAAAAATACATTTCAATACTGCTTGACTGAAAAGAGTTTACTAGATGCAAACAGAGCTTTCATATTTAAGCATTCAAGATATTACTTTTTTTTTAATTCACCTGTTGTCATGACAATTCCAGCAAGGACTTTTCGACGTGCATGTGGAGATGAGAAATTTTCTGTCAAATCACTGAATTTATCTACAACCAAGCGTGCAACGGCATCAGCTAACACCTGTAGAACCACACAGAAATGCACATTAAAAAAAAAATTAAGATGAATTTTAAAGTTATAGGAGCATTAAGTTATAAAGATTTACATTTTTAAAGGATTGTACAAAGCAAATGAAGTGAGTTTTTATTGTTCACTTCAAAAATTGACATTGAGGTGTCCCTTGCAAGTGGAAGCAGAGGTTTGAGTGCTCCATGTCTACCAAAACAGGGTCAGACAGTGCTAAGCAAAGCACTGAAGCACCTAATGCCCATGATCCTGATGAACATTTGAGGCTTGGGAGAACAACTGGATAGACAGATAAATCTATCCTCTCATGCTCAAACCTCAAAACATATCATTTCTGTATCCTCAACATTGAACCTGACAATAAGATTGAAGTAAAAATCCATGTCCCTCAAATGAACTTTTTATAACAATCTAATTCCTTATCTAAGTATTATATAAACAAGGACAATTTTATTTCCAACCCTAGTGTAATGCTTCCTATTTTTACAAGACCTCTACAAAGTTAGGAATAGAAAATATCAGTGCATAACCCCAAATAAGCTATCTCAAAATTAGCAAAGATTTCTGTCTTTCGGAAAACTTGAACTTTAGATCAGGCTGTAAGTGGGGCTAACTTCCAAAAGGAAGGAGAACTTTGAAATAGCAGTCCTGCTCCTGTTGACAGACAATCCAGTTCAGCACTGCAGCAAATCTCACCTGCTGTTTTCAAGGCAACTGGAACTGTAACTGCTAGAAAAAATGAGTGAAGACCAAATTATTGAATTTTCACCTGAAAAGAAGCTGAAGCCAAGGCAACCACGCATTGATAACCAGCAGTATCTGAGATGTCCTAGGTGTGCACACCTGGCCCACAGCTGCACGTGCCACAGAACACAGGAATTGTGTCACACCCACCAGTGCCATTCACATGTCCAATGTGAGGCACTGGAACTCTGGAACTGAGAAGCTGTGGCAACTCAGAAACTCTATATATTTTTCAGGAACACAATTTAGCTCAGACATCATGAACATGTCTGGTCAGGCACTGATTTTCAAACACAGTCTTTTTGTTGCTGGACCCAAAATTGGGTTAGTCCATGTTCTGCCAGCACCACAACCACACAGCTAAAATCTGCATTCAATTGTCCTAGTACTTACCTAATGCAGAAGGCTGAACTTTAAGGTAAATACACAAAAGAAAAGGCAAAACATTGAGTGGTTTTTAATCACCCTGGTCTTAGAAATGGAAAATTAATACACAAAAGGCCTATATTAAGCTCCCTGCAGCCATGAGGGCAGATCACTGTATAGTCAAGACACAAATTCCCCATTGCAGTGTTTCATCCCTAACCTCACTGTGTAGTGATGGATATTTGTTTCCCAGTTGCAAGTTTCACGCTCTCACTTCTGTAATCCATGTATTTTCTGCTCTGCCCTACACTGTGATGTGCTGGACAGCACACAGTAAAATCATGCTGAATGACACTGTGATGGAATTTAGATACTACAGAAACAAACTATTCCAGACAGGAAATGCTTCAGGTCACTTCCAACCCAAACTAGGATATGTTTCTATGCTTAATAGAGGCTTCAAACCTGCTAGAAAAGGCTTGGCATCCAGGAATAAACCATGTGATTGACCTTTTCTAAAGAAGTGGTGGTGACTGGTACCTGGAGGTTCCAAGTCTGGGAACTGAAACTGCCCTGTGTGTCTGGGATGCAATCCCAGGCCACTGTGCCTGCTAATGCCACTGACAAAAGGCTCCCTGAGCAGCAGCTGGATAGTGAGCCTGCATACACGCTGCATCCATGAGCTTCTTCCAGAAGGAGCTGCTTTTTTTTTCACAAAACAAGCAAAGCAGAGCAAACTGTGGTGTTGGTACACAAAGGAGCACACAGCGAGTTTCTCCAGGAGGATGGAAATTGGCACAGCAGAACAGGAGCTGCATCTCACAGAGCCTGGAGCTAAGCTGCTGGCAAGGAAACCTAAAAATGCTTGGATGAACTTGGAGCTGGACACTGGGGAGAACTCATAAGAAGAACTAAGCAGAAGTCAAGCAATACAAAATGAATCTTGGAGATCCAAACAATCCAGGATGAACTGGAGAGCAGAAAAAAAAATCACTGCCTAAAAACAGGCACATATGTTAAAGTTTTCTTATTTCTATTTGATACACAAATTTCGTGACAACAGCTGGGCAGTGAGGAATAAATACTGTTAAATGCCTACAGATGTAGTCACTGAGATTTTGGTCTTTGGTAAGAACACTCCCCCAAGAAATCACAAAAATTATCCCTCTCTCCCAGGCAGTCCATTACATTGCCATAGTTAAGGGCATGGAAGAGAAGGGAATAATGCAGCACCAGGAACAAGACTTCCTGGCCAGAAATGACATCCTGCTGTCCCCATCTCAAAACCATGGACTTGAAGCTGAGTAGGGATCTTTCACATCACATTCTGCTCTACTGCCTTTGATATAAATAAATGTTAATTGGAACAGAAATTGAACTCATGTCTCACCTTCCCTGTGAATGCCCCAACATCTGACACACACAGTTTCTCTACCCCCGCTTCTGCATTAAATCATTATTCCAAGTTGAGTAATTCAAAAAAGGAAAGACCCAAAATAGCTGACAGTTGGCTCAGTAAGGCATGTGAGCTCCAAATTATTTTGGGTGCGTTGCTCCCTTCTCTGATGAATTTACAGTAAATTCACTCCTTTCTACACACACACACAGGGTTGGTTAAATACAGATGTTGCAGCAATGCTGTAGCAGAACCACCCTGATCCTTCACATCTGAAAAATATCCAGGAGCTGATGAAGTTCATGTCAATCTGGAGCTGAAGAAGACCTTGGAGACCACCCAAGATGAATGCTGGTGATGCCCTGAATGGTGGGAGAGGCAGCAGTGATAGCTCACAGCTCTCACAGGAACTGACTCAAAACATCTCAGTCCTTTGTGCTCTTCTTGGATCTCCAGGGACCCTTCTCAAGCAGAAATGCTCTCCCTTGGTTTGTTCTAGTTTTTTTCTTATCTTCACAATTTATGGCTTATGTAAACTTCTCACTGTGGGTAAAATCAAGGTCCTCCTTTTTTAACAGTGACCAGCACACACAATTCAGAGAAGTTTCCTGTAATGATTTAAACAAACTTCTGCCTGGTTGTAGAGTCTTTCACTGTTTATGCTGATGCATCTTGTATATTTCTTCCAACTCCACAGCAATTATTCTAACATAAAATGTATGATATTCCCATAATTATATTCAAGGTACCCTTTTCCCAGATTTGAATCCATCTCATTCTTATTCTCCTGTATACACTCAGCAATCCACTGCTATGAACTGCCTAGAACTCCTCAGTACCTCTCCAGAAGCAGCTTTCCCAGATCTCCAATCATGCTCATAACTATTTGTCTATCTTTTATAAATTTGAATAATTTTTCATACTTCCCCTTGCCCCACATGGAACCAGGACTAAAAAACCACATCAAGTAGAAGTAGACATTCAGAACTGGTTCTCACCCCATTTCTCCTGCTTAACATTTTGTTTCAATGTCTGCCCACAACTACAGAAAGGATAAATTGAATTAGGTGAATGATTAAAAACACTCTCTCTAGTCATGTTTTTCAAACTGATCTCATTCACAGCTACACTGCTCACTTGTGCAGCTCAACTTGCTTTCTCTCACCACAGTCAAGCTTTCTAATTTAAATGAATGTTTTTAAACTTCCATGCATACGACTTCAATTTCCAGCTCTCTGCCCACCTTGACTAATTATTTATCTTTTTAAGTAAACAGAGGAAATACCATCAGGAAAACCTCCATATCAGCTTTCTAACATAAGCCATTAGTGTCCTCAAGAGGTGATCCCTCCAAGCAGCAGGATCCCAGTGTCTGATGGAAACTGTCCCTGAGTGACCCCAGCAGCCTGGACTGCTGCAGCTTTGAAGCATTTACGGGGAATTACTGCTACCAATGTGTTCTTCTCTCAGTTTTACACCAAAACACTTGGTACTGGCCTGAGAACTTCTTTTAGGGACAGCACCATGCCATCTTTGACAGAGGTGTGAGACCCCTCCAGAGAAGGCCACCAAGATGGTCCAAGGTTGGAGCCCCTCTGCTCTGGAGCCAGGCTGGGAGAGCTGGGGTGTTCACCTGGAGGAGAGAAGGCTCTGGGGGACCTCAGAGACCCTTCCAATGCATAAAGGGGCTCCAGGAGAGCTGGAGAGGGACTTCAGGCAACGGCCTGGAGTGAAGGAGAAGGGGGAATGGCTTCCCATTGACAAAGGGCAGCTTTAGATGGGATATTGGGAAGAAATTCTTCCCTGTGAGGGTGGTGAGGCCATGGCACTGAGAGGCTGTGGCTGCCCCATCCCTGGAAGTGTTCAAGGGCAGGTTGGACAGGGCTTGGAGCATCCCGGGACAGTGGAAGGTGGCTGTGCCCATGGTAGGGGGTGGGAATAAGATAATCTTTAAGGTTTCTTACAGCCCAAACTATTTTGTTGTTCCTTGATTTTTTTTTTTTTGATCAGTTCACAAAGCAGAGCTAACCATAAAAATATTTCCTTTGTTTTGGAGAGGCAAACCCCTATAATGCAAGTGTGACAACCTGTTCAATACCAACACACTCACTGCCAAGGTGCATTAAATGCACAACTGCTGAGTTTCTCATTGGGACATTTCTACCCACTCTGAGGCACACGTTGAGTGTGTTCCTGGGTTTAACTCACTTTCCCAGCACAGAGATGTTCCTGACTGCAGGGAACCTTCCCTCATTCCATCTTCACTGGCAAAACCACACTCTACTTCTTTTATTTCCCCTAAGCACTTGGTATTTGGTTTTCTCCTCCCCTCACATATTTCTACCTTTCATTTTTTCCAACCCCATCAATATTTTATTTTTTCCACTGGTTGTATCAAAACCTATCCTCATTTGCATCATTCCTGCCCTCTCCAGTTTTTGTGATTTCACTCATTTTAGGATTATCTCTGAACCTAACACTTTTTTTTTACACAGTAAACAATGTCTAAAGTAATTAAACAACTCACAGACTTCCAAAAGAAGATAAATCAAGCATGATCTGAAAACAGCACAAATGCTTAAATCATTAAATACATACCAGACCAAAATCACTAATATGCAAAAGACCTAATGTAATTCACTAACAGCTAATTATAATTCAAAGCAAAGCAACACAGTGAAGTGCTTGATGACATCCTGATGACAAGTGATCAAAAGCCCCTGAATAAAAAATTACTTGAAATAGGGTCTAAGTGTGGCAGCACCCATGTACCATCTTTTTCCCAGCTCAGCTTGGGTTTTTCACACTTTCCTCTTCCAGTTTCAGTTTTCACCATTTTACTGATGCAAGAACTAAAAACACATGAATTACCGGCAGTGAAATTTTTTTGGTGTCTGGGGTCAAATCTACTTCTAAAAGCAGAGAACGCAGTCTAAAATCACTGAATCTACTCAAGATATTGTAAGTACACAAAGCAGTGTGATCCTGGATTTGAAAATGAAAGAGACATTTATCAGTAACACGGTAATTGTGGAATATTAAAATGAAACCATATAGCAAGTTCTAAAACATGAATAATGTCCATATATTTTGAAAAAACAACATACTCAAAATAGTCTCATTTACTTATACTCTTTGACCCCACATTATCAAATTAGAACACTATGTTAGAATTTTAATGAAATCTACAACACTGGTTTTGAGATAGGAAAGGTCAAAGCCTCGAAATTCTCATAATAAAGTTGAAAAGAATTCACAGACAAATATTTTAATTTATATGGGCATATAGTATCATTAAAAAGACCCAAGAGATGCAGTAGAAAGACAGCAGTCAAACAATTATTAGTGTCGTTAGACTGGGAAGAAACAAAAACAAGAAGAGGAAGAATTTTTCAGCATTTAAAAACCTCAAAATTAGTCCATTCTAGTGACTTCAAATTTCTGATCTGTGTCTGGTATGTTGGATACTTGCCCTCAAACAGTTCATTAGCTATTTGAATTCAATTATTTCTTAGCTATATTTACTTGCCTAAGTAACTTCCATATGCATATTAATTCATTTGCCTAGAGCACAACCCTTCAGATGAGAGCCATTTAACCACACATCCTGGATACAAGCACATGGAAATCAGTGGCAGTTGCAACAGACTCACTAAATCTGACCTTGACTCACAATAATTTCTGTTTGCAGGAGAGAATGATTTTCTTCTCTGCTAAAAACCATTGTACCAAATAATAACTTTACTTAAAGCAGTGATTCTCACTTGAAACCCATCTAAGTCTTGCTGCCTGAGATGAGCAAGATGTGATTCAATCTTTCCCCAGCACAAACCGTAATTCAGGCTGGCACTGGTGCTCTCTTACACAACAGAATCAAGGCTGAAAACATCAGAAACAAAGCCTCTGGTCTGTGCAAGAGAATACAAATTGTCAGAAGCTGTAATAGTATAAATCACATCATGCAGATATACATATATATATATAGACACACATATCTACAGAAGCAGAAATGCTGTTCAAACTGATTCAATACACAATCTGACTTCTCTTGGTCGTTAGCCAAAGCCATCACAACACAACACAAACACCCAAAGGGTTTCTCACCTGTGGCAAGTGTAACTGCAGCCCCTCGCTGGGAATGGGCTGCCGAGATGGAGTCTGGTCCAGCTGCATGTTGAACAGGGAAGCCAGGGCTGACTGAGCCGCCCGAGCTTTCGCCAGCTTTTTGTTCCTTCCCGACCCTTCGAAAGTCTGTCCGTCCACAGCCACGGCCATGACAAAGTTCTTGGCGTGGCTCTCCCCGCTCTCCGACAGGAACTCGTACTTGAGCCCGGGGCGCAGCTCGTTGAGGATCATGACAGGGTTCTTGCCGCTGGCCGTGGGGTAGGGGGAGGCCGGGGGCAGGGGGGACTGGGACAGGCTGCTGGCCACAGCGCACGATGGCAGCCCGTAGTCGCCGCCCGAGCCGAAGGAGCCGTCCCCGTTGGAGCCCAGGTAGAAGGGAGCGTCGGAGGGGACGGGCGTCTCGAAGCCGTTGAAGAGGGTGTCGGGGAAATCGGCCTGGTCGGACGTGAAGTCCGTGTTGACCGACAGAGTCCTGCCCATGGCCAGGTGGGCCTCCGAGGCGTTGGGGAACTGCACGAAGGAGCGCAGCGCCTTTTCGGCAGCGTGGAGCTTGGCTTTCTTTTTTGTCGGGCCAGACCCCTCGAACACCTGCCCGTTGACTTCCACCGCCATCACAAACATGGGGGCGTGCACCGGCCCCGTCTGCGAGAGCAGTTTGTATTGTAAACCGGGTTTGATCTCGTTAAGCTGCATCAGGGCGTTCTTTGGCAGAACGGGGCCGGGCGTTTTCTTCCTCTTCTTGGGGCGGAATTTGGAGTGGCCATTGTTGCCCTCCTCCAGAGGCCTCTTCCTGCTGCTGCTGCCGCCGCCGTTGGAGAGCGGGGTCCCCTCGCCAAGGCCCTGCCCGGCGCTGTCCTTGGGGGGAACGTTGTCCACATTGCGGTTTTCTTTAATGTCGGTGCTGCTCGAACCTGCGGTGCCCAGAAAGAGTAACTTACAATGCCTTCGGTGCAGGATCTTGTAAATGCAAAATTTATAGATTCCTTTATCTCTCTTTGTAACTGGTTAAGTGATGTGTGCTCACAGGTTAAATATTTTTGGCAATGCAACTGGACATGATGATAATGTAACACAACCTCTCAATAATTCAAGAAATAACACACTCAGTCTTCAAACCACACACCTGATACAACTGCACAGCAAAAAATCACTACAACTTTTTTTTTCATTTTAATTATGCTAGAACCTAACTTTTACTTCTAAGTTATATTCAGCCTCAAAAATACTTTAAATCAACAATATAAGCTATAAGAACATATGCCCACAAAACAAACAACTACCATTAGTAAAGTAAAAATGGATGCCTAAGACTTCAACTCTGAGCCAGATATTTAATCCTAGTCCATCATCAGTTTAGTCATGTCATTTTTTCCCCACAGTAATTTTAGTTGCTTAAACTGAAAAACTACATAAATAAAACCTTTGTTCAGAGCAATGAAAATTTAGGCAGCTCTTTCGTAGGTACCATGACCGAAGAGTGTTTGAATGCTTTTATTTCTCTTTAGCTATTCCATACTTTTCAAATTCAGTGAGTTGTTTATGTCTTTTCTAAACATTCATTTCATCTCATCTCATCCCAATTTTCTCAGGAACTACAGCTGCCCACTGTGCCAGCAGGACCACAAGACCATATATTTCCATACAGCCTTCTATTTAAAAAAATCTCTAATTCATCATTTACAAGCATAATTCCTTGTCAAGGAAACTGCTGTCATGGAGTTACAAACCCAAAAATTGCTAGAGATCCTCTCTAAGGCCATGTAGAACAGAAGTGTGACCAAAGCTGCACACTCATTGTGAGAATATTTTAATGGGAGTGCAGGGAAGACAATATAATAATAATGTAATGATTTGTTTTCAAAAAATGTAAGTTGGAGTAATGATATGTCAGAGATATATATAAGGAATTGAATTTGCTCTAAGTTCAAAGACCTCATCTTCACCCTGATAAAGAAACTAAGGAAATTAACTATTGGTGTTTTCTACTGGCATTTGTGAATGAAAAGGCAAATGTAATAGACCAATTATTTTTAATTCTCCTGTTCCAAAACTTGAATTTATCTCTATTATATCTACACTGACTCAAGGTGGTAAACGGTCATTGAAATTAGAGCAAACCAGGTAGAAGCTCTCTCTCAGTGATAAATTCCAGTCATGCTTTCAGGCTTCCCTAAAAATCCCCTACCATGCACACATCACTTCACCCAGGTTACAAAGCTGATGGAATGGTTACTAAATTTTCATTTATAACATCCTCCAGCAAAAGCTCGATAGGTTACTCCTTTCGGTGCTCCAAGAGGAAAAAAGGAAGGAAAAAAAAAAAAGATCAAAACAAAAAGCCAAAACAGGAACACATTTCGTTAAATCACAGCAGCACAACAAAGAATTGTACAGTACTGATTATGCAATTAAGTCAATTAAATTCTGTCAAGAATCAAAATTCTGAAGCATTTCATTGCTAGAAATCTTGTACATTTAATCTAGTATCTCTTGTTCAGCAATATACATATTGCCTGGAGAATGAAGGCTATAAGGCCACAACTGTCAACACACAGTGTTCATGCATATATTCTTTATAGAAATATGTATTTATGGTAGAGGAGTCTAAGGACAACAGAAGAAATTTTTAAATCTTTCCTTACAGTGAGTTTCTCATCTAAAACGCTGCTTTTACTGGTGGCACCAGATATTTGTTATCAATCACCAAGACTTTCAGGCTTAACAGAAATCATTGACTTAACACTAATTAATGCTCTCTGGTTTCACTACTTTTCATATGAAAACCACTACCAGTGCCTGTGGAGGAAAATAGGAGTTGAACAGACTTCAGCTGCACATTAAAAGCTTTTCCATGTAAGCATGTCAGCTGGAGGAACTCATTCATCAGGCAGGGGAAACAATCTCCTGACAGAGAGGAGGGACTTGGAGGGAGCAGGAAATAAACTTGCAGGCTTACCTGGAATTATTAAGAGAGAAGGGAAGAAAACTACTCCTTGCCTGAGAGCTACTAGGCTTTGCTAGCTTTGGAGAACCTGCAGGGTGGAAGAAGCTTGGAGAGGAAGAACACAGGGAGCTGATCCTGAGTCAAACCAAGAGACCAGGAAAGGAGTGAACTGTGGAGCTGATCCAAATCCAAATTTGTGATGGAAAGGGAAGGACTTTCTGTGCAAACCAAAAGGAATGTGCTTGTTTCAACCCACCGAGCTGCAACACTGCAAGGGAAGGTCCCTCCCTCTCTCAAGGGTGAAGGTGTGCTTTTGGTCCTTTTTGGTCAACCTGTCCAGCCCAGGTTGGCGCGAATTACCTGAGGGTTTGGGAAGATTAGTCAAAACATAACCTGTCCAATCAGAGATGCCACCTCCCATCTTGCAGTTACATGCAGTAACTCCTCCAACTCATCTCCCAGGATGCCTTTTCCAGGCATGCCACCCTTCCAGGGAAGTCAGGAATGGCCCTCCAGGCTCTTGCTCACCTTGCCCCGTTCCCCACAGGTGACAGGGCCACCAACAGACCCCAGGAGAGGGCATCACACCAGTATAAGGACACTTAAGTGACCATGCCCATGATGGCAGGGAGCCACATGAGCTTTTTTTTCCCCAAAAAAAAGTTTTCTAATGGCTTTGAAAGACCCCATAAACCTGTGGTATCCACCATGTCCTGAGCAAGGTGCTTCACCACTTCATCACAAATGAAAACATCTCCCGTTTCTTTCTTTGATCCTCCACCTGCTAGTCTGACTGCATCTACTGGGGTTTATTTGCTATTTTTTAAAGTTTGATGATTCTAACACTAAACACCCCATGTTGTGCATGATTTTACAGAAATCTCAAATATTTCCCTTCTTTAAATATAATTCTTCAAGGAATTAATGCTTTAGAGAGCCCTTTGAAGTCCATCACATCTGCTGTGTATTTAAAGCAGCATAAGCACATACATAAACACTTAATGACTGAGATCCTGTTTTCTTAAACATTTATACAACCCATGATTTTAAAACTGGGTATTTTTCATGAGATTGGTGTATTTCCTAGACATTAAAAACAACTGGCAGCTTCAACTATTTGACTTATGTCTGTGGAGGCCACCTTAGTAAAAATCATAGCTGACATCAACAACTTGAGCAGAAGGACAGCCCTGCCCTTCAGATTTCAGCTGGGCACTTACATACCCAAGGACATTTGAAGCAGGAAAAAGGCATGGGAAATTCTTCATGCTAGTAAAGAAATAAATCTTCTGTGGTGATGCTCTGGTTTACTTTTGCGTTTATTCCCTGTAATTAAAAGGTGTCTGCCATTAAGATGCTTTATCCATTTGGGATCTTCCATTTCTGCTTGCTGAGAGGCAACACTCCGCCTGCTCTGTCTGATCTGGAACACAATTAATTAAATTTAACTCTTAGCTGAACCAAAAGATGGTTCTAGCTGCCCCTTATACTGCTGCCTTCATTTAGTGGCCTGGGGCAATTCTAAATAAGTAATTTTTTTCATTCAAAAACAAGCAGAAAAAAACCATACTCTCTTCAGAGCACCCTTTAAAAAAAGGAGCAAATACATCAAAGATAAAGGTCAGGAGAGTCACATGCTTGTGTTCCAAGTGTCCAGAGTGCAGCCACACAAAGCAACAAAAAACAAATAACAACATTCTAAATAACCATCTCTTTCCCCAAATATCTTGTAGCGTCTCTATGACCAAAGGTTAAAGAAGGAAAACACTAGAAATTGAAGTCTGAAACACTGTTTTCTCAGGGATATTAATTTATTAATGTAAGACATCATCACTGTCTTATATTTCATCTGAACCCAAAAAGAAAATCATCTTAATTCTGGTTCTGCAGAAGAATTCTTGTTATGCAACCACAGGCTACAAAGACTGCATAGCCCACCTTCCTTTCCTTCAAGAACCTTTTCCCAAAAGCAGTTACATAAAATAATTAAAAATTAAATAAACTATTTCTAACATGCCACTTCACAATTTTAAGAGATATAAAAGTAAAGAGAGATAAAAAAGTTAAAAAATATATCTCTGCACAAATCAAAGCAAAGAACTTAAGAATTTAAACTTTGATTTCTGACCTCCCCAAATCAGATGATTTAACATTTCCAATTCATGATGTTTGTGTGGGCACACAAAGGAAGGTCATCTTGCACTTGAAATAAACTGGGCTCAGCCAAGGTTCTGACATCTCAAAACTGAAGTCATACAAATGCATTCCCTAAACAGTTCCATGGAGCCAAGCTCCTGACAAAATAACAAATTCCTTGAATGGCTTCCCATATTGATGCACTAACACACAAAAAAGCCCAGAAGCAGACAAAAAGTTTAGTGTTTTTCTTAATGACACAGAATTAAAGAATGCCCCTATATAAAGAGATTATATTTCTCCAGCTCAAGAAGGCACCTTTATTTATGCTCAGCTACATCATTATTGAGCAAAGGGATGTTTTATCAAAAAAACTATGAGAATTATCCAATTACACTTTCTGAAGGCCTCTATAGGGAAGGCACCTTTAGAAGCAGTTAAAATATCCATGTGAAGTAATTTGTTATCAGGGAAAAGAAAATTATAGCAAGCATATTGCAGTTGAGTTCACTGTTTCACTAAAGAAAAAAAGATTGATTCTATTTCAGGTATTTTTTGCTTAGGTTTTGGGTTTGATTGGTTTATTTTAACATAATGATCTAACTTTCTCATCTCCTTATAAAATTCCTCTAACTTGTCCAGACTGAACTACAACTCTTCTGCTCCAAAGCCAGTGCTGAGCTTTGTCACCTTTGCCAGATGCACTCTTTAGCCACTGTCACTTGGGGGAAAAAGAAGCACATTTGTTATAACATAATGTACAATTATTTACAGTCAGGCACAGCACAGCAGCAACAGAACAATTCTGTGAGTCGCAGGAAAAACAGACAGCTGAAAAGCAAATAACAGTAAAAATATTTCAGAACAGTTCAAGAAGAACACTTTTCTCATAAGTTATTGGATCTTAATTATACCCCAGAGTCAGCAGTCTCACATACTTGGCTGCATCAAGTACACACCAAGATGATCACTTTGACTATTTTTGTGCTTTAAAATCACTTCAATAATTCAGCAGCTCAGGGTTGGGACCATCACCATCTAAAAAGAATCATCAGCCCATGTGAGACCTGCACAGAGCTTTTCCAGCTCCACCTTTGCTTTTTCCTTTCTCCTTTTCTGCTCTCCCTTCTTTATATTGCACTCTTCAACTCCATCTCCTTCATCTCACCTCTCACTCCCTACTGGTACTTTACCCTTGGCATGGGCACTACTGATATTATCCCTCCCTTCTTCACTGCTGGTTCAAGAGAGGGAAATATTTTGATTAGTCAGCTGCTGTAGGAAAAAATACAAGGTATAAAGTATAATACAGAAGGTATAACTATATTAGCACATTAAAAACACTGTTAATGCAAAAGCTCTAATTCACTCTTCTTCACTGAAATTTAAAGCATCTTCAATTCTGCACCTGAGGTTTCTTTGCAACTGCCCCTGTGCTTGAGAGAAAAAAATTACTTTCAGAAATTATTAGAGAGTTTATTACTGTGTAAAATAAACACATCTTACTCATGTTTTCTTCATCGTCTACATCCATTGTGAAATATCTTTGCTGGTTTCCTGGCTGGCGGAGACGGCTTCTGTCTGGAAAACAGGGAAGAGGATATTCAGGCTTTAAGGTACCAACTTACTAGGTTTAAAACTTACTGTTAATAAGTTTAAAACATCCTTTAAAAGCAGCAGCCCAGGCCCTGGCTTAGCATTGGGCTGTTTGGGTAAATCCTGACCAAAACTGGATTTACCCAGCTGATCCTCTGTAAAACGGCGATGTTCATCAGTGACTGAAATAAGCAGCCCCAATCTGCCAAAGGCCAGAGTGGGATGATGAAGACCACAATGAGATTTCCCCACAGTCTCCTCCAGGCTGAACAAGGAGAGCCTGGAGGAGATGGCTTCCTATGGCTTCCTCCTCCTATGGCCTCCCCTCCAGACTCTTCACTTTGTTCACAGACTCCTTTGGACAATCTTGAACATCTTCATGGTTTTTTTCCATTGTAGTTCTCAAACCTGTCCCTGGGACTCGAGGTGAGGCCATGCCAGCCCAGAGCAAAGTGGGACAATCTCCTCCCTTGCCCAAATGGGGATGCTGTGCCTGATGTCCCTCCTGGCTGCCAGGGGACTGCTGACTCCTGCTCAACTTGCCATCTAACAGGACCCCACAGGTCCCTGTCCACAGCACTGCTCTCCAGCCTCTCATTCCTCTCATGGCCTGGTCTATACACACTCAGAATCCAGCATTTCCCCTTGTTATTGAACTTCCTATGACTGGGGACTGCCCACCCCTAAAATTCATCAAGGTCTCTCTATAGGGCCCTATGCCCTCGAGGCAAACAGCTCCTTCTAATTTAGCATTGGCAGCAAACATATTTAGTATTCCTTTGATTCCTGCCTCCAGGCTGCTTATGAAGATGTTGAAGAGCACAGGGACAAGGACAGAACCATGTGGAACCCCACTGAGACTGAACACACACCTGATGTCACCCCAGCTACTTATACCCCCTTGTGCCCAACCCAAGGCAGTTTGCATTACACAACATCAGCCCACTCCACTGTAACAAGAGGAAATTTGTTGACTGTAATCAACAGGACTTGTAAATAATTATCACCTCAATTAGCACATCACAGCAGCTCCAGTTACTCCTGCAGCACCACTTTGTACTCAAGGATTAAGGACTTGACAAATTGCTGGTTTAACTTCTACCAAGGAGATCAGTGAGCTCTCTTAAGCCAAGCTAGAAGGGAAAAAAGCTGCAGAGCTGCCCCACACTTCCACACCGTGCACAAACCCTCCTGAGGAGCTGGGTTATCAGCCTGGGCTCAGCACCTCACCCACAGCCTGAAGGAGAGAAAAGGCAAGCTCCTGCCTGCTAAAAGCAGAGGCAAACAGAAACTCTACTTGCATTTTTTAATCATTTCAGTAACTGTGCTGAAACAGATTCTGAAAGCAGCAAGGAAGATAAACAGCCAAAGATAGTTGACAGAAGAGCCCTAAGGCACCTAAGAGATGCAATCCTACAGTGTTACTGCAGCCAAATGACACTAACACTCTGTTTTAAGCTTTAACCACGTGTGTTTAGGAGTTAGACTACTCTTGGCATATAAAGAATGATCACTTTTTTCCCAATCCTTTCTTTATAAAAAAATGCACGAGTCCAGTTAGCAGCACTCAGTCCTCCCTCCAGTCCCCACAACTGCACCAGCACATCACTCTGGTAAAGAACAGCAGAGTCACAGAACCACCAACTTCAAGACATTCAAGATCAAGTCCACCCTGTGACTGAATATGAGCATGTCCACTGAACCAAAGCATGAAATGTCTGTTTGTTTCCTGAGCAATTCTAGGGATGGTGATTCCACCACTTCGCAAAGCTAAGCCTCCCTTACTCTAGCACCACAAGACTCTGTGTGTTTCATACAAGTAACTGATTTCCATTATAATTAATTTCTAACAACCACCCACTGCAAATCAAAAATAGTTGGAAGAGAATGAATCAGGTATTTAAAGAGTATGAAATGATGTGCATGTCCCAACCCCAGCACTGTTCAAGGCCAGGCTGGCAAAGACCTTGAGTAACCGGGTGTAGATGGAGGTGTCCCTGCCCACAGTTGGTACTGCATGATCTGTAAGGTTCATTCCAATCCTTAACTTTCTACAATTCTGTGAATCATGTGTAAGGGGCAATACTGAGCTGGGCAGACAGAATGAACGCAGTACACACACCTATCTTCCAAACTTCCTCTCACTGTAATCCATAGGTTTCTCCTTTTTTTCACCTGGCTTTCAAAGGTAGAGGAATTGATAGTAAGAAAAAAGGTTTTTCAAATCCTTCCATATAAAATAGGAGCTATGTATGCCCTCAGAAAGACAGGGGAGATGTTTTCACCAAATGGACTGAGCCCAGGCTGCTCACTACAAAAAAGCCTCCTCTCTTGCCAAGGCATGCTTGATTATTCTGCAGTCATTAGTGATTCAGTTATCATTTCACTTTGAAAAAGGAACAGCATTTCAGGCTTCTTTGACCTTCCAAACTTTTATTCAAGCAGCAAAACTGCATAAATTCCCTGCCTGTAAATAACCCACTTAGTAAGTGACATCCAGGAACATCTCAGGTCCTACAGACACAAAGACACCTCACGAGGCTGGGTAATGGTCAGTGGCATCTGAGCAAGGACAGCTTCCAAAAGGACTCCACTGAAGCTTGGACACCAAGCATGATAAAATCCTGAGATTCATTCCTAAAATCCTGCTATAGGATAAGGGATACAACTACACGAACACTCTCAGCACTGGAAAAAACTTTTATTTGGGCAAAAAAAAGACTAAGAGTAAAGGCAAAAGTTTAATTGCTGTTCAGAGATAAACAAAGCTCTCAGGAACAGCAATAAGGAATCAGTGCCATAAAGACAAAGGCATTTGGGTCAGTGTATTTACAGCAGGTTATGTGTAGAATGGGAGTGTGGCAGAAGCCAGCTCCATGGTTACAGGGACTGTTTTCTCCCAGGTATACTGGTAAAATAAATTGAGGGTGTGACTGCATGTTTGTTTTGTTCATAACACAGAGCAACAAACCTGCACCCAACTCTCCCCTAAATTCACTCACTGAAGCCAAGGCAATCTGCATAGCACACCCTAAAATGCTCTGACTACAAAAACCTTTCTTTTCCTAGGTGCATTAAAAGCCAGCCATGTCAAACAGGAAAACAGTATGTACACGTATGCTAATTTAACTGGAGCCAGGAAAAAGTAAACTATTAATCCTCTCCTGGTTTTGAAGTCTTTCATTCCTGTAGAGTATTTCCAAAGATAGAAAGAACATCAGAAGTACTTAAAAATGCAGCAGCAAACACAACAGAATTTGCCTTTATTTCCACAGGAGACTACTTGAGAGATTTTTAGGTAAATGTTAGCTATAGCAAGCACACAGTACACAAGAACTTAGAGATAACCTGTTTTTCTTCTGTCTGAATACCCTAGGTATTAACTGCATGCAAAAAAGAGTTGAGAAAGACCTTAAGAGTTATCTTGGTTTATTCTCATTACTGAGAAAAAACCTAAATATGTCTTGAAAGGGAAATTTAGCAGCTAACAACACTTTACATTCAGCAAATGGCATATATGGAAAAAATCCCATTAACCTGAGAGATGACACAGAGCTGTTAGAAAACAGCCTAAGTCAGAAAGCTGCAGTTTTAGCAAGTTCCATATTTGTTCAAAAGTCCCCTCCTGCCAAACTTTGAAAGTCAAGTGAAATAAAACATTGGGAAATGGATTTGCTCAAAGTATTTCCGACAAACTGGATTTCTTATGATTCCAAAGTGCGAACAGTGAAGTTGCACTTAGCAAAGAGTTTCAAACCTCACCTGAAAACTACATTTACAATACCACCAAGTCTTTTGTTCCAGCATTTAAATGCAGCAATGAAAGCCCTACCTTTCCTCTCAGATCTTTTCATCCTCCTGCGCTTCCCGTGCGCTCGGGCCACGCTGCAGAGGCTCCCCATGCCCAGAGCCATGGCTTGATGTGATGCCATGCACCCCTGGCACCTGTGCCACCCCTCACCCTTCCCAAAGCACCAACTAGCTATTCCCAAAAGGAGATTATCCCTGGGCTTCCTCTCCCAGCCCTGGAAGCCTGGAGTGCACTGATGCACAGCCCAGTGAACAAGATGAGCAGAGGATGCAGCTCACCCTCACCCACTGCCAGAGGCACGTGTGACAATTAACCCTTTGTCACACAAGGGGCAAAGAAGGACAGTGCTCTGAGAAGGACTAGATCAAAGGCATCCTTACTCCCAAGGCGTGGAAAGGCACAATCCATTTTAGTTTGTTATTAATAAAGGAGGGCAACTCTTCAGTCTTGTAGCTCAGAAACAAGGAGAGACATAAGCAAGGAAATATTTACACAGCCCAGTGAACGAAACAAGATGCTTTCAGCATCCTTTACAACCACTTCTCAGGTTCCCATTTCATCCACTGCCTCAAAAGGCACAGAATGCAGTTGGAAATAGTAGGAATACAAAAATATACCAATCTCAAATACACTTTAGTCACAGATTTTCCATACAAAGGTTTCCATCAGGCCAACCAAGAAGCCTCCCATTGTCAACGTTATCTGTGATATTTTCCAGCTTTTTCATAAACTAAAAAGTAACATGTCACATTATGGGATAATCATCCAGTTTCCCCATTTGAGTGACCAACAAAGATATGTTGATCCTGCAGATCCTACAGATCATTAGCACTGGCTGAGGATATTTTATGGATATGCAGAGCATATTTTAGGATATTTAGATAATTTGATGTTTTTAATATATTTTAGATATTTAGATTATTTGAGGATATTTTAGGATATGTAGATCACCAGCACAGGCTGAGGGTTGCAGCTACCCTTTAATCCTGCCCTCAGATTAAACTTCACAGGACAAAAAACACTTTGCAGCAGAGAATGCCTGCAGGGGCAAGCTCCAGTCTGTTACTGCACTGATGAGACCTCTCTGACCAGACACCTCCAGCTGCTCTCAGACCTTTATTTCTCAGTACATCAGGAACACAGCTCATGACTGAATCTAGATGATCTCTGGTACATGACTTACATGCACCATCCTATTTTGACAACTATCCAGGCTGGCATTTTTTGAAAAACATTGCCAATGGCATCTTAAAGTAGGAGTACTTCACTAGCCAAGCCCAACACGCTCCAGCTCACCACTGGAACTGGGCTGATGTGCTACCAGGGAGCTCTACCTGCTGGCACTCATTCCCAGATCCCAGATAACAGCTTTTGCATCTCCAGACTGTGATGGAAAGCACAGACTGAGTGACTGCAATTATTTCTGTCTGAAGCCTAAGCACTAAAAGCTTCCAACTTCCCCACTACAAAGGAATTGAAGTTCTACTTCAGCATCCATGTTATTAGACACTACTTCTCATTCTGAGAATGAAGAAAGAGTAAGAGGATTATTTGAGCTCAGTTTAGACTGAATTTAGAAAGAAGAACTAACCACGGAGGAACAAGCCAGAGTCATGGCACAGTCACATGATCACACTAAGAAAATCAGGAGGAAATGAGTCCCATCAAAGAGCAACTCCCAAAACTAGTGCTGTGCCTAATTTGGTGTGCTAATTAACTGGTTTTGTATGCTAATTAACAGTTTAAGGCCCAGTTTCACATTTCAATACACAATAAGCTGTGTGTGGCAGGACAAGGACATGGAGAGTGAGGTATCTACATCTACACAGCTCTGAAGGAACAGCAACACTGACAAAGAGAGAAAGGGAAAAAAACACCCCTTAGGGGGATGAAAATTCATTCTGCATCTTTGAGAAAACAGCACAATTTGTAAAATGCAAAGAGCAGCCTGTGCAACTACTGAGTCTTTTACCATAATTCCTTCAGCTGCTCAAACTTTTACCACCTTGTTCTCAGCACAGCAAAGATTGAGATACATAGAAATGTGTATTTCTCCTTCCTTTTGGGGGAAGAGTTGCTCCATTAGCTATGTGAAGTCAAAAGTGATTTTGCTTTTAATAATTACTTTATCTGTCCTAAATTATCAGAGATTTGATTCACAAAATTTGGTGTAAAGACTGAAAAGAGACTTCTTCAGGTCACCTTTGTAGCTCCTAACTCTACCAACCCCTGCTCCTCAAGGCAGTGACTCTGGGCTATGACACTCAGGAAGGAGGCCTAGGAAAAGGCCTTGAAGGATGACAGCTTTGAGGAGAGAAAAGCTCTCTAAAATCTGACTATTGGCTAAAGAACATAGACAATGCCCTTGGGAAAGAAACTTGGTGACCTGTTGCAGGTGTAAATGAATAACAGTTTCAGGAAATAAAAAATATCATAGAGAGTGGTTTGAATTGGAAGGGACCTTAAAGTTCACCTCTTTCCAGCTCCTGCCATGGGCAGGGACACCTTCCACTATCCCAGGCTGCTCCAAGCCTATTCAACCTGCTCTTGAACAATTCTACTGATGGGGCAGCCACAGCTTCTCTGGGCCTCACCACCCTCACAGAGAAAAATTTCCTTTTAACTTCTAATCTAAATGTATCCTAGCTTAAAACTATTTCCTCCTCTTTTATCACTATCTGCCCACATGAAAAGTAACTCTTCCCCTTTTTATAATCTCTCTTTAGGTACTGGAAGGTCACAGTGAGGTCTCCCAGAGTCTTCTGCAGGCTGAACTACCCTGTAATAACCAATCTGTAACATGCATTAAGTTAAATACTCAATATCCTTAAATATCTTATAATGTCCACATGATTAGACAAAAGCAGGTTGAAAACCAAGTGCAAGGAAGTAAATGCTGCACACAGAACAAAACTGTGGCATTCAGTGTTCCTGTGTGTGCTGGAAGCAGTAAATCCTATAATACCTTGTATTTCACAGATCTGACACCCACTGAGGCATCAAGGAGATAATGGGCTGCCTTCTCTCCAAAGAAAAAGCAGTTCCCAGGTGGAGTTTGGGACTTACCCATCTCCAATACTCCCATTTCACCTGCATCCCTGAACCAGGAGTGCAGAGACACTAAACAACTCAAGCATATTCCACCCAAATTCCAGAGATAAACCAACCCAGGCAAGATCAGAAGCAACACAGCAAGACTGATGGAAAACTTCAGCACCTCCTCAATTCTCCTTTTTAAACAGGTATCACATGAAAATCTCCAAGCACCAAAACATCCTTGAAACTCTCATTTACTTATAGATTTGGTACCCATTATCAGCTTACTTTTCATACTCTTTGAAGAAATGCTCATACACTGTATTTTTTAAGTGTTTTTAAAGATTTTTTTAAATTTTTTGCTCCCACAAGCAAACTGGGTATTTTTAAGCACAAGGACAATATTACAGGCCAACAGCAGTTTTCCTTTTAGTTTTGTGCACTTCAGCAAGAAGAAATATAAATTAGCATCAACTGCTAGAATTAGTAGGAGCTAAAGTACATCCTGAAAAGCTGCTCTGCACAGAAAATTCCAGATCCAGAGCTGCTGGCTGTATCATACTGGGAGCCCCAAGAGCTCTGACATAAACCCATACTGGAGTTTATTGGTGAGCTTGGAGTCTATTCCTCACGTGATTAAATCCATCCCAACAGCACCATCTGCTGTTACAGAAATTATTGGGGTTGCATCTATTGATCCCTCAACCAAGGAAGTTTAGAGCTCTGCTCCCAATTAGAAATAACTTAGGAAATTTGCAGATTTATTCCTTTTTACCAGATTACTGTTAGGACTGAATGCCTCATTTTTCACAATTTTTTTTTTCTGAAGGACTCCTCAAGTATCTGCAACTGTCAGAAATGTATTTATGACGTGCTACCAAGGCAAAAGTTATAAGTATTCAGAGAGGAAAACTGAGTAGCTTGGACCTCCCAATAAGTAATATTAATATTTTCAACATCATTTAAAAGATAATTGATACAGCTACGCAGTGCTAAGGAAAATAATAACTAATTGGAAGAAAAATCTAAAATAGTTTTAAAGGAGGTCAAAAGAGACTCAGATATCTTGAAGCTGTTTCATAAAAAGAAAACAAAACAGTCATGGAGGTAGACTGATGTTTGGGATTAGGAGATACACTTACAATTTAGGCTTATTTCCTCTTTTCCCACCAAAATCAGTTATTAAGCTTTGCTCAAACACTCTGCAAACCTGCAAGTCCTACATGCTAGCTCTGCCTATTTACTTTAATAAATAATTACTTTAATAATTAATATGCATTGGATACAAACTTGCAGCCAGAGGAGTAACTAAATTTTTGTAATATCAACTTGTAAACCAACATCCTGTCTATTTTCAAGCTGCTGATCCAGTAATTGTGAAACTATTTGAGTCCAAACATAAATAAATGTTATAGATAAAACAAGAAAGTACTAAACAAGTGTTCAAATACATTAAAATGAAGTTTCTCCTCCTCCAAGTTATGAGCCAAATGCATCAATCAGAAAACAGAGAATCCTGCTGCATGTTTGCAAATACAGTGTGCTTACCTTTTTAACTATTGGAGAGACATGCTGATTCTGCAACCTGCAAGAAGAGGAAATCCAGTCAATTGCTTGGTTCTTTAACAATTTGTGTATTACAAATAGTAACTCCTGACCTTAAAAAGGGACACATTTCTGATTCTCTAAAAATAAAATAATCCATACTACAGATACACAGTCCCAGACCCAAGTCTTATGTAACCCCCTGACCATTTTGGACATTCCTGGTTGGAAAAAAAGAAAAATTTAAAAAGAAATCAAGACTCAAGATGTCTAATTCTGGATGTCAGAAAAAACATCCCTAAGGTACAAGCAGTTATGTAGCAGAACCCAATCTGCAATCTCTGCACCTTCTAGGAGAGAGGATCGGCAAAAAAGTGGTAAATAATGGTGTAAAAACAAAATAAATATTTGTATTATCACACCCAACTTATCCTGAAACCAAATCCAGAATTCTCATCTTGTTAGATTTTTTTTTTTAATTTAGATCTTTGGTTCTTATTTTTAGGGAATGACTTTAATCCATGTAAAAGGCCCCTCATACAACAACCCCCTTTCCAAATACCACTTTCTTGATCCCACTGACATCAGGCTGCATTTTCCTGCACAAAAGGAAAATCCCACAACTACCAGTAGTGAGGTGGAAAACAACTGGCAGATGTAGGGTAAAACACACACACACACCACCACTTTTAAGGTCTCTTCCAACCTAAGGTCTCCTGCAACCCAAACCATTTTGTGATTCTGATTCTGAGGATGATACAGGATAACAGGGATGATGTGAGCAATTTTATTTCCACAAACAAGCACAGCTGTTGGACCAGGCACAGACAGCTTTAATTTAACACACAACCTCCTAGTTCAAAAAAACTACTGATGAGGCCATAGCAGTGTGAAGCTCAGACTATTCTAAAACTGTTCCAAAATCACAATCACACAGCCCACGAGAGGGTGCTGGTACCCTGCAGAATCCTGCACTGAATTCAAGTTACACAGAGCACAGCTACACAACACAACCCAATAGCTACACATCTCTTAGTCAAAAAGGGATCTGACATACTATTTAAAGTCCATAAACTAGCATATTGCATTCATTTGACCCCAGCTTTTAAGACATTTCAATGTCAACGCTTCATAGTGGCATTTTCCTATAAAAATAAAAAGATTCATGTAAATACTACATTGGTCTTATGATAAAGCAGGAAAAATGCCCAGAATACTGAGTTCAGAGTCAAAGTCACAACCTTGTGTTCCCATACCCACAATAAAAAATTCCAAACTCTTGGAATATGAGCTATAAATTAAGTGTGATGTGAAAATGTATATGGAGCAACAACCACCAAAAATGGGTTTTAAAAACAAGGTTTGATAATTCTCTTCCTATGTGAGCATTGCTTAAAGTTACAATTAATCCTGAGAAAACACACTGCTAATAGTTTTTATATTAGAATATCCTTGAGTTAATTTAGATTTCAAATTATCTTCCTTATACACAACATTACTCCAGTCGATAATTCCTTAAACTAAAAACAATCCATGAAAATTGAGACTTGAAGTTTACCACTGAGTACCAAAAGTCCTTACATATTGACAGGTGCAGTGAATTTTACAGAGAAAGAATCACCCAGGGTAAGAACTAGGGCAAAAAGGCTTATCTTAGTAATTCTTTTTGTTATACTGTGAGCAGTAAAGACAGGTGGAGCAAAAACAGACTTGTAACACCTTAAATCAGTAAAAACTCTAAAAAGAAAAGAAAGGATTCTTTGTCCCTTACTTGTGAGTTAATTTATCCTAAAAAGTTCAGAAACATGTCCATGATTTCTCCCAGGGCAGCAAAGGATACTTGAAAATCATCTGAAGAACACGACATGCTGGCCATTTAGGAATATTTTCAAACACTGACTTTTTAAAGATCAGCTGAAAATATTTCAAGGCAATGAGAATCACAACAGACATCTGAGGTACCACCTCAAGACATAAACCTGCAAAACCCACCCAAACACAAGGCACCAACCTGGAGGCACTCAGCACCAGCCCTATAGTCAGGATACAAAAACCACCACTTCCAATCTTTTTGTATTTACTTTCCTATTTATTTTACTTCTCACATGTTGAAAAAGCAAAGTAATCTGCTGAGCCATCTCAACTGCTGATGCATGTTTTTTCATACACCAGGCATGAGTCTCCACCCTAGACTATAAATGCAGTTCAACAGCACAACTGCAGAACTGGGATTTCCTCTGAAAACATTTTCCATCTAAACATGAAGAAACAATTTGACATCTATGATGTACTTACTTCAGTTTATCAGTCTGAATCAAAGAAATAATAGCCCAAATCCAACCCACACTCCCTACAGCCCTTTTGAACTGCTCATTTAAAATTCTAAAGTAAACTAAGAAAGACTAACAACTGAGCAGCACAATTAAAAATAAAAAAGTTTATGGAAAGAAAGGACACGTATGTTGCAACTGGAAAAAGAAGTACAGCTTATACACAATACAAGCAGTCAGATGCTTCTCTTTCCCTTGATATTAAACAAACTCTTTTGGAACTTACAAACAGGTACACAGGACACTGAAACAAAGTTCACTGACACTTCAAAAGCCATGAAAATTCAGCAGCTATTAAGCAACAGGAATCCATGGATAAAATAAAAAAGAGAACGCTACTCCATCAAGTATTATCCAAGCTTTTACTGCAGCAAACAAACAAACAAAAGGATGTTCATCATTTATTCTAAAACACACAGTTACCCAAAACATGTTAAGGAAGAAACACAGTATTTTTCAAACATTCTCTCACCAAAAATAATTTTACATATTTGCATAGTATCAGCAAGAAACTCTAACTTTTAATTCTGCCATCTCCTATATCTGAAAAATCATATTCACTAGTGTGCTGGTACATTTGGCATCCTAAAGCCTCAGTAATAAATTTTGATAGTGAAACAACATTATTTCAAAACTAAAGGTTTTAATGCCACTCCTCTTTTCACAGGATCATCCCATGGATAAGAGCAGTTACCTTAGAAGAGAAGGTGACAGAAGCCAAAGGAATCATTAACATAAGCAAAATTACCATAAATGTCTTCAGGGGAGCTGAGGCTTTAATCTTGTTGTTGATGTTTTCACTATAGCTAGTGTTTAAATATTTACATTACTCATTTAGCTGCTTTAAACATTACTCAAACTGTAACAGTCCAAAAGTGCAACCTCCAGACTAAGCAGCAGCTTTTAAAAAGCAACAGAATTTAAGAAGTCAGTTGTAATTTCTCTGTTTGGTATTAGCAGCTTTTAGACAACAGCTAAAATAGAAAAGTAAGTTATTTTTTACTACAGACAAACTGTAGACAAGAATTTAAGCTACGGGAGTAGCAGAGACAGGACAACCCACCCATCCCACCACACTGACCACTTCTGACACTGGAAGATGCCCCACTTTGGAGCAGATGTTGCTGCACCAACTTGATAAAATTGCTGAAAGCTCTTCTCAATGCTACAGTGATCAACCAGGGTTTTCAGCTTAAAAAAAAAAAACCTGTAAAACTCCCTTTCATTCAAAAAAAAAACCTGTAAAACTTCCTTCAAGCTTGTTCTACATATGTGCAGCACCTACTAGAGGAATGCAAATCTTTCTTCCTTTGAACAGCAGCAATATTTTCCAGCCTTCACAACAAGGCAGATTTGATTGTTTTCAGTCCTAGGGCAAAGATTAGATTCATGTGAACACTTTGTACTTAGCATTAGTCTTCAGAAAAATGCCTCAGAAATCAATGTTTAATAAAAGATACCAAATAATTATCACTCAGTTTAACAGTGCTCAAACCCAGGAGATTATGTTGTGCATTGAGGATGTGTATTTTCTCTGGCTGGTACCTGGGAAGTCACTCTCCATATTCGTATCTTTATTTGAAGTTTATTACTTCAGGAGTGCCAGAAGAAGGCACTTTATTCCCAGACCTCTGCTTTTAAAACAGGTTGGGATGGCTGTGCCACTGCCTCCAGCCTCCTGGTGTGACAGAGGCTGCTGACAAAGCTGGGAGACAGAGTGGGAATCAGCAATGGTGGGATCAAGTGTGCATGCTAAGCCATGCCTAAAGTGATACTCCCTTCACTGGGAGCTCCCAGACCATGCCCACAACCCCAAGAACCAATGGGATTTAATCCTGGACTTAAAACAGGACTCCAAGAGAGGCCAAGTGTTACCTCTCAGCACCTGACAGAACACCAGTGACATGACAGAGATTTAAACCATCCCCCCTACTGAAAAGATCCAAGAGGCAAAGACACAGCCACACTCAAATCACTACAGGAAAAAAGATCCAGTCCAGACAACAAATTTCTTCCATTTTGTTGACCAGAGGCAACTTGACTGCAGTATTGCCCTGAGATGAAGATAAAACAGTAGAAGAGGGTGTTGCAATTTCAGTAAAGAGTTCACCAAGGTAAAATACACAAGCTGGAAACAAGGCTTAACACAGCCACTGATTGTGCACATTTCATACAGTGTCAGAACGGTTTGGGTTGGAAGGGACCTTAAGACAATCTTGTTCCAGCCCCTGCCACCAGCAGGGGACATCTTCCAGGGCAGGGACACCTTCCACTATCCCAGGCTGCTCCAAGCCCTGTCCAACCTGCCTTGGACACTCCCAAGAATGGGGCAGCCACAGCTTCTCTGGGCACCCTGTGTCAGGGCCTCTCCACCCTCAGAGCCAAGAATTTCTTCCCAATATCCCATCTAAAGCTGCCCTTTGTCAATGGGAAGCCATTGCCCCTTCTCCTTCACTCCAGGCCCTTGCCTGAAGACCCTCTCCAGCTCTCCTGGAGCCCCTTTATGCATTGGAAGGGTCTCTGAGGTCCCCCAGAGCCTTCTCTCCTCCAGGCGAGCACCCCAGCTCTCCCAGCCTGGCTCCAGAGCAGAGGGGCTCCAACCTTGGAACATCTTGGTGGCCTTCTCTGGACCCACTCTAACTGGCCCATGTCTTCCTTGTGCTGAGGAGCCTAAACCAGGACACAGCACTCCAGCTGGACACCCAGGAGGACAAAGGGGGAATTGTGGATTTATCCTCTGACTCCCATTCTCCAGCAGCCTGCAGCAAAGCAAAAGCTTCCCCATGGGAGATACAGCACAAACTGCATCTGCTGTGCACAAAATGCCAGAAAGCACAAACTACACCAGGGGAAAAAATAATGGATTGCACAAGTGCACCCACCAACAGCCTTTTTAACAGGCTTAATATTATTTTTAAAATAAATGTTATGCAACTAACGTGGAAGAGCTTTAGAGCTCTTTATTCCTTTAGCTTTAACCGGCACCTTACAGGAACTCCATGTACAGGGAATTTAAAGACTGTGAAAAAAAACCTGAATCACGCTGTTTTCCCAACAAAGGACTGGGTTAGCTGGAAAACATATTTCCAGGTCAGTTGTTTTCTTGCTGCTTCTCTATGGACATTCATTCTGTGCTCTGGGCAGAGCTGGAGACTGCAGAGGAGAGATGCAGGGATGGGATCAGACCACAGCAAGGACTCTGGGCACGTGGTGCTCTCACCCCACCACAATGGACCAGGAAAAGACACCAAGTGTCCCAGTGCAGCAGGAGGCCAAAATAACAGTGGCTGCATCTTAAACTGAGTTTTCTCCTCCAGAGAGGCAAGCTCTGAGGCTGTCCCAGAGAACAGCATGGCAGCAGCAAGCTGAACTAGAAGCACCCCATGTTTGTGACTCATGTCTCACTGACAGTCTGCATCTCCACAGTGGGGACTTCCAGGATTTTGATATCTGTCTCATCCCTGCAAGGTTTTAGGAAGAACAAGCCGCTGGACTTCTAAGACTATGAAGGTGCTAGATTTCACTTTTACAGTCACATTTCTGCTTTTCTCCTACAAAAATATGAGCAGATTTGAAGGACTTCAAGCTAACTTTTGATGCACCTTGACTCCCCGCCAGTCTTCTGAGATCCTGGAAGCTTTTCCTCAGGATCTGGCCTGCAACTGGCTGTCAGGGATCTCTCTTGCAAAAGACTGACTCAAACTGCCCCTTCCTGAGCAGTTCCTTGAGTTATTCAACAGCAAGTTATTTTATGTGAAAGAAAGAAAAAATAAAAACAAAAAAATCCCAAAACAAAACAAAAAAAACCCAGCACCAACCACACTTGTGATGTAAAATCTGAGTGCCATCACCGCTCAGGTGTGTGGGCAGAGTGTTTGCCATCACAGAATATTAGACATTTTTCAGCCACGTTGTGCAGAAATGGGACTTACCACCTTCATATTCAAGAAACTGTAATACATCCCAGAGCTTGACAAGACAAGCAAGGAAAACACCCAGAAGATTTTGGATAGGGCAAAGTGAGAGAGAAGGAAGACGCTGGCATGACCAGCATGCTCAGGACCTGGGGTCTATGGTACCCACACATGGAATCAGAGAAGCACTTAAGTTGGAAAGTACCTCTAAGATCATGGAGCCCAGCTCTTAAGACAGAACCTCCACATTCACAACTGAATCATGTTCCCAGGTGCCACATCTACACAACTTCTGAATGGGTGGTGACTGCAGCCTGTGCCAGTGCCTGGCCACCCTTCCAGTGAACAAGTTTTTCCTACTAGTCAATCTAAACGTGCTCTGGCACAACTTGAGGCCATTTCCTCTGGCCCTGTCTCCTGCTGTCTGAGAGAAGAGATCTATCCCTACCTGGCTACAACCTGCTGTGAAGGAGTTGCAGGAACAAATAAGACCCCCTTGAACAAAAATCACATCAGAGGGCAACTGGATCAAAATTTGGAGGGTGTCAAGACTCAAGACTACATCAGAGAGTTTTGATGTATTCCTCCTAAGGGCTGAGATACTGGGAGGTAACTCACACATTAATTTTCATTAGCCTTTTTGAGTTCAGATAAAAATTGATAAATAACAAATGATGTTCGGTTACCTGAAAAGCTGAGTATTAAAGTTGTTCCTGATAGCCAAAGGAAACAAATGGGAGTTGAAATACTTACACCTATTTTATCTACTAAGTTATTTATACAAAATAGCCCCAAAGAATCTCCCAGCAAGACAAACCTGAAAATACTTAGAGAGGAAGAATTCATGAGTAAGCGATGAAAGTTGCAGATCATAGAATCACAGACTGGTTTGGGTTGGAAAGGACCTTAAAGCTCATCTCATTCCAAATCCTGCCATGGGCAGGAACACCTTCAAGTATTCCAGGCTGCTCCAAGCCCTGTCCAACCTGGCCTTGAACACATCCAGGGATGGAGCAGCCACAGCTTCTCTGGGAATCCTGTGCAAACATGACCCTGCCCAACACTGCTACCCCTTGCAAACCAGCATCACATCACAGCAGAAGGCAAACAGAAGGACTACAGGGTGACACATGGCACAGGGAGCTCGAGAGAAGCACCCTAAAGAGCTGCTCAGTCAAGAAGAACAAATCAGAGTCTGCCTGTACAAATGCAGGAGAAAAGGGAAACAATTATCAGTGCTGGAAGGGAGCACAGCACACAATCAAAGGCAAGAAACACTGGATGCTTTTCATGCAGAATTGATACATGCTGCAAATGCTGGCAGAGCAAGGACACTGGACTAGCCCCAAGCACATCTATCCTCCACACCCCTCAGAAAGCACATCTGGGTGCCCCAGGAGAAGGGCAGAGCTGGCAGCCTCCCACGTGTGCCACAGGCAGCCAGCACCCACCACCAAGCAGCCAGCAGCTGCGGAGGAAGGATGACAACTCCAAGAGACACCAGCCCTCACCTGGGACATGGGTGAAGGACTGAAGAAATCACTTGCCTGGGATTTTGCTGGACACCAGAGAGCTGTGTTTTCCCTGCTCAGCTGTATTTCCACTCCAGGCAAAAGTGGAGCCACCCTGGATGCCTGCTGCCATCCCCCCATCCCACAGGGCACACGCACACCTGGAGCAGCACCACCACACCCTTCCTCTGTCTCTGCTGCTCCCAATGTCTACAGCAGCACAGCCATAAGGTACAAGGATGACACCACCAGAGAAACCCCCAAGACTTTAAAGCAGCAGCAGATTTCCAAGGAGACCAGCACTGCTTCTGCACAGCCTGTGATGCACCTGCCCCAGGTAAGAGGATGGAAAATCCCCATTCCCCTGGCACACCAACCCAGGGGGGCAATTAACTCAAGACATAGCATTACCTTCACGTTCAGGACAACAAAACCACAGAGACAAAGAGTCATTTAAGGCCATCAAGAATATTTAAGAGAGCTCAGCCACAGAAGCAAAGAGTCCATCAGTTCACATGCCAAAAAAACTCCATGTTGAGTGGAATTTGGTGACCTTTTACTATAGTTATTTTTAGACTGAAGGTTTTATTCTGGACAAAGTACTGAAGATAAAGTATTATACATATGCATGTATCTTTAATATATGCACATACTGCGTGCATTTTCTGTGAAGTAAAGAAGCAGCTACTGATTCAGAAATGCAGGCAGTTGGCTGTTCCCTCAAGGATAACCTATGCACTGTGAACATGCACTTTACAAGAAACCAGGTCTTAGCTCCAGGAGGTGAAATTCTGCAATAAGAACATCAGCAGCTTCCTAAGATAGATCCAAAAGTCATTTATTCAAAACCACCCAACTGCATACATACTAAAGTAGTATTCACTAGCAATGCTGCCAGGACAACTGCTGGAGCAAGAGGTGTTTGGATACATTTTAAGTACCACTGGAAGTAAAAATACCCATTAATACAATTTTTGTATTATTTTGTATTTTTACAATTTATGTCCAATTTGGACTACAGCAACATGCCAAACCTAGGCAAAAAAACCCCATCAGAAGATAGTAAGGAAGGTCTGTGACCCAGGGAGATGCAAAAATACCCAAGCTAAAGCCATAAATAATGCTGAGGAGCTCTGCTGTACTGAAAGCTACCAGCAGAAAAATTCCTTTCCCTACTTTCTACCACAGCATTGTAAAAGCTATGACCTTGAAAATATTGGCTATTTCTCTTCAGCTTTAAAAGCAGCTTGCTTCAGCTAAGCTGTCCTGCAGATCAGGTGATGGTCTGGCAAGAAAGCAACAGTCAATAGCCATATTCCTCAACAGAGCTTTTATTACAATAATCAAATGTACTTCTAGTTCCTTCCACACTCACTGAAAGCCATCAAGAGCAGTTACTTAGAAAATGTTCTCACAGCCATTGGGGAGCCTCGCTTAAGTCTGGAAAGCAAACTTTAAAAGAAAGCAAATCTATTGAACAAAGGACTGAAGAAAGAAAATACTGAAAGGAGAACAAGCCACAGCTCTTCTTGAAGTTGTCCTGTGACAGGGCCAGGAGCTGGACTCAATAATCCTTATGGGATCCTTACAACACTGGCTATTCTATGAGCCCTGAATCTGAAAAAGGCTGCAAGCCAGCAAGGGCATCACAGATGCTGAGAGAAGCTGGGGGTGTTCACAGCCAGGCTGGGCAAGTGGCCCCAATAGAGTCCTGGCCCACCTTCAGCTGAGCTGCTGACTGAAACCTGACTGAGCTACTGAGAAAAAGCATACAAGGAGGCCGAGGGTGATGGAAAATAAGCAGCGGGGTTGGGAACACTACCCAGTAGCACTGGGTATTATCTGGGCTGCAAAAAAAGCCAGCTAGCCATCGTGATCTGAAACAGTGATGAGAGAAACAACAGTACAGAGTTATAGGAACACTAGCTATATTTGCTGAAGTTGTTTATCTAGACCCATCCAATATAATAATATTTACAAAATCTATGGAATACAGTATGGTGTGTTATGTACCGGGGATGCGGCAGGAGCAGGACGAGCCCGTCCCTCCCTCCCTCCTGGCGGCACCAGCGCCCGCAGCCCGGCGGCCCCGGCCCCGCTCGGTACCACGGAGAGCTCCCTCCCTCCTTCCTAACATGGAGCACCAAAGCTTGCCCACCAAACGAGCGCTCTCCCTTCCAAGCAGGGCAAAAAAAACAACAAAACCATCGCACAGGCTGTATCTGAGGAATTTGCACGCAGAAAAAGTTCTCTTGACAGCACAGAAGTTATGTGCATGAGGAATGATGCTGCTGTCCAAATATATGAATAAATTACCATCTTGGCAATAAACACAAGCCAAAGCTCAAAAGAAGTATTTCATTTCCAGGCAAGTTCATTCATAGATCTTACTAATAGTGAACCTGATTCCTTCAGGAACTCAGGAGCAGCAGAAGGAAAAGCATATAAGAAGATTAGGTTAATACTATATTTAAACATATGTAAGGACAGTGAATGAAATTGTGATTATTCACTCATTTAATTCAAGAAAAACAACCCCTTACTAAGAATAGCTTTCAGGGGATAAAAGAAGATAAACTAGGCTGCACCAGGGAAAAAAAAACAACAGAGCTACAATAGTACTCACTATCCCTCCTTATCCATATTTGTCAGCACTGAGGTCTGGGGAAATCAACTTGGATACAAAAGCATCAAACAGAAACAAACTACCCAAAGGTTTCCAGACTAATGCACCCTTTCCCCCAGTTGGGAAGCTTGCCCAGCTCATTATCATCCTCAGGGAAAACAGCAGAGTTGCAAAAATCTGCTATGTTAAATGCAAGAGTTTCAAAGACACGAGAAAAACCAGATTTTGCTGATTTGATGGAAGGACCCGACAGTCCTTGTGAAAGAGAGGGGGGAGCTCCCACCAATTCCAGCATGTGTGGTAGATTATGGAGTGAAGACAGGATTTTCTCCACTTTCACAAAAGATTTTCCGGGAGACTGCACCCCTTTAGCAGAACTTTGCCAAAAGCACAGGCACACACTCCCAAGCAGCCCTGCTGCTTTGGCTCACATCAGCTGAGCTTTTCTGTCTCATGCTCTTGAGAGCTGCTAATGCAGTGAAGGGCCCCGATTTAGCTTCTTATTAATCAAACTCTGAACAGCCATTAGCAACAGAAGCACAACCCAATCACAACCTTAGAGCAGTGGACATTCCCCTTAGAGCTCATCTCTGCACTCGCCCTCCTCCAAAGGGAGCCTGTGCAAGCTGTCCCCCCTCAAGCACAGAGGCAAAGACAGGCAGGATTGTCACAGAACCATGGAACTGTCAAGTCTGGAAAAGCCTCAGACCATTGAGTCTAACCAGGTCCACCACTAAGCTGTGTCCCTGTGGGCCACATCTACATGTCTTTATGGACTCAGAAGCATGTTCCCAGCTCCAATTAAAACACTGGCATACACACCCGAGCCACAACTGCCAGGATCACTGGTTTGAGTTAAGCATTAATTTCCAGCTCCTCTTTGTTATCAAAACAGAGTATCACATGACATCAAACTGCAGAACACCACTTGGCACTGGTGAGCGGCAGGAGACAAAAAGCATCTGTAAAAATATCACTACAAGAAGGTCTGTATAATACACAGTAAATCCCAGGAAAGCCTATCTGCTGCCAGCACTGCAAGGATGGTTTTGCTGGCTGTACAAGTGCTTCTAAACCAAGAGAGGGGCCGCAGCCCCAGAGAAGACATCAAAGCCACCACGGCTGAGAAAATACAAGAATCGTGCCACAGAGCTGCTCTGAAAAGTTTACAGGTAAAAAAAACAGGAATATGTTCTATTCCAGCTGGAAAAGATAACTCTGGTTTAACAAAGAGTAATGATTCTGCAGTTGCCTGTGGCTCCACACCTGTGAACAACACCCAGACTTTGTGCAGACTCCACAGGCAACAGATCCAAGGGGCTGCACAGAGTCAGCATCCCAAAGGTGCTGCTCAATCAGCTCACCAGTTTTAGCTACCAAAACTACCAAAACTTAAAGGAGAAGGCCACTATTTGTGCTCCAGATCCAGAAGCTATGGCAAAGGAGTTCTCTCCCTACTTGATACACCTTGGTAATTTCCATACTGTGGGAAACACCCATACTACAAAGTGCCTTCCAGGCGTAAACTTGGCCAAAGGCTATCATGGTTATAAAAGTGAGTAAGCACCCAACAAAAGAAGTTATCTCCTCCTCCTTTGATCTCCCAGAACGATCTACTCGTGCATATCAAGAGCAAGCTTTAAAACCTGGGCAGTGGAGGAGGGCTATAAGCCTGGTTCCCTCACAGAGCCAGTTTTTTTACAAGTTCCTCGCAAACAAAGCAGTTCAGCCATCGGCTTATATTAATTCTTCTCATTTTTCAGATATTTAAAAATACCAGCACTGATCCTTTAGCTGTGAAAAACATGACAACTCTAAGGCCAAAAGCAGCATTCAAATGTGTTATCTTAGTCCAGTTTTGATCAGAATGTTTTAATTAGAGATCCTACTGTGTTCTTACTGGGAGCCATCTAAAGAGTTTTAGAGTTGTTTTATTAAGTACTCGGTATCTGTGCTCAGTGTTTGAGGTGAAAAAGCACAATCTGACAAAGAAGGGCCTCTGTAAATAAGCTTTTATAAAATTTGCATCTAAAGAAAGTCAAAGGTATTTTTCCCCTCTAATAGGTTTCCAGTAGATGATGTACAAACACTAGAGCATAACTAAGCAAGGAAAAAGAGAGTGAAACCTTAAACTTAAAGGCTCCTTTGCTAATAAAGCTGAAGAGCTGAGTTAATCTACTTAAATCAAAATTAACCTCATTTTAGACACACTGAACACTTTCAGGAGAAGCCTTCAGAATGGCAGAGACAAGTATTAACTACCTTTGCAAACCTCAAAACCTACACAGACTAAATGAGAAAAAAAACTACTCCTGGTTGAGGCTGCCTCACAATTCCTATGTAAAAACTTCATATTCACATTACATGTGACAAATCAAAGAAACTGGTGTTTAGCATACATGCTTGTTCTCTTTTTGATCAAATTTTAAATAGTTCATCTCTTTTCAGAGTTGATATGACGAAACTAATAGCAGAAAGGAGGAGCCACCGGTAAATTGAGTTTGGAACAAAGACAAAGAGACATTGGTATAGTACTCACATATAATTTTACCCAAGGCCCATCATAAAATTATTTATGCAACTTAAAAGTACCATAATAACAAAAGCACCAGGAAGCAAAGTAATCAGAAAGTACCTTCTGCCATGTAGCACCAAACTCACCCCCAAATGAGGAATATTTCTACTTTAAATTTAAAATATGCTATATTCCTCACATGTTTTCTCCAAATGAGGATACTCAGGATACTCTTCACCTTACCTAGGTCCAAGAACTCCATTCTGTTAAAATCTCTGTAAAATTAACTAAACCCAAAAATTCCTCTGCAATCTGCTAAGCAGCCCTTCCTTTTGCACCTCTGCCAAAAGCACTCTGCATGGAAAAATCCTGACCCCGGTGCTTTCCTACACCTATAAAAGGACTTGATTCCAAACAACTGCAGGAGCCTTTACAGGGAAATTTAAAATCTTTGCTGTCTCCCTCATGCTTCAGCCCCTAGGGGCAGGGTGAGGGACTGTACCCAAACCTTTTGTTTTGTCCCATCACCTACGATGATTCACGACTGCTCCTTAGATCACTCATCTCCACTTTCACAAAGGAAAACAAGGGATACTTAGGGAAATAAGGACCTACCTTTTACTGGAACTACTTATGAAACTTGATTTCCTGTTTGTCTCAGAGCTACCACAGAGCTCCTCTGACGTCCAATAATATCTGCACTCCAGCAACAGCTTTTCTTCCAGCAGAGCACTCATCTGAGATTGCCCTCCTCACAGGTTCTTGTGCTCTCACAACTCAGTACTTACCTGGGACAAACCCACTCTCCTGCCAAATCTGATGGACTTTTCAAGGTGTTAACCAATTTCATTCAAGGGCACTAACCATGCCAGGCAATGGGAAATTGAGCTTTGAAGCACAGGAAGATAGCCAGAGTTCCCAATAAAGACAATTTTCATGAAGCAGTCCTGAGTTAGAAGTATAGACAGCTCTCAACCACAAAGAGACCTACCCTTGGAGCATCAGGGAAGACATTTCTCCAAAAGAAAAACAAAGCACCCTTCCTCTTCAAGCACATAAAGCTTAAAAAAATAATTTAAAAAATAAGTTAAAGTGTAAAGAAGGAATAGAAGCCACAAAGACGGAATTATAATACTGCACACAGGAGAAGCTCCCTGGCACTTCCACAGATGCTCGGCATTGCACAGAAAAAACCTCAGCAACAACCAACTTCCACCAGCACAGCCAACTGAGGAAAGCAGAGCAGCACTCCCAAAGCCCTGTAAGCAGGTGATACTCACAGAGGAAGCTCTGGAATGGGGTTACAGGCACAGGCTGGCTGTGCATGCAGGGGACAGCAGTGAGTCACAGCCCTGGGCAGGCAGCACTGACTCAGCCCGTGCTCCTGCTGGGAACAGAAGCTCAAGGTAACCCCGGCAGCTTTTGTGCAGGAGATGGATTCCCTTGTCTTGGGGACAGACACACAGCACAGCTGACCCACAGGCAGGGAACAGGAAAGGATCCTGAATCCTCTGCAACCAGACATTCCTAAGAGGATGACTGTACCGAGCATCCTCTGAGCTCACACAGTAATAGCAGTTACATTAATTTCTTTGGTGATTTTTTTACCTTTATTATTGCCTAAATGGACTCATGTGCTGCTGCTTTGGTCAGCTACAGCCTCAAATAGTCATATCTGGTTCCTACTAGCTCCCACAGCCTGCTGATGACCTCTTTAAGAACTTAAATTGCAAAAACAACTATTTCTCATACCTACCATACAAAAAACATTCACTAAAAGGATTTAAAAAATGTTAAACAGCAGGAAAGAGAAAAAAACCCAGCCACGCTGTCTCCAAACAGGAAAGAAACTTTTGCTTTAGAATGCCATTTCACTTGCTTACATAATCATTTCACCAAGGTTTTTTTTTGGGCTTTTTTTTTTGGTCAGGCAGCATTTCTACTATAAAGGTATTTCCTTTCAAACCAAGATACATACATAACAGCATCCACTGATAAATACAACCCAAACATACAGTTTCAATGTTCAGTACTTCAACATAAGCTGAAATCCACACTGCAGCAGCTGGATGGCTTGAGTTTCAAACGTGCCAAGCACCTACCAGCTCCAGAAGCTGCAGGACCAGCAAGAGCTCTGGGCTCTCTTCACCAGAGCAGATATCTCAGGCATCCAAGCAAAGACCCTCAGGTTCCTGATTTTGAGTGCAAGAGCCTAACAAGGCGCTCACTGCAGGCACCTGGGGACAACCCACCTGAAACCACCCTGGCACCAACACCCAGCCCAGGGAAACACTGCAGCCAGGGGAACATTCCCCACCTGAAACACAGCCAGCACTGCCATGCCCAAAACCTCCTCGGGGCACAGGTGACACTGGCAGCACGGACTGCTGAGAGGGCATGGCACACTCAGGGTCTGTCCAGGGCACTCTCACAGCAGTGTTGGCCAGAATCTCTGACTGGGTGATTGGGAACAACTACAGGCAGCAACCTGGGGTTTGCCATGTGTAGGCATCAGTTTGCTAGGGAATGGCAGAGCCTCACCTGGTCCCAGTCCCAAACTGTCTGAACTGGTAAGCCCAGCCACTTAGGCTTTACTCACTTATACCTCTTAAAAGAGAAAAAAGTCTCATTTAGTTAAAAGTTCTCCAGAAGACCTTTGTGCTCACAGCAAGCAGAGGCCTGCCACTGAGGGCTTATGGGACTGCACTTCCATTCCCAAAACACAGTCCACCCACAAAAGGGCACTCAGTTTGTAACTGAGCAGATAAATCTGGATAACTGGGGGCAGCATCAAAGCGGGTTGGGGTCCGTGAGCAGTGTGAGCAAAGCTATGAGACACTCCACTGAGCACAGTGGTACTTTCTCAGAAAACACAGAGCAAGCACTCCTCCTGCTGAAAAAGTTGGCTATTTTTTCTCTCTCGAGCTGAGGAGCCAGTGCTCCTCAACGTCAGCAACACAGCAAGCTGGCTGCTGAAAACAAACCCCAAAAAGCACAGGCACGTGAGAGCCTGGGCTCTGACAAAGCACCCAGCAAAATGTGGGAACACTCCTCGTGCCACCCTCGCTCCTGACTCCTGACAGCAAGAACGGTGTGCTCACACAGCTGCACCCTGGGACACTTGGAAGGCACCCCAGGCAGGAGCAGCACAACCAGGATCACACCCGAGCCGCTCTGTCCCCGTGTCACAGAAAACTGTGGAGTCAGAGCACAGATGAACGGGGCTCTGTGCTGAATTCATGATGGGCAGTGCCCCAGAGTGCCATCAGCAGTGATGCAGTCACCTGGCAGAGCCCACTGCTTGCCATCTCCACCTGAGCATGGATTTCATGGGAAAACCAGGACTGCTCAACCTTGGGAAGCTCCTCTGTGCAGCTCTGCCAGCCCTGAACAGCAAGAGTTACTGAGCCTTGCCTCTGGTCAGTGCATACAACTGCATGGAGTAAGGGCCAAGAAACATAGCTCACTGCAGAGGAAAAAAAAAAGTTAGAAGATTTGGCAAAACCCCCAAAGGCATCTATCTTGGACATCCCAAAAGTAACAACAGTCATTCAAGATATGACTTGTTTATACTACGAGGCTCATTACACAGAGGCCTGCCTATTTTTAGAGGTAGATATTGCTACAACTGAGTGCTAGATAAACCCAAACAATTATTTTCAAGGGGTATTCCATCACTAATTATTCTAAACATCTTGTGCGTCCAGGAAGGCTGGCCTGCTGCCACTCTCCAGCATAAAACAGCTCCAAGAACAATGCTACAACTTCACTCTCAGGAGTGACAATAACTCACAGAGCAAGCAGGGTGCCTGGGAGAGCCCAACAGCTCCAGTAAGCTCACCAACACTTGGATAAAATAAAAAACAGTAAGAAATGAGACCCTGATAGTGTTTATGCTAAAAAATTACATGAAGTTGGTTTTTCCTTTATATATCACCAAAAAAGGAGATAAAAATTTAAAAATTAAAAAGAAAACATTTACGCCCAGGCCAAGCATGGCTGATGGTGGCTCATCCATCAATTCTGTGCATTCACTAGCCTGAGCACAGAGTCCTGAATGCTCTGTAGACCTCTCTGCCACGACCAATGCTTCCCTACCTGAGTCCTGAGAGGGGCAAGGTGAAGATGGGCAGAGAGCAGGAGCAGCCCAGGCCAGCGGTGCCCCTCGGGCACCAGACAGGCGCCCTTTGGAAACCTTTTATCTCTGTTTTTTTAAGCAAACCAGACTTTGAAAAGCACAACCACACATATCACGACTGCAGTTTTGCTCCAAGCACAGCACAGATCCAACCGAATCCCAAAGGACCAAGGAAACCCACCGGGGGCCAGGGCAACAGATGGAGAAGGGCTCTGCGGGGTTATCCAGCCGGGAAGCAAAGGCGCTGGGATGTGCAGCCGCGTTTCACGCCCGAGCTGCTCTCCAAGGACGCGCCGCCTCCCCACTGCAGAGGGCGGGCGGCGGTGCCGGGGGCGGCCGGACCGGGCGCCGCCGGAGGAGCCCGGCGAGGAGGGAACACCGGGAGAAGGGCAGGGCGGAGGAGCACGGCGAGAAGGGAACACCGGGAGAAGGGCAGGCACCCCCCGCGGCAGCGCCTGCCGCGCACAGCGGCTCTCCGCTCCCCACGGCCCCGGGTTGCCGTGACGAGCGGCCGGTGCCGCTGGGGAGCTGCCCCCGGCTCGGGCGGCCGGGGCCAAACTTCCCGTGGTGCCGCCACCCCCAAAATGGCCCCAACGCCGCCGCGGCCGCTGCCCGGGGGAGCCCACCCGGGCGCCCGCCCCCGCCGGGAACGGCCGGGCCCCGCTCCGCGCCGCACTGCGCCCCCGCACCGGCACCTCCGCCGCGGCCCGGCCCCCGCCGTCCTCAACAGGTGCGGGGCGGCCGGGCTGGCAACCACCGGCACCTGCCACCGCGTCAGGACCTGGACAGGTCCCGCGGGGCGCTCCCGCCCCGCCGCCGCAGCCCGGGCTCACCTCTGTCCGCGCCGCTGCCGGGCCCCTCCGCCGCCGCCGCCGCTCCGCCATGCGCGGTCCCGGCCGAGCCCCGCGGCGGCCCCGCTGCGCCGCCGCCGCGGCTCCGTGCGCGCGCCGCCGCCGCCGACGTGCAGGCCGCGCCGGGCCCGCCAGCGGCGCGAGCCCCGCGCGCGCGGGGGCGGGGCCCCGCGGGCGGCTCCGTCGTTCCCATTGGCGGGGCCGAGAGCGAGCGGGGGCGGGGCCGAGGGCGCTCGCGCGCGGCGGAGATGGCAACGGGGAGGTGAGGGGCGGGGCCGGGCGCCGGGAGGAGCGGCGCTGATTGGGCGAGCGGGGGGGGGCGGGGCCGGCGTGGGGGCGGGGCCGCGCAGTGCACGGTTCTCGCCCCCCCCCCCCCCCCGCGGTCCTGCACCCACAGCCCGTCCCGGCCGGGACCCCCGCACCCCGCACCGCACACCCCGCACCAGCCTCCACTGCCGGGACACCCAGCACCGCCCACGGGGCCCAAGGACCCAGCCTCTGCCATTCCAGCGTCATCCTGGATGCGGTGTCCGTGTCCGAGCGCATCCCTGCGCGCCAAGACGAGAAGGCCAAACAGTGTTTTCCAGAAGGGAGGGAGATCGCCACCCAAACACCGTCAGTAAAGTTCATCAGTGCTTCCACCGCGTGTATGGCTCTTGATGTGTGGTAGGGCATCAGCCTCCTGCGGAGCAGGGACTCCGGAAAGGATTAAATAACTGCGTTAAACCTGGGCTGTTTGTGACAGCAGGCTTGTGGCCACCTAGGGAGCAGCTTTCTGACCTGCATTTTGCTCTTGACATACAGTCATTATAATGGATTGGGTTGGACAGGATCTTAAAGCTCATCCCATTCCACCCTCTGCCACGGGCAGGGGCACCTTCCACTATTTGCACCAAGCCCTGTCCAAACTGGTTGGAACACTATAGGGATGGGACAGCCACATCTTCTCTGGGCAACCTGTGCCAGGGCCTGACTACCCTCACAGGGACGAATTTTGTCCCAAAATCCAATTTAAACCTACTCTCTGTCAGTTTAAAACCATTGCAGGCCATTGCAGTTTAAAGACATCTGCAGGTGCTGAGCCCAGCTCAGCCTGTGGGATGCTGCAGGACACATAGGAATGCAATTCTGGTCTTGCTCTCCCCAGTGTTTGTGGCTCAGGATCTTTTCCCCACCAGGGACTGGGATTCAGGCTTGCAAAAGCCAAGTCAGGCGTGCAGACTGATACCGCTCCTCATCTGTGCCCTTCAGAGCACTTTCATCATGTCCCAAAGTCTCATTCCTGGCCACAGTTGACTACAGACATCAACTGGTCAGAGAAATCTTAACCTTCCCACCTCTCTGCCCCTTTGAGGTTACCTGGCCACCTTTTCAGTGAAGGAATTTTTCCCAATATCCAATCTAAACCTCCCCAGGTACAGTTTGAGGCCTTTTCCTATGGGCCTAGATACGTGCTGACACGTGTTGCTGCATCAACCACCTTGGCATTGCTAAACCTTTGTGCTGAGAAGATTTCTCACTGTTTCTCCAGAGTGTTTAGGTCCCTTCAGTGCCCAGCACAGGCTCCAGGAGCAGCTTCATGGCTTCTTCCTTCTCTCCCAGTTCCTGGTGAGGTAGAGATCCATGCAGGCAGAGGGTAAAGAGGAGCAGACAAAAGCCAGTGCTGGGAACAACAACCTATTTTTATACTTCCTTCTCTCAAGGCACCGCCCTTCGCCTCTGCCCTGCTCAGGAGCAGCAGGAAAAACGGGCAGGCAGCTTTTGGCTGCTGATGCCTCCACCTCTGGGAATGCCTTGGGAATGCCCGTCTGTGTTTTCTTACCCCATTTTACACTCAGGAAATGTAACACTAACTATTGCATTTTCCCCCTGCCTTAGGATCAGCACTGAAGCCAAGAAACAAAACCACGTTCCTCAGTTCCTCCTGTGTGTCACCAAAGTGGTTGTGTCCCACCAGGATGTTGGGAAAATCACTGCCAGAACCAATCCTGTGCTGTGTGCTCTGGGATGACCCTGCCTGAGCTGGGAGGTTGGACTGGGTCACTTATTGTGGTCCCTTCCAACTTGACCCCAAAATGTGGCAGGGACAAGGCTGGGGTGGGAGGGAGAGTAGGTTCCCAAGCTCCTCATCCCACTCAGTGGATCCCACCATGGATTAGCTGGCTCCCTGCCACTGTGGAATGAAAGGGGCTCCCTCCCCAGACAGCACTGTCCTTGCTGAGCTGAGCCACTGTGACTCAGCTGCTGGTGCTTATGAAACACCACAGTTTTCCAAGTAATTCAAACCTTGGTGTGGGTTTGTTGGGTTTTTTTTATTGGTCGGGGTTTTTTGGCTTGGTTTGTTTTCTGTAAACCCACTTTATTAAATGAATGGCTCTTTAACAATGGCTTTTTCATCCAAGTCGTGGGAAATTGGAAATATTAGGCTGTCACTTGTAGAAGTGAGCACAGCACATTTCAAACTCCATAAGTCAAAAGCAGCTCCACGGTTTCCACACTCTGACAGAGATTTTCCACCTCGGAGAAACCTGATTTGCAAACTGGTTTTGCTCCTTGGAGTCCCCACATGTGCTGAATACATCCCTATGTGCTGAACATATCCCTGTGTGCTGGTCCTGGTGCACAGTTGAGCAAGGATTTGGACTGATTCTCCATCCCATACCCGCCAAACTGGAGACACACCTTGCATCCAGCATGCCAGCTCATACATGGTTAAGGTCTCCAGACTTCTGGAGTCCTTAACCTCACCTGAGGATGTGCTGGATGCACTGCCAGACCCAGCACCTCCTCCACCATTCTGTGCCACCAACCCAGCAGAAGCTGCATCCCTGAAAAGCCCTGGCAGCAGATCCAAGCTTAGGAGTTTCTCCCTGCTGTCGCCATATGATCCTCAGCGGGGCAGCTGCCAAGCCTGGGGAACCTGTTTCCAAATCCATGCTGCAGAAAGGAGGAGGGAGGATGTTTAACCCACTCCTTGCTGAATGGCAAGCTGGCAGGGCTGTGGAAGGACAATGGCATTGTCACCAGGGTGGTGGCTGCTGCTGCAGGACAGCTGGGGAGCACAGCTGCCTAATGAGAGATTCAGCTGCTTCATAGATGGTGTGAAACAGGAATTTCTAAGGCCAGCACATGCTTCAAGGCAGTCTGGCAGCTCATCCTGCAGTAACCTGCTTGTGTAGACCCCTGAACAATGCTGAGGTGTGTCCTCAATGCCTACACAGTGTCCTGAGCTGGGTCTACAGGCAGGATGCTGGTGCCAGACTGCCTGTGAGCAAGCACATCAGGTGACAGCCAAGCAGAGTGCCCTGCCTGATGGCATCCATGGGAAGGGCTGGATCAGGGTAGCCCCAAGACAGAGAGGTCCCACACTGGGCTGGGAACACATCCTAAAGACAGGGACCTCCATATCCACAGGGAACTCCATCCTCGGGGCTGGAGAAAGAGTGACATCCAATGCAATGTCACATGAGCACCAAGGGTTCTGGTCTTTTCACCCCACCTGCAGGGACCCCACTGCGGTACAGGGCAGAGGAAGGACTCTGGATCCTCCTTATCCTCTCACACCCATAGACATAGGGCTGTGGGGTGCCACCCATGGCAAAATGTGCCCTTGGGGTCACAGTGGGCAGCCAGGACTGGACACCAAAATGCAGACCTGCCTTTGGACAGTCTGAGCACTGCCCAGCAACAGGTCATGAACCAACCTGCTCAGTGACCAATACAAAGCCAATTTTTAAACCATGAGCATCCAGGGAGGTTCTGGTCACAGCAGATGAGCTCCAGTGTAGGCTGGCTGTTACTGCTCAGCTGCAATGCCCTGGCACCAAGACAGAGAGAGCTGACCTTTTATAGAATTGTGACAAGGAGTGGTCAAAAAAAAAAAAAAAAAAAAGTAAAGTTAACATTGGGAATTAGTAGGAGGAAAAACTGGAAGCAAGATCCAGAAAATGCTATTCAAGTACAAAAACATCTCTGGCTCAAAAATCCCAAGACACATGAGAAGCTGGAAAATGCATGGAAAAGGATTGCTTGAATTGGTTCACCACTTCTGTTTACACTGCTCACCAGCAGCAGCAGCATCCAGAGCTCACCCCAGGAGCCTGCAGCATCCACTGCTTGTCTGATGCACATGCACTGCACACTGAGCAATGATGAGCATCCCCGTGTTCTCTTGGAGCCCACCTCCAACATCAGCATCGTGGGCACAGCACCCCTAAAGCAGCACGAGCTCTATTTTTACACAGAGGGCCAAAAGGTGGGTGCAGGAACACCAACAGAGTTGATGTGTCTTCCCACAGTCGAGTGGGAAGAGTTAAGTGTCTTCCCACAGTAACACCTCCTGCTCCCAAAGCAAAGGGATTCATGAGGCACTGTTTTGCCAGTGAAGTGGAAGGTGTTTAGATGAACCATCACACTGGTGAGCAGTGATTACATGTACCCAGGACAGCTGTTAATGTATCCAGAACAGCTGTAAACACAGCCAGGGAGCACCAACACTGCTTCCAGCCTGGAGGCACCAGCACAGCTCCAGGCCGTGGCAGCAGGGATGTGGGTGTGCTCGCTCATAAACCCATCAGGCTGTCTGGGCTGACAGCTGGGACACTGATGTCCCCATGGCCCTGTCCCACAGCAGGGCTCGGAGCTCCTGCCGAGCCTGGGGACAGCAGGGAGCAGGAGTAGCAGCATCCCCCAGGGATGCAGCTCTTCTTGCCTCTCCCCTTCCATGGGTTGGCTTCTGTCCATTGACCCCTCAAACAGTTCCTGCTGAAGGCAGACACACCACACTTTAAACACAGATGCAGTGTTCAGCTGAGAATGGTCTGTCCATCCCCCCAGCCCCGGGCTGGCTGAGCCGGAACAAAGAGGTGCCTGCCCCGGGCTGATTATCTCTGCCTTCATCTCCTTCACTTGGGAGGATATCCTGGTATCATCTGCTTTTACCTGCTCGGGGCCTGACATTTGTTCCCTTTCTAGCACCTTCCTGTTTGGGACATTTCTTTGTCTAAGCTTCCTCTCCTTGCTGAAACCAAGTCCAGGGAGCATCAGGCAAACAATGTGTTGTACACTACTGTCAACATTCTGCACAGCAAACTGCATCCCACCCACTCCTTGAGCAGATAGACCAGCAGCAAGCCCCTAGTTATGGCTTACTCAGTCTCAAAAAGAACATGCACTGCATCAAACCACAGAAATTCTCAGTTTAGGAACACTGAGCATGGATCCAGACCCCACTCCTCATTGCCCACCATCAGGACAACTGTGGCTCCCCACACGTTTAGGGATGATGAGCCACAAGGAGCAGATAGAGGCAGACCTGTGTGGTTCATGTACAAATCACACTGAGTTCAAACAAGGTCACCAACACACCCCATCTGATACAGAACACCGAGTGTTAAAGCACAGAGAAACCCTTAGATAACATTTTATGCATCCTACTTGTAATCAAGAAGTCTGGAAAATCTCAGAGAATCCAGATGCAAAGATCTAAATCTTAAAAATGCTGCTAGCAAGGCACTGTGTTTTGTTTGCACTATTTAAATATGTTTGCACATATTTAACTTATTTCATAAGGAAAATTGAATTGGTTAGGGGAAAAAGAAAGCCACCACAAAAATCCTTGTCCTGCTGTCAGCAACATCACTCCTGATGCCAGTCCCAGTTTGGGTTGCCAGAGCACCCAATGAGGCATCAGGACCAGACAGAGAGAAACCACAGAGCCACACACCAGCTGCCTCTCCCAGAAAAAAATGTCTGGCCGGCATTAAATTGCTCATCAAACTAAAAACACAAAGCCAGGTTTAACAAAGCAACCATGGTGCAGAGCACAATCAGCAGATCCCAGATAATTATCTCATTGGGAAGAGTCAGCATGCAGGGCATGGCTTTTCCTTGCAAGGAAATGGTGAGTATGGAGATAAGGGTGATCCAATTAACTGGACTTTATGGGGATTTCAAAATGGTGTGTGGCAATGCTCTTAAGCACTTAAAGAATACCCAAAAGCTCTTAAAGAAACTCAGCTGCCATGGGATAAGAGGTAGAGCCCTCCTGGGATTAGTGACTGGTGAAAGGTGAGGAAGCAAAGAGCAGGAACAGCTCTCAAGGGAAGGTCTGCTGCAGCCCACCTGAGTGCTCTGAGAAGGCCAGGACACAGCACTGACAGCACATCCATGCAGCATAGCCACCAAGGGCAGGGCTGCCAACAGGCAAAAATGGTGAAACCTGTTCTTCTGGCCAGGAACAAGTGGGGCTGAGCTCTGAAGAAAAAGCTGGATCAAGTGATTCACCTCTGTGCCTCTCTTATGCAACACCTCAATGAAAGGAGCTGCTGGTGCCAATCTCATCTGCTTCCAAACCATCTCACAGCTCAAATTTGCACGCAGTTGCATTTCCTTGGGTTCCCTCAGGCTGCTCCTGCACGCACCCACCTGGGTTGGTTTCAGGGGGTGAATAAAATGCAAAAGAAACAGATACAACTGTGGGAAATGTAAGGATGAGCCAGGGAAGAGGGCATTTGGGAAAGGAAATAACCCCACACAGGGAAAGCACTCACTGCACAAGCTGGAGCACGCAAGAGTGGCAGGACGTCCATAGTGCCAAGTCTCTGCTCTGCCAGCCCTTTCTGGGCCAGAAAGAGCAGGAGACACTGGAGTTTCAGCTGTCTGGAGTTCCCTGAGTGCTGCTCAGCAACACTGCCCATAGTAGGATTGTTGAGGAATGTCACTGTGCCTGGAGGGGTGTGCTGGCACCTACAGGCACATCCCTGGCAAGGTGCCCCAGGCAGACTCTCCTGTGACTGGTGACATGCAGGGTTATGGAAGGGTAAGCAGTGCAGGTCATTTTTGTGAGCTGGGAGACAACTCCTCACCCCGAGACACCAAACCTACAGATACACCCCTGAATGACCCACGGGGGCCCAAAGCTCAGACTGAGCAGTGGCTGTAGTGAGGAAATGCATGGGGAGGCAGTCAGTCCTGCTGTGCCCTAGCCAGGGAGCAGAGGTGAGCAACCATACTGCAGCACAGACCCAACGCTCCCCATATTCCCACTGTTCCTCACCAGCTGCCACTGGCACCCTAAGTACAGAGTAAGAAGTGTAGCTGAGGGCTGGAGTTGCAACAGGTCATGAAGCAACCGGCTCAGTGACCAATACAAGGTCAGTTTTTAAACCATGAGCATCCAGGGAGGTTCTGGTCATGGCAGATGAGCTCCAGTGTAGGCTGGCTGTTACTGCTCTCTGCTCTAAGCTGGACAACCTGGGAGTCACCTCAAGGAGCCCATTGGGACAAGCCATGTGGAGCCCAGCAGCCACAAGGTGTCTGTGGCAGCCTGGGAGGCAGCCAGCTCCACCCCAATATCCACAGCACCAGCAGTGCCTCAGTGCCGGGGCTGGCAAGGCTGGCAAAAGCCATCTCACATGCTTAGTTAGCTCCAGGGTTTAAAGAAAGCCATGGGCACATAAGGCAGCTCACGGCTTCAAACCAAAGGTGCTCTCAGCCCAGCAAAAGCCACATTTTCCACAGGCAAAGGGGACTTGGATGAGGTGTGTAAGGAAAACTCTCCAGGGCAGCCAAGGCAGCAAGCGGAAGGAAGAAGGACGTAGGCTACGTGCTCACAACCCAAGGGATTTCCTAGGGCTGGACTGTGTCTGAGTGACTCACTGCACCTTTCCAGGCTGTGCTGCTGCCCTGATGCAAGCCCTGCTCCAGCAGCAACCAGCCAATGGGCCATCACAGGTACCATGGAGAAACGTGGGAGTAGAAGAGCAGGGATATTAAAAACTATCCCTGCACACCAACAACACTACCCAGGAGCTGATGGGAAGGGAGAATCCCCTTCCACCCACTGCTTTGTGTGTAGCTGAAAATACCCACTGGCACCACCAGATGGACAGGATACCCTGGCTCCCACTTGCAGGCACAGCCTTCAAAGGCAAAATCCCCAACAAGAAAGAGAACAGCTCAAAAAAGTAGCCCCAAATTTCTGCAGAGCTGAGCTGAGATGCATTCACTGCTTACTCACTTCTTGCCAAGTCTGGAGCTGCCGGGTTGGGCCCCCACCCACCCCTCTGGCACAACTACTCCTTACAGCTTGGAAGCTATTTTTTTCCCACCCTGCTATCTAAAAAAGAAAAAAAAAGGCGTGAAAGCTTTTATCATGCTGAAAACACGCCAACTGCGAAGGCGACTCTGTGTCTCAGACGCCTGTTTCCTGGCAGATTTTAAGTCCTTTGCTCAACTGCTCGGATGGCGGGGGCAGGAGATGCCTGCAGCAGCAGCAGGCTGTGAACTGGAGCTCTAAATACTCACATGTTTAACTGCTGCTAAATTCCTGGGGGACCAACAACTCCAAACACAGGGCTCAGAGCTACACACACAGCCAAGTGGGCGCCAGCCCATCAAGGGCCACCAGGCTGGGTACAGGAGGCACTGAGGGGGGTCACTGGTCCAACATCTCCCATGTGGGGACAGCCACCAGGCAGTAAAAGGTTGGGGGTCACCTTGCTCAGCACCTCCACCAGATCAGTCACCTCTTTGCTTCCCACATCGTGAGGTTTCGGCTCCGTTGGCTCCCAGGGGTTTGAAGGGAAACAATGGGACCCAGAAAGCAGGATGAGCAAGGAAAAAGCGCTGGACAACTCCACTGCTGGTGTCCAAATTTCCAGTGACCAGCTCTGGCTGTAGCCACCTAAAGGTGCTGGGAAATCCACCAGCAGCCCAAGGGGTAGGGACCCTACACTGCTGCCACCCCAGAGAGACCTACCCACACAGAGCCTTTGATGGCAGTGATGCCTGGAGAGCTTGGAGCTGGTTTTGCAGAGGTGTATCCAAGTTTTGACTAGGACCCAGGGATTTTTCCATACCACCTCATGTGGGACTGGCTTGGAGTCAATGAAAAACATAGCAGCATTGTCTGTCCTCATTTATTGTCTCAGGATCTGGGTGAGCATTGCTGCACATCAATCACCCCCCCTCTTTTGTACTCTTTTATTAACATTGTTGCTGTTCCCATTCCTTTTCTTATCTCATTGCTGTTTCCAGTTTTCCATCTTCCTTTGTACTTAGAATCACAGAATGAGAGAATTATACTATGGTTGGGTTGGAAAGAGCCTTCAAGTTCATCCAGTGGTCTATGGGCAGGAACTCTTTCCACTGTCCCAGGTTGCTCCAAGCCCTGTCCAACCTGACCTGAAACACTTGCAGGGATGGGGCAGCCACAGCTTCTCTAGGCAACCTGTCCCAGTGCCTCAGCAGCCTCACAGGGAACAATTTCTTCCCAATATCACAATATCTTACCCAACCCTCTGGCAGTGTGAAGCCACTGCCCCTTGTCCTGCTCCTCTCCTGCCTTCTTTGAAGCCCCTGTAGACACTGAGGGAGGGGGGTGCAGGCTCAGTCTCCCCCACGTTTTGTCTTGTCCAGGCTGAACAATCTCAATTCTTGGATGTCTTTGCCTTCTTCGTCTCCCTTTCTGCACAAGAATGGCTGTACCAGGGGCTGGCCAGCCTGAGAGCCACAGAATGGAGGATGGGCAGAGTCAGCATCTCTCTCTCCGTGGCCTGTGCCAGCAGGAAGCTGCTGCCAGGCCCTGTGGGAAGAGGAGTGGCATTGCTCTAACAGGCAGAGTCAGCGACAGCGCCCGCACTGCCAGAGCCAAGAGGCACCAGACAAAGCCTTTGTTCAGCAGTGCCAGCCTGGAGACAGAACACAGCAGCACTGCTACTGAGGCAAGGCATGTATGATCAAGGTGCCAGCCACCTCCAGTGAAGCTGGTTTCAGGCACTAATACAGGCAGAGTCAACTGCAGCAGGCTGCTTTCCCAAGGTTAACAAGCATCAGTAAACTTGTTTTACAGTGCAAAAGACAGCACTGGTATTTTTGGGTGTGAAATCAGGATCCTCTCTAATAGGGAATGGCCCTGCCTTCAGCTGTGCCCCACAAAAATTCACTGGGGTTTTTTGAACATTGGTGTTTGGTAAAGGAAAAGCCTTTACCAAAGGCTCCAGAGGTTCCCAATCCCAAAAATGACTGGCTGAAGTTCACAGCCTGCAGGCTGGACATGTATTGGGATGCTTCCTACAGGGCAGGCTAAACAAGGCTCAAAGGCCAAAAGGGATGAGCATCACTCACAGGAAGCCCCTCCAGGGCAGGAGGAAGGCAAGTCCCTGATTTAGACATGATCTGCAGTCATTTGTCATTGCTTGCAGCAGTCTCCTGATCCACTGTACACATGGAAACAACAATCATTTTACATCATTTTTCCAGAGAAAGAAACTCATATTTCAATTCCTATTTACCAAAACAAGAGCCAGACAAATTCAGTGCTGTATCAAAGTATGTTTTATTCCAAAGTCAAATTTCTCACAGAAAACAATCTCCATGAACAGCAGCACTGGTCATGACAAACTCCAAAAGCCTCCAGGGCTTGGAGTCCTGAACAGAGCAAGCAAGAACCTCTTCTCAAAGTTGTCAGGGAGAGAGGGGGAATGACAGAAAACAGACACATGGCCGTTGGGCACAATTTCAGAAACCATACCTGCTCCCAAGAAGAGCAAATGTACCAAGACACTTTGCAGGGAGATTAATGCCTGCCCAAGAATGTCTCAGAACACCCTGCGAAGGAGCAGCTGCCCCTGTCAGGAGAGAGCTGCATTATTCCTGCAGACAGAAAGCAGGGCTCTTGGTTTTCATCATCTGCTGAACCGCTTCCAAGGAGCCAAGAGGCTGGGATGTGGTGCCAGCGATGTGCTCCTTTGCAGCCTGTGCATGTCTGGGCCCAGCTGGAGCTCTACAGGGCTTCCCCTGCTCCCCCCTGCCCCAGCCTCTCAGAGAGGTGCTTGCTGATGGCCACGAGGGGGTTGGCTCTGTACTGGGGATCGCTGATAACCTCTTGAAACCGAGCCACTTCCTCCTCTCTGAGGAAAGAAAAATAACACACCAGTTCTCTAAGTGCCTCGTGTGAAAGAAACTGAGCAGATAAGGACCCACTCATAAAGTAGCAGATTTCTGCTGAGACAGAGTGATCCTGAGCGTACATCTCAGAGAAAGGCAGTGCGAGAATAAACCTCATTTAGCCAAGGGCAAAGCTCAAATTGCTGCCAGCTTCATGGGAGCCAGGGACTTTGATCTCATGCCACAGAGACACAAACAATCCTGACAGTGTCCAGTATCACTTGGGAATGGGGTTTTTTTAGAGCTTTTCCCTAGTAAACTAGAAACAAGAGACTGTGGATCTGGTCAATCACCAGGAATGAAAATTACTTCAGATTGCACCAGCACAACACCAAATTCTCTTTAGAGAGCCCCTCTACTGACTCTCTTTATTGCTGAACATTGAGCCTTGGTAATCCTACATGCACCACTAGCTGGACACCATGACAGAATTCCCTCTGCATGCCTGGTCACAGCTGCTTCCTGGGGAAATGGCCTCGTCTCAAAAAGCAAGCACACAGGGAGGGATAAGAACAGAGCAGGAGTATGAAACAAAACCCTGTGAGTTTTCACACAGCCACATCCACTAGAGCATCCTCATCTCCCTCAGACTGCCAGGCTCTCCACAGCCCTGCCAGACAAACACTTGGTAGTGCTCAGCTACTTCCCTCCCCTTCACAGCTCCTGCCAGAGAAGCAGAGAGAGGAGCCAATGCTCCTGAAGCTTGGCTTGGGGTATTAAGGTGAAGCTTAGGGAACCTCTCATCCAAACTATTACCTTGGGAAAGAAACCTCAAGATGTTCCTCCAAACTTTTTCTCTCCCAAGAAGCACAGACTTGCCAGGCCACCAAAAGCAAAGCAAGGCAGAACTGAGTGAGAAAGGCAACCAGCACCAGCACTGGGTGTTTCTGACAGAGAAGGTATTCATGGACAGCAGTGCTGCATCTGTAGCCTGACTGTTCAGCCTCAGTTTGCAGCTGAATGGCTCAAAACTGACAGAAATCCAAGAAATAGTAAAGCAAACACTGCCAGATCACAGAGCCTAGCCCCAGAAGAGCTGTGCTGAGGGAAAACTAAGTTATTGGTGGCAGTATAAACTATCCAACAGATAGTCTGGCAACTCCTTATTCCTTAAGTCCAGGAGTTACTTGGACACATTTCAGTTCTCCATCCTTGTTGATATTCAAAAGCCATGTGGACTTAGGTTTTGAGCAACCAGTTCTAGGTGACCCTGCTTGAGCACAAGGGTTGGACCAGGTGACCCCCACAGATCCCTTCCAGTCTCAACCATTCCCTGAGGCTCAGCAGGAACTGGACACTGACAAATGGGTACTTACAGGAGCTGATGTTTCTGAGCTTGTTTCATCAGACAGAAGTCTGCTGGTGCTGCCTTGGCTTTTATGTGGCTATGGAGAGAAGAAACAAAACAAGTGAGTGTTAGGGCATTAATTTAGCAATGGCTGTGTGGATGGAAAGAGTCCAGGGATTCTGCATCTACCTCTCCAGAAAGAGCAGCTAATTAATTATCCTGCATGGAAATTCTCCTGAAAGGCAATTATTTCCATAGCCAGGCATTGCAGGGAAATGCAAACTCCTTCCACCTGAGGCTGAGAGAGCAGGAGGCATTACAGGAAAACCAGACCTCTCAGAGCCAGCACTGGTCATTAGCTGTCCATGCCCAGATCCCTTTCTGCTTATCACTGACCTCCAGGTCAAACCGATCCCATTGCTTAGAGCCAAGATTCCATGGAACCTCCCCTCCCCAGCACACATGTCACCTCTGCACAGCTCATGTTCCCTCCTGCTGACTCTGCAGAGCTCCAGCCTCCACAGCCACCCTGGCAGCACCAGGGATGCTCAGCAAGAGGAGGGAGCTGCCACCTCTGCTATGTGCTAGAATGCAGGATGGTGCACTGTGTGCAGAAGAGGCACAGCAGCAGGTACAGATCTGCCACCTCTCCATGCATTCCTTATCCCTGGGCAAAGTCCAAGGGGACCAGGGGTGTAATGCCATCCCTCGTGACGCCCGATGCCAAGCAGCAGTGGAGATTTACCACAAAGCCAGCACTAAGCCCCAGCAAGGGACACACAGGAAGCACAGAGAATGCTTTGGGGACTTGTGGTGCACAACAGGAGCTGCTGGTAGAACTGGACATTAAGGAAAGGAGAAGAAATTGCCATTTTTCAGGATTACACAGATACAAAAATTAAAAGAAGAAAGAGCCTGGGGACCCCAATTTGCCCTGAAGTAGAGGCCCAGCACACAGGCCAAGGGGGAGAAAGAGGGCCTGAATCCCATCTCTCTGTTGGAGCAGGAATCAAGGAGGAATATTCCCATACTGGTGGGTGCTGGGGGTTATGGCCACCCCCACCTGAACTGCCCCAAAGGTCAGAAAACACAACAATTTCCCACCTCCTGTTCAAAACAGCAGGATCTGTCTCTTGTTACAGGGACCTCCTCTTCCTACTTCTCTCTCTGGCATACTACCCTCCATCCTCTTATATTGCCTTTTTTTCTCCCTATTCTTTCTTTCTTCTTACTCCCCTTGCCTCAACATTGCTTCATGTCACTCATTTCCATCACCCACCTCTAATTCAATCAGTTCCTGCTCATTTTCCTCTCCTCTCCCTCCCCTCGTTCTTAAAAGCTCAGCACAGGAACAACTTCTGGTCCTAGTTTTCCTGGAATGGTCAGGAAAATCCTTTCTCAAGCTGGATGGCAGCCCTTGGTCACCAGAGCAGGGCTTGCCAAATCTGTGTGTGCCACCAAGTCACCATGGCAGTCCCTTCAGAGATGAGCAGCTCTACACAGGGTGGCAAAGCCTAAAGAAAAGTCATCCTGGGGTACATTTCCTGCTGGATTTCCCCTCAAAATCACCAGCATGCTGCCTGTTCACTTGGACCCTGTTAGCAGCTCAGCTTCATTACACTTCATTGCCTTCATTCATTATAAAGCAGAATAAAAACCTCCCTGTAATGCGCTTTTACCCTGCAGGAGATCAAATTCCTGGAGAATCTAATCTTTTATTAATACTGCTGACAAATCACCAGAGTATTACCCTTCCTTTCTGTAATGATTCAAATCCTATAAAGGCCTCCTCTGATTATTTCAAACACTCCTCTACAGACATTTGGGCAGCCAGAAGGCAGCAAGGGGAAGAAGAGCCTGTGGCTCCTCCATGCCAGTACCAAGGGGGGCTGGTTTGGGGTTAGCAGGTCACGGGCAGGGTAAGTGACATCAGCCCATGTCAAATTCCCACCTCCACCGTGCCAACTTGGGTTTCTCAAAGGAGAGGCTTTTGGCAAAGGTCTGGGATAGGGAGAGAGAGAGCTGACAGTGCACTGGGAACAGCCAGCTCAGCCATGCTCTTGGCCAAAGTCACACTACAAAACAAAGATTCTGGTCACAGCACAAAGGGCACTGCTCAAAGGCTTGAAGTGCCTCAGGATAATGCCTGGATGGAGGCCTGGAAGGATGGAATGCCAGCCTGCAACACCACAAGATGAGGTTATCAGGTGAGCTCAGCAACATGACAACATGGACACCCACGTGCCACTCCTGCAGCTCCCAGGACATCTGGATGCTCCCAGTCTGTCTCATGCCAAGCTCCATCCAAGCAATATGGCTCCCCTACCAGCTTTGGGTTCAGAAGACACATTTCATCTTTTTCTCTTGTGCCAAGTAAAGCATAAAGATGGTTAAAACAGAGTTGCCAATGAGACCCTGTTTTCCTGACCATGGCCTGCAGCTACAAGCTGAGCTGAAGGCCCCTCCACCCTGCAGGAAGAAGGGAAACACACAACCCATCCCCAAATGGCACCAACCTTTTGAGAGGCTTCCTTGCCCTGCCTCCTGTGGTCAGGAAGGAGAGCTCAGGCAGGGCTTCCAACAAGGGCTGCATGTCTCCCACCACAGGCGTTGCTTTCCGCTTCGCTTCAGCTTTTTGCTTTTTCTTGGCCATCTTCACACTCTCTATTTCTGCATCACAAACAAGGCATTACTGCAAGAAGGGGAAACACCTGCAGGAGATAACCCCTGAGCTAAGAAATTCAGAAGTTGTTCCACCATTTACAACAGGCCAGAAGTGATTTAAACCAGAGAAAAAATGAACAAAATGCAGCTGGGTCACGCCCTCCATTGATGCATTTGCTTGTAACTACACACATCCATTCTGACATTGCAATGGGGAGTGAAATTCACAGACTGTGTTTCCATCCTTTACACTGTTCATTGCTCACAGCAAAACAGCACAGGAGTCCTGGTGTGGCAAAAACCACACTGATCTTGCATGGAATTGGGAAACAAGAGGGGAAGAGACAACCCAAATACAGTGAACTCCAAATCTGGCCTTAAACAGGCACAGCCCCCTCTCTGTTGCTGTTGGGACCAAACAACAGTCTCCTAGGAGAGGCAGGAAAGATGGACTAAATGTCAGTTGTTTACTTAGTTTGAAGAGAGTCAAGGCTCCACCTCAATGACTCATGGTGGAGTACAGGCAGACAGATGCTGGATAAACTGGACCCTTGGAAAAGCACTGCACCAAGTGGCAGATGCACATAGCCTTTCTCAGGACCACGTTTCCTGGTCTCTCAGCAGCAGCTCTGACAAGGGTGTGGGCACAGAGAGCTGCACAAATGTTCCATCTGGCTCCTTCTTTGTCTTAAGAGGTGAACATTAGAAGCCACAGGCTTCTGCCTCAGTCCTTGAGGCTCCCTGATGTGACAAAGTCCCACAGCTGCCCACACTTCCCAAAGCCAGCAGTTTCCAGGGTGAGCACCAGCAGACTATGTCCTTTAGGACAGCCCACAAAAGCCCAGCACTGCTACAGGCCTCCAGCTGAACTCCAAGATGCCCCACCTAACCCACAAGTCCCTTGGACAACTGCAAAGATAAGATACAAACTCCTTGTGTGGATGTGACAGTGTGCCAGAAGCCATGGGGCAGAGCTGGTGACACAGGGAGGCCAACAGAAGCCAGAAGTATTTTTGGTGGGAGCACAAAAGCAGCCAGTTCCACTTACAGACCACAAGCCTGGGTCTAATCCTGCTCCCACAGTCAAGGAAGCAGAACTCCAATTCAGTGGCTGCTCCTTTAATACCTTTGTCTTGCTCATTCTCCAGCTCAGCTGAGTAGAAGAGCAACAGTTTTTCATGCACTGCAGCTCTGCTGCACATGGATGTTTGTGACAAATCAGGATTGGAAACACTTCTCCTCACAGCAATCCCTGCCAAGAACACAGCTTTCTGTTCTGCACGACTTCTTTTTTTGGTCTGGCTTTATGAAGCTGACTACTTCAGTGCTTTCATAAACAGTATGTGCTGAAAATTTTCAGACACCTGATTCTGCGCAAACATCCTAAATTCTTTTCCTATGAAGTCTTGTTCAGATGAGGAGCCATGCAATATATGTATTTTTAAATGTGCATACTTCTAATGTCTGAAGCATTACTTAAGTTTTTTCCCCTCTCTAGTCTCTCCAAAGATTACTTATTGGAATGGGAGAAAGTTTTGCATTTGCACTACTGGCTGATCTTTGGTTCCCAGGGTCTTGGCATCCAGTGTCACAAAAGCAGCCCTGGGACAAGAAGAAACAACAAACTCTGATTTAGGAAAACAGAGATATAGTGATAACTTCAGCAGTCCAAGCTGGCTTCTCTTTTTGGGGGACAAAAAGCTCTTTCTCCACAAAGAACTGGCAGAGTTTTTAGGTACTACTGTGCCTGTAAAGCACTTTTAACATCAAATATCTGCCAAGACAGGTAATTTAGCCTGGAGTTTACTGTCTTGGTGTTCTCCCCAGAGCAAAGTCTCCGCATTTCACTTCCAATCCCTCATCTTAGTAATTTCAAAGCCAAGAGAAAGGGAAAGAGGCCACAGCAGGGCTAAAATAGCACACAGGCTCTTGGGAGAGAGTGATGCTACAAAGGCATCAGGGAGGGCTGGAATAAGACCCTGTAGGGATCCTGCTCCTGGGCTTTTCGACAGCAGCTGAACTTGACTAGCAAAGCCATCTGTGTTTTGTGTCCAAGCAAGATGTCCAGGCACTCAGAAGCTGTTGGCTGGTTGTTTGGGAGGAGGCTTCCTTCCACTCATGTGTGTTAAATTCATACCATTTTATCCAAGAAGAGTCAGACACACCTTCAGTGCAGCTGGTGAAATCAAAGGTTAACGAACTTGGGCTCAGAGCTCAGGCACAGAGATCATGAGGTGTAGCAGAAAGCCACATCCCTCTGCCCCAAAAATAGTCTGTGTCCAACTCTGTTGGGCAAGAAGGTGTTAGGAGCAAAGCCTGTCCCAAGAACAGCTTCAGGTGACACAAGGAACCCCTCTGCCACACTGGGTACAACTGCACAGTCCTCTCCTGTGTTAAGACACCCAGAGCAAAAATAGGCAAAGAGAAGCATTTCTGCCATGGGCTGGGTTTGTTTAGCTCATATTTCAGTGCCTCGAGACAGGCCAGACTGTCTAAGTGGGTTCACTGACCTGCAGCATGTGGGAAAGAGCAGTAACACAGCCAGCAGTGTCCACAGCTCTCCCCTACTGAGGGGGCAGGGGAGCCCACTGCAGGGTCACTCCAGAGGTCTGGGATTAGCTGATGGCAGCACAGAGCTCAGCTCCAGCCTCTCCTGCATCCCCACAGCTCCTGGGTGAGGAGGAGCTCCACCAGACAGCTACTCACATCCGTACCAGAGTTTTAAAAGAGAAAAATATGCTCAACTTATATGGGCACAGTGCCTTTCTGCATAAACAAAGGGTTTATGTAGTCACATGTATTACACATGGTAAAAATCAAAAGCAGAACTGAGGCAATGACTAAGTCTTGGTGCTAAACACTGAGAAACAATACCTGGAACTTTTATGCCAGTGCTGGGGAGGGACAAAGATTTCTGAGAAGCATTCTGTCACCCAAACCCAGAGTACAGAGATCCATCAGAACTATGTTTTATAATCCTGTGTCACAGGAATACTCACTCTGCAGCCATCTTTCCCTCCTCAGCTTCATCTTCTCTTTTTTAGAAAGTATTGTTTTTTCTTGCAAACCTAGAAGAGAAGAGACATGAGATTGAGCCTGGCTCCTGCACAACAGATTCTGTTCAACCCTTGAAGCTTTTGAACTTGCTGCCACAGCAGGCAGATCCAGAGGCTACCCTGCACCCCAACTTCTAGCCAAACAAATCAAATCTGCCTTGCTGTGAGTTAAAAAACAACAAACAAATAAGCCAATCAGATCACCAGCATAGGATCACAGAATGGTATTGATTGGAAAGGACCTCAGACCTCATCCCATTTCAAACCCCCCTGCTGTGGGCCCCAGAGCAGCTTGTTCCAAGCCCCATCTAACCTGGCCTTGGGCACTTCCAAGGATAGGGCAGCCAGTTTCAGCCTGTGCCAGGGCCTGCCCACCCTCACAAGGAGAAATTTCTGAAATATATCCAGGGTAGCCCTAAGGAGGAGCTGGTCACTAGCAACCTGTAAAATAGACTAGTACCTACTATTTACCAAATTCAGTATTTGGAAAGCAGCTGTTGAGCACAGATATCCAATATAAAGTAAACTATCATCACAAATATTTTTACTGGAGATCTGTTGCAAGTGCTATAAAATTGTATCTTATCTCACACATTTAACCTAAATTGAATTGAGCCAACTTTTCTCCTGAAATGTGCTGGAAATACCAGAATTCCTATAGAGTAACAAGCTCCCTAAAGATCACACCATTCACCTTAGCTTATTCTTAAATGTGGAAAAGAAAAAGCACCCCTTTTTTCCCTTCCCAAAGAAAGGAATTCAATACAATTATGAAAACAACTCACTGAGGATAACTTCTCTGAAGCTACAGATCCTTTGGGATGATTTGAACAAAAGCATCCTTTAATAATTTCTTAAGAACAGAACAAACCTGCTGAGGCTAAGGCGACCTTCCCACAAAACCAACAATCACCACCATGTTTTGAGTTTCTAAGACAGGGAGAAAGAAGCTGGAGCTTCCACAGCCTCATTTCCCAGAAAAATAAATTCCCAAACAGCACTTAGTAAAACCACATTTGTTGTGGTATCAAAGCAGATGCTGAAAGAATAAACTGCATGATCCAATAACCAACTCTGAGTTATGCCCACCCCCATCACCCCACATTTCTGTGGTTTCAGGGGAAAAAAGGATGAATGACAGTCAATTATCACACACATATTATAATGGAATTATTATCCCTCCCCAGTCATCTGCAGAAGGCTGCCTGCACAGGACACCACAGCTGCTCCAGCCTGCCCAAATTTCAGCCATGGCAATGCTGGGAAGATCTGCCCCTCATCTGGAAACACACTCATGACTTCACTGGAAAAACATGGCCTGGCAGCATTTGTTAATGAAAATTAAAAGGCCCAATTCAGCAAGCTGGCCAACTCTAGTAATAACAGCAATTCAGGTTTGGGTTGGTGTTTCTTTCCCCAAAACAGTAGTGGAATACTGAAGGAAACACAAAAGCTGTTTTCCTGGCAGGAACCCAACCTTGCTGCTGGCCAGAGCAGGGGGGAAGGCGGCCACAGACAACCAGAGAGTGCCTGAGGGAAAGGAGCTGCATCCCTCCTCTGCCAGCAGCCAGTTCCTGCCCTTTTCCATCACTTGGCTCCCTAGACACTCCAATTTCCATATCCCAGCCTGCCCTCAGAAGGCTGCTCAGCTGCTTGAGGGTGCAAAGTTGTGTTTGGCAGCTTCCAGTTGTGATGTCGAGTGCCAAAACCGCTGCAAAGCCACTGGAGGACAGTGAAGGCAGAATTCAGCTGGTTAATTAACAGCACAGGCTGTCCCCAAGGCAGCCTTTTGTTTTTATTTAGCTTGCAAGCACCTCTGAGATCAAGCCAAACCACAGCTCCATTTTAATTATTTTCCTGTGAAATCAGAAGGGTTTGAATCCCCCTCTCCAGCCCATTCCACAGGTAATTTAACAACAGTTGCCCCTTTGAAACCCTATGAATGAAGGAAAGGTGAGCAAACCCCATTACATTAACTAAGGATAATTTCCATGCTGCAAACTTGACAATTATTTGTTTTAGCAAGAACATGCTTTCTTCTTTCTTCCCTCTGATCCGTGCAGTACAAGACATGCCAGATACAAAGAGGTTAAAAGAAAACCACAATAGCTTCTTGCCACCTACATCAAGCATTTGGTACTACTCCTGGCAATCCTCAGGATACTGCTTTCATGATAGAGAAGCAGATTTTTGAGGATGGCTTCCTTAATTTCAGAAATCTTGAGGGTTTTTGGTAAAGGATTCAGACTAAAAACAAAAATAGAATATATATATATATATATATACACAGACACATAAATATGTGACTTTTTCATAAAGAACTCCTTAGACTAAATACATCTATAAATCCTACCTTAGAAATCCCCATTTTATCCTTTCTAGGCATTCAGAAAGAAGCTGGAGTGAGTTAAAACTGTAACACTAGAGGCTTCCCTGCCCCAAGATCCCACTATTTAATTTTGGCTCTGCAGCCAGGAAGGTTTGACAGTTCCAGGAAACTCCATTACTTGGAGCATTTGGCCATTACCAGAAATATTCAATAAACCTGTGCAATGCCACATGGACAGAGGAGGGTCCTTCAGCACCACGCATTTGCAAAGCTCCACCTGGGCTATGAGACATTAAGAAACAACATGTAACATTAATTAATATTCCAAAGCCCCAATGATACATAACAGTAAAGCTGTTGCTGCTCAAAACATAGTATTTTGGCAAACTCAAGTTAAATAACAACAGATGTTTTAATTTTAGCCTCAGTTGTGTAATAGCAAGAATGAGCATATGCCTACAGCTGTGGGATGAGTTAATGAAGAAAGTCAGACTATATCCAAAAGCAGATATTGGGTGTGGCTTGGGGTTGTTTTCTTAAATTACATAGTGTCACTTGTAAATGGTGCACTGCTCTTGTCCAATGAGGAGCCTGGGAAATGGTAAGGAGAGTCTCCTGGGGCACAGGCAACAGTGCTGTGACCTGGCAGCTGTCACTGCACGACCCCTGAGGTGTTCCTGTTCCTCTAGGGCTGAGGGACAACACGGGCCAGGCAAAAGGCCAGCCAAGATGTCCCCTGGCAGAGAGAATGCTCCACAGCTCCCTGCCCTCATCCCACTGACAGCTCCCAATCCGTGACCTCCCACTCCCAAAAGCTGACCCATTGATACCCGTTGCTGACCAAGGCTTGGGGGTGGAAGGACGCTGTACCCAAAGTCTTTGCCCTCCTGCTGTTAGGGGAGCCCCCAGGGACAGCTTGGTACCTGTATGTAAGGGGCACAGAAAACACATCTGGGTTTTGCCCAGTCCCAGCCCTGCTGCACCCTGAGCAGGCCTGGGATCAGTGTTGGAAGAAAAGGTGCCAGCTCCTGCTGGGCCAGGGCAGGTTTCTCCATGGATACAGCATTTGCTTTTCATGATCAAAAACAAGCTCCATTATTTTCGTTCACACTTAATTATACCACCATGCACGTATTCTCCCTGCCCCAATGTGGAAGGTGCGAGAAATGACCCTCACTTTTAAAATTTAATTACAACAAAGGACTGAATAAGGAAAAATCACAGTGCTGGGAGCCCCCACACCATGACTACCAGCCATGTGGCTCCTCTACAAAATAGATGCTCTGCCTTTTATATCTTTAGTTCCTCTGAAAGTTTTGTCAGTCTACTCTTTCCCTGCCATCCATTGGTGGAGACCACTTTTACATCTTGATTAGAGGTCAGGTGTTATGTTAGCTCCTGGTAACAAGCCAGCCTCCTCTAAATGTCATGACTACCATGGCTATTACAAGGGGGGAAGAAGGAAAGGACTATGGAATGACATATTACAACAACATCACTATACACCTATAAAATATCTGTCTCTTAATTGTGAGAGCCAACAATTACATGACTTATTCATAACAACGGCATCCTACAAGAAGTGGGATCTACCTTCTCTGCCCCTTCAGATGCCCTGGTTATCTGAAGCACAGCCTACTTCCAAGCCTGGCTTCCCCCTGGAAGCCCAGAGCAGCGGTGCAGCTCGTGTCCTCACAGCAAGGTCATGGCTCTGCCAGGCTGGGTAAACATCCCCAGGCTCCAAGCAGCCCCAGCACGGGCACAAGGCCTCCCAGGCAGCCCAGCTCAGCCTCAGCTCACAGGGGCACTCAGGGATGCTCCATTAGAGGGGGAGCACATCCCCTCAGGAGGGGACTGGCAAGGCACAATGTGCACAGCAGGCTGTGAAAGGCGACCTCAGAGACAAAGGCTGTCCTTACACACGCTGTCTAAAGTGCTGCTGCCACACTCAGCCCCTTGCACAAGGTAAAATCATCTCCGTCTCCTCCTCTGCCCAAGGCCTTGTCCATTTTAGCTCCTCATCCTTCATGCTCTCAGCAGCCCCTCCTAGAAGAGATTCAGCCCCAGTCACAGACAGGCACACAGAGGATGCTCAAGGTGGCCCAGTGTGTCACTGCTCCTAAAGCCACTTGTGCAGCTGAAGGTTATTTTTATAACCAAGGCTGAAATGCCACAGGGAACCCGGGTTTCTGAGCCAAGAATTGCAGAGTCTAAGACAGGAGCTTGGTGTTGCTATTTCAGGCTCAGGGAAACAAAGAAATCATAGAATGGTTTGGGCTAGAAGGGACCTTAAAGACTAACTCATCACAAACTCCTGCCATGGGGACAAGTAAAAAGAAGAAAGGAAAATAAAAGGACAGGTGTCAGTACTCCCTGACATGGAAAACTTCAAAGTCCACAAAACAAATGCAGAAAGGCTCACCCACAGAAAGGTGCCCTGGGAAACACATGCCATGTCAGGGACACTCCAAGATCAGGTGTGATCCCCTTCAAATATTCTCATTTGTCAAGGAATGGCATGGCAAAAAAGTTGACTTTTTCCTTGCTATCACTGGCATGTATTTCCTCTCTGTGCAGCCCCATAAACAACTTAAATACCTGTGATCACAGTGAATTTAATTTTATGCCCAGCAGCTCTCAGCAAGCTCTGCTGCAGCTTCCAGCCTTACAAAAGGTGACTCAGCCACAAGAGCAGCAGAACGCACAGCATCAGCCTGGGAAACACTCAAAAGGTGTGGATGTGGCACTTGGGGACATGGCTTAGGGGCACACCTGGCAGTGCAGGGGGAACGGTGGGATTCAGTCTTACAGAGTTTTCCTAACCTTAACAATTCTATGACTGTATGAATGGCAAAGCCTTCCTTCAGTCAAGCTGGTACGGGCAGTTGTAGATGTGCAGCATCAGATTTTGCACACAGACAAGAAACCTGACTATTCCAACATCTTGTCTGAACACTGAGCAGAGAAACCCCACCAGAGGCTTGTGAGAGCAACTCCACAGCCCCAGCCCCATCAAGAGAGGTGAATCAACAAAGTTTTCTTTGCTTCCACCACCCCATATATAAGCCCAAGAGAAACATCTCCAGGAAGTGCAGACAGTGGAGCTGAGGCCAAATGCTCCTTCAGGCAGCACCAGGGAAGCCTGGACCCTCCCTCACCCAGAAGAAACAATACTGACTGGCTCAAGATAACCAACAAGAGTTGGTGAGCTTGTACAGAGGCATTCAGCATTGCCATCCAGTTAAAGCAACTTCCTCTGCTGCAATTCAGACACAGGGGAAGCTGCAGGAATACCTATATATAAAAAAGGATATTTACTCCTCAAGATGAGACTCCTGGGGGAAAGCTTCCCTGGGAGCACAGGCAATCCTCACTTCCCCAAAGAGCAGCCTTGCCAAAGGTGCAGCACCCAGCCCTGGCAGAAGTTTTGCAGATAAGCAACACGTGACCCTCCTTGGGATTACAGCCACTATACCTGCTTCCCTGCTCCTGCAGGTCTGACAGCATCTGCAGTGCCTCTGCCCCACATCTGGATGAGTGAGGCCACATCTGGAGTGACAGGTCCCCTCCTGGGCTCCCCAGGATAAGGGGGACACACACTTGGGGGAGTTAATCCAGGTAAGGGCCACTAAGATGATTAAGGAACTGGAGTGTCTTTTACTTGAAGAAAGGCTGGAAAAGAGGCCTCAAAGGAAATCCTGTAAATGTGCATAATACCTGGCGGAAAGGAACAGGAGGAGGGAGACAGACTATTCCCAATGGTGCCCAGTGACAAGCAGCACACAGTTTTCAGGATAACTTTCATGATTTTTTTAAATTGTCAGGAGGTTATAGAGCCCCCAGGTCTCCACCCATGGAAATATTCAAAACCTGACTAGACACAGCCCTAAACAACCTGCTTTATCTGGTCAAAGTGGACTGCCAAAGTGTGCTCCAGTGACTCTGCAGCACAATTTGAACTGGCAACAGTCCTTTCACAGAGGATAAAAATGTGTATTTTAGCAACAGAGATACAGACACCTTAGCTATCTGTGTGGATGTTGCACTTAATAAAGGGCAGTGAGAAGAACACAGCACCATTTCTATAAAAGCCAGAGCAGCAGCCAATCTCTGGAATGAGATTTATTCTGAGACCAGGAGTAATTCATGTTTACCAATGGGTAAAGTCTCTCCTTAGGGCTTACTGAGGGAGGCAGAACACTGAAACATTACTATGCTTTTTGACAATGCCTTGCGGGCCTGCATTTGAAAGAGATTTTCCCCAAAATATCTTTTCCTTTCCTGCTAATAAGATTACCTTTGACTATCCTGTCCTTTGAGAAGCTTTAAAAATCAGTAGTTCAGTATCTCTGCAGTATTATCACAGTGAAAGATCTAGATCTGAAATAGTTACACTACTGGATTTCATCTGGTGCTTATTTACCCAAAAAGCACTACCAGTTTACCTTAATTTCCTTGTCTTTTAACTGCATATTAACTAGCAGACAATTAAACTGGCATTCCCTAGGCAAGTTTTCCAGCCACTGGTTCCTATAACCCCTCTCATACTGTTTTGGCACCTGGTGTTTCTTTTACCTATGCCTTTCAGCACCTTAGGGGAGGCAGCTCTGCTCAGCTGTACTTGTTATTACATTCCCAGTGGATGGATTCAGTGGAGACACTGCATTTTATCACAGAATGATTTGGGCTGGAAGGGCCCTTAAAGATCATCCAGCTCCAGCCATGCCTGCCTCAGGCAGCATTTTATGCTGCATTTCCCCTCAAAGCCAAAGCAGGGGCCTGATGGGGTGCTGGGGAAAGGGGAGAGAGCAGACAAAAATAGGGAAGAGAGGGAAAGAAAATATGGATTTAAAGATGCTCAGAGAACAGAGGGACAAAAGCACAGAGGGACAGACTTGCAAGGCAGACAGACAAATATGTCACTGTCAGCTGGCACTGCAGCACTGGCAGCAGACCAGCTGCACACAGGAGGGGGTATGAGACATCACCCAGAACGAGATGCGGAGTTGTTTGTTTCTCAGCAATTACAGCAAACACCAGGATCTGTTAGTGCACAGCCCCACCTTCCCCCACTCCTACACACAATACATTCCATGGATTCATTAGTTTGTTTGTAGATGTACCCAGTTTTCCTCAATTCTTGGAGCCAGGTTTAGCATTCAAAGCCACCTTCCCGGGAAAAACAGGCCATGGAGGGATTCAGACAGATTGCATCATCTGGAATCATTTCTTTGACTGAAATGAGGAAGGACAGGCAACCAGACCATGCTCACTGTGCAGCTTGGTGAAACAAGTGCCTGCAGGAACCACTCCCTGCATCATCTGACAAGGCAGGGATGCAGCCAGTAGCAAGAGCTACAGCTGGACCTTTCCTCAGATGGAGATGGAAACAAGAGAGGCAGGAGCAATCCCATGGCTCAGCCTTTCCATCCTACTAAGTAGAGACAGTGCACACTTGACCTGGTGGCAAAGTGATACCTTGGGGAAAGAAGAGAAACTAATAAAACAAATAAAATAACGCAGCATTTTCAGCTGGTCAAAGGAAGGGATTGTCCTACTCTGCTTGGCACTGCTGTGGCCTCACCTCGAGTCCTGCGTGCAGTTTTGGGCACCAGGGCACCAAAAAAGACATCAGGCTGATACAGAGTTTCCAAAGAGGGATGCCAAGGATGGGAAAGGTCTGGAGGGGAAGCCTCATGAGGAGGGCTCAGGTCACTTTGTTCAGCCTGACAAGACTGAGGAGAGACTGCACTGTGGTCTTCAACATGCTCCTGAGGGCAAGCAGAGGGGCAGACACTGACCTCTTCACTCTTGTGACCAGTGACAGGACTCGAGGAAAGGGCAAGGAGCTGAGTCAGGGGAAATATAGGTTGGATAGCAGGAAAAGACCTCAAAGATCATCAAATCCAACCACCAGTGCAGCTTCCACCATTAGGCCATGTCCTTAAGCACCACACACATGTTCTCAACACTTCCAGGGATGTGAGTCTACTACTGCCCTGGGCAGCACCTTCCAATGCCTGATCACCCTTTCAGTGAAGAACTTGTCCCAGTATCCAACCTAAACTCCCCCAGTGCAACATGAGGCCATTTCCTCTGGTCCCTTGCTCCCTGGAAGTAGAGCCCAAGCCTCACCTGGCTGCACCCTCCTGTCAGGGAGGTGTAGAGAGTGACAAGGTCCTTCCTGAGCCTCTTCTTCTCCAGGCTGAGTCTCCCCCAGCTCCTCCCCATCAGCCTTTTGCTCCAGACCCTTCCCCACCTCCACTGCCCTTCTCTGGACACATGAACAATCTCTCCCCACACACGCTGAGGTCAGGCTTTATGATGTTTTACACCACTTGTGGCATGGGGGAAGCTGGCAGGGACTGTTTCAGGGTAATCACACAGCTCCTATAAAAAGCTGCCTTTGGCCAGAGGTTTTCAAAGCATTTTAATGGACAGAATCCAATGTGTACTGGTAGCAAGACATTGCAACAGAGAAACATTTTTTCCATATTAAGCCACATATCCACAATGGATCCCCTCTGTAGGGCTAAGGGTGGGGTGGGAGTCAGAGCAGTGAAGAACACCAGGGAGCAAGGAGCACAAGGTGGATTTTTTTGCACTCTCTGTGATGTGGAGGCTTGGCACACACACACATCTTCCAGCCAGCAGCTACTCAGCTCCTCAATCAAGTCAACCACTGGCAGATAGTCCGGAAGCAAGATGTTAACTGGGATTAGTCCAGCCTGGCTGCCCTCAGAATTGACCACTGAGGTAGTGTAAGGCTTCTGAAAATTCATTATCAGCAGAGAACGACGAGCAGGAACAGGCAAGAAACAACAGCTCCAGCAAAAGAGCAATGCCCAGAGCACCACTGGTCAAGGGATTCATAACCACTAAAAGGCAAAAGGAAACGCAAACACCACTCCAAGGTCCATGTACACCCTTCCTCTCAAGACACACACTATGACAGCCAGTGGTAACAAACATTACTGGAATGACACACTCTTACACATAATTAATATGTTAACTCATTTGACTGCTGAATGCTCAGTGATCAATATTTAATTATATTTCCAGGCAACAGTGCCAGCCAGAAACTGCCCTGAGTAGACTCTGCAGATATGTAACTCCAGGATAAAAAACAAAACAACCACAAGATCAGCAATAAGTGGGAGTTACATACAGGAGCTTCAGCAGCACAGAGAGGAGAGAAAAGATCACATCACAAATGTCTCCACAGCAAAAGAGGAAGAATTAAGCATGAAGGTCAAGAGAAGACTGTCAAAACTGGCTGAAATCATAGCTTCAAATGACAGGAACATAATGATGAACCTCTTGCAGAGAGAAAAAGGAGAGAAGTAGGAACAGCAAGGGAAGGGGCAGAAACAAGGATATTACAGGAAGGTGGACACCCACAGGACACCATTAAGTGTTCAGAGAGGTTTGTCTTCCAGTAGAGAGGTCAGAGCAAAACCAAAGCCCATCTGGGCAGACAGGGAGAAGAGGAGGAGGATCATTTCTGTTCCTAGCCTGGTGACCCGAAGCACCTACTCACTAAGCCCTCTCTTCTCCACAGGGCACATGAGGCACAGATGCTCTCCTTCCATCAGCTGAGCAGGAATAAGCATTCAGGAGCACAGCAGAAGGCAGAGAAGAGCTGGGAGAAGAGAGAACTCCCCCCTAGCATTACTTCCTCAGTGTCTAGTTTGCTAGAAGGGCATCAAGTACTTCAGCAACTTCCATTTGAGAAGCAATTGTGCTTATGCCAATCAGTGTTTTCCAGAAAAATCTAAACCTATGACTTTTGAAACGTGACAGCTGATCCAAAAGTAACATCCAAGCCTGATCTCTGCACCCCTCTATCTCCTGTGGTAACAACTCTTCCAACAGCAATATGGACTTGGACAAAGTAGGAAAAGACTAAAAAGTCTCAAATTTATTCCTGAAGTCTTCCCTTCTTCACAAGTGTCCAGAAACACAAGGATACAATGAAAGCACATGGGCAAAACCATGAGAAATCCTTTGAAGAGCCACAGAAGTATTCTGCCCAGCTAACAGTTTCCCTGCCTCTTCTTGGAAGATTTGCTAAATTAGCACCTAAAGGGTGTACTGCAATCCAGACCTGAGGAAAAGGATTTTCTGGATGGCCCTGAATGCACCCTTCTAACACTGGCAAGCAGCTATTCTCAGGCTGCCTTTTCAGCAGAGAGGATACTCCATCAGTAGGAAGGACCACCCTGCCACCACTGTTCAGAGAGCTGCACAGCTCAAGGACAAGGAGGCTGAAATGTCACAGCTCTGCTTCCCTCCCACCTCCTCAAAAAAAGTTGCATTAATCAGAAATAATGATTCAGCATCCACAATCAAGCTGGGATTTAACCAAAACACCTATTAAGTAAAAAAAAGTCAGCAGTCAAAAAGCCTGAGAGTATTCAGCCACACCTATATAGGCAGCCCTCACCCTTGGCTGGGTGAGGAGGAAGGAGCCCTCATTTCATTTACTAAATTCTCTGCTCAGTAAATCTGTTTTCTTGGCAAACTGGCAGCCTCTTCCACCACATGCCTGTACAGGCAACACCTCCAGAACACCACTCCAAGGTCTCTGTGTGCCAGTGCTAAAGGGATTGCAGACACACTCTCAGCTCCTGCAGTGAAGCTGCCAGGATGCTTGGGGGATGCTTTGGGGAGCAGGGAAGGGGTCTGCAAAGCGCTGACTTGCTCCAGGGAATACTGAATGCAATATTGGATTGCTTGGCTCTAATGGAACTAAAGTAAAAAAAAAAAATCAACTGTAATTGACTTCCATGTTAATGACACAGAGGCAGGGCTGCTTCCCCTGGAAAGATCGACATGGAATGTGAAGCAGTATCAATACCATGGGCAGTATCAACACATGACATCTGGAAACTTGGCACGGAGACAGCAGCAAGCAAACTCCACAGCAGCTCAGGGTGCTGGTAAATGAGAGCTTAGCTTATCCAAGCATTTGTTGTTGGTTCTTCCACCCTGCGTCCTGCACACAAACCCAACTCTCCTGCACCAGGTAATTTTCCTGCTTCTTTAACAAGCTGAGCCAAACCAAGGGAGATGTGGTCAGGAGCACAGGGAGCACTGGGAGACAGCTGGACTGATCTCTCAGCCTTCAGTCCCCAGGTCTAAAGTACCCACAGCCTCTTTCAGACAGAAGTTAAAATTCACCAGTAGCAGCATATCTCTAGGGCAGCTGATGCCCCATTCCAGCCTGACATCAATGAGCACACAAGCACTCCCAAGTCCTCAGGACAGGTTCACAAGCAAGGACAGAGGGAATGTCTGCAGAAGCTCTCACAGCTGGAGGAACAGGGGCACTCAAGGGATTTGGACCTGGTGGTACCTGCAGCTCTCTACCTGTGCAGTTCACTAGTTTTTTGTAATAGTTATTAGGCACTGGATGCTTTAAGTACCAGCTAAGCATTTTGAGGAAGGTGCTGCTTTATACTCCCAAGGTTTTCCCTGCTGGCTGCTGTGAAAAGATGGGAGTGCCCAGTTTGGATCCTATTTTTGCTCTGACACAGCACACCAGCTCCTGTGCCAAGCCTTCTGGGTGGGTAGGGATGATCTTGTCACAGTAAGAGATTCAGCAGTGACAGCACCAACCAAGCCATGAGAAACAAGAGAAATGTGAAAATCATTGGTAGACTCACCCCAACCCTCACCCTGTAAACACAGTTCTCCCACACACAGAAACCATAGAGAAATAAATGTCTGACCATCAGAAGGAAGAAACAAAGTCCCTGATCAAACATTCTAGCACCAATTCTTACTCTGATTGCAGCCTGGAAGGAAAAAACAGAAGCAGCTTCAGAAATAGCTCAGGGGTCAACATCAAGCAGCAGGTTTTGACCTGCTCTAACACCAGCTCATCAACAGCCTGAAAAATCTTCCTTCCTCCCCTATTTCACCTTCTCCTTTAGTACTTTTAGCTACAGATTTCTTAGCTGGGTTCTGCCTCTTCCCAAGGACCTAATTAGAAGAACAGCCAGCCAAAATGCAGAGGCCACAGCTCCAATGGGAAAAAGGCAGCATGTGGCATGGGAGAGAGGAGATGACCAGAGGCAGGACTTGGCACAACACCTCAACTCTGACTTTTTGATTTCCCAGCCACACTCAGACATAGGACTCCAGAAAAGCCCCTGTTGCTAGACAGAAGTAAAGGAGGGGAGCAGCTAGCAGAGGACTCCTACAGAGAAACCGGAATGCACACCGAATAAAAAGCTCTGGGAGTGAATTCTGTGTCTCCCACATCTGTCTGTTAAACAGTTACCATGAACACTGCTACAGCATCTTTTCCTTCTCTTCTTCCCCACAGACTGAGTTAAAGCTGTATAGTTCAGCCTGCTGTGCCTCCCCTCTCCTCCTGAGGTCCCATAACTGTTGCAGGAATGAGCTTTCCACCATGCCTACAGTCCTCTCATTTTCCTACTCACTCTATAGGGGTACTGGGATGTCAACACCTCTGCCCAAAACCCAGAAGGGAGAGCTTGGTAAAAGGTTAGCCCACCAAGACTACACAACAAAAACTATCATCTCTGGACTATCAGAAAGCTGGGGGTAAGAAGCTGTTCAAGGCCATCAAGGATGCAACAGCTTTCAGACACATATAACCACAAAGTGCCTGAAATGGCTCCTGGAGAGATGCTGACATGAAAAAATCATGCAGAGATGTCTGGACACTAGACTTTCCCCCACAGGGACCTCAAGAAAAAGAAGAAAATACAGCAGATATGCATAAGATTTGGAGACACACATCTCTGTACCCTGATTGCCACGGCCCTACAAGCTACATGTTGTGTTTGCCAACAGCAAATTGCTGACTGGTCCCAGGCACATGACAGGGCATAGGATACACATAAAACCAGTGTCACTCCCTCAGCCACTGCTCTGCCCTGTGTGGCCCAGAGCACACAGCCAGGGAGGAATATGTGCCTCTACATGCAAGATGCAAACATGACAGAAACTTTCCTTCAGAGCTGCACACGGGAATTTTACAGGAATAAACAGGCACAGCTTGAACTGCAGCGTAAGCAAACAAACAGAAGAAAACAGAATTAGAAGAGAAACCCAGGAGAGGACTCAGTGCTCTGGTCTGCTTTATGAATGGGCATGAGGCGAGAAGGAAGGCTTGGGGGAACCCTGCAGTGTGCAGAGACCTGGCTCCAGTCAGACCCAAGCCAGGAGCACAGACAGTGTCTTTGCTGGGACAAAGGGGTAGAAACAAAAGTTCCAGCTTCTTCTAAGGAGTTCCCAGTGCTTGACCCTGGGCAAGAACAATGGCAAGTTTAAAAAAGCCTTGCCCCACCTTGCTTTCTTTTGGATGAGCTTTCAGTGCTGCCCTAGTTAATCCAATCAGTCCCTGACCTTTCTAACAGATCCCTGCCTCTGCTTTCCAAACAGTAGCTCTTTGCTGGCCTCCAAACAGTGGCATCCCAACCACTTGGGCTCAAGTTACCCTTTCCTGAAGGCAGCAGAGTCAGCATTTCTACTGCTTACTGTATTCTTGCCCTTGTTTGCTTGTTGAACTGTAATCTCTCCTCCCCAGGGCTAAGAAGCCAACATTTCCAGTCTTGGCCATAGGCCTTATTTTCCAGACAAAACCTGCATATTCTGTTTTGAAGCAAGAAACACAGAGCAAATGCCTGGTAGCTTAAAAAAAAAAAAAAAAAAAAAAAAAAAAAAAAGTTACAATTCTGTACTTAACCTGAGATAGCATTGCCAGCAAATTCCTGCCATGTGCAGTGGACACATTTCTTTCCCTGCTCTTTTTCCCCCACCAATTAATTCCATGATGGATCTGAAGGACAGCAGGAAGCACAGCAAAGAAGAAAGTCAGTACAAACTAATGACTTCAGAACAGACTGGGAAGATATACCAGTTTTCTGGCAGTTGCAAAAACGTTACAGGCAGAATAGGCAAAAAAACCCAAAGCTTAACTTGTACCCTGTAAGTTGTACTCAGTTCCAGCAGGTCTGCCATAGAATTGTATTAAATGCATCTACAAGGTCAAATTCTTAACACTTTCATTCCAGTTTTTAAATTGCAACAGAAATACTGCAATGACATCTTTATGCTAAAATAGTCAAGGGGCAGGGTGACTGCATGAATGTATTTGGGACTGGGATCAGGGCAGAAACAGAAAATTCCACTTTGGCACTACTTAGCTGTAGCACCGGCAGCCTCACTGCCCCATCTCCAGCTGTAGCATCAGGAGACAAAAAAGAGCCATTTTTTAGCACTTCCAGCCCAAAACTGCAGCACCCATGGGCAGCCCCCTGGCGCTGCACCTTGTGTGGCCAGCCACAGGCAGAGGCTGCACACCAACACCTCACCAGGCACTAACAGAAGGCACTTTGAGGGCTTGAACTGGAGCCTGCTGTCCAGCAAAGAGCACCACTGAGCTAAGAACATACCAGGCCTGACCACAGCTGGGTGTAATGCCCAAGTAGAGAGTGCCTGCATGCAACACCTCCAAGGAATTTTTATTTTGGAGGATCTGCTTCCAATCCACGTGGGCACCAGAAATTCAGAACAACCATGTGCAAGGGGGTCCTCCAGCTTCACTGCCATTTTACTGAAAGATCTCTGCCCACCTTGAACCCAGCATCTTCCTATTTGCTTTTTCCCCACTTATCTTACTGGAAGACACTGGGAACAAGTTTAATCTCTGGGGCAAACCTATTTGATTAAACTTCATCAGCTCCTCTTTTTCTCAATTGATCAGAGCTCTTTTCCAAGCAAAAGAGCTCTGATCAATTGAGTCATTGCTCATATTTCACACTTTTGGCATCAATGCCAAAAACTTGATCTGCAGATAAATGTGAAAGCTCAGGAAGGCCAGCACTGGCTGCAGACACTGTGTGAGCTCCTATACCTCCTCTGAGGTGAGGTACATGGGCTTTTCCTGCCCCTGTGCTAAGGAAGCTCAGTGAACCTGGCATCAAGCTCACAGTCACAAGGACCTGGGCAATGCCTACACACAGCAGAAAGAAAAGCAGAAGGAGAGCTTCTAGAGACACTTCCTGACTGCTCCAATCAATTCCTTTTATGCAGTAATTAATCTGAACCTTACTCAGAGCTTTAGGACCATGGCAAAATCTCCACTGGGTTATTTTAACTGTTGATTAATTCTCCTCTCCTGGCACTCCTCCTTGGATTCTCTAACACGCCTCGTCTCAGGCTCCCTGTGGCATGAGTTACTTTCCCCACTCACAACACTCCATGCATTGACAGTGAAATGAAAAAAGTAATCACATGTCAGAGCTTGCCCTTGATTGTTAAGTCTGTGTGGCAGATTAGCGCGGTGTGGTCCCCTCCCCATGCTGCCCTATCTATTGCACAAGCATACGTCAAGGAGTTAATCCCACCATCTGCAGCTGTCAGGGCTCCTACACTCCAGGAAAGCCACACACCTGCACTCTGGGAGCCCTGAGGAAACAAAGTCCAGCCACATCTTCTACCACTGAGCAGACACATATTAAATATAATCATACTCCTTTCTTTTACCCAATAGTCTGTTTAGGCAATATATACAAAGTAATTTTAGATTTAGACATAGAAAAGAGCAGCACAACTCAACCAGTATAACACCAGCAGACTCTCATTATTTACATCATTTAAGAATTATTAGCTCGATCCAGTCACATTCTGATCAGTCAGATCAAACATCACTTGCACCATAAGTGGTTTTATAAACTGCTGCACACACAGAGGATAAAACACTAACAAAGTAAGGAGGGTGAGAATACCCAGGAAAACTTCCCAAATAGCTCGTGCCAAGCATATGTTTGATCTGCAGCTCCCAGCTCAGTTGGGCAACACCTGACACACAGGATTAGCAATGCAGAACACTTCCCATTCTTCCCTTTTTTAGGGACACGTAGAGCAGATTTCAAAATTGGGAAATATTTCAAGAATAGAGCTGGAAAAACAACCACCTGGAGAAGCACAAGGCATAATACCCTTGCTCTTCTGGTCTGTGATTGGGGGGGAGATGGAACTCAAGTCCACTTTCAGAATCTCTTGCAGCTCAACATCTGCTGAAGGCAGGCACCCCCTCCTGCCCAAGGAGCACACAGCCTCCCTGCTCAGAGGGTTTATGCCTAGACCAGAAACAAGATGGCTTTTCTACCACAGCACTGCACAACTGAGTACCATGGATAAGGAACTGTTCCACCACAAGGGCAAGACTGAAGCTGCCAAGCAGGAGCCCCTAAAGGACAGATCAAGGTGATCCTAGGACTGCATGAAGCCTCTGTGGGATCATAATGGCACCTGGATCTTGAAAGGGTCTCACTAGCTCTAGCATTCAAACATGACACAGTGAGCTACCAGTTCTGATGAGGTTTTTTTTTTCACAGCGGTGATGTTGATTAAACAGTTCAACAAGCCTAACCCATGGAAGCACTCATTCCAGGTGGTGCCCAAGCATGTCAGGTCTCCTTCCCTCTTCCTGGGAGCGCAGTCCCCTGTAAGTGGAACTGGTCCAAACACTGCTTCACATCTCTTCTGGCTGCTACTGCCACTTCTGGTGGCTGCTGCTTTCGTGCTGTCTCAACTGCTCTTCTGCTTCAGCTGACAATTCAGAGCTCCCAAAAGCCCTGAGGCAGCAACAGGATCACCAGCTCTGTCATCTTACACAACACAGACACACAGCATCCTCCCCCCTGGACAGACCCACATCCACACCCTGCTCCCACTCCAGGAACACGGGGCACCATCCCATCACCAACAGACCCCTGGGACCCTCACCTCACTGCAGACCTCCCACAGAACTCTTCATCTCCTGACAAAGTAGGCTTCCCCCTATCAGGGAGCTCTTTGACCCACAATGACTCTCACACAAGACTTGTTTTTCAGTAGAGGTCTTAGAGCAAGTCTACTCCAATATACCCATTTGGCTCAGTTAAATGCAGAAGAAATCTTTTATAAAAGGAAAAGGTGTGATCCCCTCTAAAAGAGGTAGAAGCTGTTTTGTTGGGTTTTTCCCCTCCAGCCCATCACCTCTTCACCTTTACTTGATTTCAGCCCTGAAGGTCAGCACCAGTACCCCAACTTGGAATGATATTTTCCTGGCAGAACCTATTTTAAAGCAAGCCAAATTTTAAAGAAGTGACAGGGCTCTGCCACTTGGTACTTGATGCTCTTGCCTGCCAGCAGCACAGGCAGACAATAAAGTCTCATTTACACTGTCTGCACTGGCATCAATGGGTCCCAGCCCCATCCACCCCACACAGAGATGAGATCAGCAGCTGCCAGCACAGAGCTGTGCAGAGAACACCCATGAGGTTAAAAGAAATAACAGGGGATGGCAAAGGAACAAAGTACCATGAGTAGGTGCTTCTCTGACACTCCTTGTCTGCTTTCAGAGCTGCCAGACATTTGGCATTGCCTTGATCACCTCAGGTCTGGGACTGCAGCAGCAAACCTTGAGATTGCCCATAGGTGCCCTCACCTCTCATTCAGTGTCCCCATGCTTACAGGGCAACAAGGACTGGCATCCCTCATGAGAAGAAAGAGCTCCCTGAACCAAAGAGCTACACACCCTTTACCAAGCACTATCTGCAATACTTAGGCTCACCACACCCAAAAAACCCACCTATTAAGAATACCTATAACCCCAACAAAATAGCATGTTAGCTCCCAGGAGAGACTTCCATTATATGAGGGAAGGCAGCAATCTTCCTGCATTGCACAGAAGATGCTGGCAGGAAGCGTGTTGCTCTGCATGAAGAAGGCTGTGGCATGAGCACTGTGCCTGCTAATTTCCTAATATGGATCACAGTCCAACGGAGTTAAATCCACACGCCCACAGACTCATCATGTTTCTCACTTGGTGTAAGACTGAGTTTCATCTTTTTACCCTGCTGACAGGATATTAATTTTACCTAATGGCCCAAGAGCTGCCAAGAGCTATGAGCCATTGTTCACATTTTTATGGCTTTGTTCAGCTTTGCTTCCCTGATGAGGAGCTCCCCATTAGCCCTGACTTTGCTGAGGTGTCGCAGCATGACGTGAAGAAATGCCAGCTACATGGTGGATCCCAAACCAGGAGTGCAAAGCACAATCTGGACATCTCCAGGAGGCAGGACTGATTCAAGCTACTGTGCCAGGAACAACATTTTGACAGTATCAAGAAGGTTGTTCCATCTCAGCAGTTTGTGGGTTTGGATACTGCCACCCTAAAAATAATTCAGGGCAGAATTGTGCTACAAAACCGTCAGCAGCCAAGTACATCTTGCTTTGGTAGAGCCCCCATGCATGTGAGGAACACGAGGCACTCACAAACTCCTGAGGGACCTGTCCCTTTGCACCTCTG